>NC_054877.1:12271411-13483494 GCF_018320785.1 Cheilinus undulatus | reverse complement strand
TTTTTTTGTAAATCAGTACATTTGAAAATTCATGGATAACAATAATAATTATATTTTAGCATTAAAAATATCATTTTGGGTAAAGAGCTTCTACATATCGATGTATTAACCATTGCAGAAACATAAAAACATGATTTTGGTAATTACCAATGCTGTTAGTTTAGGGCAGCTGTGGCATGAACCTTACTTTGGGTGGTGGTCTAATAAATTTGTTAAGCACTGTATGTATGATGTTTAACTGCCTAAAACTGGACTAAAATGTCTATGACTTTTTTGTCCAATAAAACTAGATTAAAACTTTCAAGAGTGAAAATGTAAGTGCCATGAAAATGTGGTCAATTATGGAAAAATCATGACCTTCATTATTTTTGATTGGCATTGAGATTATTAACCATGATCACATATTGAATTTACCACATCTGCATCACATCCATTCATTGAACTTAAACACTCAACACTTTTAAAAACAAGTGCAAAAAATAAATAAAAGCAAATGAGTAAAAAAATAAAATTTATGTAAAAAAATCATCAGTAAAAACAATGTAAAACTAAAAACAATTGCAACCCCCACTCCAAAGAAAATTTGGGTGTAAAAAAAAAAAAAAAAAAAGGTCACAGCATATGGTACAGTTATAATTTTATCACTACTACCCTGTTTTCATTGTCATATGAAGCCAAAACTGTGATTGAAATTGACTTAAAGGCATTTTTATCTTTGGCTAAAATAAAGTTGAAAATAGCTGGCAAAATTAACACTGCTCTGCAGAAGGGTGCAGAACTTCTGCAGAAAGTGTGATGTGAATTTCTTAAAGCATGAAAAGTTTGGCTGCTCTTCTTGAAGACATTTTCAAGGGCTTCCCTTTTGAACACATCAATGCCACTTAGATGTGAAATATCTAGCAAATATTTGAATAATTCTGATTGAATGATAGGCCTTTTGCATCAAGGAGGTGTAAGAATCTTTGGAATTTAACCTTTCATTTCTTATTCCTGCAACAAGTTTAAAAAACAGCAAGAATTCAGCATTTAATCAATTCAAGGGGGGTGCTTTTGGCTTTGCTTATTTCCAGATCACATAAACTGTGAGTAAATCTCTGATCAGCAGGTCATTGCTGCATCCATCCACTAAGGGAAGGTCTCCGGCTGCTTTCAACTACAACAGGCACATGTATACAAGCCAAAGATTCCCCTTGACTCACACACAAACCCATTCAGCTGCTGAAGGGAGCTGCCACCTGGCACTCGTATGCCTTGGCCCGTTTCATGACAGGCTTTGCTGGTGACACAAACGCACAGCTCCAAACTGTCAACCCGAGCGATGCCAACCTTCCCGCCAGGACTCACACAAGTCCCTCTGACTCACAGCTTCACCTTTTTCTTTCTGCCTTCCTTTCTCTCTAACACCCCTGATTTCTGTCCTACACATGTGATTCTCTGGCTAGAAATCAAAACTGCTTCACAAAAAACGTATCAAAAGTTTAAGGTTCCATTCATGCTTGTTGTTCTTTTCTTCCCTGCTGCACAATTTCCTGGTTTCTTGGTCTGTCTCTTTCAAACACACATGAAATTGCACAGACTTTCCCACAGCAACTCAATCTGTGGCAGGAAATCGATGGAGGAAAATATCAGATCTCTAGTGTGCCTGGGCATCGCATCCCCTCCGCTTTTTTCAAGGACTTTTTCAAACACTAACCAAAACAGTCTATCACATGTTTTCATCCAATCGCTCACTTTCAAGCCAATTTAAGAAAACTATCTCATTTCAGCACTGGAAATGGTTTTTTCGTTCATTCGGAGAACGCCCCTCTCTTCCCTTTCATCATCTTTTCATCCGTGCTCGGCATATCCGCTGTCATCTAATCTGGTGTTGCTCCGTCACTGGTGAGCAGGGGCAATTATCGGGAGCCCGCGTTTAACGCTTGAACAAAATGTCAGACGGTTCAAAGCTGCCTGTCAGTCAGCTTTCTGTACAGATTCACCACCGGAGCTCCCCAGGCTTTTTCACGGCACATATCACTAACCGAGGGGGCTCAGAGACAAAGGCAGGGAAAAAGTGCTCCACTTACTTACAGATTACCCTGCCACCTCTGCTCCTTTCTCAGGTCCTAAAGCATTTAAAAGCAGAGTGTTTATGAATGCAGCTAAAGTGTCTAAAATGATGTCTTTAATTGAGATAAAGAATGCTTCATTAATGCAGAAGATGCAGCAAAAGATCCCCTAAAAGCAAACGGGAACAAAAGTCTCTCTAAACCAGGGGTTAGACAGAGTTTTCTGATTGGTTGAGAGATATTCTGTGAGTTTCACATGGACTTCTCCAAACATCCGTCACTCCCACTGAGGCTAAACGTCCACTCCGTGATTCCAAGCCCATTCTTTAACAGCTGTAGTTGAATCCCAGCTCATACTGTGTCTGAATTGTACATGAAGTTCGACCAGTGGTCATGATTTATGTGCTCACACCGAGTGGTCCACTAGTGGTGTTAAAAGTGCAGCGGACAATCCATTATTGATCAAACATTCAGTCTGAGCTACAAATCTGTTCGACACTGTTGTGTTAAAGCCTTGTATTATTTAGGCTAAATCCCAACTGACCCCTTGCCCCTACTACTTAGACCTGCCTCTATGTTCACCTCTTCACATTACAACGTTGTTCCAACTCTTGTTGGAAAGGAGGATGAAGTCCTAAGACAACATGGCCCTTCAAATGGAGTTTCTCCAGAGGTGTACTTCAAACCAAATTTAATTGAAAAACTTCCAGAGTGCCTTGCAAATAATTAGCTAAATTCTCCAGTCTCTGAGAAATCTCACAACACTCAGTTTGAGTGTGCCTCTGGAAACTCTACATTTGAAGGCTTGTGTATCCCATGCACCTCACCCTGCCCCGCCATTGCAACAAAACTTGACATCACACCCCTAGACGCAAATGTGCAAAACATATGGGTAGGACTAAGTTTGTGGGATGTATTGGGATAGAGTCATGGCAATCTTAACAACAAAAGATAATTCGGTATTGGCTAAAATGAGTTTGAAAATATCAGCATTTTGGTTATGCGATATTGAGCATCCCTAATTCCAAGTAAATCACCAGAAATTCAGTTTCTTCTTTCAGACTCAATACCACTGAAGTGAGTCAGAGTGACACTGCTGTGTAACTTTTGGATAACTATTGAACTAACACTCAGCAGAAGAATTGGTGCTACTGTGAGATATCATTGACCAAGAAATTACAGTTTTTATGTTATTAGAGATATTGACGGAGATTTTTGTGCAGGTTTCAAGATCAAATGAGTCATCAGAACCTAGGTAAACAAAGTACAGTGCCATGAAAACTTTTCGACCCATTCCTGTTTTCTTTTTTTTTTTTTTTGCATTTCTGTGACACTTAAATCTTTCAGTTGATCAAACCAATTTTAATATTAGACAAAGATGCAGTTTTTAAACTATGATTTCATTAATTAAGGGAAAAAACATCCAAACCTTCCTGGCCCTCTATGGAAAAGTAATACATAATAACTGGTTGTGCCACCCTTGGTGGCAACAACTGCAAGTCTTTCACATCAATGTAGAGCTGTGGTTCTCAACTGGTCTAGTGTCAGGACCCCTTGCCATGGCCTTAATGACAAATTGCGACCCAAAGAACTTAAATTTGAAACTGTAATCAAGTGCTTTTAATGAAAAAAAAAACTGAGAGTTTGGACTCGAGATGGAACAAATATTAATGAAACAAAAAGATGGAGACATTTCCTTCAAAAATAAAGCACAACATAGACTTTTGCCACATATTTTTTTCTGGCACAAATCTGCAACCCACTGAAAATGGCTCTGTGACCCACTTTTGAGTCCTGACCGACCAGTTGAGAACCACTGCTGTCGAGGAATTTGGTCCACTCTTTTTAACAAGATTGTTTCAACTCATGGAGTTTTTTTAGGGAATGAACAGCATGTTTAAGGTTCTGGGTTCTTTTGTGATCTACTGGTTGAGTTGCTGAGGAACTCTTAATTTTGGTGGGTCGGACGCTCCTGGGGAGACTCTCCACTCTTCCAAGTTTTCTCCATTTGTGGATAATGGCTCTCATTGTGGTGTGCTAGAGCCTCAGAAATTGCTTTGTAACCCTTCTGAGACTGATAAGCCCATAACACCGACGCCATCCGACATGCGTCAAAACGATCACGATATTATTATTAGGCCATTATGTTCTATGAGCAAACCCACTAGCAGCAGCCAGACGTCCATGAATGCGCCATGCCATTTTAGGACACTGCTCTATTCCAGATGCCGCCGGCCATGGCGGAGTGTTTCCCCAAGAGAACAGCTGTTTTGTCCATCTCTTCTGTCATAGTGATAGCTCTGTTTGAGGGCACTGCTAAAGATATTCAGCGCCATTCTTTCTTCGAGGTGTAAAATAAACAAGGGACCTCAGCTGCTTGGGACCATACCATTGCTCTTATTATTTTTTTCACTTTCCCGGTGAGGGAGGGAGGCAATCCCTGAGTGGGCTTTCAGCTCTGGTATCAAGCAGTTTATGATTTAACAAGGGGGGCAGTTACTTTTCGAATAGGGCCAGGTAGGTTTGGATGGCCTTTTCCTTTACTAAATAAAAACATTGTTCAGAAAACAGCATTTTGTATTCACTGATGGGAAACAACATCTTTGACATATCAGTCTGGGGAGGGTGACAAAGCCACTTCTATGGCTTTAGATTCCAGCAGACCACAGTGAGAGCCATTATCCACAAATGGAGAAAACTTGAAACAGTGGTGAACCTTCCCAGGAGTGTCTGACCTATCAAAATTACTTCAAAATTGCATTGCTGACTCTTCCATGTCACAAAAGAACCCAGAACCATGTGAGCACATGACCTTAAAAAGGCCATTCATACCAAAAACTCCTCCAATGTGACTAAACTAAACCAATTCTGCAAAGAAAAGTGGGACAAAAGTCCTCCCCAAGTTCCAAGTCTTTCAATAATGTGAAAGATTTTTTGCCAGTTAACCCAAATGCTTGCTTACAGTTGTTGCCACTAAAGGTGGCACAATCAGTTTTTAGGTTTAGAGTGCAATTGCTTCTTCACAAAGGGCCAGGGGGGTTTAGATGGCCTTTTCCCCTTAATAGAGGAAATCCCTTTACAAACAATGCATTTTATTAGTTTATGCTTCTTTTGAAAGGATTGCTTTCTTCCAGTTAGTGTCACTGAAAAAGTACCGTAATAACCTGAATAAGAGGTGGTTCACAGTTGGAAAACTATGAAATTGCATAATAATATATTTTGTCCATCTTGCTTATTGTGTATCTAACAGGACTTCTTACACACAACAAGCAGTGCAACATTGGTAAAGGTTTCATAAGAATTTCTTTTCACCAATTTATCTTAACTAATCAATAAGAAATCAAAGATATGATAGGGAAAATATACTTGTAATTCTTAATGTTTCTATGTGTTAGAATCACATCGGTTAATTTTTAACTTAGGGTATTGATTTCTATCATACACTCTCTCACTGCAGCTGGAGGACAGAGCTGCACAGCAACTCCATTCTCCAGAAGCGAAAAGTCACTTCTCCCTGCAATCTGTGGCAGGCAGCAGACACAAGGTAACCATAGTAACAGGCTACTTACGATTGGGCCGGGGGGACCCTGAGGCCCTTCTCCTCCCTTCAAGCCAGCTGGACCCTGAAAGCAAAGAACAGGAGAGAGTTAGATCACTGATCCACGTGGGCCGCCGCTCGCTGCCATTCAAAGAGCAGCAACCACAGCTGTCAAATGGAGCTTCAAATGTTAATGTCTGCTGTGAAAGTGTGGGTGTTATTTGTATACTTGTTTGAATGTTAATGGATGGGTGGAGGGCATGAATAAAGAAGGCAGTGCTGAAACTGACAACTTTTTAAAAAATGTTTTAAGTTATTACACAGCTATTATCACCATAAGATATCATGAAATCTGATCAAAGCTGAGTTCACTTTCTTGTTTTGACTCCCAGGTAGAAGTTTCTAAACCGTCATTACTGCGCACCTTACAGATTTATGTAGATAAAAGGATAGGGAAAAGATGCCAAGTGCCTTCTTTGAGTTGCTCTAAATTTACTGAGACAGCAGGTCGTTTACGGGTTAGTTCATCTGCAAGAAAATAAAAAAGCACCTCTCACATCTTATGAGTCATCATAGCCAATACAGTGCCTATAAAAAGTCTTCACTTCCTTAGATGTTTTACCCTTTTATTGATTTTATAAATCAATCATGGTCAATATCCTTTGGCTTTTTGAGGAAAAAAATACAAAAACACCAAAATAATGTAAAAATGAAAAAGGATTTCTACAAAGCAATGCCAATCAAATAAAAATATGTAATATAAAAGAAGTAACGTACAATTAGTGAAATGGGAACCGCCTGTCACAGTCACTGGTTAATCAGTTTTCCTGGCTACCATTACACCATGAAGACAAAAGAACACTCCAAACAACTCAGAGAACAGGTTATTGAAAAGGAAAAGTCAGGGGATGAAAACAAAAAAACCCACAACACTGAACATCCCCCAGAGTTCACTTAAATGAAGAAGAAATGAAAGGAATATGGCACATGTGTAAATCTGCCTAGATCAGGCCAACCTCACAAACTAAGTGACTGTGCAAGAACGAGACTAGTGAGAGAGGCCACCATGACACCTTTGACTACTCTGAAGGAGTTAAAGGCATCGCAGCTGAAAATAAGGGATACAACAACTGTTGCCTGGGTTCTTCACCAGTCAAAGTTTTATGGTAGAGTGGCAAAGAGAAAGCCACTGGTGAAGATCAAATCTCCACTAGAGTTCACCAAAAGGCATGTGGGAGGCTCCATGGTCAAGCAGAAGAAGGTTCTTTGGTCCAATGAGACCAAAGTGGTGCTTTTTGGCGAACATGAGACACTGCACATCACCACAAACACACCATGCCCACTGTGAAGCATGGTTGAGACAGCATCATGCTGTGGGAATGCCTCTCGGCTCAAATGTAGCAAAATATAGGAAAATCCTGGAACGCAATCTTATTCAGTCTGCAGAAGAACTAAGGCTTGGGAGAAGATTTGTTTTCCTACAAGACAATGATCTGAAGCATACAGTGAAAGCTACACAGAAATGGTTTAAAGACAACAAGGTTAATGTTCTGAAGAGGTCGAGTCAAAGCCCAAACCTCAATCAAATAGAGAATTTGTGGCTGGACTTGAAAAGGGCTGTTTACACCTGATCCCCTTGCAACCTGACAGAGCTTGAGCAGTTTTGCAAAGAAGAATGGCGTAACATTGCAGTGTCCAGATGTGCAGGCCTGATTGAGACCTATCCACACAGACTCAGAGCTGTGATTGCAGCCAAAGGTTCATCTACTAAATACTGACTTGAAAGGAAAGAATGTTTTGTAGTCACTTATTTTACCTTACATATTGATTTTTAATTGACTTTACTTTGTAGAAAAATGGTTTTCACTTTGACATTTAAGAGGTTTTGTAGTAGTTTTTTTGGTCAAAAAAGCCTAATTATATTGACCATGGTTGACTTGCTAAATCAATAAAGGGTAAAACATCCAAGGGGTTGAATACTTTTTTAGGCACAATTAAATCATCCAATCAATAGGGATCCATAGATATATTACTGTGAAGAAATAGCTTGTATGATAAAGGAGGATTATTGAACTTAAAGTGTGCACTGTTTCTGAGGAGGAGAGGTTTCTGGAGAGTTTCTGAAATATCAAATACTGTGTGCACTACAAACTGAATACCCTTCACATCCAGTGTATCAATGAGGCAGAAATCTCAAACACAGACATCTAAAAAAACTGACCATAGAAAGACTAAATCTCTTCCTCTGGATGTATACAACCAGTGGTGAAGTAGAAACCAGGTTTCTGGAGTATTTCCTCTTATTTCTCAGTCTCCACAGGGTATATTGCCTCAAATCCTCACATCCGTTAGCTGTATGTTGCATTTTTTGCCCTGGCTGGTGAAGGCATGACCCATCTCTGTCTCTCACTGGCAAAGGCTTGTAACTTGTGTCGGTTGGTTGGTTAGACTACAGAGTAAGCCAATCAGAGGCTAGAAGGGCAAGGCATACTCAGGGGAGGCTGAGTCGCTGTAAAAATAAAAAAAGGTCTGTTTTAAGGTGAACTAAATGTGCAGGAGCAGTCTGTAACACGAGCATGTAATGAGTTTACCCTTTGCCGGATGGGTCACCAAAAAGACTGTGGGACATAAATTAAGAGTATAGCCACTTTTTGACTGAGAACATACTTTAGGAGGGTTTAATGTTTGATTAATTAGACTGTCGAAGCTGTGCTCTGTTGATGAGGCTGTAACTGTTTTCTTCAAACTCAGAAGATAAATGGTCTTGTAAAAGAAAAAGAAGACATGCCTTATTAATCCCTGACAAGACATTCAGCTTTTGTCACTCTTTTATTGATCATTCTGAACACACTGGCCAAAAATAGACACATGTGCACAAACAGGAACCTGTGAACATGCAAAAAATGGAAAAAGTAAGGGTGGGGATCTGCACAGCAGTTGGGTGTTTGTCACCTACAACCCCAGCCACCACAAACTGAACAACTGCTGCCCTTACAAGAGAAAATGTTTATTTAGCTAAAAGTGTACTCCAAGTTTTATTGATATGCAAGATTATGAATGAACCTTGGAGAAAAGGGGTTTAAGTGGTACCAAGGACATTGTATTTTATGGTCAATAGATGTTATTTTGAAATGAAAATTTCCAACATCAAGAAACAAGCTGGTTTTGAGTTAACATTTAAACATAGCAAAGCAAAACACAGAAACAATGTGCCCTTGGCTTTTCTAAGGCAGTTCAATATTGAATTGAGGATAAAAACATGAATGAAAAGTAAACTTTTTTGTTTTTCCATTGTTTTTCTTTTGTTCAAAAAAGAGATGAATAACTAAAAATGATTTGTTTAGGATCAAATCTTAATGTCCGGATTAAAAAAAAAAAATCATAAAACTAGGGCTATCCATTTATGTTTTTAACAACACCTACACTAGGTCCCATAACTGGGACAAAAACATGGCTAAACCTCCTGCTGTTTATCTTTTTTAAATAGCACAACAAAACAAATAAAGAAACACAACTTTAAATTCATTCATGTATTTTGAAAAAAAAAAGAACTTTGAAAATGAACTTTGAGAGTGTGAAACATGAAATTTATGAGATATTGATTGAAAAAGGCAAGACAAGCAAGTAAAAAAGTGAAAAAATGAAAAATAAGTGAGGGGAAATTAAAAATGAAAGATGAAAGATGAAAAATAGTGGACAGAAAATTAAAGTGGAGAACATAAAAAAAATAAGAGCTGAAAAATGAAAAACAATGGCCAGAAAATGATGAATTGAGAGTCCCAAACATGAAAAATAAGAGAGATTTAGAATATAAAAGGACTAAGCATGAAAAACAAGGGAAGGAGGATGAAAAAAAAGAGAGAATATAAAAATTAAGAGACAGATCATCAAAGTAAAGAGAGAAAGTTAAAAGCAAGAATTAGAAAATGAAAATTGTGAGTTATAACATGAAAAAGAAGAGACAGAAACATGAAAATCAATAGATGAAATAGAAAAACAAGATACAATGATAAGGGACGAAAGATAAAAAACAAGACAGAAATATAAAATCAAGAGGTGGAACATAAAAAACAAAATTTGTAGAATGACAATAGACATAAAATGAAAAGAACAGATGGATCTTGAAAAAATTGAGATGGAAATAAAAACTGACAGGTGGAACTTTAAAGAAAGAAGGATAGAAAATGAGAAATAACAAAATTATCACAAGAGATGTAACATTAAAGAATGAGAGACTAAAAGAAGAAAAACAACATTTAAAAATGAAAAAGGGTACCAGAACACAAAAAAAGACAGAAGAATAAGGATGATATAGGGGAAGGAAGTTAAAATTGTGAGGAAAACAAAGACAGAAAGTGATAAACACGGGACATAAAAAGAAAATTGAGAGATGGAACACAAAAAAAACGAGATGGAAAATGAATGTGGGAATGAAAATTATAAATGAGAAAAAGAAAATAAAACAAAAGAGGAAAGATTAAAAATGAGAGAAAGAAAATTAAAAAAACAAAAGAAGAACAATGAAAAACGAAATAATGGAAATTAAAAACAAGAGACGGAACATGCAAAATGAGAGAAGGAACACAAAAAAGAGAATAAACATGAAAAACGAGAGCCAGAATATGAAAAACAAGAGACACAACATGAAAAACGAGAGTCAGAACATGGAAAAAAGAGAGATGGTACATGAAAAATGAGAGACAGAATCTGAAAAATGAGAGACAGAACATGAACAAAGAGAAACATAACATTTTTGATTATTAATTTAAGATTTAATAACCTGTAGTAGCTGATGGCATGTTTTCTGTGCTATACTCTCCTGTTTTAATGCTAATTTGCAAACAACTTGTTTTGTCCTGCCCTTCCCCACCAGTCTGGTCAGTGTTATTATGTTTTCAGCGTTGTGAGCAGTGAAGCTGCCGTATGCCAAACATAGTGAATCGGGTGAATTTATAATTGCGTAACGTCTGAGGCAGTGCCTGATAGTGGCAGATGCATGGACAGATCTCAGCACTCTATACTGGTATATTGGTTGTATTGGTGTAGGACAGAGCCAACTTTTAGATTAAAAAAGCAGGGATTGAAAGTGTGACTCATACACCAGATTTACAATACTTGACTTGAAAGGTCTCATTAGCAGGGCTGCAAATGAAATGGATAAAAAAGAAACAGGTGACAGATTGTGAAGCCAACAGGTGAAGTAAAAGTTCACATTTAGTGCCTCTACCTCTGGATCCTCATGACTACAGCCAATAACAGGCACACCCGTGATGCTGAATCACAGCACAGAGAGGCTGAGAGCGCATATGGAAAACAGGCTTCACCAGAGGCTGTAAAGACTTTCATTATAATAACTAATTTACAGGCGCCGACAGAGCCAGGGGGGCACAGACGCTGCCAAGCACTCTCTCCAGCTCCCTCGACTTCCACATTTCACCAGCGAGCATTAGAAGGCTGGAAGGATCTCTCTCTGCCGGACACACAAAAAGTTATTTATTGGCTCATATATTGCTACTTGGCCCTTTCCTCAAGACTGAGAGGATGGCTGAGAAGTGTGTGTGGGTGTGTTTCTCCAAAAAAAGGAAGGAAATACTCTATGTGTGTGAGTTTGTACCAGCTCTAACTCAGCAAACAGAACGAGATTAACTTTTATGTTATTGCTCATACAAAAGGTGCTGGCGTGTGTTTGTGTCTTCGTGCGTCACTTTAAGGGGAGGATATGAAGTTTTATTTGCTCCTGTTTGGTGTGCGTGCTGCTGTTATGAAGAGAAAGCCATCCGTCTGCACACATGGGACAAACAGAGAGCTGGTAATAAGTCTGGGCTGTGCTGTCGTGTGCTCTCTCTTAATGGTCAGCCTTGAAATGAGCTCAAGCCTCCGTCTCTCAAGCTTATCCTCAGTCAGCCTCTAACAGCGTTTTACAGCTTTCACCTTGAACTTCCCCTCACCCACGCCCACTTCTTCTGAGAATTAATTCGGGTTACTCAGCAGGGAGGTGGGGGGGGCATTGTGATGCACTCACAAAGCCGAGGGTTTGGATCAGAATCAGGAGGCTTGGACTCATTCTCCAATTGAAAACCAAACAGGATTCCTCATAGAAAAGAAGCTGCAACTAACAAGGCCTGTAAAAAATGCTCAGTGCGCATGATTTCAGGGACATTTTACTGCAATGAAAACAAACCACAACCAATGTTAACCTTCAGAGTTATGATGATAAATATGCCAGTATCATACCTGGCTCTTATTTCTCATTTACCTCAATGTAATCCAGCTCTCCACCTTTCAGTCAGGATTGCTGCCAGGCCTGACATTTGGTCAAACAGCAGGTTATCAGCTCAGTAATTGGCGTTTTGGGCTAAATTCTACCGGCTGTGTTCTCAGGATGACACATTTGTTCCTTATGTTCACATGTGTAAGGTTTTGAATGAGTAAGTAGAGTATTAGTGTGGGTTACCATGGCTCCTGGAAGACCTCGTGCCCCCTGGAAACCCCTCAGGCCAGCAGGTCCTGGCTTGCCACTGATACCCATAGGACCTGGATCACCCTGCAGAGGGAGAAAGCAATAGCAACCACTAATGACTTCTGATGTATCAACAAGTAATATCTGAAATCAAAATTGCTTTAAGAGTCAACCATAACCAGGGCTTATTCTGTGAGAGGAAAAACAAATGTGACCCCTGACCTTACAGTTGGTCCACAGCCAGCCCAAATCAAATCGAAAGCATGATTTATCTAACAGATGGTAAAATGGTAAACAGATTTGAGCATCTATCAACCATATTTCTATTCTTTGCGTTATTACTGGGTGTGACTTCCTGTGGTTTAAGTTAATTCTGTTTATTAGGGTGATTGAGAGATTAAAATGTCTGAAAATCATCTGTACACCTCAAGCAAAATGATGTCATTATTCCTCTGCTTTCTATTATTAGGGAATGAGAGGAAATATGAATAAATTACCTCGGATAAAGCACACAAGAGTATTAAGCTTACTTTAAGAGCTCTGTGTTGGTATTTCAGTAGTCATAAGGATGAAAATGTTCTGTTGAGACACAACCTTGTATACTATAAAACAGACGTAAAGGCCAGCAAGAGACCTAACATCTAACGTCACTGCAATTTAACAGCAAAAACTTGTGTGTTAAAATATCAGTGTTAAACATTTCTGAGTTCTCTTAAAGAGTAAATCTAAAAATTAAAAATTCAAAGTGTAATTTTAACTCCATTCTGAGTTAAATGGTCTTCAGTGTTAGTCCAACAGTATTAGAATTAATGCTGAGCAATTTATTAGAATTTAGATTAAACTGCAGAATTTCCTTCTGCAATTTCTAAATTCCAGAATGTGCAAATGTGTGTCAAAATACAATGTTTTGCAGTATAGTTGTTAATTTGGTATGTTTTTTTTTGTTTGTTTTGTTTTATACAAATGAGAATGACATAAAAATTATCAATCTGTTCAATACAACAACTCACATGCAATCAGTCAAAATATCGTTTATCATTATCAGATATTTTTTCAAAATCATTCAACCCTAATTTAATCAATTTAAACAATTTCAAAATCAATCTAATTGCAATTTTGTCTCACACAATTTAAGTCTGATATCAATTGTGATTTTGAGGGGGTGATAATGTCTTTGCTATTCTTGTTTTGAATAAGAAAAATGTAAACATGAAGAAGAAAAGTAGGATGTTTTGTTAAAAAAAACAAAAAAAGAAAAAGAAACTTCAATCTTTGCATAATGTATGGAGCATAAAATCTCTGCTGCAAATTTTTTTCAAATCAAACTGGCATTTTTGACAGATTTCAGGTTAAGAAATATTGCAGCAGGCCATATTGGAATTTAATCTAATCTGCAATGAATTACCTAGCCCTAGACACTTTTGCACCATGGGTGAAGTTATCCACTGAATTAGTGATTCCCCGCCTGTAGAAACAGATGGGCTTAATTAAAGCTGTGGTGCTGTGCTACACCAAAGGGTGCATTTGTGTGTCCGCTTCATCATTACCAGTGAGCACAGCACCTTTCAACAGGTGTTCAGTTTGAGGTGGGGAACTTGACAAAGTATGAAAAGTGAATTGCAATGTGTTAATAATTTTAACTGTTAATACCTTAGATATAGGTATAAGAGATAAATGTGCACTTTATTGTGTTTAAATCACCAACACAGTGAGTTAAAAATTTACCCAGTAAGAGTTTAAATGTAAACACCTTTCAAAGTGGACCCTGTGAGAATTATAGAAACTAGAATAGTGTTAAATTAAACACTACAGGAGTTGAATTAACACTGAGGAACATCACAGCAGTCACAATATGACAAAGCCTATGGACAAAAGGAGCATAACAAGACATGTGGCCCAATATTTAATCAGGATTGTCTTGTTTTCATGGTTTGTTAGAAGCCAAAATTGCAATTGAAATTTGAACTTGATTGATTTCCCAGCACTACTACATTTATTAATATTTATATAGTCCAAAAGCGTAAAAGTTAATGTAAAATAAAGTGGTATAAAATAAAGCTAGATCTTTAAATGTCAAATAACCTCAGAGGTCCTACAAAGATAGGCTTAACTTATCCTTAAGTTTCCTATTTAATGTTTATGTCTAATGTAATATCTTGTTTGAAACTCAGAGTATCAAAAAGTTTGGGCAAAAAACATTTTATATTTTACATCTGGCAATGTTTTAGTCTTACTCTTTGCTCTGGTAACATAAAATACACCATTGTTTACCTTTCCACCCTCTTTTCCAGCAGATCCAGGCAGACCTTGCTCACCAGGTGGACCAGGGGAGCCTGGGTGTCCTCGCTCTCCACTGGGTCCCACCTCTCCAGTCGGGCCCTGTCAGACAAACAGACAAGGTCAGTGTGCTATAAAACCTGTCCTCAAGCAGACATGCTAGTGATACAGCTGTAATGATTACGTTTCTAAGGACATCTCACATCTGATACCAGTCAGAAAATCTCACTTCTCCATCAGCATTCTCTTCTTATCTTTTGTAGATGTAAATAAAGATTTGATGAGATGGAATAATTTATTTCCAATTCACGCTTCACTACTTTTGGGTGAGACAAAAATCTCACTGAATGCATCCAAATTTCTTTCAAAGGCATCTTGATTACATTCCCTGACTGCTGTTTTTGTTTAGCAGTTGTAAAAAGCTAATGCTAAAGCTGCAATTTTTTATACTTCTCTAGTATTAGAGCTAAAAAAGTGAGGAATCTATATGTAGAATATCTACCTGAGGTCCGACCACGCCTCCAGGTCCAGGAGGTCCGGTCTTTCCTTGGAAACCCTGAAGGAGAAAAGAGAAGTTAACTTGAGCGTACATGAGAAGGGTTATAAAGTATGAACTCTACTATGTGGGATACATTATGTAAAAACCTGAGCCAAACTGGGTATCAGTATAAATAATGTATCAGCGAGAGCTGTTTATGTGTCTTCATGCTGATGGCAAGAAAAGTGCACAACTTTTTTTATAGTCACTGATGAAGTGATTCAGGCTCTACAGGGCTTGTTCAACAAAGTGGAAGTCTGAGTTTCGTACACTGATAACAATGGATCGTATTTTTCATTTCTATTAAATCTTCCGCAAATTCCGATTAACAGGATTGCAGAGACTTAAGTTATCTAAAAGTGAGTCGAGAGCAAAATATTTGCCTTGGCGACGTAGTGAAGAGAAAGGAAAAGAGGTATCCAACAGAAATAGAAAGGTCTGTAAGTGTAATAATAGTAATTTTAATAAACTACTTGTCCGCTTTTCATCTGTGTTTTAACATGAATAAAGTACCATGAAACTGATTTCCTCTTTCTGCTACAAAATTGTACATTGTTCAGACTTCGCTGATGTTTCATTTGGAAGGTAATTTGTTTGAGCTGTTAGAACAAATATGTTTGTGGAGTTTAAGGCTGGCCCGACAGGCCTATGCCAGCTGAGGTCTTTTTCTTAATTAATCATCATTCCTTACAGTTTAAAGTGCATTTCAAGGACTAATATTCGTTAGTTAGTTCATCTTCAAACTTTGAATTGTGTATTTTAAGGACTAAACTATTAGGTATGAACTACATTTAAATATCAGTTTTGATTTTGGCATCAGCAAAATGAATTTGTAAATATCTGCACAAAACCAATATCATGCATCCCTATTTTTTGTTGGTATTTTTTTGTTTTTTTTTTATGGTGGAGAAATCCTGAACTCTTGTAGTTCTAACAAGATGTGTCTGCAGCAACAGACACATTTAAATAGGCTGCAGAAATACTGTATGCTGTGTCAAGGCAGTGGTAATTTTGTCGACTAAAACCATGACTAAAAATGTTCGTTAACAGCACGTTTTCTCTAAAACTAGACGAAGACTAACCAAAAATAGACATTTGATGACTAAAAGTAAGTTTAGTTTTCGTCAAGATGACTAAAAGTAGACTAAAAATGTAATAGAGTTTTTGTTGGACGTTCAAAATCCATGATATTTCTCCACTGTGGGTAAATCTCTCATCCCCCCCAGGAGCTTGGCAGAGTGCATAGAACACACTACCATGACTTGGTACCAGATTTAAGCAAGAGAATAAAGGCTTGGACAAAAACTAGACTAAAATTTGAGGACTTTTTTATAGACTTAAACTAGACTAAAATATTTTTGAGTTTTCGTTGACTAAAACTAGACTAAAACTATGAAGGGGAAACGACTACAATGTGACTAAAACTAAAAGACATGTCAGCTGCATGTTTTGTCTCCCAGGCTCCTTCATTTGACTTGACTGTGGTTCATTTGAAACTCTTTTTCACCACGGGCGAAGGGGTGGGGTAGCAGCAAATCCCTCTTATGATTACCCACTACCCTTGACATCATCATATCTTGTTATTTTGAATGACAGCTCCCTCTAATGATTTACTGCACACACTGCCTTCTTGGATCCACTTCTGTCTGTCTGTCTGTCAGTCTGTCTTCTCTCAGTATCCTGTTGTTTATTCACTGAATCAGTTGATTTGCTGTCTGGTCTCTAAAGTGTCAGAAAAGTATTTAAAACATCCATCAGTGTTTTATGGAGACCAAACTGACATCCAACAAAGAGTTTACTGACAAAGAGAAAAAACAGTCATATTTAAGTAGCTGGAATAGAGGATTTAGATCTTTTAATCCAAAATAACTGAAACTGATTCACTGTTGATAACTAAAAGTTTCCCTGAATAGCTGACAAACATCCGTTGACTGCTGCCATTGTCGTGTGATGATGTACTCAATCATCTCTGCTGTGTAACAGAACCAGTGCATCTTTTTCTCTAACTACAGCTTTCCTTCCACTGTTAGAAAACTATTTGTATGCCATCTCAGTAATCCTCTTCCTTGCTTTGGGTTTTGTGCAACCTTTGTGGGGGTGAGAAAGTGAGAGGTAGAGAAAGATGGAGCAGGGAGTGTGTGGGTGCTGATGCATGATGCTCAGGGTCACACAACATGACGTGGTGCATTCATGGACAAAACTACCCACTCACCGTCTCTCCTCTCTGTCCGGGATGGCCAGGCAGTCCGTCTTTTCCTGGTGGACCCTGGTGGGGGGGGGGGGCAGACAGGTAATAAAACTCAAGACATGAGGTCGTGAGTGTGTATTAATATTTAAAACACTCAGGAAGAAAGTGTCAACATGGAGCGGCTGTGGACGATGCAAACCAACAAGACAGCTTGACAGCAGATACTCACATTGGGTCCTTTAGGTCCGGGGAAGCCGACAGGCCCCTGTGGTCCTTGAGGTCCCTTGAATTAAAAGAAAATAACACATCAGAATAAAGAGAAGAGGTAAATTAATCACACTGGTAATTAGCTGCTGTACTGCGTTTTCATCGTTTCATTCAAGTCAGATTTGATAAATGCATCAAGTTTTGTCTAGTTAATATTCATGCACATTGTGCCTGGCGGTCTTTGGCTGCCACTAACTCAGGGCACAAACCTTCAAACTTTCAGGAGGGATGGATCAAAGAAAAATCTGATACTAACCCTCTCTCCAGGCGGGCCAGGAGGTCCATCATTGCCTGAGGTGCCCTGAGGGGGAAGAGAGAAAGGTTATCAAAGCTGTCAGAGTATGAGGGTGAAAAAACCTATTCAAAGCACAGACCAGGAGGCTATAAAGAGAGTTTGTTTGCACATGAGCAACTTTATTTACACAAGTACACCCAAAAGAATTATGTTAAGTATGCCTTACATTTACAGACTGCTTAAGAGGAAAGCATCCATGCATTTTATTTACCCCATCTTCCCATGATAACTGGTAATTACCAACTGTTTTCTGGATATCTCAACTTATTTATCTTGTATCCCTTGAGCTGCAAAATCACCAAATAAATAAATAAATAAATAAAAGAAAGAAACAGGCTTAATTTACCTTGCTAGTGTGGGCAGAAGCAGCATGGCCTATCATGGGGACTGGCCTATTGCTGTGCTCTAAAAATGCAACCTCTCTTATGTCAAGATATGAGATAAACTAATCTATAAAAATTAGAAGCGTTTCCCCCTGGGATGACAAAAATCAATCAGTTATGATACAATTTAGTAATCAGGGTGGAAGGGTCTAATTACATTTACTCAGATTACTGTAATTGAGTAGTTTTTTGTGCACATTTTGACATCAGTACTTTTACTTCTTTCTAAATAAGTGTTAACCAGAGTAATTGTACTTTTACTTGAGTACAATACTCTTCTTCTTTATCCATCTCTGTAGTGACAGAATGATTCCACATCCCAACCATAAACAGCTGTAGCACACAGCAAAATAAAGTGTTGCTATCTCAGGGTTTAGAGTTGATTTTAACTCCATCCTGAGTGAAATGGTCTTCAGCTGACAGTGCTGATCCACCAGTGTTAGTTCAACTCTGTAAAGAGCCAACTGATCTGAGCTCAGCCCTCTGCCATCTCAAATCTGAGGGGATGTGTTGGTGTAGTTTCCCATCATGCCCTTGGGCAGAATGTAAAGATGTGTTTTATACATGTTTAGTTGCCTGTTGTATAGTGATCCCTGCTGGGGTTATTTTGGTCTTGTTTCTGGTGGACTGTCATTATTGTTGTGGACACATTTGCCCCATGAGTGAAGTTATCCACTGAGTTAGAACCCGCACCTCTGACTTTGGGTGCTTCTAAAGGACTCAGTTTGTATTCTTCATCAGTATTCATTGCCCTGCTCTGAGGATGACTCTCTGCTTTGTTCTTGCCAAAGGAGACCCCCTTACCACAGATTTTCACGAGTTACTGCAGATCTGTCACACAGTAAAATGTTTACCACTTTAAAAGTGTAGTTTAACAATGTAATGTGGACCAATATAGACATTTTAAAGTTTTTATTCTAACTATATGAGTTTAACTAACACTGTCAATTTTGCTGTGTAGTTTACTTTATGATAGAGGTGTGACTTTACCTGAACAACCTGATTGGAGATTAAGTCTCTTGTTGTTCTTGCCAATAAAGAAAGATCATATTTCACTGAACAACTCTGCATTAGCTACTCAGTGCTCGGAGTAACTTTTCTGACTTTAAGGTATAAGGAAACAACTGCAGTTAACAAGTAATGTATCTCTAAATACTGACGGATTAATACACACAAATTAATACGTATATGCATGAATACATTTCTATGGAAATACTGGCTTTTTATCCTGAGATAACAAAAATGAGATCTCAAAGAAACCTTTGTAAGTACTTGTTATTATGAAAACAGTAATGTAAAAATAACATCAAAAACAAGATGAGATTTCAAGGAAAGCAACAGGAAATAACGTGTGATCAAGGAAAAATTTGACTGAGCTGTAATTGTGTGAAATATGTTTAACAACGTGAAAACAATGGGAGTAGATTTTACCATCAAAGCCACCACCTATATTTCAGAAAATCTTTCTATCAGAGATACAGTAACCTAGTTTTTAGTGGTTGTGCCCCTTATACAGAGGCTGTAACCCTCCAAACGGACGGCCAGGGTTGAAGTGTGATATGGTAGCAAAAGAATAACATCCAATAATCTGATGAGATCCTCTTTAACCCAAATAAAAGCTTTTCCACACAATTTTAGTGCACTACTTTCTGAGTGCAAACGGACCTTCTTTTATGCTTTATCATCATTAAAGAATTCATAAAACTAATTACAATGTAACATCTATTAGAGTGCATGGCTGTCATGAACAGCTGTTATACCGTATCCCAGAGCAACAAAACACACGTTGGCGGATTAAAGGTCACATACTGTATTTTACCCTTTTAAGTTTATATTGGTCTCAGAGGTTCCCAAAACATGCCTGGGAAGTTTGTTGCTGAAAAACACTCCAGTATTTGAATTTTGCATGTCTAAAAACCCCCCTCTATTTCAGCCCTGCTCAGAACAAACTGTTTCTGTGTCTGTAGCTTTAAATGTTAATGAGCTGCCAAACTCTGCCCCTGACTATTCCCTCTAAGGAAATGGGATGGATGTGGTTTAATGGATGTGGTTCTCCTGATCCTCCTCTCAGCTGCCGGCTGAGAGGAGGATCGGGGCAGAACTTTCTCCCAAGCAGGGAGGGCCAACAAAACCTGGGTGTGGGGCTTACTCCCCACATGACATCATGAGGGGAAAATCTGAGAGCTGCTTGTTTTAGCACATATTTTCTGAAAACTGGAGAAAAACAGTGGGGAGGGAATAGATTTTTCTGATTCTTGGAGGGATTGTGGACAGGCCAGGGGCTCATATTTCTGGTAAAAAAGCCAAAAAAAAAAAAATCTACTCTTGCCAAAGCCAATAAGGAGAAGAGAAATTACACCTTTTTTTTCTTTTTAACAAGAAATGCTTTCATTGTGATTTTTTTTTACCTCTTCTTTGGATTAAAAAAATTAAATCAATTCCTGATAAAACTACCATATAGCTGCATACATGCTAATCTCTTCACCAGTCCCCATTGTTTAAAGCAGTGGTTCCCAACCATTTTTTCCGTCCAACATCAATTTAATTGTTTCACTGATAAACCCTCTAAAAAGACCGATGTATGTTTTTTTTTTTTTATGAAAGACTGTTGTACAAGCTACTTTACACTGCTTCATCATGGTTTTAGTCAATATGTGCAACCCTAATTTTGCAGCCTCAAAGCAGACAAAACCTCAAGTCCCCCTAAGATCTTAAGCATCCCCCCCAGGGGTCCTGGACCCCAGGTTGGTAACCAATGGTTTACAGGCTTGCAACTAAACTGTATCTACCATCCCTTTCTTCTTAAATGGCACTGATGATCCAGTCATTCTGACTGGGAACAAGATTGAAGCTTGGAGCTTTGCAAGATAGATCTACCTGATGACAGACAGAAACTGACCTTTGCTGTTGGAAGTTTTGGGGGCAGGGAACATTTCCATGTTAATTGCAGGCTCAACCAGACAGAGATGTCACTGTGACACTCTAAGATTGTGGGTAGAGATCTAAGATCATGAATAAACCATGTTTTTTTCTTAAAAGGTGTGATCATTTTAACTTGTGTCTTCCATTGTTTCACACTCAGGAAACTGCTGGTAAGTCTACCTTGACCGGAAGAAGTGAATGGGATTGAATTTTTATTTTAAACCACCAAAAATGAAATGTATAAATAATGTTCTCTCTTTCATCTTAAGTGTGTTGTCATATTAATCATTATAGGCCTTCCCGCTATGTACAAAGAACCTCTACCCTGGTTCTCACCTTTGCGCCTGGTTTCCCTGTTGGTCCTCTAGCTCCACGGCCACCACGTGGACCCTTTATACAAAAACATAGCATATAAAAGAATTACAGTGCAAGAAATAGGCAACAACTTAATGTATGAGCTGTATGAATAACTTAAGCACAAACAAACAAGGTAATGGGGTACAGTGCAGGTGAATTATGCCTACTGCCCTCCCTCTCTATCTCTATGACTCCCCACCTGGTGAATAGCTGCTTCAAAAGACAGGAAAATAAAGCCCAAATACATGGAAGAGACTTTCATTTGAACACAGTAAATAATTTATGTGGAGGGCTGAAGGCTGTAGACGGCTGAATTGCCTACCGTTGGGCCACGTTGCCCTCGAGGGCCTGCTTTGCCGGCGATTCCCTGAGAAAGCAAAACAAGAGCTTTGATTTAGCACAGAGTCATTCCTCGTAGCATCAGGCAATGTTCGCTCTTCTGTGTCTCCTTTAAGAAGTTAAAGCAAGTCTACAATAATAACAAACACACTCAGGCATCAGACAGACACAAACGCTGAGGGGGTTTGAGCGCAGGCTGAGCATCTTTTTGACAAAAATAAATAATCAAATTGTGGCGGTAAGTGGTTACCCACAGGCGCTTGACAGCTTGAACTACCTGTCAGTTGTAGCACGCCGAGGCCGGGCGTGTGTGCCTCTCCACGTCTGTCTGAGAGCAGAGACGAGCCTGTCTAGTCACAAATAACCATCTCCCCTCACCACCAACCTCAATCTCCTCATCTGTAACCCTTGTCAGCTGGACCGCTCTACCGTTACACAGCTGAATACAGTTGTCAGTCCTCTCTTGAGTGCTAAAATCCTGATTGCATGACCGAAATATATATATATATATATATATCTGATAATCTGTGTTTTCTCTCTCTCTTCTTTTCTTTTTCATGGTTTGTGCTCTTTAGTCCAAGAGAAAATAACGGTACATACTTCAGGTGGTTATGCTATATTTTGACATTTAACATTTAGAGAAAGTTCCTTTTTCTACTCAGTCACAAGGTGAAATCCTTACAGCAGGACTGACAGCTTTGATCACACAATATCAGCAGCCAACCTTATAACAGTCCTGAATAAGAAAAATCCTTGCAGCAAGGCTCCTTGTGGAAAGCCTTGTGAAGATTGAAGGCCATTTAATTTGCATGAAAATGCAGATGGTTCAACAGGACATGTGCAGGTGTCAAAGTAGGGCCTCATTCAACAACCTTTCCAAAGACATTTCCTCTTAAAACTTACTTTGGTTATTTTGAATAAGATTCACCAATAATTGCAAAAGTTTTTCTATCTGGGAATTTTTTCTTAGCCAAGATGCAGTTCAACAAACTGTTGGGGGGGGGGGGAGGGGGCAACTCAAGTGGGAGGCCCATGGAGGTCAGCAAAATCTGTAAAGTTGTGCCATGATAACTATATTTCATTTTCTACCTGGATAAAAAACACTTTTATTAAAGCAACAAATCATTTTATTTATTTGTTCAAGCCATAGTATACAGCCTTCTTCAAAAAGTAAACCCTGTTCCTTAACACAGGATAAAGTTTGTTTTAAGTGGCCAAAAAAAGGTTAAAAGTGGCAAAAAAGGCAGAGAAAAGTGGTGAAAAATGGCATGAAACATGTTGTAAATGGGTTAACACTTGCAAAAATATGTTAACAGAGGCAAAAATAAACCAAAATTGGCAAAAAAAAAAAGGGTCAAAAACAGGCAAAAACAGGCAGAAAAGTTGGTCAAAACTGCTTAAAATTGCAAAAACTGGGCAAAATAGGTGGTGAAATAGGATTAAATAGTGTCAAAATGGATTAAAGAAGGCAAAGATGGGCTAAAAGTAGCAAAAAGAGCCAGATAAAGTGGTGAGAAGGGGTTACAAGAGGCCAAAAATAGGTAAAACATTAGTGAAATGCAGTCAAAATTGGCCAAAAAAGGACATAAGAAGTGGCAGAAAGGGTTAACAGAGGCAACAATTGGTGGAATGTGGCTAAAAAGGGGTCAAAAGTGGTAAAAGCAGGCAGAAAAGGTGATGAATAGTGTTTAAAAGTGGCAAAATTGCATAAAATGTCAAAATTGGGCAGAAAAAGGTGTTGAAATAGTATTTAAAAGCGGCAAAATAGGTTACAGGAGACAAAGAAGGGCTGTCCTGAGAAAAAGAGCCAAAAAAAGTGGTGAACAGAGGATACAAGAGGCAAAAATGGGCAAAACAAATAGTGAAATGTAATCAAAATTGGCCAAAATGGGCAATGAAAGTGGTGAAACCGGGCTACTAGTGGCAAAAATGGGCCAACAGAGGCAAAAATAGGTGGAATGTGGCTAAATGGGTCAAAAGTGATAAAAAGAGTTTAAAAGGGGCAAGATTGCTTAAAAATGGCAAAACTGGGCAGAAAAGGTGGTGAAATTAGGTTCAAAAATGTCAAAATGGGATAAAAGTGGCAAAAAGAAACAGAAAGTGGTGAAAAGGGGTAACATGAGGCAAAACAAATAGTGAAATGCAGTCAAAATTGTTCTTTTGCTGTGGTATTTGCTTCATTATTCGCCTTTCTTCTTCATTCTGAGACTGGTTTCATTAGTCTCTGTTCTGCCATTGGCTGAGTAGGTTTTTCTGCTCATGAGAAGTGAAATAGGTATACCTAATAAAGTGATCAGTGAGTGTACACTCTAGTGCAGTCATAAACAGAAGGGATTATTACTAAACTCAGTAAATGTTTTACATTTTCTCCTCATTAATGTGTTTTTAAGGGGAGGCTTTTGTTATCCAAATTAAAGGTCTGATGACAGATGGTGTTTCATGCCTCATACATCATACAGCCTTTGTGATCCGTTCTAATAGTTTATGGAAATAAATTACTATTACAGTGCTGTTCATAATATGGAGCAAACAAATTTGTGTTAAACTTAAGACAAAAGGCACAAATTATATTTTATTCACAGTCATCCCTCACTAAACAGAGAGTGTCATTTTAACATTTGCTTACTAGCCATGCTGTGTTTCAATATTCAACACTATCTACACCTAATCCAGCGGCTCACAGGAAAGCTCACAGCGGCCAAGTGTACACGAATTTAATAGGATAGAGAATAATGAAGTTCGTAGCTCACCCTTGCCCCCTTCTCGCCATTCGCCCCGGAGAATCCAGGGAAACCGTTGGAGCCCTGCAAGACAAGTAGAGAGAAAACACATTACAGAGCTGAAGAGTACACTATATGAAATAAGAGATGTCTACCACTTCCAGGAACAATGTGACAGTAGCTCAAGTGCAAATACCATTACTTCTTTTGTGCTGAACTGACCAGGGCTAATTAACAGGGAGGCCTAACATGAGTCTGGATTCCCTCAGAAGCCTTACTTTTAAGTCTGAAATGCAACCCAAAGGGAACATCTCCTTAGCATTTAGAGATCCTGAGACCCACAGGCAGGCAGAGGTGCTGTTATGTTGTTAGCACAGATTGGAAGCAAAATAGGATGATAAAAGTGCCATTTGAGAGCAAATAAAGACAAGGAGAAGGAAAGAGAAAATGCCCCTGATACCCATCAGCAATTCAGATATTAGACCCTTGAAATCTGTGCTGATTCAAACTAAAACTAGACATCTCACACTGCAGGAAAAAGAAGAGTATTATGTTGCATAATTCTATACAAATACAATGAGTGTTAAATATTTCTTTGTCTAGGCTGCAGTGCAAGGTCACGTCTGGGTGTTTTGAGTTGACTCATAAAATTCCATCTATGGTGCTCATTACTACTCACATGCATATGCATATGAGGCCCAGTACTGTGCGGCATAAGCAAGGGCACCATGATAAGTCGGCGTGGGTAGAATTGCAAGAAGTAAACAGGCTGACACTGTGCAGACAGAAGGGGATAGGAGATCTGTGCTGCCTAATTTGTGTTTCACAGAGGTGCCGTGATGGTAAACTGAAAAGAGAGCTGCTACTGGACAAGCCTGACTTGCGCCACAGAGATAAGACAATCCAGTGAAGCTTTTTGCAAACGGCATCCAGAATTAACGGTGTGGGAAAGCTGTTAACGGAGAGCGACGGGGTGAAGCAGCCAAAAACACAGCCAGCGGAGGGATTCATGCTTAGGATGATTGTTGGGGATAAAGGCTGCAAAATGTGCCAGGGCTTTGACCCTGAAACCAGCAATGAGGATGCACAAATCATATTTTATAACATGGATAAAAAAGTGTAGTGTGAAGAATAAGAATAATTCTGATATTTACTCATGACGGTTCTTCAGAGTTACAAAGTGCTTCACAAATGCATCACAAAACCTTTAACTGCATAAAGAGACCAGATATAATACATCAGAAAGAAAAACGAAGTGAAAATTCACTTGAAAATAAAAGCTTTTTCATATAAAAGAAATGTTTAAAGATGAGATTCAAATGCAGAGCAGTTAGCAAAAAGAATTTCATCTGGAAGGTCATTCCAGAGTTTGGGAGGCTAGACTGCAAATGCCTGACAAACCTTGAGGTCTTTGCGCACTTTGTTTTTAACCGCTTACATAAATATGACTCTTGGGAAAATTTGCCAGAAAGGAGTAATCAAAAGCAAAGATCATTTTGTTGTTCTTTCACCAAAAAAGAAATAAGAAATGCTGGTTCAAAAGCGATTCATGCATAGTACCATGAATCTGAATGAGGGTGCAACAAGCTTTCTGCTATAAAGGAGGAGGCTGGGGTGGAGGAGGTTAAGCTTTGCCAGCAGCAACAGTGTGGTGCATCAGCATTAATGCAAGCAGGGATTAGAGAGAAGCACTGTGAGCTGTGATTGGCTGTGGGAGACGGTCAGTTGATCACGGCTTGGCATATGACTACCATGTCCGATACGAGCTAATGCTAAGCTTCATTAAGTAAAGAACTGGCTGGGCCTTTAAGGCCAACGAGAGGGCCAAAGAACAAAAAGTTGGGATGTTGTATTAGTGTGAATACAACCACAATACAGTGATATGCAAATACTTCTCAGTCTATATTCAGTTGAAAACAGCACAATGTTGAAACTGTTAACTATATTATGGTTTTTTTTAATGCTTTTTATTATTTTCAGATGGAGAAAGACAAGTTGTGTAACTGGCAATGTACGATTCATAAGCATAACTGAAGTTAAATAAATGAAGCAGATAGTAAAATTTACAGAAATAGAATCTCATATGGTGAAACCTCCCCTAGCTCCCATTCATTCAGAGTTCTCAAGCGAGATCAGAGGGGTATTTTAAGTACTACGCAGTGTTTGTTTTCCAATCAAAAGTATATTGGCCTTTCAGCAGTGTGCTTTTGAGATGTGAAGGTAGTATTATGTTTTTTGGAGATCGGCACACACTCTGAATTTGATGCCTACGAATTATTCCAGAAAATTCAGGATAGGGGCAATAAAAGACTACTGTGTGGAAGTGTGGAGTACTGAAAAATACCCGGAACATTCCACAGGAAGTCAATTAATTGGTTGGTAAACTGGTTAGCAAGCTTTCTGACATGATGGAAGCCACAAATTACATTACTATAACAAAGGAGGGCAAAGCAGCAAATTTGAATAAAGGTTGTTATCTGGATTAACTTTTAATGGAAAAACTGGAGTTAATCTGCAAATTGAGGTTACCATGCAATATTAATTTTGGGGGCAGAAGACGGAAGCTTGCACACAGAAGGTCAACGTGTAAGAGTCATTGTTCGCCACTGCTAAAGCTTATGTTCTTGTTGTTTTTTGGTTGGACCAGTTGGCTGTTTTCTATCAGAATTAAGTGATTCACCGTGATCTAATTTGACCTCTATGTCAGGGGTCATCAACTACATTTGTACAAGGGTGTACAAGGGGTATTTTGGCCCAGTAAACATATAATTGTTTAATTATTTTTTTCCCCTTCAAAAATGTAAATTTTCTGTCTTTGGCAGTGAGATCAGTGCCAATCCCCTAAACTGCAGCTGCCACTAGGGGGCGATTGTGATATTTTGGATATATATTTCTGGGGCTGGCATGTTGTCATCACTGGGTTTGGTGCTAAAATGTTGCGTTGTTATTGGTGGGGAAACGGTCAGGAAACCAGTCTATTGGTGATTCTCTGGAAGGAAAAATTGAACTCTCAGATTGCCTGAAAGTGAAAAATTGACATGGAAAACAGCTGCTTTAATGAAGAACGAATTCATGAGTATGTCTTTGTCATACATCATATTCACTATTAATGACTGATGGGTGGATTTCTGTAAAATCGATCAAACATTAAGCCAACTCTTAAAGCCTATTGGGATTTTTGAAATAACATACCCTAAGTACCACTACATATTTTTCCTCTCCACATTTTCTTATCTTAAAAATCTTTTGGGGGCCAGATAGGAAACTGTGGCGGGCCTGATGTGGACCCTGGGCCACCAGTTGATGATCACTGCTCTGTGTTAACAGATTAAAAGCTTAGGAAGTAGAAGCTTAATGCCCACTTCAGCAATCCCCCTGTGGATCTTTCTGTAGAT
Source organism: Cheilinus undulatus (assembly GCF_018320785.1). Lineage (NCBI taxonomy): Eukaryota > Metazoa > Chordata > Actinopteri > Labriformes > Labridae > Cheilinus > Cheilinus undulatus. The sequence continues at coordinate 13,455,767 of NC_054877.1, read as the reverse complement.
TTGTAAGCAGTTGTTGAGAAAAAAATCTAATCTATCTAAATTTTGGAGGTAGAAATCGTAATAAATGGTTGTTTTGGAAGTCTTCTCTTAAGCTCCTCCTCTGACAACTACCCTAAAAAACTAATCCATCTTCCTCTTGATGTTCTGGTTTCCTTTTGTAGCTCATATGGAAACACCAGTGCTAATTTCAGTCTTTTTCATAACTTCTCACACAAGATTCAACTTGGATTAGCTGTCATGATTTCAATATACAGCATATTTATCTCTCTTTCTTTAAAAGAAAACTCCTTAAAGCAGGCTCAGAAAACACTAGCACTGTTTATTGAAAGCCAGAGTCAGGATGCCTTTATCATCTCTCCAGGAACTCCTGAAGCATAGAGTCTAAAAAGTTGATCTGATCTCATGCACCTCTGGGAACCTCTTCAGGCAGCATTTGTTTAAAATTATTTATGAGCTCAAACGGAGGGATGTGTTTTTGTTTACTTTAAATAAATATTTATTGCACTTTATTCACTAGAAAAGTTTTATTCCAGCGCAAAAACATCCAGTAATTAAAAGAAGTGGTACAACTACTTGTAAATACCATAAAGGTTAGGGTGTATTGGATTTCTGTCCGTGTATCTCATTTCCCTGCGTCTCTCCCACTTTGTGTAATTTGTCCGGAGCTCTTATTAATCTGCGTGCCATGCTGAGCTCAGACCCTGCTGACAGTAACAGACAGAGCGGGATGCTGCGAGGGTAGGTGTATCTGGGCCGTCATATCAGTGCCAAGCTGTCAGTGCTGACAGCAGCAGTGGGGAAGCAGCTGCAGCAGCACATCTCGATAGTGGAGATGAGGCACAGTGGTCAGCGCTACGGAGCAAGGAAAGCCAGGCTGTTAGATAATGCCTGGAAGAGTTTAAGAAGGGCAGACAGATGATGAGTGCAGCAGGTGACTGTGCTGCTTAGACTCTCCGTACGGGCCAGGGCAGGAGTACAGGAGGTGTCTGCTTGAGTTTGTGTTGGTGAGAGGAGGGGTTATTCAGCAGGTCAGCAGAATGGAGAGAGAGAGCATGGAGAGATATGAGCGGATGTTTATCAAAAAGACATGGACAGAATCAATAATAGGGACGGGGCTAAACTTGGATGGATTGCCCTAAATCATGGGGTACAATCATCAAATGACAAATATTATCTTTATTAACAGATAAAGAGCGCTCTAAACAGATTTCCCTGTCAATTTGACTCAGTGTCAACACTTCATGGCTCTCACTGATGGCATGAAAGACTGTAACATGAAAAAGAAGTTAATCATCTAAAGAAAAAGTTGACAGCAGAATTAAAGAAGAAGAGGACAGCAGGATAAAGTCAGACAGCAGCAGTAGTTCGGAGATGAAGCGTGATAAAAGGTAAGAACTGACACCATGATTGCTAAGAATAAATACATCAGTCCTGCACTGTAGCAGCTAAGTGGTGTTTAAGAGTCCTCAACTACCCAGATATCAGAATACATTCCATCAGTGGTTCTCAACTGGTGGGTCAGGACCCAAAAGTGAGTCGCAAAGCTCTTTTTAGTGGGTCGTCAATGTACGCCAAGGAAAAAAACTGTGTCTATGGAAGCCCTAGGTGGACATACAGTAATTTCTTACATCTATTTTCTTTTAGGTTTTCCTATGATTACGAGGAAAATTCAGCATTTTTCTCAAGATTCTAACTATTTATCTCCCTTTTGGTGGTTATCTGGTTTACCCAAGATAACAAAGAAATTATCTGAGAAATTACCAAACTTCAGTGCTATCTCAGGAGAATGGAGTAAAATTAGATGTATGCAAATCAGCATGTAAATCCCTCTGTAATGCTAACATGTTTATTTTGTCCTGTCTCTTTGTTAAATAAGTTTTTTTTTATTTAGAGTCCTAACATCAACATTTTTCAAAATAAGTGTTCTTATGTCTTCATGGTGTAATGGTAGCCAAGAATACTGATTAACCACTGACTACTGATATGATAGTTTTTTGTTTTGAATATGGGTCATGATTTCTCTTAAGGAGGAGGTGGACTGTCCTGATGCCTGACCAGTTGAGAACCACTATGTTACATGGTCATCTTGAAACAGAACAATCTTCACAGAAAACTCATGTTGTGGCCATATATTGTATTGTATTGTATGTAAGGTTGTGAAAAGGTAAAAAAAAATTCAATCACGATTGACCAGAATTTCTGCCATTAATTGTGATTAATTACACTTTTGTTAATGGCATTTTAAAATTCCACTATTTCTCACTTTAAAAATATTTTTGGGCCATTTGGATTTTGTCTCTAACTTAAGTTAACTGACTTCCTGTTTGGAAACAGACCTGCTTTTAAAGGGAGATTGAAGATAATGATATGAAATTAACCATGAAAAAAGGAGCTTGTCAGGGACTGAAAAGGGAATAACAAAAAATAAAAAAAGTAAATGTTTGATTATACAAGGAACAGATGACTCCTGACTTGCCCACTCAGCTGTCTGTGGGTTTTAAAGTGAAATGAGACATTAAAGATCAGTGGGGACTTTTTTTAGATCACTGTGGCTGCAGGGAGACGCTGGCATGGTTTAACCAAAGTGTGTTGAAATGAAGAATAAACCACAAGATTAATCAGGACTTTTGCACTAACTGTGGATCTTAATAAATTGCAATTACTAGATCAGCCTTGACAGCCCTACTTGTATCGTATCATATAGTAAGGTTATGTATTTATTCCTTATTGATGTCTGATCATATTGTGCTGTATCATGATGGTTCATATTGTAATGGTGTGATATTGTATTTTATTGTATTGCTTGTCATTTATTATTGTATCATACTGCACTGAAATAAATCATGATGTATAGCTTTATAGTATAGAATGAATTATTGCTTCTGTTATTTGAACAACACATGAGATGAGGAACCTAAAAATAACAGCATATTAAATGCAATATTGGGGGAAAATTTGCAATTAGCTTATTTTTGCAAATCCTTCAGCCCTAATCATAATATATTTATTTCTGTAATATTGTAATGTATTGCCATGTACAGCCTTGTAATTCCATTGTATTGTATCATAATGCATTGTGCTGAACTGTATTATATTATATGGTATTGTATCTTATAGTGCTGTAACGTGTCTTGAGTTATCCTTCCACTTCTGCCTTTAATCAGTATACTGTTAATATGTACATATGTAATTGCATTAGACAGTATATCAAACATTAGATAGACACTGACACTTTGTTTATTTGTATTTAAACTGTCTTGTTGGAATTTTTAGCTTTTGCTATCCTTACTCTTTGGAAGAAGTGACCTTATTTAGACAACAGGGCAGATATGCATTGTTACAACTCTATCCTTATTTACGGGCAGCTGTAGTAACGACCTGTCAGTCGAAGGCTACAAACCTTATTAATCCTCCCATTGGCTCTATATGGAACCAGATTTTATCAAATATGAACAACTGAGACATTAAAATAGCTAGCAAAAGAATAGACAATGTAAAAAGTTGAGAGACAAAGTAAGGTCATTTTTCCATCTGGTAACATACAGTTTGGCTTTCCCACTACAGTCAGTGAGAAAATTAGTAGATTTATGACACTAATTCTCTTTGTCTTTATTTTTCTGTACAGTCATTGAAATATTTAGAGGACCCTAAACACTACCATGCAGCATAATTACAGAACAATATAAATGTGGACAACTTGGGCTGATTTGACACACAAATATATGCCCTTCTCTTTAAGCAGCAGAGGGCGCTATCTGCTTTTGGCTTCTTGTGTTCAATATCAGCTTTTTTTTTATTTTTTTATAAGCAACTATTCAACCTCAAAATTAAAAAGTTAAACTTCTTTTTAAGAATAAGACATTAGAAATTGATATTTGGGTTTGAAATAAAATAACTAATTTTATTCATAAACTGACATTAATCACATGCCTTCATTAAAGAGTAGAATAAGGAATAACATAAATCATACAGTTAACACAGTCTTGTGACGTGTATCATGTTGTAAAGTGATGAAGTAAATAAACACAGAGATTATTTTTCATTTTTTCACATTAGGCATTGACAAATATTTCCTCTGTGGCACTGCCCTTGACAAAGACACTACACATCTAAAGCTGACCCTGACCTCTGACCTCCCTGTGGAAGTAAAGCTTAGCAAAGTGCCGCTTTCTCCGCATTGATCAGCGTATTTATTACGACTCTCGTCACATACCTTGGGGCCTTGTCTGCCAGGGTACCCAGGCAATCCAGGGACTCCAAGTTTTCCCTGCAAAGAAAAACGAGCAAAGACAAACAAAACAGAGATGATGAATTCTCTTTGTATTGCCTGAGACATCGTTGCTGAAAGCAGTAAAGTTCACTGAAGCGTTGCAAAAAGCAATAAACATATAACCAGAAAGTTTTACTTCCAGAGAGGGACATTTTTTCATGCAATGTTTATGAACATGACATCATTTGAGCCGAGGCTTTTCTGCTCAAATGGGAGTTCACTTTGGTCCATTTTGGTGCTTTTAGATGGTCATTAAAAAGTACAAGATTCCTGATGTAACAACCCTGTGTAATTTGAATCCAAAGTCAAGTCATAAATTTGTATTTTTTCATCATGCCTCCAACACCTTGGACTCCAGTGCTTGTGAAATGAACTCTTTCTGAGCTGTTGCATTAATTTCCAACAAATGAGGATTAGGATGTCAGTAAAATGTCAGTTTTATCACTAAAAGTGAATTAAATTGTTTGTGCCAGCTAAAGTTAACTTTGCAGCTTGGCAAACAGTAACAGCAAAAGAGTACAAATACTAAAAACAATGCTGAACAAGTTCAGCTTTTGTTTGATTTTCAGTATTTTCCCATCAATTGCTGCTAACATCAAAATCCCCCCATGTTTAAGATGATAGATATGCCCCTTCTATGGAGAAATTCAATCCAGAAAGTGGAATGATGTAAGCAGATAAACAGTACAAACACTGTTCATTTTGTACGACTCTGGTGAAGCATTCCAATATTTTAAATCTCTTCAGAGTCATCACTCATATTCCAGTGCTTTAATCTGAAGTGTTGATATCTTCATGTAACCTTTAATACTAATTTGTTAAGAGTACAACCACTGCAGCAACATGGAGAAAGATATTCAGCAGAGAGATCAAAGCTCTGGAGAGAAATCTTGACAACATGAGCCAATTAAATGAGACCGTTGTAGAGCTGAGAGAAGGAGAAAATCTGAAGTTCACGATGGCTACAGAACAGCAGCAGACATGTTTCCTCAAAGTGAAATATCATTAAAGGTACAATATGTTGATTTTTCACACTGAAATACTTTAAAATGAGTGCACATAGAAATTCTCAGCTTTTATAGTAAAAAAGAAGTCATAAAATGTTTATTGTTGCAACTGAAAAGCTTAATGTTTTGTGAAAGACCGCTACCCAAGAGCCCGTGTCCACAGTCATGATTTTTGTACTTTAAGCACATATTTTGGTAACTTTATTTTAGTGGGCCATAATACCACGTAATTTTCTAGTAATGTGTGTAATTATCAAGTAATTTTTCTAAGAAAAAGGTGGTAATTACATTGTATTAGGTTAGCATTTTACCAAGTTATTACTTGATAATATTAAGGAAGTATTTACCTAGTAATAATGTATTTATTATCAAGTAATTCCTCGTAATGTTGTGGCAGATCCCTGGTAATTCAGCATATTACCCTAACCCTAACCCTCTCAATAAAGGGGGGGTGTCACTTTGGACAGCCAGTTGGTCAATCTGCCCAAGGATGTAGTTACAAAAGAGTAGAGAAGCACCGACTGTGAAAGTCAGGGCTCATGCAAATATCAATGTTATTTTTAACATCATTTTTTACATTTTATGTCATGTTTGACCATGAAAACAGATCAGAACTTGTCAAGAAGATGACTTCTCCTGCCTTGAAAAAAATCAAGCCTATAGCATTAGTTCAGGCAGGCTACAGAGTCGAGCACTGCCATATGACCGAGATCAGCTGATCTCACGCAAGTCCTCATCAGCTGACAACCACAAATCATGCGTGTTTCTTAACAAAGTGGTCCTGACTAAACTCAGCAGTTAGGGGACGTAGATGCCAGCATTAAATTGACTAACACAACAAATGAGCATCTGCAACTGGCACCTGTTTATCCAGCATTATTTGCCAATGGCAGATGTTTGTCTACAGGGCCAATTCTTGGTGATTGTTTAACAGATACATAGGTGCAGCTGTGACAAAAAGTAAACCACTGTTTTCATTCCATGGATGAATTTCAAATTACTTGGGAGAAAAGCTGTTAAAAAATTCCTTCTTGGTTCATGCTGCAGCTACTTGCATAGCAGTCTGGAACCCCTTCTTCTTCTTGCCTCTACTGTAATCTTCTGTTTCTGTTTTGATTAACAGCTCACTAGTGGCAGATCTGGCACTGTGCTGACCTTGAATATGGAACTAAAAGATAACTTGATCTCTTGTTTTTAAACCAGAATCAGCCCAGGCAGCAGAGCAGGCAGTATCTCATCATAAGTGAGCATTCAATTAGCTGTAATTCAACCTTATAACCCTATAAAACATTCTAATTACATTTGTGTCTAATTATCCTGCATAATTAACTTCAGCCTGAACTCCAGGATGTCAATAGAACATATTAATCAAATAGTAAATCCTCCTGCTCTTGTGACAATTTACCTTCTCTCCAGCTAATCCGATGGGACCAGCCTCTCCACCAGGTCCTGCCTTGCCCTTGGGGCCCTCAGGACCGTCCTCTCCTCTGGGTCCTTGCACGCCAGCCTCACCCTTGATGCAAAAGAAAACAAGGAGAAAAAAAGGAGTGTTATTGTCTTTACTGCTCTGTGGCATCAGTCCCTGCTCGCATCAGTATTCTCAAGCAGAGACAGTGACTCACCTTGTCACCCTTGAGACCCATGTCACCTTTGAAGCCGGGGAATCCATCCTCTCCCTGAAGATGAAAGAGATGAAAGGCGTCATTGTTTAGAGCTGAGCGTTTTATCAAGTATCAAAGAGGCAAAATGGATCAATTCGGTGAAAAGTTTGCATCTAAAAATATTTTAAAGGACATAAAAGTGGAGTACTGATAGACAGCTTAGGTGACAAAAACATGCCAAAGTTTGTCTTTGCTGTTCTGGATGTCAGAAGTAGAAAGGCTATCCAGGAAAGTTTAATACTGACACCTAGTGGCCATCTGAATGAAGCATTTGCAGTCACAAAGCTATACCTCACTGTCTCTCCTTTCCTTAGTGTTGATTTACTGACATCTGGTGGTTAAAAACCAGAATACACTTTCCTCCTTTCCAAAGCACCAATAATTCTTGTCTTCTGATGCTAATTTTCTGACACTTGAAACAACAAATAAAATCAAATACAATATAACAAACATGATGTGCATATTGTGTAAGTTTGGACTGAAGAAAAATCAGTCCCATGTGATTCAAATTAAGACAGAAGTAAGATGATGAGCTTAAATTTCCTGAGAGCTCAGAGGAAAATCAATTCTGTGGCAGTGAGGGTTGCAAAAGTCTCAGCTCAACCACAGCAGTCCAAGAAAACAATAGAAACAGATCAGCGTCCCCTGACACCGCCTCATTCTGGGTTAATGTTCCACAGCCCATTACAGCTCAGTGGCATGAGGACTTAACTGCCAGCCTGATTGGCCTTTTAGGAGTTTTTCCACTCGCTGGCTTCCAAAAAAAGAGCCTCATTTTAGACAACTTATTACTCTGAAGGCCCAGTCTGTGGAGGAATGACATCTGTCAATCACGCAGAGAAACAACAGAGACTGAGGACGTGTTTACCTTTTCTCCTTTGCCTCCTTTAAGGCCTCTAATTCCCTCAGCACCCTGAAGAGAGAGAGAGAGAGGGGGAAAAAGTCAGGATGAAAAACAGGGGAAAATGGAAATGAAGCATAGTGGTACCGAATGACTAAGTAAGCACTTACTTTCACACCACGAGGCCCAGGGTAGCCGATGGATCCCATAGGACCGGGATGCCCCTAAAAGATTGCAAACAGTTTCATGGGATTATTGAGGTAAAAAATAAGCACGCATTAAGATGTCAGCTTAAGAGTCTTGGCTGTATTATATAGGTTGAGTGGAGATTTCTCTAGTTAAGAGTCATTTCCAAAGGTTTAAAAAACATTTTCCAGACAGTACATGTTACTGTTTTAGTTGTAAAACTAAAACTGGTTTAAAGAATATGGTCTTTTTGCCATCTTTTTCAATGAATCAAACCACAAGGTAATCAGGAAATCAAAGAAATCACATAAGCCACACTTGGAGGTGAGAGTTCCTACTTTGGCTCTTTTTTAAGACAGCTTAAAAGAATTATGTAAATGATTTGGCTGATTTTAACCTCAAAGTGCAGGAACGTTACGTATGTTTATAAAATTCTCTTCAATGCGACTGGTACTTTTTGCTTCAGGAGCACTCTCTGCTGTCTCAGTTGGGGCCCCTGCAGACTTGCATGTTGCAGTGTTAATTTAACTAAAAACATGACTAAAAATGTTTGTCATCCACCTGTATCTATGAGAAAAACAGGGCCATAATGAACTAAAAATAGATCTTTGATGATAAAATCTATCATAACAGAACACCCAAACTTTATATCTAGTTTTGTTAGTTAAAAATATGAATCTAGTGTTGAAATCTGCGAGGAAAACAGCAGGATAAAACATAGTTAAAAATATAGGGGGCTCAAGATCGTTTCAGGATAATGATTATGAGTTAAAGATAAATAAAACATCATCATGATGTGTTTAAATGCAACTTCAAGAAAATAAATTGAGGTTTTCATGAAAAATGTGAATAAATTTAGTATTTTTTTTAAAGGGATGTGCCTCATTTCCCAGTTGAAACAAGATTTTTACATTTATATTAAATTTACAGTTTGGAAAAAATGTAATGACTTTTTATTGACTTAAACTGGAAAAAATGTTTTGGAAGTTTTGCTGACTGTATCTAGACTAAAAGTTAATAAAGGAAAATGTGACTAAAAATACTGAACATTTAAATTTAAAGACCAAGACTAAATCTATAATAGGTAACGAAATAAACATTTGTGTCCTGTGTCTTGTTGCCAGTCTAGAACGTCCTGTCCCTGTGCTATGCCGATTTGTAATAACTTAAGCTAAAATAGCTAAACATGAGTTTTTCTTTTAAGACAAATGTAATATTTATCCATATGATAAGGTTGTGAGAATCTCAGAAATCTGTATCAAACATTTCTGTGACAATACCTTTGAGTTATTAGGGGGTTTTAGGCACTTATGCTTTGCCAGCTAATGTCATAGCTCCACTATTGATCTCTGTGGTGTAGCTTTGTTTCTGTGTACTAACATTAAGGTCATTACAACAAGAGTGGCTGTAGGAGACCTAGCATGCTTCTGTTGTTGTCTAGTACATATTTAATGTCCATGTTTTATATTTTGGCAAGTCAGTGCAATGCTGTTTCTGTTCATTTTTGGAGCTCATTACTACAAGAGTGGATTAAAGGACCTAATATACTTCTGTTGTCAGCAGAATAAATGGTGTGCTCGTTTCAGAACTAAAACTTTATGCATCACCAAACACAAGAGAGAGTATCCAACCACTAAACTAGTGCTGCTCAGTTCTGACTGGCTTGAGAAAAGTAGCATATTTATTTTATTAAAGGACATAGCACAGATGCAGTGATTAATAACATCTTACAAGACTGTTAATAGTTTATTTTCATTTTTGGCCCATGAAACGATGACTAATAAACATAATTCTGTTTTAAAAGAGGCATAATAAAATAATTTTCCTGAGGTACCATGATGAATAATTATCACAAAGTGTTGGTTTGTTTTTTTGATTATAATGCGGCAGCTTAAATATAAATAATATGATGTTTTTCTGAATGTTAAAGCACATCCTGTATATTTTCTAAATGTGTAATTTATTGTATCTTGTGAAACCACATTATTGTGAAACCACATTTGGCGTGTCAGGTTAGTCATTTTACATGTTTGAAAAAAAAAAAATGAATAACTCAAAAAGCCCTCCCCTTCCCTCTACGTCACCACCACACATCTAGCGCCCCCTGGCTACCAGGGATTAAAGACCCGAGCTTTAAAGTCTTAGCTGATAAAATGCACAACTCTAATCTTTGTAAAGTCTGCTTGAAGTAGCTTTTCCTCCCTGCAGTAAAACATTTAATCAGTTGTTTCAACTATAAAACCTTTCTCATCTACAAATGAAACTACATTATACTTACAACTGTTCCTTTCTCTCCTGGAGGACCTTCTTTTCCTGGGTGTCCCTATGAAGAAAGGCAACCATGTTTAGCTTAGTAACATCCTTTGAGTTGAAGATCTGTTTAAAACAAGATTTAAAATGTGTTACATACAGGAGGGCCATCAGCACCATTGAGGCCAGCCAAACCCTGTTTCCCTTGAGGTCCCTACAAAGAGAAAGAAATGGATGAACAGAGAGACAATAGACAAATAAATGCATAAATAAAACAGTCCATCTGCTTCAAATATTATAAAATATCCACAAAATCACAATCAGAATATTTCCAGTCAGATAAAATAAGTGCATAAGCAGGTTTAGAGTCATATGTATGCATGTGTCTGTGTGTTAGCGTGCATTTCTGTGTGTCGAAGCCTTCAGAGAAGCCAGTAAAAGCCGACTATAACCTCAGACAGCAGTGTTTCTGCAGAATCACTTATGAGTCTTGACTGAAGCGCTCACTTATCGATGCAGCAGAGTTGTGGTGAGAGGCCTAAAGTGTGATTGACTTACTTTTTCACCAGGAGGACCGATCGGACCCTGAGGACCAATGAGACCCTGAAAGAAAATGAAAAAAAGGTGCATTGTTAGAGAAGTCGGCCAAATCCTGCCTTTTTCCATCAAATAATTTAACTCAATAATGATGTAAAAAGTGAACATTTTGGGGAATAATGACATCATTTTGACTGTCATAACCTATATATTTAATTTCTACAGCATATGGTGTTTGAAATTTGCATATTCTGTCATGTTTTCCTCTCTTCCCTCTGCCAGCCATTTGTTTTTTGTCGCTAAGCTGCTTATTCAGGTGTTCATTCAGCTGTGCAAAGGAAAGGCTCAATCTTTTCCAGTCATTTCAAAGCTGCACATCCTGCAGACTTTATTTAAATTCATCCAATGAGGAATAAAAAACGTTATTAACAGCTCTAATACAAGGAACTAGGCTATTTTTCTGGCCAGGTACAGCTAAAGTGAAGTTATTTACTCAACCTGCACATCATCAGGACAGGTTCATGCTCATACTTTCCAGAGGAATGACGCCATCGGGTCCTTTTGAGAGTCAGCAGGACTGAAAATCTCACCTGGCAGTGGTCTGCCACACAATATTGGGTGTGCTGTTTTGTATTAAATTCGAAATGGAATATACTTCACTTTGCCACCAACTGGAGGATTTAATCATGCTATCAAATTGGTACAACATGTCCCCATCTCAGCAGGACAGACAGGATGCTTTTTTTTTGCTCTGTGGCGGTGGAGAAACATAAAATTTTAGTGAAGTTCTTGCGCTATTTCTGGGTGTATTTCTGTAGGATTTCCAAATGAGTGGCTGCTACTTATGTAATAGGAGAAGAAGTCTGCAAACATTTAAGAAAGAGGGTTCAAAGTTCTACCTTTTTTACACTAGAAAAGGTGAGAGAGGAAGTAAAAAAGCAGATCAGATAGGCTTAAAAAGGCCAAAGGATAGAGAAGGTAACAGGAACTTACATGTGGACCAGGCAAACCCTGCTGTCCAGGAGGCCCAGGCTCTCCTTGCGGACCCTGTTCATAACAAAGGAAGAGGGAGAATCTGTTCAATATTTACATTTACTGCAGGTTATTCCCTTTAATTTCTGTTTGTTATATTAAAAAGGAAAGAATACTGTCAAGAATGTACATCAATGTAGACAAAAGAAAGATTTAATCTTCAGATAGAAGCATAAAGGAGATTTTTCTCCTCACTTATTTGAGAGAAAATGTCCTTTCTCTACATCAAAACTGCTCCTGAGGAGGGGAAATTCTCTGCATGACCTTGCTTGTATAGACTGTTGAATTGGCTTTATCAAATCTATGTCAAGAATGTGAAACAAAAAGGTGCAAACATGGAGGAGAAATGTGATACCCTGGTTTATGAAAGCAGACAGAGCTGTCTGTATCCAGAGTAAAGTCCTATCAAATCCAGCTCTGAAATCTGACGGCTGGTCAGAAGTTTGGCCGTGAAACGCAGCTTTCTCTGCTAGGCTACAGAGCCATCTGGGCATGGATTACTGCTTAATAAGACTAACTTGAATGGTGGGCTGTTTGGTGTTCGTGCTGAGATTTAGTGTGTCACAAACCAAACATATACAAAAAAACAGACAAGAGCCTTGTGACGCACTCAGCTCCAGCTGTTACAACAAACACTAAACACAAAAGCTGGATTCAGAGAGGTTTAGGTTGCCTCACTGATGACGGTGTTTTCCTTTAGTGCTGAATGCATTCATCTGAGACACAAATGTGGGTAGTAAAGACATTTGGGTTCATCTCTGGTGAAGGATAGCTTAAAAACATCCTTATGTTGCAGGCTGATGGGATGTCACAAAGGTTTAAATCCCCCTAGGGAAGCTCTGATTGGAGAGTTGTGCTTTATTTTGAGAATATCTAAACTAGGGATGTGTGGGAATAAAATATTAAACTTACAAGTCAACACCAGATCTTTTAACTGTTGATATTTTTACTATTAAAAGTGTAATGCTGGCTAAATGCTGTGTCTAAGCTGCTATGGAGCCACACGCCACCAGAAGGAGCTGTTGCTCCATTTAAAGGGCCTCAGCCCCCTGCTCTTCGGGACAGTAATCCAGTAGACTTCCTGCTATGTGATGCATTAAATAAACTTTGCTTAACTTTGTGTGTTATCTGCATGTTTCCTTTATCAAAGTAAATTTTCCATTTAATAGTAATTCAAGAGTTGGAAAATCCCTTTTTCTGACATCAATGCTTCAGAGGAATTCATAAGACTGTTTAGAGTCTCTGCCTTCAGACAGCTGCTTATTTCTTTAACTCAGTGATTCAGTGACCACAAACAACATGTGGGCCTGTCCAGCTGTCCCGACCAATGATCTGTTATCCCCATTCAGACATCCCACTGGGACCCTCAGGGAAGCAGCATGCATGATGGGACCACTACTCACACACAGACTCTCACTGTTTCATCTCTAACTGGAGCTTAAGACATTTTCATCACAGCCTGTGTCAGCTTCAGCTCTGACAGCTATGTTAAGTCACTCCCTGTCTCTCTCTAACATCTCTAATCAGCTAATGACCTTTGACTTCCATTCTTGTCATGTTACTTTGGGTTAAAAGGTCACCGACCTGAGATCAGCCTCAGGCAGGCTGGATTACTGACTGATTATTCAGGTCTCCTAAACATAGGTGTGCAGGAAAGACTCACGGTCTGATCTTCAACAAAAGTGAATGAAATAGAAAATGTGTAAGCAGCTTCTCACCATATTTCCTTTAGGACCAGCTTGTCCGTCAAGTCCAGGAAGACCCTGAAAAGATCAGAAAATGTACAATTAAAGCTCCATTTGTTGATTTTAGAGCCTCTGTGGACAAAGAGGAATCTGTAATCTTTTTGCTGATCCTGTCCTCTACACATGTACAGATGATGTCTGACATTTTTAAACAGTTAAGTGTAACACTACTATAAATATTTTCAGCAGAAAATAAACAAAAAGTCACCTTCAATGGTGCCTTAATCTTCTTATCTGACATCTACTGTGTGGTAGTGGGCATGAGTGTTTAGAATGACAGTAGAGAAATTTTCAGTTTTGATGCTAATGGTCTCCTTTTCCTATGTTGGTCATAAAAAGTTATAGGGATGATATCTATATCATGGTTATCAGCATGATTGATTATTGATTTTACAACACTTGTATCACATGCATATAACACCCTTAAGAATTTAACTTGACAAACACTTGAACAGTGGTAACTCTTTATAATTACTACAAATTTTGAGGATTAATAAAGCACAAATAATTACATATTTAATACTGTGTTACTGTCAAAACTATGTTGTCAAGAATCCTTTAATATAAACTCAAAATATTTTTACCATAACTGTCTTCCTGTTCAGTTCTGGTATTATCTACAAAGGCAGCATATGGCTAATTAAGGTGGTGAATATCTGTGAGGAAGTTTAGAGTTACTGAAAACTATCAAGAGAAACTGGTATCATGGGAAGACTAAAGAAACTACAATGGTTGGATTTTACAGTTTTAGTGGAGGTTACAGTTGAGATCATCAGTTTACAAGGACTAATATGGGACAACTGATGGTTTGACTTTTTTTTGTTTCATTTGAAATGCAGCTAGTTAAGTGCTGAGGATGATATTTGGTTGTTGTAAGCTGATGAGCTATGTTAGCAGCTAATGTGCTGACTGGCTAACTAACAGAGCTAACACAAAGCTAAGTGCTGTAATTATGTGTTTGATGTAATGTCTATTGACTGCATGTATGCTTGACTCAACAACTTAAGAAAAAATAAAGGAATGTCTTTTTGCAGTCATTATCAGGGTCCAGTCATGCGTAATATAAGCCAAGCAGGCTGTAATGGCAGGGTAACAAAAACTCTGGCTTGTTTATTTTTCTGTGTTAGACTTGGATCAAGTTCAGACAGAAACATGTTTCTTTAGTGTTTTAGCACAGTTATAAAGCCATATCAGACTGTTTCTGATTTAAAGGTTTTATTGCTGTTTAAATCAAAATATCGGTCGCATGAGGCTATCTAGAGCAAAAACCTGGCAGTCGATCTAAATGGCCAGAATTCTTAAGGGCTGCTGGTGATTTGGCCAGAGACAAAAAAAGTCTGGCAGAGTCAAGTATCATTACACCTTAAGTCATCATCATTAAATGCTAAGAAATTAATTTATATTAACGATTATTGATGCTTTTCTAAAGCATGTGTACCTTGACTCTTACTGTAACCCTTACTAATACCTTACTTCTGCATCAGTACAGCATTTAATGTGTTTATAAATGACAGATAGATCTTTTGAAACTGTTGTATATATGATGAGTTAAGTAATATTTCACTAATGCTTTATTAATGTTTGATAGTGTGCAGTTATCATAAAGTGTTTAAGGTAAGGGTTGTTAATTGTGTTTTGAAGGTAGGGGTGATGTACTCTTATAGCAAAAAAATGTAAGAGCATGGCACAGTCAATCTTGCCAAAGTTGTGACTGAAATAAAAACTCAACACACTGCCAACCATTAGCTTTTACACACTAATACAAGTCCAACTCACTGTTAAGGAATAAGAACAAAACAGGGGAAGCGGCTTTTAGTTTCAATGCTCCTCAGGTGTGGAACAAACAGCTGAAAAACCAGAGGTGTTCTAAATCTATTTCATGTTTAAATACCTTACTACTGCTTTCCCAACACTTCTTATCAAGGCTTTCCTAATTCTTTTAGTTTAACTGCTATTCATAGACTTTTAAAATGGACTTTTAAATATATAATCTGTTTTAATGTCTTTATTGCTGAGCCTCTGGAGGACTATGGACTGGAAAAAAATGTAAAGATAAAATTATTCATGCACACCAAAAACGTATCAGCACTCAGTGGAAAATTTCTGCTGCACGCCAATAGGAAAGCACAGTGCGCATAAGAAAGTTTGGGGTTACTTTCAAGCTATGCTCCTCAATTGATGCTGTACTTTTCCTAAACTATTTAACATTTAAACATATTTTAAACATATTTTTCCATTCTTTTTTATATTTTACAGTCTTGTTTTTTTAATGGCATACTTCTTTTAACACTGTGTTGTCTCTGACTTTTTAAATCACTTTGAACTGCTTTGTGTGAATGGTGCTTTATGAATAACTCACCTTGCCTAAATGACAACTGAGTTATACACTGTAGGTTGGAAGTGTACTTACACGCTGTCCTCCAGGACCTGGAGACCCTCTAGGGCCAAGCAGACCACGAGGACCCTGTATTTTGAGACAAAAGCATAAGAGAGAAAACTATGTAAAAACAAATAACCTCACACAGGTGGTATTTAAAGTCCATTTGTCTGAAATGTGCTGCTGTATTTAGACATAGGCAGGCAATAAAAAGCTGGCTGAACATTTTGTGCATCAATGTTGTTCAACTTAAGTGTAGGAAACACCGTCCCCTTGTGGCGATTTCTGATAAGAGCAGGTGCATAAAAAGCTGCTCCTTATCTCCACATCTAAAGTGAAGCATTTAATGCTATGACTGCACTCAATCATTGTATAGACCCAGCATGATGAAATCCTGTGAAACTATGTCTTTAAAAGGACACTGTTGTTTAAAGTATGACAGGGAGAAACCACGTCTCATGCAACTCTACGGTCCATTTGGACTGAACTAAGCAAACTTAGGCAGTTTCTCCAGGGTAATGACAGTAAAATGCACATTTCCAACTTCTATTTTCTGATCTATTATTCAGAGCCGTTCTGTCTTGGCAAGGTTAAGATTACAAAGGCAATGGTCCTTGCAGAGAGGAATGTCGTTAGAGGGGAGAAGGGCGTGGATGTGTGTTTAAATAATTGCTAAAATGAATGTAGAGGAATGAAGGGACGGGGTCTGTGGTAGCAGAGGAATGAGCAACATGATTGCTCATAGATTCGTCATATTTTTATCTTTTTTCTGGTAAAACATGACAAAGTTTAAGATTAAATTCACTCACGCTCTCTCCAGCCACACCTCTTTGTCCAACTGGGCCGTCCTCACCCTTAAAAAAGAGAAAAGAGAGCCTTTTTAAAGCATCTTTTAAACTTTTAGGAGCAAGAGTTAGTGATAAGAGGATGGATATGTTACTCACTCTGGGGCCATCCTCTCCAGGAGGTCCTGGAGGACCGGTAGAGCCTTGTTCTCCCTGTAGAGGAGTGATTCAAGAGAAGAGACATCATCAAAGAAGGGGAGCGGCAAGTCACAAGAAAGTCAACAAGCCTTGTCCATGCATTAAAGAGAGATAAAAGGCTCATAATCTATACTTTATGAAAAAAAAATTGGGTCAAAAATTCACAAAATAAGGACAAGTAGCAGTTGAAAAGAGAGCAATGAAAATGGCAGGCAAAATGCCTCTAATCTACAGTAGACATGGTCACCACAATTGGCACGGACCTACATGGGTCCCACTATTTTTAGTGCTCCATAAGGATTGGCCTACCTCTAGTGGCCCTCTAATTACTCAGTATAGGATAACGCAGGACAGCCTGTCTAGAAATACCCCTCTGTGATCTCTGTCCTCTCTTTGGGCTCTTATGCGCAGGCTTAAATTCCACAAACACCAAACTCGGCTGCTTAAATGCAGCCCGAGTGGTTTTGGAGTCAGTCCAGCCTTTTTTACAAGTGGGTCAAACGTCCTAATGAGTTCCACTGCGTCAGAAATCATATCCGTCAACGCCAAATTGTACAAAAGATGGATGGGAAGCGGCCTTTTGAACTACCAATCAGCCCTGATGATGATGTTAGGACGGGGTGCGGGGCAGCGACCGTGACGGTGATCAATGAGGATTCTGGGGTAGAAATGAGAGACTCTGGGATCTTTTTTTGTGGAGGCAGATGATCCCTCATCATACGTACTCTATGCCCTTTTTCTCCAGGAAGACCAGGCAGGCCGTCAAAACCTCTGTCCCCCTGAATAAGCACAGAAGACAACAATTAGCTCAATCAATCACTGAGGCAGCGTTTTTTTTTTTTTTAAATGCATCCCACAGATTCATGCTGGTTTATTGGACGTCCTGGTGAGTGCTTTACCTTTGGCCCTGCCTCCCCTGGCATTCCTCGAGCACCGTCAGCTCCGTTACGACCCTGGAAGACACAAATATTATCCATTCACAACAGAAATGTACTCAGCTATCTTAAGTGACTATACTTTATTTTTGTAATGAATATGAAGTTAAACAAACATGATTTCACAAATATATACAACACGCAAAGACTCTTATTGAAAGCAGCTGGCTTAGTTGATACAAAGCCATCGCTGAAACTGAAACTCTTCTCTTTGGGCAACTGTAGCCTTGATCTTGGTGCTTCCTTATTGGCGTGATATATTAGAAATTTGGGAATTTAAACATAATCTTCTGTTGCAACAGTGTTGCTCTAAGGAGATGATTCAATAAAAAATAAAGAATGAAAATCCCTGGTTGAGCCTCAGCGGAAAGAAATCTTACCCTCTTTCCTGCTTTTCCTGGTGGACCAGTAGGGCCCTGAAGACCTCTGGGTCCCTACGGAGACAAATATTGAAGATCTTAATAGTGCTGAAGAGTAACAAATGACATGCTACAGGCTAAATTATGACTGAAGTAAGATTTGCAACATTTTTTAGAGTATAAAAGTGAAAAATGGGCCTTTTTAGTGAAATGAAGGAGTTAAAAAATGAAAAGCTCCTCATCCTCTCACCTGTGGTCCAGAATCTCCACTGTCACCTTTAAGTCCAGGAGCTCCAGGACCTCCCTATAAAATGAAAAGATGCAAAAATAATGAATAAAGATGTTTGGCCTAGAGTTACAATAGTTTTGAGTTGTCATTATTTTTATTTTTAACTGATATTTGACTTTTTTTCCGATTTCAGATCAGTCATCGTTAGTTTTTAATGTTGGGTTCTTTCTGAAAAGGCCAGCAAAGGGATGACTTTAAACTGATTTAAGATTGTAAGGAAGGAGTAGGGCTGAATGATTTGCAAAAGTAATCAAATTGTGTTTTTTCCCCCAATATTGCGATTGTAATTTAATATGCGATTATTTGTAGGTTCCTCATCTTATATTTTTCAATAAATGAAAGCAAAAAATCATTCTAAATTATAAAGTACAAAATATTATACATAATACACCAGGGCAAAATGATTTAAAAAAATATCTAATTGTGATTATTTTGGCACTATTGCAAATTTGATATTGATTGCTATATTCAAAGGGGATTTTTATTTTGTCAATCACATTCTAAATAGGAAAAACATATTCATTTAGTAAAGCAGGAATTTTATTAAAAAAATTCATTATGTACATAAAATCTCTGCTGCAAAAAGTATTAAAGAAATATTGCAACATTTACGATTTGTAAATTGCAGCAGGCCATATTGCGATTTAATCTAAGGCGGAGCTAAACAGTGCCTCTCTACTCATCATCTTTTGTTGTTTTGGTCAATTTTGCTGGTGGTAAAATCATCATACTGTGCATTTTATGTCCTCCTAAAAAGCTCTCTCCATATCCATTGAGTTAGTTGGCAAAGATAAAAATTAAAGGCATGTTCAATACAATTGGAAACAACCAGTATAGTTCCAGCATTTAACCTTACTTTTAAATTACTTTATGATCTTTTTGTTGGGCATAGCTTTTGCTACCTAGTTTGTTTCCACTATTGTAATAACTTTAAGTTTAGCCAAGGATCCTAAGCTAATCAAACTTAAAAAGAAATCAAAAACAAATGTAAATCAAAATACAAGGAAGAAATTCACATTTCAAATGAGATCGCTGAAGCACCAAACGATCTCTTGAATATCTTTAGAAGTGCCTAAAATCTCCCACGTATTGGTGTAACATCTTCATGTTGTTTAGAAAGGGCGTGGAGGCACTGGTTGCATGAAAAACTCGCCCTAAACAAGAGGAAAGCCCCTGCCACAGATAATGTGGAATATGTAAATAAAGTCATTTTGTTTTTGTTGCTTTTTAATCAAATGCGCGCACAAAGAGACAGGAAGAGTTTGTTGAGTGCATGCGTGTGTAAGGGTGCAGGATGGGAAATGATAATAATGCTTGGAGAAGCCTTTACAGGAAGGGGGACTAATTGCTGAATGTGTTTTTCTTCAACTGTGAAATGAATGGATGTTACATGAAGTAGGTCAGTCGTGCGTGTGTAAATGTTTGTGTGAAGAAAGTTTAGAGAAATACTCACCACAGGACCAGATCTTCCTGCCATGCCAGCTGGCCCTGGAGGACCTCTCATAGCCAGCTGTGGACCAGAGGAACACAATATGAAACACTGGTTAGCTATCAGTATTAAGGGAATAATATTTATAATGAAAAGAGAAATGCTGGAATTTATAATTTTTTTAACTGTATTATCCCTAAATCAAAAGCCCATGCAGATTCTGCTTATTTTATTGATTATGACAGTATTTTTGTATTGATCTTGTTTTTATTGTGCAAATAAAGTGCCAACACAACAAAGACAAGCAAAGAAGAACTCAGCTCCTGAACACATTTCTGAAATGTCTACAACCCAACCCAGACCCTCAGGTCGTCAGGTGAGCGTCTTTAAGCCGTACCCAGATAAAGATCAAAATCTAAAGAGGGGGCTTTACTGTGGTCCTCCTCTCAGGGAAAAATTACCTGTTGACTAGACGGCCATCACAGCTGTCTCTACATGTAAAACTAAACTTAAAACCCACTTGTTTTCCAAAGCACCTGAAGAAGTGATGTGTGTGTGAATGTGATCATTTGGGTGGCAGCTAGGTTTTTCAAAGTTTTTAACTCTCTTTTAATGGTTATGTCACATATCTGATGAATAACAACGTGTAAACATCACAATATGTGACGTTTAAATTCACTGTATGGATATTGAAATAATTAATTCTTGGCTTTTATGCTGTCAATGTAAATGCAAAAGCACATTGAGCTTAGCTTACATAAAATGTGCCCTCTAAATAGAATTGCTGTTGCTACTACTAGAAAATACACAAAATCAAACAGAAAAAAGGGGAAAAAAAACACTAAAAAGAAGAAAAAACAGTACATGACAGTTTGCAAAGCTTAAGTGAATGAGTGCTCAGCAGTAGCAACCTCTGTAAAGAGTAAACCACATTTTTATTTTGCTGGAAACCTGTGAAAATTGGTGTTTCTCATTGCTGTAGATCAGTAAGCTTTACCTTACACACCAGATGGAGTTTTACATTCTGATTTCATGGGAAGTGTCTTACTTCTATCAGGGGCAACAGCGCATTCAAAGTGTTTAGGAGAGGCAGAATATGTGAAAAAAATCTCTGAGGGTAGCTGTTTTTTTTCTGTTTCTTTCATCACAGGCCAAACAATGCGACAAAGCTTATGACAGTGAGCATGCACAGCTATGGAGTGAACTTGCCAAATAGGTGCTACAGTTGCTAACTATTACTGGAGCCAGGTACCATGTTGGGATCTCCTTGCGCAGGTTTAAATCCTGCCAACAACAAACTCTTTTTAAAAATAATCTCTTCACTGTGAATTGATCTAGTCCCTGTAAATATGGCAAAAATGGGATAAAAGTGGCAACAACAGATAAAGAAATTTACAATAGTTCAAAATGGTAAAGAAAATGGTGAAAAACAGTTAAAAAAGTGTTAAAAATGGGTTCAATGGGGTCAAAAAAGGTAAAGAGATGGTTGAAAGTTGCAGCAATTGGTAATGAAAAGTTGCAAAATAATGGCAAACACAGGAGATTAAAGTTTTTAAAAAGGGATTAAAGAGTAGCAAAAATAGGTTGACATTTCAAAAACTGGCTAAAAATGCAAGAATTGGTCAAATGTGTAAAAGGCATCAAAAATGGGTTGAGACAGTGGTGAAAGAGGCTTAAAAAGTGCCATTTAAAATTTGAACATTAGAATCAAATAGCTCCAAAATGAGGTAACTGTTAGCCAGGATGCTAGCACTAATGCTACTGGTCCAACACACATGCACTGATAAAAATCCACAACTGGGGAGGTCCCATTCATTGGGTTTTTGAGGGCAGGTCTGTTCATGAGCCACTAAAAACACTTTTGGGACCCAACTCACAAAAATAAACCACAATCTAGACAGTATGAAGGGGTTTGCCTGCAATTTTAGATGGATTCATTTGTCTCTGACACACGTTTCTTATGAAAATAGATGATTCTCTTAAATTCTGGTACTTCTCCATGCTATTGGTCATTACAATAGAAGGAACTGTCCTGTTTCATAACATGTGGTCTCAATAACTTTGACAGCCATGGTATTATACAGTTAAAAATTTGAGGGATGACTTGTTTTTGCTCTTGTAATAAAAAAAGGATTTGTGATGTTTTCAGTGGTACAGCCTTAAATCAACAAGCTGAGTTTAGCATCAAAGAAAATATAGCATAAACCAAAGAACATACAGTTAATAAAGCTCCAGATTTAGTGTTTTTATGGTGAGGAAGCTCATAATGTGCAAACTTGACTTTGTTCTTGTTTGGGGTTTTAACACCACTCTGGTCCTTTTTCTTCCACTGCCAACACAGTTGTCTGGAATTTATGTGCAGCCTGATTGGTGAATGAGCAAATCTGCTAATTTAAATGGAAAGCAATTCATGCCCTAAGCTACACTTAGGGCTTCATCCATCAAACATGTATGTATTAGTGTTGTGGCTGTTAATTGCAGGTGCACTATGAGGTAACATTTCCAGACTGAAAACAGATCAAAGAGTTTAACAAGTTTAGCAATTTGTCCCTTCAGTGCCTTTTAAATTTTGACAAACGTACAACCTCTGCCATGTTTTTTTTTCCTCTTTCCTCCCTTGGGCCAAACCTCTGGCACGGAGGACAAATATAGAAAGGTGACAAATGCTTTCAAGACATTACTAAACAGCAGTTCACCCGCTCTGGCAGCCCTCCAGCTCCATAGAGTGTTGTGAATGTGTGAATATTGAGTGTTTGTGCAGCTCTTAATGATTTCCATGTGCTCTGCTTTAGATCACACCTTGCTTACAGGCACATAATTCAACCTGTTTTTCAGCGCTGCCATGGTTATCAGAACCCCTGAGTGAGTGTGAACATCTGGTGTGGCTTTATATACTACCTAACTCGACACATGTCCATATTTTTGAATTTAGACGATTTATAGAAGAAGCGGGGCTTGTAAATACAGATCCCCCTTACTGAATTTAGAGCAAAACTTGGAGCTAAATTATGGCATATTATAATGAATCAAGCTGTAAAAATATGGTGAAGTTTCATCTAAACTAAGTAGGTCATTTTCAGCGCTCATACTCACCCTAGCCTGAGAAAGGATGGCCTGAGCCTGAGCTTCCTGTGCCGTAACCACAGGCCCCTTATGTGCCTCACCACCAGCACGGAACTGTGAAGCACAAAAAAAGAAAACAAAAAACACAATTAAACACAAATAGATTCATCTTTTTTTACAGAGTGAGACATCTAATGGTCTCTCCTGGTGAGTGTGTTCAAATCTTTGTCTTAGTTAAGCCTGTAAAGCTGTCACCAAGCCTCGCACAAACACATTAGCACAACCATACGCTGGCACACAATCGCAGGCAGCTCACACAAATCTGTGTCGCCGTGCCTTTCAAAGCCTCAGTCACTGGTTCCACTCGGTTGCACTGGCTGACATTTACAAGGTAAGTGATTTGTAACCCAAAGAAAATAAGGTTGTGATCCTTTGGCCTGCTGGTGACGCTGTGAGGTAAACTGACTAAACGGCGCGAGTTCACGGCTAAGTGCTCAGGATGAAGGGTGTACAGTATAAGACAGGCAGTCCAGAGGGATTATGGGAAAGCGGCAGGACTTACTGGAAGCATCAGAATGGTACCTGGGGGCCCAGGGACACCATCTGAACCAGGAAGACCAGGACGCCCTGGAGGACCCTGGAGAAACAAAAGAGGAAAGGAGTCATTGTTACTCCAAAACCACAGATATCATGCTTCGTTTTGTTTGTGTAATAAAGCAAAAAAAAAAAAAAAAACTTAATCACAAATATATATAACTACATAAAAGTTCCATCTGCTGCAATATGACATAGAAAATCCCTCATACAGGATGTTTGTTAAATACTTATCCTGTAAGAACTAGATTTTAAACATCAGCTATATAATCAATATTAATGAACAGCTAAGTCTTGCGTTTTTCTTAAAGAAAAAGAATAATTTCAGCTGATAGCCCCAGGTGCTGCAATGCAAATTGCAAAGTAGGAAAGAAGGGATATCATAGCAAATGTGTTCAGAGGAAACCAAGTCTTTATCTGTAATAATCTGAAGGGGATTTTCAGTGCCACATTTTCGTTTATTTCACTTCACTAACTGACTAGTTCAAGAACTCCCAAAATAAATACTGTGATTTTTGTGGTCTGGTTTTGGTATGTTGCCTTTGGAGAATGAAAATTCAAAGCCATGTCAGACATAACCGTGTAAGGTTTTTAAAAAATGAGTTAAAAACTCCAAAAAACAAAAGATCACAAATGCTATTTTAACTCTTTCTGAGTTCTGATAGAACGCATTTTAAGTTTTAAGTAAATACTACTCAACCATTCTAAGTATGGTCATTTTGTCATTGTACTTAAATTAACTGACAATCATCCCTCAATCTGCAGAGTTTCCCAGAATGCCTTTGGGCATTGGACACTTTTGCACCATGTGTGAAGTTATCTACTCAGTTAGGCGAGCCCCACCTGTTGGGATCAAAACATCAAGAAAAATTTATTGAACTCTGTGGAAGTGTGTTTTCTGGATTAAAGAGCATCTTTCACACCTTAAAGTGTTTCACTGTAAGACTGAAGGTAAAGGCTAATAGTTTTGCGCCATGAGTCAAGTTACTAACTCAGATGGAGAGGTGGGAAAAACATTTATTTAAACAGATTTAAACAGAATTTTAAAGAGTAGAACAGCTTCCACAGTGTAGTTTAGCTAAAAA
Organism: Cheilinus undulatus; assembly: GCF_018320785.1. Classification (NCBI taxonomy): domain Eukaryota; kingdom Metazoa; phylum Chordata; class Actinopteri; order Labriformes; family Labridae; genus Cheilinus; species Cheilinus undulatus. Next base: position 13,431,124 of record NC_054877.1, on the reverse strand, counting down.
CCCAACATCAATGAATGAGTAAAATGGCATCTAATGTTTTGAGTTCTATGGATTTCTCAGAGATTGCAGTGTTTGTTATTCTAAGTTGATTTACATTTAAAAATGTATATCCACTACTTAAAAACCATGATGTAATCACTTTTGTCAAAAATGTTGAGGACTTTCAATTTTTTTGGTTTTACAGTGTTTGACCCTGTGAGATAATGCTCTTTAGAAAAAAAAAAGTTTCATAAATGAAAAATGCTGTTTTGCATTTATTTAATTTTAATGTTTTTTTTTTATTTTTTTTTAATTTATTTTTTGCTTTAAGTTGAGCATTCAAGAAGAGACCTCTGGTGTTGCCATTTTTTACAGCAAAAATGAACGTGTTTATAAGTCCACTGAGTCACATGGATGCAGCCACTGAGACGGCATCCATGTCTTCCACAGTCTATGGGGTTGACTAAAGGTTGGCCTTTGGGTTGAACCAGAGATTATACTGATGCAGGTACCAAAAAAGGAATAGTTGTTTTAAAGGACGCTATTGCAGGGCTTCACAGACTTTACATTCTTTGATGCAAGCTCTGCTTTTTTATGTTTAGGACCAGAAGATACAGGTTTTTAATCCCAGAGAATAAATTTAACTCTGTTTCCAACACAAAGGTAAGGGACCATACGTGCACAAACAGGATCCTGTGGTTACAAAGAAGTGCCAGATCACTTGGAAGTTCAGTGCCTCGTGGTCCTCAACCTAAGTTGAGCCAACCTAAGTGCTAACAGACTAAGCAACTGAAGCTCCACCAGCATCTTTTAGCTGTGTTTCTGCTTTAGAATTTGTGGTCATATTGTTTTGCAAACAAACTGTCTTAAGCACAGCATGTTTTAATTCTCACCTTTGGGTAGTTTCATGATCACAACTTTAATAATAGCAACAGAGGGACTTTGAACCATGTGTTAGCATAAAGGTAAGGGTGAAGATGATGCTTAGGCTTTGTTTGGCCTACTAAATATCATCTTGGGAGTCAGTCTAATGGATCTGCATTGAAGGTGCCAAGCTGAAAGTTTTTATTTAGATTTCCAATGGCATCCTTGGAGCTATACTGCTTGATTAGCTAAAAAAACTTTAATTTTGGCATAAATAATGACACGAGTAACAATATAAATACCAATAGACAGCTAATTAATAGAGGCTAGATTTTGATCAAATAAAAAACACTTAAAGGAAGGTGAGGAGTGAGTTGTACCCAGTGCTTCCAGAATCTATTCAACAGTCTTGTCATGTGCTGAAATCTCAGACTGCTGGCTAAAATTGATGCCATGTGTTCCCATCTGCTTTTTCCACGAGGTGGTAAATACCCTTCCACTATTGCTGTTTTCATAAGCAGAGCGACATCTAGTGTTAATGGCGGCTGAGAAAGTGATGTCTGAGTGGAAAAGAGGGAGACGGTGATTATGAGAGAAATGAGCCAATCAAACGTTTCAGGCGGATACTGTGCAACGGAAAACCACAATGCTTCAGGAACGAGGCACTTTTAATCCCCCCTGTCAATCCTCAGCGAGACCGTTTCTCGTGGGAGGAAATGAAAGGGGGGGAGGCATTTGGAGCGACTTTGTTTTTTTTCCTTTTTGATCACTTTTACATGGTGGAACAATAAGCCTTTTGTATGAGTGACGTCTGCTGGACATACTGGAGGAGGCCTAATGATGTTTTTTGGGGGGTTGGCATTTAAAGGGTTAAAATAAAAGGGAAAGTAGATGTGCTAAGTGGGCGATGAAAGAAGGGTGTGGGGGATCCCTACGTTTGGGAAAAACAAGCTGGGATCCAACCTTTAGGAGGGGACAGGCACTTATTTAGTGTCGTCCAATCAATCAAATGAGGGAGGGAAATCCCACGGTGCTGGGGAAAAAAAAAGTTTTGAGAAAGTCAAGGCTTCTACATATTTTATAACAAACTCCTTGAACTTCTCACAGCGTTAACAACCCAGCTGGGTCCCAGAACTTATTTTTGTTGGTATATTGACAGTTTATGGGCATCTAATTTCCCTGCAACACTCCTTGCTGAACCCCCCTACTGCTGCAGAAGCAAGCTGTCTCTGATTGTGTTATTCATTCCATGGCCTTTAGACTGTTTTTCACGGCTATTCAATAATGAAATACAGACAAAAAGGGGTTTGAATAATCAAAATTATAAATGGACTCCCATAAATCCACAGTATAGTATGCAGTATGTGTTTGATCACTCATACTAATGAAAAATTCATATCTAGGTCGACAAATCTAAGATCTTAATTGACTGGTGCTCTTATGTCATATTCATCTTTAATCAAAGTAAAGAAGTTTGTTGATTTAAATGTTAATAGTGCATGGAGAATCTGTGGTACATCTGTTCTCAGCTGTGAAACGAAGCCAACTTTTACTTACCCTCTCACCGGGATCTCCATGGGGACCAGGGGGACCCTGCAATCCTGGGGTACCAGGAAGACCCTGAGAGATCACACACAGACATACACTTTTACTATTATTATACCCCAAACTGCTGCTAACCAGCATCCCCACCACAGACAGCCCAGCACTTCCCATGCACAGGCCAACAAAGACAGACACAAACACACGGGTTCAAGAAGAAATAAGCCTCAAAATCAAATAGACCCCAAGCCCCCCTCTCTTTCTCCCTCCTGCACCCTCTCACACACAGACACATTCGTGCACAAATACACATTTTCACTGTCTCTCCCAACTCAAGCTTCACTGGCGATCAGGGCTGATGCTCTTTCCATAAAGACATTTTTTCCCTCTTTAGCTGTTCTCCATCTGTGGAAGGCAGACAGGAGTGTGGGAGAACGTGATACTCACTGCTTGGCCAGGGGCTCCTTGGGGTCCTTCTATAAGCATCCCCTGAAAAAGGAAAAAGTAGATACAGTAGCATTATAGCACAGCCTGTAAATCCACAGGCAATGGAGAATGTGAGAGCTAATGGTTGCTTTGTATTTGAGGTTGAAGGGTTTACTTATAGCTACAAGCACGAGATGTTAACAATGCTCCAACTATCTGATGTTCTATTCTATAATGAGTGCGTGTGGTCAAAGATTTGGACGGGTGCCTTTGGTGGTGCATGGGAGGAGAGACGTTAACTGCAGCTGCTATTTCAGTCAGTGTTTAGCCTGTAGTGGTAAATTGTATAGCATGGCTTTCTGAAGAACTTGTGTACTGTGGCTTATGTGTAGACAGCGGTTGTTTTGTCTTTGCCAGTAAGATCAAAGACGTGTGTTAAGTCTCATCAGGAGGGAAGAAAGCTTTGGTTTTCTGCATTAGTGAGATAAACATCCTGTATATTAAGAAGCCATAAAAGAGATTCTATTTATTTTACTTCTAAAGAGAGAGATCCAAAGAGGAGATTTGGGAAAATAAACATATTTCCCTTAATTTAGGCTGAGTATCTGATTTTAGACATTAAACGTCATTTAAATCAACAATCAAATTGTTTGTTTGCAGAATTAACACAACAATACCACCCAATGTTGAAATTAAGTAGTAAAATTGCATTCACAAGCACAATCTTCATGTTCTAATATGGGTCACATCTTGTTTTATTTGGCATTTTCTTCAGTCCACTTAAAACTGGACCAAGGGCCACAGTTAGTCCCTGGGCCATAGTCTGGTCACCCCTGGTTTACAACAATACTAGAGTAAGCTGTTAGGTAAGCTGAAGTATGCTGAGAGCAAACAGGGACAATCCGTTGAGATGGTCTGCTGCAGCTTTTTCCTTTTTTAACTAGCTAGAAGGCTAACACAATAGCTAGACTCAATTTTTATCTTATAGCTCATTTGATGAGTAGCAAACTTTTTAGCTAGTAAGCTATTTAGGTAGCTAGGTATTAAAGTTTGATGGAAAGAGTAAACAAATTGGGGTGGCTTGCTAGATGTTTAGTAGCTAGCTAGCAAGTGTGTTAGCAGAAAGCTTAACAAGCTTGTTGGCTACAAATAGCTTATTGCTGCCAAATAAGCCATCTAGCTAGCTAGCAGGATGTTTAAATTTGTGGATGAATTTGGTGTAAAATTAGGACAAAATTTATAAATTGAGGTGGCTTGCTTGTTTCTTTGTAGCATACTTGTAAGCTTGTTAGCAAATACCTGAACAAACTTGTTAGCTCAAGTAAGCTCATTTGCTTGCTATTGAGATAGCTAACAATATGTTGAAATTTCTCACTAGGTTATCGTAGATTCAGGAAACAATTAAGATGAGTGAAAAGTAACTAGCGAAAAACCTTGTTATATAGATAACGAAACAAGCATGATTTGTTGGATAGCAAGTTATCTAGCCAGCAAGCAAGATATTGACACGTATCAATGGTTTAGGTGCACAAATAGGAAATAATTTATTTAATGACAAAAGTATATGAATAAAGATAGCTCAACACTTTAGAAGTTTGCTTGTGACGTTGTTAGCTAAAAGCTAAACAAGCTTTTTGGCCAGATATAGTTTTTTTCTGGCTAGCGAGTTATCTAATTAGCAAGCTAAAGGTGATAATTTGCTATATTTATTAAAATTGCTGACTAGGTGCCTAGGTTGAAAACTTGTTAGCAATAACACTAGCCAAGCTAGTTTGCTAGAGGAGGCCCGTTTGGTTGCAGAAATGCTATAAAGCTAAGGGCCATTCCTGAAAATTGCAAATGGTTTAGGTGTAAAAAGAGGAAAGAATAAATTTGATAAGATATGATAATACTGATGTGGCATGCTAACTGTTTTGTAGCTAGCTGGTAGGCTTGTAGCAGAATATCTAGACAAGCAATAGCACATTTGCTGGGTAGCAATCTAGCTATTTTGTTATTATTTGTTGAGTGGCAGGTGTAGCATTAGGAAATAATTAAATGGAAAACAGTAAGTCAATAAATTCAGGTAGCTTGCAAGCTGTTTTGAAGCTAGCAAGTTAGCTTGGTAGTTGAAAAGCTAGACAGGCCTGTTGGCTAGATAGTTTATTCATTAGTTAGCATGCTTGCTAGCTAGCAAGAAGTTGAAGTTGTTGGTGGCTCAGTTGTGGAATTTGGAAAACAAAAACAAGAACAAAAAACAACGAAAAATAACAATTAATTAAGCTAATAATTTGGTTTTTTTACTAATTGTTTTGTATCTAGATAGTAAGCGTGTAAATAAAATAGCTGAACAAGCTTGTTGGCTCCATGGGCCTATAACTAATTTTAAGGCAACCAAGCTATAAAGCTAATTAGATGTTAAAATGTGTCAGTGGTTTAAGTGTACAGTTAGAAAAGAGACAGTTTGATGAAATAAGATTGTAATATTGAGGTGGCTTGTTAACTGTTTGCAGCTTGCAGCCTGTTAGCAAATTTAACAAATTAACTTGCAAGCTAGATAGCTCATTGCTGGCCAGCACGCTGTCCAGTTTGCAAGCTAGATATTGAAATGTGTTATTCTTATAGGTGTTTAAAGCATCACTTACTGGCTCAATGACGGCAGGTTCACCTTTTTCTCCCTTTTCTCCCAGGTAACTGTGGCCTCCACCCACCTATGGACAGCAAACAGACAAGGTGAGCTTTTTATACAGTATGAGGACAGACATTTATATGTCAGAGCACCAAAAGCCTGAAAGCCTACATGGAAAATTTGAGGTTAGTGAGTAGCAGATGTCCCATCCTGTTGGGTGTCTTCCCTTTTATAGAGGTTACTTAATACACCAACAAAACTGCTAAGAAAAGCTCAGCAAAATGCTGACTAGTGCTCCGCATGCTTTTATGGATTTATGTCGTTGACAAGTCGAAAGACAGATTTTTCTGCCTACTGGAAAAATAAACCTCAAGAATAATTTTGCAAGAAGCTATAATTTAGACTTTGGTTGGACTTCTATTTATTAAGCTTTCTTAAAGCCAGAGACTGCAAAAAAGACCCCAACTGTGCAGAAGCACAGAGGTCGTTACCTGACACTATCCATACAATGACTTCACACGAGAGGAATTCACAAACCACCTACAGCAGTGTGTCCAAAACCCACTAGATTGTTACAGTTTAGCCCTTAGATGTAACTCTTTTTTAAAATGTCATAGATAGGGCTGTGTTGCATTGAAGTTTCTTAAGTGGAGAGTTCTTATAGAGCGGTTCAAGTTAACCAAAGGCAGACAGATGGCAAGCCAACATCCAGACAGGGACTGTGTCTCTTCCTGTCTCTGTGAATCTGGATCCTGAGGCAAGGAAGAGGGGCTGGAAACAAGCCATGATAGACACTAGCTCAGCAGATATTGCTGTCTGGTTTGAAATATTGATCTTGATGGATTTGATGAAAAAACATTTGCAAAGATTTAGTTTGTCATCATGTAATTTCAACAGATCACTGGTGGGATAACACAGGGAGGAGTATGTCTCTGATAAACAGCAGAGGTCACTGAGGCCAAGGGGTTATGGAGGGCGTGACTGCACTGACAGATGGGTTGACATCTGTTTATCTCTAGGAGATTTAGATAGACAAGGTGTGCGTTTGTGTTTACTGGTGTATTTGTGTTTGCTGCATGTGCATGCAGAACGCTCCAAGCTTAAATCCGATACCATGAGAAACAACAAACAAAATGTGCACAGCAAACAGCCCTTCAAACAAATGCCACCAGCATCTTCCCCATCTTTCCACATTCCTGACCACCATAGCCCTACTCCACCCCCAACCTAAGCACTCTAGCACTTACTGCGCTGCTCTCTCTGATGTCTGTCTCCGCTGGTACGCCAGGACCAAACTCTTCCTCGTATGTTGCGGACGTGGGTTTGGTGTCAGTGGTGTCATAGTCGCCATAATCACCATATTCATATGGCTTCTCAACAAACTCTTTGTCGTCATATTCCTTCAGGTCGTACTCCTTAAACTCGTACACATCAGTAGCAGGGTCAACCGTCTCTTTGGTGTCCACCGGGGCAGCGGTTTCCACAGCAGGGGTAGGGTCTGCCCCTACCTGTTCCACACCGGTGATGTAATCATCCACAATTTCCCCTTCATAGGTCTGGAATCAATCCAGGCATCGTGAAGACGGGGGGCAGGTTGTTTTGATGGAGGGAGGAACATGGAGGTTTGGTTAGTGAATGAAACCATGTGAACAACTTCAAAGATTCACATGTTTTTCAAAGATATAGGTCAAAGTCATGACATTAGTATTCACCACCCAGATACACCAAAATTAGTGGACCCAACTAAGAGAAATTCCTGAGCAGAATTTCAACTTAGTTGCGCAGGCACAGTTAAATCTAACAGGAAATCTCAGCATATGTGATCACCACATATGCTTTGTCAACAGGCATTGTTATTCACAGTTATTTCATTATAACTGACAAAGGTTGTTTCTTTGCAAACCTGTAGGAACGTGAGACCATGGGTCCAAAACTTTAAAGATAGAGATGTTTAAAAGTTACTTATCCTACTAAATGGAGAAACTTTGCTTGTTGAATATAATTACGCTATAAAAAACAGTATGATTGACTTAGAGCTTGGTTTTGCAAGGCTTGATTCAAAAGGCATCTGAACTTCAAGGTGTTTCACATCTCCTTTAAAAGGCGTCTTTAGTTTCAAACTGACTGCTGGATTGAGCTAGCAAAATTAATACTACATGTTTATACATCGTTTGGGGTGACTTGTTACAGAATAATCTGTTAGACCTGTTAGCTCTGCAATTCAACTCATTCATTACATAGTTGTTTTTCTAAAAAGTTTTCTCTTACTGGAAAAAAATGCTCTATTTGCAGTTTAAAAAAAGAAAATCCCTGATGCATATGCACAGTTTCTGTTTCTCTCTAATCTTTGGGCAGGTAGCTGCATATCAGTAAAAGGTAAACAAGCAACTAACTCTTTATAAAGCTCTGTCCTCACCAGGAAGTGACCCTTTGTCATGTCCTACCTTCCTTTATTACCTTGACTAGGCCAAACAAAATCCCTTGTCTCTAGGCTCCGTCCCATTTAAAATAACTACAAAGTTACCTGCTATTTGATCTATTTTTATTTATATTAAGCTGATTAAAATTATTTTTTACAGTTGGCATCATGAGTAAGGCGATAGCTGCAATAAGGTGTATGAGGACAACTGTATAAATCTCTGAAAACTTTTTAAAATTGATCAAAAATATTACCAGCGTCTGATGCTAGCTGTGTGTGTGCTGTCTTCCAATGCACTAAAAATAAGTTGTGAACTTATTTTTACTCTAATTTGCTAACTTTAGAGAATAGCAATTTCAACATTATGAAATGGTAATGTCACCAGCAGACCTTTTAACCAAGTGAAAATGATAATTTATGGTCATATATTTCCCCTTGACACATGTGGAGAAAAGTTTGTCTGACAAGGAGTGACCAAGCAACAGATGCTTTAAGATGGGGCTTTCTGATTGGTGGATCAAAATAAGGTTAACTGTTTCTATGCAAATGTACAGATAGTAAAGACAGATAGAAAATTTACAAAGAGATCAGCATATTGTAAAAACTAACATCAATTCAACTCAGAAATATTGAGTTGAACTAACTCCGATTTTTGTAACCCATTATAAAAACTTATTATAAACAAGTTACTTGTAATCCTTGGCCATAAAAGCTCAATATCTTGATTTACTCAAGTTTTAAACAAATTAAGTATTTAGGACCTGTAACTTTTTTTGATCGCACTGCAGAACTGAACAGTAAAAAAATTTAGTTGCTTTAACTTAAAAATTAAAAATAGCTATTTCAGCTTTGTTTTTCTGAGTTAATAGAACACATTTTAAGTTTTAAGCAAGTGGTTCTCAATCCCATTTAAGCATTTTTGTCATTGTACTAAAATATTTGACAATCTTCCCTTAATCTACATAGTTTTCCCAGAATGCCTTTAGGCATCAGATACTTTTGCACCATGAGTGACGTAATGACTGAGTTAGATAAGTCCCAACCACGGTACCTCACTAAACGTGATGGAAGAGGACTTCCTGTTTTAGTGTGCACCTTTCAGTTATCATCACTTGTAAAGACTTAAGTTGGCCTGACTGGAATGGCATAAATGTTAACGATTATGTGATAGAAGGTTCCACTAAAACTAGCATCTTAGTCCTACTTTTGAACCCTAAAGCAATTCATTTAAACTACTATTGCACACTGAAAGTAATAAAGGTAGCATCAGTTTTTAATACTCAGAAATACTAAGTTAGTATTATTGCAGCACATTTAATATAAAAAATAATTGGAACTCACAAAAGTCAAATTTAGTTTACTTAATATTTTTGAGGCAATGAGTTGCCACCTTTTTAAGTAAGCTCAACTAATTTTACTTTACAGTGCAATTACTTTGTGGAGATAAACACAATATGTTGAATTTTTGGAAGAAAGTGAGAAGAACAACATTATGACAAAATGTAAGATTAACAGCCAAACAGTAACACTTGTTCCATATTCAACAAATGGTTGCTTAGACCATCCTTAAGTTTGTCAGAAGATGTCAGTGTTAAACGCAGTTGCACCATGATGAATATTGACAGTACTTGTAGGTAAATGTAAAGAAAATAATCAGTCCTTTCATGCAAATGCCCTCATGTAGGCACCATTTTGCAAAGAGTCGTATACAAAATGACTGTATAATAGTAAAGCATTTCTTTGGTAAAATGATTTGGTTAGATACAGCAGATAAGTTCAGCATTGTATAAGAGTACTTCCATGTTCCAGTAGATGCATAGCTGCCAAGTTCAAACCTGCCCCATCATGGGCACCAATAAACTAGCAGTTTGGTTGCATTTCATATACTGAGGCTAAGTCATTGCATCTTGTTTCCCACTGTCTCTCTGACTTCCTACTCTATCCAATGTCCTTTCAAAATAATAGTGTGTCATAAGTGGCTGCATTACAACCTATGGCACACTATAATGCTTACTGTATATTATCAAAAAGGTTCACCTAGCAAACAACATTGAAAGGCTAAAGCTAGGTGAGACTGACTTCATTAGGTGCCTTTCATGTGTAGCACAAATACCACAAAGCACCTTAATCAAAGCATTCAGCTGTGTTTTCTATATTATGTCTGGTAAATAGACAACACAGACTTATAGTATTGACAAAAAACATGTCAAGACAGTGAAAATCCTCAGTAATCAGACAAGTGTTCCAACATGGGACAGCATATGTTTAGTTTCCGTGGTTAGCCCTCTGGTCTGTCACTTTAAATGAATGTAAAGTCTCAAGCTGACTGAAGCTCCATTATTCTCCTCAAGGTACATCACAGAAACAATACAGCAGACATTTAGCTGGCAGGGCACACAGCCGTATTGTTTTGGTTTAACCACCGAGTGTTCCTCATTAGGCTGTGTTTTATGTGATGGTTTAGCACAAATTAAGACAGGATCTGCCAAAACTCAGGATAAAGCAGCAACAAAGGGGATGCGTCTGTCTACTGATTTTCCATGGGTCACGGTTCATTAAATGACAAAGTTTTCCTGCCTCAGCTTTTTATCCAGAATCTGTTTGATGGCAGCATTTTCCAGGGAAATCAAGGGGGAGAGACATGTTGTGCTTACTGAGGCTTTGTGGGGGATCTACCTTGGAAGCTGATGAAAAAAGTCAGTTTTGTTGTTTTGAAGCCGAAGGAGTTTTATTAAAATTCCATTATGAAGAGGTTATCGAACAGTTGGAATCTAGATCGTAATTCTTTGGATGCTATGAGTCATTTTACAACACTTAAACTCAACCAAAAAAATCTGGTTGGACAAAAAGCATTTAGTGCGTGATAAAACAAGGAGATCAACAACACTGAAACTTTTAGTATCACTCTGCCTCAGCCAGAAGTCCTGATTACTTTAACTTTACTTCAACAGCTGACTTTGTTTTTCTTCAATACATCACATGCGTCAATACAACAACAAAAAATCACTAGTCTTGTGATAAATGCAACTAATTTAGCAGTAGTTTCATTATATTCAATGGACCATGTTTACACAGTGCCATGCTCCTGTGACATCAAGTTCAAGATGTAAAACTCTTAGCCAAGATGCTGGTCAGATACATAATCTTGACTGTCCTCTGAAGTCTGGATTCCAACTCAGAAACTTCAGTACTCTGATTTAACAATTTGTAGTAACTGGAACACCATCAGCTCGGGGTGGATGTCATTCCCAGCTCCAACATCCGACTTCAGAGGCAGCAAAAATATTACTATCATGTCCGACAGCACTGTTATATTTCAGTTTGTCATATAAACACAGAGATTCCAACAGCAGTTTTATTTTACTGTTTCCCAATCAAAAGGTGACCATACAAAGACAATAGATGCCGAAAATCTTTAGAGAGACTGAACCACATTTTGCGTTAAAAAACAAACTTCATGACCCTTTAGCTACCATCAGTTTCAAGCTTATGCTAGAAGCCACTTCCTTGTTATACTGACTTTTCATTTAATCATCATAGATACAATAGAAAAAGCATGCCACAATCAAATATATTAAAGGGAACTAAATTTGTACATATCAAATAGAGAGTACATCATACCATTAGTTTTATAGCTCTAACATGAAACTCCACCCTTATTTTCACATTACTGTATCACCTCTTTAGATTTTCATAATGCATATCCTATATACGGTAGTTTCTATTCAATCAGGAAACAGCAAAATATAAAGAGTGAACATTTCCTCCATGTTTTTATCAAAGGCACCCTGAAATACAACAGTAGACCTATGAAAGTTAAAAATGATAGGGTGCCCCACCCTGAGTGTGACATCACAGGAACATGACCGCCATAGGAAAATGGTCTACTATGGCAGTGTCAGTCCATTGAGCCCCCCCATATCTAAGAAGAGCTGTGCCCCCCCCCCCCCAACAGCACACAAGCTGTCAAAGATACACATTCATTTGAACTGTTTTCACCATTTAAAGCTAAACTAAATATCCAAAAATACAAGTGCTATTACAACAGAAGACCTTTGTATGATCCATCCATGTGTTTTATCATGATTTTAGATAGTCTAAAAGACTGTAATTTTAACAACCTTAGAGAAGACGGACCATTGCACCCCCCACTATGGAATAATTCAAGTTAGAAGAGTTAAATTAGCATGTTGCTGATATGACTGTAGTTTTCTTTTGTTTGCTGTGTTATAAAATTAATATCACAGTTCAGATTGAGATGTTAGACTGGATATTATCACTGCTGTAATTATCTTCTGCATTAGACCTGACATTTAATACAATATCACTCCCTCTGGTATGATATTCCTCGATAAGCAAAGTTCAGAGAATTTTTTATATTATTTATGTTTTTACTGCTATTCCAAGTTGAACCAGTTTTTGTTGTTAAATCATTTTTTTTATTAAAAATACTGGAAGATTTTTTTAATTGACTCTGTATTATAAAACCAAATGACTATTGAAAAGATACTTAAACACTTTTATGTTTTACTACAATTTGGGTCCATATTTTTTGGGGGGTTTTCAACATAAAATTTTACAGTCCATTAATACCAGACATTACAATGTTAAAAGACCATCAGTGTTTAAACTTGTTTCTTATGACAACTTACATCTCCTACAAAAATTCTTGAATGATACATTCTTAACATTTCAGGAACAAAAAAAAAATAAAAATAAAAAATTAAAGTTACCTTTACGTCTCCTGCGTTATCAGTTGGAGTTTCTGGCTGACTTCCATCCACTGTGGTGTAGTCATACTCACCAGGGTAGTAATCCCCGCCCACATTTGTCTGCAAATAAACGATAATAGCACAGAGATAGACAAAAAAACTTAGATTTGTAGAAAAATTTATCCTAATACCTTCAAGAGCTTCAGTTAAAGTGATAATATGAACTATGAGGGGGGATTTCTATTGCATTTTTGGAGTTGTGACCTTTAAACAGTTTAGTTTTATTTTGCATCATTAAAGAATACACAAATAACAAAGATAGATAATAAACAGTGCTTTAAACAGCGCAAAAAACTGTTAAAATAATCACAAAATTAAAGACACATTGAAATAAGCATCCAGAAAATAATGTGATCACATAGATATATTACATTGATAATAAAAAAAATATACATACAGTTATAACACATAATTATTATATCTGTGTTATGTTTAAAAATGCACTACTGTATAAATCCAACATCAAAAAGGACAGGTTAAAAGTAAAACATAGGAAATGTCATGCGAGGGATGATGAAACACAATGATGAAGAAAGTGGGATTAAAAGAGACACCAGAAGATTTAAAATGAAGGAAAAGGGATACATTAATTTGCTTTACTCTTCCAGTGAATGTTACCTCAGTCTTGGCTCCTTCAGTTGGTGGAGCGTCAGTGGTAATCTCTCCTTCAGAGTAGTCATAGAACTCACCATAGTCATAGTTAGTGTACTGTAGGGAGAAACGGACGGAAACCAATTGATCAATGGGAGAAATCATGTAAATAAGGTAATTATTTACATGGCTTTTAAGAGCTTATTCTCCAAACTGTTTACAACTAATTGTAAACTTTAAAAATAAATGTCTCATCATGCTATTTGGTAATAACATGGTAAAATTCAATCACATCCATATCAGATAATTGAAAAGCTGAGTATATGGATGGAAGAAGAAAGTAGGAAGGTCCCAGAAATATCAGTTCCCAGTCAGTAAAATGGAAATTTGAATTCAGAAAAAACAACTAGCCTCAAGAAATCAGTCTGTAATAAACCAAATTCTTAAAGTCGGACTAAAGCACCTAGATAATGTGGTTTGACTGCAGTTTAGTCTGGCATGTATACACCTCAATTGCACCTGAATTGGACTAGATCTTCTGTTCAAGCTCCTCAGTTTCCATGCCAGACTTTGACCTCAGAGTCGAGCCTCAATATGCAGCATAGCAGAAGTTACATTGCAGAGGTGGACATGCACCTGTCAATGAACTGATTCTCCCCTGTGCATATAAACTAGGACCAGGACAGCAGCCCATTAAAATATCCTAAATGAGTGTTTACTGTACACATAGTACACATACTGACCATCTCTCTACAAATGTGTCTTCACTTTCTTGGCCAAAATACTTCAGATCTGCAGTTCCTACTAGGCACTACACTGCCTCTGTTGTTTTGTTTACATCTAGTCAGTAGAGCTAGAGGAGACAGACCATTAGAAGGAGCTACGGCCAGTCTATAGTTCAAATTTATAGCAAAATTTTAATAAATTTGGTAAAAGCAAATGCAAATTGATGTCTGTTTTCACCCACTACTGTTATGCAAATATTTGGAGTCAAAAGGTTGAACAGAAGGGGATGCTACTCATGAAAAAATGAGAAAACACAGCAGAAGAAGAGAGCTCAATGTTCAATCAATGCTAAAGCTTGTATCTTGGAATCTACCAGTGAAGAGATACAACAAAACAGGATTTCATCTGCAGAAAGGACGAGTTTTCACCAACTTGTTCTGAACCTACATGCACCTGGTAGAGTTTTAGTTAGACCCTCAGGCGCTTACTCAAGAATGTTAAACCAGAGACGTCATCATTTATTCAATAGATGTGTTTCTACTGCAAAAAGTTGCACTTTCCTTTTATCGGTACACCAACATTTCCACATCCACTAGTGTAAAAAACTTGTTATGTAATATTTCATGTTTTTTTTTAAGTCACAGCATTCTCAGTTGGGTTTTTAATGTGTAAATTGAAAATGAACATAAAAATTGGTGGATGGAAACCCTGCTTCTGACTAAAGCAAGGCTACAGCAATAAAACAAGTGGCAGGTGGTTTTATTATAACTACAGGATTTGAGCAGTATATTTAAGCCAATATATAAAAGTATTTACTCATTCAACCAAGTAGTAATTCTAGTGTTGAGGGTGACATATACAGTACAACCCTATAATGTAACACTACATGACCTTTTGATAGGTTCATGTGTGTAACAAAGAAAACAGTCATTAAGACTCCTGTTGGCTCCTAACAGGATGTCTGAGGGTTAATGTGGTGCTGGTGAAAAATTATCAGCTTGTACCACTTAATTTTGTAAGCCAAGGATGGCCCCTGGGTTTCATTAACGGGCCCTTTAACATTACATTAGGCCGTCCTGACTAATTCCATGTTGGTAAATTAAGGGGAACATTCAGGCTACAGTAGCAGGGGGTCGAACCACGGTTAGAAAATGACGGGGCCGAGGCTTTAAAACATGACTCTGAAAACAACGTGTGTTACCTTACTCGTTTTTTTCTGTTCGGCTCTCTAAAGGATTCTTCAACTTAGTATGCGGCCTGTTTTCTGCATTATGCTGTGGTTTATTTATGTTGTGGAATTAGTATTACCTGATCCACAGGAGAGGAACTATACTAATAAACACCATGCATTCACTTGTCACGAAAGTTGTTTGGCGCTGTAAAGACGTCTGAAAATTTGGGGGATAAGCTTTTCATATAATGATAGTTAGAGGTGTCACAATACCAGGGATTTCACATGCATGTATGAAAGAAACATTGGCAACTTTTTGAACAATGCACATGTTAATGCAGTGTTTGGGCAGTTTTCATGAGTGTACCTGCAACTTTTGGTGGCGTCATTCCTCTCCAACTCAACTTTTCAATGAACGAGAAGTAGTTTTTACACTTTTAGGTATTAAGATCATTAAGACTGCATTGTTCCAAAGCATTGCATTTTGACAGCCTTAGTAATAGTTAGATGGGAGGAACAAATCCACTCATATTTTGCCTGTCAATAAAACTGAAGCCAGGAAGACAGATGGCTTAGCTTAACTTGGCATGGATGCAAAAGTAGAGGGAAAACAACATTTTACTAGTACCAAACTCTCATACTAGTTCAAGTCTGGCACACATTAAAGGATTTTCAAAATCTTAACAGATGTAGAAAATATTAGAGGCCCCACTTATAAAAACAAATAATTACAGCTTTGTTCCTATAAAGTGTGGAGAACAATAGTGTGATCAAAACATAACACCACTCTTAAAACTCAAATTCATCAACAACCAGAGTCCTGACTCTGGACAAAAGGGATGGACATATTTCATAATTCTTAAGCCGTTTGTCTCAAGCCCCAAGTCAAGTTGCAGGTAGAGACATGAAGGCCCAAGTCAAGTCCAAAGTCCTAACCTTTGGATTGAAAGTCCTAAACAAGCCATCAGCATTCTTCACCAAATAAGTCAGCATTACTTCCATTTCCCTTGGTTTTCCTAACTCTAGCTGTTCTAGCTTGGTTGTTTTAAGCCTCACTGATATAACTGGCAAGAATATAAGATGACTTCAGATAGCTGCTAAGCTAACCCATTACCTTACAACATATACAAGTATTCACTAACTGTTCTTGGTGGAACTTTAAATGATGAATAAAAAGACATATTTGAACAAATTAATTGATCTCACTTTTACAATGGCTTACACACTTTTGAATTTCAAGTATTTTCAAGTCATAAGGCTTAAAGTCCACGTGAAGTCTTGACCGCTCTTCATTGGTGTTAAAGTCTAACCTGACGTGATAGATAGACCGTTTCAAATATCCACTGCATGGATATATTTCACATTCATCCGGTAAAACTCCCACAAAGAACGTTTGGGAAGGACAGGACTTTTAAAAAAAAAACCCAGAAGGTGATTGGACATATGTTCTGTCACGTTCCTGATGGGCCAATCAGAGCGGCAAGACAAAATGACGTTGTACGCATGCGCAGCTCAGGAAGGATAAATCACGTCTTCTCTGCTAAGTAAAGCTTATGATGTAGCTCTTTGCTTTTGTTTCAAACAAGAAATGTGGCACAATTCTGATCAAACTGCTGCTTTTCTACAGCTAATCCCTTCAGCGGTAGCAGCTATTGTATACACAGGATTACAGTAAAACTCATGCAAACCCATGTTAAGGTAGGTCAGGAGAAGCATGAAAAACATCTTTCCCATCGTGTGGCTCTGTTTGCTTTTATGGAGAAATGTGTTCATATTCTGATAAAACTGCCGCTGTGGCTACATCTGAGCTAACTGCTACACACTAGCAGAGGCCATTGCTATCAGCCTTTGGTACCACCTCCTTCTCCTCAAATGACACTGATTGGTCCAAGCCATGTTAGGTGCAGCACAATTAGTGTGGATTGGAGCTTTTCAAGATGAATTTGCCTGATGACAGACTGGCAAATCCATCTGCTCTGCAAGGTTAATTAAAGCCCAAGTTAAATTGGACATCCTTTATGATAATCTTTAAGTCGAGTCTAAAGTCAGAGACATCATCAGCAATCCTCTGTCCAACTTTTTGTTGCAGCATGGTTAGCTTCTTCATCCCACTATTTTCAGACATCTGTTTTATCTGATCAGTTCATTTACAAGTCTCTTCTCATTAATTCTCTCTTGTTCATGCTAAACTAGGCTAATTGCTCCTAACATCTTACTCCAAGCAAGAAATCCAAGAAATTTTTGTTCCTTTTTAATACATAAATGTTGTCAAATTCTGATAAAACTGACACTATAGCTTAATCCACGCTAATCTCGTCAATAGCCACCTCTGTTTGCAGGGTTTTTTTTGTTTGTTTTGTTTTTTTAAGATTTATTTTTGGCCTTTTTGCCTTTATTGGATAGGACAGTGGACAGAGTCAGAAACAGGGAATAGAGCGGGGTGAGACATGCAGGAAATAGTGCCACGGGCCGGATTCGAACCCCGGTCGTATATGGCACGCGCCTTAACCACTCGACTACCGGCGCACCCCGTCTGTTTGCAGGTGTGCAGTCAGATCACCTTAACAATGCCCATCTCTTTTCCTCAAATGATGCCGATTGGTCCTGCCATTTTTGCGGGGAATCAAATAGAAGCTTTGCAAGAAGGACTTGTCTGATGACAGACATGGAATCTGGCCAATGCATCTGCCTGGCAAAGGTTAGCTCTTTCTAGAAACCTAAATTTAATAAGGCTTATTCTAATACTGCCACTATCACTGTCAAAAAGAGCAGGTAGATTAAGTTAACAGACCAGCCCCTGATATGCATTGCTCTATCAGCTCAGGGATAAATATTAGTCCCTGGACAACTGCTCAGCTCATAAAAATAATACAAGACCCTCCGGCCTGCTGCAGAGCTGGCCAGGCCTTCGTTCAGTGGTCCAGAGAGAGAAAGAGAGAGGTCACACAAGAGCGAAGTCCTGGCTAGACCGACTCTAGACTCACAGAGAGGCGAGCAGGAGAGGGTCAGAGAGGACTATAGAGAGAAAGATAGAGGATTTATGAAGATTTATGGTGTTGAAGTGCTTGGCTAAGCTGAAGGCCTTCACTGCAGACTCGGATGAAAGGCGTAAATACTGAAGAGTGCTCATAAAAAAAAAGAGTCCAGCCTTCTTCCTCCTGCATCACCCCCTCTTCCTCTTTTAAACCCAGCTGCAGACATGTGGCAGCGGGCTTTAGGTTGAGGAAGATCTTCAGAGAGGAAGGTCAAAGGCACGCTTCATGCTTTTGTAGAAAAGTGGATGAGTGGTGAGGGTTAGGACCTCAGTGTACACAAACAGTTTATGGTAATAAACAATGGTGAGCTGTTTTCCTGAGCTCTGCATGAGGCATTTGTCTGCATGCAGGAGGAAATCTATTCTTTAAAATACTGAATGGAATGTAAGAAAAAATTTCCTCTTGTACCTTTGCAGAAAGCAGCAATGAATTATCCAGATTTAAAGTGTTTCTGTATCCAAACTGCTCCCTACTGTCTATTAAGAACCGACAAGCTCCTTGTCTTGGCATTGAAGAGTAACTTGATGATGAAGCAATACTTTCCAGGACATGGTACCCTCTGTACAGCCAATACTTTCAACTAGAGAACCAGCTCCTGATTTTTTTTGTAGATCCAAAGTCTACTTTTCCAGGTACTGGGAGTCTAGCTGGGGAAGGAAAAGCTTATATTTCCCTGGGAGTCTGGGCAGCGTCTGCAGAACTCGTTAGTGATATAAATCACGGGGCCACTCCAAAGTGGGCTCAGACTTCGTGGCAGGGAAAAAGGGAAAAGTTTCCAGTGTGAGCTCATCAGTTATTCGTCGAAGTACTGAAGTTAAATGTCAGCCGACAAAGAGGCTTGAACTACCACAATAACAAAAGAAAAAGATGAAAAAAAAGGCACTGTATTTCGATTAGGAGAGCTGACTAAGGGTGCTGCAATGTTTTGGAGGGAGAGGAAATAAAGGAGGAATTTGAGGGGATGAATTCAAATGCCACAAGGTATTTCAGTACGTCAGCTAAATGACTAAATAAGGAAGGAGAGGATTAGCTGAGATAGAAGCTGGTACAGGTTTGTCTTCAAAAATACTTTGGCTTGCAAGAATGCACATTTCAGCTGACGATATTTCTTGCTTTTTATGTATTTCTAAACTGCATTGATAAAACCAGGGCAAAGGTTCTCAGCTATCATTATAATTAATATATGTCACTGACAGTTGTTTATGTTAAATGTTTGGCTATAAATGTCAAAGTTAAACTTGACATGTATTTCAAAGTAGCTGCACAGTGTGACCCAAAATCCTTCCCTCAGTGCCTAAAAGCAGCAGTTGTTTTCATTTGTCACCTCTCTAACCTCCTAAAACCTTGTCTAAAGTCAAGTTGAAATTTATTAT
The DNA here is from genome assembly GCF_018320785.1 of Cheilinus undulatus. Taxonomy (NCBI): domain Eukaryota; kingdom Metazoa; phylum Chordata; class Actinopteri; order Labriformes; family Labridae; genus Cheilinus; species Cheilinus undulatus. Next base: position 13,411,618 of record NC_054877.1, on the reverse strand, counting down.
TGCGTTTTTTTTAGAGGTTTAATTGCTTTTCAAAGACGGTGGCCCCTCTAGTACAGCTCTCCAGGGGCTGTAATTTTTTGTTTTAAGTGTAAGTACCATGAATTTAAACAGCTGAATGACTGTTTATGTCCTCATGTTTTATCTACACTACATTTTTCTAATTAGATCCTGGTGTGATGTCGAGTACTGAGGTTGAAGGGCTGACCAAAAATTAGAATCTAATCTGATAATGATGGTGCTGACTAATGTAAGTTAAAAGTAATGTCAACTGTCAGCATTAATCTGGTTTGGCCGTAATGTACAACCAAGAAAAAGTTTGGCCGTAAAAATGTAGATAACATATATTTAAAAAACACACAATGCATGCAAAAACTTGTTTTGAATTTAAAGAATAATTTGTTGAACATTAGTGGGTCTCAGTTTGCTTTAGCCAGCCCTTACCTCTTTTATGAGTTGCCTTTTTAAGGTGCCAAAAATATTTGCAGTGATCAATATTGCCTACACAGAGGACTTACTGCTAATGCTAACAACAGTCCCTTGTTTGGATACTGTTAGGTAAACACAATGCTACATGTTTCCAAGATAAATGTGAAATATATCCATGCAATGGATTTGTGAAACAGTATCTGGCATGTCAGGTTACTCGAAACCTATATCCTTCTAAAAATCAAAATGGACAAATTAATAAAAGATAAAAAGACCATGTACAGTAAGCTCATAAAGACATGAACTATTCTGACTAAAACCAGTGTTTAAAACAGGCTGTAAATATGTTTAATTCTACAGTAAAAATTGGTATTTTAACATGGGGTGTATATGTGACCTCTTGCACTTTTGCAGCCAGCCTCAAGTGGACAGTTGATGAACTGCAGTTTTTAGCCCTTTTAGATTGGCTTCATTTCCAACACCAAATGTTGCTGCTTGGCAAAAACAGAGGAACTCTGTTTAAGGCAAGAATTAAAGTGCCCATATTTCAGCCCTATGAATTAATCTAGAATTAAATAAAGTGCTGTGCAGAACTTTAAGGCATGTTGGGCCAAAAGTTGAGGCTGAAGTAAGGCTGAGATGTGGCAAGTAAGCTGTCTGAGGGCACTGTGAGGTAGGAAGGATTGAAACAATCCTGGTTATGCTCTGTATGTCCTTGCATGAGGCATGGGAAAATTATCTGTTTAAAAAAACAGCAAAGTCCACATCTTTAGGGCAGAATTAGGCTGGATATGGGGAGTAAGCACGGCCTAGGGTACGGTCCAGGAAAGTAGTAGAGTTGCAACAAGCCCCTGGTTGAGCTGCGGATGTCCCAAGGGCCTGAGAAATGCTGGTGGTCTCCCGGTGTATCACCACAGGTGAAAGAGCCCAGACAAAAGCAATGCTGGTGGGCTTGACCTGCCTGTCATGGTTATGGCATATACGGCCCCATGATGAATCCTTCATGCCTAAAACTTATGCACATGACTGTGCATAAATAAAATGCACATTTTCAAACTCATTCTCTAAGAGGCTTGAGCTGTTTCTTCCTCAGCTCCAACTTTTTGCCTGTTTCTTAATTAATCGCCAGTCATGTGAGTCAGCAGCCACCATTGTTTGACTCTCCGGCAATCAACAGATGACGTAGCTGAGACTAGGTCCGTGTTTAGGTCTACGGTGATGAGATCCCTGAGTCAGCGGCCTACCAGGAAATTTGAGGTTTTATGCATTTATTGCCCAAAAAGTGAAGTATTATCATTAGAAATGCCAAACTTTGAGATTTCAAGTTCAGACTTTACTTTTACAGATTTTGCCAAAGTTATTCCCTTGTTTAATGGAACACTATACACAATTATTTCTGTACCTTTATCGATTTTATTTCTTTAGACAAGAAGTCTAAGAAATAAAAAACAACATTTCAGCTTGATGTTAAATAACTTTGTCTTTCAAACTAATTTACTTCTTTTTCAGTCATCCAACCCCCTTTTTATCCTCTGACTTCATCTTTTGCAACTTTTATTAACACCCAAGTCTTAAAAACTCTATCCAAATTCCTTTTATCATCCTTACTTAAACTCAAACTCCAGCTCATATTTTCTCCCTTTCTCTCCCCTTTCCTCTCATCTATCCTGCTAAACCCTTCCCCTGCCTCCCCCCACTCTGTTCTCATTCTTCTCTTCCCTTCAGACAACAAACTCCTCTGGCCCAGCATGCCTCCTGCCCCCTCCAGATACTGACCTCTTCCTCAGGTTCCTGGGCTTGGGGAGTGTCGTGGTGGTTGGGGGTTTCACAGTCGGGGCTGTAGTGTTCACAGTAGTCGTGGGCTGCCCTGGGGTCTGCCACTATCAGCAGCTGCTGGATGTCACCCTGGAAGAAGAGAAAAAGCAGCATGTCAGAAGAAGCCGTGTCAACATATTTCACAGGCTTTTGAGACGTGGATTGGGGGGTATTTTTCCCCCCACTGTAAATTCCCATGTCAAAGTTTTTCTTTTTAATGTTCTCCAACATGAAAACAGGCTGTCTGTGGGATAATTTACAGCACTATAGGTTTACGTTATAGCCATCAATTTTATTCATTTCAACTTTGCTTCTGAGAAATCAAGATTTTCCAGTTTGGATTGGCAAATGGCTCAGAGTGCTACAAACAGAGGAGCTTTAGCCACTGTTTCTGTTGAGAAGGAGCCAGTCAGAGGCACCAGTAAGAGCTGCAGCTACACAGAGAACTGTGCCAGTAAAATCTGGAACAAAACATGGTACCAGAGAGGCCGAATTTATCTGACATTGATGCAGAGTCTGAAAGTCAGTGGTTTAAGTTGTCTGAATTCAGTTCAAAGTGCTTTAACTGAGGGTAATCTTACACTTTTATTAGCAAATAGACACACCAAGATTAAAATCTTATCTAATATAATATGGGTGGGACTCTGTATCTCAGGATTCAATTTGAGTAGGATTAATGGGGTTAGGATTCAAGATTGAGCTGCAATACATTACACTTTTTTCAAGAGGAAGGCTTATTTCAGCAGCAGCTCCTGTGTGCTGAGCACTGCAGAGCTTTAAACAATTATTTGACAATGAAAAAGCTTAAAAATAGGGCGCTAAATGTACACAGACAGGCCAGGTTGAAATCTGGCAAGTGGTTCCTGACCTTTTTTCATAAAGCTTCCCCTGCCTAGTCATATCTAAGTAAAGCTACCATTGGCTGATTATTGGCATATGCATTTTATTTCAACAATAATCAATAAAGCTGATTGATCAAAAGGTGCACTACTTTGGTTACACTGCAAAGTGTGTCTTCCCCTCTGGCTTTGTTTCCACAAATGCCCTTTATACAACAAAATATGATTGGCTAGATGCCACATGAGTACTAGCCAATCAACACTTAAGCCTGGGTGCCACTGACACAGTGAGTGTGTGACATCACTTCCTGTTTTCCTGCTTCTACTGTGTTGCTTAATGCCATTATACTGACAGAGCTACGGCTTAATTATTTATTTTAATTTCAATTTTGCCACATTAAGCACATTTTGCATGTCCTAATAAATGCATATCCATTACAAATATTGGTCATGGTCTCAAGAACTACTAATAAATGATATCACTATTGGCCCTGTAAAATCAATACAGGTCGACCCCTACCATAGACACCAAGAGCTAGTGCTACTAATGTTAGCGGAGCAGCTAACAAGGCACACAGCCCCTGCAGCAACTGTGCACCAGGGAATGTGGAGATAGCACACAGAGGAAAATGCAGCTGTTGGGATCTGCTGTGCTGTAACTGGCTGCTATAGAGAATTTGTCTAGGATGGAACATGCGGATTAAAAAACATTGATTTTGGAGATTTTCAGTTGAATCAGAATCTCAGAATGCAGGCACTGATTTATTCCAGCACCTCTATTTGACAGGATTGGAAATGCCCCTTCAGGAAATCTACTCTACATACTTCCTATTTGACCCATGTTTGACTTTTGACCTCTTCAGTGAAACAGGTATTGTATGAAGCAGCTGGGAATCTTTTGTATTCAGTATTAAAACAGTCATTCAAGCCAATTCAAGAACAGGCAGAGCGCCAACTGCCAATCAGCAAAGATCATGAGTGCAGAAAATAAGCATGGCCTTCATTTCCTGACTCCTGACACTCAAAACTTCCAGATATCTCTCACACTGTCCATTTCTCCTGTTTCTATCATCACAAATAGATACCAAATGTTCACTTCAACGATGCGCTCCTCTAAATCTCTGTGTTTTATCATCCAGCTTAGCACCTTGTGGTGATAACAGAGTGTGACAAAAAATGAACAAGGCAGATGCTGGCCAACCTCTCCTGAAAGTTTAACACATATAGCTTTATATGGAAGAGATCTCAGCTTTAGGGGAGTCTCAAAGCTTTTAAAAGTGAACTATAGCACTGTCTCCTCATTCAGCCATTAGGGACAGCAAGCCCCCTTACACAGCAGATAAATAACCACGCTCTGTACTTATCTGAGGCTGTCTGTTTTTCATGAGCTTTTGGGAGAGGAAATTAGATCCACGCTCCAAACCTTTCCATCAGCCAAAGGATCTTTTTTCCACAGTCATGTCCAAAGGAATTTCTCCCCCTATGTCGCTAATGTAGAGAATGTTATCTATACCCATCTAACATATGGGCACCTCAGCTGACCTTTTTAAAGACCAGCCCAGAGTAAGTCCCAAAGAGGAGAAAATAGGCCAACAGTGCTGTGGAAAGGTGAAAGAAGGCTGCAATCATGGTGGCCCCCCCAGGAGGAAGCACATACATGCTGATTGCATTAAATTACAGAAGGCAACATCTGTACAAGCTTAGAGCTCTGGAACACATTAGATATTCACCGCCCTATGTCGATCATACATGACCATTTAATCTCAGCAGGGTATAGAGTAACCCAAATAATAACCAGAAGACAAACACATGTTTGAATTCTACAGATGGACTTATAAATGTGTGCAGAGGAAGCATACAGTCACCCTACTGCTGTCCCATGCTGTGCTGCTAATGCTATAATGTTTGGTTATCTTTCACAGGCAGGTCTAGCTTCCTCTGAGTAAACATAATGTAAATTACTTTAAATTCACCAGCAGTCATCAAGGGCAGGGGTAGATTACTTCAACTAGGGCAACAATTTATTTAGGGGTGATTGCCTCTGGGGTGCCTGAGCTCACTGTTCAGCCCTGCTGAGGTGTTGTGGGACTAACTGACTGAACTGTTCCCACTTGAAAAACCCTGGTCAAGTGCTAGCTTGTTGCGGGTAACTTGTGGGGGCCAATAGTAAGGGCCTTAACTTGTCACATATGATGGACATCACATATCCATGTCATGGGAAATCAATCTTTCACATCAATCTTAGCAAGAGCCCATAGACCACATTCTGGAGGGGCAGAACCTTTCAAAAAATACTTGGAAGGGTGATTGGACAAACCCTCTGTCTTACACATTCAATATGGGCCAATCAGAGCACTAAAATGTATGATGTGGAAGGCATGCACTGCCCAGTGAGCTGTAATTGTTGTTCACTATCAATGGAGCCAGTTGGTAAATCAAATTCCTGACAAAGTCTGTTGGATGAAACCCAAAGACACATTTTCACCAAGAACAGCTTTCAGTGTGGTTGATCCAGTCATTCTCTGACAGCGAAGTTTTCCAAGATGGATCCACCTGAAGACGGACATGGAATATGGATATTGTATTTTAAATGTATTCATTGCAATGTACAGAAAACTTCAAGTTGCCTGCATCACAGTCCAAAAAAAAGAAGATTTTAACATAAGTACTGCTTCCCTCTGACAATGCAAAAAGCTGGTAATGGTCAGTGACTTTGGGCTGGCCGATTAGAAGAGGTGGAAAAAGTACCAGACTAATGTGCTCAAGTAAAAGTACAGTTACTCTGGTTAAAAAAGTAAAAGTACTGGTCTTTAAATCTACTCAAGTAAAATAAAATGTAAGTCTTTTAAAATATACTCAAAGTACTGAGCGCTGAGTAGCTACTTTTGATACCCAAGGGGCTTTCACAGTGAAATATGACCTGTCCTTAATGTACAATAACAACAATAAAATATGAACCTCCAACCAGATAATTTATTTTAAGGCTTGACTTAACCTAAATTAATATGCAACAGCTGTTTTGGGAAGAAATATGAAATAATTCTCTCGTTATGTGCATGTACTAACTGTCATGTGCTGTAAAAGCCAAATGACTGGTTGGCAGAAAGCTTGGATATACTTGTTGTGACTTTTAGTGTTTATTTCTTTACTGCTTTTTAAAATGTATTTAAGTACAACACTTGACTCAAAATATACTTAAGTAAAAGTAAACATAGGGATTTTAACACACACAAAAATCTACTCCATTACAGTAATGAGAGTAAATGTAATTAGTTACTTTACACCCCTGCCAATTAGATTCCATGGCCACCTCCAGGATCAGTCATCGGCTTTTCTATAACTGTCAGGCTTTTCACAACAATCCAACAGTGGTAATAGAGGAGGGCAGAGTGTATACAATTTTTTAGGATCTCGGATTGAAACGTAGGTCAGGCTTGATTTCGGAGGACAGGATCCCACCAACAAGGCAGATGAATAAATGTGCAACACTGTAAAGCTCATCCATTGATGGATCTGCAGTTTCTGGGTTAGAGGATTTACAAAAGAACTGCAAAAGAAGAAACAAAACCCAATAATAAAAGCCAGTTTTATATATGAACTCCTTGGAGAACTTTCCTGAGTTGCCTTTTTGTCATGTGTCCCTCACATCATGACATTTTCCCCTGTTAGATGGGGTGAAGTGGGACTGAGGTCCCTGTAGGAGGACGTGACATAAAATTGATGCAGAGGAAGCCATAGTATTAGTCTATGACTGTGACTTATCCATGTGATGACGATGGATGGTGAAATAGTGACTCTGTATTTATACTTTTAACAATATCAAAGTAATGCTTCACACTAGGCAGAAAATGGTATGAGGAAGTTTCATTAAATGCACACAAACAACCAGTTTTGCATCAGTTGCATGATAGAAACATCATCCACAGCTCTTTTACTTGTACTGGATTATCCTGATCAGGCCTGCTGCATTCACACATTACTTCACCCCGACTTCTTGCAGGAATTTTACAAAGAGGCTTGTGGGAAAAGATCCAAATAAGGGTGTGAAAGCATAGCTGTTTGCTTTCACAGATGCAGCCCATCCCAAAAATGTTGGGATATTTTTGGAGTTGAAATAACAGTTGACATCAGTGGCCTTCAGCAAGTGTGTTATCAAGGAGTCTGCGAGTTCACTCCTCAGAGTGGGAAAAAAAATCAGTGAGGGGAGAGTGGGAGAATCTCCTCTTTGAGCGGTTGATTTAATACCCAAGTTTGGCCAGCAGATTACACTGTGATTATAACTGTGTTTATGTGTTTAAGTATGTAGAGCAAAGCATATCTACAAAAGAGAATTAAACCTTCAAAACATCCTATTACAACACAACCTGCAACACCAAACAGAAGTTTTAAATTAAGACAGCCAAAGCCACTTTCTACCATATGTCCATCTGATAATTCAGCACAAATGGACGCACAGTCAATGCCAGTTAAAATTACAGACGGTTGCAAATGGCACGAAATCTGTCTGCTTCCTCCTGTTTATGTCTTCCTGTGCACATGGGCAGGAACTATCATATTCATTTGGTTTCACTCATTCTTTTCAACGTTTGGCTTTCTGTATGTGTACTCTATCTGAGAAAATAATGCGTGTATTTACTACAAGAGGAAAACAATCATGTACTAAAGACCTGCAGGAGAGTCCAAAAACGTCAAGAGAGGGACCACCCACAATAAGACCCATTTATAAAGCCCATACTCCAGCTTGGCATCCCTCTCACTGCCTCCCCCCTGTCCTCTTTTACCGTTTGTGTCTCCCTCGTCTGAATCTCCGTGCATTTGTTGATGTTTCTGTCTGGACTGAATTGCGCATCTTTCTGGCATCTGCCGAGGTTCATCCTCAGAATTCCAAGAATGATCTACAGCGTTGCTCTGGCTCAACTAAGAACTGGCACGGACACAGCGAGATAAATCATGCGTGCAGGCTGCACTTCAATGGATTTATTAATGGGTTTGTGTACAAAGTCAATGTGTGTAAATACAATGCGGCTGACATGCTAACCTTCATCTTTAACTGTAACAATGGGACAGACCTGAAGGATAAAACCGACTGATTTAGGAGCAGAGAAATCATCATTAAATCCATCTGTCCGTCTTAAATCTACCCACAAGCAAACCATTTTACGACTATGACTGTTTTTATTTTGATTTTAAATCAACACACCAGTGGTTTTTCCCCAAGCACTCCAGCCCATCTGATTTGAAGCTGAGAAATGCAAACACAGCACACAGACCAATGAATTGTCCTTGGGCGAGGTGACCTAGACGTTTTTATGAAGGGCATCCCTCCCAAAACAAAGCCCACACCCACTGGAAACAGGAGTCACTTAAGGAGAATAACTGGCAGCTGGATGATTAACTCTTACAAGGCCTCAGCAGACCACGAAATCTGTCCTTGACTTTGCTTTGTTAATAAAATGTCAAATATGCTGCCTTAAATGCCATTCAGTGGGACAGATATCCGTAGTAGGGTTGGGTGCAGTGATCAAATGAGTCAGATCAGGAGCATACAATACCTTTTCATCAAAACAGTGCACGTTATAGACCTCAGAGATAAAGGCGGGACTTTGATGAGAGGCAGAAAGCTTCTGCTGGCAACAGATCAGAGTGAACATGCAGAGTAAGGGGGTTTACTTCCTGCATTTGTTGGACTAATGAGAACTGTAAACAAAGGAGTAGATTTTGTATTGACACCATATAATGAAGGCCATACTGTATCAACACTAAAGTGTTCATTTCTGGACGGATACCAGCCAAAACTGTGCCCTTTCTTACCAGAACATCAGTTGTAAGTCTAACTTTACTGTACTCTACTGAATATAAAACTATCTTTATCACTTCATCAACACTTTTACCACAAATGCAAAGGTTGCAAGGGTTGGGAATCACAGGGTAACTATATATAACTCGACACAAGACTACACCACACAATCCAATAAGATCCAATCTGATCTGATATCAGCAGGATACAATAGGATAACATTAATATGTCAGTAGAGTATCTGTGATACTGTTTAATCTGTTCTAAAGTATGCACTTTAACCCTTATTTTTTAGTATAACTTAGGCAGTGTCCCACTTACTTGGTGTAAATTTCAAATATATTTGAAATTACCCTCAATCAGCTGCTATACATAGCAAAATTGCCAGAGTTAGATTAACACTGAGAGTTAAATCTTACACTAGTATGGTGTGTGTCCACTCTTTCAATTGTTAATCTAACACAGGTGTTGATTTTTTAATAAAGTCAATATTTGTTCAAAGTTTATATTATTCTAAATGAATAAAATGAGGTGTTAATAATTCAAACATTACACTGTATAAAGAACTTCTCATACTTAAAAAAGATTGCCACCTCACATCAATCAACTGAGGCAAAGTAAGGTGTCTTATGGAGCAAAGAGACAGATGCATAGCTGGAATACACCCTGAGTTGTCTGCACTCTGTCCTCTTTTGTAGGTCATTGTCTACCACACATGATCAACTTAGTGGTTAACTTCACTCATGGTGCAGAAGGGCTTAACATTAAAAACAACAACAGCAGAAATCAAGCGTATAGCATTAGTTCAGGCAGGCCACAGAGTCAAGTGCTGGAATAATTGAGATCAGCTGATTTGCTCTAAGCCTGCTATTGACTAATCGCTGCTCTTGCCAGGCTATGCTCTACTGCTCTCTCTGCAAGCTGCTCTTGCAACCGTCTTCCACCCCAGCTCCTCCTTCATCCTGCTTCTGATTAATCAATGCTATTCTGGTGTCATTGATGCCTGTTCTGCTCTGTTTGTTGCTGTATCTTTCCCTGCCTTATGCTTTCCTTATTGGCATAGGAAGACCAGGAACGTGTGCTGTTCCTACACAGTGCTTTCCATGTAGGCTGAGATCCTTGAACAGCCACACCGCTAAATATGAATAACAGGAATAAATACTAATCAGTAACTGCTACTAAAGAAATATTCATGGCCACAAAGTGGTCCTGACTGAAACATAAGTAAAGGAATCCCAGCAGTGATCACTGTAACATCGAAACACAACTATGCCCAAGGGCATGATAGGAAAACACAGTCCCACCAGATTTAGAATGGTAGTGGGCGAAGCTTAGATCAACTGAAACTCTGCAGAGTTGGTTTTGCACTGGATCAACTGTCCATTACTTCCAACACAGAAGGTCTTTGACTCAGAGTTAAAATTATTATTTTGAAAGAGAGAATTCAACACTCAGATTTTGCTGTGTAGGGTTGGGAATTGCAGGGTAACTCAATACGATAGGGTTGGACAGGACAGGATAAGACAGGAGATGAGATGAGACAATGCAGTAGGCAAGAGGCAATAAATATTGCCCATAGTAACTGTAATATATAATAAAATATAAGGCACAAACATGCTATAGCACAGAACTAGTCCAGCACTAAGCTGGTGCCAAATACCTCAATAATTTTTTGGCATCTTTTTTTATTCCTTCCTTTTTCAGACTCTAACTACTCACATGGAGTGAGTTTATCTTTTTTGGTTCTCTAATGTAATTTTTAAAGGTCATTTGAAATCCTGTTCTTGTGTCATGGTCCAACAAATTAAGTATTTCTAACTATGTTGGAACTTTTTACAGACAAAACTTTGTATTGTGGAAAATATGTCAGATTTATGGTTAACAAAAACAAATGAAAGCTAGTTCTCATTTACTGAAGTATTAAAGTTAGAAAGGTAATTGTCTTTGGCCAGCTGTAGCAGGTCACTTTGCCTGCAGGAACAGCTGCAGGATATAGATGCACCTGGAAGACACATTTGGAAATATGCCAGAAGCATCTGCAGTCTGGCCCAGTACAGACACATGCATACATGCAGAGGCAGGAGAAAAAGAGTGCCATGATGACAAATGATAAGCTTGTGTGATCAATTTTATGTTTTGTTCTTACTGCTACTAATGAGAAAGCATTTTTATATGACAAACATTAATGCTGCAACTTTTCACATTGAAAGTGACAAAACATGTGCATATAAACACCCTGCTTTCTACAAAAACCGTCCAAATTCAATGATTCCCAGACCTTTCGGTCAAAATCTTCCATGAGAAAAAGTTTAATTAAGCATGTCCTGTTATCATGGTGACCTGCCTGTCTCTGTACGTCCAGGTGCATCATTAGCCAGATGTGGCCGGTTCATAAGCTATGCAGACCACATCTGCTCAAATCCGACAGTCTCATGCAGATGTTTCTGCTTTAAAAAATGCAAAGCTGCAGAGTCTTCTGTAGCCATAACTTACTTCTGTATTTTCATTATTTTATCTCATGCGTCAAAATCCGCACAACCCCGGCACATTTGACGTTGAATAAAAAGTCAGCTTTTCCAAACTCTGGGAGGGGATCACATCTTGAAAGAACAAATAGAGAGATGGAATTTCAAAACTGTACAAGGACAACAATTAACCAAGACGAAGAGAGGAGGAAAAATGTGTAACGCTCTCCAGATTTCTCCCAGTGTTTTATCAAACGCAGCCTCTGTGGTCACCCTGGGGATAAAGTTTCTTTTCATGCACTGGGGGCATACAAATGTCTTTCAACCTTTCTGATATTAAACCATTTCTCCTGCCAGTAGCTCGCAAAACTGTTGAACTGTTTGAACCATCTGCTTGCTTTTCTATCCTGCACCTTCTCAACTCGTTTTTCCTCTTTCTGTCACTGTCTTTTCCCTCCTTTCTGCTCTTTTCACCTCAAAAGTTTTTAAGAATCACCGTGGGTCCATTATTTCCTGGCTGTGCTGGAGCAGCTGCAAAAGGTCACAGCACAAAGGACAAAAAAGATCACAAACAGACATTTTATGACAGAAAGGACATTTTAATATCATGTACTGGGGATAGAGAAATCTAATGAAAAAGATGCTTTGCAGTTGTCTGTTTGTGGGTGTAAATAAATGATGAAATGTGACTGACACTCTCAATGCCTTTACGCTGGTGAGTTAACTACCATGCTTCTATTACACAACCCTAACCAAAACTTTCTGTGACGGGTCCTGGAGAGTGAAAAGTGACTGAAGCAGATGAGAAACAGTCCCACTGATTCTCTTCCAGCCAGCACGACCATAAACAATGAATCACTTTAAGGCTTAGAGCACATCAGAGCCTTGTTAGAGTCCTCTGCCAGAGTCTGTCCTGCTTGAGGGATGGCATTTTGGAACAATCTGTTATGCAGTAATGACAGACAGACAAACAAACCATCTTCTCCTGTCTCTCTGCCTATCCTCCTCCCAGACAGACGCACGTATTTATGCATCCATTCGACATCACACCCTCAGATAACTGCAAAAACAAAGAATCCAGTCCCATCTTTAAATCTGAAGCAAGGATTTGCATAAAGATGAGAGATGATTCAAATATTCTGTGGGCTTTTATTAAAAAGAAGAGAAAAAAAAAAGGATTTGGGAGAACTGGTCAGTGAGCATATCTTTTAAACAGCTGTGCAATCTGAGCCAAGACTAAGAACACACTGATCATATTTTCCTTTAGCCTTCAGTCATCCCTCTGCTTCCAGCTTTGACACCTGCTTATGCAATCTGCTGCAGAAAGGTAGCCATATGCCCGCTGCTCAAAGCTGTTTTTGAAAGAAAGTTCGCAGCCAACTTCAGTAATTAAACTTCAGTTTGGCTCCAGAATTGTAAAGCTAGGGTTAGGCATGTTAAACAGCCAAAATGTTCGCTCATCTGTTAGCTTTTAATCTATAATTGTATGGATAACTCAATGGAAAACTAAGCTATAGCTTATGCTCTGCTTAAAGCAACATAATGAAACATGATGAGAATCTTACAAATAACAGATCTGAAGGTATAACGTGGAACAACTTAAAATATTGATAAAGTATGAAGTAGATCTGACTAAATGTATGGTAATGTATTTCTAATACATGAGGTAAGCCAAACTTCCTCTGGGTTTATTGTTCTTAGCTCTTTGTTCACAACAATGGCACATTGGCTGCCAGTGTGTCAGTGAGGTTAAAACATACTTGATACATATTTTTCCATGTGAACCTCTCCCTGTCCAACTGTTAGTCCTGCCACCATGCAGGGAAGAAGAAATAGCTTATCAGGGATCATGCAAAAGCAGAGTTTTGTTGCAAGAGTAAGATTCAAGCAGAACCAACTGACTTCATAAATCATTCGTAATTCGTGTAATTTGGTCCAGTAGGTATCAGATGTGTTGGAACCTGTGCCATGTCAGTTCCAGATTTCGATACTCATCCTGAATTGACTAATGACAATAAAAAAAATTCAGTGAAGTTAAATTTCCATTTGGTTTGTTGTTCTCAGCTCTGTGCTCACACTGATAGAATGGTGCTTCCTTTACACTGTAAAAACAAATATGAGGGCCCAATATAAAATAGTTCAGTAAAAAGTTTCACAGGTTTTTGAGTTAAGGGGCCAAACTTAGCACTTCATTTTGCCACTTAGAGCATAACAAGCTTATCACTAAAAATGCTGAGTTGACACAAATATTTTCCATTAGAAACATACATATCAGACTCAACTCACATAGCTGTGTCAACTGTTTAAGTTGAGCTCCAAGAAAGTGTTGGCAACCTACATCTATATGTTCACTTGGCATACTGAATATCAAAAGTACACTCAATAGGTCATCAAGTTTGATTTTCCTTCTTGTTTTTGCTCAGAAGCTCGGACATGTTTGAGATCGTTTTCTTTTTCATGTGAACCCCATCCCTGCACAGCCATTTGAATTGCCACTGCCTGAGGGAAGAGTTGGCTCTGCCCGCTCAGTGATACTCTCTGTTAGGGCAAAATTGCAGAATTTTGTTGCAAGGTTCAAGAAGAACCAGTGGAATTTCCAAATATGCAATATTCTAAACATTAGTGTTGCAGATATCAGTATGTCATTAATAAATATACAGATGAGTGATGACTGCAAAAAGAGTAAAGTCAAACTTTTTGTGGGTTTGTTGTTCTTGGCTCTGTGTTGACACTGAGAGGACAGCAGTACCTCCAGCTTGTATTTTATGAACCTCTCCCTCATCCATCATGCTGAGAGAGGGAATGTTCTGCCCACTGTATGTAGTGGCAGGGGTTTCATTGCAAGATGACAATTCAAGGAGAACTAATGGACTTTCCAAACCGAAGAAAACTTCATGTGGTTGATATTCCCTGATATTCCCAACAAACCATGTCACTTGGTCGAAGAAGACATGGGAGGGGAGCTGAGCACTAAGGGACGGCTTTGCTTTGGTCAGACAGACCGGTGCAAAATTTGTGACATCTACTCCACATGTTGTGTGTTGTAGCCTACCTTTACCATTTACGTGAAACCATTCCTTTTTAGGTCTTGAATATGTAAAGATGTGCTTGCATCCAAACCGTATAGATTCATATGCAAGAGCTCAAAGGGACTGGACTCAATAAACAGTGTTTCAGATTTTTACATTGTGTTTATCTACAGTAGATGATGCAGCCCAGAGTATTCCCAAAGTTTCCATAGCCTCCAACATATACTGATTGTAGTATAACTACAACAGCTGTGGGATCACGTTTGCCAAAGTTTAATCCCATAAGCAACAAATTCAAACCAAACACATGACATACATCTACAAACAAACTCTTTTCTTTTTAGCTAAAAGGTTGTTCAGTAATTAGCCAAGACGCCTGCGGCCAGTAGGAATTTCTGCCATTAGCTGCGTCGTGTGTCTGCAAGTAGCCAGTTTGCAATCATCAAATCTGGGGTTATTAAGCCCGAATTGGAAATAATTACATTTTAAGATATGGCAGCTATTTTTTTTTTTGCAAAGCTGCCACAGCAAAGCTATTGTGCGATGCACTGATTAAAACCACCTTGCAACGTGCAAAAAGGCTCCAGCCCTTGGAGGAAAAGCAATCCCTTTATCCTCTCCAGGTTTTTAGGGAGAGAACAAAACAAATTACTCTGCAATTCAACACCATTTAGTATAATATAGGCTCAAACAAAGAGCAGTCACCAAAGCCAAATGGCTGGTCTTAAATCAAAAATAGAGGAGGTTTGGAGAAAGTGAAGTGGTACTTTTATCCCCAATCAACACCTCATTACTTTAATTACAATCCACACTCTAATGACTTGCTTTCTCTCTTGTGTTTTCATTTGGAAGCTAATTTATTGAGCTGGAAGTAAAAGAAAAGGAAAAATTAACAAAATACATAATTAGGTCTGCTCAGAGGGACTTAGAATTGCAGATCACTTCACCTCCATATCTAAAAAATGTGATTTTTCTTGCCAAAAAACAATCACTGGGGAAGATTAGGACCCTATTATCAAGTGTCTCCTCTGTAAAAAGTCATCTCTGACCTGCAGGCAAACGCTTTGCAGGCTGTTCTACTTAGCAAGCATTCCACACGCACACATCAAAGAGAGCCTATTGTCTTTTCAGAGCTAGCATTCAGCTCACATTTTCCACCGAGTTACCTGTGCTAAACCTGTTAGCGTGGACCTCCACTCTCACAACCACCACCTCAGTATCCTCACACAGCTGTACATGATAATACAGAGCCCTGATAGTCACAGGTATTAACTAGATTATGTAATATGTGTCAGAATTTGTGCTTTTCAGAAAACACATTGTCCAAAGTGAACAACTGCAGCCTATTAGGCCTCAGTCTTTCTTCTATTAAGTCAACTATTCAAACAAATTCAGCCAGTGTGGAGGCAGAAACACATTTTGAACAGCTCACTGTGCAAGTAGTCTTTCCACAGACATTGCTCCTGGGTCATGCCAAGTACACAAAGCCAATATTGTTGTTCTGGCCAATAAATTTCAGCGTTTACCGTATGAAGAAGTTAATGAAATACAAATAAAAGGTTTGGCCTTAAAGCGTTTGGACTTAAAGTATTAGACACTAAAATTGTCCCTTTTCACAATGGTAAATGAGATTCATTGAGAGTAAGATTCACAATGTGCTTTCAATTACATTTGTACTTAGCCGGAGTGGAGAAATTGCTGGCATCAAGGTAAGCTTTCCAAACCCCTTCAATTACTTCAATGTAGTGGTGAATGTCTGCTCTGTGTTTGTTAAAGATATTCCTGCATAAATGAAGGGTACATCTTGAGGCCATTTCTTACCACAGATTTACTCTAACGGATAAATTTGATTGTATCTGTATGCAAAAACCAAAAGATAGTAATGCTAATGTAGCTATTAGCATTTCTGGAGCAATGCCTTCCGCACTGAACAAAGTTAGGGTTTGGGATTTGTACCATATTTTCTTTTTCTTGAAGTTGTTAACATGTGGAGATTGTTAGCAACCTCAAATCTTTGCATTAGCTGGAGCTAGTTTTAACCCTAAAACGCTACCAAATCTATCAAAAAGATCCACAAAAAGATCCACAATATGTCCACAAATACACTAAAAGCTTTCTTTTCACAATTTTTTCTGTTATGTATTTAGAGTTCACACAAACAGAGAGATAAAATAAAAAATGCAAATGGCTAAGGCAGTTATCAGTGAGGCCATACCAGCTGTTTGCCTTGCTACTGGTCTTTAAGTTAACCAGCTCTAGCTTAATACACCCACTAGTTAACAAAAAGCCCACACTGTACCATGCTGCTCTTTATGCAGTTAAGTTTACACAAACTTAATGGTAAAATAACAAATACAGGTGGATAAGGCAGTTAGCAGAGAGGCCACAACCCAGGCTACTGGCTAACCAGCTCTATTATAATACTTAGCACACAGAATAACTGTGGAATCTAATCAAAAGCAAAAGGAAAACATTTTCCCTCAAATCTGCAAACCATTTCAATCCATTTGTCTCTGTTACCATCACAACACAGCTAGCTTAACCCAAGAGAAAAGTAGTTCAATATGGCTGCCTTACCTCAAAGACTTCCTCATCCAGGATTCTGGTACCAAAGACAGTAATGCCCTCTGTGTCAATGACGGCCTTGTCGCTTCTGCCAAGTGGCCTGGTTAGCTTCTTCTTACAGTCCACAATCATGGTGACGGTCTTCTTCTCCACACTGATTGCTACACGGTGCCATCTTTGCAAGACAGGAAGCAAAGTAAGTTAGAATTACAACCAGCTAAATACATGTTCTTGCTATGTTCTACAGCTGATTTATTACTTGTTGTTGTTGTTGTTATTTGTTGGACTTTTTGTCCTAAAAAGCTTATAAAATATCAACCGTGTGATGCACTGTCAAGCTTTAAACATCTTTTTTTCAGGACAACCTGGGCTTTAGGAAAATGTGAGTTGCAGTAAAGTTACTTGAATTTTAAAAAAGGTTACACCATCCTAAATGGAAATTAAAACTCAAAGATTTTGGTGTATTTCACACAGTAAACAATCATGACTAAGGGCTTTTTTGCACAAACGTGTTCTCCCATCTCTTGGGAACAACAAAGTTAAGAAATAATCATTCTGTGATTAAAAGAAATCTTCAAAATATTCACAATCTCACAAAAAAAGTCCTTGTGCTTTTTTGGAATTTGAGTCATTCAAAGCAGTTCCTGTCTGCAATGACACCGAGGGACACATCACAGCCTCTCTGTGTCTCTTTCTCTCCTTTATGAGCCATTCAGGCTCTCTTCTCCAGTTTCTAAGTGTGTACACATGTGCTGTTTGGTAAAGCATGATGTGACGACAGAACAGCCTGCCATTGGTTGTCATAGCCCAGTCACAATGCATTCTGGGATATACACAGTTATGGCAACATTATTAGTCGCTAGAGGCAGGGATGATCGAAAAGTTGGTTATAAAATGGGTAAAAAATGTTACATATCAGAGCTATTGATGTGGATTCAATCTTTAAAGACCCTGGCAACTCACCCAAGTTTTAGGCTTGCTAGAAAATGTTCTACAAAGACATGGATGCATTCATTAGAATGGCACAACGGAGGGCTTTCAGAAGAAAGGAAGTGGCTAGAGGATTTATAGCTCAAAAGTAATATAGCTGTGAATGACACATCTGTGCTTGTTGCAAATGGCAACGTCTGTCTCAAAAGGTTAATTTGCTAAACCATGACAAAACTGGACTGAACCAAACTGGATTGCTTTGTGGAAACAGACCAAGAGACATGGCTTTAGACTGAGATTTTTAAATTCCTGCCTGCTGCTGTTTCTTTTCCTTTTTTTTACTTTTTAATAGCAGCTAATAACAGCTCAAAACATGGCCTGTTTTGGTGACGTTTCTCTATGTAGAAATCACTTCTTATCCCTCAAGGGAAGTTCTCTGCTGCTCATCTGCAAATAACCTATAATGGTCTTGAATGCATAATGCAACAGTTTAATTAGAATCTTTCCTTTAACTATATACAGCACACTAACTAATGAAAGCTCCTTTAGCTATGTATGTTGCATTTTTAGTGAGTAACTGAAAGCAATATATTGTATATCAATACTGCAACACTTTTTCCCCTGATATACTAAACCACAAACAAACAAACGTGCATGGAGTCAAGGCAATTCTGCTTATAATAAATGGCAACAAATAACAATGATTAGTGTCAGCATCACCAGACAGCTATGCGATTCATGTAGATCCTGCCCATTACTGTATATCAGTTCAACACTGCTGTAAATAATCAGTAAAACAAAAGACTGTCATCAAATCTGACTGCAATTTATTTCCCATTACTGTCTGCCTTGTCCCATATGGTATTAATGACTGAGAAAACAAGAGTACAATAAATTCTCCGAGCTGTGTGTCAGTTAACCATGCAAGAAGAGTTAAATAAGTATGCTCTAAATGCTTGAGAAACTATGTCAGGCACATTGGTTTTGTTTAGGATAAAAGATAAAATATAAATCTGAATAAAGTGTTGAAGATGAGCTTTATATGCGCTGCCAATCACAGAAACCTCACAGAAATCAAGGTTTTATTGAAGTATGCCCTGAAAACGAGACACAGTAAGGAAATATTCCAGGGGGTCCTAAAATCTACCACCCACGTCTGACCTCCACCGCATGAGCCCTCCTGAGGAGCAGTCAGTCACTTACTTGCCGTCAGCGAGGTTGATGGAGCGGAACAGGGGGTACTCCTCAGGGGCGGGCTTGCCATGCTGGTCCTCATACAGGAAGACGGGGGCACGGCCCACCTCCACGCCGAGCTGCTGGATGCCTTGCTGGTTGTACACAGACAGCAGGAAGGACTGCAGGCCAGCCTTGGGCTTGATGGTAAACAGGATGGAGAAATCTTCTGGGAAAACTCCCCCTGAAGGTGAAACAAGAAGCAGACACGTTAGCGGAGACCAATGGATACAAAAATGTGGGTAAATGCACATTTTTGTCAGAGCTCTGCTTCAGATTCACACAATTAGACGCATGGGGTCGGCCTCATCTAACCACAGTCATGTTAATTAAAAATCTCTTGTGGGGATTTTATGTCACAAATGTTTTCTCCATTTCCCAGGATGTTACAGGAAATGTTTATTACTCTGCTTCCTTTTTTTACCGAAAGGAATAATTTGCTATTATGGGAAAACTGCTCATTTTAGTTGCCATTTAGATAACTAGATTCAAACCACTCTGTCTTTCATTTACAAAATATGGCAGAACTGGCTAGCGCTTAACTAGCACACAGCCCCCAGCAAAACAAAGACATGTCACTTTAATCCTCTAACGGATATAAATAAGATTTAACGTGATAAGCTGTTAGCTTGAGATGTGTTTATAGACAGATTTCATCAACTCAAGATGGAACCAAGCCGTGTGTTTCTCCTTTAATGGTTCATGAGTTATGGGCTAAATGGTTAGCAACATATTTAGCTTTGAAATGAGACTGGGTGATCTTTTTATGTCACCCTCACACGTTCTTGAAATATTTCTTTGATGGATCCATTCCTTTCTTTAAAGTTATGTCTTAATTCAAGGGTAGCAGCCTTTGCAATGGGGCTTCTGGTCATGCCAACAAAACTGCTGAAAAAGAACTAGCTAATTGTGCTAACATAATGTAACTTCACTGGATAACAACATAACAGAACTAGCTGCTACAAAACTAGCTAATGATGCTAAATTAATGTAACTATACAGGATAACAACATAACTGCACAACAAAGCTCATTTTTTCACATTAAAATTCATGAAAGTACTTGGAAATGATGAAAATTAGAGAAAGAGAGAAAAAAAATTTCAATATTAGAATAAATATATTTTCAAAAACAAAAATCTGGAAATCAGAACAAAGATCACAAATTTACAAGAAAAAGAAGGCTATTTCTATCTCAATTTACATAAAAAAATACAAGAAAGAAAGCAATATTTTTACTTTACAATGAATGAATTTAAAGATTAAAAAAACCTAAATTTTCAAGATTAAAGTTAATAAATTTACAAGAAAGAAATCATAATTTTGAGGATTAAAATTCAGGAATTTACAGAAAAAAGCCAAGATAAAATTCACAAATATAAGGGATATGGTTTTTTAGATTTTTTTTATGCTGATCAATAAAGCCACATGCATTTGAGAAAATCATACAAGATGAGGCTGTTTGCCTTGCATAAGCACAACTGAGGACCAAATCAAAATATATCTTCTAATTATTGCCTTAGTAATAAATAAATAAATAAATAAATAACTGATTTTAGCACAGAATTGTCACATTATCTTTGGCATCCAGACATTAACTAGGGCTACTCAGAAGAAAACAACACACTGACAGCATCTTGGAGAAGACTCTGAACTAATCTTTGAGTTTGGTTTCTGTTAAGATTATGACTGAATAAAATAAAAACAACATATATTTTATTGATTTAAATTAAAGTATCCTTTTGAGTTACAATTTTAATTTTATTTTTAGAGTGAGCAGAAACTATTTTCAGACTTTAAAAGTGTATATCTGAGCCACTAGAGAGTGTGATATTTAGTTTGGATTGTTGTGCATTATGTATTTTAGGACAAGGAAATTATAGTAGGGATGATCTGGGGAGAGAAGGACACATTTGTTGGCCATTATTGAAGGAGATTGTAAGACGAGTCATCTTTCTACGCACTGCTGTGACATAATCAGTCTTCTCATACACCTTTCACATGAATGGATGCAGCCCTCCAGCTGGAACATAATATCTATAACTCACTTCAATAATGGAGCTCTGCAGCCATTAAATATACATTAAAGATAGATTCCATTTCATCACATGCCCGACGTTTCAGATTCATCTACTACTGATGTCATTAAAGTTCAATTTCATTGTAAAGTCTAAACTGAATAATGTTGATTTTATAGGCGCTTTAAGTTTCCTCTCTTCACATTAAACCCCGGCGTCTAGACAACAGGACCTGTAGCCGTTTTTATGAAGGAAGCTGAAGGAGACCTTGGCGTCCCGTGAAAGGACTCTGTGGTGTTGATCTCGCCACTTTAATTTTACGAGGCTGTAAATACTCAAACAAATGTCATATTTTTAAAACCTTAACTGCTCGGTTCAATGGCAGAATAACTAATCCTAATGAAATAAAAGTCCAATTATTCTGTCTGTGAGGACATTCTGTCACCTCCAACGCCTCACCTCTCAGCTTTAATTATACTCTTCAAATTTCCGTTACTGAAATGGTAAGGTGTGCTGGCAGACAGTGCCAAAACTCACATTAATATTGGTCTTTTACCTCAGTCTGTATTCAATTTTTGAGTTGTTAAAGTTCCAGCCAGGATTAAAAACACCTTCTGCACAAACTGGAACAATTGTTTAACACAGACATTTTCTTGCCAGTTGGACTCCAGTCACAAAGGAACTGATGAATATTTTTGTCTGGTATAATTTGAGTCTCAAATTGATGTAAACTATGTAAAAACTTTTAAACAGGAACAAACCCAGAGTTTCAGCTGATGAGCATCTACCCTGGAGTTTAAACAAATGCCTTTAGAATGTCAGGAGGGGTGGGGGGTAAGACACGCCCACTCACTCACTCGTGACCAATCAAACATATTCTAACAGGCAACAAAGAACAGAATTTGTATCTTTTTATGCATACCGGTAAGGTTAGGTATTTAGTACTAAGATAAAAAGGTTGTCATCGGTCAAATTCAGGATGGGCCATGTCTTTGCTCACATCTATGGACCAGTCCATGATGCTGGACCTCAGAAAGACACCCCCCCACCAAACATAAGAATTCTATAGCAGTAACCGCGTTTAGACATGTATAGGGAATTCCCTTGATATATGTCTTACACAATATGTAGAATTTAGATAATTTATTCTCAGATATTGAGGTTTGGGGCTTAATTGATCAACACCACCGCTATATGCCCATATTCAGTGGTATAGTGCAGGGTATACGCAGGTATATGGAGCATTCCCACTAATTTTATTTATCATTTTAAGAGTATACCCACTTCTAAAGAGTATATAATTTAAGAGTATACATGCTTCTGCACACACCACTACACCACTGGCCATTTTCTATAGGTTTTCAATTGAAAAAGGGGTCTGGGGGTTTAGTTATTAGAAATGCATTGAAACTGGGGTTGATTGCAATTAAAAATGTTTACTGACCTCAGTTAACCTCAGAACTTTGGTTGTTAGTCAGGATTAAACTCCCTTTTCTCTTGCATTTTAAAATTCAACTATTTTGCATTCAAAACTGCGTAAGTTGCAGTGTGTAATATTTAGCATTGTAGCATTTAGCAGAACAAACTTGGTAAAGGTGAAACATAATATATATATATATATATATATATATATATATATATATATATATATATATATATATATATATAGTATAAGCCTTTTATTCAAAAATAGGGAGGGTCCCCTCCATGGACTCTACCATCTTGGATCTTTGCATCTTGCATGTTTCTACAGCACCACAGTTACATTTTTTTGGTCTGTCTTAAAGTAAGGGTATTTGACTTCTTGTTTGGAAACAGACCTGCTTTTATTTTTCTTTTGAAAGACAATAAGGAACTTTGGGTAGACTGAGGATTATGGCATGAGATTAACTGTAGAAAGAGGAATTTGGTATGGACTGGGAGGGAGATTAAAGTGAAATGTTTCATATCACAATATTCAGATGATTTCTGATGTGTCCAGTGAGCTGTCTTTGAGTTTTTGAAACAGAAATGAGTCACTGGGGAGCAGTGGTGGGCTTATTTAACATCACTGTGGCTTCAGGGACACGTTACCATTAATCACTGTTAAAAAAAATCAATTCACTAATGATGGACTTTAATCAACTGCAGGCAGTGTGTTATTGCTGACAGCCCTAATTAAAACTGTACTAAAACACAACGACTGTCATACTCCAACTGCAAAACTATAGCTGACAAGGCTGGAAAGCTGTTGTGATAGTGAGTGGCCTCTTTCCTAATAAAATAAATCTGACTGTATTCCTCACAAACAGCTGAGCAGCAGACGATGACTCAGTGAATTCACCTTCTCTCTGAAACTGATAACTTTCACTCTACCAGCCAAACACAGGAAACTCCAGCCTGCCAGCAATCAAACTTTAGAACAGATACTTTCAAATCAGCTCAGAAAACATCAAAAAGAAAAATTCCTCCCATTGATTTTCAACACTGATATCTGAGTATCCCCAAAATGTCAAATAACAAATATCTGCTGATGTCCTTTAAACCTGAGTCACATGTTTATGACATATTTCATACACCATGCGCTGACTGACTCTAATCCCCTTTGGGCTTTTTGGGCTTTTTCTCAAACATCCCCGCGTTCATGCACATGTTGTGGAAAATCATTTCTGGAGAATCTGCTCTGAATTGAGGACGGCAGGTGTTTGCAGTGAAGGATTTCATTGCAGTTAATGGTTTCATAATGTTTTTTAGCTATTTGGCTAGTGGAAATATCTTGAGGATGTTTCAGGGATGCCTTTAAACAGTTCAAGACAGTAAACTAAAGGTTTCAGCTCCATCTGGACAATTATTTGATCATTTGAATAGGGATGTCAAATTCATATCATATCATTCATATAATTAATTATATATATATATATATATATATATATATATATATATATATATATATATATATACAGATCTTTGGGGGGGTTATCAGTGAAACAGTTGAAAGCCTTGTTCTCTTAATAGCCCTGATTTATCAATCTGGTGCAGAAACCAGCACAGATCTGGCTGCACTCAGTCCCAAAATACCAAGATCTATAGAAATGACTTTACACCTAGTTTTCTGTTGCATATGTTTGATCAGTGAGGGATAATGTGTGTAAAAAGTACTCCAGGACTAGAGTTCTGTCCTGGAGCAGGGTATCTGCAGATACATGGAGTATTGAGATCAGGAGTGTCCAAACCCTTTCCACTGAGAGCCACAGAAATATATTAGGATGGTGGGGCCACTTTCATATCCCCCAACGTAAGGATTTTAAAGTTAGTGAGACTAATCCAATGTAGGTTAATTCATTCTTAGGGACTGAGTATTCCTAAATAGCTGGTTAATGGCTGTTAATAGACAGTCATTTTCAGGATTTTGGGGATCCAATCAGATTTCAGGGAGCCCCATTTAGCCCTGGCTACCACTGGCTCTGCCCCTGAAAATTTATTAGTGCTGCTATTTGCTGTGACAATCCATTTGGACGTTATTAATCAAGATATCTTCTTGTCAAAATGTTTGTTTACAGATTTAACATGGTAGCACTGCTTTGTGCTGAAAACAAGAAGAACAATACAGTTAAAGAACAAGCTTCAGGTTTTAATGTGGTCACATTTCATTTTATCTCAAGAATTTGCTGCGGGTCAATCAAAAGTGGGCCGCAGGCCGCATTTGGCCCCCGGGCCATAGTTTGGACACCCCTGCCTTAGCTAAACCCACTTCCAAATCCCCTCGGTAGGAAGGCAAGCAACAAAAAAGTAATCTGATTACACTAGTCTACCCCCAGTCAGCAGCATTAGTCATTTAAAATGCATTTGTCTCAGCCTACCAGTGGTCCTGGTAATGAAATCTGCTCTTCTGGCTGTAAATTTCACTAATGATCCTCACTCCCTGCAAAAGAGGTTCAGTGAAAATGTGCAAATACTAAAAGCCCATTTTCACATGATCTAAATATGCAAGATAATCCTACATGTCTTTGTTGTATCACATTATCTGTTGCTCAGTGAACACTTTTTTTTAAATAAGGGGGGTAGGTAAGAGTATAGCCAATTCTCCAGGCTCCACTACAACTCTGATTATACCTTAATTATAGAAAGTTAGCAGACAGTAATTGACAACTAGGGCTGTCACTATATTAGCATTTTAAATATCAATACAATTCCAGTTTATCAAATTATATGGGCATATGTTTTGATGCTATAGCAATTAAATTCTAAGTCTTAGGCTCCTAATCCTGTCTGATTTCTTGTTTATTTATCAAATATTGCAAGTGAGCTCCTAAACACTGTCTGAACTGCACAAAAACATTGGTAATGTCATGTTTAATGTAAGTTTTGTTGGACTGGTTTTGTGTAGTCGTGTTGTATAGGAAAGAAAATTGTTTTTTTTTTCTCACAGCTTTTGAATTTATGATACTTTACATCATTATGATAACAGAGATTGTACCTTTTAAAAAGCATGGTTTTGAAAAGCATCAACGTATTGGACATTTTGACAACCTTATTCAGAATGCAACATGGATGGAGGTTCTTCAAATGACATATATGCACTGGAAAATAATATTTGTTAAAGTATTGCCTTGGTTGGTGACCTAAAGGTGGGTTACAAGTGTGGGTCAAATGTGGTAAAAAGTCTATGATGTAAAAAAGCCACGGTGTACACACATGATATCCTTACATTTGTTTTAGGTTTTAGGTGTCAATTTTTCATGCTGTCTAGGGAAAAACTGAATAAAATAAAACGTATGTACTCATGTCTTTCTGTAATAACTAGCTTTTTTGGGGGTCCAAACTGTAGCATTTTCCATGAAATAAAATTTCAGTTGTTTAACGTTTCAAAGAAATTGGGTCATGATTTCTCATAAGGAAGTGGTGATTTCTCAGAGGAATGTTTTCTCCCAGTCCAGAATGCAACAGAGGAAATAAAATGAAATCCTTAATATCTCCTAAGCCCACCAGATTTAAAGATTTAGCCTTGTGTCATTCTAAAAGAATGCAGTCCCAAACAAACCAGAATAAGAAGGTCGATGATATTTGCATTTTACTGACAAGTAATTTAGTTCTTAAGTACTTCCATATTGTGGAACCAATCTTCTTTTGCCCAGATACACTATGGCTCTAGAAGTAGGCATCATTACTGCCCTTAAGGCTCTGGTATTTAAAGGGGAGGGGCTAAAGGAGTGACATTACCTGGGAAGAGCTGTTTGGTTGGTGCGCTGATCTGAGCCGTTTTTCCTACTCGGTAAGCGATGTCGGGCTTGGATCCTCTCCGGACTGTGCAGAAGCCTGGTGTTTTCTTTACTCCTTCAGGAGAGCTCTTGAAGTCTAGCGCCTTCAATACATCCACTGGTTGAACTGAGGAGGCAGAACAAAGAAAGGATTACATTACCAGATGATACTTGTGCAGCGATATCTTCATATTTACATCAAAATGATCTCTGCCGGGAATGTTTTTTGGCTCATTGTTGAGTCAGTGTTCCTTGTATGTAGAATCATTTTGACTGGGGATAGGTTTATAGGGCTATTTGAACATTGTGTTTTTTGGAATGGGACACCTGGCTTGGACTTGAAGAGACATATGAAAGCACACTTCTTCAGTACTTTTGCACAAATATTTTGGGTATTGGGAGTATAAAGCAGGCTGATTCCATTTTGGCTTTACTAAATCAACCAAATTTAGTGATGTTTTGATACGTGTGCATCTGTTTGACTAAAACAACTCATCAGAATTAAACCAAACAAAGTAATTCTGAAAATATCACTATTTTACATTGTGACTGGCATTAAACATTAATGTTACACTAGAGTGGTACACCCTTTGAAAAAAGGTGCTAATTGGTTCTTTTAAAGGTACAAAAATATACAGTATACTAGCTGCACCCTTATTTTTCACAGCATAGGTGTGCCTGAGGCCTGGCGGTGTCTACCTTTATTTTGCCATCTATAATAAGAAATGAAGCACAGCATTAGTTGATGCAGGACAGTCATAGTCATATGCCCAGCCATGATCAGCTGGCAGCCAGCCGATCCCAATTATCGTCCTAGCTTCCACAGCCAATCGCAGCTCTTTCTCTCAACACAGTGAGTTTAAATACTGAGTGTATTTTAATATGGTGTACTTCTCCGCAATCCATGCAAATGCACAAGGCAGCTGCTGCTGGCAAAGCTTAACCGCCTCCACCCCAGCCTCCTCCTTTATAGCATAAAGCTTGGTGCACCCTTATATTCAGTTCACTCGCTAGCAAACTGGAGCCAGCTCCCATTGGTCATATAAAAAGAGCCAGCTATTTGAATTGTTTGCGAAAGTAAGACCACTAGCTTGTGCTCAGTCCGGCGCCCCCTGTGGATAAAGTGACGTGTCCTAATTCATTGTAGATGATGAAAAAGCGTATCCTGTTTTCTTTTAACAGTCAGACATAACACTAATCATATGGAAATAAAAACTGGTGTGCTATTCCAGTCATTGATACCTACCCCACTACAGAGGTTTAAACCCTAAAAAAAAACTAAGATGTCCTTAAGCTGATGGTCTCATTTGCCTTTATGAGTCATAAATAGTCATTAGTATTAATTCCAGTCTGTTTCATAAACTCTTTAAAACCCTTCATGGGAGCTTTAAACTGTAATTGGGGAATAAATCCAGTTATTTTGATGGCATTTCCATAAAATTGGTGATTACATGCAGGATTTAAAGATGAATAAATGTAACAACTAGGACCTTATTTTGGGATAATACAGAAAAGTCCATGTTATACGTGTGCTCCTATTATATTTGCCACTAAAGCCCCATGTTATTTTTCATTATAATGTTAGCATATTTCAGCAGCTAACAGAACATGTAATAGGATCTAGCATTTTGATGATAAGTCAACATTTACACCCATTACCCCCTCTCTCCTGTGCTGGGACTGGTGGCCAAATCTGTCATTTGGAGCAGTTGTTCGTTTATGAGCTAGCTTGGCAGAGGAGCAGTAAAAATGTTAGCAACCATTCAGCAGACATAATTGGCCCCGTCCCCCCCCTCCCCGTCTCCACTGTAACCCCCACAGCCAAAAGCCACAGCATGCATGGGATGATAAAACTCCTTGTTGCTGATCACTGGCTCTGAGGAATAAGGAGAGCACAGAGGGGGGGCAGCTTTACAAGACTCTTAACACCACTGGGCTTTTTTCTATCAATGGAACCTGGAACTCAAAGCTGAGCGGTCATAAACACTGTTGATTTTTTTCTCTCTATCCTGCAATTGTCCAACTTTAACTCGATTTCTAGGACTTTAAATCCTTACTATTCGGTAACCACTTTTCTCCGTAGCCCTTTCCCTGAGGCACACCACCAGTTACAGTGTGATTATGGGGATTGAGGAAGCCTAATATGGTCTGTTTTAATGCGAGTGGTAAACAGGAGTGTTGACGTACAGCACAGGGTCATTAATGATTTAATGTACATCTGCTTAAGGCTGCAATTCCTCAACATTATACAGTAAGGAGGAGGCTGTAAATTCAAGGTCTTAATGGGCACTGTGATGGATAAAAAAGCAGATGTAGACAGAGAATTGGTCTGTGGGTTTTAACAGATTGTTTCAACGTGGAACAATTATTGTCATCCATTCAATGTAAAATATACTGTACATACACAAACATTTCATTTTGCAACCAGTGATGATGTTTTGTTGGCGGAGCCTGGAAAAAAGTTGGCTGGCTGTAGCTTGTGATCATTTCACATCAGAGAGTTATGGACTATGTGGACTTTGTCTCCAATTATTTGACTTTTTGACCACAGTGAAAAGCTAATCCTTAGCAATGGGGTGATGGTTCCTGATCTGCACTTCCTGTAGGCTCTGTGACAACACGGATAGTTTCAAAGGACAGATATCTTTGCATACCTTGTGGAGAAACCCAGCAAAGATAAACTCAAGGCATACAGTTGAGTACTGATTGAATACTATGGTATGAATACCACATGCTGAACTGACCTACTACTGTTGGAAAGCCTGTTTATTTACTTTTAAATGGAGCCACATTTGTAAGAAAGATGCATTTGTAGGACGAGTAGCAAAGCTGAGTATATCTTCTCTGTCAAAGCCAAGCAGCTTATTCAGCCTGTGACTCGTGTTTGGTGTAGTTTGGATGATTGGATGAAGTCTGAAGAAACGAGACATATTGGCAATTTAACAATTTATTCATTTAACAAACAGTAACCTCCGCAGCATGTGGAAGAACCATACACAGCCACAACGGCCTGGCACCTCCTCCCCATGCTGTCACCAGCCTGGTCACACACTACTGTTGGATGGCATCCCATTCTTCAACCAGCATTTGTCACAAGCAAGCCAGTGTGGTTGCGTTGGTCACTCTGGCACCAACAGCACACCCAAGCTGATCCCACAAGTGCTCAGTGGGGTTGAGGTCAGGATCGCTGGCAGGCCATTTCAGCTTTAATGCTGATGTGATTCTACTGTCTACTCATAAATCTAGAAACAAATTCTTAGTTTGCAAAAGATGCAGGCTGAATGCATTTAGTATTAATATAATCAGTACTATTTCTTGCTTTAAGATTTTGTGAAGAACTTTGTTAGTGATAGGAATTCCATCTCTTTTAATCAATCAGTGTCATCTGGTTCAGATCAATGACACAAAACAGCTCTTTTGGCTCCCTAATAGCTGTAAATTTAGCAGCACTTTAGCTCTAATAAATCAACCAAATTTAGAGATGATTTGATAAATGTGGATCTATTTTACTAAAATAACTCATTGTAATGAAAATGAACCATATAATTCCCAAAACAACATTATTTTACCTGATGAATACTATAAACATTACTGTTAAACTGAAGGGGTTCAGTCCCAGACTGTGTAAATATGGGATTGTCACTGGTTGCAGCATCTTATCTCCATAACTCTCTATATTGAGATTGCCTCCAGTGATGACAAGCCTTGTTTTTCCAGTCAGGGAGATGGCGATCCACACCGTCACGCTGCCTCCACCAAAATTCTATTGGTGCAGCAATCAGCATAGCTTTCTCTGCATCTTCTCTACCTTTTGACCCTACAATCCAGCCGCTGTACGCAGAATCTGGACTCATCACTGAAGACCGACATAACAGCAAAATAAGATGCCTGGCGTTGGCAGAGAAGATTTGGCAAATTCTTCATGGACAAAATGCACATACTCAGCTCTGCTTCTCACCCCACAAATGCATGTTCCTTACAAATGTAGCACCATTTAAAAGGAAAATAACAGGCTTTCCATTGGCATAAGACGTATTGGCAAGAAGTATTGTTAAAACAGAGAAATTGTCTACCTAACATAAATTTACTTTCTTTATGTGCTAATTTTATACATGAGGCCAACTGTACATCTTTGATAAATCTCACCTTTAGTGTATTTAAGTTGGTAAAACCAATCCAATGTAGTTTAAGTCATGCTTTTTAATAAACTACGCTCAAATGGCTTGACAAGGCAAGTAGCCAATCACTGTTAAGGAGTTTGGGGTGGTATTCAGTTTTCAGGTGGATGCTGGTCCAGCCCTGGATGCCACTGGGTCCAGCCCTGGTCTGGATGAGAGTAGTGCTCTGTTCAGCCTAAAGGGGAGAGGCTGACAGCTCATCTCCGCATTCAACTGCAAAACAAGAGCTAATTGTGCAAAACTACCAACGTTGGTGCTTGAAGATGATTGCCATGATGAGCTTTGTACATCAGACTTTGAGACTAGTGGGGCAAACAGGCCTGATTCATGCTATTTACATGTATTTTATAACACAATCTTTAATGGTAATGCCATGCACTTGTGCTGATTTCATGGAACTTTCTGACAGAGTGCCACTGAAATCTGCCTGAGCTGTCTGTTCAGATATGCACCTCACAGCAGGAGACTACATCTGTTGGATGGGAGCGGTGTGTAGGGGAATCAAGAGGCATGACATGATATAAAAAGGATGATGCCAAAGTTGCAAACAGAGCAACAGACTACTATACAATGTTATAATGAGATTATCTCCCTTCATATCAGTGATTTTAATATAACTACGGGGTCAAGTGAAGAGCAGAGACTTCCATTACAGTGAGCAGAAAAGATAATGAAGTAGTTTTTTTACGAGCGTGGAGACTGAACCTTTTGAACTGGTTGCAAACTTTATAACCCTCTCCTACTCCTTCACAGAGAATTTTTCTAGATATTTCCTGCTGTATTTTCACATCAGTAGAAGTTCTCACATTTACCAAGAGGCTGAAAGGAAAAAAGTCTGAATAAAAATTCAGCTGTGTGTATTCACACATGCAGTTCACCCTGAAAACTTTGGAAGTTTTAAGTAGTCTTGTGCATATGTAAGCAGGGTTTCGTCCTGTATCTCCCGTGATCCCTTTACTACCCCAACACAGCGTCAGCAGTGTCTGAGTCTGGCTCTGCTTGAGGTCTCTGCCTGGTAGAACAGTTTCTCCTTTCTATTCAAACTAAGTTTAGTGTAGCTTAGTGCTGAGCTCACAGTAGATTAAGGTTGGGTCTCTATAAATGATACAACAGACCTCACTGTCCCTCTTTGTAAAGTGTCTTGAGATAAATGTGGTTATGAACTGACCCATCTAAATAAAGGCTGATTGATTGATTTTAGTGAACATACAGGTGAGGATCCAAGGGGGCTAAGGGGGTCTTGGCCCCCTCTAAAAATCTGACTGGCCACCAAAGAGCCACCCAAACTCTACCTGTGGTTACTGATATTGCTGATATATTACTAATTATAGACATAATTTCTCCCAGGTGAGTTTATGTTTGTCTTTTCAGTGGTGGGACATGTGAAAAATTGATTACTTGGTCTTTGTTTCAGGCTGCAAATAACTTCCCTTGCATTTTACTTGAGCAGTTTTCCTTTTTAAGCTCTATAAATTCTGACTCAATAACAAATCTTCCTGTGGAGTCCTTAGAGAGATAAGTTTTGCTACTAGTGGCATGCAGCTTTATGACCTTTTAGACAGAATGTTTGAATGGGATTACTGTCTTGTACTGATGTTTCCGGTCCCTACAAAGGGATCTAAATTGAACTGTTTAGCTAGCTAACTGTATGCATCGCTGTACAGTAAAACCAAACAAGCTGAAATTACCCCAAATATGTGTTGCAACTAACTATGGAAAAGAAGTGGATATTTTTTTAATGGGAGTCAAGTTAAAATGTATAATTTGCATATTTCTTATCCACTGCAAAGCTCCCTAGTGTCTTTCACATACTCTAATTTTGAACAATCATGCCACCCAAAGTAAGCTCATTTGACTGACTACAAATCACAAAGACTGAAAGGTGCACTTTGCCCCAGAAAGTACTCTTCCACAGAGTTTGGTACATCATTCTTCCTATGTTTAAGTCGGCCCCCACAGGTGGGACCCATCTAACCGAGTAGGTAACTTCACTCATGCTGCAAATGTATCCAATTCCCAAATGTATTCTGGGAAAAATATGCAGATTAACTTATGATTGTTAAATAATCTAATTTGAGTAGATTTAGAAAAAAATATTTGACTAATGAAAATTGTGTTCTATCAACTCGGAAAAATAGTGCTGAAATAGCTGGGGTTTTTTTATTTTTTAGTCAACACAACTCATTTCTAACAACCTGTTACTGTTCAGTCTTGCAGTGTAGATCGTCGGATAATGAAGGGAAAATAAATGCACAAAAACATCTTGCAACTTCATGCATAAATTGGCAACCCAGTGAAGAGTAGACTAGACCCGGCCTTGTCAGTAGCACAGCAGAATCTATTGAAAATGCAAACATAGGCTACTAAAACTCAAAATAAGTTCAGCTCAGGCTGGCACATCTCCCCTGACCTGGTTAAATATCAGAGGATGAAGCCAACTCTGCATTTGCAAGAGTATCAGTGGAATATTTCCCCATTCAAAGTCTGTTCCACTTTAATGAGCAGCCATTATTACAGCTATGATGAATGCCTTCTTCTCCACGAGGGTGAGGGGTGTCTTAATTAAAGACCGGGTTTTAATTGCTACATTAAGCTCCAAAAAATGAAGATCAAACAAACTGCCTTGTAATTTAATGCCATTAACCACATGTAACAACATCTCTTGTACTGTAAATACACTGAAGTACAAACAAAGAAACTTGGCCCGCATATCAACACTGCAGTATGTATTGGCGTCATGACAAATCAGAGCTGCAGAAACATTTTAAGAAAAAGCTACAAGAATTCTCAAACAGAAGGTGAAGTTATTAGCTGTTAACTTTCCACCAAAGCCCAGAGTAACTCTATATCTAAATGCTGCCGTTACAAAAACCACAGCAGGAGAGAAAAAGCAGCACCAGCGTCTGCAGACATCACACTGCTCATTTGTCTTTGCACTGAGACAGGATGTGTCCTCTTCAAAGAGCCGGGCTATGATAAACACAGTCTGAACGGTCAGCTGTGAAGATTCTGCTCTCTATGGAATCGGAGATAACGGGCTTAATTTGAACTCTCCCGTCCTTGATCCATATGTTTGATAGCAGCCAGAAAACAGTGTGGGAAAATGATGAGAGAGGAATCAGACAGACGGCACCGTCTTTAAAGTTCACACCGCAGGAAATCCTCAGCTGCTGGATAAAACTCCATAAAATTGAGTGAAAGTTTGGTGAAGAAACATAGATTGGGTGAAATAACAGACATTATTATTTAAAGGGAGGGTTTTATGACCCTTTTTCACACTGATGGAGAAACCATATTGTTGCTCGTTTCTTGTACAATCCACACTCTGAAGTTTCTCTGCTTGCTTTAAAAAACAATCCAAAGAAAAATCCAACTGCAGTCAATTTTAATGACTTTCTTGTTTTTATCTCCTGATTTTAAAGTCACGTGAAGTCAAAAAGTGCTGATTGTGCACTTCCGCTTCTCTTTCAGCAACCAGGAGGGGGTCCGATGGGTGGGGCTACGAGTCCACATGCTGAACCCATTATAGCCCTGGCACCACTCCCTTAACCCCCCCAACTAAAACAGACCAAACTGAGAAGGCCCCATCTCATCCATCCCTGTAGCTGCTTCTCCTGTGACCAGAAAAATAACAGCTTTGGCGGCGAATCAAACCGGCTTGATTCAAGCACATGCTCATGCAGGGATGGAGTTTTAGCTTATTTGAAACTCTGCAGATCTGCCTTTTTTAAAGTGATGGAAAGGACTGGAGTCACGCTGAAATATGCTCCACATTATTGGATGAGGTTAAAAATTTTAAGGGGATAAGCATCAAGCAGAAATCAAGAAAGGGCGCCTCAAGGTTGTTTTTTTTAATCAAATAAGAAAGAGAAATGAGACAATTTAGCAGACTTGAGCTTTGTTTTTTCTTGACAAGTCCCACACTGACTCCAGGCTCCAAACGCCAACTTTTAAACCTCTCACCAAATGCCTCGTAAAAAAAACAAAATAGTCTGTGGCTCTTCTGAATATTGTCCCAAAGTTGAGAGCTACTGGTTCTTAAAAAGAAAGGAGAAAAAGAAAGAAAGCTTGGACTAAAGGTCTCTTTGTGAGTTTCAGAATGCCTTTCTGCATTACTGCATACCTCAAGGCCTCATATATTCCAGATGTGCTGAATTGGCCAGGAACCCCCACCTCCTTCCCCACCTTCTCCCACCCCCACATCCCCGACTCCACAGCCCCTCTCTCCCTGCTTCCTCCTCACGGTTTTCACAGAAGCCCTGAAAAACAGGCAATATCCCAAACCCATTAAAGCCCCCAAATGAATAGGCATGGCTTTTTAAAAGCTTTGCAGCCTCGCAGGAGTTTGAGCCAGCATGCCTGGAAAGAAAAAAGACTCTGATCCTTCCACCTTTAAAGAAATAAACCTTATTCTTAATGATAAGGATGAAAAAACCACAAGAGAGAGGCGCAGCTTCAGTCTAGTCTGAGGGGTAATTTGTCAGTGTCTGATTTTTAATGACACATCTTCACTAGTGTTGACTTGTGATCTGCAATCTGCCATGTGAACAAGCTCTTAACATGACAAAGGAGAGTGATTTCCCCCGAGGCTGTGAAGCGTGTAGTGACAGGAGAAGACCTCTGCTAAAACCATTAAAACACTTTCACCAGCAGCAGACCCTCGCTCACTTAAAACGGCACGATTTCCAACTCTTCTCATCTCATAACTCATCCCAGACATATATTTTGATGTCAAACTTCAGACTCTGTGATTTACGTTTAAGCCCGTGACATTCTGACTTCATGTCTCTGCGGCTCCGCGGTCGCTGCAGTGAGCAGCATCTTTTCTGTGTCACTGCCATCTACTGAGAGCTGGCAGCACAGGCAGCAATTATGCTACACTGGAAAGCCTGTAAATGTTTGCTAGCACATCATGCAATTATGGTTAGCTTAAGTATCAGTCAGAGTGAGGAAAGATGGGGAACGGGCAAGACATGCCACTGTGGTATTTGCTTTCATGGTCCCTCATTTCTGGAGGAGTTTTCTACAATTTGGCGTCCGCTGTGAGTGATTTTCTTGATGCATCAGAGGATTTGTACAGTAAAAACAAAAGCTGGTGATCATTTAAGAGGGGGCAGGACTTGAGGGTGCAATACCTTATACTAATTACAAACTTCCCCACCTTTATAAGCTTCTGATTCACATTTCAAACAGCCACATTAACTTTTAAATTAGCCTTGTTTTTTTCATTCAAGAAGGCGCTTCAAAGGTTACTCCTCAGATGTCAAAGCCACATTATTAAAAGCAGCTCACATCCAAGAAGAACCACAACTTTCTGAGGTATAAGATTTTATCCTGGCTGGATCCACAGTGTAGTGTGGATGCCTCTGTGACTCACAGACAAAGAAAATAAAAGAAGTTAATGTGACCCACATCTGTCGTTTAGAGGAAAGAAAATACTCCGGATTTTTTCCCCTTTTTCCATCAACGCCCCTTCTTGGACTTAGAGGGAGCCCAGATAATGTGGAAAGATGGTGATCCTTCAGCCAGAGTGGGAATTTCACTCCCAGAATTCCATAGTGTTGTGCTTGACTTCCAAAGTATTTATATCAAAGCCTAAAAATGTCCCTGCTACAGTAAACTCTGCTGACAGATGTCAGGTTGTGATTACAGCAGCACTGGAAGGCTGATTTAAATTAAAAGATAAACAAAATCATGGTTCGACTAAAGCCTTTTGTTATTTTGTTTGACTCTTTCTCTTATTTCCACTGACATTTAAAGAGGAAAAAAACGTTACCTACTTAGTGTGGGCTACTTCTGCAACCAAATGCCGTGCGTAAAAGTTGTGCGTAAAGTCTGAAGCGTTTCCAACAGTTCTGCCAAGTCGTGGAGTTGAACCGAAACACAAAAGATTGATTTTTTTTCTTCTAAAATGAAGCACTAAAGACTTAAATACAGACGTAAATGCACAGCTGATCATTACGCACACTTTTACGCACGCCAGGGGAGTGTTTGTTTCAGAAGGAATCAACAGTCAGCCTCTTCTTACTGACCACACCTGGGTGGCAGACTTTAGACCTGAGATGCTCGAGGAATTTGAGAGATTGGCATCTTTGGTCTTCTCGTCCAGGAGTTACCCGTAAATCACATCAATACAGCTGGAAATTAGCCATATTAAACCAATTTGGGCAGCTTTTGGAGTTCAGTGCGTCTAAGGGCAACATTTTAGAATTTTGGATTAAATCTGAAACATTTTTGTGGCTCAATCGATTTAAATTTGCAAGAAATTTTGAAGCACGTGAGTAATAATAACACGTTTTAAATGACAAACTTTATAAAAGGACGTGCCTTGAGTATTGCCCTCTAAAGTTTTCTGGTTCTGTGACAAGGTGAATGGGTTCACTGAATCGCAAAAAAATGGTTTAAACTTCGATTTAGTGAGTGTTTAATTAAAGTTGATAGCTAGTGGCTAGCCCTCCTCTGAGCCAACCACCTCCAATGGGCTGGCAGCCAGCCTCCACAGCGCTCTCGTGCTGTCCGGGAGAAAGTTGGCACAGTTACCGGGAAGTCTAACAAACTGCAGCCTCTTACCTGCGCTGACACTGGCAGCTTGTAGAATCAAAATTAACGTGACCACAGCGGTTAACGTTGAATCCCATAGCCACCTTTTCGTTTTCCACCTGGTGGTCCACCTTTGCATCTCCATGGTAAGCGCCCGCGGCTGAACAAAAAAAACGGGCGACTTTGGGCAAAAAAAAAAAAAAAAAAAAAAAAAAAAAAAAAAAGAAAAACACTCGGTCCCTTCCACAATCCACAAAAAGGACTTCTTTTACAGCGCCATGTGTGACAGAATAAAGATGCCTCTCACAGCCAGCCTGGGCCCTTCAGATCCGCTCCCCCTCAAGCCCAGCTCACAGACTGATGGTAAAGGGCTTTCATTAAAAAAAACGCGCACAGCACTCGGTTCCCTGAGAGTTGCGCACCGTCAGGAGGCTGGACCAACGCCGGAACGCTGAACCTGAACCGACTGTAGGATACTGACACTGGAAAATCCTCTGTTCATCAAATCACCAGACGGGAAAGTTGTCCCGGGACCCGCCCCCTGCGCTTTGGAGAAGGTCTGAGCAGCATCAAGCGGAGCATCACAAGTGGGACCAGATTACAGGACTCAGCAGCAGCATCAAAGCAGACATAAATCCAGAAATCATCTCTGAAAAGCAGAGAAAATAAACTTTTAAATATAGAAAGTTGCTCCAACTTTATCATAAATTAACAAGTGTGAGGGATGGGTATGGAGTATGGAGAGATCCAGCAGGAGAGGCTCTACAATGAATTCAGTCCTCTAAATGTAAATTAAACAGAGGGTGGAGCTGTTATTGTAGACGTTTCCTGAAAGCCTAAGAATGTGAAGGAGTCTGAACAGCATCGATCTGCCAACGGCTAATATAAAAGCCTCAAAAGCCAAGATCAAATGTTTTCCAGACTCGAGGAGTTTCCTCAAGGAGCCCTTAGACTTTTTCTTTATTTCTAATTTGGACAGCAGGACTCCGGAGATCTGAAAATAATTAATGGTTAAATATGACTGGAACGATGAATGGAAGCACAGGTGGTAGCTATAGAGGTCTTGGTTTGTTCTGATGAAAGAAGGATTTATCAGAGTGATGGCAGCCATTCTCACATAAACACAAACCACATTTTAGTTCAAAAATGTGTTTATGTGTTTCAACAGAAGGGAGAAATTAGAACCATAGGCTCTGTAGATAATTGGTATGAGTTAAAGATGTAAAGCACTGTACAGATGTAGCTAATGAAGAGTTGATGCTTTTGATGTCGTTGGAAAAATGACACAGCAGCGGCCACGTGCTTGGATGTGCTGTCATAATAAGGTCAGATGTGGCCGTGCGTGGAAGTGTGGCTTTGATTAGTCGAGTTAGACTCCAGGGAGCACAGGACCAGTGGTCTGATTTATTAAAGCCACGCAATTTTTAAACATTTACAAACCAGGAGAAATTTGCTCTGCATTTTTTACATCTCGGCTAATTCACATCTGGTTCCTACTTTGTGAAACCACAGTCTTCTACTGTTGGTCACTTAACGGCTCAGCTAAACAAGAGGAGATGTCTGGGCCCTGAGCATTGTCAAGAAAAATGTTGAAACGGTCATAAAATCTCTATGTCCTTTGAAAAAAAACAAGCCAAATGCAAGATGAAGAAGGAAAGTTTGTTCTAGTTGTGGGAAGAACTAGGGCAACTGAATTATCTTTGATGAATATTTACTATCATCCAAATTTTAAGCTTGAATTTGACTAAATTGACTGGAATTGCCATTGACTAAAAATGACAAATGAGAAAGGTACTGGTCCTTGACTCCCACTTTACAAATGCACAAGCGGAGAAAAGCTATGATTATGAAGAGAAGATGTCTGAATGTGCCTAGTCATTCTAGAGCATTTATGAGGTCAGGCACTGATTTTGGACAAGAAGGCCTGGTTGCAATTTCCATGTCAGTTCATCCCAAAAGTGCTCGACTGAGTCGAGGTCAAGGCGCTATGCGAGCCAGTCAAGTTCTTCCACACTAAACTCATCAAACCGTGTCATTGTAGTTCTTGCTTTGTGCAGGGTTAGGGTTAGGGTTAGGAACACAGTCAAGTTGGAATAGTAAAGGGCCTTCCCCAAACCGTCGTCTCAAAGTTGGAAGCAAAGCATTGTCCAAAATGTCTTGGTATGCTGAAGCATAAAGACTGCCCAAAACCTGAAAACCAGCCCCATACCATTATCCCTCCGACACTAAACTTCACAGTTGGCACATTGCAGTCATGCAGATAATGTTCTCCCAGCATCCGCCAAACACAGACCCGCCTATCCGACTGCCAAATAGAGAAGTGTGATTCGTCACTCGAGACCGTTGTCTCTCACTTTGATGCTGCTCTGTCTGTCCTATAGAGTAAAGCAGCGGGCCGCCCTCTGCTGTGCTCTTGTAGCTGTCTGTCTTCGTCCCCAGGTGAGCTACCATCATTTATATGTTTGTTTTTTTCGAAAAGCTCACTTGTTATTTGTTTATATTTCCTCAGAAAACTCATTTAAGTTCTTTCAAATGTTTCTTCTTCGATGTGTTTCGCTACTCTCGGTTGAACTGTTGGCTGAACTGCTCAACACTGCCCCACGATTGGCGGCAGTATTGCAACATTTTTTTGTTTGTATTCATGAGCTTTGAGAGAACAGACAAAAAATGGGCGAAATGAACACAAACGACAGACTGAAAGGTCTGTCCATACCTGTATAAGGTCCTAGCGTTGAGCATGAATAAGCTTTTAGCCGTTGTTGACCCCGCTTTCTGGTTTTCCATGGTCTTCTGCCTCTTGGCATTCTAATATTATCACTTACAGCTGGCTATGGACTATTCACTAAAGATGAAGTTGTAATTGTTTTACTGCAAAGGTGGCATCCATCACAATACTCTGCTTGAAGTCACTGGGCTCTTCAGAATGACCCATTTGAATTAAGAATTTAAAATGGACCTCTGGCCACATTTGCCCACGAGTTGCAGTAGGCACAACCCCAGCATAAGAGTAAAATTCAACCTGCCATTGGAGCTTTTAAGAGGAACTCAAGGGCTCACCAAAGTCAGTTTGATTCATCGTCTTTGGGCCGTAAATGTCTGCACAAAATTTGTTGGAATTTTATGTCATGATTGTAAAAATATTTCAATATGAACTTTTACAGTGGCACTGCAGTAGCATTCCACTATGAAACGCAGCTTCAACAAATGTACAATAAGAGTGGGATGGAAAATTGTCTCCTAGTTTTAAAGCATCAGAGGAATTTACTCTAAACTGCTTATAAAAAAACAAAAACAAAAAACAAAAAAACAAAAAAACCCCAAACTGGTTAAACTGACTTGATTTTGAAGTCGTTAATCTACATAAGTGCTGATGTGATGACCTTTTGCTTTTTCAGCAGTGAAAACATTCCTTAAAACAGCCTGTCCTTGAGTTTGGTTACTCTGGCAGTTGGATGAGTTTTTTTGTCATGTTGTTTTAACTTGTTTGGCAGAAAATGTCAGAACCTTGTTCCTGGGACTGTGGCCCAAAATGTTTGGTTGAACTGGACCTTGCGCTGGCAGACATCAAGTCTCAAACACTAAGCTTTAGTTTTCTTTCAGACTGAACTCTGACAGCTGACAAAATGTACTGTCGGCCGCTCCTGATGGACTCTTGTATCCTGGGGACAGTCTTCAATTTTCATATGTACTTGTCTTCAGAGCTGCCCTCTTTGTAGTTGGAAGCGTATGATTACAACTGATGCATTTACTGCCAATGTGTACCAAGATGACATTGTATAATTATTCTATAATCGTCTTTACTCTGCATGGCTCAGCCCAGAGCAGCTATAAAAACAAAAATGTCTTGAAAATGTTGCCCAGTGGCTGTTTTTCTACTGGAGGCAGCTTGTAATCTGCATGCTTTTAAGTTTCAGAATAAAATTCGTGCTGCTTTCCAGAAATGTTCGACTGACACACCTCACTGCAATTTTACAGTCGTTTCACTTCAAGAGTTTAAGAATAAAAGTTTTCCATGCATTACAGATCTTTCATTCCTCTACATGATGTGCACCTTGTGAGTCTTACAAAACTCTAAAAATGTTCTGCTGCTGGATTTTCTCATGACAGTCATTACTGATGAATCTTCAGTCGCTCCCTCTTCATAGCACAGACCCTGGAGCTCATTTAGAAATCAGTGGCTGCACAAGTTTCTTCACCTGTATGGAAGGAAACTCTTGAACCCATCTGAGTGAAAAGCTTCAGTAAGAACAAAGTTTGAAACCACTCTCCTGAACCAAGACATGCTCTACCAGATCAAACCTCACAGCTACTCATTACTGTGAATTATCCTGCTACAAGGCTGTATGCGGCTGCTCGGGGGTGTAGAGGGATCCATACTAGACTCTGCAGACCACATAACCACTCAGAGGAATGTATGTTTGTCTGGGCACGCTGATTAAAGGTGCATGTGGTACCCAGACTGCCTCACCTATAGTGGGAGTCTGAGGATGTGGGAAGGTGTGCTCTCACTTTTAAACTTTGTATCATGACCTGGTTTCGTGTTGCAGGAAAATCACTGGTTAGCTCAGTCAGAGGACAAATAAACACTCATTAACACCAGAGGAGACAACACTGGAACCTGATTTCACAGAATGATCAGTGATTAAACAATCAGACAAAAACTGGCATCAGACTCAGATCCACAAATAAGAAATTTAGACATGCTCAGGATCCATTGGCACACGCTTATGCTTTGTCCAGAATTATTTTACTACAGTCATTTTGATATCTGCATATGTTCTTCTTTGTACTGATAGTACAGCTGGGAAGGAGATTGCGCTGAGGTGCCATGAAAGGCAGTTTTGGTTGCCATAAATTCACCCAAAGCTTTAAAGATAAATCCCCTAAAAACAGATGAGGGGTGCAAGAACAGTAATCAAAACTGTTCTATGTATTCTTTTTACTAAATTGCAGCTGTCTGCATTCAATAATGTCATCACCCTTCAAATTCTGCATGTAAAATAAAACTGTGAGTGGTGAGAGCTAGACACCAAACACGCTCAGTGCAACTGCTGTAATAAATGTGAACAAATGTGAACTGTCTGACTGAAGTGGTGATGTTTGGTACATGTCATAACAATACTAATATGCTAATGTTTAGTTGGTTTAATATTATCTTGTTTGACACAATAACATGGAATAATGTGCATTAAAGTAAAGGCAGGGTTCAGACTTACAAACCAAATTCATTCAGACGTTTTGCCTTGAGAAACTAGACGAAAAGCTACTAGACAAGTAACAACAAATCAACGTCAGGGGTGGGGTGTTTGTTCTTGTACCTTACCTTGTAGCAGGAAAAATAATAGTCATGTGATCTCTCAAGTAAGTGGGGTAGATAATAAAAATACCAGTGACTTATTAAACATTTGCTCTGTTATTCTGGACAGGGCTGATACACTCACAGAAGTATCCCGGGCGAGCCCCCATTTGTCATGAACTGGCTCAGAGTAGGTGACAAAGAAGGTGAATCATACAGTACATGACACAAGTCTGTAAAGAAGTTCACCTTCAAATTAAAGTTAAAATAATCATAATTATGCAAGTCTGAACAATCAGTTGTGAATACAAAACCAAACCAGCTGGTGGAGACCTGGGAGGGAGAGAAAAGAGAGGGATAATAATGTAATAACAATGTTTATTTATATAGCACAATGTTACAAAGGGCTTCACAAAAATATAAAAGTTCATCACTGAAAAACACAATAGAAAGACAAATAATCAATGATTTATAAGTAAAAGAATACAAGAAGAAGTAGTAACAGATTTGACAGACTAAATAGAAGGATAAAAAAGGAAGGAAAAATTTGATAAAATATGGAAAACCTAAATAAAACAATCATATTGACAAGGGATTATGGATAAAATACAATTCACAAGATGGCTTTCTGATAAAGATGTTATCAAAAAGGATTAAAAAGAAGACACTGATGTAGCTTGTCTGAGATCCTCAGGCTGAGGTGCCCTGCTAGCAAATGCTCGGTCGCCTTTTATTCAAAGTTTGAGGTGGGAACAATAAGGAGGTTCCTGCCTGAGGATCTCAGGCTGTGCATTGGAAGGTAAGAGGAAAACAACTCAGATATATATCCAGGGGCCTGACCATGAAGAGCTTGAAAAGTAAGAAGTAAAATCAATCCTAAAAGAAATGGGCAGCAAGTGTAGGGTCATTAAAACAGGAGTAAGTAAAGATGTTAGAGTGGAAGATACTTAAAAAATCTGAAGTCTGATTAACA
The DNA here is from genome assembly GCF_018320785.1 of Cheilinus undulatus. NCBI lineage: Eukaryota > Metazoa > Chordata > Actinopteri > Labriformes > Labridae > Cheilinus > Cheilinus undulatus. Next base: position 13,368,279 of record NC_054877.1, on the reverse strand, counting down.
CAGGTATGCATAGTTAACTGCTAAATCCATTGATGGCCATCCTGAACCAAGAAACCAGGCCAACCCAACTCATATAGGTAGAGTGCAGGCTGTCACATGGTTATTGTTAAAACATTAAATGAAAATACACTGTATATAACATTGACATGACCTCAGTGATATCACACATTGGTTTCTAGAGTGGCTTAATGAAGCTGAACGAAAGTGGTCACCATCTATAACCTGGCAAGCCAGATAGACTGTTCCATATATTCATTGCATGGATATATTTCACATTCATCTGGGAAATCTTCCATGCAAAACATTTGGGAAGGGCAGGACTTTTCAAAAAATATTCTTAGAAAGTGATGGGCCAAACATCCGGTTTGTTGCATACATTATGGGCCAATCAGAGAGACAAGACCAAATGAGGAAGCAGGTATGCACAGCTCCAGTAGCAACCTGACCTTCACAGGCTACTGAAAACATATCTACTGAGAGCTTACAGTGTGGCTCTCTGCTCTTGTTTTGATAAAGAAATGTGGCTCAGTTTGGATAGAACTGTTGCTACACTGTAGCTACAGCTGAGCTAAACGCTACACTACTACTACTAGCTACTGCCTGATTGGTCAGGCCCGTTTCAGATTGGAGCTTTGCAATTGGTTTGCCTGATAAGAGACACGGAATCTGTCGTTTGCAAGGTTACACCATTTGGGAATTTATCTTGAAGGGGCACTGCCCCCAACCGAACCTGGCGGCGGTGCTAACTCCCCACATGACATCATGAGGGGAAAATCTGAGAACGGCTAGTTTCAGCACACATTTTCTGAAAGGTGGAGAAAGGGAGCATGGAAGGGAATGGATTTTTCTTGTACTTGAGGGGATTGTGAACAGGCCAGGGGCACATATTTTTGTCAGAATTGCCTGAAAAAGTGATTTTTGCATAATATGTCCGCTTTAACCAAACTTTGGCTCTATATGGTTAGAGACACAGGGACTGAGTAAAGGCTGTCCTTAAGCATTCTGGCAAATAGCTACTACATTCTTCCCTGTCAGTGAAATTCACCTACCCATACTTATGCAGGTTAAGCATAACTCTTAATAATTCTCTCTTAATAAGATTAAAATAGATGAGTAACAAAAATCCATCTCCATTAAGCGTGTACTGTAGAGGCAATGAGCGACTTAGACAAAAATGGTCACATTTACTAAGGTGTAAACATATTTATTTGTGCTGTAAAATTTGCTTGTTAACATGGTTGTTGATACGGCTTCTTCACTTTTGCATGCAGCCTCAAACGGACACAGAAGGAACTGCTGTGATTTTTTTAAATTTCCACATTGACTTCATTTTTCAGCACCAGAGATTTCCAGTTAGTTTCACCCCATGAGAAAACAAGCTGTGTAAACATGAGCTGAAACGGTAAACTGAGTTTAATCACTTTAATTGAGATTGACAAGAACTAAGCTGCACTGTAACAGATGCAACTTCTTGATAACAACACAGAGGTCAATCTGCTCAGTAACAGAAGAGAGAGCGGGTATCACTGTGTAAACCTCTAGAGGTGGGTCGTTGGAGTGACATAGATTAAGAGGAACCATCTTATCTTTTCATGTTTTATGTCATCTGTATGTGATGAATGTCTTTTCTCTCAGCAGTGGACTGAGTGTTATGAGGAGTTAAGTGGAGAGGTCTGTGATAATCTAAACATGCCCCAAGCATCTCGTATTTCATGAGCCTGACTCTCTCCAAGTCCTGTCTCCAGTCATCAGCAGTAAAAACCAAAGGCACAGAGGGACTGACTGACACTGATAGCCACAGACAAAACCTAAAGCCAAGTTATGTCCTGTTATCATACTTTGAGGGCAAAATTCAACATGTCAAAGACGTACTGACTGACAAGGGGTGTTCCAGTTGAGTTTAGAGGCATAATTAACTAAAATAAATCTAGAAAAAGATAGACGAGATAGAGCAAAAGTAGAGAGAAGAGATAAGTAGACACAGCAGAGATGTTGGCAGACAGGGACCCATGAATTGTGCACTGAAGATGCTTGAACTCTTGTGAACTGCTTTTGGATTTGGAGCACACTGGGAGTTGCTGTTTTATAGCCCATGAATGTTCCTCATTACTCGTGTTTGTTGTGGTCAAGCGTAAATCTCTGTGTCATCTTTGATGCTTCGCATAAAAACTTTTATTTAGAGAATTCTGTTACACTCTTGACATTTCTACAATAGCGATTGTTTTGAAAGGAGCTATTCTTACAAACACTCGTGAGTGGAGCAGATGATAATCAGGCTGGGGATCTGGGAATTATGAAATCTAAGGTTTTAGACTATAAATCACAAACTCTTAAATCACATCATGCAGCTGAGTGACTTGGTCTGCATTTACTGTATTTTTTTGTGTGCATATCTACACCTTGGCACTGTCTTCAAAGTAATACAGGAAGTCGATCTTTCAGTTATCCTTTGAAATCACCATCCAGTTGGGGAGCAGAAAGCAGACACTTTCTCTACTTTTAAGAGTAGGCCTAAAATGTTCCTTATATTTAAGATATGCATGAATCATGCAAGTTAGGGTGTCTACCAATACCAATTTTTGAAATTACAATCAAACTGACTGGTGCAGCTGATATCAATTTTTTTTGGTCTCTTCTTTTGATTCAGCAGTCAGGTGTACTAACATTAAATTCACTGGACAAACAGTCATTGGCTACTGATATACAGCTGATGTCTATCAACAGGGTCAATATTGCCCAATAAGTGCCAAACTGGAGCTGAAGTTATAGATTATTTGCTGATGACATCACATGGAAAAGGAAAACTCCTGATGGGGGGTAAATAGTGATACATGTATAGGGAAACACTACCAAAAAGTGCAAAGTGCAAAAATAAAAACATTCTTAATTCTTAAAGTTCACATACACAAAAAACACTTTTTCAGGCTTTTCTAACAAATATATGTGCCCGTGGCCTGTCCACAATCTCCTCAAGATTCATGACATGCAAAAATTCAATACTGTTTTTTTTTTTTCGGCAACAAACTCCACAGGCATGTTTTGAGGAGCTCTGAGACTAATATAAACTTGTCCTAACAGGGTAAAATATGTGACCTTTAGGACACTTTTGTGTTCCAAAAGTAATGAAATATTTGGGCCAAAAAATAAAGCTAAAAAATCTTACGAAGAAACAGCTGCAGGGATAAATAAAAAAGGGTCCATCTAAAGCCTGAATGAGCGGCGTTACACACCTCGTGTTTATGGTCCTTTTCCCTCAAAGCAGTCTGGTTTGGTTCAGCACAGTTTTGCTATGGTTTAGCACATTAAACTCTGATCTTGCCTGTGTTTCTTCAGCTGAGGTCCGTCTCAATAACATTAGCCTGGCTCGTTGTGGTGGGTAATCGGTCTCTCTATGAGATCCAGATCATTTGGCTCGGCTCAGAAGAGCTGGTCAATTTACTCCCAAACGACTCTTCATTTGGTACGAGTTTTGCTTTTTTTAATGTGGATTAGATAATAACAACAGATAGAGGAAAGAAAACTGGCACATAAACTGGAGCTAGCTACAGTGGCTCACATTAAAGAGACGTTTTGTAGCACAGGCTTGTTTGTGCATGGCGCAGCGTTACTCTGTAGTTCACCCCATGAGGTGCGCTCCGTTGATAGAACGTTACCATCTCATTTAAAAAAGTTTGTGACAAATGAGGATTTTCTTTTCATATTTATATATGAAGGGGCTAAGCAAGCCTTTTAGCTCAGTGAAAGACTCCTCTGGACTTCTGCCACCCTTCATATGGCTGGATGACATTAAAGGCTATAGGTATACAGGACTGAGCAATCTGCAATATTAATCGCCTCCATGGGAGGGAAAACTGATTTAACTGTGGTAAAAAAACACTTTTTTGTAAATAGGGATCATTATCATGTATATCAAATACATGGTGATAACTAATGAATTTTGTTATCTGTTCATCATATTAAAAGCAGTCAAAATATTTATTTAACCTTTATTTAACCCAGCTAGTCCCACTGAGATCAAAGATCTCCTTTTCAAGGGAGACCTGGCTATATTAGGGTCAAAAGATAAGAAAGTTCCTTAATTTGCTGCGTCATATTTTTTCTTTTATCTATGATCTGCTGTAAATAAGAGTCTGGATAAATACAGGTAAGGACGAGAGGAGAGAGGATAGGATTGTGCAATGCATGGAACAAAGTTTTCACCTCTATGGCTGCAAAAATGCATGCTTGCGCAGAGAAATGTTCTGCATAAGTGCTGGGAAAGTCCTCGCAAATATAGATAAATATGTGTGTCTGACTGTTTGATATGCACTCATGCTTCCTCTAAATCCTCTTTTATTTATCTTATTTATGCACACATATTTTTTCCAGAAATATAATATCATAAATCTACTAAAGTCTGAACTTAAATTTACATTTAATCAACTCTGAAATTCGTAGCTGGGAAGCTGTCTATTCCATTCCACACAGCCACAATATGATACGGTTTAAGCTGTAGTTGAAACACAACAATGACTGGAAAGGACACAGAAGATATATTTTTTCTAGAGTTGATGTGAACCAAACCTAAAGAAAGAGCCAAAATGGAAGTTGAATATCAGACTTACATTTGTTATCGGCCAGAAACAGAACTCCAGACAGATGATAGAAGTCCTCTGAACTGGGCTGTTTTGAAAAAGGTTCCTTCACACAAACCCTGCCTATAACCGACCAAAATAAAGTTTGCCAAAAGACTGCTAAGCAAACGATAAATATTTTACTTTATTAACTGGTGGAGACCAAAACAGAGTTAGGGTGGTAAGGGGAATCTGTTGTTTTGTGTTCTGGTTTGGTGATTAAATAAGCCGATACAGTTAGGGAAGCACATGGTTATTAAATTAGTCAGTGCAAGATGTACAAGTTGGTTATACTACTTAGCTTTTTTTCTAAGAATAAAAGCTTGAAATTCCAGTCAAATACTCTTTTAAAACTGTAATGAAGTCTCTTGCCAGCCATAGCCACTGTAGCTTCAGTTAATGGGCTAATCTTCATGCCAGGGCTTTCCTACAGCTCTCCGCCAGACATAAACATGAGAGGCTTAGTGGTTAGCATGTCGTAGCAGCAGTGCAAATGAACTAGCAAATGGAAATAGATTTGTTTGTAGGTTGTTTGTTAAACTTAGGTATAACCACTCAACCATCAGTAACCACAATAAGCACAACATTAATGTGCAAAGAGGTACAAAGGCTTATATAACCAGCTGCTAAGTTTAGCCACACTCTACTCAGCACACCACCCTCACATCATATACCCACTGACACAATGATCTTGTGAAGAATTTCACTTTTCCAAGCATTTTCTCCACTCGAGACTAGTCAGTTAGATACAATGTAAATGTGTGTTTAAGCCTGCCATACCCAGAAAGACATTTAAAATCATAAACATTTTTTTCAATGTGAGAGACCCCACACATGGCAACAAACAATCACAGATTTACTGTTTTGTTTGTATAGTGTGTGGTGTGGAACAAGAGGATCAACTCAGCAAACTGAACCGATTCTGTTCCGACTGCCAGAATCTAAGCCTAGTCTCGCCAACCTAATCTTGCAAAGCTACGACGTTAACATTACTACTTAAGGCAATGTAGCCGCGGTAGCTTTAGCTAAAGCTAACAAACCTCAGGCAAGCCCCCATTTGCAAAACTTTTTTTTTCTAAAACAGGCCTAGATTTAGTAAATATAGCATAATCTAACAAAGCTAACAAAACCTTGATTACTTTACATCATGCTAGGTTAGTTATGTAGCTGTGTTACCTACACAGCTTACGTAGATAGCATAGCTTTAAATGCTTTTTATTTAAATTCCTTACCTATGTAGCTTCATAGCTTCAGATTCAGCTACATCTCCTATGTTGCATGTGTAGCTTACATGCTTCTGAAAGCTTTAGATTTAGCTATGTTACCTAATGTTGGTTCTTTAGCTTTAGGTTTGACTTTGTCTCCTATGCAGCATATTTAGCTTATATAGCTTTAGGTTTGCCTGTCTTACTTACCTTATGTAGCAAATGTAGCTTTGTTAGCTTTGAATTTATGTTAACCATGTAGCTTACATTGCGCCATTAGCCTTTAGCAACATTACCTACCTAGCTTACATAGCTTTGTTAGCTTTCAATTTAGCTTTGTTATCTTATGTAGCATTGCTAACCTTAGCTGCATTGGAAGTGTTGGAGTGTTTACATGGAGGGTTAGCTTTTTTCCTGTTACTGTACCTGTTGATTTAAGTTTAAATAATCAGTATGTGCTTTAAAAACTGTCAAACATTTCAGTAAATGGCAGGAGAAGTTGTGTTTTGTGCAAATTGAGAACTGCAAACTGTTAGCTAGCTGTCTTGTTTTAAATAGCAGCTACCTTCGGGCACAGAGTGAACTGTTGGTCATAGTAAAAAGTTTTTCCCTCTGTTTTACCCAACAGCTGGTCACATCCTAAACTGATACAATTCAAGAGACAGGAAAGAAAACCCAAATTCATCTTTGTGCCCAAAAATCCTTCCTGAACTTTAGCTAAAGATAATCTGATATGAAGCAGTTTTTGTATGAGCCAAATCAATTTTCCAAGGATGAAATCTATTTCAGCCCAGCAAGGAAACACTCCAGTAAGGGAAACTTAATTTAGTCTTAAATACATACCAGGCATGTGTGTTCTTAGGGGATGTTTCTGTTATCCTCCAGTTCATGCCTCTGCCATCTTGTTTGTGGGTACAAGATATACATCAACCAGGAACCCACTAAACACTACACTGCTCTATAGCACCCCTAGTGGCCACAAAACTACCTTAACCTTTCAAGTAAAGTTGTAAAAAGTTGTGAAAAATTAGAAACTGAACTGGAATGTTGTTTAAGGTCAGTGGGAAAGTTTTAACACTCAGAACAAGGGTTATTCTCACTACTTTTTCCTGCAGACTGTCCAGATACTTGGCCAGAAGTGAGAGTTTATGCTTGAGTTCACTACTTAAAGTTTAGTGACTAAGCATAAGTCTGCTGGCTAACTTTTTATTGCTACAGGTATATTCCTTCTGACATCTTAATGAGTGGGTATGCAAGCAGGGTTTCCAGTCATAAAAGCAGGCCCTGGGGAAACTCCTTTTCCAACCAGCCATCGGCCTTTTAAGATAACAGTCCCACACAAATACATAAAGGCATATTTACTGAGGCCAGCTGTGTGCTGGGCTGCAGCATTTGGCTAATTTTGGCGTATTTTTAACAGACCTTGAAGCTGTTTGGACACATACTGGTATGAGCCAGTCAGAGCCTGAGGTCCAGCTGTCTTCTCAAATCAGTTTAAAGACCTGCCTTGGATTTACTCCCTCATGAATGGACTGCCATGACTTTTATTGTATGAAAAAAGAAGAGGAAAATATGATGCACATAAATGGAAGCAAGAGGAAGAGCACACATTTAACTAATTAATATTGGACTATATCAAACAGACACAATATGGACGGTTTATCATGAATTTTGAAGATTTGATTTCCAGTCCAGAAATGAGAAGTGAAAACTGAACTATGATTGCCACAATAACAGGTCATGAAGCTCTGATGTAATAGAGTATTTACTGGTGTACTGGCACAGAAATCTTCTCTATGTCTGGCATTTTAGCCTATTTATTAGTTTGTCCAGTACCTCAGTTCAGACGGAAATAATTACTGGTAATTCATTCTGTATATAAATGCAGTCTTCAGACAGGGGATACAGGCTCCATCCCATTTATAAGTTTCACCCCTCTACTTAGAGTGCCCCCCTCCTCCTTGAAACAGAGTCATAAGAGGTAGGTGTGAAATCTTCCCCAACAAAATGGGATGACCCTGACGTCATCAGTAGATGTCAACAGCCTTTACATAAACAGACCAGAAATTTCTACAATGATAATTAAAAAAAAAAATGATATCTTGAAATCAAAAGGACCATAATGCACTGAAATAACATTGGATTATCTTTGTCATGCAATATACATTTAAAGAGCCATGCAGCCCTTGCACTTCACCCTACCTCTCCATTCTAGTAAGAATCAAGACATCTTACCTCTAGACATGAACAAACAAAATGTAAGGCTTAGTGGTAGGAGTGAGGAGTGTATTGGGATTTAGCCAAAAAAGCTTGGTGATGAGAACTTTCAGACTTCTGTTTGCAGTCTGAGAAAGATCATCCACTTACATTTCTGCAGGCTGAGACTCTCCAGTCAGTGTGGGGAGAGAAACTTTATGCATGTGCAGTGATGCAGTCCTAGAGAGTGAAATAGCTGAACAGATTCTGCAGATGAGTACATATACATGTTGTCTCTTAAAACAAATCCATTCTTAATACTATGTTCTCATGTCTTACTAATCAATCCGATCAATATCATTTATATCGCTTACTTTAATAAAATACTGACACGATGCAAAGTGCTGCACAGTGCATCAAATACAAAAAAGAAAAAAAAAATGAAAACACTATAAAAAAGCATAGAAGCACTGAAAAACTGTCACACATGCGAACCTTGCACATTGATTCTGTTGCTTTTTCATTTGCCTTCACTGCAAAATGTTGTAGAATGTGGCAAATTGTTTCGTACTGTGAGCCCATGGCTCTGTAACTCCTTTAAAATCACTCTGGATACATCCATCCTGCACTTCATACAGCACCCGCTCACGGCACATGTGCCAAGAGAGATGGAGAGCAACTTTGAATTCAGTCAGTTATGTCCTGTGATTAGTCTACAAATGTATGCCTTTATTTGTTATATTTCCATGGCCGACATCCACATACCACTGCAAATCACAGCGTATAAAGTGAAGGTTCACTACAAGAGAGGTGGAGAGGGGAGTGGGGCAATAGCTGATCTGACTCATCAATCATCCATTTAAATGACTTGGACTGATGCAAAATTATGCATATTGAATCCACTCTGAAAAAAATAATGACATGAAAGTTTCAGTGTCAGTATGCAAACATCATTAGAGCAACATGAGCTTGATTTAGTTCTTTAACGTGTGAAAAATTCTAATGAAAAAAACAACACAGTGCAAAGGCCTTAACAGTAGAGGTAGGAGAAGTACATTACTAAGGATGCATGATATCATCAGCATGTTATCAGTATCCACATAACCTGACAAGTCAGATGGACATCCATCTGGAAAACCTTCCATAGCCAGTGTTTGGGAAAGGGCAGAGCCTTTGGAAAAAAAAAACTTGGGAGGGTGATTGGATGTATGTTCTGTCCGTCACTTCTTTACGGGCCAATCAGAGCAAAACATGTGTCTTCGTCGCCGATACCAAGATGCGCCACTACCAAGATGTAAACTCCACAGAGAGTTGCATAACGCGAACCATGGCGACTGTAGACATGTCAGTACACGACTTGTCATTTTTGAAAGGAAAACAACTCACTGCTGGTCTTTGTTTTCCTTCTAATGAAGAAATGTCAAGTTCTGATGAAACTGGCGCTTTAGCAGCATCCACGCTAATGTCCTCCGCCATAATTGCACCGGCTGTTTGCTTACGTTACAACTCTGCTGCACCCAAAAGTACTGCCCCTGGACGCTGATTTGTCCTGTCACCCTCTAACCGCACCCAAACAGTTCAGACTGGGGCTTTGCAAGATGGATTTTCCAGTGAAACACAGAAACAGGCGTATCCATCTGCTTTGCAAGGTTAGTATCCACAGACATTGGCTTAAAAAGTTGAATATCATATTGGCAGACAAACAACGTCCTTAATGGAAAAACAAACAAAAAAAAGAGCTTCCCCACTCCTCTTTCAGCTCTGCTTGATATAGCTTCCTTTTGCGCTGGAAACACTTGTTCTTTACAGTAAAGAAGGATGGTCTATATCAGTATCATTATTGGTACTGGGAAACATTAGTGTGAATATGCAGGAGTCCAATATAATAGTTCATCCCCATGCCTAACAGTAGATTATGAATTACTTGCTTTAAGACATTAAAATTTATATATATATTTAAATCAATCTTGTATAAAAGCCATAGCTGGTAAAAACTGGATTTCACAGCAAAATTTATCTGTTGATCTGATTTGAATAACCATCAAGTTTTACACCAAGATGAGAGTATAAACTACAAACAGAGCAACAGGCTTGGCCAATCTCATTCTGGGTCCAGGGCCAGATTTGCTCCAATGACATGTCTTGCAGGCCAGACTATTTTTAGTGATGTCAATATGACCCATTACAGATAAATCAGCTGCTGGAATATTTATTAATATAAACTGTTCAATATTAGATTCACACAACCGTTTAATGAGTATGTTCAAACACTAAAATCCAAATTAGCTACAGTAGACCGAGGATTTACGAAACACATCAGACAAAAATAGCATGCTTTCCTTGTATCATAAGACTTTTTTTTTCAGGTTTTAACATTTTTAGTTTCCACTGATGCTAAATTTACAAGACTGGAATATTCATTGTAAATATACATTCAGTATGACTGGTCACAGCTGTAAAACATCAACATGTTGCCCACAATATCTGATCCGACAACAAAATTTTTTCACCTGGCCTGGGATCAGAGTAGAGTCCAGAGAGGAGACAAACTGAGAGAGGTAGATCCTACTGAAATTTATTCCTCACTGGTGTGCCAACATGCAGCTCAAAGAGCTCCAAACCTTCTCCTACTGAGAGAAAATGACTTTTAAGCACATGCCTGAGCCCCTACAGTCATTCTTCTGCATGTCCTTTCTATCAGAATCCCTCTGATATCCCTGTACGCACCATGAACTGGGGCGTCTGTGTCCACATGTGGATTAAAGGTTTAGTTTAAAGTAATTTTTACTGTTATGAAAGGATTTTTTTAATTGTTAGATAAGAGTTGGAGTTAAATACGCCGAAGGGTTTATAAACTATGTCCTGTTGGAACGTAAGCAAACAAGATCACAATTTCAACTCTTGCTGACATAAAATTAAATTATAAATAAATAAATTCAGTTGACATTAGTCTGGCATGAGAAATGTATATTAATGAGGGATTAAATCAGTTGGGAGACTGAACTGTGTCACTCACCAAAGCGAGATACGATGTCTGTGTTTGTGGCAGACAGTCAATTAGGCAGGGAGATATTTGTTATTCTGAGAGCAGCTGTTTATTGTCCACTCAGGCAAAAAAGCTTTGTTTTAAAAGGCAAAAACCTCTATCATTCGTTAAGGCCCGACATGCAAGAAACTGGTCAGAGACAGGACTGAACTCCATTAGGATACGAGAGTGGAGTCCAGCTGTGCATGGTGGTTAGGTTCTTCATCTTTGATCAAATCTTTGCACTTTGTTGAGGCAAAATTATAAAAGAAAAATGCTTCTTCAATCTTGAAAAGCCTGCAGTCTATACCAGCCTCTCTTATGGACAGTATGATTGCTTAGCTGAATTGATGAAGCAGCGGCGCTGGTGTTCATCTTTTATACGATGTTCCTCCGTGCTCGAAAGAGAGTTCAGCGTGTCATATTTAACTCAGTTATCACACAGGAAGCTCTTCTTTGGCTATGATTAAGTACAGTTCATAATAAGTGGGTGACATTTTTTATTTTAAAGAGTTAAATGAGTAAATATTGAAAATAAATATTTTTCAAAAATGACGGGCCAGATGACACCTGCAGGCTGGAAGTTTGACACCCCCATTCCTGGCTCTGACTTGCCAAGGCTGGCTATACCCTTGATAATTCTGAAACTAATTTTAGGCCAAATTTTATACACAGTAGTTCCAATCAGGAAACTTGCCAAACATCACTATGATATTATTACCATACCAAGCATGTTAGCATCCTGACACACTCATTAAGCAAACAGCCTTCACTCCAAGGTTTTTCCCTCAGTACACACAGAGCTCTGCTAAAGGCATTTTCCTATTCTGTCCCTTCAACCTGGAAGACACTCCAGCAGGATCTAAAGCTGTCCAACTTGATCTCACTAGGGGAGTTAAACTTATTTTGGGGTCTGGAGAAAGCATCTTGGCACTCTTGCTCAGATACTATATGTCCTGTATTGATAGATCTGCCTGCTCGAAACTAATTGTTGTTGTATGTCCAAAACAGGCCTGTCTTCAGTATGAGCCATTTTAAATAAATAATAATATGCAAAGCACCCATGTATTAGCACAGCCTTATAATGCTGTTAGCATGCCTTTACAATGACTCAATCACTAATATGACACACTATGTAACGGTAAATGTGATATGATTTTACTTTTCTACACTGAGGCGTGTCACAGGATTGCATCTGTGTGATTTTTAGTGGAGTCGACATCTTTGCACATGCAAAGAGTTTAGATTTATCCTCAGAAGACCTCCATATTGAAAAGAAATCAAATAAGAATAAAATAGAGAAAATGTGGGTCACAGTGGAAGCCAAGGTTTGGCGTTGGCATCTAAATATCTCATTTGTGTATCAAGAATTTTCATCATGTCTGCCATCATGTTTTTCTCCTTAGACACATCCCGAAGGGTCGTCACACTGAGGAAATTATGCAGATCAGGGATCAGATAGCTAAAAACGAAATTTTACATTTTCTGACCCTGGATCAATTTTAGTCTTGCTGTTGATCTCAGCTGACTTGTGCTCATTTGATCATTAAATTCTATGAGACATACATGGACATGGATGATAAAGGCGTGCAATTACACTGTTTGAATAGAAAAGTCTACATAGTGACTCGTATTTGTTGCGCTGTACAAGATCTGCCAGCAGACAATTCCTCTCTCCTCAACACCAGAAAAAGTTGTTGAAATAAAAAACACATTGGCTTGATTCCTTGATTACTCCTGTGTGTGCTCCCATGGAAGACCAAAGACCCAACTGTGGCTGCAGATATGGAAAAACACATGAAATGGATTACAGAGGACTGCACTCACATCACCCGCAACACAGAATATGAATGGGCTGTTTTGTTCCACCAGCAATGAAAGCCAGACTATATCTTCTATGGATGCTGTGTAACAATGCCTTATTTTGAGTAAAGCAGCAATAATTTGGTCAATGTGTAATTTTGGTAAAAAAGCCTGTGTCATTTCTGTGGCCAAGACTTTTCCATATATTGGCTCCGTTTCTTGTTGGCAGTGTTTTACAGTTTCAGTGGAAAAGGTAAAAGCAGTAGCAGCAGTTGCTCACACTTTTCCGTGTTCATCACCTCCCAGAGTGTATGGATTGGAGGATCTCCAGTTTCGTGGTTTTCAGTTACAGTAACCACCAGCTGGATGGAGCGTTGTTTCCATATTACTGGCGAGCTGTGGTGCCTATGTGTCCACAAACCTCTGCAACAAGCATACTGTATCACAATCCATTAATCTTTAAGACAGAACTGGAGTGAAATGTGGTGGAAAAAAACATCTAAATGACTTTCACAGTCATTCTATTCTTTTTTATTTGTATGTGTGGTTCTTCTAAGGATGAGGTTCTTTGGGTATTTGCTCCTATTCATTCAAGATATCTGTGATTACACAAAGTCCTCAGTCAACTTAGCTGCAATTACCCTTAGTCAGTAGTTCCCAGAGTGGAGTTTGGGAAACTGAGGATGCATTAAAAGTGGTAATTTTTATCCATTATTGTAAAAAATATTGTTAAAATGAGTACAATTTAATTAAAAATGGCGTTATTAAGTCTGATCCGTCCTTAAATATAAGTAAAATGCACAAAAACTATCCAAAATGGCATTTGCTTATGGTGCTTTGTGCAACATCATACACTTATAACACACCTCCAGCGACGGTGGGGGCTCCCTGGTCTCTGACACTGTTATTTTGAGGGTCACAGGCTGAAAAGTTTGGGAACCCCTGCCCTTAGTGAATAATTTTGGACATGTCAGGGTTGTAAAACAAGCAGTGAAATAATGGCACAAGTATAATCGCATTTCAAGGTTGATAAGCAAAATTTGCTGTCTTAATAAATGTCATAAAAAAAAAAGATGTCCATTAACCTTTAAGCTGTTAATTTAGATTTGGCATTTAACAAGCCACATTTGTTTTGCCATAAGTCAGAATTAAACTTTTACTACTTTTTCATCATTCATGAGCTTTTCAGGATGTTAGCAGGAAGTTTTACTGTTGCCATGGAAGAAAAGTAGTGAAGAAAACTTAAAAAGCAACATAATTCTCTATTTCTGGATGTTTTGGGGGGGCGGGGGTAAATAGTATCAGCATTGGGTAAATGATAACATTTGAGAGCCATACAACTTGTACAGGAGAAAGGTTCTGATTCAAATACCTGTATTCCTCCATGACGGTGAAACGTCATCAGAGCTGTTTAATGCTGCTGACTCTGTAGGGTAAAGGGTGAGACCTAACCTTGCAAAGCTGATGGATATGCCTGTTTCCTTGTTTCTCACTGGCAAAATCATCTTTCAAAGCTCTCATCTGAACCGTTTGGGCCCGGTTAGAAAGTGACAGGACCAATCAGCGTCTAGGGGCAGTACTTTCGGGTGCAGCAGAATTGTGACATAGGCAAGCAGCAACAAGAGGCCGGTGCATTAATGGCAGAGGAGATTAGTGTGGATGCCGCTAAAGCGCCAGTTTTATTAGAACTTGACAACATTTTTTTGTTAAAAGAAGAACAAAGAACAGCATTGAGTTGTTTTTTTTTTTTTTTCAAATGACAAAAGTCATGTACTTACATGTCTATAGTCGCCACGGTTTGCGTTATTCCTCGGTAGCTGCACACGCGCACCTAGGACGCGGCTGCGTCACGTGTTTTGTTGCTCTGATTGACCCATAAAGATGTGACAGAGAGAACGTTCATCAAATCACGCTCGGGAGTGTTTTCAAAGCCTCTGCCCTTTCCCAGACGCTTAGTATTGAAGGTTTTCCAGATGGATGTGTGAAACAAATCCCTCTGACGTGTCAGGTTAGGCAAGACCAAACTTTCCTGTTGCATTTGTAGTATGACATGCACCTGTCTATATGCAGACATTTTTGTATCATGTTGTTCAACACCCATCATCCATACCTTCTCCTCCTGACCAGTCAGTGTCATTTAAGTAGCATAAGGCTGTAGCTACTGGCAAGTGTATGCTGTGCTGAAAGCTGATAGTAATGGCTGCCACCGTTGTAGCAATTAGCTTGAACGTAGCTATAGTGTAGAAGCAGTTTTACCTAAACTACTGCGACACTATTCTGAAGGAAATCCTATCGAATTTGTAGCAATAAGTGTTTGAAAATATCAGAGGAGGGAGACAGAAACGTCCACAACGTGCTTGTGAAAGCTACATTCACTACTATATCATTTGTTTACAAAGTGTAAGCAGATCTGTTAGCATTAGGATAAATACTTCATCATGACTACCATGTAAGCTAACACATGAATAATTAAGGAAGCAAATATTTATGCAGTTAAGACGGAGGACGTCATGCAAAATAATGGTGACATTAAAACTATACAGGAAAATGACATACAGAGGGTGTTGATTTATATGATGGGGATATAATGAAGCTGAAACCTGGCGACGACTATAGACAAGTTAGAAACATGACAAAGCAGCAGCTGTTAGCTGAACTTCTGCTTCACCTGATCCATCGACTGGAGGACAGCACGGAAGTATCCACAGTGGTAGACACACCGTAAACGGGCCTTAATATGTAGGGGGAAAAACACCCAATCTGGCAACACCAGCCACCACAGAGTCGCATCGCCACTTGCGTGGAGGCAAAAACAAATGAAGGCAGCAGCACTATCTCAGACTCTGCCTCCACGATTAATGCGGTATCTTCGTATGATTACAGAATTTTTTGAAAAGGTCAGTGATAATCCAGGTGGGAAAAATCTGACCTTTTTTTGTAAACTTTGCCCACCAGGTTTCAAGAAGCATCTCCGTACATCAACAATGTCAACGGCAAACCTGAAACACTAGTGTTTACTACAAGTTTGTCAGGCCTTCTGTGTATAGTTACGGTTGCTAGCCTAGGATTGGACTATGGCCGTTTTAGGGAGGGGCTTAGCAAAGAGTCAACTGCAGAAAAGCTGCATCAATTTTTTTTTTGTCGAAACAAAAGCAAGGAGCAACACTGAAAGCTTCTCTTGGCAGAGAAGATGATTTTGCACGTCTACATTCAAACACTACAGCAGCATGTGCTTGTACAGCTCAGGTTAGTACATGTCTACTAACTTGTTTTGTCTTGTTGCTCTGGCATCTATTGCATTTTGTTTCTTAAAATTAACCTGATCAAAATGCTTTAAAGTTAAAGCCAACAATGAAGCTAAGCCGCACAATAGGGTTTAGGGTAACCACAGAGTTGGGTGGTACTTCACTGTGAGGACTAAAATCTCCTTAGTCATCTTTAGTTAATATAAAATTGGTTCAAGCTGCTTTTAAGAAATCTCAGTTTCAACCCATCTCAGCTGTTTTAACTGTGTGAACTCTGTTCTTAATAAGCGAGGCTGGCACCACGCAAGAGTTCAACATCTGGCTGTCAAAGAATGCCAAATCCTGCCTATAAGGAAGACTGGGTGGACCTGAAATAACATTAAAGACCATTATGGACATTTTTGAGTGATGTTGATCCATTGCCTTTTCCAGTGGCGATACTTACAGTTCTCTGACTGCAGAGATGGCAGAGCAGATGGGTTAACATTTGTAGTAATGGCTGTTAGTCTCGTGTAATGCCACGACATGATACTCCTAAATAATGCTGCAGGGAAACCTCACGGGCCATGCAGATAAGTGGAGTCCTGACTGAAAATACACCCCAGCACTGAGTGTCTGGTTGTGCTGCCATATGAGTAAGTGGAGGGTGGAGGTGATGAGAGTGTTTATGTATGTGTGTAGTCCACTTTCTGTATTTTTTACAATCCTACACTTGCAGCCTGTGCACCCGCGTAAAGCCGATAGGGAGAGCGGCGTGTCTGGAATCATTTAAAGAGAGTGAGAACACATTCCTGCATGTGGAATCATTCCTCCCAATAGGAGTGTCATTGTTTCCAAAGAAAGCTTTGCCTTCACCACGATTCAGGTAGCATTTTTTCCTATATATTTCATTTTTCCTGTCAGCTATCGGAACTTCGAGAAATACTGGGAGTAAGTCCAGGAATCATTGGAGTTATGACTGTTGTGATCTGGAGATTACGATTGATAGCTCAGTTTTGGTAGACTGAAAAGGAAAAGAAATGTAATTAAATAACTTCTCACATCTTTTCTTAAGAGCATGGTGAATGGGATACATGTGTTCACTGACCACTTTATTAGATACACTGCTCAGTTACTTATCAATGCAAATACCTAATCAGCCAATTATATGGCAACAACCAATGCATTAAGATGTGTAGACATGGTCAATATGTTCTGCTAAAGTTCAAACTGAGTCTGAGAATGGGCAAAACAAGCCATTTAAGTGACTTTGAACCTGGCTTGGTTGTTGGTGGTCTGTCACGCTTTCAAGTTGTTTACACCAAATTCTTGCCCAGCACCTATCTGCTTCAGGGTACAATGTGTTGTATATTCAAAGACACACTTGAGTTACAATTGTGGTTCCATCAGCTTAAACTAGTACTTTCTTTCTCCTCTGAGCTCCCCCATCAAACAGCCCAGAGAGCTCAATCTCTGTGAACCTTAGAGACTGGTGTGCAAAAAAATGCCAGTCGATCAGCAGTTTGTGAAATAACCAGACCAATCCGTCTGGCACCAGCAACCATGGCACGTTCAAAGTAGTGACGTTCCCCCATGTATAATTTGAAATCTGATTAAATGCAAATTACATTTGGATTTAGTTGACTAGTCTAAAGTAAAAGATAACACTCAAGAAAGAGAAAAAATTGAGCACTATTTACTTAAGATAGGATCACAGCATCAGTCAGTAAACGCTGTAAAGTTGGTTTACAGAATGTGGCTAATGCTAACCGTGCTAGCACCATCAACATTCGGTCTTCTCCTTTACTGAATACTGTCACTTAGTGTTTCGGTTATACACTACATGGACAAAAGTATTCAGATACCTGACCATGACACCAACAGGGACTGTAATGACAATGTATTTAAATACATACTTTCATATGAAGTTGGCCCCCCTTGTTGCAGCTTCCAATCGCTGCCGCTGTTCATGTGGTCTCAGTCTTCCACACTGTTTAATTCATAGTTGACATCCATCCTCTCGGTTTGGAGGTCCTGTAAACTCACCGTTTCGGTACACTAGCGTCTGCTACAAGCTTGTCAGGCCTTCTGTGTATAGTTACGGTTGCTTGCCTAGGATTGGACTATGGCCGTTTTAGGGAGGGGCTTAGCAAAGAGTCAACTGCAGAAAAGCTGCATCAATTTTTTTTGTTGAAACAAAAGCAAGGAGCAACACTGAAAGCTTCTCTTGGCAGAGAAGATGTTTTTGCACGTCTACATTCAAACACTACAGCAGTGTGTGCTTGTATAGCTCAGGTTAGTACATGTCTACTAAATTGTTTTGTCTTGTTGGTCTGGCATCTATTGCATTTTGTTTCTAAAATTTTCCTGATCAAAATGCTTAAAAGTTAAAGCCAACAATGAAGCTAAGCCGCACAATAGGGTTTAGGGTAAACGCTGTAAAGTTGGTTTACAGAATGTGGCAAATGCTAACTGTGCTAGCACCATCAACGTTCGGTCTTCTCCTTTACTGAATACTGTCACTCAGTGTTTCAGTTATACACTACATGAACAAAAGTATTCAGATACCTTACCATGACACCAACAGGGACTGTAATGACAATGTATTTAAATACATACTTTCATATGGAGTTGGCCCCCCTGTTGCAGCTTCCAATCTTCTTGGAAAAATTTTGAAGCGTTTTTGTGGGAATTTGTGCCCATTCATTCGGTAGAGCATTTATGAGGTCAGGCACTTATTTTGGATGAGAAGGCCTGGCTCACAATCTCTGTTTCAGGTTATCCCAAAGGTGCTCCATGGGATTGAGGTCAGGGCTTTGTGTGGGCCAGTCAAGTTATTCCACTCTGAAGTCATCAAACCATGTCTTTATAGTCCCTGCTCTGTCCACTAGGACACAGTCATGTTGGAAAAGAAAAGAGCCTTCCCCAAACTGTTGCCACAAAGTTGGAAGCAAAGCATTGCCCAAAATGTCTTGTTATGCTGAAGCATTAAGATTGACCTTCACTGGAGATACACTGTACAAGAGCCAAGTTGATTATTGTTGAGTAAACAAATGATGAACTATTGGGCACACTTTTGATAACATATTTAGATGACACACCCCATTATTCTGAGTTTCTAAAATGATGTAAGATACATACTAAGTGAAAATACAGATTTAATTTGAACCTGTGTTTTCCAGGGGAAATATTGTAGCTAAGCCAACTGAAATATATATTTCTATTGGGAAGATTTTCTGCCATACAACATTTTTAGCTATAGGTATGTTATGTCAACTAAATTGCAACATGAAGTATTAAATTGGGACCCAAAACTCAAAAACAGCAGTGAAACTTCACATTACCATTTTACACTGGGCACTCATTAGTTTTTACAGTGTAAGGGGCCTAGCTGAAACCCTGAAAAACAGCCTCTTACTATTATCCCTCCTCCACCAAACTTCACAGTTAGCTCAGTGCAGTCAGGCAGGTAAAGTTCTCCAGGTATCAAACCCTTACTCACCCATCTGACTGCCAAGCAGATCAGTGTGATCTGCCACACCACAGAATGCATTTTCACTGCTCCACAGTCCAGTTTAGTGCTGCTTTACTCCACTCTATCTGACGCTTGGCATTGGACTTGATGATGTGAGGCTGGCATGCAGCTACTCGGCCTCATTCCATGAAGCTCCCACCACACAGTTTCTGTGTTTATATTAATGCCAGTGGAAGTTCAGAACTCTTCAGCTATGGAATCAGCAAAGCCTTGGCTTAGCCTTGCTGTTGTTCCTAAACGCTTCCACTTTCTAATATCACTTACAGTTGACTGTGGCATATCCAGCAGGGAGGAAATTTCACAAACCATCTTATTGCAAAGGTGGCATCCATCACAGTACCACGCTTTAGGTCGCTGAGCTCTTCAGAGCAACCCACTTTGTATCACAAATGTTTGCAAATGGACACTGCATTGCTAGCTGCTTGATTTTATACAACTGTGGCCATGGGTCTGATTGAATTACTTGGATTCAGTAATTAACAGATCTGACCAAATATTTTTGTCCATATAGTGTATGTGGGTATAACCTGACAGGAAAAATATGACTTATCCCCATTTTCTATAACAAAATAATGCTAAACTGCACTGCTGTTTTGAGATGCTATCAGTGCTATCAGTTCATATTGTTTACATCAGGTTACAGAGCATTATGACAGCAAGGCCGAGCCACTGAGCATAGCTAGAGCAGCTACTGGTCAGGGATGGCCGTTTTTCTGTTCAAACAGGGTATTTGACAGGGAATATGGGCCTGAAATGAATACAAACATTACCTGTCAGGTTATCAGACTAGTAATTGTGCGATCCCCATTCTGATGCTCTGTTTGAACTTCAGTAGATTATCATCTCTTGACCAAGTTTACATGCCTGAAAGCATTGATTGCTGCCATGTGATTGGCTGATTAGATCTTGGCATTTATGAGCAGCTGAGCTAGTAAACCAGTAGATCTAATGAAGTGGTTGGTGAAAGAATGACACTGTATACTATTCTGTCTTTTTCCTGATAACAAAGACACGTTAAAACTGAAAAATCTAATGCTCCTTGTGACACTTGAACCTCAAGCTTCTCCTCCCTGCTGAATCTTTAACAACAGGTCTCAGTGTAGTTTCACCCTTTCACATTAAAGGCTCTGCAATTTCCCCAAACAGCAGGTTAAAAGTTGTGTAAATAGAGCAATTACTGTATTTGGGACTATTTTCAGCTGAGGAATAATACACATTTGGCGCTCCACAGCTTTAACAGCAGCAGACTGAAAATAAACTACACTGCCTGTGTTTATTGTAATGAATGTGTGTGTCCTTGATGTGTTTCTGTAGATTTTGGACAACAAATGAGCTTCAAGAATGAGAAGAAGAAGATGAGTTAGGTTTTGGAGACATGGTAAATGCTTTTAAAATTTATTTATATTTTTTTGGTTTATAAAATGAACATGTTGAAATTAATGAGAGACCTTGAATATTTACAGCCTTATCATTAAGGTATCATAGATGTTGCTGAACTGTTATCAGTGAAAGATGAAAGGTTGGTCAAGAAGAAGGAGGGAGTGGTTTTTTGTGGTAGTGTGATTGGTAGAAACCTTATGACATTAATGTTGTAAGTGTATGTTTTATAAAAATCTCAGGATTACAGTACTTAATCTAACCAGTTCATGCTGGAGTCAGAGTGGAAATTTGTTCACACTTTGAAGAAAACACATCAAAGCATTTTTGGGATATTACATTCACAAGAATGGCCCAGAAACACTAAAAAGGACATCTTAGAAACTTAATGCATTTGGCCCTAGCTTTCATCAACATGGAGGCATTAAAGGGCCCAAAAGATTATTTAGAACATATAGAAATTTTAGAATAGAGCGCATGGTTAGAACATGCATGAGCAGTTATTAAGGCCCGACATTTACAGTATTTCAAAATGCACTGATGATCCAAAAATGTCCCTAGATAACTTAATTATCACATGATCACAACATGCTGTTTACTTGATGTCAAGTTTATTTCCTTATAGAGCATATATAAAAAGTTCATGTATATTTTGGGTACAAGAGCTGACATTTCAGCCATCAGAACATCTAATTTCTTTAATTAAGCATACAAAAATACTATTTTAAAACCTTTCGCTGAAACATTAGATGGTAAGGATGACACAGTTTTTACCTTTAGACAGAAATAAATATTCATGTCTCAACTGGACCTGCAATGATAAAAAAATTAGATTGATTATTTTTATATTGTTATTCTTAATGCTTTAAACATTTTTTTTAGCTTTCTGGCAAATAGCATCAATAGCATATTACTGGTATTTTCCATGTGAAAAATTTAGCGTAAAGAGAGTGATGCATGCGACTTGGGTTATCACAATACCAGCATTTTATTTTTATTTATTTATACAGATTGTATTTTATTTTACTGTGCAAAACGAACTGTGCAAGACAAAGGGGCCCCAATAAAGACAACAGAAACAGCGATGAGACAAAAATAAAATCCAAATACAATAAAATAAGTGAAAAATGAAGTCGTCTGATGAGCATTTTACGATTGATGTTTGGCCAAATGTGCCCCATGGCCCACTTTTGATTGGCCCGCAGCAAATTTTGAACATAAAATGAAATTAGAACATGATGCTTTTGCTTGACCGTATTGTACTTCTTAGTTTCAACACAAGACAGTGCTACTATAATAATTCTGCAAACAAACATTTTGACAAAAAGAATTTATTGATGTTTTTATTAATTTGTGACTACACTAAAACGACACTGTAAATAGTAAACATATTGGCAACCAAAGTAATGTTATCTATGCCTTAACTAATTACCCCACTAAATAGTGACACCAATAGAGTTCCAGGTGCGTAGCCAGGGCCAACCAGCCATGTGAGCACACTCAATCACTAAGAATATCTTAATCTACATTAGGCCGGTTTATAAGTGTTTTTTTTTTTTTTTTTTTTTTTTTAAGATTTATTTTTGGGCATTTTTGTGCCTTTATTAGATAGAGGAGGACAGTGGATAGACTGGGAAACAGGGTCAAGAGTGGGAGAGAGATGCGCGGTGAAGGGCCTCAGGCTGGATTCGAGCCCAGGCCGCTCGTGTACATGGGGAGCGCCTTTAACCACTAGGCCACCTGCTCCCCCTTTTTTTTTTTTTCTTTTTTGTTCACGTTTAACAGTGAAATGCCGGTTTATAACTTTAATATCCTCAAGGTGTGGTATTTGAAAGTGGCCCCACCATTCTTATATATTGCAATATGTGGCCCTTAGTGGAAAAAAGTTTGGACACCCTTGGTGTACAGTTTTTGAAGATACAGTTTAGGGATTGTATCGTCAGGTAGAGGTGGTTGCTTAGGGTTCTTAGAGGCCCACTGTTAACATTTTGAATGAAGCAACAAATGTAAAACAACTGCCAGACTCTATTTCCCAACTCCTCTGTTAGTTCTGCTTGACTTTCCGCTCTCTTTACAATACAAAAAGGAGTGTTAAAATGTGCTAAAATAAATTTGTTAATACTGGGGAAAATCCAACATCATGCATCCCTACAAAAATTGCATGGGAATTTCTTTTCTCACTGCAAAGAAGACAGCGTTACTCCTACGCCTTCTTGTTAAACATACAACAAAACTGAAGACATACGTTTATTTAAGGTTTCGGTACATTTCAACACCATTGATTGCTAAAATGATGTGGACTTTAGTGTTATACACTTGGTATTAAAAAAGGTAAAAGTATAAAAAGTTTTGACTTAAAAAAAAGAAGTTTGAAACAAGAGCTTTGAGATTTGACAGCTAAAGACTTTTTAAGACTACCATGTCATTAATAATTCCCATGAGGAGCATCATATTGACTGTTTCAAGTTTTATTTCAAATCTGAATTTGATTCAAAACCCATTAATCACTGCTCCTGAGATGCAAATCTGCTTTGAAGCCTGACATCTTGATGCACCACTTTGTGGCTCAGAGTCTGAGAGCTTGGGGCTAAATGGGCAGTGACTCATACCAGACTAAAGTAGGGCTCCCCTTGTGGTGGCATGGGCAGCCTGCCACATAGTTGCCTGTGGTGACGGTCAGTGCACAGGCTGCACTGGAATAGAAGTTTATTACTGGCCACCAAGTCAAGCCCTGCTCACTAAATTGATACCTTGGAACAAATATAACATAGAAAATCATATAGACGCGTAAACTGTGAAGAAAATGCACGCCCATGCATGTCTACTCTCATGAATGGACATGCACACACTCGACACACAAAGTTAAAAGCTATACTTTGACAGTTCCTGTTTAGGTGTAAGTGGGTGAGAATGTGGGCACATTATTCAGTCTGAGAAAAGTTACACTCAGCGAGGAGAGAATCAGACCGGGATTGAAGGTTTGAGTTTGGAAAGTGTCCTTTGTGCATAACAAAAAAGACAGAAGTGATATTTGTGTGAAGGAATCCAACACTTTGATATTTAATACATGACACGATTCAGCCCTGAGAAACTATTTTCTATTTTTAAGAGAGAAAATCACAGAAAGGGCTCACAAACCGAGCTCCATTTGTGACAAATGTGACAAGTGGCCCTGTCAGCCCGCGATCATTTCGGTGTAATTGAAGACATGATGTCACATCAATGCTTCAGAGCTGCAGCAGTGCAAGAAACCACCGCTACCCACATTCCCCAATACTGGGTGGTTTTGTCAGACAGGCTCCAGATATGTGCCTCCCTCTCACACACAAATGCTTAATAATGGTCTGGGTTTAGTTTTGGCTCCATACTCTTGGCAAAAGCTCCATCACACTCAATAAAGAAGCAAATACAAGTGACTGACAGACCACTGTTATTGCACCATTCAGTGCTTCAAGTAACACAGAGGTGCTGATAAGTAGACTGTGATAGAGGCTATAAATTACACAACACACCCCTGAAAACTTTGACTCTAAATGTTACGACGGGAGTCATTAAAATGAATTAAACTTGCTAGTAGTGTTGAAAACCTCAAACACCTCATGCTCTGACTATTTCTTGCATGTTTTCTGCAAAGATTTGATCAATCAGACGATATTAATGATAAAATCTGACATATCAAACATTCCTTTAATACCCATTTTATTCATTTGAAGACTGGATATTTTTGGCTCTGTAAAGCACTTTGAAATGTTTTTTGTTAAAATACTGCTTTATAAATAAAGCTGCTGCCTTGCCTTGCATATGTAAAGGCAGTATTGTAGAATAAAATGTTGAAAATGCACTGACAAAATACCAAAAGATGCCACCATCACGCACTGCATGCAACCTGATGCAACTGAGAATTCACCCCCATACCAGGGTGGTGGCTCCACTTTTCAACAGCTTTTCTTCCTCATTGGTAGGGATGCACAATATCAGATATGCCAGTATTTACAAAATCATTTTAGCCAATACCGATAGCATTATTTAAATGTAGTTCAGACATTAAACTTCAGTCCTTTAAACACACAATGTAGAGTTTGACGAGAAACAAATGAACAAATTGCAGTCATTAAAACAGACTTAAAAGAGTAAGAAAAGATGACGATTGAAGAAAGACCTCAGCTGTTGTAGGTCTATTGGTCCAGCCTAAGGGAGCATTCACACCAGATCTGTTTGGTTCGCTTTAAACGAACTGGTCTGTTTTTCCTGATAGTCTGATGCGCTTGGAGTGGTGTGAAAGCTCACACGAACTCTGGTGCGGACCAAACAAGTGGACTCAGGTCCACTTTAAAATAGGGGGTTCACTTCAAAAACCCTGATGTGGTTTGTTTGAGGTGTGAAACCAAGTCCCTCAGACTATGAGGTGTGTAAATGACCTAAAACTCCACTAAAATATTTATCATCCAGTATTTAAAGCTAATATTGGCAGATTTTACAGCCAAAATATCGGTTGTAAATATCAGAAAATATCAGAGACTATTCACTTTTTAAGCTAAAATCTGCCAATACTAATATACTGTTAATATTGCGCATCCTTACTCATTACGTCATGATCATGCATGTACAGAAAACAGTGGTACTCTGTTAAGAAAACAGACTTCACAGAGTGCTGGTTTGACTGAAAGACTTCTCAATTAAAGGCCAGAAATGACCAGCAGAGGTGGGCAGTGCAACTTGTAGGTCGTGGGTGTGTTCCTCACAACTATCAGTGGTACTAGAGATGTAAACATAATGGGAATAGTCAGACAGTCTGAAACTATTTATCCTCTGGGAGACCCCCAAAACAGACTGTCTAAAGTAATGATATGACTTATATTTCAGATTTGGCAGTGGATCTTAAGCAGGTGAGTCAGGAATACAAAATATGTCTCCATTATGATTAGTTCAAAATAAAATTAATCAGGGTATGGTTTTTTATCTAGCTGATTTATATCAGTGGATAATTTTGAGACTGGTAACTTAAAAACAGGACAGGAAAGTTTAAATGTGCAGCAGCCAATTCCAACCCCATGCTTACTTGTCAGTTTAGTTTGGTGGCAGCTTCTTTTGACCAAAGTAGGTTTGATGTGGGAGAGAAAACAAAAGTCAAGTGCTGAAGCACAGAGACAAAGCTGTGTCTCCACTCACATGTAACATCCTTCCAAGGACCTATACTATGCAGGACCAAGTCTTAGTAGAACGCTAAGGCAGAAATTAAATAAGGTGGTCTGGCCTAATCTTTTTTCAAATAAGCCCTCAAGAAGATGCAACACCTGAACTGGGATATGCCAGTAGAGCCCACTGAAGGAGTGGGTAAGATGCAGTTTCATCGTTCGAACAAACACCCCGTTAAGACATCTATCTCTTACTCTGAACCTATTGGAAGAACCCTCTTGAACCCCTGACTTTTTATGTGGTACCATCATCTGGTTTCCATCCATCCATTATCTATACTGCTTTTCCCATTTAGGGATGTGGAGGGTTGAACAGAACCCCATCTGTACGTGGGCCAGAGGCTGAGTATACCCTGGACTGGTCGCAAGCCAATCACAGGGCTGACATATAGAAATAAAGAAGAAATGAACAAGGACGCACATTTGTTTGCTTGATGCTCACACATAATAAAAATCGCCATTAACACGCTAACAGATTTAGCTTTGCTTTCTGGTAGTTTTAACAGGAAAAAAGATTTATTTCTCTTCACAATGCAATCTTAAATTAGATTGTTTAATTAATCTTCATCATAAAAGATTCATTAAAATAGTCTCTTGAGTCTCTTCAGCTTCAGATGTCTGATTTTATACAGCATAAAACAAGGCACCAGTATAAAAAAATTGAGAAAAAAATTAATTTAGATAATAGTTATGAGAAATCTTTTTATTTTTGATAAATTGATGTCTGTTTGAATAATTAAAATACACCGCAATTTCCTACTGTGCATATCAATCAATATAAAAGGCAAAAATATAGAAGTAGTCGAGATTGATATGAAAGTAGAATTAGGAAATACCAAAAAATTGGAATACATCTTTTTTACTTCGTGACTCTTAGATATATGTGTGAGAAAAATAGGTAAAGAGCCAGTCTGACAGATTTCTTAACAGTACAAAAGTAGAGTGATATGTAGTGAAGGTTTTACCTTTTCTGTTTTTGACCCACTTTTTTCTTTACTATATGCTTTGGCGACTTATTGTAGACTTTATGCCAGCAGAGTGGAGTGAAATTGAAGCTGAAATTGAGCGAGACAAAGAGAAACAGAGAAATCTCAGCTGCAATATCTCTACTCTGAAGGCTTAAAGACTCAATAAACTTTGCTCCCTCATCCTGGCTGTTCTGATGGAGTCACTGGGCACAAGATGACTTACTTCTCCTCCTGCTCGAAGAGGTGAGCTTAATTTAGAACTCAGGGGATTTTCTAATTGTTGGTTTATTTGCTGAGCACTCTGGCTTTCATTCATCAAACCCTCAGA
Source organism: Cheilinus undulatus (assembly GCF_018320785.1). Classification (NCBI taxonomy): domain Eukaryota; kingdom Metazoa; phylum Chordata; class Actinopteri; order Labriformes; family Labridae; genus Cheilinus; species Cheilinus undulatus. The sequence goes on along the minus strand of NC_054877.1, from coordinate 13,340,810 downwards.
GAGACCCCTAGTGTTGGAAACTTTTAAATGCATTCACAGGCCTGAAGCGTGGTGTTTATGGCGTGTGGTGGGCCTCTGTGACTGTGCTGTGTTTTCAGGATGAGCAGATAATAGATAGAAAATAGACACCCGGGGACAGGTTGGACGGGGTGAATCTCATTCAGCTGCAAACTCTCACAACTCGGGAGGCTCTAATTTGATTTGGCTGGAAGTTAAACTTCCCAGAATGCCTCATGGAAGTCCTCCAAAATTAACTTCCTGGATATTCTACGGGGCCTTTGTGTCTACATCCATTCTCATACCAAACGGGTACTCCGGCCAACTTTATGGTGGCGCTGTGTGTTTGTCAGGGTATTATGGGGAACACATAAATACCAGCAGAATAAATGGAGGATGAAGACGGACTCAGTGGTGAAAGGTCTGAGAAAATAGAGACAAGAACAGCAGTGGTTAGTCATAATCATAAAACATAATACATTTTATGCATATTAGGATTTACAAAGTCATATCTGATTGCTCAGATTTTGCTTTGATTGAAAGTCTTCTTCATTCACTGATTCTCATTAGCAATTTTTTTCAAGAACTGGAAAAACATTTTAGTCTCTGAAAGGACTCATGTCATCCATCCTACCTGCTAAGTCTGAATTATAGTGACCTTATCGTATTACAAATGCCCATTCACAATGCAAAAGGCTCATAGCTTAATACCCTTAATACTTAATACTACTTGGTATCATCCGCATGATTTCAGTATCAGCAGATTTTCGCTTAAAAAGTAAAATCAGCAGATTCTAAAATTTCTGCAGATATTTACCACCAATATTTTGGCTTTAAAAATCTGCCTATATCATTGGCCGTATAAACGAATAAGTTAGTGGTGATTTAGTCTGGACCAACCGACCTTCCTCAGCTGAAGTCTTTTTCAGTTATCACCATTCCTTACACTTTAACCTTTGACTGTTAAAAGAATAGGACAAAGCCTGTGTGACGTCAGCTGTTTGCTTACAATAGGCGGATTCAAACAACTTTTGAAGCCAACCCGTGGCAGCCTCCATATTGAAATCACTGTCTCGACTGAACTTTGGATCAACAGCAGTCAGGAGCCCGCCCACTGAGCTCGACTTCCTGTCAGCTAAGCTATCACTACAGCTAGCCTTGTGGTGGTAGCGCCTGCCTGTCAAGCTGTCACTCAAATGAGATGTGCCAATCAGTGTGCAGTAAGGTTTTTCCTGGATATAATCAAACAATTGTGGCACAAAAAAATTCACTCCCTGTGAGACACGTTTCGTTTTTTGAACCAGGCTGTAAACCAGTTTATTTCTTGTGTAAAAAACGGCTTTTTAACGTGTGCTGTATGCAAGTGGACACTCTGTATTCCATTTTTATGCACTTCTGCATTGGCTAAATTTTTCAAGACCAGAGGTTGTCGCTTTACTTTAGCACAGTGTTTCCCAACCATTTTCCTTGGAGCCCCCCCTACATGCACCCAAGGAAAGCTGATGTGGAAGAAGGCCTCCCTCCCCAAGATTTTTTGCACCTCCCCCAGGAGGTCCTGGAACCAGTGCCTTAAAATGTGTTTGAAAAACTGAGGCTTGTGAATTTGTTCATCCTCAGACTTTAATTTGTGTGTTTTAAGAACTGAAGTTTTAAGTATGCACTACATTTACATATTCTACCGACTTAGATTGATTTGTAAGTAGCAGCATACTGGGTATGGGCAAAAAAAGGCAAATCTGTGTATTAAATATAGACACTGGACATCCCCATATATCTGGAATGGAACAATCCTTGCTTCTTCAGCAAAGGTTTGACTGATGAGGCTCATTTGAATGAATGAATAAACATGAATGTTAAAACATTGGTTCCCAGCATTGGGGTTGGACCCCCTACAAGGAACCACAAGATTATCTTCAAGGGTCATTACTTAATCAACAACTAAAAAAGAAGGACTTAAAGATACGCTACATTTTTGGTATCTTTTATTGAATTTTCTTTTCTTTTATATAAATTTTAGTTGACCAAGAAAACCAAATTGAGATTCAGAATAACATTTCCATTGTCCAGGCCAAGCAGTGCATTTGACAATGTCACAGACACAAAGCAACAAGCAGTTACAAAGACAGATCAACCAGTCCTGGCTCACAGAGCAGAAACTTATCAGTCATAACATCGACAGCCTGATTCATCTTCCTCCAACACCTTTCATCTACTTTTAAAAAGCTCAGCTCCCCAAGATCCAAATCTTTCTGCAGCAGATCCCAGACTGCTGGAGCTGCCTACCTGAAACTTATTTTACCCATTTCCAGATGCACTGTGGGAACAGATAGCAAAAGTAAGTTCAGTGACTGAGTCACAGAGTGAAGACTGTAGCTTACAGTGCTTTTCGCATGAATAAGATGATCTAAGTATGATAGAGGCAGATTTATCATAGTTTTATAATCAAGAACATTGCAATGAAGGCAAACCAACTCAGTCATACAGAAAACAAAGATGAGCTTGAAATTTGTTTTGAACCTCAGTGTTCAATGGAAAATGTACCCAAAAATGTAAGGCTTTTTCTTTAAACATGAACAGTTCTACTTTATCATAAATGTTTCTGGGCTGTACGATGATGCAGTGGTTAGCCTCCCAAATAAAAGTTTGAATTACTGTAGGACAGGTCCTTTCTATGTGGAGTCTGTAAGTTCTCCTCATGTATAGGTACACTGGCTTCCTCCCAACGACAGGTGTTAGAGATAAACTGGTGACTCTAAGTTGCCCGTAGATGTGAGTCTAAGCATGGCTGGTTGTCTCTCGATGTCTTGATGTCAGCTCTGTGAATACTGGTGACCACATCTGCAAAACACTGGCTGAGTGGCTGCAGATTAAAATCAAAATAAGCAGAAAAATAAATATTTTAATATTTTCTGGCCTAATTTCTGTCTTAATAATGAAAACTTTTCGAGCGTATTTCTGTCAAAGGTTCACTGACTCAAAGATATGTTAATTTGTCTGAACAGTTTAGATTTAATATTCACCTTGGATGTCGTCCCCTTCAATGATTTCATAAATCAATTGGGATCAATAAAATTTGGATTTTTTAACAAAAAATAAATAAATAAATAAACACAAGGTGCTGTTAGTCTCACAGTTAGTGAAACAGAGATCATCTGAGGGCAGTTAATGTGAAGTGTGTCTGAAAGGTTAAGTCACCAGTTGATCAGTATTCCTGGCTACCATTACACTACGATGACAAGAGAACACTCCAAGTGGCTCACAACACTCCATCCCCATTGTGAAACACGGTGGTGGCAGCATCACGCTGTGGGGATGCTTCTCAGCAGCCGGCCCTGGAAGGCTTGTAAAGGTTGAGGGTAAAATGAATGCTGCAAAATACAGGAACATCCTGGCGGGCAATCTTATTTAGTCTGCAAGAGAACTACGGGTTTGGGAGAAGATTTTGACAATGACCCGAGGCAAGAAGAATGAAGTAAAATTGTAGTGTCCAGATGTGCAAGCCTGACTGAGACCTATCCACACAGACTGATTGAAGCCAAAGATGCATCTACATGATAGCTAATTGACAAGATGTAAATTCCTCAGCACTTGATTCCTACACTGTGCAGACTCCGTCTCTAAATGTCAGCCTCTGTCATGGGAGGAATTTTGGCTTCAACTTTGTACAACATGAGAGGAGACATGTTGTTCGTTGTTATACTCAGACAAGTTATCCAGACAGAGATGCTGACACCATGATCAGCTCTCTTCTTATTGGCTAAAGGCTGCATCAGCATGATTCCAGGTACATGAGAAAGAAGTGTTAGGAAACGTCCCAGCACGCTCTCAGCCAATGGTTTCCTGGATTAAAGTTTCATTTTGCAATACCCCTCTTTCCTCTCCACAGACTTTGAGTTTTTCTCTGCAGAATCCGTTAAAAATGACTTTGTTGAATGAAATGAAAAGGGACAAAGTGTTCTTCTGTGTATTGATCATTCTAGCTATGGCGGATGAGTTGAGAAACACAAGAATTAAAGTACATTTACAATTGAATTAACTTTGTTTTACTTTAACCACCAATTTTGACTAAATCCATACATTTAAGTCAGTCTTAGTTTTCCGCAGAATCTGCACTTTGTCTTCACATCATTCTGCTGAAAGGGAGAAATTTTCTCCGTCTTTACCTTTTAAATCTGGCACCCTGATGCAGTTTGAATATTTTCTCGTGGAAATCTAGGTTAAACGTATTACAATATTGAAAAGGGATGTGCTTCAATTCTCCACCTCCCTCTTCTCTTCCAGCTCTTCTGCTTTCCTCCCCCTCCTCTCCCCTCTGTCTCTCTGCGTCTCGCTGAGAAAGGCGGCATTGTTTCTTAATTAATACACCATGTGTTTGGAACACACAAGATGGAAGGAGATACAATGTATTAGAGATTTACAGTCGATGTCCCCGCATAGGCGATCAATTAAGAGGTACAAGTTGTTTGAAAACTTCCTGTGGTGTTTCGTGAGTTGTAGAGCTGGTTATACTCACATTTGAAGTTTTGGATTTGGATTTTGAAAGTGAAAAATGGCCCGAACCGAGGAAAAATAATCAAAAATGAAGCAACTTTTGGTCCATAAAGTTGAGTCAGAGCACCTAGTTTGAAATGAGAATTACAGCTAAAAATACAAGTACTTTTTGTGTTTTAAAATGCATGATACTCTTTTCATCTATGGATCTCCTTACTCCTCCATGTGTTACATGTGTCCATGCCAGTGCCGTACACAGAGGTGGTTCCTGGCTACTGTTATGGCAGCGAGTCCAGAGGAGCAGCCAGCTGAAGACAGGAACTTGGACGGATCGTGAATATCTTGGACAGCACAGTTTACGACTGAAAACAAATAAAGTCTGCAGAGAACAAACGGCTGGAGCTGGTCGTGTTTATACAGAAAGCTCATTAGTGTGAGATCAGGTCGAGGTTTTACAGCTTACCTCTTCCCTCTCCGTGCCAACTATACAACCTGTGATTATTCTTCTTTAAGTATAAGCCTGAGACCTACAGCGCTGCCTCTTTGCCTTTAAAGGCTCGTTGCTATTTTCTCTGGAGGGAGAGGAGTGTTTTTAAGAGATGATTTCAGGGCTGTAATGCTACCTCCTGTGCCACAGACAGACATCTGTCCTGCACATTGCTGCGGCCCACAGAGGATGTTCTTCATATGGTGGACATTTCAGGGTGCCCAGTTAAATCCCTCACATATACAATGACCAAAAATGTTCATACTCTAATGGCTGTGGTCTCTCATGCTCACTTTGTGTTTAGTGAACTTTGGTTTTTGGTTAAAATTGACAACCTTAGAGAAAACCAGCAGAATAGGGATATGACCAGCTAAAAACTAGGATCCACAAAAGCTTCCTAACAGCATCAGTTAAGGTTTAAGGTGAGAAAAAGTCACACTGCAACTGTTTGGCTGAGTTTGAATTACAGTATGTTCATCCTTTGGGTAAATATTGATGTTTGCAGGTGTTTAGCGAGGATGGTGCTCATCTGTTCTGCTGCTGCTGTGTTCAGACTTTGGTGATCTATTTTTAGAGGATGGTGTTGAATGCTGACAGGGGAAGTTTAGCTAGATAATTACAGGGCATTAGCTACCTCTACAGAGTTTTGATTGATCATGCACTCACAACATGGCTTACGCATAACCCTCTCATTCTGTTGTGCAAAAGTAAAACCAAATGCCCCAGTCACAGGCACTAGCATGATGCTCCAGTGATGTAATCCGGAGCAAAAGGCAGTTGTAATTTTCTCGGCTAAAACTATGACTGAAAATGTCTGTTGGCTTTTTCCGTGAGGAAGACGAGACTTAAGACTAGCTAAAAATAGATCTTTGTTGACATGAATTCTGGTGAAAAGTAAGCTAGTTCTTGTCAAAGAGGCTGAAATGAGAATAAAATCTTATAAAATCTCTGCAGGGCATTCAAAATCCATGATATGAGAGAGCACAAGCTTTTAGGTAGGAAAGGCAGAGATCCCAGGTTTTCAGCATGCATAGAAGACACTAAATAAATTTTTGTTTAAAAGTTTTGACTGAAATGCAAGGAGTTTTCATGGACTAAAACTGGACTAAAAAGGGTAGAAATGACAAAAATGTGACTAAAACCAAAGATGCTTTAATCTCAAGACTAAAAGCCTTTGAACACTAAGTCAGTTTTTTCCCTCCAAATGTTTCTTCACTGCAAAAAATTCATAGAATGTCGCAAATTGTTTTGTACTGCGAGCCTGTGGCTTTGTCACTCCTTTAAAATCCCACTCCCACCATCCATCCTGACGGAGAGCTTCAAACAGCAGCCGCTCATGTGTCATATTGCTGTGCCATGTTGGAGGGATTGGGAACAACTTTGTAATCCAGTCTCTGTTATGACCTGTGAACTTATGCCTTTATCTGTTATATTTCCATGGTTTATATCCACCTAATACACGGGCAAATCACGGTGTTTAAAGTGAGGGTTCAATGTGCAAACATGATTAGAACATGAAATTAATTTTCTATTTTAACGTGCAAAAAATCTGGCTGAAAAACCAGTGTGCAAAGGCCTCAAGACTAACAAATAAACTTAGCACAAAAGTAAGGAAATTTGTGTTTTGCAGATTGTTTCTTTGTTGTAACAATGCTTCTTGGCAATAACTCATACTATTGGAAAGCCCGTTTATTTCACTTTTAAATGGTGCAGCATTTGTAAGGAACATGCATTTGTGGGATGAGCAGCAGAGCTGGTGACCAGCATGAGGAGGAAAAAATATGAGTACATTTTTTCTAAGCACTCCTCCTGTTTGTTTTCATTCATAAGTTTCTCTAACCTTGCAAAGCAGATGGATACGCCCGCTTCCTTGTTTTTCACTGGCGAATCCATCTCGCAAAGCTCCCATCTGAACTGTTTGGGCCCGGTTAGAAAGTGACAGGATGTAAAAAGCAGCGACAAGAGGTCGGTGCAGTTATGGTGGAAGAGTTTAGCGTGGATGCTGCTAAAGCACCAGTTTTATCAGAACTTGACGACATTTCTTTGTTAAAAGAAGAACAAAGAACAGGAGTGAGTTGTTTTCTTTTCCAAAACGACAAAAGTCGTGTACTGGCACATTTATAGTTGCCATGGTTTGCGTTATTCCTTGGTAGCTGCGCACATGGACCTTGGTCGCGGCTACATCACGTGTTTTGTTGCTCTGATTGGCCCATAAAGATGTGACAGACAGAATGTTCATCCAATCACACTCCTAGTTTTTTTCAACTCCTCTGCCCTTTCCCAAACGCTTAGTATTGAAGGTTTTCCAGATGGCGTGTCAGGTTAGATTAAATTTATGAATGAAAACAAACATTGGTTTTCTGTTTTGATAACACAACTTGATGATGTGCTGTTTTTATTGAACAAAGCCCACAGTTCAAAACAAGTAGCATTGAGAAGGAGGCCGAGGTGGGCGGAGCTGAGCAGTGCCTTTCTTAACTCAATGGAAATGCAGTGACTTTGAAATTTTAGAAAATATTTTAAAATCTATAAGACCATTTAAAAATATATAACATGGGAATGGTCAATTTTTAAATTAATGTGGATATTTCAGGGCAAAAATTCTACACAGTGTCTCTTTAACATCCATAACGGATCAGACAAAGACAACAGTCATCATATCGATTGACTTAATAAAGGCAGGATAGGTCAGTGGTTTTCATTGCTGACTTCAATATAGGATGTTGGGGTTCAAATAAGTTCCCAGTGTGGCCCTTAAGGTCCTAAACGCCATGAACAAATGTCAAAAGTGTCTGCTAAGTAACATTTTGTGTTATTTTAAATGTAATTTGAAGTTTTAAGGGCCCTTTAATTCTTTTCTAACAGTAGTATTAGTGGCTGTTCCACTAAGTTAAAACAGATACAAACATTTAAATGTGAATTACCCAGCTGCTTAAGAGTCTACCAGCTCATTTAAATAGCATGCAATGGATCATGGGATATGCTGTGATTGGTTGCATTTTAAAGAAGCTTCAAAATAAGCCCTGTTAGCTTTTTGACTTAATATGTCCTCTCCAAAGGATGCAGTACCTGAATTGGGACACAGCCATGAAAGTATTTCCAACAGCAAAAAAAAAAAAGAAAAAAAAAAGTCTACTTAGTTTTCTAACAGTTAAGATCATTCACTTCCTCACATATTTTTGTGGATTCATAAACTTCTAAAGCTTTTTAGTGGTGTTTAGATGCGTCCGTGCCTTGACACACGCAGCTCTCCGTCACGTGTTTAATAAAAGTGAGGCTCATATTGTGTTATTTGAAAGATGTCTGCCTCCTCTGCCCCCTCACTACACTGCCTCTCATCTTCCTCTCCTCTCGCTCTGGAGGAGCAGAAAGCTGCAAAACAAAGGAAAGTCTCTGCATCTCTCAAAGCCAGCGGTGATCTCATGGAAAGGGCTGACAGTCAGGCAGGTGTGGGCGAGAGTCAAAGGGTTTCCCGCTGTTCTCTTCATATTTGCAGATTTTGAGGAAAAGTTATTTCTCTTCAGGTTGGAATTCAGTCTGTTCTCCCTCATCTTCTGTGTCCTATAAATAGACCCTTCAATCAGTGATTTTGCTGAGAGGATTCATTGTGCTTTCTTAGAAATGTGAAAGATTACAGGAAATGAAGAAAAGGTGGACTTCAGTGTTTCGTATCTTCACTTCTTTTATGACTGTGGTATGAAAGTAACAAATATCTGAGGAGAAAAGTGCCAACATTTCAGAAGCAGTGTGTACGAGGGAGCTCAGGATTTTTCCTCACAGCAAAACTGTTGCTCAGATTTTGACCATGAAAGCAAAGCTCTCATTTCCCGCTGACTACTGTGAAAGATGATCATAAAATTGACTCCATCTGTAATTTTACGGTCAACTTTCCAGTCACCAGCAGCACAACACTATTCCTCCTATTAAGCTCTATTAAGATTCATCTTCAGGCTTGCTTACCAGGGATTTTTGTTGTTAGGTTTGTCATATATTTGACTAAGAAGGGCAATGTAAGCAAGACGGATTTTAACATCTGTTGTGATTATTTGCCTTGACTTTTATTTTCTCAGAGAGATTATTTTTTACAACAGTGATGGTTACAATCTTTCAGATGATTTATAGGTAATTCAACATCCTGTTCCTTCTTTTTATTTTATTCTAAGCGACTAAATTGTTAACAAATAAGCTGTTGGGGGGGAATTTGTAAGTGACATGCTGCAGTCTAGTCCATCACATTAAGAAACGTTGCTTTCTCGATTGCCAGAGTTTTATCTTTTTTTCTTGTGAAATTCATTAATTTGCAATGGAAGTTTTTTCCTGAGATGACACAAAAAAGTATGATGAGATCTTGAGAATGGTTTGTTCAATGTTTGTTTTTTTTAATATTTTATTTGTGAGAAATAACAAGACAGAGGAGTGATATTCAAGTGGTACATGAAGGATGGGGATTTAAAAAAGGTGGACAAGTCAGACTAAATTAAACAAGGAAATACACAAAGAAAAAATATCTTACATGAAAGGATGAATAAACCAACCAACAAAATAATAATAATAATATCAATATTAATAATAACATTAATAGTGATAATACATATAATATCAGCTGCAGTTGTAATAGGAAGAAGTGGGAGAAGAGTTGACCTTCATGAAATAAATTGAGGAGGAGAGGAAAAAAAATAAAAACAACAAGAAATAAATAAATGAATAAATTAAGAAAAAGACTCTATGGATTTTATTAAAACTATTAAACCAATATCAGAAGAAAGGTTGGTGGACATCATTGGGATTTTTCTCAGGTGTAACTTCAAGTTACACATTTCTTGCCTTTGCTTTGGAGAGATGGGGTCCAATTCAGATCAAACATTTGCAAAAATGAAACTGCTGGCAGCTGGCCTCTCAACAACAATCTGAAAGCCTGTAAGTTCCCACCACTGCAACTGGAAGAGACGATGTGCTGTTTCCAGGCCAAGAGCAGGGCTGAAAGATTTAGGAGAATAATCTTTTTTTGTGATATTGTGATTGTGATTTAATATGAATTATTTTTTAAGTCCTGATTTTAATTTATGTCAGCAAACACAAGAAATAAAAAAAATCTCTGTTTTCACCAACACAGTATTAGATGGATTAAACTGGGGCTGAATGAAAACAAAAATCTAATTATGATTATTTTCACTCATACTTTAAATTCAATATTTATGCTGCTGCAAAAAGAGAGTTGTATTAAACTGTGTGTATTTCATCTTCTGCCAAATGAAAATTGCAGTAGGCTACATCATTACTAAATCAATTAATCAGTGACAGGCTCCTCACTGCACCCTCCCTGTAGTCTAAATAAACTTAAATGACCAAACAGCCATTTTTAAGATTTTTTATTTTTGGGCATTTTTGTGCCTTTATTAGATAGAGGAGGTTATTAGAGTTGGAAACAGGGTCAAGAGTGGGGGAGAGACATGCAGTAAAGGGCCTCAGGCCGGATTCGAACCCGAACCGCCTGCGTACATGAGTGCCTTTAACCACTAGGCCACCTGCTCCCCAACAGCCATTTTTAAAAGCATTTTAATTATTTCTAACCTATTATGTCATACTGAAATAACAACTGTCTCAGAACCAACCAGCATCAACCTACGTAGAATCATATGATTTTTGTGATCACAGCTCAGTAACTATTTAGTATACAGTGCCTATAATAAGTGTTCATCCGTTTGATGTTTTAAACTTTAATGCTTTTATATATATATCAGCCAATATAATTAGCTTTCTTGACACAAAACCCCTTTAATGTCAAACACTTCTACAAACTAATGTCAATTCAAAAAATGTAATATGAATAAATATTCAGTAGATGCACCATTGACTGGTCTCAATCAGGCTTGCATTTCTGGACACTGCAGTTTAACTCTATTCTTCTTTACAAAACTGCTCAAGCTCTGCGATGTTGCACTGGGATTGGGTGTAAACAGCCCTTTTTTAAATTTCAGCCACAAATTCTCTATTGGATAAATAATTTTCAGTAACCTTTTCTCTGAGTTGCTTGGAGTGTTCTTTTGTCTTCATGGTGAAATGGTAGCCAGGATTATTAATTAACCAGTGACTGGACCCTCCAGACACAAGTGTCTTTATACCACAATTACTCAAGACAGATTCGCTGCATTCAGGTGATCCCCATTTCACTAAATGTGAGACTATCAGCACCAACTGGCTGGACCTTTGTTGAATTCAGATCAGTCACTTTAAAGAGGTTAAATATTTACGCAGTCACTTATTCTACCTTATATATTTTTTATTTCATTGACATATCTTTGTAGAAATCTGTTTTCCCTTTGACATTAAAGTCGTTTTTTGTCAAAAAAGCCAAATTATATTGACCATGATTATTTTAAAAATCAATCAAACAAAATTACCTCAGATAACTGTTTTTGTCTTAATTCATAACGATAACTATTTCAGTCAGTGCTTTATAATTTATGAGCGTAGTGCCAACTCAATACAATAATTCAAAGTTTTTGAGAGTGTTAGCACTGTGAAACAGAGAACAGGAATTCATCTACAAGTGCAAGGTGAACCCTCCCACACATTACCAGTTGGAAGAGACACCTGGATGGCATATTCTTTACTTGGACTAACTTTATGACAAGCATTTCATTAGTATAAAAATATCCTATGATGGTAGTAAAATGAACTTCAAATCTGTTTTTCTATCCAGCTAAAAGTCCTCACAGTAGCACTGAAGGATATCTCATTGCTTTGTGAATATAAACATGGGCATTTTTGCTGTCTTTTAGCCCCCTGCTTTGATTTTAATTTCACTACCTACAACTATTGATCAAAGTTATCAAAGTAAAACTTGCAGAACTACATATAAACCCTCATTAGTTTAGAGACCTTAAAGTGAGTGTACAGTATGTCTGTAAGTGTAGATTTCTTCTGCTGTCTCCTCTAGGTAAAAAGGTTCACTTCTTGCAGGTGTAAGTAATTTATCAGATAAAATTCCACACATTTTTTATCCCGGTCTCTCCACTGAGGAGTCCTGCAGCTTTAATCGCTATCATACCTTAAACTTTCCTTCAGACAAAAATAAAACAGGATTGGACATTTGCCTGGACTTTTTGAACTTTTGTGCATGGTTTTCCACCTTTTAGAATGAATGAAATAATAAACATATAAAATATTAGCTGTATTATTTATTTTATCAAGACTAGACTACCGTCGTCCAATGACAGAGCGACAAGATGAATTTGTGATTGTTTACAGTTGAGATTAGTGTCTACATGTGTTTTTTATGTCTCAATGTGAGAAGCATGTGTCGTTACATGACGTGTCCTGTCTGACTGGATGGAGGTGGAGAGTGTGCGTGTCTCTGAGAGTAAAAGAGGATGAGATGTTGTCCATGAAAGGATGTAAAGGCGTTTGAGTTCATGTCTGAGGGTTTGGTGTGCGTCTGGGCTAAAATTTGAGTGTGCGTGTGTGTCCTCCTGTTTCAGAGCCTGAACCTCTCCTGGGGGACTTCCGCTGCTGCTGTTATTCTTTGCAGTGAGATGGAAAGCTTTTCCCAACATCTGCACAACATATCATCATGGCAAAGAGAGAGAGAGAGAGAGAGAGAGAGAGAGAGAGAGAGAGAGAGAGAGAGAGAGAGAGGACAAGGGCTGAAACTTTCCTTTGGAAGAAGCCGTGGATTTCACTTTATAGGCCTTTTTTTCCTCTCTGGGATACTGCGGAAACCTGAAAAGTGACCAAATTGCGATTCATTTGTTGATAATTTGAAACTATAAAGAGAAAAATGTAGTGACTCACTTTGAGTCAAAAGGAGAAACACTTGTTAGTGAACTTGATGTCATCATTAAAAAGCCATGCAGAGTCAGAGGTAGTAAACCTTTGCAGTGCCCGGTGAAGCGACACATGCTTTACATCAGACTATTAACGCACTGTAAATGTGGTTACGGATTTCATTTGACACCTCTTCATCCAATAAAGTGTTGATTTTTATGATTCCAAAAGCTGTGAGTGATGCAGATTTGCCCACTGAAAACATAGCCACCATGACATCATTTACTGGTCTGTATCCTTGACTTCTGCATTTGGCCATCACCATCACTGATTTTCTGGAAGCAGACTGAGATGACAGGTTCATTACAAACGGATACATCTTTTTCAGCATTTCCAGATCTTCAACTGGCTTCTTTCTAGGATAAGAAGTGAAACCAACACAGATGCGCCAAAAACTGAGACCACTTGAGGCTCATTCTGAAAGAACTCTATGAACCTTATTGAAATTCTCAACTAAATGCCAAATTATGTAATGGAGACATTTTTGTTCAATTACCAGGTTTATGCTGTTTATCTGCTGCACCACGCTCCAACCAGACCTCCATCCAGAGCTCCAATCATGCCAGCAGGGAAGTTGGTGTATTCCACAAGCTCTTTTTGGTCAAAAGTAAAGTTATCTAGCACTACAAATGATACAAGACAAATGTTACTAGGTACACACCATTTAACCTTGATAACCTGCAATATGCTATATTTGTTTTTCACTGTTATACAGAGCATTCAGCTTTCAGACACCCTTTATGTTGTCACTTTTCTTATATTGCTGCCTGGTTAAAAAAAATCACTGTTATTTTCTAAAACACTTCCTTTTTTACTTCAAGGTCCTCCCATTTTTCTTGATCTTTGCTGACATGTTTCTACATCTTCATTGGAGTCCACCTGTGCTAAATCAAATAGATTGAACATGATTTGGAAAGGCACACACCTCTCTATAGAAGGCCTCACATTTGGGCATTACTGGAGCAAAAGCCAAGCCATGAGCCTGCAGAGCTCAGAGACAGGATTGTTGCAAGGCACAGATCTGGGGAAGGCTACAAAAAAAACCCCCAAAAAACGGTGGCTTCCATAATTCTCAAATGGAAGAGGTAACAGAGGTGACCAAGAACCTGATGGTCACTCTGACTGAGCTCCAGAGATCCTGTGTGAAGCTGGGACAAAGTTCCAGAAAGATGAACATCACTGTATCCCATGACCAAGCTGGGCTTATAGCAGAGTGGCTGGACAGAAGCATCTCTTCAGTGCCAAACACATTAAAGTCCACTTGGCTTTCATTTGGAGCTTTTTGCAAACTCCAAATAAGCTTTCATGTGTTTTACACCGAGGCCTTTCCAAATCAACCCAATCAGTTAAATTTTGTACAGGTGGACTCCTGTCAAGGATCAAGAGAAATGGGGGGAACCTGAGCTAAAGTTCAAGTTTTTTTTTTTTTTTTTTTTTTTTTTTGCAAATGGTCCAAATACTTATGTCAATGTGAAATTATAGGGTTTTTTTTATTTGATAATTTGCTTTTCTTTTTAATGTTCTGCTGTCGTGGTGGGGTGCTGAGTGTACATTAATGAGAAATAAGTGATTTTATTTTGTTCTTTTTTTTAACATGCTGATTGTTTGCTTTTGCAGTTTTGTAATTCATTCACACTACTCTGGGGCAACTTCATTCATACAGCATTTGGAGTCTAAGACAAATTTCCAAGAGGGAACACTTAAAGTAACCTGACTCGCCTGGTGGACCGTTGCATACATTCGCTGAGGATATATTTCACATTCATCTGAGAAACCTCCAATACAACTTGTATGGAGAGGGGAGGACTTGTTAAAAAATTCTCAGAAAGGGATTGGCCCAATGTTATCTCTGGCACACTCATTATGGGCCAATCACAGAGACAAGACAAAATGAGGTAACATGCAGGTGCAGATCTGGTAGTAACATGAACTCGTCAGACAGGTGCTTCTGTAGTTTATGAACAGTGGAGCTTGTTGGTGCATAAAACTCATGACGAGGCCACTCAGGAGGAATAGAAAAACATCCTCCTCTGCCAGTGTGGCTCTGTGCTCTTGTTTTAGTCGAGAAATGTGGTCCAGTTCTGATTAAACTGCCGCTATACTACAGCTAAAGCCAATGTGGAAGTGCAAAAAATTGCAATACAGCAACAGATGTCCACTTGAGGCCCATCTGAACACATCTTTACACTAGAAATAAACTGGTTTACAGCCTGCTAAAAAAATAAAATAATACATTTTAAAAAGTGTCTCATTAGCTTATGTCCTCTCACTGTAGGGGGGTGAATTTTTTGTACCACAGTCGTTTAGGAAAAACCTCACTGTGCACTGCTTGGTGCGTCTCATTTGACAGACCGACAGCTCAACAGGCAGAAGCTACGTTTCTGTCAACCAGAATGTTAGCTAGCTAGCTGACAGGAAGTCAATTTAGTGGGCGGGCCGTTAGGTTGGTCCAAAGTTCGGTTGAGAACGCAATTTCAATATGAAAGCGGCCACTCAAAAGCAGTTTGAATCGGCCTATTGTATGCAGACGACTGACATCACTCAGGCTTTGTCCAGTTCTTTCTACTGTCTATGGACAGGAAAGAGGTTTTATCGCATTATGGAAGGCTTCATTCTTAACAACAAGACAGCACAGGTCCGAACAAAACAAAATATTAACAGTGTGATTTTGGTTGTACGAGTATAGACCAGGGCTAGCTTCAACAGGTTAGCTGTAATATTGCTATGATGTCTAGCCTGGAGATTCGTCATGTTGTCAGAGTATTTCCGTCTGGCATGGCATATCTTGCAAATGACTTGACTCCTGTTTAAGTTGGCACTGTCTCCAATGTTTAAGAAGCCAAAATAAGTCCACACATCCGCTATGAATGCGGCAGAAGCTGCTCTGCTTGGTAGGCATGACCGAATGGCTCACACAGACTGGACGGCTCACGTGATCTGATCTGAAACAGAGCGCAAGAGGGAAGAGTCAAAAGCCTGATGCCAACTAGTGGTCAGAGGTTAAAGTTACATCACAAAACTACAGCACAAAGTAAAATTTCTTTTAACATCAATAAAGCATTTTGAAATATCGATACAGTATCATGCAGCAAAATATTGTGATATTGGATATCTTCTCACCCCTATATCATACAATACTGTTCTGTAACCTATGGCATTCTGTCTTGTTGTATCATGTTGCCACATCATATTGTGCATTTGGCACAAAACAGAACAGCCAAAATAGTGGCAGTCAAGAAGGTTCCAGAAATCAGGTGATATTAGGACGGGTGCTAGTCTTGAATATCACATCTGTGAGCTGCTGCTGCTGCAAATTAACAGCTTGCTTTATCGAGATACTTAGAACTGGCCACTGAGACCAAAGACTCAAGGAAAATGTATAAAGGGGATAGGAAAATTTCAGCTGAGAAGAAGGACCATCAGTATTAGACGATTGGATGCCATTTAGTATCCCGCTGAGTTGCCCCCTGTAGGCTGCTGGAAGGAATGCAGGCACATTTAACTCACTTGAAACCAGATGCTACACTGTCTTTCATAAGCAGTCTATGGTAAAATATTACCCTGCTTGCTTTGTGTCTGTAAAAACATTTACACAAGAAAGACAAGATTTGAACTTTACACGTGGTGTTATTCCCAAATCCATCATGCCATGTGTTATCTGTTCTCCAACAGCTCTTAAACTTGAGCTGTCTCCCTGAAAGAGCGTCCTGAGGTGCAAGAAGACGAGGTACAAACAGCTTCTCATCCTTCCCCCAGCTACCATTTTTTCTTCCTTTATGGTTTTACTCCCCCCTCTCTTTTTCCACTCACTCCCTCTGTGTTTCCCCTCATTTAGCCTAAACCACAGCAGCCCCCCTTTCACCATCTCATACAGTCTCTCTCCTCGTTTATTTCCCTCATTTGTCTTCGTCTGCTCATCTTCTTACTCGCTCTTAACCTGCTGACCCCCTTCCTCCCCTTGTCTTTTTATCTCCCTCTCATCCTTCCTCACGTTCTCTCCCCCTCCTGTCTCCAGTAAATCCCCCCCTTTCTCTGCTATGACTCTTCCACTTTCCCATGACAGAAGCAGAGGCGGGAATCAAATGACCAGCGGGTCTACTTTCACCTGGTCTCAGAGCTGGAGCTGTGAAAGAAAGCTTTGTCCCCCGAACCCTTCATCGCCTCTGGAGGTATGTCCTGCTCTGTCCGTACAGGAAAGGACTTTGGTCTGACTGGAATTTTTGGGGCCCATGGGAAACTGTGAGCGAGTAAGGGCCCTAACTCTCTGTCTGACATCTCATGGAGAGAGTGCTGCGTCATCAGGATGGAAACCTCATGGCACTGTTTCAAAGGAAGCCTTAATATTGTTTCATCAATATTTCAAATAGTAGTCAAAAAATTAAGAATATAAAGAAATAATTAAAATTTGTGTTAAGTTATTGTGTCTTAGTTCACAGAGAATTATCACGCAAATCTGCAATTTCCCTTTGATAAACAGACTTTAGTAATGACTTTGGCTCATGTCTGGACAGGTTTAGTTTAGAACCCCGATGATTAATTGATTTAGCATTCAAGAGAAAATAAACAGCTGCTTCACAGCTCAAAATGACTGTGGAACAGGCTGGCAGTGCCCCTTTTTAACAGCTTTTCTCCCTTGGGTCATAATCATGCATTTAAATGGAACATAGGTATACTGCTATATGGATAAATAAAACTCATGGAGTGTTAGGCTGGCCACACACTACAGGATTTGAGGTAAGATTTGCCTCCCCTGACAACTGTGGGGGCGTATCCTGAATGGAGCCTCGTCTGAATACTGAATAATCTTTGTGTGTGATGTCAACACAACTATTTTACTGCTTCAAATTATGTTGTAGCCTGCAGACCCTGAACTGCAAATATAAAACAGCTGTATCGATAGACACCCATGTTTGTTTTTCTTCTGAAGTCATGTAATTGCACAGGGTAGTTTGCTGGTCGGCAGTAATCTGATGGTCTGGCTGAGCTGTTGAGTGTGTGCGTTTAGAGAATTAAAGATGAAAAATTGTTTGAAGTTTTCCCCAATGTCTGTGGTCTCTTTTGTTTTCAAAATTAACGATTTAAAAATCATCAAGTGTGTGGATGGCCTTAGTTTGACTGAAAGGACTTTACAGTTGAAGACTACAAGTGACCAGCAGAGGTGGGGAGGGCGACTCGTGGGTTTCAGGTCTGTACTTCACAACTATCACTGCAGACTGTGAGATAAACTCTATTAGAGCACTCAATTACATTTTGTTGTGACGGTCAACACAACTTGTTTCAATTCAATTAAATCACTCTTTTTTAAATATAAGTAATCTATTACTGAAAAAACCTGCTTCATCTTTCTTTACCTTTTGTCACCACAATAAATTAATAAGTAAAAAATATTTTTTAAAAATCCCAGAAGCATCTGCACTTTTCTTTCTCTCCAGGAAAGCTGTGTCTGTGCACCAGAGAGCTAGTTTACTGAGCTACTGAGATGGCAGAGAAGAAAGCATACCTTTGTGGAATTATTCACTTAATATCACACTTTTAGACAAAATAACCAAAAACAATATAATAGCAAAATGTAAGTTTAACTGCTCTGTAATATTTACAATAAAACAGGTTAAGCAAACAGTACTACGCACAGTCTGTGTGTAATCCTATCTGCCTCTGCCCAGTTCATTGTCAGACTGTGATCACATAAAAAAAGATAATCACATCTGTTATTACTCTATAGTGTCACAGATTATGAGCCTAAACTTGGTGGTGAAATGACAGTGGAATCAACACATTCAAATGCAGATGAACACTCAACATTATGCTGACTTGGAAAGAATAGTTCAAAGGTTTATATTTTTCACAACACAAAATTAGTCCAATATGTTACTTGTCAACACAGTATTGGGAAAAAAAAAGTTTGAATGAGTTTAAAAGTAATGCAACACAACACTGACCATTACAGCAGCTAAACGGAGTGCATTCTGCTTGAATGTTTACTGGCTTGTATTGTTTTCACTTACACAGCTTAGTCATACAGTACTACGCACAGTCTGTGTATAATCCTGTATGACTGTTCCAACTTCATTGTCAGCCTGTGAACATAATATAAAAAATCACCACGTTTCTTGTTAGGCTACAAAGTTACAGATTATGAGCGTAAACTTGGCTGTGAAATGAAGTAACACATTCAGAAGCAGACGTACAGTCAGCTACGTGCTGCTCTTACAACGGATATGTGGACACAATACAATGTTACAATGTCTTTTAGAATATTTAAAGGGTTCATATTTTTGGCAAGGCAAAAGTAGTCTTATATAACAGTATTAAATGAGTTACTTTTAAAAGTAATGACACTCAATACTGATTATAACAGTAGCAAGATGGAGAGCAAACGCCACATGGTGACGATCGGTGGTAAAAAGCTACACATCTGCACAGAAACTGCATTTTGTGGACTTTGCTGAATGCAATGGAAATAATCTCAGTTAACATTTTTTCCTCTCTGACACCCCCTAAAAACAGACCAAGTCTTACATACCAGTTTGACTTGTATTCTAGATTTTATTATTTGAATCATCGATGAATGGCCCTTTCAGGATTGACATTTAATCAAAAAAGCAATTTTAAGTCATCACTTCCTGCTCTGTTTAACGGAAAAAAATATCTTATTTCATTCTGACTGTTAAAAACATTTTATAGAATAAATAAATAAATGTATGTGTATGAATATAAAACAACATTAAAGCTCCAGAGAGGAACTTTTAGTTTGCACTGATTTTGGTACCTTGTAGAAAAGGCTGTTAAATAACATCACTCACTTTAAATCTTTTCTCTCTAAAACATGAAGAAACTCACTTTGTTTGACAACTACCCCACAGCAGTGGTTACACCCACTAGGAACAACTGTATGAAATAATGTATTCATCTGCTGACAGTATTTTTTGCTTTTACAGGTCATATAGAGACTTGAATATTAATTTCAGCTTTTTCACGACCAGCTAAAAACTCCTCATAGGAGCTTTAACTTGCAATTTAGTGCTGCTGTTTGTTTCTGCTGCCCCCATGTGGCCAAGAAAGGGCTTGCAGCCAAATGAACTTCAATTGCATTGACCTACCTGATAGAGAACAATGCAAAACAAGCATGTTTAGGTGTGGTTCTGATTGGACATAGTAAAACTGTACCTCTCCACATACACAAACATCTGATAACTTGTGTTTGACTTGGTATACAGTTTTTTCCCATTTATACTCTAGACTACTTCTCCCCTGGAGAACAGAGCTGCTGCTGTGAAAAGGTCATCCCAACCTAAAAGAACAAAACCAGCTCTGTAAAATCAGATCTTTATCCCTTAAGTCCTTATGTGTCAGCGCTCACAGTCTGCTGTGAGATGAGTATCAGCCAGTGTTTCCAGCACAGACGTGTCGGGGCCCCTTCACTCCTACAAGCCTGCGACCCACACACTCACTGAGGGGAGTGACCCGGAACGAAACCCAGTAAGGCAGGTCAGATGTCCGTTTGACACACTCTCTATGGGGGGGCTGAGGGGGCCAGGAGCTGGGTCAGATAGTGAGCAGGTGGGATGAAGCACACCAGGCTTTATTTATACAAACCTACAGTCTGTGTGGCTTTCGCTGCCCTATTTTTTTTCAGCACAACTCTCAGGCACTTTCACTGGAACATACAATTTAGTGGAGGAAGCTGTACGCAGTGTACTGTCTCAGAGTTGTTCTGCTGTTGTACCAGTTCAGCAACAATGCCGGATCCTATCCAATAAAAATAACAGAGGAGATGTTCTTTTAGAAATCTTTGGGGGTGATTCCTCCTTTGAATATCATCCCATAGTAAAATGGTTCTCAGCTAGTTGGACAACAGGACCCCCCACCACCTGGTCAGGAGAAATTGTGACCCAAATTTTTAACACTCAAATTTATTTAATGAAAAATGGAACACAACATAATTAAAAAGGACAATCCAAATTTGTTAAAAAGCATGTAATTGCACAAGAGCATGCACGCATACAGCTTATTTTCCTCCATTTTCAAGAAACAGCATGAAAATTCAGAAATTTTTCAAGAAATGTTTTTGTTATCATGAACAAAACAGCCTTATTATGCAAAGACAAAATCAGACAAAATCTTGAGACAAATACTGATATCAACTCATCATTATAGGAAAACATAAAAGTACATCTAAGGATTTACTGTTTGTCCACTTAGGGCTTCCATACATAGACTATTTGCCAGATTTGTTTTTCTTGAAACACATTCACGGCCCAATGGAAATAGCTTTGCGACCCACTTTGGTGTCCCGACCCACCAGTTAAGAACCACTGCTATAGTAGTTATATCACATTAATTGATAAAACTTTACAAATTAAGGAGAAATTTCTGAATGCAAGACTATGTTTTAAAGAAAATGGATGGATAAAGCCTATCCCAGAAGGGATGGAAATTCACCTTTGATGATGCTCAAACAATAAACACAAAGTTTAAAACATTTTAAAACTCATACAAGCATTAAACAGCATGCGGGGTGCTGTTAAAAGCAACAAATGATAAGAAAAGTGTTTAATGGTGTCTATATTATACTGATAAAGGTGGTTATGGCAGTGTGAGAGGATTTATTTGTAGATGCTTTTCTATTTTCTGTAAAATAATTTAACATTTTGATTCATGTGACCACAGAACAGTTTTCCATTTTGGTTCAGTCCATTTTTAATGAGCTTTGGCCCAGAGAAGACAGTGGCTTTTATGGATTGTGTTCACGTATGTAGCATAGTTCTTTGCATAATGCAACTCTAACTTTCATTTGTGGATGGCACGGTGAACTGTGTTGACAAAAAATGATTTCTGGAAGTGTCCCTAAGCCCATGCGTTAAATTTCAGTACAGAATCAAGCCTGTTTTACATGCAGGGCCAGGATCAAAAGCATCTGATGCTGGCCCTTGTATACAGAGAGTTCTCCAGATTATGTGAATCTTTTGAGGATATGTGATGGTTGGATATTCAAAGCTTTCACAACTTCACATTGAGGAATATTTTTCTGAAATTGTTCCTCACTCTCTAGAACCAAGGTAAGGCAAGGCAAAGCAAGTTTAATTGTATAGCACATTTCAGCAACAAGGCAATTCAAAGTGCTTCACACAGGACATTAAAATACAATGACAAAGGAAAAAATAAAAACAGAAACATTTTAAAAGAAAAGTAAAAAAATGGCAGATAAAACCCATAAAAACAAAGATATTAAAGCAAAAGTTACAGTGCAGGAGGGGGGAGAAAATAGAAAATTTGAAGTGATAAAGTTTTTTAGTCAAAGGCAGCAGTGAACAGCTGTGTCTTCAACCTTGATTTAAAAGAGCTCAGACTTTCAGCAAACCTGATGTTTTCTGAGAGTTTGTTCCAGATATATGGAGCATAGAAACTGAATGCTGATTCTCCATGTTTGGTTCTGACTCTAGGGACAGAGAGCTGACCTGCACCGGACGACCTGAGTGGTCTGGATGGTTCATACTGGACTAGAAGGTCTCTGATGTATTTTGGGCCTAAACCATTCAGTGCTTTATAAGCTAACAGGAGTATCTTAAAGTCTATTCTCTGAGAGACAGGGGGCCAGTGTAAAGACCTCAGAACAGGAGTGATGTGGTCCACTCTGTTGGTCTTAGTGAGGACTCGAGCAGCAGCATTTTGAATCAGCTGCAGCAGTCTGATTGAATTTTCAGGCAGACCAGTAAAGATACTGTTAGAGTAGTCAACTCCACTAAAGATAAATGCATGGACACGTTTTTCAAGGTCCTGCTGCGACATTAGTCCTTTAATCCTAGAAATATTCTTGAGTGATAATAAGCTGACTTTGTAATTGTTTTTATGTGGTCTTTAAAATTCAGGTCTGAGTCCATGACAACACCCAGATTTCTGGCCTGGTCTGAGGTTTTAAACTGAAGTGACTGGAGCTTCATGCTGATTTTTAGAAATTCATCCTTGGGTCCAAAAACAACTAGCTCAGTTTTTTTCTCAGTTTAACTGAAGAAAATTATGGCACATCCACTCAGCAGTTTAGTGAACCTCCACCCAGCTTTACCTCTGAGAGACTCTGCTCCTCTTAAATGCTCTTATTGTACCCAGTCATGTTACTGAACTTTTGCCAACAAACCTTATTAGTTGCAGAATGCTACTGCAGCTGTTTTTCATTAGTAGCACTTACTTTTCCAGCCTTTTGTTGCCCTGTCCTTACTTTTTTGAGATGCACCGCTGTCATCAAATTCAATATGAGCAATTATTTTGTCATTAAATGGTAAAATGTCTCAATAAGAACATCTGATATGTTGTTTATGTTCTACTGTGAATAAAATATGGGTTTATGAAATTGGCAAATGATTGCTTTCTGAAATTTTTTGCATTTTACACAGCGTCCAGCTTTTTTTTGGAAGTGTGGTTGTAAATGTAGAGTATGAGTTTGGGTATTTGTTGTTATAATAGTGTATTGCTGCCAGTCTTGGTCAGGTCTCCTTTGAAAACAGTTTAGCAGTCAATAAAGGGGAGGATTGATGGTAACATAATATTTTATTTGAGGTAGAGCTTTTGTAAGGGGAACTGAGGGAAAGCAGCATGATAGGGACTATGTACTGTGCTTTAAAAGGAGCAGTTTCTCTTTAGAACCATTGGGGGAGCTGTTGTTTTATAAAAGCATGACCCTTCATAACCACTGTGACAGGCTGCACAGTCAGATACCTCATATAAGAGGGGCAGGTGTACTGTTAGTGTCGAGGGATGATATGTGTATTTAGGGACAGGTATGACTCTGACCTAATCTCATTTTTAACTCTTAGGTTTTGCCAAAAATGTTGCTGTTTTTGGAATCAAACACACCACACTAATAAAACAGACATGTAAATCTAAGACAAAAATTAAAAATGTGTTTTGGGGCTTTCTGTGCACAGAAGTAAATGAAGATGATTGAAAGAATACAGTGCAGAGCAGGCAGATGTGTTAAATAAATGCAATTGACAATTTTATGTAGAAGGATTTATTAAGTATTTAGAAGTAAATAAAGCACAGGAATACTGAACAACATTGTGGTTTAGTCTGGGTACAGCTGTTCAAATTATGTTTAAAAAAAATATTTTTGAGTAAAAAACACTGAAAATGTACAGTCTTTTAGAACAGTGGTTCTCAACCTTGGGGTCAGGACCCCCTTGGAGGTCACGAGACACCAAAAGGGGGTCTCCAGATACCTTAAAAAAAACTTTGCCAAATTTTAACCAGTTTTCATCATTTTACTCCCCCACAAAATTTAACACATTTGTAAACCCTTTCCACTACTTTTTTCTGCCTGTTTTTGCCACTTCTCAACCAATTCTTGCCACACAAGCCAAATGTTGCCTCTGTTGACCCATTATTGCCACTATTAACCCCATTTTACCACTTTTAATACCAATTTTTCCCATTTTAACCATATTTCATGGATATGCCCTTTTGTGCCAGTTTGACCTATTTCTGCCAATATCTGCCCATTTATTTGTTCTCAGTTAGCACTATTTTGCAAGTTTATAATGATTTTCTTTCCATTTCACCAGATTTCCACCCATTTTTGCCAATTTAAAGCTTTTTCAGCCAATTTTTAATTCCTTTTTACCACTTTTTATGCCCTTTTTTGCCACTCTAACCCATTTTTGCCTTTTTTTTTGGTTATTTTTTTTGCTATCCAAAAAAATATTTGCCACTTCTAACCAATTTTTTGCTACTTTTAAGATCCAACTTCGCCACCTTTTCCATCATTTTTTGCCATTATTAACCATTTTTTCCATTTTTAACTCATTTTAATTCTTTTCTTTTCATAAAATAGATTTTTAAGAATGCTGTATATTACACAAATGATTTCAAAAAGAGATTTGTTTCATTGACATAGTGGTTATTTTTTCAGGTGAAATATAAAAGAAGGATATCACAGCATAACTTTACAACTGAGCATGATTTTGGTGACCTCCATGGTCCCCCAGTTTGGCTGGGCCCCAGAAAGCTTTCCCCTTTATTCCCCCTTATGGGTGGCCTTGTCTGCACATGACTGTCATTGATTGTGCATGGCTGTGTTCAACCACCTTCAGGTACAGTGGGGGTCCCCGGTCTCTGGCAACTTTATTTTGCGGGGTCGCGGGCTGAAAAGGTTGAGAACCCCTGTTTAAGACCACACACAAAGCAGTCAAGCAAGTCATCTTTCAGATTAAAATGTCTCTGCTTAAGTTGCTGGTTGAATCAAAAAGAGGGTATTTAAAGCCATGTTAAGGACATAACAGAGTGTTGTATCTCTACACTTAAAAGGATGAAAGCTTGAACCTTCCCCTACATTAACTAACTAATCAGAGGGTCATATTTGAAGCCCCTCATGGGAAAAAGCTTGTGTTTTGTCAGGACTGCTTTAGTTAACTTATTTAACACGACGTGTTTGACCTCTTGCCCTCCTCACTCGAATGCTTATCTCTGTGTTGGTTTTCTCTGATGAAGAGTGGATAGCAGCATGGTCAAGTTATGCAAGGACTTCACATGTTTTGTAACCTCATCTGCTCCATTGACATTATTTTTTGGGGTAGTTTGTGATAAATGAATGATGTAGAACTTATGAACAGAAGTGGACTAAAAAAATAGATTTACTCAATGTACTTAGGTACAGTTTTGACCTAATGTGAGTCAGTGTTATTATAGTTAACTAAAACTACAGAATTAACTTAAATGTACTATGTAAAAGACTGATTCTTGAGAATTTGGATAAAACAGGTTTTAATTTTAAAAATAAAAAGTAAGTTAAATGACAAAATCTGAAGATATATCATTATAGACAAAGGTCTTGGCTGTTCAGCAATGTACCGGTGCACCCTCCCCATTTTGTACTTTTGTTTTAAAATAGGCATTTTTCTGGTTATTACTTTGTTTTTGTCAACACCGTCAGACACAATAAATACTCCTCTCCGAGGACAACAGGTTTTGTAGGTAATGGGCCAGCATATAATCATCAAATTAATAAAAAATAAAAATAAACCTGTAAAAGAACCTTACATATTCTTATTACAGATTCTTTTTATTCATGAAAATGTTCTTAATTTCCAACAGAACTAGCACTTTTCTTAGTGGGACACGTTTTATCCAAATTCCCAAGAATCAGTGAAAAATCATTTAAATAAAGTGAAACCAAAATAGAAATAGGATGGTTTAAAAAAAAAAAAAGACTAAATTTACATTATAATTGTATAAAATTGAAAGCATCCTGACTGACTGACACATGCTTTATTGTGTGTCTCAGGAATAGTGATTACATTTTGGATGAGTTTGTACGTTGCAAAAATTAATTTGTGAAACAGTATTGAACAGTTTTTTTTTTTTTTTAGAACCTGAGGACATCTCGAAAAAATTCACAATTGTTTTGACCATGTTTGAGTAATAAAAATCAATTAAAGGTAAAACATCCATCGGAGTGGTAAATTTTTATAGGCACAGTATGTTAAAGCTCTTTGAAAACATCTGTTTCACAAGGTACTGTATCAATAAACATTATTATTATTATTACTTTTTGGCTGAGCAACTTTCATATAGTATATTGGCTTCATATTTGGCCAAAGGTATTTTCACTTCAATCACGGACAGAATATCAAGGCAAAGTCGGGGGGAGGAGGGTTTCCGGTTTCTCAGGGAAGAATTTCATCTCTGCTGTTTGCAGACGATGTGGTTTTGTTGACTTCCTTGGCTGGGGACCTACAGCAGACACTACGGCTAAACAATTTGCAAAAGTAATCTAATTGCTATTTTTTTCTCCAAATATTGCAACTCAATATGCGATTATTCTTGGGTTAATCTTGTGTATTTTTCAAAAAATTCAAGCAATAAATAATTCCATAAATAAGACCATGTGTATTGAAAACAATGAAATTATTTCCGTAGTAGCATGAATCTGCAAGCTTTAAGCTATAAAGGACGCTGGAGTGGGGGAGTTGAAGCTGGCTACCAGCTGATCGCAGCTGGGGTACGACCTTCGTGAAATGATGCTAGGTTTCATCAGTTTTAGATGGAATGAGCTAACTATTTTGGCTCGTATTGCAAATGTGGTTTCATTTGCTTTATTGGGCATTATTATTTTTATGTCACTCATTTTATTAAGAAAAACATACATAAAACACAAAAAGGAGGATTCTTGTGAACATTATGAAAAAACGACACTTGAATGTTTGCATTATGTGCATAAAATCTCTGCCACTGCAAAAAATTTATTTATTAAACTGGTCTTTTGACACATTTTAAGTTAAAGAAATATTGCAACTTCTGCAATCTGAAAATTGCAGCAGGCCATATTGCGATTTAATCTAATTTGCAATTCATTGCTCAGCCCTAGCAGACACTGGGACAGTTTGGTGCTGAGTGCAATTCAGCTGGTATGAGAAAAAGCACCTCCAAATCTGAGGCCTTGATTCTCTGCTGGATTTCTCCCTCCAAGTGGGGAGTGAGTCTTTGCCCCAAGTGAAGGAGTTCAAGCATCGCAGGGTTTTGTTCACAAAATGGACTGTGAGCTTGACAGACAGATCGGTGCAGCATCAGCAGTATGGCAAACGTTGTACTGGGCCATCATGGTGAAGAGGGAGCTGAGGCAAAGCTTTTGATTTACTGGTTGATCTTCATTCAAACCCTCACCTATGGTCATGAACTCTGGGTAATGACCAAAAGAATGAGATTGCAGGTTTAAGCGGCCAAAATGAGATCCCTCAGGAGGATGTCTGGGCTCAGCTTTAGAGATTAGGGTGAAGATGGATCTCCAAGTAGAGCCACTGCTCTTTAAATCAAAGGAGCCAGTTGAGGTGGTTTGGGCTTCTGATCAGGATGCCTCCCGGTCACCTCCCTATGGAGGTCTTTCGGGCATGTCGAATTTAAAGGTGTCTCTTCTGCAGAAGTGGAGTTTGCAGAAGAGACACCTTCAAGCCAGACTAAAGAATGCTAAGGACACCTGGAGGAAGATTATGCCTACTGGAAGCGTGTCCTTTGGTCAGATGAGACCAAACCAGAGCTCTTTGGCCTTGGAGATGTTGCTTATGTTTGGAGAAAGAAAGGAGAGGCGTATAACCCACAGTGAAACACAGTAGTGGCGGAATCTTGTAAAGGTGAAAGGAATCATTAAGAAAGATGGATATGTGACCATTTTGAAAGAAAACCTCAAGCAGACAGCAGTGAAATTGGGTCTGGGTCATTGCTTTGTTTTCCAAGACAATGACTCAAAACATATGTGGCTCCTGGTGAGGAACTCCCTCCAGAAGACCAAGGCCATGCCAGAAGACCTTCAAATTTGGAGGAGCTTGGGTGATTGGCCAAAGAAGAATGGGCTGGGATTCCTCAGGAGACATGTTTGAGACTTGTGGAAAACTACAGGCTGTTATTCATCAAAAAGGAGACAAAACTGACTGTTAGCATCAGGGCAGGGGGAGTATTAATTTTGACTCTGGCAGAGTGGTGAAATAATTTGGTTTCAGTGTCCAAAGTAAAATACAGTGAAAGCATCCAAATTAAAACCAGGATGTTCAGAAGAGCTGTGCTAAAACTGGGGAAATACTTAAAAAAAAAAAGACATTTTCATAGGGAGACAAATAATTGTGTCCTCATCTGAATATCTCTTTGATGAATTCACACATTGAAGTCGACCGCATGGAAAAAAATCAATGTCTAAATCCACTCCTTGTGAGAGCTTGTTGTGAAACTTGTGTCATGGACAGCCCCTTTATTACATAAATGCTCAGGTGTTCGATTAGGTATGCATTTAAAAAATAAACCAAATGCTGACTGTATCAACTTTCCCACATGCATCAGCCGTGCCTCCATAATCCATCAACGAACACACACCACAGTGGATTTTCCAGCTTCAGTTTTAGTATTTGCATTGCCCAAAATAGAGCTGAGTTTTGGATTAGATTAAACCTGCTGTGATGACCTAATGTGGTTATTGAACCGAGTGAACAAATACTAGCGGTGGACAGACCAAAGCTGTCTTGTTGAGAGTGGTAAGAGCAATGAATCTCATCTTTGATGTCTTACTATGTATTTAATTGCTATTATAATTATTATGTGAGGTTTAAAAGCTCCGGTGAGAAGTTTTTAACTGGTTATCAAACAAGTTAAAATCCAAAGTGATGACTCTTTATGACCTACAAAAGTGAACAAGACCATCAGGGTAAAGACTGACTACTGCAGTGTGTTTTTGTAATGCCTTAGGCCTTGTTTACACGACGTTTTGCTTCATTTTCCATTTTGGTTTCCAAAATGTTCCATGATTACACGGCAACATTGAGAAAACAATCTCCGTCTACATGAGAATGCAGGAAACACAAAAATGTTGTAGTAAGGTGATTTACTGCATAATAAAATTGTCTCTACAACAAGGATAGTGCTGCACATCAAGGTTATAATAGTTTTGGATTTTTCATTAGTTTCTATTTTTATTTTGTTGTCATCCTCTGTGTTCAATTTCAGTTTAGTTTTTATAAGTTTTGACTGCTGGTTTCCCAGACAGCAAGCAGTTATTGAAACTCTATTGAACCAACGTTATTTTTTCAACATTAAGTCATTGAATCAACATTGAAATATGATGTTGATTCTACATCATGTTGCACCATTTTTTAATATTGAAACAACATTGAAATTCTGAACATAGAACAACAGAATTTCAATGGTATTTCAATTATCAGGAATATTGAAACAACGTGGACATTTCTACTCAACTATAAATCAAGGTGTTTTCAATTCAATTTCAACTGTAATAAGCTGAATATCCAGGCCTAAAAACCCTGCTTTATCTAAAGCCATGGTGTGAAAAAGTGATGAAAACCTTTTAGGGTTGGCAAAAAAAATGACCACACCTGATGACTTTAAAGTACATATAAACAAATTTTTATTAGAATATAACAGCATTTGATAACACATTTACATTTACATTTACATTTAATAACACATTTACATTTAATAACACATTTCCATTTACATTTAATAACACATTTACATTTACATCTAATAACACATTTACCAGTGCAGGCGTCCAGCTCCCCCTGCCCTGTCCGGTGCGTAGCGGAGCCACTTCTGAACTGCCTGGGAAAACATGAATTGGGTCACCATCGCGGGCCCTCCTTGCAGTACAAGAGCATCTAAATAGAAAATACAAACAAAGTGCAAAGTTACGCTTAGTTTATACTTCCGTGAATCAAATTTTTTTAAAAAAAGGAGGGGGCAGGAGCAGGAAACCTAGAGTGAAAATGTGACTTGTTGCAGGAAAAAAGGGACATTTTGTGCATTTTTCCCTTTTTGCTGCTAAAATTGTAGAAAATAAGAGGTCAGTACAAGTGCTTTGGTTGTAAAAATAATATATATATATATATATATATATATATAACACAACAAACTAATTAGATTACACTATTTACAACTGATTTTACATCTGCATGCAATCTACAGTCCGTGTGTATTGTGCCAGTCATTGTAACAATCCTTTTAGGCCACAAAACACAGTGGGATGTATATGGCGCATTTACGTCATGTAATCTAATCCAAACCCCTACATGTGATACATCGTAGGAAAGGTCAGTCTATTGGCTAAACGACTAGTCAGTCAAAAAGGAGCTGGTTCACATTGGCTGAAAGTTTGGAGGGCAGGAGTCCGGGCTGGTCTTTTCTGAACTGCGGTCGCTGGTTGGACATTAGAGCCTGTGGTTTGGATATACAAATTCCGATTGGCTCAAATGAGGTGTCAATCAAACGGTCAGACCCCAGCGGCCATTTTGAGGAGAGATGTAAACAATCGGGGGGAGGAATATGCAGATATAACGAAAAAGGAGGAGGAAATTTACAGAGTGGATGTCTTTTTGTAAATGCAACTATACTTAGTCATGATTTATGGCCTTTTCTTATGAGTTTTGGACAAGATGCTGAGTGTCATTGGATTTATGGATATCTTAGGAAGATTTTGAGACTATTTTTGTGGGAATATTCTGATGCAGTGGAACAGGACAGGGCTTCAAAGGTGAGTAATTCCATTTATTTTACTCCGTCTTTTTTGCTGCAGGTCTGACGGACTGTGTTTGCTGTTATGGTTGTATTTGAGATTGGGTTATATGGCTGAAAACATGAGATTCTTAGCTTTCAAACAGAGGATCACACTTGTGATATGCTACTGCTGTCACTGCTTCTCTGTAAAGATGGTGTTATGCAAATTATGTCGTCAACGGCCCGAATACGGGCCGGTGGACGTTAACTGTAGAAACACTTGCCATTACGCCGCTGTGCCAGCGGTTTTGCTACTGCATTCAAAAAGGCAGAACGTAGAGTGGTTAGCTGGAACGCCTAGACAAGACCGCATAATGCTGGGCAAAAGGAGATTTTTACTTTCCAAAAACAGATGAGCGGTGAGTAACGGAGATTTTTCTTTTTCTCAAGGCAGCGCTTGTTATAACTGTTGTTATCTGTTCATCATTATTTGATTTGTGTGAATGCGAGAGTTAGCGCTGCTCATTTGCAATAGGCTACTAGAGCAGGGTTAGCTAACCGGCACGGACCCTCTACAAACTACACAGATTTTTTTGGTTGGTTTCAGATTTTATTTTGAAACGGAACGTCCAAAGAATAAAGGATTCACGGATGTGTTACCACCTTGGCCTTTGCATATCATCAAGCAAGAATACCAGATTTTTGAACAATAGATAACAGATTGTGTGCTTACCTGGGTGCTTCGCTTGAGGATGAGAGATAAATGGATGAGTCCGCCTCAAGATGATCTCCCGGTCAACCATACATCATCTAATTTTCGATCATATTTCCCGGGCAACTTGCAGTTTCCCGGTCAACTATAAATCGATGGCTTTTCAATAACATGCAGTTTCGCTGTCAGTCATTTTTCAACTATTTATCAACATTGGTGTCATCGCCAGGTCAACCAGAAATAGATGCTTAATCAACCACAATAGCCGATCATAAATCAATGTTGTTCCAATGTTATAGTCATCAACATCAGGTACCATCAACAATTCAATGATGATTCAATGTTTATTTATCATTGAGAAATCGATATCAACCATTCTGACAGTTCAGATGAAATATCAACATTTATTCAATGTCGTCTTGCTGTCTGGGTTATTAGTTAAGTTTAGTATTTATTTTGAAAAAATGCTTCATTTTAGTTTAGTTTTTATTAGGCACCGCCCACACGGAGATGGAAATGATATATTGCCGTTTCGTTTTGAAAAAAATTTTCCGTAAAGACAGGATCGTTTCAGGAAATATCCATGTAAGCACAGAACCACTGAAAACGACTGAAAATGCTGTAGTGCATATGCCAAGCCTGTGCGTGGCGCTGTATTGCTGCCGTGGAAATGCACCAAAAGAGAGAAGAAGATCGCAGAAAACTGACACAACCTTTCCTCTAGTTACCCTTCTGGTTGTTCTCCACATTGGATTTAAGAACATTACGGTGTATGTGTTTCGTATGGTGTATGCGTATTGCGGTGGTGGTAAATGAGCATCAGATTTTGCTGCAAAAGCTATAACAAGCTCAGTAGCTTCTGCATCACGAACACAGTCCTGTTATCAACTAGTGGTGGGAGTATTGATACTACAGTATCGATATATCGATATTTATCAAGTAGTCTTTTGGTATTGATCTCGCTAGCAAGACATCGGTACCAAATGAGTACTATAAAATACGTCTCACCACCAGTCCTTCGCTGAGTGCCTCCCTGCCTCTCCTCCAGACTGTTTTGGCTTTACTGCTCGTCCGTGTCACGTGACTTTAAGGACCAATCAGACATGTCGATCCTGCCATACCATGCGACTTTGAGGACCAAACAATCATGAGTAACAGACATTAGCAACTCCACTCGCTCGCATATTAAATCATTTTATAGTCTGTGATGTGAACCTGGCTTTCTCACTCAGTGTGGTCCCTATGTAAATTTCAAAATTGTAAGAAAACATAAAAAAATACCGAGACCACATGCCAATACCATAAAATATATGAAGACCAAGATGTAAAAAAACATAATATGAATATTTCTCTGAATTTTAATGACTTGTATTTCTTACATTTTTGCTTAAAATTAGTGAATATAGGTGGCAAATCTAGCCCTTCTATCTGAATCAAAAAAAGGAAAAAAAAAAAAGGAATTGGTTATGTTGTGGACATTTTAATCCTATATACAAGTGTGTGCTATAATTATATATATATATATATATATATATATATATATTTACCTGCTTAGACATTTTAATTTAATTGAAGTTTCTCCCTAAATAAATATCTGAATGACCTGCATATGCCTTTTTAACTGCCTGAAATGTGTGACTTTTGAAAGTGTGCAAGTCCAATATTTCATTCTTTCTTCAAAGTATCGGTATTAGTATCGATAAAATTACATCAGAAAGTATCAGTATCGTATCGAATTTGTAAACACTGGAATCGCCCACCTCTATAATCAACCATCATTGTTTTGGCCGGACCCGCACAGGCGTCTTAAGAGGGCTACTCTATATGTGACGTAATCGTTTCAGGAAAGATACGGTTGGCCGTCCACACGGAGACGAAACTGTAGTCATTTACGGATTTGTGCACTCTGGGACCCGTTTTCAAAAAGTAGTGTTTACAGTCACCCAAAACACTGTTTCCATGAGGATGAAACTCCAAAATGACAAAAAACTTTTGCGTAAACTCCTGAATTCATCTCTGTATGGACAGCACCTTAGTTTTAGTGTTTGTTTTAATTTTTTATGGATAGATGTCGGGGCTGAGTGTCTTACTTTTTTAAAAACATACTGGAACAGGCCACTCTTCACTTTTCATTTATTTATTTAATGATGATGTTTGAATTCAACTCCAGACATAAAAATACCACTGTATGAAGTCTTAACCAATCAGATCAGGCAATTTTACACTCCCCAGACTTGGATGTCGATGCCAGTCAATATGGTTGTGTCAAAGACTAAAACGAAGGATATTTTGTCTCCATTTTTATTTTATTCTAGTTAGTTTTGTAAGTGCATTATACAGTTTCGGTTAGTTTTAGTTTTTTTTGGTAAAGCTTAGTTTTTATTTAATTTCAGTTAAGTACAATGATTTTTGAATTTTAGTTTTATTTATTTAGTTTTAGTTTACTATAACAACCTTGCTGCACATTCACTGTTTTCATGTGTTTTTGATAATATGTTACATTTTTATCACACACCTGTGCATGAGAGTAATTCATCACTAAATCCTCCTCACCATCGTAGCGTGGCAGCCAAATTTCACAGCACATATAAACACAAAAATGCAATACAAGACCATTGATTCCTCTCTGACAAATTTTCCCCTAAAGCTTTTACTTTCTCATGGAACTTCTCAGAAAGTGCAGTGCTTCCTGCTTTTAGCGTGGCAAAAAAAAAAAAAACAACAAAAAAAAAGAGAGCCTTTTCAGAACAATATTTCTTTTTTTCCTTTTTCAATTTTATCTGCTTCTTAGAAGTGACTGCAACTATATCTTTTAACCTTAACACAGAAGCTCCAATCATGTCTTCTCCATCAGCTGTGCACTGATATGCAGGAGTAGGAGACAGGAATCAAAGGAAAGAAAAAAAAAGGCATAATGTGACACAGAAATGTGTGACCACATTTTTGTCATTTATTTTGTTTATAATGTGTGAAGCTTATGCAAAAATCTGTGAATGGGAGCATTTTTATCTTAATTTTTGTATAGGTGATTTAAGATGTAGTTCCAGATTATGCCACTAGGGGGCTCAACCCTCCTAGGAGACGGCTTAGTGTGCTTAGCAGCCCCCGTCTTCAGACTGGCAGAAGCGAGGGAAGAGAAACACTACTTGTTGTCTGTCTCACTCCTTTCTCCTGGTTCTGACAGGTTAGTTTAACATCATAAAACACAAATGATGTCAAAACAGCTTTCATAGTATGCTATGGTTTAAATAATGTCGTAATGACTTTAGTTTTGGTGCCAGTATGTGTATTTTGTTCACTGTAACGTCCGTGTTGCAAGATGCTAAAGAGTTTTAGCCTAGCATGCTACTTTAAGCTATGAGCAGCACGTTATGACCGCTGTGCCTTGTTTTAATGCTCCTTTTGTTTTTGTTAACCCTGTAAGGCACCCTTGACATTCCTTGAGAACTGGTAAAGTTCAGTATTTACCATTTGTTTTCTTTATTGAGTATCTATTTTGTGTCAAGATGGTTTAGGTCAACTTTACCTGCATTGCCAGTCCTTTAATGGGGTTTCCCATCATCTGATTTGTTAGCACATGTTAAAGATTTTATTTGTAATATTGTAAAACTTTGCATTAGAGAGAAATATGAGAATGTGTTAATTTTAGATACATTTGTACGCAATTTGGCTTTGAAAAGAAGCATATGGAAGCTAAATGGAAAAAAAACAGTAATAAATGCTGCATTTTATGTTTGACAGAACCACATTTCTGTGTAAGAAAATAAAGACTGGCAGAAGCGAGGGAAGAGAAACACTACTTGTTGTCCGTCTCACTTCTTTCTCCTGGTTCTCACAGGACAGTTTAATCTGGAAACAGACTCCATCTACGGGGCCTGTTACAGATTCTTGGTGGCCTGTATGGAGATTAGCTCTTCATCCTTGTCAGGAGCTGATCCCAAAATCTACAATACCTGCAACGAGAGACCTGGTGGTGCTATGCCCAGTACCAGACAGAGCTGTTGACGCGGTTCCATGCAGCAGTGACATGGGGAGCAGACCTGTAGCTGAGAGCGACCTGTAGCTGAGAGTGACCTCTAGCTGAGAGCGACCTGTAGCTGAGAGTGACCTGTAGCTGAGAGTGACCTGCAGCGAAGAGTGACCAGTAGCGGAAGGCGGGGAAAGACATTGCCATGGATGACAGCGAGAGGAAGAGCCTGGTGTGGGACATCAGGAAGGGCCTGTTTTCTCTGTCAGCAGGTAGCCGTTAACATTGGTCCGGTGGCAGGCAAAGACTCAGCACAGCTTTCGAGAGGAGATGCAGAGGGATGTTTCAAGTACATCAACGCCTTCATGTAAAGTAAGGACTTGTTAGAAGCTGAGGACAGTGGGATGGGAGGATTACTACCTTGAAAGATGCTGTTGATGATATTGTTCAGTCTCAGAGTAATGTTGAAGTAACAACAGAGTCAAGGGAAAATGCAGTGTCATTGTTACAGCCAGTGTAGACCTATCTGACTCAGTTGACCCACTATTAGTCGGTAGGACAGCTGGTGATTCTGGGCTGAGCGATGCTAATGTTTTACCAGATAATGTCCAGAAAAGGATCTCTGATTATGAGGTTTTGGGTTAAAAGCTTTGTGGTCTTGTTAACATTCCTAACACACAAGTAGCCACACAGCCCACAGCTGAACAACCGCTTCCTCTCCAACAAAAAATGCACCCAGACACTGCCACACATCCCACCCCTGAACCAGTAGTGTCCCTGAAAAACCTGCCTTACATGCACCACCATGAGTTTAAAGTTCATGGGGGGGGGGGGCAAATTTGGGATCACTCATCAGATATTACTTATAAAAGTGTGTGCAGGCAGGTTGAAGAAGGAGTTAAGGATAATTTCACTGATTCTGACATAGTGAGGGGTGTGCTAAGGATTATAAAACCAGGGAATTTCAAAGACATGTTTGTCAATAAGAAAGACATGACTGTATCAGAGTTGAAGGGGTTACTCCAGTCCCACCTAGGGGACAGAAATAGCACCGAACTGCTCCAAGAGCTAATGTGTGTGAAACAAAATGAACATGAAACTCCTCAACAGTTTCTCTAGTGTGTTATTGGTCTGAAGCAAAGAATCCTTTTTGGTTCTAAACAACCAGTAAATGGGATAAAGTACAGCCCAGACACAGTACAAGATGTATTTTTACACACTCTAATAGGGGACAAAGAAAAGTTGGAAGTGTATGCAGTGAACGGAGAGCTCATAGCCTTTGATGGGAGGATCGTCTTAACAGTGAACCTACCCGGGAATGAGGATCCAAGCTTATCAATCAGTGCACCCTTCCTCGTGAGTTCTGCCCCCCTTGAGGTGCCCTTAATAGGGTTTAATGTAATAGAAGTGGTAATTCAAGGAAAACTGGACAGACTAGCTCCCACTCTAACTCAGCTGCTGGGTGGGGCCATGTCCATCTCTAGAGATACAGCACAGAACATCCTACACTTTGTGCAGACCAAAAAAAAACTGTTACAGCTCATAGATGCCTGAGAATAGGTCAGCAAGATAAAATCATTCCTGCAGGCAAGTGTAACCTGGGTAAAGTGTAGAGTACCCCCTCAACTTGACCCAACTGACCCTTTGGTGCTGTTTGAGCCTGAGGAAGAGTGTTCAGCTACAGCAACTAGATGTAGGAGAGGGTCTACTTGAGATTCAGGCAGGCAGAATTCCTCATGTAGCCATCCCCTTAGGCAACCACACGAAACATGACATTATCCGGCCTCGAAAATCTTCAATTGGTAGCATTCAACCAATCAAAAAGATTATCGAGACTGACACACATACTGACAAAGACATCAAAGCTCAGAGTGCCACCACCTCCTCAGTTGCTCCAAACTGTTCCATCTCATTGTGGCACCCTCCAGTTTATGTAAGTCACCTAACAGAGGAGCAGCAAGAGGCTGTGAAAAAATGTTGTATGAAGAGTCATCAGCTTTTGCAAGAGATCCTGACGATATTGGCTGTATCCCAACTTTGCAGATGTCATTGGCCCTCAAAGACAACATACTGTGCAGAAAGCCTACTCCTCTGTCCTGAAACCATTAATGGCTGAAGTAAAGGAGTACATTCAAGATCTCTTGGTGAAAGGATGGATCATCAAGTCTAAGTCTCCTTAGGCAGCTCCTGTCATATGTGTCCATAAAAAGGATGGTTCACTACGCCTTTGTATTGATTATAGGTTACTGAACCAGAAAACCATTCCTGACAGGCACCCTCTACCTTGGATTCAAGCTCTGACTGACACCTTGTGGGGCCACTCCTGGTTCAGAGTCCTCAACCAAGGAAAGACGTACCATCAAGGGTTTATGGCCGAAGGCTCCCGGCATCTCATGGCCTTTGTAACTCCCTGGGGGCTGTACGAATGGGTGAGAATACCTTTCGGCCTCTCCAACGCACACGCAGCCTTCCAGAGGAGCATGGAAGAGATGTTAAACTCACTCAGAGATGACTGCTGCATCCCATACTTGGATGACATCCTTTGCTATGCAAAGACCTTTGAAGAGCATGTTGAAGGTGTTCGCAAAGTCCTCAGAGCACTTCAACAGCATGGGGTTGAGCTGAGACCTTATAAATGTGAGCTGTTTCGCAGACAAGTGAGGTATGTTGGTCGCCTTATATCTGCAGAAGGGGTGCACATTGACCCAAGTGATTTAGAAGCAGTGCAGTCTCTCAAGGTAAAATCCCCCCATACAGTTGGTGATGTGAGGCGGTTGTTAGGCTTCCTCAGCTATTACCGCAGCTATGTACAAGACTTTGCCCGCATTGCCAAATCAGTCTATGGGCTTCTCCAAGTCAAACCTGGCATGTCACCAGCCCAAACCCATCAAGCAAAGACAAAGGGACCCCAGCAGTCTTCTAAGACTCCTGCTGAATGGACAACTGAACACCAGTGTGCACTGGACCAACTCATCACAATGCTCACCAGTCCTCCTGTATTAGCATACCTGGACTTCAGCTTACCTTTTGTATTGCACACAGATGCATCAGAACGGGGCCTGGGCGCTGTACTCTATCAAAGACAGGGTGGTAAGCTGAGAGTTATATGGTACGGCTCCAGAACACTCTCTCCAGCTGAGAAAAACTATTGTCTACACAGTGTGAAATTCGAGTTTTGGCACTTAAATGGGCAGTGTGCAAAAAGTTCAGGGACTATCTCTACTATGCCCCACACTTTACCATTTATACTGACAACCCCTTAACTTACATCATGAGCACTGCCAAGCTTAATGCCATTGGACACCGCTGGGTCTGGGAGTTGTCTGACTTTTGGTTCGAGGTGAAATACAGACCTGGGAAGCCAAACACAGATGCCGACACGTTGTCACGTCTGCCCCTTGACATCGACAAGTATGTGACAGAGTGCACAGAAGAACTGTCACAAGAATTTGTGCAAGCCACATGGAATGGATTCAAAGTGGCTCCGGAAAAAGATGTTGCTTGGATTGCTGCCCTCACCCTCACTGCAGGTGCTAACCAAGAACCATCTGAACCACTTCTGACCATCAGCAGGGAAGAGTTAGTCAAAGCTCAGAGCTAAAATCAAGCAGTGGGTGAGGTTCTCAAACTAAAAGAGACAAATGCAGTCATGACCAGCAACACACGACAAACAGTTGGTAGAGCAGCAAAGACGCTTTTACATGAATGGAGTAAATTGTACATTGAAAGTGGACTTCTTTACAGACGAACAAATGAAAGACAACAACTTGTCCTCCCGGCCAGGTACAAGCCTATGGTGTTAAAACATCTCCACAATGATATGGGACACATTGGTGCTGACAGGGTGCTGTCTCTGGTCAGGGGGAGGTTTTACTGGCCATATATGAAACAGGAAGTTGAAGACTATGTGACTCGAAAATGTTCCTGTATCAAACAAAAGAAACCCACAGTGCATGTCCGTGCCCCAATGGGCACAATTACCTCAAACTCACCATTGGACCTTATTTGCATAGATTACCTCCACCTTGAGCCCAGCCGAGGAGGGTATGACCAAAAACAAATCGGAAGGACAGCAGCCAAGCGCATCTTTGGTGACTTCATTCAGCGTTTTGGATACCCCAGCAGGTTACATCACAACCAGCATCGTTAGTTTGAGAATGAGCTCTTCAAAATGCCGCGAGAAAAAGCTGGAACTGGACACTCAAGGACGACACCTTTTCATCCTCAAGGCAATCCAGCAGGAAGGTTTAACAGGACTCTTATGCAGATGCTTAGGACCCTCGGTGAAAAAGAAAAGGAACGACCACCTCCAACAAACTGTGCATGCCTACAACTGTATGCATCATGAATCGACAGGGTATTCTCCCTACTTTTTGCTCTATGGACATCACCCCCGTCCTCTGATAGACTTGGTGTTTGGTCTCCTAGGTGAAAAAGAGACAGTATCCCATAAAACGTATGCAGAAAAGTGGGCAGAAGGAATGACACAGGCGTACAAAATAGCAAGTGAAAACAGTAAACTGTCCAGTGCCCGAGGCAAATCCTACTATGATCAGAAACTGAAAGGGGTTACCTTACACCCCGGGGACAGAGTCCTTGTTAGGAATTTCAGGGAGCGGGGTGACCCAGGGAAACTTAGGTCATATTGGGAAAAGAACATTTATGTAGTCAAGGAACAAGTAGCAGACAACCCTGTGTATGTAGTTTATAATGAGACAGGAGACAGACAGAAGACAAGAGTCCTCCACCGAAACTTACTGCTGCTTGTAGATGACTTACCAGTCGAAGCTCTGCCTAACCAAAGAGGCAAACTAAACAAACCAGTAACTGTGACAGAAACGTGAGGAGATAACAAAGTGACACCAGTGACTCGGGAGGATACTGGTTGAGAGTTCTTGAAAGAGAAAGAGAACCTGGAAGCCTGGAACCTTCCAGTCAGGAATCCTACAAATCCAGTCAATATACAAACAAACAGTCACGCTGAAGTACCTGTACAAGAGCAAAGACATATTAGAGTACCTGTCAGGTATAAGGGACATGAACGCCAAAATCAGTCAACCAGCCAGCCAGGAGCCCAGTTACCACCTGACCCAGGTCTACCTGAAATAGACAGTGAAAGTGATGAACCTTTGGTTCCCAGAGAGAATGAAAGGATTCCACAAGTACCTGAAATAGACCCCCCGATTAGGTTAGAAGGTCAGGCAGAGTGAGGAAACCAAAGCAGATGTTCACATATCAAACTTTAGGTGAACCATCACTTCAACCTCAAAACACAGTTTCCACTCTTACCTCACCATACGTCTCTGCCCGGATGGCTTCTCAGTACATACCAACACCCACAAGTTTTGCACCTTACATTTCATACACACATGTACCTTACACATACATCACACCTTTACTGTATTGAAGGTTATATGTATTATATATATTATAAAGTTGTCTGAAAGGTGATACTGGGTGTCAAGAGCCATTTTCGTTTTTGTCAGGGAGTGTGTGACACAGAAATGTGTGACCACATTTTTGTCATTTATTTTGTTTATAATGTGTGAAGCTTATGCAAAAATCTGTGAATGGGAGCATTTTTATCTTAATTTTTGTATAGGTGATTTAAGATGTAGTTCCAGATTATGCCACTAGGGGGCTCAACCCTCCTAGGAGACGGTTTAGTGTGCTTAGCAGCCCCCTTCTTCAGACTGGCAGAAGCAAGGGAAGAGAAACACTACTTGTTGTCTCACTCCTTTCTCCTAGTTCTGACAGGTTAGTTTAACATCATAAAACACAAATGATGTCAAAACAGCTTTCATAGTATGCTATGGTTTAAATAATGTCGTAATGACTTTAGTTTTGGTGCCAGTATGTGTATTTTGTTCACTGTAATGTCCATGTTGCAAGACGTTGAAGAGTTTTAGCCTAGCATGCTACTTTAAGCTATGAGCAGCACGTTATGACCGCTGTGCCTTGTTTTAATGCTCCTTTTGTTTTTGTTAACCCTGTAAGGCACCCTTGGCATTCCTTGAAAACTGGTAAAGTTCAGTATTTACCATTTGTTTTCTTTATTGAGTATCTATTTTGTGTTAAGATGGTTTAGATCAGCTTTACCAGCATTGCCAGTACTTTTATGAGGTTTCCCATCATCTGATTTGTTAGCACATGTTAAAGATTTTATTTGTAATATTGTAAAACTTTGCATTAGAGAGAAATATGAGAATGTGTTAATTTTAGATACATTTGTACGCAATTTGGCTTTGAAAAGAAGCATATGGAAGCTAAATGGAAAAAAACAGTAACAAATGCTGCATTTTATGTTTGACAGAACCACATTTCTGTGTAAGAAAATAAAGACTGGCAGAAGCGAGGGAAGAGAAACACTACTTGTTGTCCGTCTCACTCCTTTCCCCTGGTTCTCACAGGACAGTTTAATCTGGAAACAGACTCCATCTACGGGGCCTGTTTCAGTAATCATTCAGA
Organism: Cheilinus undulatus; assembly: GCF_018320785.1. Classification (NCBI taxonomy): domain Eukaryota; kingdom Metazoa; phylum Chordata; class Actinopteri; order Labriformes; family Labridae; genus Cheilinus; species Cheilinus undulatus. Next base: position 13,298,879 of record NC_054877.1, on the reverse strand, counting down.
GAAGCAGATATATAGGAAAATAGAAATATCATTCTGAAAAAGCTCAAGCTGTGCTCATGAGCAGCACCACGCTTTATGAGAAAATCCACGAGAAGTTAAAGGTTGTTGGAGTTGAATTTGTCCGTGGGAAAGTAATTATTCTCTGCTTATATCTACATCATAACAAGACTAACCTGCAGAGCATTTTATTTTTGTTAATATGAGCTTTGAAATTCTCTGCCATGTACAATGGTGATTACAGTGATTATCATGATGATCGATTAAAAAGGTAAAAGTCATCATTTCTAAAATTAATAGCATGACTTTATCTAAAGAAAGTGGCACTGATAGCCCTCCAAACGAGAATAATGCGTCCCCTTTTCTAAATCCTGCTGTCTGTGACTTGACAAGCTGAATCACCATTAACTACTACATTAGACGGCTCGGGTCAAGCTGCGACACTCGTGCTTGACAGCTGACCTAGCCGAAGTGTGCATGTCCGTTTTTCAGAAACTGTCATTTTCCATGTTTACACGGAGACAGGGGCGCTTTAAAAAACTTTCACTCTTGAGCCCGTTTCCAAATTCTTCCGTTTTCAGGCACCAAAATGCAGTTCTCGTGTAAAACGCTACAAAAGCTTTGCGTTTTCACCTGAAAACGCTGTCATGTAAACAGAGCCTTAAACAGCTGCTGGAAGTACATGTCAGACAATTAAAGCTACAGTATAATGCACAGACAGCCTTAATAAGTGACATATTTCAACGTTAAAAGACAGTAGGATGACATACTTTGTCTAATAGACATCCCACACATGTTATGGATTGGTAACATCAACACAGAGCTCTTAACAAGGATATATCTCTGTGTTTAGTGGGCAAAAGTTGCTGCTGAATCCTTGAAACCAGAACCAAGTGATGCATAAGTGTCAATGTGTTTTATCCAACCGAAAGGATAAGAATCAGTGTTACTGTCATACGATGCAAAGGAGTGTGGGAATAATATGTGAGCTCCTCCTTTGTGTTTTCATAAGGACACAGCTAGTTTTGAAACAAGGTAACAAGCCATGGGAAAGAAGCAGCTGTCTAACCACAAAGCTGCCTTCTCATTGGTGGAGAAGAGACTGAACTCGGGTATAACTACCTGGGCCAGGGCAGCAGCTGAGTGTGGTTTTCTCTCTCATTCAGGGAAAGCATGAAGCTGTTCATTCTGGTGGCTCTGTTCGGCCTGGGCCTCGCCCAGCACAACCCCCACACCAAGCATGGCAGGACTGCCATCGTCCACCTGTTTGAGTGGCGCTGGGCTGACATCGCTGCAGAGTGTGAGCGCTTCTTGGGTCCCAATGGCTTTGGTGGTGTTCAGGTATGTACAGCTGCAAACAGGAAAAGAAAGATAAGCCTTCGTTTCTCTGTTTTTGCATATTTTGGTAACAAGCGAGATGTAAAATTGCTTTGGGCATTTTGTCTTACTGACAAAAAATAAACAAACAAAATACTAGACATCAAAATCAATGAGGCTGTCATACTCTTCAAACAGTTAAATGTGACCAAAGCTGGTAAAAACTCCTGCAAGTCGTCGTCGTATGTCAACAAATGCAAAAGTTGCAGTTTGCCAAAAAATACCCGGATGACTTACTGATTCAGGAAAATTACACAGTATGCATCGAACCAGTCTGCTTCGCCTACTGTTACCCACAATGCAAAGCGCCGGGTCAGAGTTCATAATAGCGGAGAGCGGTGTAACTTTCACCGGAACGGCCGACGGTTACAAGAAGTGCCATTACCTTTTATCTTTACCTTTTTTAACATGTACTATAGCAAAATATGTTGTAGGATCACTGTTGTTTTTGTTTAGCCGTTACGGCTCATAACGACCGGAGAGGTGCTGTCAAGCGTGTCCTTTCACTGCACTTTACATGCTAAGCTAAAATCAACAGCTATAGAAATCCCGAAAAATCAAATAAAAACACTTCCCAGATTTTTTTCTGTACATAAATGGATGGAAAACACTAGCTTCATTTAATATTGACCAGGGTATGACGTACTTCTGTGTACCGGAAACCGGGCCAAGCATACTACACAATAACGTCCGACTGGCATTCATACTGCATACTACTGTCGAACGCAGTAGTATGCAGTACATACTGCATACTGCGTTTGGCAGGAGTATGTAGAAGGCCAATTCGAAAACAGCTAAAGTTTCAGGCCTTCTCCTACCTTCAGGCAGGCTGTGTGATGGGCGTGAACAACAGGGCCACACTTACATAAAGTCCACCCAAACCAAGCTTCTGAGTCGGACTGGTGACTCTCATCAAAATATTCCCATAGGAAATCCGCCTTCATCAAACTTGCTCTGTCGAGTGATCTTGAAGTTGTCCGAAGTCTGTTGATAATGCTTGCCGCTTCCTCATCATCTCTTCTACTTTTCTTCGCTGCAGGGTTCATCTTGAGGCTTGTTGATAAAGGTGATAACTAGAAACAGCCGGGGTGGCGAAACAGAGGGGATGGCGTTTGAGCCATGCGGTGTTTGTTATTGTCCATCTCAATGGGCGAAACTGGGAAAAATGGCAAACTGAGTGGCCAATTATCAACCCGCAGTTTCGCTTTCCCCTCCCCTCAGTATCCTTGCAGCAACTGTGAGAATAGGGCATTTTTAAACACAAAATTAGCGCTTTTAAATATCACATTTGTGTTACTTTTTTCATCGAATGAGTAGTTTAAATGTCGGACTTGCATAAAATGAGAAAAAAAACGAAAAATGATCATTTTGAAGAAAACGACTTTGTATCCATTTTTCTCAACCACCGGAATGCCGACTTGCAGGAACTTTATCTGGCTTCGGTCACAAATAGTTCACTTATTTGGATCTGAGAGGTATAGCCTGTAACAGACAGATTTCTTATTTCTTTGTTCTATAAAATTGTTAGTTGCTTCAAATTCCACTGAAAACGTTAGTTTTATGTGTGAAAGAAATTTTTTAATTTCGTACAGAAATAAAACTAAATCTATGAAAACGAGAAAATACCTCTAAAGACTCAGTTATGCCTTCTTTACGTAAGAAAATAGATCCGCCCAGCTTAGTAAACATTAAGACTGTCATTGCCCACATGCTCATGCGCGGTAGTTAAGGTTGGGTGGACGTTAGAAATTCATCCGCTAGAGGTTGCTGTCTCACACGGTCCGCCACAGTCCGTGCTCTGCCCGGCTGTTCTCATGCACTTGTCTGTCTATGTGCACAGGTGAGCTAACGCCTTACATATGTTAGCAGTTTCTTAAAAGTCATACAATAATCAGCAGATTTTCTTCTGAAAATGTGAGTTGAGTCCTCTCCTTCGTTAAGTTTGATGCTCTTGCCTAAACTATTGGCTACATTGCTGCACTGCCCCTGTAATTACCGTGACCATTGGGTTCGTACCTGTAAGCTCTGAGAGAAGGTGGAAAAATATGGATAGAGAGAATGGACAAAAAGCACCGTCTGTTTGTGTTACAAACGTAGAGCGTAACTAAGCTTTTTTGTGGTAATTCAATAAAATTCATAAAAAGGACACAGACATTGCCATGTTATTTAGATATTTTGCAGAATTCTGTTGCTTTTCCATCATCGAATTTTTAAAAGGTACTCCAAATATTTTGCATTTTAAATCTTATTGTTAGAATACATCAAATATACATATTTTGCACAATAGTAGCACAAAGAAGACCACTGAAAATCAGTGTTAATCAACTAAAACCAAGGCTAAAATTATTCTCCGACAGTCTTTTTTTCCATGACAAAAACTAGACTAAAACTAACAAAAATAGATCTGTGATGACTAAAACTGACAAAAACTAAGTTTAGTTTTTGTCAGGATGATTAAAGCTAGACTAAAATTACTTTAGTTTTCATCTGACATTCAAAATCTGTGTCATTTCTCCACTGTGGCTAAATCTGTAAAAAAACAATGCAATTCTACTATTCTGTCTCTCAGCTGTAGAAAGCAGGGACCCCAGGTTTGGCATGGTGCATCGAACACACTACCATGATTTGGTGCCGAATTTAGGCAAGACAATAAATGCTTGGATTAAAAGTAAAGACTAAAATGTGAGGATTTTTTATGGACTAAAACTAGACTGAAATGTTTTGAATTTTCATCGGCTAAAATTAGACTAAAATTAAAAAGGGTTGAAATGGCTAAAATTTGTCTAAACTTTATTTTACTCTCTCCACAAGAGGACCACATTGTTAAAAAAAAAAAAAAAAACTGAGGTGGAATCTGAATTTAACAATATTAATTACTTAGTATTTAAAAAGAATAAACAAATATATAGCTTTCATCATGCAGATACAAATAGTAATCCTTAATTCAATCAAAACTCAAGCTAATTTAAACTACTGGTTATCTAAGTCTTTCTTACTTAAACATTAAAGATGCAAATAAATTATTTTTCCAGGGACAGTTGCAACCAGTTATATTGCTAATATCTTGTAAAGAACCAAAGATATACCAGTAATCAAAGAAAATTTTAGAATTTTCTGTTTTCATATTTTAAGGTAAATTCAAGCTTGTTTTCCTCATGTTTTTGATTTCTTGATATTTGTAATAAACTTCCAGCCAGATTGAGTGAGAATAAGAGCTGCCCCAGGCCACAAGTTGTCCACTGCTCATCCAGCACATTTGCTCCCAACCTGGGGTCTGGGTCCCACTAGGAGGGCATCAAAGGGTGCAAGGCTCTGCCTGCTCTGAAAATGTTAATATACAATTTGCACATATCAGCAAAAATAATTAAAAACACATGTACTCCTCATGACAATTAGATCAAATTTTAAGTGTCTCCTTAAGAGCACCACTATTATTTGCATAGTACACTTGACTTTTCTACTCCAATTCTCTGTTTGCAAACATTCCTGTTTAAAGTGATCATAACTGAAATATATTCCCGCTGTTTTTCCCAGATCTCCCCTCCTAACGAGCACATCGTGCTCAACAACCCCTGGAGGCCCTGGTGGCAGAGATACCAGCCAATCGGCTACAACCTTTGCTCCAGATCTGGCAATGAGAACGAGCTGAGAGACATGATCACCAGATGCAACAACGTCGGGGTAAACTACATCACATCACAACACACATGTAGGGACATTCATTTAGAGCAATGTTCCTCTAAGAGTAACAGCAGCTCATAAATCTGCTGCTTTGAACAAGGCTAGAAATTGTTGGCAGATAGATTACATAAGGCTTTATGCATTATTTCAAACAGCTTTCTAATAACATGCAGCTGGCATTTTGAAATAACAGACACTTTTTTTAATCAAAGAACAAACTTATTAGGTCTGTGTCTTGAGGAAATATCAGCCACAATTTGATTTGGACGTTCAACAGCTGCTTCAATTTGTAGACGAACAACATCACAGTAGACCAGTGCAGCTTTGACATATTCAGATGACCGCTGAATGAACCTAATGTGCTAAAGAAAGTTGTGAAAGCGCAGACAGATAGAAGGAAGGTGTTGATTAGCCGTGTTTGCACCTTCAGTCCTGCTTTAATCCCTCCGCAGGTCAACATCTATGTGGATGCTGTCATCAACCACATGTGCGGTGCTGGAGGTGGAGAGGGAACCCACTCTTCATGTGGAAGCTGGTTCAGTGCCAACAAGAAGGAGTTCCCCACTATCCCCTTCACCCACTGGGACTTCAATGACTACAAATGCAAGACCGGAAGTGGCAATATTGAGAACTATGGCGATGCCAACCAGGTAATGATAAAACACTACTAGGAGGGTGTAATGATTCCCAGTTTATTGTTGAAGTCTATTACAGGGGCTGGTGCTTCCAAATCGACCATTTAGAGAGTTTTTAAACAACAATGATAAATTGTGAGTGCACATGGTAAATTTTCTGTTCCAGGTCCGTGATTGTCGTTTGGTTGGCCTGTTGGACCTCGCTCTGGAGAAAGATTATGTCAGGGGCAAGGTTGCTGACTTCATGAACAAGCTGATTGACATGGGTGTGGCTGGATTCAGAGTGGACGCCTGCAAGCACATGTGGCCTGGCGACTTGGCTAACGTCTACGGCCGTCTGCACAACCTCAACACCAAGTGGTTCCCCGGTGGATCCAGACCCTTCATCTTCCAGGAGGTAAGCTACACCCTGTGGCGGATTCAGGATGTTTAAGGGGCAGTGGCGAAAATGATAAAAGGTTACCTGTTGTATGTGGTGTGGCACCAGCACACACAAGTTGCAACAGTTGGAATAAAATTAACTAATGTTACCTTGTTACCAGGAAACTTATGGCACTTAGTTATTTTCTCCACAAATAGAGAGCAATTCAGGATTTTTTTAAAAATTATTTTAGAGGGCACCAAAGAGGGTATTTTGTCAAATTTGTCAATTTAGAGGGCAACTGATCAAAATTTGTCCATTTAGAAATCACGAAAGAGGGCAATTTAGCAAACTGTGTCTATTTAGATGAAAAACATTAAATTTTGTCCATTCAGAGGGCATCAAAGGGCACAGTTCATGACTTTATTCCATTAAGAGGGCACCAAAGTGGACAGTCTGTCAAAGTTGGTCCATTAGAAAGCACAAAAGAGACAAATTGTCATATTTTGTCCATTTAAAATAAACTAAAGTGGGCAGTTCGGTAAATTTTGTCCATCAAGAAGTCATCAAAGAGGGCAATTCAGCTGATTGTATCTATTTAGATGGAAAATCATCAAATTTTGTCCATTTAGAAGGGAACAAAGAGGGCAATTTCAACAATTTTGTCTATTCAGAGGGCACCAAAGAGGACAATTTATCATATTTGGTCCTTTCCAAAGGCAATTTGTTAAGTTTTTTTTCACGTAGAAGGCACTAAAAAAGGAAATTTGTTAAATTTTATCCATTTAGAAGGCACCAAAGATTGAAATTTGTCACATTTTTTCCACTGAGAGGGCAATTGGACAAACTTGATCCATTTAAGAGTCACCAAAGAGGGCAGTTGAGAAAATTATATCCATTTAGATGGAAAATCATCACACTTTGTCCATTTAGAAGGCACTTAAGAGAGCAGTTTGTTCAATTTTGTCCTTTTTAAGGGCATCAAGGGATGCATTCATCAACTTTAGTCCATTTAGAGGGCATAAAAGATGGCAAATTTTATTTTTTTATCCATTTCTAGAGCAGCAAAAAGGAATATCAAAAGGCATTTGTGTCATGTTTTTTCAAACTTTTCTGCATCAGGGATGATTGCCCTCTTGGCCCCCCTCTGAGTCCACCAGTGTTACCCTAGTGTTACCAGTGTTAAATACCTACAAAATTATCATTGAAAGGGTCAAATATGTTGAACAGTTGAGAGAAAGAAATATCAATCAGCCCAAAAGCTTTAACTCCAACTTCATACGGATTCTGCAGGGTTAAAACACATGCTGTAAATGTTTAAGTCATTATGTTAATTGACTTAAACTTACACCATTCACCACAAAGACTGTCTTAGCTAGTCGGCCAAACTTACAGGAAGACATGCAGCCAGTGAACACAGATGCAAGTAATACTTATTACATTCAAAGATACTACTGGGCCTTCCAACGCTTAAAATCTACATGCAGGCCACTGATTCATTGGCTAAGATACACCCACATGACAAATATTTATGACTGATAACGCCTAACAGCAGTCTACAGAGCTGTGGGAAAATAAGCACAGGAATCCAGATGACAAACACAAACACATGCAGACTGGGAGCAGATGTTAATATCCAACAAGACATTATTATTTCACAAACAGCCGTATAAATAGAGGTAAAACTGACACTATCATATACTGTAAAAGGATAAAGCCATTTATTATAATAAAAGAATGGCTGTAAGCTGCAAAAAAGCCTGTAATATAAAAATAAACATGCTTTATCATTACAAACAACAGATGTGTGTGCAAAATGCTTGGTTTTATTTGTCACTCCTCAAAACAAAGACTTGGTGCAGCAATCTGAAACATACATTTCTCTGGATTGTATGATTGATGTGAGCTGTAATGTGAATTTGATTCCCCTCCAGGTTATTGATCTGGGAGGTGAGCCCATCACATCCGGACAGTACACCCATCTTGGAAGGGTGACTGAGTTCAAATATGGTGCCAAACTGGGAACTGTCTTCAGAAAATGGAACGGCGAGAAACTGTCTTACACCAAGTATGTGGTTTTCTATTATCTCTGTGAGAAATTGATATATTTGATTAAGCCACTGCAGAGCTCCACTTAGATTTTACTGTGCAACAGGGTTTGACAAAAATCTGTTATTGACTAGAGCTGGTGTGTTGTACTATTTTTGGCCATTTTAAAAGTTTACCTCTAAATAAACCCTACTTTTGTGTGCAGGTCCTGGGGAGAGGGATGGGGCTTTATGGCCGATGGCAATGCTCTTGTCTTCGTTGATAACCATGACAACCAGAGGGGCCACGGTGCTGGTGGTGCCTCCATCGTTACCTTCTGGGACTCCAGGCTTTACAAGATGGCCGTCGGCTACATGCTGGCCCATCCTTATGGTTTCACCAGGGTGATGTCTAGCTTCCGTTGGAACCGCCACATTGTCAATGGAAAGGTAAATTCTGCTTCAAAAATAGGAGTAATGCGACAATCATATGTGTAACGTGTATCTGAACCAGGTTTGGGATTTTCCAGGACTCTTGAGTGTTTGCACAACCTTGTAAACGAGTAAACGTCATGACGCAGTGCAAGCAAGCAGAAACGGGTAAAGGACGGAGAATTTTGAATGGCAGGTTCAGCTTTCAGAGTAGCCAGATAAGACTGAAGTTATTTGCTTTTACTGTTGACGTGAACTGAGTCACCTGTAGTTCATAGAGTCTTAAATAGCCTGTACCACTTGCTGGCCAAGCACACTGCCAATGCCTAGAGTCGTCTCCCTACCTATTTTAGATTGTTGTCAATGGAGAGGCTCCCACTGGGCCGACGCACTTTGGTCAGACTTGGCTGACGCTCTACCTCCCTCTTCTTCCCTAGCACAACTCATAATTACACCTTCGATAGACCCAGGTTTGTAAAAGGGTGGGGGAAGCGGAACTAGGATCAAGTACCCAGACTGGGGCACTCCCCCCTGTCAAACTAGTCTAATACTCTACATCCCCCTTTCTACCTACCCTACCACAACTCCAACTACTAAAGGACTACTATCACTATCACCAGAGGGTACAAAAGGAACAACATCAGATAGCATTACTATTGATTGCTGTACTGGCATATCAGCTTCTAGACCTCCTTTTATTTGTTGAAATGTGCGGCAACAGCAGGCTAGTATGAAGGACTTGACCTAATTTGGGCTGGGCTTTTCGTTGAAGTTAAATCTATTAAAAACCTTTATTTGTCTTTATATTGTAGGATCAGAATGACTGGATGGGCCCTCCCTCCCATGGTGATGGATCCACCAAGCCTGTTCCCATCAACCCTGACCAGACTTGTGGAGACGGATGGGTGTGCGAGCACAGATGGCGCCAGATCAAGTAAGAAAGCTGACCCATAGATGGGAACATGATGTGCTTTTTCTTGGTCATACAGAGGGGAAAACTATGTTTATTAAAATGTCTCTGTCACATCGTCCATTTAGGAACATGGTAATCTTCCGTAATGTCGTCAGCGGACAGCCTCATGCCAACTGGTGGGACAACCAGAGCAACCAGGTTGCCTTTGGACGTGGAAACCGTGGTTTCATCGTCTTTAATAATGATGACTGGTAAGGACCTCAAGTACTTCTACCGGAAACAACAGAGTACTGCTTTGTGTCAAAAAACTCAAGTAATACCACTGTTTTAATGTTTTTTAAAACAACATGTACTCTGTCTTCTCCTTCAGGAATCTGGATATGACCCTGAACACCGGCTTGCCCGGCGGCACCTATTGTGACATCATCTCTGGTCAGAAGGAGGGGGGCAGGTGCACTGGCAAGCAGATCAATGTGGGCGGTGACGGCCGTGCCCACTTCTATATTAGCAATACTGAAGAGGACCCCTTCATTGCTATCCACGCTGAGTCCAAACTGTAAACACATCCTGTAAAGTTAAATAAAGTCCAATGAAATCACTTTGACGGAGTGTCTTATTTTGGATGAAGGTTAAAAGAGCATGCCGAGTCATATTATTCATATGATGTTTTCTCATGTTAGTAACTGGAAACAAAAATAATTTATTCCTAGCTGTAAGCTGTGGATCAGTAGGTAGTGGGTCATCTCTACACTCATACTGATAAGGCGTCAGATGACTAGAAAAGCATTATACAAGCTCAAGTCCATTTACCATGAAAAAGGGTGTTACTACAACCATAACCAAACCAGAAAACAGATGCCACTTTAAAAATGTAAAAAACACAATGGGGAAGAAGGGTCATACTTTTCTCCCGGTTGTCTTGACTTAACAATGTTTCCCCGATCTACAAATACATAAAGTTAGCATCTGCAATCAATGCATCCACATGGAAAAAGCATAAAAATAAACCTCACAAACCCTCATTAACTTGCAAAGCACTGTTGTGTTATTAAGTGTTCCCTCAGCTCAAAGCAGCTGCCATGTGTGTGGATTTATGCAGTGATTTCAGTCTAACACACCAGTACATGAACCATCCATATGCAGAAAATCTGTCCATCTGTCAGTTAAATATGGTCATAGCAGGCACAAAGACTTGTATCCTGAAGTAACTCCTGATCTGTTCAATAACTTTAGTATTTAAAGTCCTTGCAATGACTTCTGCTCTGCTACCATGAGAGGTTACTCAGTATGTGAAAGGCTAATAGGCTGTCAGAAACTTTGATCACTGGAGGCTGGGGTAAAATGAGTCACTGCATGAACTCCACTGGTCTAATAACCAGAACGGTAATTTACTTTTAAACTGATAAACCTGGGTGTTAGAGTCAGACTTCAGGTAAAATATAATAAATCTCATGTTTTGTTTGACAGACTGTTAAAAAATAGTTTTCCCTCAGCCTTGAACTACATCACACGTAAACACGAATGAAAGATTCAAGGGTAGTACTCCTGATGCTGCAGCCGTTAGACGAGCTGCACGCCACATGAAGGCAGCAGCGCAAAGCCCTTTGGACCTCCTTATCTGGCAGCGGATGTGGAGGGTCCCAAGGGCTTTGCCCTGTGCCACAAGCGTTGATCAGCTAGGCTGAATGCTGCAGGTGGTGCTGAGGTGTTACTGACCCGTTCTCAACTGCTTCAGCTCAACTTGAGGCAGTCTTTGTGGGTCACCGCCCGGAACATGACTTCTCCTCAGGAGGACTCTTGCATACCTGCAACGGGCACCACACTGAGGGTGGGTGCAGGTGGTATAGTCAGCTGGCCCCCTTGATATCGGAGGAAAGTGGTGTTCCCCACATCTGAGCATACCAGTCTCACTATACTTTTTGAGGCCTGGATGTTGACTTATGGCCAAGGCGCTGAATGGACTCCTTTGTGAGAACTGCTCTTCGGTGCATCTTTGGTATTGTTGGCAAGACTATTTCTCTAATCCTGACATGCTCAGGAGAGCAAGGGTGGGAAGGGTCAACTGCCTGATACAAGAATGGCAGATGCGCTTTTAAGGGCACATGTCACACCTCCTCAGGCCTGATCCAGCTCACTGCATACTTGGTCCACAGGACCCAGTGGGCTGGTCAAGCTAGCAAGGGGGACCGTGATCCTTGGAGAGGCTGGGAGGCTGGGACATGTGCCTGGCACAGACCTAGTGGATGGCAATTAGGAGGCCGGAGCAGTACAGGACCAAAGTGCGAAGTGCCAAACTGGCATATACTCCTAAACCTGATCTGACCTTGTCTTGTTTGTTGATGCTTTACCTTTAAGATTTCAGGTTGCTATAAATACACACACTACTGCTTGTTGTAACAATATCACACAGGAGATCTCATAGAAATGTGCTTGAATCAATGTTGGTAAAATTCTGGCTGAGAAGAATGTGGTTGTGATTAGGTTTGTGCATCTGAAAGCTAAAACATCCAGTAGGCAGTGCACTCCAGTCTGCCTGCTATCACTGGTTAGTGGGGGTTTTCGCCAGAGACCGCCCGTCTTGACAAGTCAGACTAAGCAGCACACCATCTGAAAAAAATTCCTAGAATTAGTGCTGTTCACTAATTCAGTCAGCTTTGGCATTTATTTACGGTGGTACAGACGTATTCTGCTACTGATCTGTTTTTTTTTAAATTGTTTGTTTCAATACGATTATTTACAGCTGTTTTAAATATGTATTGCTAAGAACGCAAACATATTTCTCCTTAAAACTACCTTATTTAAATGTCACACAAAAAATGGATTTTCATAATCTTCTTGTGACATTTGAAAACAAAGCAATGAGGTTTTGTTTACTTTTACATCCCTTGAAGCATTGTGGGGTACAATATGGCAGTTAACCTTCAAAGCTAGCAACAGAAATGACAGAAAATGGACAAAGAGACATTCTTGAAATAGATGCAAGCAGGGTTAGAGTTCAAATCATTACTAGCCATCTACTTACAGTGCCGTGAAAAAGTATTTGCCCCCTTTCTGATTCCTGAGTTTTTTGCATATTTATCACACTTAAATGTTTCAGATCAACAAACCAATTTGCATATTTTACAAAGACAACCCAAGTAAATAGAACATGCAGTGTTTGAATTATTATCCAATATTTTAATGGGGTGAAAAGAACCTAATAACTGGTTGTGCTACCCTTGGCAGCAATAACTGAAATCAAGTGTTTGCGACAACTGGTGATGAGTCTTTCGCATCACTGTGGAGGAATTTTGGCCCACTCCTCTTTGCAGAATTGTAGAACAAAGCCATATTGGAGGGTTTTCCAGCATGAACTGCCTGTTTCAGGTCATACCACAGCATCTCAATTGGATTTAGGTCCAGACTTTGACTTGGCCACTCTGAAATCTTAATTTTGTTTATTCTGAGCCATTCAGAGGTGGACTTGCTGGTGTATTCCGGGTCGTTGTGCTGCTGCATAACCTAAGAGCTCTTGAACTTGAGGGCACAAACTGATGGCCGGATGTTCACCTTCAGGATTTTCTGGTGGACAGCAGAATTCATTGTTCCATCAATCACAGGAAGTGACTTACTTTTTCACATAGGGCCAGGTAGGTTTGGATTCAAACAATGCATTTTCTATTTACTTGGGTTGTCTTTGTGAAATATTGATATTGGTTTGATCATCAGAAACATTCAAGTGTGATAAATATGCAAAAAATAAATAAATGAATAAATAAAATCAGGAATCAGAAAGGGGGGATATACTTTTTCACAGCACTGTAATTTGCTTCAGTTACATAGAAATAATAAGTTTCAACCATGGATTTTTTTTAAGCTTTAAAAGCAATAGAAGATAGCTCAGTAAATTAGTCCTCACCAGCATAAACAAATGCAAAATCCTAAACTTAGAGGCAGTGTAAGAACTGTTATAGAGTTTTTTAACTTTTCCTTTAAAATGTAATCTTTGCAGATGACATTTGTCTGTCCTTCTGTGAACAGTGCTACGTTTGGTTTAAGCTGGCCAGAAATGCTAAGGACTGCAGCTTAAACTTGAGCAGTTCCACAATAAACTGTTTCCCTTCAACTTTGTGTTGTGTTCCATTTGTATAGGTTAAAAACACTTACAGTCATTCTTTTCAGATTCATATATGTAGCACTTGGTACAGCAGATGATTCAATAAGACTGTAATTTCTGATTTATTTAAGTGATATCTTTTTATTAAGCATTGTATACAGATTTTGATAGTCAGAGTGTCCTGAACGAGACCTGTGATGTCTGTGAATGTCCTTCCTGCATTGTGTATTCTTCCCCTCCACTGGGACGACTCTGTGCCATCACACTGCAGCCACTTCAGTTTCACCTGAGTGCAGCGCTGGCATCCGTCATTAGGGCAGCGCTGGGACCCGGAGGTCCAATGAGCCAAACCTCCAACCTTTCTTCCTTCCTCTCCCTCTTACTCCCCCCTCCCTCTTCTTTCTTCCTGTCCTGTCACCCTTGTTTCTCCCTGCACGTGTCCACCTATCCAGCCCACCTACTGAGCCCTTGACAGCAGCTCTGGACCGGTGACACTTGGAGTGCCAGCATCTAGAGGTGAGACGGGGAAGGTGATGCCTGACAGAACATTTCAGCTCATCTTGGTTGTCATAGCAACATGGCCATGAGCAAAGAAGCTGGGAGATTCTTTAAAGACTCACGGAAAGAATAAGTCATTGTAATAATCAATAGTGAGTCTTATTATGAGCTCTAAATGTGTCTGTTTTTACTACACTCATGGGCAAAGTGTCAATCAAATGTATAGGTTGATGCACAGTGCTGTGGAAAAAGTATGCGCCCCCTTCCTGATTTATCTTTTTTTTTTCTTTTACATATTTTCACACTTAAATGTTTCAGATCATCAATCAAATTGTAATATAAGACAAAGATGATTCTATTTATTAAGCGACAAAAGTCATCCAAACCTACCTGGCCTTATATATGCCTTACTGGTCCACCTTATTAATCATAAGAAATTCAAGAACAGATGAGAAACAAAGACATTGACATCTATCAGTCTGGAAAGGGTTAAAAAGCCATTTCTAAGGCTTTGGGGCTCCACTGAACTATGGTGAGAGCCATTATCCACAAATGGAGTAAAATAAGATATGCATGACTGTCCTTCTGTAATAATATGCTTTTGAAAAATATGTTTGTTTTGTCCTGTATCTTGTTCAATAGTGTTCTTTTTCCATTTGGGGCATATCATTAGATACATTTGAGTGGACAGAAAAAAAAAGGTCACAATTTTTCTAAATGATGTGGTGATGGGTCCAACCAGTCAAGAACCACTTGACTAGGCCACATTTTTTAAGCCATTCAGAGGTGGACTTGCTGGTGTTTTGGATCATCGTCCTGCTGAAAAACCCATGTGCCACGCTTGAGCTTGAGATCATGAACTGATAGCAGGACATTCTCCTTCAGGATTTTCTGGTAGAGAGCAGAATTCATGGTTTCATCAATTGTCGCTAGTCCTCTGAGTCCTGATGCAGCAAAGCAGCCCCAGGCAACCACACTACCACCACCATGTTTGACTGCTGATATGATGTTCTTTTAATGAAATGCTGTGTTGCTTTTTTCACATGATATAACAGGATGCATACCTTCCAAAAGTTCAAAGTTTGACTTTTGTCTTGTCAGTCAACAGAATATTTTCTCAAAAGTCATGGGGTTCATCAAGATGTTTAAGGCAAATATGAGATGAGCCTTGTGTTCTTTTTGATGAGCAGTAGTTTTTGTAGTTTCTGTAACAGTTTTTTTTTTTTTTTTTTTTTTTTTTTTTAAAGTTTGGGGTTGTTAGTGCTACTCCCAGCCCCAACTCTGGAAGAGCTGGATCACTCTTTGTCAGGCCTTGACCCTTGGACCTATCTCAGCTTGGGTGACGCCCCTCCAACCGTGGCAAGGTGTCGATCCTCTAACAAGCAACTCCACTAGAAAGAAGGTACCTAAGGAATTTACACTCAGACATTTGAGATGGCTTGGACATGTGCTGAAAATGGAGATCATAAAAGTTGTCTCAAGATGGACACTACCAAGCAAAAGAAAACTTGAGAGGCCCAAAACCACCTGGCGCAGAACTGTTACACAGGAGCTGGAAAACCTGTCATTGGGAGAGGTGTAGTAAAGGAAAAACTACAATGGAGAAACTTCATCAAACCCATTGGGAATGAAGATCAGTAAGAAAGTAAGACGGGGTTTTGACCATGGAACTCTCCAATGGATGCCCTTTTTTAATACTCACCTAAAATCAAGTGAGGCCTGCAGGTCTTTAGATGTTCTGGGTTCTTTTGTGATCTCCTGGATGAGTCATCGATTTGCTCTTGGAGAAATTTTGGTAGGCCGTCCACTCCTGGGAGGTTTCCTTACTGTTCAAAGTTTTCTCCACTTGTTGATAATGGCTCTCATTATGGTTTAGTAGTGTCCCAAAGCCTTAGGAATTACTTTATGGAGCTAAGCAAAAATTCAAGCAGGAAGACTGTTTCTACTCATTCATCACCACTTATTCATATCACTCCCTTCTTCCATTTATCTCACTTCTCGCTCTGCTGATCAGCTGATCATGGGCATTCACTCTCTTAAGTACCAAGCCAATCAGATTCTGCCACAGCCTTGTTTGACCATTCATCATGCTGTCATATTTTAAATCTGTCATTCTCTCTTTCACGGTCAGCCTGTTGTTTCAGTGTGGACGCTGCAGCCCTCCTCCACCCCAGCCACCTCCATTCACTTATCAGCACCCAGTCCAGATCCATACAGATCTGACACATTTAAGTGTGACAAATATGCAGAAAATTTTGAAATAAGGAAGAGGGCAAACGCTTTTCACAACACTGTAAATATGTAAGATTATACTGTTAGCCTTAGTTTTGAATATCAAAGGTCTATGGGCCTTTTTAAAGTGGGAAATGTTATTTAATTTTAAATGAAGCCCTAAATGTGGTGATATTTGTTGAAAAAAAATGTGCAAAAATGGAAAGTCAGAGCAGCGGAGTGTGCAGGAAGAAAGATAGAAGGAGACCTTAACATTGGACTGGCCTCAACATATTGCAACTGCTAAATTATTGACCCTCTCTCCATCTCTTGGTCCGGCAGCTGTGAGGGGCCTGTACCTTCCGATTAGCCGCAGAGATGTCAGTGTGGCAGACCGGGGTCTTTGGTCCTGTCATCCTCACTGATGCTTTGTGACATGGCTGTCAACGGCGTCCCCATCCTGTTTCATATTTCATACGGTGCACCAGACCTGCCTGTCACATCGGCCAAGAAGAGAGACAGTCATCAACTTAAAGATGAAGAGGAGTTTTTTGGAGCTTTTTTACTGGCTTGGTCCACTCAGAGAAAATCAAAAGACACTCACTTCTTTGAATTTTTTGTCCACTTGAATCAAATAGGTAACAAACACAGCCATTTAAAAGTTAACTCCCTGTTTAAAATAGCCAGAACAAAGAAAATAGGATGCTTGAGAGCTGACTTTGTGCTCAAAGCTCTTGCAGAAATCATATTTTATGATTCCTTCCAGCAAGGTGTTACATTCTGTCTCACATCACATGGGGGCAGTGTTGATGCAAGAACAATGAAGCATACAGCACAGTTAAAAAGGTCCATGAGACGCTCTGCTCTCTGTGAAATAATTTCATGACTGCTTGAAATTCAATGCATGAAACTAAAGATGCTTAAAAGAATTCATGATTGATGTTTAATTTCAAGAATTAAGCATGAATTATATATATCACCAATTACAGAATAAAAGAGGTGAGTGATATATGACTGTATTGCTGCTAGTATAAACTTAATTCATGCAAAACTGCATCATGTTTGGCTGTCAGTGTTTGCTCCCAGCTGGTAGAGATAATACCTTCAGTGTCTACTAATATAAGCACCACTAGGAGTTTTTTTGCATGAAATTTACATCACATTTTTTTGCTTACACTCTGCAGAAGACCTCACAGCAGAGCGATATTGATCCCTAGCACTTGACAGAATCTTTATGAATTTTCTGGTCACTGGATAGTCCTGTCAAGCCTTGAGCATCCTCACCCTATAGCTGTCACATTATATCTCTGTAGGACTCTATCGCCATGGCAACATGCTTCTGCAAAGTAGGTCGTCTTTAAGAACTTTGAAAGGTGGTGCAGATTAATTATGAATTAAGACTTCACACATGCACTTTAGCTGACATTCACTATATGGACAAAAGTATTCGGCTGCCTGACCATTACATCAACAGGGCGATAATGAGGAAGGCTTTCCACAAGATTTCCACAAGTGTTTTGTGGGAATTTGTGCCTGTTCATTCTGTGGGGCATATATGAGGTGGAGCACTGATGTTGGACGAGAAGACCTGGTATAAATCTATGTCTCAGTTCATCCCAAAGGTGCTCGATTGGGTTGAGGGCAGGGCTCTGTGCGGGCCAGTCAAGTTCTTCCACTCCGAACTCATCAAACCATGTCTTTGCACCTGGGCTCAGTCATGTCTGAATAGAAAAGGGCCTTTCCCAAACCGCTGCCACACAGTTGGAAGCATAGCATCATCCAGAATGTCTTGGCATGCTGAAGCTTTATGATAACCGTTCACTTGACATAATGGGCCTAGCACAAACCCTGAAATACAGACCCATACTATTATCCCTCCTCCAGTCCCTCCCTGCTCTACAGTCCAGTGTTAGTGCTTTACACCACTCAATTCAACGTTGGTGATGTGAGGCTTGCATGCAGCTGCTCAGCCCAAGAAGCTCCAGCTGCAAAGGTTTTCTGCTTACATTAATGCCAGTGGAAGCAGGGGTGTGGCCAGGGATCTTGGCCATGAGAAAGAAATTTACTCAGGGACCCCTGAGTTGCTAATGCTGGACTGTACTATTTAGACATTCTTGGAGGGAGGAGCAGGACCCCCCCCCCAGTAATTTATGCCATGGGCCCATGCCACCCCTATATGTGGAAGTGTGGAGCTCTTCAGTAATGGAATCAGGGGAGTATTGGTGACTTTTATGCACCTGAGCACTTGTTGACTGTGACCTTATGGTCTTTCTCTTTGGGCTGTTGTTCCTAAACACTTCCACTTTCGAGTAATATCACATACAGTTGAATGCTGGAATATCCAGCAGGGAGGAAATTTCACAAACCATCTTATTACAACGGGCAATGGTGGCATTCATCCATGCTTAAAGTCACTAAGCTCTTCAGTGTGACCCATTTCATTATCACAAATGTTTAAAAAATGGACTTTTCATGGCTAGGTGCTTGATTTATACACCTGTGGTAACAGGTCTGATTGAAACAACTGAACTAAATAGTAAATGGGTGTGGCCAAATACTTTTGTCCATATAGGGTATTCGGCAGATGTTTTGAAGGTCTTTAAAATGTCCCTTTCTTTTAATGTCTGTATAAAAAAAAAAATCATATTTTATTCCCAAACAACAGTAAGAAAGCTGCAAAATTCTGTCATGAATACAAATGTCAACAGTGAGCTAAAGTTTGCTTAGCACCTTGATAAATGTAGCTATATCAAATCAACAATAAAACATGGTTCAATTCTACAATCGAGTAAATTCAAAATGAGCCCACTTTCATGTATCAGGAAGGAAAGTCATTTTTAAGTCAGATAAAAGATGAAAATGCTGAAAAACTTAATTCTTATGCTGATGACCCTGTCATGTACCATTCAGGATCCACAACAGTCCAAAACTCTTACCTAGTTAAAACTTGCTTTTAACACTGCTCTGTATACTGTATCAAAGTATTGATACTGCAAAATTTCATTTTTATGCTGATGACACGGTCATGTACTGCTCAGGATCCACTCCGGATCAAGCCCTTACTCAGTTAGAACTTGCTTTTAACACTGTTCAGCAAAATTTATTTGATTTAAAACTTGTTTTAAAGTAAACAAAGAAGTCACGCTGTTTTGAAATGCCAAGTCAGACCTGCCAAGCCTGGACCATAGCATCCATAGTGTTGGAATATGGAGAGGTTTTGTACATGCATGACTCATATCAGGGCTTAAATTCACTGGACAATGTATCATGTAGTGCTAAGGCTCATTACTAATCCTAAAGCCCTCCCTCGTCACTGTTTGTTGTATGAATGTGCTGAATGATCTTCCTTGTCCACATGTTGACTAACACACTAGTGTATTCTCATCAACAAGGCTATCTTTGGGCTTCTTCCCTCCCACCTTCTGACCTACATCAGTCAGAAGAGCACAGGAACTCATAACTTTCAATCCTAGGATCTTTTCTGACCATCTGTTCTAAAGGTTAGAATAAACTGGGGAAAAAAGGATTATTAGTTTGCTGCGCCCTGTGCTTGAAATGAATTGCAAAAAGACCTGAAACTTAACAACCTTGTCTTGTTGGACACTTTTAAGCTCTATCTCACTGAGATACAAATGTGGTAGACTTTGGCAAATATCAGAGGATTAAATTTGCTTGCATTTGATTTTATATCCTGTATTATGTTTTCTTTGTATGATTGCCCTTGTGTGCAGGGGTGCCACCAGGGATTTTGGGCCCCATGAAAGAAGTCTTACTGGACCCGCCCACAGCCGGCCATTAGGCCAGCGGAAAATTTTGTTCCTGTTTTACATAAAACTATGCATTTTAATGATATTTTTGACTATCATTCCCATATTAGTGAAAATAACAACATGACAGTTACTTGGTAGGGGAAGCACTGAAAATACAGTGAAATTCATTTAGATTAAATTATTTGCTGTAAGACTGATACTCTATATTCCAAAACCCAACTTTCTTCAAATACTTGAACATAAAATTCTCTTGAGATTAATTACCCGAAAATACAAAACCTAAATACAAAATAACCTCTGTACCCTCTTCCATCTCTTCTTCCACTTCCACTCTCCTCTCTGACAAACTTGAAGAGGATCCTGGACCTGGCTCTGTGGTGTACATGACATACAAAAATTATAAAGTATTTCCTATAATGCAATACCATTTGTAATAGCATCATAATCACCATTTCAGGTGGCCTCACCATTTCGTTTTACTTAATGGTGTTTTCAGTAATTTAACCAAAAATAACAAAGGAAAATGTGACTTTACTACCACTACTTTTCCACTGCTCATTGTCTCCCTCATGAACCCCCACATGCAGGTCTATTTTATCTCCAAAACTGTAGACTCACAGGTGATGGCATTAGATTTGTAGTGAAAAAATACATATATGAGGCTATATGGTTGTTGCTATTTAATCTTCTGATTTCCAGAAAATGTAAACATTTCTTTGATTGGATTGAGAGCAGTCACCCAGTCTGCACCCACCAGGAATGTTCTCTGTTCCTGCTGCAAAGCAGGGGGGTGCATCAAGTTTTTCTTGGTTAAATAGTTAGCTAAAGTATTTTCAAAGGAACTATAATTATTATTCTTTTTTGTTATCAAATTGACATTGGAAAAGCTGCTAAATTCTGCAAGTAAATCAATAAAAAAATCAACCAATCAGCCAAGCAACATTAATCTACCATAGACCCTGCAACGAGCAACATTTAGCACAGTTACAGCATAAAGAAAACCTCTCTTTAATGGGCAGAAACCTCAATTTGAACCAGACACATGCTGAACAACCATCGACTGAGGCAGTGCTGTGGCTGAGATAGAAAGAGTACAGACAAACAAGCGCAGCTATAACAATTAACCGTCTACCAGTATATTTGGTAGACTGATCATAATAGTATTACATTAGCATCAGTAATGATGATGAAAATAGGAGGTGCTTAAAACAATTTAATGTGAGCTGTTCTCAGATTCACTATAGCATCAAAAATAATAAAAAGATTTAAGGCTGGTATTACTGGTTGTAGTTGTTGGAGTCAGCCACAGCAGGCTGTCCACACCAACACTAGAAAAGAAATTCATATTTTATGTATTTTCAACACTGAAAAATGCTTTAAGATTCTTCAAACACACCAGTGTGACAATCTTATTTAGAATTCTCTTTGTTGTATCTTTTTGTGTGATACAGCTTCATATCCCCAGTGGATTGATTTTCCCGTCTACGCATGATAAAACATATTAAGCAGCCAGATGCTGTTTAGTTGTTGTTTTGTGAACAGACGTCAAAAAAATGAAACACAACCAAAATTCAGTTTTGCTTATTGTAAGAACAAGCTTCTATTTACTATCATGCTCTCTGAATTAAAAAAATCCATATTGAATATAAAGTCTGGAGCTATTTTCACCAAAAAGTTTTAAACTTTTTACCTGTGTGTTCATCTTCACTGTATTTTTAGTGAGTGTGTACTGAGTTAGCTTATTATAGTTGTTTGTATTGTATTTTTAACAGTCATTAGGAGGTTTTCATGCTGTGCTTTTGGCAAGGTCTCCCTCCATTGAAGGAGGGTTTTATCTCAATGACTTTGCATGTTTGTACGGTACATTTGATCATTAGATAGGATACTAAAATAGGAAATAATGAGTCAAAAGAAGCATATTTGTATCAAAATAGCCAACAATATTTGGAACATAGTACAGAAAACTTTGTGTTGCTCAGTGTTATAAGAATGTCCCAAAGACATCACAGTTTTTTATTACAGCTGCACTTTGCTGCAGTAGGTGTGGGAATAAACTGAAAAATAGCTAAAGTATTGTTTCTAGTACCAGTCTATGAAGTTTATAATATATATTTACTATAATCCATTACATTTTAACAGACATTCTGATATACTGATAGCAATCTCCATTTACTTTAAGACAATAAAGGCTGGCAATTGTCTGGGGCCTTAAGCTCTTAGGAGCCTCTAGATATAGTATAGATATGCAGCACATAAGGCATCCATCTGGAATCACTTCCAATGACAAGAATTGTAATTTGAGTGATTAAAATAGATTTTGATTTTCCCCACGTCCCTGGGGAGGACCCCTGTCCCAAACAGCAGGGTCTGAGCACCTTAAAAAGCCAAAAAAAGAAAAAAAAAATCTTTATGTCAAGCATTTTGATGTTAAAACTTTTGACTTTTTACAAATTAAAACAGTGTATTGTTGGATTATAGCATGGAAAAATGGCATGCAGTGGATGGATGGATATGGTACCTTAAGTAAGTATTTTTAATACTAGATTTGGTCTGTTTAAGTTCTAATGCTTTTCTTAGAGACACATTTTTGGATATTTCAATTTCAGATCCTGCTTTGTTTTCAGAGCTATGATCATTTTAGTTCAACAGTAAAGGATCTTGTATTGTTTCTCTGCCTGGGGCCTCCAAATGACTAATACCACCCCTGGCTATCTCTTGAGTTTAATAATCTCTTTTTCAAGGGGTCCAACTAAAAATGTACTACAAATGTAACTACAAATGTAAACACATTCAGCATGCATTCAGATATTTTCACATTGGCCTGATACAATTTTACAATATAAACAGGAATTAGACATCACTAAACATGCAATAGTATATCATGTCCTGTAATTTTATTTATCATATATCATATCAAATCATATAATTTCATTTTATATCATATCATATCATATTATATCATATCATATCACATCATATAAAACCATATTATATCATCATATCATATCATATCAAATCATATCATATCATTTATCATATCATATCACAATATTATATCACATAAATTCATTTTATATCATATCATATAACATATCATATCATTTATCATATTTAATTTTATTTCATATCAGATCATATCATTTCATACCATGTCATCATATTATAACATGTATCATATCATATCATATCATGTAATAGTAATATTTCATATCATATCATATCATATCATATCATATCATAACATATCATCATATATCATATAATTCATTTTATATCATATTGTATCATATCATATATCATATCATGTTATTTATCATATCATACCATTTCATTATGTCATATAATTTCATATCATATCATATCCTATCATTTATCATATCATAACATGTCATCATATCATATTATATAAATTCATTATATATCATATCATATATCATGTACTATATAATGTCATTTATCATATCATACCATATCATTATTTCATATCATACAATTTCATTTCATATCATATCATATCATACCATATAATCATATCAAATCATATAATTTCATTTTATATCATATCGTATCATTTCATATCATATTATATCATACCTTTTCATCACATTATATCATATCATATCATATCATATCAATGTTGTTTCATATCTTTATGTATCTTGTTGTCCTGTATCATATCTCATAGTATGTTTCCTCATTGCACACAGCCTTCCAAACAATAGAATGGCTGTCAACCCAACTGCTGGATATTGAAGGCAATCTTTTCAATTAACAGGGAGAAATTCACTGTTACTTAAA
The DNA here is from genome assembly GCF_018320785.1 of Cheilinus undulatus. Taxonomy (NCBI): domain Eukaryota; kingdom Metazoa; phylum Chordata; class Actinopteri; order Labriformes; family Labridae; genus Cheilinus; species Cheilinus undulatus. The sequence continues at coordinate 13,275,083 of NC_054877.1, read as the reverse complement.
GCAAATCTGAGAGAAAATGTACCAAGCTAAATTTGCGCCTCATTTTTTGGCCTGTTTTTTGTCCCCTTTGAATTATTTCAGCTTATCAGCCCATAAACATACATTTAACATATATAAGGAGCCTAGTTCTGCCACTTACACCTTTATTATCATGTCTGAAACTTTGGCAGTATGTAATATACAAAATTAATAGAATCAGCTGAGTCAAAATAGAAAATTCTCCTCAGCAGTACACTTTTGCATTTAAACCTTAGAGAAAGAAAATAGCATGAAATTATACTGATACATTAGCTCATTGGTCTGTGTCACAGTTACCCTTTTCCTACACCTCTGCTGTCCTTGCACTGAGCTTATTCATACCCCCCACCAACAGATTATACAGCGGCACACAGAGCTACGTGAAGGTTGGCCTTTTGTGTCCTCATACATTTCTCTGCTTTAGTCTTTAATGATATCGTTGCCTGGCTAAGTCATCTTTTAAAGCTGACACCCCACAGGGTGGCCAACATTTAGTCTATGGTGTGCATGTGTGCGAGAGTATGTGTGGTATGTGCCCCAGGCATTCCTAAATGTAGGGAATGACAAGCTCTGCTTAGCCCTGAATCTTATACCAAGACTGTAATATGAGGCTAAAATACCGCTATGTGGAACAGGCGCCTGGTGCAACTTTGAAATAATTGAGACAAACTCATTCAGTCGCGGCTCATTTAATATAATGAGCAAAGTGAGCTGTTCAATTTGCATACTGATAAGATGCCTCCATCAGGATACAGAGCCCCCCTCTCCCACATATTCACTGTGGATATTACATTTAATCAGAGCATGGATTTACTCCACAAACACACTCAGAGAAGTGCAAACTAAGGCTTTCAATTAGGCCTCTGTCAGGTCTTAATCACCTCAAAGGCAAATTGGGCACCGGGTCAACAACTTCCTGAGTCATGCTGCCAATAAAAGGGAGCTAAATACAGGCTTTAACATGGATCGAAGAGAAACACAAGGCACATTCAGTCTGTGGAAATCTGTTCTGAAAAAGAAATCCTGCCTATTTCAGCAGCATTTATATTTCATGTGCTGGCTTTGGGCTCTTATGTGATGACCCCTTTCAGCTGTCGCCCTTGTGCTTTCTTTATTGATCCCTGTTATTGCTGTGGAAGTCCCCTGCTGCTTGTGTTTGCTCCCTCACATTTTCTCAACCCCCTTTCGAGCTCAGATTCTATTGCACGGACGCTCTCCCTGCCTGTTTGTATTGCGCGTGGCGGTATAGCTTGAAACCGAAACAGGGGGAGCAGCAGCGGTGGTCGGTCGAAATCATATGTTTGTGCAGTGCCTCGGAGCGCTGCTGGAGGAACTGGACCGGGGACGCAGCCCACACAGCCTGATTCCAGAGCCCACAGGCCTGTGGAGTAAGACTTTCTGAAAGGGAGCAGATGGTTACATGAATAGTGCAGCAGGTCCCATCCACCCCCGCCCATTGCCTTGCGTGCTGCACATTACCTCAACAAACGCTTCTCATAATTGATGTGGGGGAATGGCCCCATCATCGCTGGGTTTTGCAGAGTGGCAGAATCATGAAGGTCATTACTGTGACACTGACAGACTTCATGAGCTGTAATGAAGGAAGTGAGACTTTCGAAGAGGAGTCGACTTCCTGAAATCTCTAGTATCTCATAAGATTCGCCCCAGCGTCTGGCACATAGAAGAAAAAGCAGGGTTATTACTCACCTCACATATTGTTGGTGTAGTCTCTTTATCATGACTATGGTTTAACTCATTTCTCTGTGGGTGACTCAGAAACACTTTTTACACCTAATTCCCTCACTGTCTGCCAGGCTTTGCAGGGGGGAAGCCCACAGAAACAGTTGAATTATAAATGGCAGCCCAGGGCAACACATGACGTTAAAGTTGTATAGCTTGGATTAGATAGAGCATATCAAAGTCAGCCACTGCTAAGAACCATACTATTGACTGTGTTTCCAATGTAACTCATAGAAAGTCTTTAATTTTCAACACTAGGATGAAAGGATGCTGGAGCAACTTTGATATGCCTCATGTATTGAAGTTCATCAAACTATTCCCATGTTGGTTAAAAATGCTTAGCAATTTCAATATGCTCAACGGAAAAACGACTTTCTATATTCCAATTTTAGTGAGGCCCTAGTCAGCCCTGGCTACCAATGGATCTGCCTTGGCCAGCGTGAGAACAGTGCTCTGATGCCACCTTTACAGTAACAATGTGAAATTTCTCCCTGCTGGATATTCCACAGTCAACTGTAAGTGATGTTATTAGAAAGTGGAAGTGTGGGAACAACAGCAACTCAGCCCTGAAGTGGAAGACCATGTGAAACAGTGCGTAAAAGAAACGTGTCAGTACCTTACTCAGTATCTATGTAACCACAGCAACATGTTGTCTCTTGCACTCATTTTTCCTCACCTTCTTCTTCGGTATTGATTCATTTGTCTCATGTAAAGAACAACATGCTGGATGGCGTGCTTCCTCGCTGTCTGCTCATAATGCCCCAAGGAAAAAACACAAATCCCAAGACAGCATAAATTTGGTTTTGTTTCATTGGTTATGTAGTACGTCATCAGGAGATGGATTTCATCATCTTCTATGTCTTCTTTTCTTTTCTCTCTGTTTGGGACCACAGCACCACAAACTTATAACTGCTTGACATTATCCAGATGGTTTAGTTTGTTCAGCCAAGTGCAATGTGAATTCAAAGTGAACTACATGAAAGTGCAACAATGTTGGAATTTCAGCCCTGAACCAAACCAAGTCCCTGGACTATAAGGTGTGAAAATGACCTTAATGCTTCTGCAAACCAAGATATTTTGGACAATGCTATGCCTCCAACTTTGTGGTAGTAATTTGGGGAAGGCCCTTTTCTATTCCAACATGACTGTGACCCAGTGCACAAAGCAAGGGCTATGAAGACATGGTTTGGTGAGTTCAGTGTGGAAGTACTTGACTGGCCAGCACAGAGTCCTGACCTCAACCCTTCAAGCACCTATGGGATGAACTGGATCTTAGATTTAGGTGTTCACATCAGGTAAAGGGGTATCCCAATTCTATTTTTAATTGAGGGCTAGGGCTACATAACCCTGGAAACAAAGACTTTTCAGGACCACACTTGAAACCATGAGCTATGGTGACAGACTTCATGAATAATGAATTTCCCACCATGCACTGCGTTTACTTGTGAAATGGCCCAATGGACTATGAAGGAGATGTGTAAATTTAAATATTTTCAGCATTAATAAATGATTTCAGAAAATACAACAGTTGTGTTTTCTTATACAGTATATTCAATCTTCAGGTACAAGGGACGGGAGTTAATTGTGTTTTCAGTATATACTTGTGTAAAGGAGGCTATTAACTGTATAAATATATGGAGAAGCTCAACATGGAGATCCATATAGTGAGAACGAGATGGTCAAAACTTTATTTTCATCTCCGATGATGCACTGTTTATCGGTAATGTGTGATGTTAAACAGCAATCAAGTGGCGTCTCATTTCTTAAGGGAAGGTTTTTACCCCTACCCCTTACCACTCTGTTTCGAGGGGAAGAGGAGGTGGTAGAAATGGGATTGGTCCTATGCCAGTGTCACCTTTCCTATCTTGCTCTGTTGCTGCTATGATATAGTGGATCAGAGGCAGGATAAATGGAGTACTTGGTCCGGTTTATTCTGGAAAACATGGGACAGCACACACACAACCACAGTTGTGAAGAATTAACAGCAAGTCGTTCAGACGTCTGTTCCCGCTCAGACCACAGCACAACATTGTTTGTTACTGTACAGTGATCATATAGTGGTAAAATTTGTCCAGATAAAGGTAAATGTTAAATAAATGAAACACACAAAGGTAATACAAATATATCTTACAAAACTAAAATATTTTGGAGGCTTCGTAAGAGTGGGATGCATTCAATATATATACACAATTGTTATACTAACAATATTTTCCCAGTATCTTGTATCACATTACCAGTTTACAGACATAAAAACACAATGTTCACAGACCAAAGCTCCTTTTAGCATTGTAGGACTAAAATTAAATCAATAGCACCATCTAGTGGTGAAAACATGCCACAGCAAACATTTATTAGAAACACATTAAACTCTGTTCCCGCTCAGACTACAAAGAAAAGTTCCATGTTAAAATACGTATCGGCCACATTCACTCTTTAGAGCCAGCGGTAGCTAGCTAATGTTACTAGCTCTTACAGACTGAATCAGAAGTTGCTAACAAGGCAATAAAACTACTGTTTCTTCCAGCATTCCAGCATTTTATGCGTTATATCCTCAGAATTTACATTTTAAACAGAATTTATGTCTGAGCGAACAGAGCGGCAACTTACCCACAGCATAACATCGTTTGCTACTGAGAGATGGCTAAAGTGCACAGCATTTAATGCAAGGCAAACTTCCGCTGTGGATTTTCAAAATAAGATACACAACGGTAAAACTATGGTTGCAGTCCCAGTTAAGAGGAATTTGACAATAATTACAGGTGAACTTTTTTACACTCTTACACCAGGCCTTCTTGTCCAGTGTTAGTGTTTGACCTCATAAATAATCTACAGAATGAATGGGCATAAATTCCCACAGAAACACTCAAACATTTTGTGGAAAGCCTTCCAATAAGCATAGAAAGTGCTACAGCTAAAGGGGAGGAAACTCCATAATAGAGCGCATATACTTAAATACAATATCATCACAGTCTCTGTTGGTGTAATGGTCAGGCAGCAGAATACTTTAGTCCATACATTGTACTTTATATCTATGAAACATGAGCATTTTAGCATTCTGAATTTAGCATTTTAGCTCAAAGTGGCAAAGATGCTTGCTAGTAGCTAGCATCAGCTTACCCAAAGCCCTGCTAACACTGAGTTTCTGTGTGGAATTAACAAATTAAAATGCTATTTACTGATTAAAAAACATGCTATTATGAGCTTTAAAACAGAGTCAGGAAAGGGGAGGCAAATTTTCCCTAGCTGTGGTTCAGTATTTACTATTTCCCCTCTTATTTATAACTCTTGGCACAAAAAAATCAGCAAAGTGCATTTTCCAAAATTGTGAAGGACTGCTTAAATAAGCACAGGCTCCCACCACATTTCACCTTCTGTATTATTCACCATCTAATAAACCCAAAGCACTGTTTGTTTTCTCAGTTTTTAGTATGCAGGTGCAGCATGTTGTGTACATATTTGTTCTGACTGCTTGTTACTATAAGATTACACTTTGTATATGCTTGTCATTAAATTTAATTAGCAAGCTTCCCTGCCAGTGTAGTTATTGCAAGGTGTTGATAAGTTGTCACTCACAATGCAGCACTGCCAAACAATGACCAAACAGAGGGCTGATGACATGTAAAACCCAAGGGAAGATGTCACATTTCCCAGGATATTCATGAGCTTTTCTGGATTTAAATCTGCATAGAGGAAAACAACAACAGGCAACAGGCCTCTCCAAGGTGAAACACAAGTGTTATTTTATTTATGCCTTACTCTCCCTCCTCCTCCACCCCTCTGTCTTCACTCTCTGGGGAGCCAGGCCGCTGTGCCCCAGAAAGCTGACATACCCAGGCTGAGGGGAGCAAAGCTACGGGGGGAGATGGGCAGCTCCGTGGTCACCCAGACAGAGCCGGCACCGAACACATGCAGCAGTTCTCCTCCGCTGCACCAACACTCTTTTTCCAGAGCGCTCGCTTGACCTTCAGAGATAACAAGAGGGGTTTGGTGGGCAAGGACTCAGAGACAACTTTTATAGAAGAGATTTAGGGTGTTGTTTTTGGAGGAAACATTAAGCCACAGAAGTCATTGACAATTAAACTGATTGCACTGGTCAGGGTAGGTTCTTCTGTCTTGTATGCAAAATGTGCTGCTGCACCAAAAAGATGAAAACAGGATAAAAAATTATTGACTACAAATACAGTATGGACCATTTCCCTATGGCAGCCATGTTCCTGTGCAGCACTATATCACCTACAGAGCTCCAGATGTGGGGCAGGAGGTGATTTCAGCATAGACAAAAACAATCAAAATGACAAAGGTCAGTGCTGATTACAGCTGTGCCAAGTGGCCTAAACATGAAAACAAAACTCTCAAGAGCTCATGGAGAATAATTGGTAGACATGGAGACAATTCCTGCAATTGCCTCTTTTAGACCGGGTGTGGCACCTGTCAGATTGGACTTGAACCATCACAACTTTCATACCTGATGTATATGTACTGCATATAAGCAGACTTGGGATATTGTTGACCGGTGGAGGGAGCACTTTGAGGAACTCCTGAACCCAACCAACATGCCCTCCAAGGAGAAGGCATTAATGAGATTCACCCTAAGATGCCAAAGGCTTTGGACACAGTAAGGCTGTTGTGGCTGACACACCTTTTCAATGTCACATGGAAGTCTTGGCAGTACCTGTGGAGTGGCAGACAGGTATGGTGGTTCCCATTTTAATAAAGGGAGACCAGAGGGTATGCTTCAATATTGGGGTATCACACGACTCAGCTTCCCAGGGAAAGTTTACTCTAGGGTGCTGGAATGAGACTTCGGATGATTGTCAAACCTCAGATACAGGGGGATTAAATGCAGATTCCGTCCTGGTCATAGGACAGTGGATCAGCTCTTTACCATTGCAGGGCTTCTTGAGGGAGCATTGGGGTTTGCTCATTTATTCTACATGTGTTTTGTGAACTCTTAGAAGGCTTACAATTGCATCCCATGGCGGGGGTCATGTGGGAGGTACTGCGGTAATGTGGAGTCCCAGGGTGATCCATCAGGTCCCTGCATAACCAAAGCAGGATCTGTGTCCTGGGCACAAAGTCGCACTCATTATAAGTTGATGTTGCATGCATTACTTATCTCCAATTCTGCAGCCAAGGGGAGGAAGGTTAGTTGACCTCAGAATATCTGCCTCCAAGTATAGAGCCATGGTTCTCAGCCAGGAAACTGTGGATTGCTCCCTCCCTCCTGGTGGGGGGTGAGTTCTTAACCACAGGTGAAGGAATTCAAGAATCTCATGAGTGAGAGTAGAGTAGACCATGTGATTGATGGGCAGATTGGTGCAACATCAGTAGTACTGCAGACGTTGTACCATACCGTTATGAAGAGGGAGCTGAGCCAGAAGGCAAAGCTCTCGATTTACTGGTCAGTTTTCGTTCCAACCCTCATAGTCATAAGCTTTGAGTAATAACTGAAAGAATGAGATTTTGGGTTCAAGTGGGCGGAATGACATTCCTCAGGAGGGTGACTGGGCTCAGCCTTAGAGACAGGGCGAGTAGCTCGGACTATCAAAAGGATCTAGTTAGGGTCGCATATGACAAGGACTATTCCCGGTTGCTCCCCTGTGGAGGTCTTCTGGGTGCGTCCAACTGGGAGGAGACCCCGGGGTAGACCCAGAACTTGCTGGAGGACATATATATCTCATCTGGCCTGGAACAGCCTGGGAATCCCCCTGTGATGTATTCCTGCAGTCACAGTCCTGTCTTTCTTCATAATTTTTATCCATATTAAATCTTCCTTTAAGTGACTTGATTCATTGTATAGCTGAGTCAGGAAAAATGTGGTATAAAAGCTGTATAAAACTGGTGAGTTTCTCCACAGTAATGCCAGCTTTTACTTTGAGACAAACAAACCGGAAGCGTAATTGTTCAGTGTTTATCTTGTCTGTGACATATCCTGCCGATATCTGATAAAACAAGGTAAATATGCCTCTCTAGTCATAGTTTCCAGTCTATTTTTGTCAAGTGATATTCATGGCTTGTGCAAAAAATGTAAACCTAACCTCTAGATCAGTGGTTCTCAACTGGTGGGTCAGGGCCCAAAAGTGCATCACAAAGCCATTTTAAGTGGATCGTAAAAGTGTGCTTAGGAAAAATGAAATTGTTTAAATCATGCTTGTTTTGCCCTATCCATCTGTTTGGTATTGTTCTATACTGCTGTGAGAGGGGCTTAGCAGGGGGAGTTTTAAGTATTCTGGCTTCACTTCCAGGCACCTGTTTCTCAGTCCATCTTAATATACAGTGTATGGTTTCACTCTGTGGCCCAGATTGCCTGAAAGACACGATTTTCTTCCTAAAATACACACATCCTCCTCTACAGGCTTGATGTACTTTCATTGTGCAGACTTGAGCTTCATCTTTTATTACTGAATTATTTGTCTGTTTATGTTATGACTGTTTTTTATGTTTTCAGCCCAGTATTTATTTTGTTTTTACAACATGCTTGCTTCCTCTTCAGCATTCTGTGTTTTTTGTCATTTGCTTACTTGTTTTGTGTGTTACAGTAATGATAAATTGAGTGTGTCATTTTAAAATGAAATAATTCAGTATGTCTATGATGGGATATGCAGAAAGCCTTCTCCTTTCCTCCATTTAGATCTACCCCCCTGCCCCCCTTTGCCGCGCATTGATTGGCCGAGAGCGAGATTGACACGTCAACGACAGCTGCCCAGCAAACTAGCCCTGTTAGGTCAATGCACCCTGACAGCTAGCTGACACCCCAATTTCCTGATGAGCCGCCTGCTGTGCACCGTCTTTTAAGGAAAAGCTTAAGACATCTTCACTGCCAGCCTTCCCGTTCCTCCTGCTTAATTTCCTTCCATCACTTGTCATCTGATTATGCGCTCGTTGACTTTGTTGTGTCAGCAGATGGAGAGGGGGTTAATGACTGGGGGCTGAGAGTGCTTCAGTACACCCCCGCCTCGTAGGACATGTAACTTTAGTGTGTGGGATGGATTAAAGAGGAGGGAGAGAGTGAGCGGGACATGTATGTGCATGCGTGGCTTTAAAAGGCAACATATAGTCTACGTGCAAGCTTTCCATATCCAGCCTCCTTTAGGATACTTGTTAAGGGTTTTTATGTGTCACAAAAAAGAAATCCTCAACCACATGAACACATGGCCTACTGACACGTTTTTGTACATGAACTGATGTGAAAGATGTGGGTTTATACATTCTAATAAAATGTGCGTACAATGTCATGTAGATATTCTACAACCTACATGTTGGTTACTGCTTTTTTTTCTTTGTTTTGGTCAATCTTAAAGACTTAAATGAATTTTAGCTATAGGCAGCCCTCTGACCCCTGCTGTGGTTGCAAGTAAGGGGATCAAGAATCCACTGCATGAAATTTTACATCTGTAGAGGTCAAAAACCACATGCTAACATACAGCCAATACATGCTCAAACATTTCTTATATATACTGCCCACTTACCTGTTGCTCTTGCTTTTAGCATCATAGTAATGCATATACTCTCTGTGGCAGGTGGCTTAAATAATGATGTGTTTCCAGTCGGTGCCATGTTGAAAAAAGCCAGGCGTTTCCAATGGAAATAAACAATATTACAGTACAGTTAAATCTAATTTCTCATCACTGGCTGGTGAGTTTTATTAAACATTGCCTGAAACGCCGCAAGTCATTGAGAATAACCAGAGGGCTCATATATCTTTTTTATTCAATCTAGTATTTACTAGGCATTTTTTTTGCATTGTATTAATTCTTTATGCATCATAAACTCTCTGTTAAGTCATATTTAGTACTTTGTTAACCTAGCACGCCAGATGGATTTTTTTACACATGCATCTGGTAAACCCTTCAAAGACTGCATTTGGGAAAGGGCAGAGCTGCTTTCTTTATTTACCCTTACCTTAACCCTGGACAGAAGTTTAACCCAATTTTATTTAGAATGTTTTAGCATGTTTCACTCACAAGAATGGTCTATGAGAGTGGTATCAGTGATGAGTCTGCAGCGAGACTGTCTTGCCACAGTCCTGTGTGTGTGTTCCAGCACTCCATCCAACGCTAGACATTGGACTTGTTGCGCCTTAGCTGTCATTGATCCCACCCTGAAGCTAAATGGCAGACTTGCTGTTGTTCCTAAACACTCCCACTTTCTAATATCACTTACAGTTGACTGTGGAATATCCAGCAGGGATGAAATTCATGAACTGTCTTATTGCAAAGGAGGCATCATCAAAGTGACACGCTTGAAGTCCCTGAGCTCTTCAGAATGTCCCATTTTGTAAAATGTTTGCAAATGCAGACTCCATGGCTATGTGTTTGATTTAATACACCTGGGGAAACAGGTCTGACTGAAACACCCTAATAATTAACAGGTGTGACCAGATACTTTTGTCCATATAATGTAGATAATATATTGAATTTCAGGCCATGATAAACCAGATTCAAGTAGAGTAGGAAAACATTTCTATGAAATGAAACATAGCAATAAAAAAGCACCAACTGTGAGTCTTACAGTAAATGAACTGTTGGTTAAGATGTTGAATCAGCACACCCTAAAAGAAAATAAATACTGAATGAACAATAAAGAGTTACAAAACTGCTGTGATAAAGAGCACCCACAGGCAATGATTCAACTCGGGCATTTGCTGAGCAGCATATTTGCTTGATCATAGATCTGACAAATGAAACAATGATGCCGCATGTCAGTTAAACTGCTACTGAACGGTGCCAGTTGTGGTTGCTACTAGCAACACAATGTTGAGTTAAGACCAACCATGATGCAATGCCCAAATTATTTATGACATGTCTATGTGTAAACATGCCCTTGGCTGTGCTTGTAAATGAGTGGATTGTGCTATTTGTCTCTTCAGATTTCTTTTGTCCAAATGAAAACCAGATAGCTAGATCTTTTAAAACATTACTGAAAAAGATTTAACAGATTCAGGAAACACTTGAGCCCCAGGAGTAACATTTTAACTGCTACTTTATGTGGCACAATGGATCTGATCTTATGTCTATAATAGGCCATATTTTACCCTTATCAGAGATGATTTAGTGAGTCAGCATTACAGCCATTTCAACCCCCAGATCTGATTATTAACATGGCCCTCTGAACACAACAAAACACACTTCTGGGTCTTCCTTGTCTTCCTGGAAATATATTCACTTCATGCTGTATAATGAGAGTCAGTATGGGGTCCATATGGTTACAGCAGGGTTGGGTAGCAGCAGAGATTGGGAGACAGGAAGGGGGTAATGCACGTTTTAATGAGATGTGAGTCTCTGTGGCACACCTGCACTTCAGCGATCTGTGAGGATTGCTCACTGGAGCCTGGAGAAGAATAAGTCCTGAGTAAAGAGCAATATAAGAGCCTGAGAGGGAGCCTAAGATGAGTCCCTGACTTCATCAACAACTATATTAAATGAAGTAGGCTGGCTGCTTTTGGACAAGACTCCTGATATGTAGCACTGTTGTTCTCTCTCTTCACAATGAGGAATAAACAGCTACTTAAGCAATATTGTGCTCTAGGGAGTGCTGTTGTGCTAGATATCTGCACAGCTGGTCATAAGCACAAGGTCAGAGACTGAGAGCTGAAAATGATTGAAGTTCTGCACATATTCTGTAGAACAACACGAGTCATCTTTTAAACAAATGTGTCCAAATGTGGTGCTCACCTGTTGAGTCAGCTATGTTACTAAGTTATGTTACAAAATTCCCTGTTAAAACTTGGTAGTTTGTGATTTTATTTGCGTCAATGTTTGGTTGTATCTTAACTACATTAAGGTAGCATCAAGACTAACCAAAATGTTATAGCAGATTCAACTGTGACCAATCAGTGATAAGCATTTACTTCATGCAGTCTATGTGATGCTGCCTCTTTCGTCTAGTCTCTGGAAAAACTAACAGCAGAAAGCAGCTTCCATATACAAGTGTTAATTCACAAACAGTGAGGAAATATAGATAAATTATGACAATTAGGATTCGGTGACAATGAAAGCCTGCACTCATTGTCTACTGAGGGAGTAAAATGACCGTGACATTGAGTGGTGAAATCTTCAACTCAAACATTAGGTGATTTAACAGCACTCCTTTTTGGGCAATTAAATTATCTCTGCTCATTGGAAACAGAAGCGGGAGTGCAAAACAGTCATCACATATTTCTGAGGGATATCATTTATAATAATAAACACTATGTCAATTTCAAACAGACAGTTTTATTGAGGATGAACTCACTGCTCATACTTCAAGTTACCCCACCTTTAAAAAATGATGACCAAAATTTAACAGATGACTGTGAAGGATTTATGATGATTTCTGCCAAATTGAAACTATCTTTGCTAGTGCTACACCCAAAATGAGTAGTAGTATTATTTTGAGCAAGGCATATGGTACTTACTAGTGTTGTAGTATTTGAGAACAGTCTTGGTCTTCAGACTGGTCTCAAGACAACATTTTGAATGCCTTGATCTTTTCTCAGTCTCGGACTGGCCCGACTGGGTATTTACAATCAAGAAAAGTGGAGACCAGCACTGATCTGCTATTCTTTGACTTCATCAATGTGATAATAAGGAGAAGCACTTGCTAAAACAACAAATAGCTACACCTGCAAAAACTCAGACATCAGTCCATCTTATTTCTAGTCAGAAATACCTCTGAACACTTACTTTAGACCTCATTCACCTGAGAAATCTAGATAAACATCTCATTTTCAGATAATTATAATAATTCCAGACTTGTCAGTGGCTTTTAAATACATACAAAGATTTATTTTTTTACAAGATAGTTGAACAAATTTGTTTGGATTCGAGATTTTTGCATGTTGTGCTTTAAAAGAGTTGCAGAACCTTTTCATGTTTTTTTGAAATTGATTTTTATGGTCTTGACTCGGTCTCGGCTGATGAATAATTGAAGTTGAGTGATCATTTTCAATTAAAATTGAGCTGTAATTCTTTTTTCAGTTCTCATTGAATGCCTCCTATCCAATTAAATTGCTCAGTGGAAGTGATTGTTGAAAATCTGTGGAACCAGAAGTTGTTTACTGTAGCATAATTATAAGTAGAAGTGCTGTTATACTGTATATCAGGATTAATAAAATGACTCTTGTCCAATAAAATCACTCAGTGGGAATTTATCATTAATAATATTTATTGATAACTATTTTATAACTCATTGAAGCATAGTTATGTGTAGCAGTTCACTTATTCAGTATATTAGCATTCATAGAATGCCTCTGCCCAGTCAAAACACTTGGTTTGAACTAACTCTGGACAATTCTAAATTCACCAGTCTTTCTACTGTAGTAGCATTATTAGCATTGGTGCCTTTATACTTGATATAAGCACTTACTGGATGCATGGAAATAGGTATTTCTAGTGTTTCACTTCACTGTAGCATAAGTAACAATGTTATCATACTTGATATCAGCAATACTTGATACCAGTACTGTTATATTATCCAAAAGCAATCAAAGAATGACTTGTCAAATAAAATCATCCAGTGGGAACTCATCATGAATAAACAGATAATACCTGTAAGAAGTAGTGCTTTTATTCAGAATAAAAGCACCAGTCAAATAACCTGACAGGCCAGATGGATTTGTTTCACACATCCATCTGGAAAACCTCTCATAGACAGCATTTGGACAAGAGCAGAGACTTTGAAAAAATACTCAGAGTGTGATTGGATGAACGTTCTGCCTGTCACATCTTTCAATCAGAGCAACGAAACATGTGACGTAGCCACTACCAAGGAATAAATCCATAGAGAACTGCATAACGCACACCATGGCAACTATAGACATGTCAGTACACGACTTTTGTAGTTTTTTTAAAGGAAAACAACTCAGCTTTATCAGCATCCACGCTTATGTCTTCCGCCATATCCGCACTGGCCTCTTGTTGCTGCTTGCTTACATAACGACTCCGCTGCTCCCTAAGGCACTGCCCCTGGTCACTGATTGGTCCTGTCACTTCCCCACTGGGCCCAAACTGTTCAGAAGGGAGCTCTACAAGATGGATACGCCTGTGAGAAACATGGAAACGGGCGAATCCATCTGCTTTGCAAGTTTACCAGTCAAACTGTTGAAAAATCTAAATCTAAATTGCAGTGATTGTATAAGCACTGGTGTCATTGTACTGAATATCAGGACTATGGCCATTTCCAGTATTTCTAGTTTGCTGTGGCGTAGTAAGTATCAGTGCTGTTATTCAGTATAAAAGCACTCACAGAATGTCCCCTGTCCAGTCAAATCATTTGGAAACAACTTACTGTTAAAAAATCTAAATTCACCATAAATTCCAGTAATTGTGTAATCACCAGTGCCATTGTACTGAATCAGCACTATGAACGCATTGAAATGTGTATTTCCAGTATTTCTAGATCACTGTAGGGTAGTTCTTAGTACCAGTGCTGTTATACTTGATAACAGCACTCATGTGACACCTCTTGTCCAACTGAATTGTTCAGCACCAGTGCCATTATATTATCCAAAAGCAACCACAGAATGGCTCTAGTCCAATATAATCATCCAGTGGGCTGCCTATCTTTGCCAGGACATGCTTGAAAAATAGGTTTTTAATCTCAGTGAGGTTTTAGTGGTTAAATAAAGGCTAATATATATATATATATATATATATGAATAATTAGATAATGCCTATGCTTTGAATTAATTATAGCAGTTATAAGTAGCAGTGCTGTTATTCAGCATATAAGCACTCACTTAACGTCCCCTGTCCAGTCTATTTTTGAATTTGGAATCAACAAACTTGGATAATCTTAATTCATCATGAATTGCTGTAATCGTGTAATCACTGGTGCCATTGTCCTCAATATCAGCACTCACTGAACACCTTTTATCCAATAAAATCATTCTTCAAGAAGTCACTGCTGAAAGAATGAGTATTCTCATGTAGCATTGTATAAGCACCAGAGTTTTTGTTCTTGGTATCAGCATTCATGTAATACCTCTTGTCCAATCAAATTACTCAGTGAGAAGTAACTGTTAAAGAAATAGATATTTACTGTACTTCTAATTTTGTGTTGCAAAGTTACAAGTACCAGTGCTGTTATACTTGATATCAGCATTCCTGTCACACCTCTTGTTTAATCAAATGACTCAGTGAGAAGAAACTGCTCTAGAAATGTTTTTTACAGTATTTCTAATTTAGAGTAGCAAAGATATACAGTAAGTATCGGTGGTAACAAACCAGCATTCACAAAATGATTCTTGTCTAATGTTTTCACTTGCTGAGAACTAACAGTTAAATAGTCAGCTTTAAGTAAATTTTCAAATCAAATTATAATAATAATTTAGATCAGCACTCATGGAATGACTGTAGTCATTTTAAATCCAACATTATGAACCAATTGTTAACAAGAGGTATTACCAGTATTTCTAACTTATTGTTGTTTAGTTTAAAGGCCTTGTCCCCACAGTAGATAAAAACTATATATTTCTGGTTATTTTTGAAAAAGTTTTCCGTAAGCACAGGATTGTTTCAGGAAATGTCCGTGTAAGCACTAAAAACGACTGAAAACGCTGTAGTATATATGGCAAGCCTGTAAGTAGTGCTGTAAAGCTGCCATGGAAATTCACCAAAGGAGAAGAAGAAGAAGAATCACCGAAAACTGCCACAAACTTTCTCCTGGTTGCCCCTCTGGTTGTTCTCCGCGTTGGATTTAAGAGCATCTGGTGTATGCTGTTCTCAGTGGTGGTAAAGGAGCATAACAAGCTCAATAGCTTCTGCAGCGCAAACACAGTCCTGTAATCCACCATCGTTTTTTTGGTTTGACACATGCATGCGGCTTAAGTGGGCTATGCTATGTGTGATGTAATTGTTTCAAGAAAGATGGCTGTCCACACTTTTGCGTATACTCCTGAATTCGTCTCCGTGTGGACGAGGCTCAAGTATCAGAGCTGTTTTAGTCCATGTCAACTCATGGAAACTTCTTGTCCAATCAAATCAGCAGGGGAGAAGTAAATGTGCTGTCATATTAGCACTTACATGAACCCCTCAGTGATAACAAATCTTCAATGATCAGGTATGACATGTATTTCTGATGTAGAATTGCTACTGGGGACCAGCGCAGTTGTACCCTATATTAGCACTCATTGGATGCCTCTTGTCCAATCAGCTCACTTTGTGTTAACTAACTGTTGAAGAATCAGCTATTTTGAGTTTTTCTAGTCTATATAAATACAGTTATTATTATTATAGTTGTGACAAAGTTAAAACTACCAGGGATGTTATTCTTGATATCAGCACTCATGGAAAGACTGTTGTCCATTAAAACCAGCCAGTGGGAACCAATCATGAATACATCTGTAATCCAGTATTTCTAATTTCATCTGTAACATAGTTTTAACCACAAGGGGGTTACAGTTTCTATGAGATGCCTCATGTCCAATCAAATCTCTCTGTGAGCTTAAATTTGTTATTATTTCAAATGCATTGAGCATGTGTTTGATGGTTATCTGTTACTCTGTGGGTTGCTCTACAGATTGATCATGTCCCTGAGTGGGTTGAGACACCCTGCATCAGTGACTCAGCCCATGTTTTCTCTCTGTGTCACAGCTAGTTGGGCAATTGCCCGCCACATGGCTGACTCTGAGCGATTCATTTCTGCCATGTGCTGGCGGCTTGGCATGGCTGCCTTTGTAGCATCTGTGTCACATGACGCTGGTGTGTGTGTGATGGTGGGCCAGTTGTGAAGATCTCATGTTCTGCTGGGACCTACCGGGGGGATGCTGCACAAAGTTTAATCTGTTCTGTAAATGTTAATGAAGTCATCTTTGTCGATCAAAGGGAATAATTCATCCAATCAGAGGAGACAAGCTCACATAGCACAGCGGTAAATCTATAATTGTTCTGACCTTGACGTCTTGTAGGGAAAGGATCAAAGTTTCTCTGTGGCGTGGCCAACAATACAAAAACAGTGACTGTAGCAGCGTTTATTGCCATTCAACACAGCTCTGTGATTTCACATAGCAGCCCAACTGGGCTAAATTATCGTGGTTTGACTTGGAAATAGCAGCTCAAGGTCAAACGAAGACAAACAGCATGTTATCCTGAGCCAGAGGGGGACTGAGGCGACTGATCTCGCGCAAGAAGACCACACTGAAACCACCGGGGGCCTATTAGGGGCTACAGATTGTTGGGCCTTGTCATGCATTCACTCTATTTATGCCTCTCAGTTGTCTTTTAAATAATGCAGCTCTGTTTAAGCAGAGTCCTGCTTTTTTAAACGCAGCACCTGGCACGCTTTGGTATTCTGCAGTTGGCTCCCTCCCGGGGCACAGATTTTTATAAGGCTTTGTGAGGGGGCTTTAGTTCGGAGATGTGAGGGAAGAATATGACTGAACTGAGAGCTGCTGCATGACAATGATGTTAGTTGGAAGAACGGTTGGTTTGTATTGTGTAGTAGCTGGAACGTGTGACGCATAATGAGAGAAGGAAATAGAGATTTACAAATCATCATGATTCAAAGAGGCTTTCTCTCATTCCAAATACAACATTTTTGCACTTTTTAAGGTATAAATTCATGTGTTGTACCTTTTCCAAACACCTGAATACCTAGGTTTTCCTCTGCATATTTCTAGCAGCAGGAGGGTAAGGGGTTTAAGTATCTTTCTTCATAACATTTTCTCTGAGTGCATGTGAATCATTAGAATTCTTTGCACATTTCTTGTTTATGTGCATTTGGGGCTTTAAATCTGAACTTTTACTACGTGTTGCAGATCTGCGTTCAAATCTCTGTGCCTAATGAGGCCTCTCAAAGGCCTGTTAGAAAATGTGCTCTGGCCGCTCTGATCTGGCTGGTTAGCTTTCGTCTCCCACCGGACCTTTGATTCTGACCCAGTTTGTAGGAGAAGCATAATGAGCTGAATTCGACCAGGTTTCTTCTCTCATTAGATCTGACCTGTGCTCAGTACAGGAGCCTGCCTTCCTCTGTAATAGAATCTAAGTTGTCTCTATTTGTCAGCTGTTATTTTACGACAGGTAAAGCTGCTGTATGTTACTGCGTAACAGCACAGGTGACAGAGGTTAAATGTCATTTATCAGAAACTTTTACTAAACTAGTGCCCTCTGTAGAGTTTGATGAATGCCTTTTGAGGTAATGCATCTTTTTATATGACTCTTTCAACCCACTGTATGTGATAAGGAAGTTCATTCATACATGTTTGCTGTTTTACTAGAAGTTTAATAGAGGACTGACATTAATATCCTTTCTAAGTGGGTAGAGGACCAGTCTGCAGCTGGACAGAGCACACAGGAGACTTCGGGGGGAACACTCACATAGTGGTATAGAGCCAGCGGCCAGCTGATGGGGCTAAAGCCTCAAAAGTTTTCTCAAAGGCCCAGAAACTTTCAGGTGGGTAAAAGTATGTTACAGGCCCAACCACTCCACCCTACAGCTTTACATCTGATCCAGCAGATAAAGTCTCAGCTAGAGATTTGTCTTCTTACTTATCTGATGGGACGCAGTGTGATAAAATTAATGATGTATTGTCTGGCAATGTTTTTTGTGTGTATGGTGGGTGTACCTCAAGGTTCTATATTAGGCCCACATTATTTAGTCTCTACATCAATGATATGCTCATGTATGCCGATGATTCAGTTTTATATACACACAAAGACAGCTGAACTAGCAGCTAGGAAGGTAACAGTTGCTATAGGAGCAGTGTTAATTTCGTCGACTAAAACTATGACTAAAAATGCTCATCAACAGCCTTTTCTTCCATGACAAAAACTAGACTAAAACTAACAAAAATAGATCTGTGATGACTAAAACTGACAAAAAGTGAGTTTAGTTTTGGTCAAGATGACTAAAACTACACTAAAATGTAATTTAGTTTTATAATTTAGACATTCAAAATCTGTAATAGTTATCCACTGTAGGTAAATCTTTCAAAAAACAATGCATCTATACTGTAGCTATTCTGCCTCTCAGCTGTGGAAAGCAGGGACCCCAGGTTTGGAAGAGTGCATAGAACACACTACCATGATTTGGTACCAGATTTAGTCAAGAAAATAAAAGCCTGGACTAAAAGTAAAGACTAAAATGTGAGGACTTTTTACGGACTCAAACTAGACCAAAATGTTTTTTAATTTGGTCTACTAAAACTAGACTAAAACTGAAAAGGGTAGAAATGACTAAAATGGGACTAAAACTAAATGACATTTTGTCTAAAGACTAAAACCAAGACTAAAATTGAAAATAGCTGCCAAAATGAAAGAGGACATATGCAAAAATCACTTTTTTAGACTGGGGAGTAAGCACCCACCCCCAAGACAGCAACAAAGATACACTACTGAGCCAAGGAAAACAGAAATCTTAGGCAAAATAATTAATGATCTTGGACACACCTTGAAACAACCTGTACAACATTTTGCATATACTAATGTTGGGATCTCCTAGGAGGAGCATATTCAAATCCATGAACAAGTTTGGACACAAAGATAACCTAACAGCAAGAAAAGCAGCATTTTATGGCCACTTTTGAAGGAACTAAGTGTTTCAGCAGATCTCAGATCAGCAGGCAGTTTGTTCCAGAGGACGGCACCATAGTGACTAAATGCACCTTTGCCAGATTTCATTTCATTTTTAGGTACATTGGGGAAACACATGCCTGATGATCGGAGAGGTCTGATGGGATGGTAGTCAGTGAGAAGGTCAGAAAGATATTGGGGTGCCATAGCATTCAGAGATTTGTAGACTAGAAGTAATATTTGAAATCAATTCTGTACTTAACACAAAGCCAGTGAAGATTTTTTTTAGTACAGGTGTAATATGTTCTGTTTTTCTTGTCCTAGTAAGCACTCTGGCAGCAATATTTTAGATGAGCTGGAGTCTTTCAACTGACTTTTTAGGAAGTCCAGCAAAAAGGGCGTTGCAGTAATCTAACCTGCTGGATATAAATGCATGAACCAGCTTTTTGGAGTTTGATTGTGACATGAAGTACCTGAATTTAGAAATGTTTTTCAGGTGGTAGAATGCTGTTTTTGTAATAGCTGTTATGTGATTTTCGAAGTTTAGATTTGAATAAGTCATGACACCTAGGTTTCTGACATGCTCACTGTGCTGTAGAAGGAATGATGACATGGAGATGAACTCTTGCCTCTGTTTTTGTATTGGTATTTCAGTTTTGTTTTTGTTTAGTTGTAAGAAATTATGGGACATCCATTTGTTTATTTCATCAATGCATCTGTCATGTACAGGACTATGATCATCAGGAGAAAGTAAAACATACAGCTGAGTATCATTGGC
The DNA here is from genome assembly GCF_018320785.1 of Cheilinus undulatus. Lineage (NCBI taxonomy): Eukaryota > Metazoa > Chordata > Actinopteri > Labriformes > Labridae > Cheilinus > Cheilinus undulatus. The sequence goes on along the minus strand of NC_054877.1, from coordinate 13,255,058 downwards.
ATAGATATAGTAAGAAATGTTGTGTTTTTGTATGATAGAACTCAGGAGTATCATGTAGAGACTAAACAGCAATGGTCCAAGAACCGAGCCTTGTGGCACCCCACAATGAATGTTGAAGTTGTCATCCAGATCCAGGTCTGCTTAACGGCAAATTTCTTTTTAAAAAGCTGCCAAATGGAAGTCGAGATAAAAACAAAGCTGACGCTAACACCAACAGGGAATCAAGGCATGGCCGTCAAGGTAAACTGAAAGAGTGCAGCAGACCTAAGACATCAACATCTAAGCTAACTAATGCAATCACTAAATGGGCCGTCAAAGACTGCAGAACATCAACATTGTTGAAGAAGACAGACTTCAAGGCTAGCAGTTTGAATTCACTTTACAGCAGGAATTATTTTGTTCTTGATGTGTAAGTCTGCTGAATAAGTTTGTAAGTTATAGATAAATTGCAAATTGGCAAATTATAGTATTGCTATTTACAAATCATTACAGCTAAGCTGAGATGTTAAATAAGTTTAAAAGCTCCTGTTTGTTAGACATTTCTTTTGATAAACACCCATACTTTTAACTCATACCAAAATGCAAGTAAATGGTACTTTTTAAGCAATTAATAGCCATACTATAATAAACAGTTTATATACTATATATGTGTGTATATATATTTTTTTCTTTCATAAATATGTAAGTAATTAGCAAACTTGATTAACATCAGCATCAACAACATCAAGACTAAATGGCAGACCTGCCACATGGTATAGACATGATTCTCACTCCTTTTTCAATGAGCTGGTTTTCAAGGTGCTGGTGGTTCAAGGTGCTGGTTTTCAAAGTGCTGATCTTCAAGGTGCTGGTCTCCAAAGTACTGGTTTTCAAGGTGCTGATCTTCAAGGTGCTGGTCTCCACTGGTGGTGGTGTTGAGAGATGCAAGATCAGATGAGGAGAGACTTCTGTGAAGCTGCCCAGGAACCCAGGAATGCAGGATAAGATGAGCAGGAGACCTGTGAGCATCTGGACTAGACACTGAATAACTAAATGGAGGTGGCTGGGGTGGAGGAGGGTTGCAGCGTCTGCACAGAAAGACAGGCTGTGAAAGAAAGAATGACAGATTTAAAATCTGACAGATGCATGATGATTGGTCAAACAGTGTTGTGGCAGAATCTGATTAGCTGAATACTTAAGAGAGTGAATGCCCATAATCAGCTGATCATCAGAGCGGGGAGAGAGAAAGAATGAAAAAGGGAGAGATGTGAATGAGTGGGGACTGAAGAATGAGCAGAAACAGTCTTCCTGCTTGAACTTTCGCTGAGCTCCAGCACTCCCCCAATAAAGAAAATGGACCAGATACTACAGTTAATTTGTTAATGTAATCTTAATAAAGAAATAATAATTAAGGTTTACATCTGTACAGATGCTGGAAAATGGGCAATCAGTGATTTATGGAGAAAGGTTGGGAATAAATGAGCGTGTACTTCCTCCAAACTAAACCATGTTGAAAATCTTAATATGTCGTAGACTTTGGGGCTGCTTTACAGCAATGCTACAATGCAAAGACCAAAGGATGTTACCATGAAACCTCTCTTAAATGCATGTTTACTAGTGTCACATCACCCGTCCTCACAGATACAAAATAACGTCATTATATTAATCTAAATTCATTACCACAGTGAAAAGTGTGCTGGTGATAAGTGATGTAATTTGTCAGTAGATGCATGTCTGAAGTCAAGTCCTCTACTGATAAGTAAATGCTTGACATTGAAGCAAACAGCGGGGAGTCATTAATTAAAATTCTCAAAGATCTGAAACACTTCATGATACTCTGTCTCCATGAATCAAAAGGAAACATCCACATTTTCCCTCTCTGAATTTCCCAAAGCCCTGCAACGATTGGCTATCAAACAGGCGTCTCTTCCATCACAGACGGCGTCTCAGTGTGGAGGCGTCTCACTCCATGCTGGAACAAAAGTCTTGAGACGAGCATCGGATGGAACTGGAGGCAATTAAACAGGTTTTTACAGTTGTCTCATTTCACACTGCTGGAACCTCGAGAACTTTTTTCTTTTCCCCTCCCAGACTTCAGAGTGGTGACAGACTGCAGACTCACAGGTCAACGGGATAAAGTTCAACATCAAATACGGACACGGTTCCCTGCAGGGTTTGGGACTGGATTGTTGAAATACAAGACTGGTTGTCAAAAAAACAAAAGGAGCTTGAACATTTCCTGTCAGAAAGAGTTTTTCTTGTTTTGGATATGTTTTGCTCAAGGTATTTGGACGTAGTTTGAGTCACAGGATGGACAGTTGGCTCCAAGATTTTGCAAAATGTGGCAACCTTTACCTGAAATCACCCGGTTCCTGCTTCACTTTGGGAAGTTTTCAACACCAGCAAGTCTCGACAAAAAAAAAAAAAGTTTTCACAATGATGGCGACTGTGTTTTAAAAGGTGCTTTGATTAAAAAAATGCACCAAATAAGATTGCAAAGCCACATAATGACATTTTCCATGCATTTTAGTGCAGGAAATGTCAGAAATTTTGCACTCCTGGTGGAGTTTTCCCCACTTTTGAGAAGTGAAGGATGTGTGCACATGTCTTCACTATGAGGAGATTACATGTCTTAGCTGGAAAAGCCATTTTGAAACCTGCTCAGAGCAAAAGCAAACATCAATAATAGAGGTATTAAGAATTTTAATCATGGTCTTATTTAACATGGTAATTGCCGGGGACAAAGGCAAATGATTTAATACTTGATGACGACAGTTTTGCATCCTTTATTAGCGCTATAATTTAAAGCAATCCCCTGGTATTCAGAGGCGGTGGTATCGCTGAACTTCAAGGCCTCGCTGTCAGACTAATGTTTAGCATATTCAACATCCCTGGATCAATATGTTGTCGGGGAATAGCGTCTTTCTCGCTGCGCAATTAATTCACTGATGTCGACCTCTGGCTTGAGTTTTAGTGGAGCTAACATCATCGGCCTGCTGATGGGACAGAGAGGGGACATAAAGCAAATGACCTGTTTTAATGCTCCTCATCAAAGCGCACAATAAAAGATCAAAGTGGGCAGGAACGAGCGGGATCTTTGCAATGACCTTAAAGTGAGAAGCTAAACGCCGTGCAGGTTGTGACAAAGGTCAGCTGGTTATTGATCTTTGAGGAGGAATTCTCAGCAGCATTTCCTGTGGCTGACAATGTGGACATTCGGAGGGGAATTCAAACTATCAAAATAAAACATTAAAGTGGTATAACTGTGAAGTTAATGAAGAGCGGGCTGCAGGTAGAGATATCATTATTCAGAGCCAGAACTGCCCATTAAAGAGCACAATATTTCTAAATTCAATATGTTTTTTAGTAGCAAAATAAGAATATCTTCTAAAGTAGTTTTATTTTCCTCTGGTTACAGTTAAAGCTTCTGCAAGGACTTTTTTGCCACTTGAACAACAAATGAACATTTTTGACTCTCTTGTAAGCAAAGTTTATACGAAGAGGAGAATTAAGGTGCTTAACAGAGTTAAAGAATATGATAGAATACATAGATTTACTATAGGTCAATTAGGTAAAAAGGTAAATAGGTGAAAAGGGGCCAAAATGGGATAAGGCAGCAGATATGGGTTTAGAAAGGAAACAAGTGGCAATGATGGGTTGAAAAATGAAGAAAAGTGGTTAAAGTGGCAAATATGTATTAAGAATGGTAAAAATTTGCTAAGAGTGGCAAAAATTGAGTGGAAATATTGGGAGAAGGGGTTAGAAATTTGAAATTGATGGAAAGGGTCAAAAAATTGGCAATAAATATGGTGAAAAGGGGGTAAAAAGTAGCAAATATGGGTTGAAAGTATCAAAAAATTATAAGTGGTGAAAATGGTTTAAAAGTTTAAAAAAATGCCAGTTAATATGGTGAGAAGTAGTCACAAAGTGGCTAATATGTGTTGAAAGTGTCAAAAATGTATTGAAAATGGCAGAAATTTGCTAAAAGTGTCAATAATTGATGGAAAACATGGTGAAAAGTGGCGAAAAAGGATTGAATGGGCATAAATGGATTTAAGAGTCAAAAATTTACAGCAAATATGGTGAAAAGGGGGTCAAATATGGTTTGAAAGTGTCAAATATTTAAAGTGGTTAAAAAAATTTAATCTGTCAAAAAGGTAAACAGTGGAAAAATTTTATTGAAGTGGCAAAAATGGGCAGAAATATGGGGAAAACTGGTAAAAATGGGTTTAAAGTGTCAAAAATTGATGGGAAACATGGTGAAAAGTGAAAAGTGGAAAGTTGAAAGTGTCAACAATTGTATTCGAAGTGGCAGAAATTGCTGCAAAATGGTGCAAAGTGGTTAACAAGTGGCAAAAATTGGTTAAAAGTGGCAAAAATAGGTTAAAAGGGGCCTACGCAGATTAGTCTAACAATTAAAAGGGCAACAGAACAGCACAGTAGCATAACATACAATACTATGCATTTTTTTGAGATGCAATTTTAATACCTTTTTTCATATAAAAATTTGTCTGACATTTAGTGCTGTGGCCAATATAGCGGTATAAAGGGCTGAGATGTGTGTGTAGCCATTACACATGCACTTCATCTTATGTGACTATAAGTTCATTCCTATTCACTGTGTCTCACAAACAACAGCTTCATGGCTCATAGTTTGCTGTGATACATAGTGATGCAGACCAGGCTGGTGCTGTTGGCACCACTTTTTACCATCTTTTCTTCCTCATGTGGCCATTATCCTGCATTTAAAGAAAGTGGTGGTATACTGGCAAATAAACAAACCAAGTAAACCTGAAACACATATTTTATGGATTTAAACAGACTTTAATGTGACTGTGAAAGATTTTAAAGCTTGTTTTTTTTGACCAAATTGTTTACTCAGTGTATCTTTAATAAGCAGGAGAGATACCACAGGGATTTTCAATGATCCTCTCTATGCTGGAGATAAAGTTCAGCCTGATACTAATTCTTAAAAGCCAAAGAAAAGTCAGACACTGCAGCCAATAAAAACACCTTTATAATATTTACCAGACATGTTTGCTCATTTGTTTGTGCTCCATTTATGCCCACAGTATTTCCATCCCCACCTCTATGCTCTGCAGCTGAACATTAAGAAGTGACAATATACTTCAGCATGCTGATGGAAGCATAAGTCAGACTTTGTGTGATTATTTTCTTGCTCTATAACGTTATCAAAGGAGTGATTCATACAGTGGCATTTTGTCACTTCTGCATCTAGAGCGGGTGTTTGTCACTTCATAATGTTTTAGCCCCACCTTTTAGTTTGGCTCCTCTTTTCATGGGTTCATTTCTATGACATAATACGTCAGAACAAAGGGAAAAGAATGGACCATCTTAGAGCACATCTTCCCATATGTCTGCTCATCACAATATTATAAGCATGTCTGCATGTTTGCAATCTTAAGCCCAAAAACAAGGCTATAAGATGGGTGTCTGAACTTTTCAAACTGAGGTGAAGAAAAGATGACAGGGCCACTTTGAACTGTAATATTCAGTGGTCAATATAATTTGGCTTTTTTTTTTTTTTTTTTTTTTACAAAAAACAAAACAAAACAAAACAAAAAAACACCCCTTTGTTGTGTAAGTGAAAATGGATTTCTACAAAGTAATGCCAATTAAATAAAAACATGTAAATTAAAAAAAGTGATTGCATAAATGTTCAACCCCTGACTGCCTTAATTCAGCAGAAGTCCAGCCAATTGGTGCTAGGAATCTCACAATAAGTGAAATGGGGATCGCCGGAGTGTAGTAAATGTGCCTCAATTGATCGATACAAAGACACCTGCGTCCGGAAGTTCCAGTCATTGGTTAATCAGTATTCCTGGCTGCCATTACACCACAAAGACAAAGGAACATTCCAAATAAAAAACTCCAAGGCACTGAACATCCCCCAAAGTTCAGAGTTCATGCATGTGTAAATCTGCCTAGATTAGGCCATCCTCACAAACTGAGTGACCATGCAGGAAGGAGACTAGTGAGAGAGGCCGCCAAGACACCTATGACTACTCTGAAGGAGTTACAGGAGAGTGGCAAAGAGAAAGCAACTGTTTAAGAAAACTCATTAAATCTAGAGTTAACTAAAAGGAGAGTGGGAGACTCCACGGTCAAGCGGAAGAAAGTTCTTTGGTCTGATGAGACCAAAATGGAGCTTTTTGGCCATCAGACAACACGCTACGTTAGGAGGACACCAGACTCAGCACATCACCAGAAACACACCATCCCCACTTTGAGGCACAGTGGTGGCAGCATCACGCTGTGGGAATGCTTCTCAGCAGCTGGAATTGGAAGGCTTGTAAATGTAGAGGGTAAAATGAATGCTACAAAACATAGGAAAATCTTGGAGGACAATCCTATCAAGTCTGCAAGAGAACTACGGCTTGCATAATGAAGCATGCAGAGAAAGTTACGCAGACAACAAGGTGAATGTTCTGGAGTGGCCGAATCAAAGCCCAGACCTCAGTCCAATAGAGAATTTGTGAAAAGAAGTGTTAATGCTGGATCCCTGTGCAACCTGACAGAGCCTGAGCAGTTTTGCAAAGAAGAATGAAGTAAAAATGCAGTGTCAGATATGTAAGCCTGATTGAGACCTTTCTACATAGACTCAGTGCTGTTATTGCAGCCAAAGGAACATCTACTAAATAATGACTTGAAGTGGGTAAATATTTATGTGGTTATATATTTTAAATTACATGTTTTTATTTAATTGACATTACTTTTTAGAAATCAGTTTTCACTTTGATATTAAAGAGTTTTTTTTAAATAAAAAAGCCAAATTTTATTGACCATGATTGATTTAAAAAAAAGGGTAAAACCTCCATATAATATTCTTGATAGGCGCTATAGTTAAAAATTCCTTACACATGGGTTTTCATATGAAAAAAGTAGTCGGAGGGTTCTTAAAAAGTCTTAAACTATGTAATTAACCAATTTTTTAAATTGTATACCTGCAAAATTTTGCCTTTGCTATCCCTTTTTTTTTTTATGAAATTGCAATTCAAACGGTTAAATGATATAAAGATGGGAATTGTGGTATAATACGGTCACAATGTTAGGCTTTATTTTCATGAGTAACACTGCAGAGGACCCTGCAGTAAATAACCCACATCACTCACCACCTCTGGTCATCAATGATCGAGGGATTAGCCTCTGCAGGTTATCTGCAGCCACCGATGACAAAGATAGAGAGAAGTAGGCAGATTAGATGGGAGCGGTATATTTTTGTACTCTCTGATCGGGTGAAGGAAATGATGGATGGACTAATACCTGCCTGCGTCTTCCTGCTCTCCTGGCTCAAGCTTTATTGAGGTCTTTAGATTCACTTATCTGCAAGCCCCCAGGTTATCTCCCTCTACTCCTTCAATGACAAGCACCACCTCACAGACGCCCTGCAGACGCTCCTTTACCTAAACAAAGGAATTCACACCCCTGCTCTGTTTTCTCGGATGCAGATTGAGCATCGGTTTCACAAACAACACGTGCACTGTGTTATATACAGGGAAGCAATAATTGATCCCAGATTGCAGTATGCCCCGGTTGTAAACAGAGTTGATTACACCTTTGTTTTTGCATGAAGAAAACTCACTTTGTTTTGTAAGAGCCTGCTAAAAATTCCACTCTTCTGCTCTGACCATATGACTCACAGTGGTTTTCATTTTTAGCTGTCTTATCTAATCCTGCACACTGGAGCGCAACCAAATAAGCAGCAATACCTTTGCATGCAGTTTGAACATCTGTGTTTGATGACTGTCAATATTGTGCCAGTTGTCCTTGTTTCTTGTTGCCAGCGCAAACACACAAAGAGTGGAAACCGAGGTGGCAATTCAGATCCGTTTAATTTGAGTTTATCCTTTTGACCAGGCTGTATTTAAACAAACGGTGTAATCCCAGCCACTGGCATCTGTAAGGGGTGACCCCCCCGTTATTACTGGTGCTAACAATGCTGCTGTACTTCAGATAGAGTCCCTGCAATGTTTCAAGGAGCCTTTCACTGTCCTGATTTTATGTTGTGTTTGAGTTGTCAAATTTTCCACAAATGTTTTCCATTGTTTGAGAAACAGACAAATCACACTAACATTGATGGGATATCATCGAGATAACATTATCATGTTCATATGCAAGGGACACACACAAGGCCCAGTAACCTTGACCTCTGACCTTTTATGGGTGTCAAAAACCCATTCCCCCAGCCAGTCAGTGAGCAGTCCATTGTTAGGCTGGCATAGACGCACATTCTTTCTACGTCAAGATATGGTTGGTAACTGAGTTTGCTTACATGGCTAGTTAATTCAACTCAATTCAATTCAATTCAACTTTATTTATATAGTACATTTAAAACAACCACGGTTGACCAAAGTACTTCACAGTATAAAAGCAAAACATAAAACAAGAATACATCACTATTAAATAGTAAAAATAATGAAAATAGATTATACAGTATTAGTAAAGATAACAGTAACATCTAAAATCTAAAATCTGTGGAGATAAAATAACCTCATCCTGAACTGAAAGCCAACGAGAACAGATGAGTTTTCAACAATGATTCAAAATGTTCAAGAGTTTGAGCACATCTTACATGAAAGGCTAAGCTATTCCACAGTTAATGGCTGATAAAGCAAACAGACAATCATTTTAAGGATTTTGGGGAGGCCAATCAGATTTCAAGGGGCCCTGTTGGGCTCTGGCAACCACTTGTCCAACCCATGGAACATTATTGGTACTCCCATTTGCTGACGTAATCCATCATTATTAATCTAGTTATTATTTTGATTATCAGTTCTTACCATTAACAGTGTTATCCAGTTTAGTCCCTAAAAACACATCAATGAAAAACTCTTGTCAAAATGTTTGTTTAAAGAATTAGTGTGGTGGCTAACTTCAATGTACAACACAGCCAAGCACAAGATTCATGGTCAAATGTGTGACATATTTAATTTTATTTCTAGAATTTCCAAAAGAAAACAGACCCCAGGCCACTTTTGGCCCCCAGGCCATAGTTTGGACAGTCCTGTCTTCAAACAGTCTGTAAATGTCTGGGAAGTGAGGACACCAGCTGCTGGAGTTTTAGGTGAGGTCTCATTCTTGTCTGATGTTGGATTTTAGCTTCTCAACAGTCCTGGGTCTTCTTTCCCAGATTTCTCCTTACATGATTTGCCAAATGTTCTCTGTTGGTGAAAGGTCTGGATTACAGGCAGGCCAGTTCAGCACCCAGACTCCTCTGCTGTGAAGCCATGCTGTTGTGACGGATGTGGTGTGTGGTTTAGCATTGTGTTGCTGAAATATGCTAGGTTGCTGTCTGGATGGGAGTTTGCAGTACGTTGTTCTAAAGCCTCTATAGTGCCTTTCCAGATGTGTAAGCTGCCTGTGCCATATAGGTACTAATGCAACCCCATACCATCACAGATGCAGGTTTTTGATCAGTGCCCTGATGACAAGCTGAATGGTTCCTCTCCTCTTCGGTGTGCAGGACACAACATTCGTGGTTTCCTAAATGAATTTCAAATTTTGATTAATGACCACAGAACAGTTTTCCATTTTGCCTCAGCCAATTTTAATGAGCTTTGGTCCAGGGGAGATGGCAGCATTTCTGGATCCTTGTCACATATGACTTCTTCTTTGCATGATACAGCTTTAACATTTGAGGTCAGCTTGGTGAACTGTGTTGACAGACAATGATTTCTGGAAGTGTACCTGAGTCCATGCAGTGATTTCCTTGAGATCATGAATAACCAATACAGCAACTTTCAACCTTGTCCCTTGAGCACAGGGATCTCTCCAGATTCTCTGAATTCTTTGATGATATTATGCACTGTAGATGGTGGGATATTCAAAGTCTTCACAGTTTTACATTGAGAAACAATTTTCATTGCAGTTTTTTTGCAGATTGGTAAATGTCTGCCCATCTTTACTTCTAAGAGACTCTGTCTCTCTAGAACTCCCCTCAGTCATGTATTTTCAATGATAATCAGCGTCCCCGGTTGGGCTGGGCTGTCCCGCTTCTCCCACATGGTGCCAGTGGTGGTAGGACCAACAGTTAAAGAGGGAGGGGTTTGTGCATAACATGTTAAAGGTAACTTTGTGCCTTTAAGCAAAGCATTAAAAACTCTAGGAAGTATCATCCCATCAGTGTGAGCACAGAGCTGAAAACAATAAACCCAGAGGAAGCTTTGCTTCTCGTTTTTACATGTTCATCAGTCAATGATATATTTTTCTTCTTCTTTCTTCTTCTGCTAATATTAATGTTGAAAATGCCCCTTATTTTACCTTTAGGAATAGGATTTAGAGGGAACTTAATGTTTCTATTTGTTGTTGTAAAACAACCTACAATTTTCTTGGTCATCTTGTTCAGTTAGACTGAAACCACACAGAGGATATTTATCCACCTTACCCTTCTCTCTGCCCCTGAGGGAAAGTAGCTCCACTTTTCTCCATATGAGGCTCGGTGGTGTCATTATCCATGATAAGTCCGACCCTGCCACCATCACTACCAGGCATGACACGTAGAGTATTGGCAGCACGGACTGCTGTCTCTCCCTGCTGATTATAAACCGACTGATAGGTGCCACCTGGTGATAGATCCATTCAGTAACTAAATGTGTCCCAGCATGCAACACATCCAAAGCTTAATGGGAGATATTCTCTCTTTTCTCACCCATTTACCCTGTGAGAATACGGACTGTTGTCATTTCTAATAGTGGTGGGCGTACGGAGAGAATTTAACCGCTGTGTGGGTCATACAGAGTAAATTAAAAAAGACGGGTGGGGGGATGGGCAGATATATTAAAACTAACTAAGCCTTTCACCCCATCCAGCCCAGCAGTAATATTTTATGCGAGAATCCATGTCAAGAAGTTGCAGGAAAGTTTTGCCAGACAGTTGGCAAGTGTGACACTTTGCAAGGAGAAGACAGGAACACCATGATGTCACCTGGCCTGCTTTACTTCAGATGTCCCAGCGTCTCTGCCTCAGATGGGGAGTTGTTTCAAGGGACGCCCCAGGGCTACGGCGCCTCAAAGAACTCCAAGAAATACCCTTGACCGTCTCAGGAGCACTTCCTCTTCAAAGTGCAAGTGCATTCAAACAAAGAACAATTACCTCGCTGACTGTGCAGCATACTGTCAAATATTGATATAATTTTATGACAGGGCAGTGACAAATGTGACTTTAACTCCCAAGAGATGAAGATGGGAAAATCGATTACGGATACAGTAGGAAAGTTTGAAAAATAAGTAAACTTTAGTGGGTTTTTGTGGGAAAACAAAGACTGACAGACATTTGTATAAGAATGACAACACTATGTGAATATTTGTATATGAGATTAAGATTTCTTTCTATATTTTCATAGAATAAACAACCAGATGTTTTATTAAATCATTGATTCAGATGACTTGTTATCACCAAAAGCCTCTTAAAGGTACAATATGTAGAATTTTTGTACTGAAACATCCACAGAGAATTTCTTTATTTGTATAATTATAACGTGACGTGTATTTCACGGTAATGATGGAGCTACCATGAATGACCAGACTTGTTTTTCACTGCATGGAAATGCCAGATGATTTTGAAGACTGCTGCCGTTCTGTTGCTGTACCTTATTCATGTCTTGTGCTGCTTTTAACTCCATCCCCTGCCACCACAGCCCCACTAGGTTTTCCAGACCAGCTAGCTCACTCCTTTTGAAGGGTGAAAACAAACCTGCTTTGCTTTTGTACCCTTGAGGTAATGGCTAGATGAAATCTGAACCATCCTGATCATAGTACAGAGCTCCACAATGGTGCTCTCTTTATATTCAGATGTACGTTTTAGAAGCTCTTTGACCTGAAAGGTGATTTTTTTTTCCCCCTCATTGGTTCTTAACCTGGCTGAAATCCAGAAACAATGTGAGCCTGCTGCCAGACACATTTACACCTGAGAAGATGAGGTTTTCACAGGTTAGATATCCACACAGAATTCATGTTAAAGACATGTGTAAATGGCCTATCGGGTGATATTATTAGGGACTGAGGTGTTGGAGCACTGCAATAATTTAAGAAGCATTGCCTCACATATCACCATTTGGAGTTAGTTATTTCCATTTTCTACATTTTAACTGTGCTTTATTCTTCAGTTTTTTAAGTCTTAATTCACAAATAAACCTGATCTGATCAGGCTGCTTCCCTTCATGTTTCAATAATGAACAATACCTCCACACATGCATTGCTGAGTGTGCAGCAGTAGGGGTAGGAGGTCACTCTAAATGGTTATAAAGGTTTTGAATTTATAAAGAAAGAGTATAAATATGTATAAGATAATTGCGATGCGGCTCTCATTTACAGAGTTGATCTTTTTGAGAGATAGACAGTGAAAATATTTGTCTTTAAGGATGGAGAAAGTGCTGGATCAGCACTGTCATGCATACTGAAGATTAAACTCTCAAAGAGGAGCCTTTTTCTAAGTCTCTGCCAAACTGACATCAATGCATTCCCTGAATCCAATCCAGAGCTGGAGCAGCAGTGGTGACAGTCAGTGAGCAAAGGAGAAACAATCGGCTTTAACTCTGCAAAGCATGCACCCTTATTCCACCAGCAAATATGTAATTCATTTAACAGGGACAAAACAATAGCTTCTTGATAATAAAGATGCTCTAGACACTAATATGTGAGTAATAATGGTGTGACACAGCTCCTTTGAACCCTCTATGAAAGCAAATCCCCAGTCTGTAAATTTCAACCTTAAATTCATCACGAGCTGAAGGACAATGGCAGATGAAACATTATCCATCTGTTCTGCGTCCACTTGTGTCTCTCCTCCCCTCCCCTGGTGAAGCCGAGGCGACCTGCGCATTACAAGTAGAAGGCTGATGATTACATTGTTGGACTGAGAGCGATGCTCATGGTGCTGTAATCCCAGCAGTAATCAATATCTCTGGCCGCTTCCACCGTCCCATCCCTGCTACTGCATGTAAAATATCCCCCAGCAACACTTAGGCCACACTTTAATTATTCTCTCAAAGTCATCAGTGGCTGGAACCAATACTGGGCTTGAGCACACTACAAATGAATCACAGTTTTTGTTTAGGCTCGCTTTACCACGCCAGGGACTGCCAGGATAAATGATAGCCACTGAGGAAGTTCTTATGTTGGAAGCATTTAATGAAAATGAGAAAATCATTGTGCATTAGAAGGAAAACAACCTTTAAAGATGTTTCAATGATGATAAACTAATAGAACAAATTAAATAAAGGGAGCGTATGTCTTTTCTGCCAGAGCACAGATAAAGGCTCTTTAAAGCTCTTTAAATCATGCATATTTTATACTGTTTTGGTTTTATGCATGAAGATGCAATAGCCTTTTAATTTCTGCTGTTACATAGGCTAATTAACGTACATTCTGCCAATTTCAACATGGATTTCAACATTAAAATAATATTCTTGATGAACAGGAGCTGCTCCAAAGTTTGGGAATGCTTTTGGTCAGCCTGTAAAATCTCAACTCTGTTCTTGGCTGGCACTGATTCATCACTACCACCAAGATAACAACAGAAGAAGAAACTGGAGCATTGTAATTGGACAACAGGTCAACAGGAAGTTTTCTTTTAATTCATAATGGTGATGTGTTTTGAGCTTATGAATTGTTTGGCCTATGCCCAAAGTGCTCCTTAGGCCTACTTGTCCTCATGTGTCTATGCACTGAACTCTGCAAGACAGTCTGGCTGCAGACGGCAGATCTCAGGCTCCACCTCCGTCAGAAATGGAAATACATAAAGCTGTGACAGACAGAATGTTCATCCAATCACCCTCCGAGGTTTTTTTTTTTCAAATGCTCTTCCCTTCCCCAAACACCATCTATGGGAGGTTTTCCAGATGCATGTGTGAAACAAATCTATCTGGCGTCTCAGGTTACTAGGGTTAAGTTTAGGATACCAAAAGTTGAAAGTAAAAAACCTGATTATAAAATGTAAACAGTTAACAGTCTGCTTGAAGCATTGGTTTCCAACCTGGGGTCAGGGACCCCCCCAGAGGGGGCATCAAAGATCTTAGGGGGGCGCGAGGCTTTGTCTGCTTTGAGGCTGCGAAAATCAGATTTCGAACATTGACTACAACTATAATAAAGCCGTTATTAAGTAGTTTATACAAATGTCTTTGATAAGAAAAGTATGCAGACCTTTTTATTTTTGTTTCAGTGAAACAATTTAAATCTATATTGATCTTTGGTGACAGTGTGTCACTTTTTCTTCTCTCTTGGGTCCTGGGGGGGCTCAGCTTTGATTAGGTACGTGTGTGTGTGTATGTGGGGGGGGTAAGCATTGGCTATCTTTATGCTCTCATGCAAGGATATAAAGAAATGGCTGCCAATTAAAACACCAAAGTGGCAATAAAAACATCAAAACGAGATTTAGAAAATTATTTTAGACTGTAAAAAAGGCAGGGATTTTTTGTATTTTAGTTGCTCCTTAAAGACATTAAGTTTGAACCTGTTCTCATCACTTTTCTAACTGTCCTTGTCCCTGTTTTATTAGCTTCAGTGTAACCTTTTCAAACCAAAGCCTATAACCACAGAGCTGTCGTACGCTGCAGACATTACCCTGGAACACAGTGAGGAAACAGTGATGATGATGAGGCTGGGAGACCTTTTTTAAGCACAAAACTTAGAAAGTGATGATGGAGGAGATGAGAGCTAAAATTAGACGACAGCCTGCTACATATTTTATGTGTGCTCATCATGTAAAGGCAAGCTGGAGAGAGGTCAGCAGTCCAGCACGTACAGAGGCAACTTCACTTCCTCCTGCAAATATGTTACACTCTGCTTCAACTTGTACCTTTCCTCTTCAATTTGCACCTTGATGCCTTTATTAAGATGCTCTTTTATGTTGTTACCTTTGATTCTGTCTAACCGTTATATTACTGCCTATATTGGAAACACAAGTAGGGTGTGTTTAAATGGGTGTTTAAAAAGGTGGGGACTGTCGAGTCACGACCCCAGAGGTGGAAGGGGCCCTTAGTCGTCCTGTAGTAAATATTTATTTTTTTTGGTCTAGATTTGTTTCTCTCTGTCATTGCTGTCATAGTGAAGATGACACTCACTGAATAAATGACCATACTCTTTACTCTTTTTGACCGTCTTCACAAAAATATATTCTTTACAGTCTTTTAACGATTAAAATGCTGAAATTGCATGTATGACATGGTTTAATTCACTCTTGTTGTTTTGAAGGGTGGGGGAAAAAGACACACCCTCTCCCCACTTCTTTCTCAGTTAGCCACAACATTAATCAGACAGTGAAGCTTTTTATATTTTATTTGCCATATCATACCCACTTATTCGCTTCATTTTAAGATTAATTTTAGTACAAAATTATAATTTAGATACGTTGTGCTTAAATGTCAAGTTTTGGACACCTACTGATCAATACTTCCTGTTCTGCCCCGCATTCTGAGTGTGTCATTTAGAGACACCTAGTGGTGTAAAAAAATGTACTGCACTTAAGTTCTATTTGCTTGCTGTAGCCAGTTAACCTTGCATAGCAGATGGATACGCCCATTTCCGTGTTTCTCACTGGCGAATCCATCTTGCAAAGCTCCCGTCTGAACCGTTTGGGCCTGGTAAGAAAGTGACAGGACCAATCAGCGACGAGGGGCAGTGCTCTCAGGCGCAGCAGAGTCGTGACGTAAACAAGCAGCAACAAGAGGCCGGTGCAATTATGGCAGAAGACATTAGCGTGGATGCTGCATCTAAGATGGGCTCTCATTTTGAAGGATACGTCTCCATTCCCTTTTTCCATTTCTTTTAGTCCATTTCAAGTCAAACCGCCACATTATAATTAAAAACATTTGTTTATGATTTCAAAATGTAAGAACTTTGGGTTGTGATTGTTGGTAAGGAGATATTGGTGAGTCCTGACATTACACTAGTTGAGAACCACTGATCTGAAGTTTAATGAAATCACTGATTCTTGTAAAAACCAACAATATCAACATTTGTTTTGATACTACAGCAACAAAAATAGAAGTTTTATGTTGTGTTCACACCAGGTGTAACTTAAATCATTTGCACGAGGTAACTACATGAAAGTCAACATAAAGAGACAAATGGAGGAAAATTAGCCTCGGGCAGTGTGAACGCCACGAATGTGCAGCACGAATCAAACAACAAGAATGAGTCACTTGTCCGAATGAGGTGACTTCACGCCATCTTTATC
Organism: Cheilinus undulatus; assembly: GCF_018320785.1. NCBI lineage: Eukaryota > Metazoa > Chordata > Actinopteri > Labriformes > Labridae > Cheilinus > Cheilinus undulatus. Next base: position 13,238,885 of record NC_054877.1, on the reverse strand, counting down.
GCACTGTTTGCTTCATTCGCTTATTCATGAAAAATCAAGCGAGTCACTCACACAGCCATGGCCAATCAGCATAGAGGATCTCTGAAGGACCAGCCGGGGGGGGGGCTTTATTCAACCGGAGAATGGAGGAGAACCTTTTGGTGTCTATCTGTGGCTACACCTAGCTGTGCAACACAATATGCCTGTGAACAACTTAAAGACCCTGTAAAGGGAAATCAAAAGTTTTTATCTTAACACCCTAGATATGTTGGAATATAGTTGCTATAAACATGTGAAAACAGTGAGATCTACTGAATTCTGGATTGATACCTATAGAAAGTTTTCACCTCTTTCCTGGCTGGGTTTAATTTGGGCGGGGCCAATATGTGGGCTCATGATGTCACAAGCCCACAGTGGGGAATGACCCCACCCCTCTAACATTACAATATAAAATCACAAGGCAGTTCATCTCAGTACAGTCTGTTGTTTTTTGGTTCATTGTGAGGTACATTTGCCAAATCTATCAGCCACAGTGGTCTATGGATCATTTAAAACATCATAACAGAGATTTGAGCCAGAAAACAGACTTTGTCTCTTCTTCTAAGATCAACAAAAGGTGAAGAAAAAAGGCTAATGGCGTAAGTGCTTTCCTGAATTTAGATTGTAGCTGTTTTTTTAACCTGAGAGGATCGTATTTCTCCTGAGTGAGCGTGGCTTCAGCTCAGTCAACAGACACGCCCACACCATGCTGGAGCAGTTTTTACTGCCTCACTTTTCATGATTTTGAAGCTTAATTTTATAAACTTAGAGATGTGTTATTTGACTGAAATTTGACCTGGGGGTTCATAACACAGTGGCCTGTAATACAACAAACCTAAATACAGATTCATTTTCACATTACACAGTCTTTAACTAAACAAATGCATTTCAGCTTGTGGTCTTCATCAGGGTCATGAAGAAAAGGATCGCTAACAGATTCTACTGATGCCCATTTTTGTTCTTCCTGCAAGCTCCATCACAAAAAAAATCAAAGAGTACCTTAATAATATAAAAATATATGCATGCTGAACATCAAATTAAATAGAAAAATGGACAACAAGCTCAAGATGAACATTTTTCCTATGCATCCTTCTTCATGCTTCACAGACAAACAAGGTGCTTTAAAAAGGCTAGAAAATATTACATTTATATGTAGTGGACATTTGTTCACATACAAAGATTTATTGTTTGGTATCTAAGTAATGACAAAGATGATGCCAAATGGTGACAATTTGGCACATTTTAGAGATCCTACCTAAATACTCTGCACTAAACTCTCGCTACTTTTACTTTGCAGGCTTCATTTTGGAAAAAAAGCTGACAGAGGTGATGTCAAGACATACACTACTGCTCAACAGTTTGGGATCATTGGCAAATATCTTTGTGTCACAAAGAAAAACTTTTTCATGTAGTTCACCAACAGTAATCATGCTGTCAGTCCTCTGCATCAGTCTCCTAGTATGGCTGATTACCCAAGTTAATCATGTTGCACAGCTTAAAACCATTTTACTAAGAGGGAGCAAAAAGACTGGACACTGGAAGACTTGAAGAAGGTGTTGTGCACAGATGAGTCCAAGTTTGAAGTCTTTGGATCAAACAGAAAAACATTTGTAAGATGCAGAACAAATGAAAAGATGCAAGAACAGTGCTTAAAACCATCAGTTAAGTGAGGTGGAGGCAGCGTGATGGTCTGGGGTCCTTTGGAGGTGGTAGAATAGGAGATTTGTAAAGCGTGGAAGGGACATTGAAGAAGGAAAGCTATCGTAGTATTTTGCAATGCCATGCCATACCCTGTGGACAGCACTTTCTTGGAGCAAATTTCATCCTTCAACAGGACAATGACCCAAACCACACACCTCCAAAATGTCTATGAAATATTTAAAGAATAAGCAGTCAGCCAGAATTCTGACTGTAATGGAGTGGCCAGCACAGTCATTGGATCTGAACCCTATTGATCTGTTGTGTGAGCAGCTTTACCATATGATACGAAGGAAGACTCTGTAAAGCCAACCCATCTTGTGGGAGATGCTCCAGGAAGCATGAGGTGAAATCTCATCAGATTACCTTAAAAATGTGACAGCTAGAATGCTAAGGTCTGCCAGGCTGTACTTGCTGCAAAAGGTGTTTTTTCTATGAAGGCAAAGCTTAAAGAACATTTTTCTTTCCAGGGATGTGTTGGTAATGTTTCAGTACCAAAACACTGCCAGTGATAAATTAGTGTGTGTCTGTGATTTTTGATGGACTTAATTTTCTCTTATGCACCTTTCTTTAGAACTTGATGCAGTTTTTTAAGCTTCTTTAATTGTTGTTTGTGTCAAATATTAAAATGAATGAGATGATATTTGTTTAAAGTTGGGATATCCTGAAGTACTGACGGAAGGAAGCCTGCTTTATTTCTCTGTTTTTCTCAGCATGCATCGTGTAATTCAATTGTAGGAAAATATTAACAGAAGCCATTTTCTGATCCTAAATTTCTCTCCTGATGTCTGCAAACAAGCTATTAGTCAAGTTTTTGGCCTCTGTGTCCCCACTAAAATACATTTTCCTTTCTTCCAGCATTTATTTATGTTGATGCAGCTATTGATCATGCTCAAAAGGAAATTATGTCTCTAGGCTTCAGTGTTAGTGGGAGGGCCAGGACATTAATCAGGAAATCAATTGTGCTGTCGATTGGCGTGGCTGTGTTTGGAGAGGGACTGCAATCTGAGGACTCCGTTGGATTGGATTGAGAGGCTACTTATTCTGCAATTACAAAGCAATATTGCAATTTTGTCTGAGCTGCTAGCAGTTATAGTGATACAGTGATGTGCTTGGTCATATTTTCTGCTTTTATCACACCAATGGACTGGAGATTTTAAAGAGCATGGCAGACTCATTTATTTATTTATTTATTTATTTATTTATAAGCGCTGACAAATCACTTTGATATAGTGATATTAACATTTTTTCTTTAAAACAGCATATTTTTCTTTACCATAGAGCCTTAATGTAAAAAAAAACAAAAAAAAAAAAACCACCAAAAACATACATAGCTGAGGCACAATGACAAACCAAATATTGTTTTATGCTTACAATCAACACGGTGTAGTTTGAGTCAGTCCTTTTGAACAACCCTGCTGGTGGTAAATCACACACTGTGCTAAATACATGTAAATCAATGAGATCGATCATTATCTGCCTTTATCTAATATTTAACTTTGTTAAAAAGGTGTTGCTTGTTGTGAGATTAGGGTTTAATGTAAATTAAACTTTTTTTTTTTTTTTGCTCTCTATTTGTATGGTGTAAAACTTCAATTTGAAACTTCAGTGGTTCTAAACAGGTGTAGCTCCAGGACCCACTACCACCTTAATAATGATAAATTGCTATCCAGAATTTGTACAACCTTTGGTCAGGTCAGGTGTGGGCACATATTATGCAGGTTTGGCACTTTACCACATCAACCTTGGTCCTGTACCGCTCCAGCCTCCTGATGGCCATCCTCCATACCTGTGACAGGTCCATGCACCATCTCTCCAGGAATAATCCCAGTTGACCCCACCAGGACACACACTCCTGAGTTCTGGTCCAACCACCCAGGTACTTGGCACTGAGTATGCGGTGAGCTAGATTGGGGCAAGTAGTGTGCCAGGTGCCAGTAGGAGTGCAGCTGCTGTTCCCATATCCAGCAGCCTACCCTTCACATCCCCTCTCTTCTGAGCACAGACTCTGGTCATCAGTCAACATCCAGGCCTTACAAGAATAGAGTAAGACCAGGAGGAGGACCAAGGACAGAAAGATTTTTGCTCAGATTCTGTGAGCACCACACCACCTTGCACAGCAAACTCCATGTGCAAGGCCAAGTGGTTGATCTTAGCCTCTCCAGCCATATGGTGAAGTGCCAGCATCAAATTAAACTTTTCTCATCTACTTCTTTTGTCCTCAGTGGCATTTTGCAACCAGTATAAGTTACCCTTCCACCTAGCTCACATCCTCAATCCAGTGAAAAAGTCCCTGTGGCCCACCTTTGAGTCCCGCCTATGGCCAAAGTTGTCTGTGCTTTTCCACCGCAACAGTTAACTTTTCTTCATCAACTGCACCATAGTGGCAGCTCCCACTGGCTAATTGGTGAACTTTAGTTAGTGCTACAGGAGGAGATATAATGTTGATACAGGGAGGATTTACTTCGGGCATGCCGTGCATTGTGTTGTATTTCGAAGTTGACCGAATGCTTTGCATGTTTTCCCTGCTGTTGGCATCGATTTGTTCTAAGCTGACAGACATATGCCTCGGCCAGCACCACAAATAGACCTCAAGGGGAGCAGAGTGGTGCGTCTGGGGTGTGCCAGAGACAGGCTGGTAGAACTGCAAAGACTGGCTTGAAAGGGAGCAATTTGCACCACAGACTGCTTCGCGAGTGGATTGTTGAGAGAGAGCTTGAGTAATGTGGGACTAAGTGGTCCCACAGAAGTCCTGTTTGTTGTCACTTCTTGGTGACTTATATATCTTCCCTTGAACATACAGTCATTTGTAGGACTTGACATTAACTTTTTTGCTCACCAGTCACTGTGGCCAGTAGTTTTCCAAAATTAATGGAAATGTTGAATTTTTCCTAGCCACGATTTTCTTGTTGGAAAAATGTTCAGTATGAGCTTTGTGAGAAACACAGAAACAGGAGTATCCTTCAAGGTTAGAAAAGTGCCCCCTTTATGGTCAAAGCTAATAACTTTATAATAATCTTATTTGTATAGCACCTTTAAAAACTGAGGTTTACAAAGTGCTTTGACAATAAGCAGAATCACAGTTACAAAGCGTCAAACACAAACAGCAAAACATCACAAGAAAGACAAAACCCCAACAACAGAAGAACCCATGAAAATCTCAGCTAGCAATGTAACTCCAACATCATAAAAACTAGCAGAACATTCTAAACATGAAAATGGTGTCAATCTAGAAAGATATCATAAAAATCCAGATATGTAAGAGAGCAACAATAAAAACCCAGAATAAAAACCCAGAATAACCTAGACCAATCCAGGCAACACAGGAACCAAACTACATAAAAGAGACCTAAGGACCAGAAATGTTAACGCATTTAAAATATCAAGAAGAGACAGAAAGGAATATAAATCATGATGGTTAGGAGGAGAATAAAAACAATTAAAATGTGTAGCGATTAATAAGTCGGCATACAAAAATTAAAATTCCATACAGTGAAAGATATTAACTGTCTCATTCAATAAACATCTACCATTGTGACAGTGTTCTCAAACACGAGTGTTAACAGCCAAATATGGTTAAGGAAAACAAAGTTAGGGCCACAGAGTCACTGCACTGCCGGCCATGGCACTGCATTTGGCTGGTTGGCTGGTGTTAACCCTTAGAGCTCCAGTGGCACGGATCCGTGCAGGAGTCACACCCTTTAATAAATTGCTTGGTAACTTTTGAACCACAAGTCATAGGCACTTACTTTTTTTTCCTGTGAAAGCTGCGTGTTGTGCATTTCTATATATGTTCTTCATGCATTCATAGCTCTTACAGAACATTTTCTAGTGAGCCTAGAACTTGGCTGACTTCCTGGGGTCTCTGAAGACAGGGTCATTGTATACAACAGGAAGCAACACAGTTTAGAAAAATGTTAATAAAATTTGAACCATACGTCATAGACACTCTTTTTTCCTCTGGAAGCTGACCATTTTGCCATTTGTTTGCTACCCTCGATGTCTCCATAGCCTTTAAGGAAGCTGTTCTAGTGAACCTGGAACTTCGGTGACTTTTCGGGGTCTTTAAATGTTAAATCCACGGCGTTAGATCCGATAATAAGCGTCTTTTTATCCATTTTTAATCTGTTTTTACCCACGCCGATGAAATCGGCAGGGTTATGTAAAGGGTTCCGTATCTTTTTTTTTTTTCCTTTGTTTCTTTGTTTGTATGTGTACAAGATAAGTCGATAACGGAAAGTCGGATCTTCACCAAACTTTCAGGGAATATTGGGATAGTGACAGGGAAGAATCGATTAGATTTTGGTGATGATCCACGCACCCATTTGATTTTCTCGCACTTTGGAATTTTGAACACCATAGTAATCAATGGGAGCGTAAGTTCCTTGGTGGCACTGCTTAGGCGTGGGTCTGCCGCCTCAGACGGCCATTCCAGTTGATCATGTACTTTTACTTTCTTCGGTGGGCAGCACCATATTTGTTGACGGCAACATTTAGATGTAAAGCATTGTGGGAGTTGTAGTCGACCAGTTGCTCTCTACTGCTTAAAAGAATGGCACAAATGAATCCAGCTGCAAAAAGCACATGGACTTTCTCTTGTATTCATTTAGATATTTTGAAAACTGTTAGTCACAGAATGTTTAGTTTTTCACTATTTTGTCCCCAAGAGATGGGAGAACAAGTCTACGCAAAGAAAACGCTTTGTCACTATTGTTTACTGTGTGTTATCGATGAAAATCTTTGAGTTTCAAATTCTGATTAGTTTTTTTATTTTGTCCTTAGAATCATATAACTTTTTCATAATTCAAGTGACATTACTGTTGTAGATATATTCTTAAAGCCCAGGTTGTCCTGAAAAAAAAAATGTATAGAGCTTGACTGTGCACCACAGGGTTGATGTTTTACAAGCTTTTTAAGAAAAAGTCCAGACAAGACAGACAAGGTGGTGAAAAAAATAGCTGTAAGCTCTAAGGGTTAATGTCAATCCCTGTGTGCATACATTTTGAACATGTAAGGATTCATGACAGGGCCTGATGCGCCACAACACAGGGCTGGAGAAAGAGGGGCCAACCAGTCAAGCTTGACACATGACTTGGCGCTCGGCAGCCAAGGTCAAGCTTGACGGCATATCTTTTGTCTGGGACAAATACGCCCGCAGATGCTGTCTGTGTCCGGGCCCTTGGGACATCCACAGCCCATTGTGACCCCACTACCTACCCCAGTGGTGCCCCAGCTATCCTAAAAGTGTGAACTTTTTTTTTTTTTTTAACAGATTGTTTTCTCATGCCTGGTAATATGCAAGGACATCCAGAGCACGACCAGGGTTGTGTCAGTCCGCCTTCCTGTCCTATGGTGCCCTTAGGCAGGCTTTCTTGCAACATCTGTGCCTTACTTCAGCCTCAAAGTTTGGCCCGAATATGCCTGAAAGTTCTGTACTGTACTGTAAAGACCAAAAAAGTTAACTTAATAAGGACAATGTGCTTGAAATGCAAGGTTTCCTTAAACTGGTGTTACTTAAGGGGCTTTAAATGTCTTCCTTTGACCTTATACATGGCTTTATATAAAGGCTTTTGTTTCCATATCAGCATTAAAAGCAATCATTTGGTCATTTGGTAATGATGAAATTATGATTAATCTTTAGTTTTTTTGCATTATCTGTACTTAACTTCCTGTAATGACCACAAAGTTGTAATGAAAGATATTGGTTTGTCAGTACTGAGTAATCATGCTATGTTATTGAGTACTCAATGAGATAAACAGCTAAAATTGCAGAACCACAGGGTCATCCAGCTAACAAATACACCTTACTTTACTTTCTGGAGTCCATCTGAACATTATCTGGCAGGCTGTTTCGGTATCGAGTCAAATATGCAACTTTTCTCTATGTGGGATTTGTTGACAATAGCAGCCTGAGTACATTGATTTCAGTTTCTACTTTTTTTGTCATTGGATAGCTGACAACCAGCACTGAAACATTCATTCAATATTCTTTCTTTCCTGTATTTTTACTTGTACCGAGCATTAAATAAAATATAAGCAGCCCCAGTGTATTTTTATATTGTTGTTCGTGCAATATGATACCACAGTAACCTCCGCATGCACCCTGCGAACACAGCTCCCATTTCCCCACTGTGATTTTATTGACAATCAAACCTATCCAGTGCAATTTGCTGCTACTAGCCTTTTTCTGACACAAATTGAGATGTGAGGTGCACTAGTTCAAACATTAACACCACCTAGCATCAACATGCAGACCTCATGCGGTTGGAATAATGATCAAGGGAACAACAATGCCACTGTTCTTGGGGTGAGGTGGAGGTTTTCTCTTTTTTCCTCCCTTTTTACCATCACACGGCTCTTTGACAGGCTGTGAATCACCGATGTCTCTCATTCCATCTGTCAATCCGTCTCTGTTTCAGTCCCTCTCATGGCTGGGTTTTCTCCTCTGCCTTGGACAGCTTCAAACATGCAGGTTTGTTTCGACAGCGTTGTGTAACTTTTGAATGCTTTCTTTGCAAAATCAGAACGTTAAATGTGTTCTCAACCTGGAAAAACTCACGATTTAATCTTTGACACTGTTACTTTCTCTGAAATGTACATATAGCTCGTGTCTAGCTAAAGATTTTAGAGTTTCCTGCATTATCATCTTTTTCAACTTTCCATGGACACACAAGTTTTCTCCTTCATATTTCCCAGCTTTTGAAAAACGTCCTTGTTAGGGTGGAGTATATGTGCAATCCAAAGAACCTGCAGAAACAAGTTTGATTGCACCAAATCTGTCAGGGAGGATCATTATCTCTCGAAAGTTTCCCACCGTGAGCAGCTGGGAAATTGTCAAAAAGCATCTTGTTGTGGATGCAAATGAACCCCTTTGAACTCTGCTTTATGTATGTAGGTGTTTATGGCTGTCAATCACCATTAAGATTTTGAGAGTCTAGCAAATAGCGCACCCATTCTCATTTCTAGTCACCTTCTGTTGTGCGGATGCTGCAATGCTGTAGTAAGAGTTTGCCATATTTTCTATAAAGCTGGATAAATATTGGGATAAGAAGAATCGTGCATATGATTCCAAATGTTGAACCACGATCCTGCCTATGATGTGATTTCTATACTAATGAGGGTGCTGGAAAGTGATTCTGTGACGTATATTTCAGCTTAAAAGCAAATCTTTGGACTCTCAAGGTTAAAAAACACAAACACAAGCTGTCAAGTTAAACTGTGATATAAAGTACATAATATCACTAAGTGTGCTTTTATTGAGGCTGTTGCTCTGCAAGAGCAGTGCAAATGAAAGATTAGAGCATAGTTGCTTTTTTATTTCTTAATATTTGACGAGAAATGAAAGATATCGTCAGAAGAGTATAAAAGCTTTCCTGAGTATCTCTTGGTGCTGTGCTCTTCTTTCTTTTCTGACTCTGAGAGAAAATGTTTGGTATGTAGCAACAGGTTTATCTCAGATTGCATCTTCAAAAGAGAAGATTTCACCAAGACACGCAGGATAAGGAATAATAAAAAGAGCATAAGAAGGTGTAACTATCAGTTTGATGTGCAATGACATGAAAAGACAAAAAGACTCGACGGCACTTTGCACTTTGCACTCCTAAAAATTTAGAGAAAGTTTCACAACATGCTGCCCAAGGAATCTTCCAGAGATGCTCTTTTACACGTCTCTCACAGTGGGTGAGTTTCCCTGGATGTCTCAAAAAGGGTAAGATATGAGTCTCAGTGGAATGGTAACATTTTCAGTGTGGATGATGGGTGTCTGACACCATGATGACAGTTTGGCCTTTATTTTAGTGCCACATGTGAGGGCGTTTCCAAGGGGTGGTCAGGGGGGCCTTAGCTACCTTTGGAATCAGACTGCCCACCCTGGTGGCGACCCCAAAATCCTGAATTATGACTGGCTATGTCAGAGGACATACTTATACATTCATCAGTTGTTAAGGTTTTGTTGCAGGATGCTTGTAGCTTTTTCATGGCACGTTTGGTTTTTATAGTCCTTGAAATTGTGAGATCTAATATTTTTGGCAGTCTTTAAAAATGAAGCTTTGACTTATCCTCAGATTACACATACTCTGTCTGCTCAGTGATTATGCAAATCCTTCCCTCCTTATTTAGTCTTTGCAATTCTACAGTACACATTCTGGTTTGTCTTTAGTACATGCCAGTAGAGCTGCTCCACTCCTCTCTCCTCGAGGTAAACGCAAAATTTATTTACATGTGTCAAAACACATCAATCCACAAAGAGCTGACTGTCCCAAACAGGAACAACAACGTCAAAAAGATCACTTTAAAATACAACAGAATAAACTGACTCCTGACTGTAATTCTTCCACCCGTCCATTTTCTTCTGCTTTCTTCCGGTGGCGGGTCACGTTGGCATCAGGCTGATCAAGTCAACCCAGACATTCCTCTCCACAGCAACATTTTCCAGCTCTTCCTGGGGGACTCTGAAGGGTTCCCAGGCCAGATGAGAGGTAAAATCCTTTCAGTGAGTCCTGGGTCTCCTTGCAGTTGGACATGCCTGAAAGACCTCCACAGAGAGGCGAACAGGAGGCATCCTGACCACCTCAACTGGCTCCTTTTGAGGTGAGAGAGCAGCGGCTCTACCTCGAGATCTTCAGGGATCAGAGAGATCTGACTGTGAATCTCATCAATATAGCAACAATACGGCTCACCCCAGGCTCAAGCCATAGATCATCAGTGAGTTTGTGGGTCACAGAGGTGATACAGTGCCATGGGAGGAGAAAGGTAAACTGGGCAGAGATGGCAAAAGTCCTCACATTCTGTATTTAAGTACAAGTGCATGTGTGAGAAAATATGGTGGTAAAAGTACTGATTCAACTCCTTTTCTTAAGTAAAGGTAAAAAGTACAGACTCTGAAATGTACTTGGGTACAAATGTAAAAACAATTTTTTTACCATCAGTGGCATGCAATACCTCTTTTGATATTTCTGAAAGTATAAAAAAGTATTTTTAACAGCTTTGATACTCTCCATACAAAATGAATCCTCAAATTTCATTTTACTGGCTGTCTTGTTTACAGATGTGGTGTCAGTTATACGGGTTTTAGGCATTCAGCTTTTGTAACTGCCAAAGTCTGGCAAAATTTCAGTTGGAATGATCAGAAAAATTACCCCACTTCTTAAGAGATCTACTATGTTAACATTATACTACAGTTTAGTTTATCCTTACCTCACCTATTGCAGTATTGTATGGGCTAGTACCCCTCCTTCCAATCTCACCAAACTACAGCTAATACAAAAACATTTAGTAAGACTAACAACAAATTCCCCACCCAGACAGCCAACAGCACCTCTTTTTTCTCGACTCAGGATCCTAACAATTTATAACATAAATATGTTACAAATCTGTACATTCATTTACAAAACAAAATACATGCCCCATAACCTCCCATCTCATTTCCTACAATATTTTTCTGATAATTCCAACCATCACAAATACCCAACCAGAAGAGCCAACCAATTGCGTGCCCCACAGTGTCACACCTCTAGAGCCCAGGACTTTATTATATATATATATATATATATATATATATATATATATATATATATATATATATATATATATATATGTATACCTACTCACACCTCCTTAAAAAAATATCCTCCCCAAAGATATTCAAAAAATGCTTAATAGATAAATTGCTTTATATGTAGTAGTTATTGATTGTATGATCAGATAGGTATTTTTTTTTTTGTTTATGCATATGCATACATATATGTGTGTGTGTATTTGTATGTCTGTGTAGGTGCACATACACAGATATATGAATACATTTATGTTTGGAGAGGTCTGAAAGCACTGCTCTTGGTTTAACTTATGGTTCAGCATTTTGAGTGAATTTTTAGCTGATTTGCTTTGCTAAAGTGGATTTATGTACCAATACCTTTGCTTCTGCTCAGATTGTCCTTGACCAAGGTGGCTGTTATCTGAGTGCAATAGTCTGGCACCTCTTCTTCCATCTCTGGTATCTAAATATCTGTGTATCTCTATATGTATGTATGATTTTGTTAATGTATACAGATAACATCTGCATTACAAGATGCTTAAAACTGAGTTAAACAGATTACAGTAGCAATAAGGACATGTTCGTCTAAGGATACATGGATGTGTGTTTGTTTGAAGTATGATATATTCACATCAAATTATCATTATAGAAAATAATGGCTTGGACATTGCACTACTTTGCCTTCTACCCTCTTACTTTTGTTTCCCATTGTGTGTTTTTATATTGACCCTTATCACTATTGGTTAGTAATGATGATCACTTAACATGGTGAGGTTTAATTGTAAGCCCTTCTCGGGTTTCCTTACCTCACCTGCACAAAAGACTGACTTGAAAGACTTTCACTTGCTCACTGGCTACAAGTTGGAAGAAAAAAAGAAGGGCAGCCATTTTCATTTTCACACTCAGCTCAGGTTGGTAATTTTAGCAACTATTTTCCCCCCCAAAGAAAATAGGCAAGTTGTTTATCTTTAAAAGGAGCAATCTTAATAATCCAAACAAGTTTTGGGGGGCTGTATCACAGATATTTAACAGATAGAAATCTTCAGCCACAGTGGCCATTCTTATGTTTTTTTTCTTCTTTGTTTTTTTTTTTTTTCCTGTTGTGGAAAGTTCAAGTAAATGGAAAGAATTTGCCATTTCCCCTCCATCTTTTACATATAATCACTGCTCTCACAGAGAGTCTGATACTTAACTTAGATGATGTGTTCAAGTGATCTTTGTCAGCAATCCAAGGCTAAAATTAAAGGACATAAAGGAGAAGCTTCTGCACTAAAAAGTCAATGAAAAATATAATTCATGTGATTTACTTTGAAGGGGCATGCTTTGGTTGTTTGGAATTTTTTCCTATAACTCTATAATTTGTCCTTTGTTTTGTTATTCTATGGATATTTTTGCATCCTTTGCTTTGCTGCATATTGAGACAGTGGATCACAATCAATCAGTGCTCTTAGCTGCAGACACCAGGATATGAAGCACAGGTGATCTGTTCTGGTGACTAAGGAGGAAGTCCATCTCATCATATATCAGCTAATGAGTTTCAGATCAGTCAGGGCGTGTCTCGTTAAACTGCTACAAAAGAGGGATTCATGCTTCCCTCTTCTTCTTGCTTCTCCCATTCTTTGATGCATGAATATTTTGCATCATCCCCGTCTAGTCTGTAATGGCTCTTTTGTCTGAGAAGCTCATGGGTTTCAGAGTAAACACGTGGGCCCATGTGTCGTCTGCAAAAGCACAGATCGGCAGAATTCAAGGCCATCTTCTTTTTCCACACAGACCTTTGAGATCACATCACAAAAGATGGTTTATCTTTCACACAATCATTTATCATCATGTATTCTTCCTGTGAGGAATTGTGTGTCTGTCGCTCACATACTGACAAATTTACAAAGCCTCCCCGTAGTTGGCTTGACTCCTGAGTGGGAGATAGATGCGACGGAGGCTCCCTGATGTTTTGGTCGTGACATATTTGGAGCGCAAGAGATGTGGAGATTTGTGAACTCAGACTGCTAAAAATGTATAAATTCAGAGTGACTCAACTCTTAAGGTCCTACCATTTAATAGCAAGAATGGTGTTAACTGTTTTTTAACTTCAGGCATGATTTGTGACTGTGTTCATGATGGTATACTTACTCCTAATTTGGGGTTTTGAGGTTGTTGTGGATTTGCAATAATGGGTCTGTTATGAAAGTACACCCAGTGTTGTGATAGTAATGGTGCTCAAAAATAATGCATTAAAAAGAGATCATGAACTGACATTTAAATCCTCAAATTGAATGTCCTAAGATGACCCTGTGGATTGAAACGTTTCCAGGAGTGCAATGAGTTTAATTTATTAATATGTCAGTCATCAGGAGGTGTTTATCACTGCTGCACTTACAAAACATCCACGCCTATGAATTTGGGATGGGTACGAGTACTCAGTACTTGCTGTAGCGTTCATTACTCAAGTCACACACTATTGTGATATAGTGTGACACGGGTGCTTCAGTTAACGCTCAAGAGACATGTGACCCAAAAGGCAAAATAAAAACGTTAGCAACAACTACTTCAGTTTTTTTCTGTTAAACCAAGGAAAATGATGGTGCATCCAGTCGTCTATTTATTCAATACATTTACCCAATGCTTGTTTGGGGCCATTGTCATCTGGGGTCATTGAAATGTAGAACTGCGTGTCATCTGCATAGTTATGGTCATTTATTTTGTTGTTTTGTTTTGTTTTTTACAGTGTGTACGATATGCCCCATATTCAGCATTATAACTTTCTAACATTGATGCAATGGGTAAACAAATCCATAACAATGTTTACATTCTTGCACAAGGCAAACAAGCAAGAACAACAATCAAAAATAGCAAATTAATCAAAAAAAGAAGACAAGCAAATAATCAGACAGCAAGAAAGACAAAAAAGAAAAAAATAGAAAAAAGAAAACATGACAAAAACATAATGAATCAAATGATCCCTCTGATTGGGAAGAATACAGGTGCCTGAGGAACCACTGCAAAACACAAACACGGAATGCAAGATCTAACTACTACAATGAAGCCTTTGCTCAGAATTGGAATAACCCCAAACAGTTTTGGAAACATCTAGATCAGCTTCTCAACAAATCAAATAATGATTCTACTGATCGTGTGCTTCTCAATGACAATCCTATTTCAGATCCTCTTATGATTGCTGAGGCCTTTAACACACATTTTTCTCTTATTAGCAGTGCCATGCACTCTGATTATTCAACTTCTTCAAGCTCTTTAAATCAAATTGAAGCATCATTCTCCTTTACTAGAATTCAGCCATCTGATGTACTTCAAGCTATCTCTGAACTTAAAAATAGTAGTGCTGGCCCAGATGGCTTGGAAGCCAAATTTCTCAAGCTTGGATCCAGCATTTTAATATACCCATTATCTAACTTGTACAATATGTCCTTAGATACCAGTTCCATTCTGATAATTTGGAAAACAGCAAGAGTAACTCCGATATTCAAGGGTGGAGATAATACTGATTTAAGCAATTACCGCCCGATTTCTATAATCTGTACAGTTAATAAAATATTTGAAAAAATAATTTTTCAACAATTATATAAATATCTCAATTATTTTAACATCTTATCACCTTATCAATCAGGGTTTCGTTCTGGATACTCTACTACAACAGCCTTGGTTAAATTTACCAATGATGTGTTCTCCTCCTCTGACCAAAATCAATGTACAGGTGCCATATTTCTTGACCTTTCAAAGGCCTTTGATTTGGTAGACCACCATTTATTATTGGACAAACTCAAAGCAATAGGGCTCAGTAGAAATGCTCTTCTGTGGTTCAATGCTTATCTCCATAACAGACGTCAATTTGTGGTTTTCAAAGATGCACAATCTGGTCAATGTATTATTGAAAAAGGTGTGCCACAGGGCTCTACTCTTGGGCCTCTTTTGTTTTCTATTTTTATTAATGACCTCCCTCATGTGTGTACTAATTGTCAAGTTCAGCTGTATGCAGATGATACTGTTCTCTATTTTTCAGGCTCCAACTCATCTCAGCTTCAGAACAAATTACAGGTAGATTTCAACTCAGTTCAAAACTGGCTTAGAAATAACTTCCTAAAACTTAATATCAAGAAAACTTTTTGTATGCTTTTTGGCACTCGTTATTCTCTGCAAACTGCAGACTTAAATATACACTTTGACAATGGTTCCCCAATGACTATATCTGGGAATGTGGCTGGACCCTGAATTAAATTTCAAATGACATATTGATTACATAATAAAACATACATATTCTTGCTTAATGCCTTTTTATAGATTTTCAAATTGTTTTACACAACAAGTAAGAAAGAAGATCATTTCTCAGCTTATTCTACCTATAATTGACTACGCAGATGTAGTTTATCAAAACACATATAATACACATCTTAAATCACTGAATGTTTTGTTTAATACTTTGTGTAGATTCATATTAAAATGTCCATATAGAACTCATCATTGTGAACTATATGATCAACTTAACTGGTTGCAGCCTGATAAAAGATGACAGTATCACTGGTTTCAATTTATTTTTAAATGTATTTATTTACCCCCATATCTGAAATGTTGTTTTGTTCAGTTTAATTCAACATATCCATTGCGACACTCTCAGTATTTAACTTTTACTGTTCCTCCCATCTGTAAAGAGGTTGGTCGGAGGTCCTTCTGCTTTAAAGCTCCCTCAGACTGGAACCATCTGCTTCCAACACTGAGGTCACTTACCACCTTAGGCTCCTTTAAATTGATTTTATTCACATACTTGAAAACTGACTGTCAGTGTTTTTAATGGCAATGTTTTCTCAACTCAGTGAAACAACTATAGATGTATCTTATATAACTTTATATATATAACTACAAATACATGGATGTATATATATGTTATATATGTATATGTGCTTTTATATGTATGGTTATATATGTGTGTATGATTGTGTATGTATATATGTATTATGTATACATTAATGTATATGCATATATAACTATATAGATGACTGTATGTAAATGTATATATGTGTATTTTGACTCCGAGATGTAGGGGGGGTAGGGGGTTGTGAGCAAAATTGTCTTGTTGTGTTTGTCAGTATTGGCTGTTTTGTGTTTGTACTCTGTTGTATGTTTTGTGAAACGTTACATGTTCTTGGTCCCCCTTGAAAATGAGATGCTGCATCTCAAGGGGCTTTCCAATGAATAAATTTCACTTTCATTTCAAATTTCACATTCAAATTCATCAGGGGTCATTGAAATGTAGAGCTGTGTGTCATCGGCATAGTTATGGTCATTTATTTTGTTGTTTTCCATGAACTGAGCACGTGGAAGCATGTAGATGTTAAACAGAAGAGGCCCCAGGGTGGAGCCTTGGGGTACTCTGCTTGCAATTGTTATCTGTTCAGATTTAAAGTTACCTGCTGACACGAAATAGTCCCTGACCTTTGAGTAGGATGCAACCAATGCTTGAAGTGCAAGTGGGCAAGTATTTGCATAATAAATGCAAAGCATAATTAACCCTGGCTTTATTAGGATTAAACCTACTACACCTCTGTTATGAAATGGACAAGGAATTAGAAACAGTTGGGCCATTTATTTCACAAAAATACAAAAATGAAGATGTCAGAGATTTATTTATTTATTTATTTATTCTGCACTGCTGGAACAGTTGTCACTGGCTATGTGGCATATAAAGAGCTAGGACATCATGTTTGGTTCAATAAGAGAGCACTAATGAGGGCACTTTAACACATTTTATAGACTGGTGGAACCTTCCTCATGTTCAGTCCACTGGCAGGGCACTTGGAGAGCACTTTGTCATGGTTTTCTGCACCATAGGGCCATGCAAAAGGGCATTTTTGCTGTATTTTTACAAACACTGGGACACCTGGGCTTGTGGAGTAAAGTAGGCCGGCAGCACCACTTTTTAACAGCTTTTCTCCCTCATTACCCCCCCCCCAAAAAAAAAATCCCATACATTTAAAGAAAGCAATGATAATGTGTTAAGTTGGAGTATAGTTGTTACAAGGATAGACATATTAAGTCAATTTTAAGTATGGCGAAGATTGCAGTGTCAGCATTATATCAAACACTGCATGCAAACCTAAAAGCCAACATAACCGTCTTCACTGCTAAGATCTCTACACCATTAATTATGTGTCAGAAAAAATAAAAACTTCTCTACTACTTCTCTAAACTACTATTACACCTTTACTAACAACCTCCAAGTGTTGAAGAATAGCAGCCTATGAGTCAAGTCAAGCTAAATTTATACACTCCCTCCTTTGAGTTGTTAAAATTGGAACTTTTTTGGTTGGTGTATATCAGAAATAGTCCTGCTGTGTTTTCAGATAGTGAATACTGGAGCTCACTGCAAAAGCTAAGCACAGTTAAACTTCAATTTTCCTTGTATTGTTTGCCCTGCTGCTTACATCATATTTCCAATGCATAGAAACATTTTAACTGAATGACCTCTTTGTGCTGTTTACATGTCTTCAAACACCCTCCCTGAGCCGGAGCTGTGCTTTCTTGAACTGTGAGCTGGATCAGAGTTTATGAAGCTGGATTAACTTGGAGTCTCTCTGTTCACACTCAGGCCCTCAGGTAATTATCCAAGAGGTCTAGTCAAATCAGAAAGTAAATTTCTTCACAACATCATAGGTTTGAAAGTATGTTTGTCTACGGTAATGGAGTTTCACCATTTGGGGAGGAAACTAGACAGAAGGATTTGAGTTTTTAGAAAGAATTAAGCGGCCTTTTTTCATAAGCTTCACTGAACAGAAAATCTGGGGTTTTGCTGATTGCTTGACAACTTTTTCCTTTTTCAATTTCATAGAAATAAGAAGTCCTATTTAGTATTTTATGATTCTGAAGACAAAGACCCACACCTACTGGAAATGGTTAGCAGATGGGGGTTCAAGCTGACAGCTTTCAGTAGTAAGTAAATCTGCTAACAAACATCGAGCTCTCCCAACTGGTGTGGATTAAAAAGCAAATAGAAGCTAAGTTGGAGGTTGTTAATGCAACTTTGAGTCTTGTGGTCTTCATGTAATCTACTGCGGACTATCCACTGCCCTGTACCTGTCAGTACAACTCAACAATGTGTTCCTGTACCAACCAATGTACACATTAACTCTTGTTAGTTCAATATACAGTGCATATTCAGATCCCCTTCACTTTTTTTACTGCAATGCTACAGTCTTAAAAGATCATTTTTATTCTTATTAATCTACACTCAGTACCCCATCATGGCAAAGTGAAAACTGAATTTTAGATATTTGTGCACCTTTATGAAAAATAAAAACTAAAATATTACATTGACATAAGTATTCAGACCCTTTGTAACAACTCTTGGACATGGTTTGGAAAGGCACACACCTCTATATAGAAAGCCTTATAGCTGACAATGCATATCAGACCAAAAGCCAAGCCATGAGGTCAAGGGAACTGCCTGCAGAGCTTGTTACAATGCACAGATCTATAGAAGGCCACCATAAATTGCCGCTGCATGCAAGGTACCCAAGAGCACAGTGCCCTCCATAGGACTCAAATAGAAGAAATCTGGCACAACCAGGACTCTTCCAAGGTCTGGCCAGCCAAACTGAGGGATCAGGAGATCAGTGGTGACCAAGAGCCCAGTGGCCACTCTGACTTAATAATAATAATAATAATAATATCTTGAATTTATATAGCGCCTTTCAAGAAACCCAAGGACGCTTTACAGGAACACATAGACATGGACAAACTATGTGAGGGGTAGGATGAGTGTAAGGGATGGTCTAGTGAAGACTGTAGGCTGTGGTGAACAGGTGGTGCTTGAGATGTTTTTGAAAATGTCCAGAGATGGAGCGCTACGGATGTCTGCAGGAAGAGTGTTCCAGAGGGTGGGAGCTGCAGCACTGAAGGCTCTGTCTCCATAGATTCGGAGTTTGGTTTTGGGCATGGAAAGTAGGCCGGTGTCTGAAGATCGAAGGTTGCGGGATGGTGTGTATGGATGGAGGAGATCAGAAAGGTACTGGGGAGCCAGAGCATGGAGAGACTTGTATGTGAGGAGGAGGACTTTGTAGTTGATACGGGACTTGATAGGGAGCCAGTGGAGGTTGATGAGGGTCGGAGTGATGTATTGCCAGGGTCTAGTGCGGGTGAGAACTCTGGCTGCAGAGTTTTGGACATACTGAAGCCTGTCCAGGGTTTTGCTGGGAACTCCAGACAGAACTCCATTACAGTAGTCCAGGCGGGAGGTTATGAAAGCATGAATGAGTGTTTCAGCCACAGAATCAGGGAGTGATGGTCGGAGTCTGGAGATGTTCCTGAGATGATAGAAGGCAGATTTGGTGACAGACTTTATGTGGGACTGGAAGGAGAGGGTGGAGTCCAGGATGACGCCCAGGTTTCGGACCTCGGAGGACGGACAGATGGAGGTCCCGTCCACATCGAGCATGAGATCTCCAACCTTCTGCAGCAGAGCTTTAGGGGCCTCAACCATGAGCTCTGTTTTATTGCTGTTGAGTTTGAGTTGGTTAGAGGTCATCCAGGCTTCGATCTCGTGGAGGCAGTTTACCAGGGAGTGGGGAGGGAGCTGAGTGGATGGTTTGGTGCTGAGATAGAGTTGGGTGTCATCTGCATAAGAGTGGAAGCTGAGACCGTGTTTGTGAATAATCTGTCCAAGGGGAAGCATGTAGATGGTGAAAAGGAGAGGTCCAAGAACAGAGCCTTGAGGCACGCCCTGGTTAACTGGGGCGGGGGATGAGTGAGAGGTGCTGATGGTAACAAACTGTTTTCTTTGTGAGAGATATAAGTAAAACCAGGAGAGAGCTGTACCAGTGATGCCAAGATGGTGAGACAGGCGGTCAAGGAGGATGGTGTGGGATATTGTGTCGAAAGGCAGCGGTTAGGTCAAGGAGAATGAGGAGGCTGATGTGTCCAGAATCTGCAGCTGTGAGGAGGTCGTTGGTTATTTTGATAAGGGCGGTCTCAGTGCTGTGGTGAGTGCGAAATCCTGATTGAAGAGGTTCATGGAGCTCATGGTTGGACATGTGTTGCTGGAGTTGGGCAGCAACTGCTTTTTCGAGAACTTTGCTGATGAAATGAAAGTTGGAGATCGGTCGATAGTTGGAGAGGTCCTCCGGGTCTGACCCGGGCTTCTTGATGATGGGGGTTACTGAGGCAGTTTTGAAGGATGAGGGGACAATTCCAGAAGATAATAAGGTGTTGATGATGTCTACCATGATGGAGCATAGAACAGACAGAGATGCTTTCATCAGTGGTGTGGGCATGGGGTCGAGAGAGCAGGTGGATGCCTTGGCCTTCTTGACCCATTCGGCCACTTGGAGAGTGTCCACGGGTGTGAAGCAGGAAAGACGGCAGTGAGGCGGAGGAGCGGTGTCCTGGTGTGAAGTGAAATCCTGATGAAAGTTGCTGCTGGGTGGAGGCAACTTTATCCTGGAAAAACTGCAGGTGCCTAGTGCAGCGGTCGAAGTTGGCTGGGGGATGAAGGTTGTCAATGGGGCAGAGTAGGTGATTTATTGTGGAGAAGAGCATCTGGGGATGGTTTTGCTGGTCACTGATGAGGGATGAGTAGTAGCTGGACTTTGCTCTGGAGAGAGCTTCTTTGTAGGAGCGCACATGCTCTTTATAGGCCTCCAGATGGACGGTGAGGCCAGATTTTTTAAAAAGTCTCTCCAGCTGTCGGCCAGAAGCCTTCATGGAGCGCAGTTCAGCAGTGTACCAGGGGGTACACTGCTGAACTTGGCTCCAGAGATCCTGTGTGGAGATGGGACAAAGTTCCAGAAGGACATTGATGAGTTTGGTGCTGTTAGAAAATAGAGCAATAGTTCAGGCAGGACACAGGGTCAAGCACTACACCCTCATTAGTCTGCTATTGGCTAATTACACTTGTGGTGCAATATTTAAACAGCTTTAGCTTGATGCTCCTCCTGCAAGCTGCTTTATGCAATCCTCCTCCACCCCAGCTCCTCCTTTATGCCACATATGACTTAAACTGTAGCATCAGACTGCAGCATATGACAACTAAAAAAAGTGAAGGGGGTCTGAATACTGTCTGAATGCACTGTATTTGCTTTACATGTCAGCTTGATTTCATCAAAGCACCTATGGATGCTCCAAAGTCTGTATCCTCCACAGCAACAAACATGTACTTCACTATTACTGCCCCCGGTTATTTTGTATGTTACAAGCAAATTGTAGCTTCAAGACAGGCATTAAAAGTAGAATTAAAAGCTGAAGCACAGATACTTAGTACAATTAAAATGATACATTGTCGCCTCCAGTTGCAGCGCTGTGAACTGACAGGCTTTCATAACATTGCAGAGACATCTGTTGTAAGCAGTCGCAAGTTTCAGCTTATCTTTGAATTACACTTCAGACAGCTTTACTGTCCCAGCACCCAGCATCTGGCTTAAATAAAGCAACGCAGCTTTTACTTTCATCTGTTTTCATCCATGTGTCTTGACTGTGGCATTGTGAAATATTTCCTGCAAATAGAGTCCACTGGCACGATTTCAGCAAGCTCTCCTCAGCAGCTGGAGCATAAACACCGCCTGCTCAACTCGAGAACATCTGGCAGCTCTTTTTTCATCATACTGGCCACAAACAGCTGTGTTAACAAAGACTTCACTTATGTTGGAAAGGAGCACAGCTGGAATTTTAAAAAGAGAGAAACTGAACTCCAAAGATATTAGATATACTAGCAGATGTTGAGAAGAGCAGGTGTTTGGAGACAAAGCAGATTTAAGCTTGAGAAGTTCAGAAAATAAAGATGATCAATAGCAAAGAAGAGGGAGCATCTGAGCTGTCCTTTAAGTACACTAAAAGCAATTTCTGATCATGACAGGCTGGTTAGGCAGGTGATTCAGGTGAGAAAGGGCGAGACAGAACAGCAGGACAGAAACCAGAATAACAGCAGTATTGATATGATGGTAGTGTCATGATGTCAAAATTTTAACTCTATACCGACACCAAGTTTAGTACCATGATACTTGATAATGAAATAATTGCGGTTTGACACTCATACCTAATGGATAGGGGAACAGGGAGTCCATAAGACATAAGACAGTTTATAAACAACCTAAAATTTATTCCTTTTTGTGCTGTATTCAAGTATTAAGTATATGTCTCCATGGTAGACATTGGTAGCCTGTTCTGTTCACCTGTACAGGATACAGAGGTATTTGAATGGATAACTGGAGCAGTCTACTTCACTGCTGACACTGTCTGCCTACCTTTCTCACACTGCCATCTTGTGGAGCTCCACATAAAACTTTTTAATTCTCTCAGACTGCTTAGTTAAGGAGCTCTGTGGGATCCTACATTTGTCCAGCTGATGTCAAGTGCTGTGAAAATTGGTGAGTCTACCTCTGACTTTTCCCAGTTGATTCTGGGGTGAAGCAGGGGTGCGTCTTAGCCCCTAGGCTCTTCAGTACCTGAATGGACTGGTTAATGGGGTGGTAACAAGGGCATCAAACTGTGCAGTGTCATTTGATCACTGATCTGGACTTTGCTGATGCTGTGATCCCTGCGGAGACTGTAGATGTCCTTGCAAGGGCTATTACGTAGGGAATACACGTCTCCTGGGCCAAAACAAAGATCCAGCTATTTTGGGACGCCTTGGGTGCTAACATTGAATCTGTGCTGTGAATAGTGAGAGCGTGAAAGTTGTAGAGCAGTTCACCTACCTTTGCAGTGTAATCCATCGATTAACAGAAGGGATTAACAGAAGACTTGGCCTTGTGCATGGGGCGATAGGGAATGGTGGCTGCACTTTTACAGGAACCTGGTGCTTTCCTGTTCCTAATCTAGCTCATTGCATACTGGGTGCCAAGGACCGGTGGGTTTCACCAGATGTTGGGGGCCGCTGCATTCATCATAAAGGGGTCAGCTGGGAGGATACCTGGATAGATGGGGCGTGGGCCTGGCACAGGCCTGGAGGATGGCCATCAGGAGGCCAGAGTAGTACAGGACCAAAGTGAGATGGTGAAGTGTGGAACCAACATTTGCTCCCATTTGAGACCTGGGACTGCTTAAAACTTTATAGAGCCATTTTGACCTACGAATGGTACCAAACATCAGGAGATTCTTAAAATGTACTGTTTTAGAGTAAAAGTACAAAAAAATTAACAAAAGTATACCATGTGTTGTGCAACCCTAAATGATGGAGTTCAAAATAGAATTTTAGAAGTGAAATTCTGTTGAATCCATTTATCCATCAATCCAAGCCGCATGGGATATATAACTCCTTCAGTGAGTCCTTTTAAAAACATTGTAGACCTTGAAACTTTACGCCTGAAAAGACGAGTCAGATTAGTTTCTCTTTTATCACAGATGTTGACAAAAGCTGGGTCAGGGGCCGTATTTGTATTTCAAACACCTAAGTTAGGAAATATTGAATATTGAAAATGTCCATCTTTTTCCCTAAATGTCTCGCGGGCTGTATGGCACCTGCTGGTGGGCCATAAGTGGCCTGTGGGCCATAAGTTTGACACCCCTGATTTAAATGACCAATGTGGGAGAGGTGACATTGACGAGTGTGGTTCTGTTAGAAAAAAGAGCGTTAAGCGGTAGTTCAGAAAGGCCACGGTGTCAAGCGCTGCCCTCACCAGCTGATAGCCAGCTCTAAGCCTGCTATTGGTGAATTGCACTTATGCTGCGATATTTAGCAGCACTAGCCTGGCTACACTTTGCTGCTCCATCTGCAAGCTGCATTTTTGCAATGCTCCTCCACCCCAGCTCCTCCTTTATGCTACATATGACTTAATCAATGTAATTCTGTTGTCATTGATGCCTGCTCTGTTCTGGATTTTTAGCTGCTTCTCTCTCTGCCTCAGGCTTCCCTTGTAGGCACTGGAATGTGTGCCATTCCTGCTTGATGCTTTCGATGTAGGCTTGTGAAAGGCAGGGGGGTCGCAGAACAGAAACAGCCAAATACAAATAACAGCAATAAGAGTAAATTAATAACTGTTTATAAGTAGAAATATTTATACTTGCAAAACATGTGTCTTTCTTGACAAAGTGGTCCTGACAGCTGATGCTGAGGGTGCTTTTTCCACTGGAAATGCTGGACTACACTGGTTTTGTACTGAGAATCAGTGCTGCCAGCATGAAACAGCAGCTATGATGCAGGCTCTTTGTCAGCTGTAAAAGACTAAAACCACACCTCTAAACCAGCCGTGTTATTATGTTCTTAATTACATCTGCTCTGCCTCTCAGGTTAAATGTCAAAGTGTCTCCTGTGATAAAGGACGACAAGACATCTCTCACCTGAGCCGCTGACAGGAGGCGAAGAATCCGACTCACAGTGTCTGTATTTCATCATCCTTAGACGCAAATGAATGTTTAAGAAAGACGGTGGTCAGCTGGAAAATGTAACACTTTAAAGGATCACCACTATTGTTCAGCAGTTACATGCACGACTGTAATGCAGCTAATGCTCTGAAGGCTTTCTGACTCTATGTTTGCCTTTTAAACAATGGTTGTGGTGCAGAAACACAGTGAATAATTAGTGATTTATTCCTTTAACGCAGGATAATTGGAACAGAGATGGCCTTGAACATGAAATTGGAATAACAGCCAGAGGCATTTTGGGATATTTGGACAGGTTTGAATGAATTTCTTATTTTCTTTACAGGAATTAACGCAAGCCAGATGGAAAATTGGCTTATGGAAATAATTACTGTAGCATTAAAGCATATTCTGCAAGGCTTCTGGCTTTATTGAATCAAATTTTATCAATCTTTTGGCTGGTTTGACCCTCCTCATTAAGAATACTGAAGTAAAAGCCTCTGTGGATTTGTTAATGAATCCATAGTGATGTGTGTGAGCGTGTAATCCTGATTGTTTAAGAAAATATCAATTGGTGCCTCACATAAAAACCACAAACCACATAAAACAAGCATATGTCAGTGGATAACAGCGCGCTGTAAACCGCTGCAGGGTGTTCCCCCATTAGCGTGTAAAATAATGGCCACTGCAGGGATCTGTGTCTTCACCCCCTAATGTGTAACATCAGTCTTTAAATTTAAATATCCTATTATGATTCAATGGAGGGAGAGAAAAGGGACGAGCATCTGAAGGAAATGCACTGGACCTGCCTGGGAATACTAAACAGATTATACATATGCACAGAGGCCAGCGCTCCTCGCTGAATTGAGAGCTATGGATTTGCTAAGACTGTGTCGCTGGCATTTTAATCCAGTCTGGAGATTAGAGCTGTAATCCACCCTCATTTTAAATTATTTGGCACATACAGTATGCTAAGTGTGCAGCACAGATTCTAGATTGAAGAGGTTTCATAAATACTGCAAATATTTGTTCCTTTTTCTGTTGTTTTATGACAAATGCAATAAAAAAGGTGGTATGTATTTCCATCAAACGGAAAATAAAGTGAGTTCACGGATTACATGCATGATCTTATGAGACATTACTTCTGTGCTTCCTCTTTTAAACACAACATTCTTAACAAAAAAAGGTTGAATTTTCTTTAAAACACTGCATTTTAGTTGTACAAGTTAGACTTAACAGCCACATTGTTTCTAAGTTCACACAAAATCAAACCAGAAGCGCCTGCTTTAAAGAAAAAGACTGACAACAAATGTTTTAGAGTGAAGCATTTTGGATCTTTGAGCTCCAATCTTCTGTCCCTGAGGGCAAAACACAGACCTGTCTTTCAGCTGTTGCTTCAAAAGTGTACAAATGCTAGAAATCTTGAGATGGAGAGAAACTGAGCTTGTGTTGCTGCTTGATTCTCTTTGGCTTTTGCTTTTTGAGCTCAGAGTGTCTTTCACCCGATTAAGGAGGCATCAGCTTTCATATTAGACCTTATTCACTTGAAAAATAGACTCATATTTGGAGTCCAAAATGTTCATTTTTTCATTCAGTCTTATTCACATTATGCATTTTTATCACTTCATATTAAAGCAGGTAATAGGATAGAAACAGCAGGGTAAAGCTCGATATCATAGGGGGATACAATGCTGATATCATGCATGACATGATGATATTACAGGCGTTTTAATGAACCAACTTTTATTTATTGGATCTATCATGCGATATATCATCATATGTTCTCTTTTGTTCGTAAGCAGCGCCACCTACTGTTCAATCTGTAATCCCCTCATACTGGCATAACAGTAGATGTTAAAACATGCACAAATGTGCATTTTTTTGCACAGTTCAGGGCTCAGCGCAGAAATTTAAGAAAACTTGACTTCCTTTTCTTGAATACTACTCAAATAAATTTGATGCCAAGACCCTGAATCAGTAACCGTTCACATCCCTACCCCACCCCCTCTTTCTCGCTCTTCTGTTTGTCTTTGGTGTTGCTCAATAGGACTTAATCTTGTCATATTTATTCATATTGTTCTAACTGCAAATACAAATATTTCAAGTGAGAATATGCAGCATATTCTCACAGAAATGTTATACTCAAGTGCAGCACACAGTAGAGCTTCTCTTTTTTTCTGTTTTCTGTACTTCATTTCCTTTTCTAATTTAATTTAATTTAATTTTGTTATTGTTTATTTCTTTTTTCCTTTGTTTTACTGTCTTGATATTGTTCACTTTGTTTTACCTAAAACTCAATAAAAACATGCAATTTAAATGTGCATTTTTTTTTCCAGACTTTTAAAATCTTAACCATTTTTTTTATTGCGAGAAACCTCACACATGGCAACAAATAGTAACTGACTGTACCATTCATATAAAGCAGGGGTGTCAAACCCAAGGCCAGGGGGCCAACTCTGGCCCACAAGATCGCATCATATTTTTATTACACCTGGCCCACCAATGTGAGGTCTGCAGATTTCCACCAGTATAAAAATGTGAACAATCTAAGTAATTTCATAACAAGTCAGGAATGTTTGGAAAGAAATTTGTGTTTTCATTTCATATTTATAACTCTGCATCTCACAATTACAACTTAAACTTAGGATTTTGTATCTTTATTTCATATTTTGACCTTTTAAGCTCAATATTATACATTTTAAGTCATATTTTGACCTTTGAGATGTAAGATTTGAATTCTAAGTCACTTTTGATCTTGTCAACTCCTAGGGTTAGGGTAGGGTAGGGTCTGACAATCCCGTATTTCAAACTTTTAGATTCACAATTCAAAATCTAAACTCATATTTTGACCTTTTAACTCAGAATTTCTTATATTATTCCATATTTTGAACTTTAAAACGCAGGATTTCAACTTTTCATCTGATGTATTTGTCCTTCAAAAACATTATTTTGACTCATAATTTCATTTTTTGACCTTTTGAACTAATAACTTGGACTTTTTATCTCAGATTTTAAGTCTTTAAATCATCTGCGTTGTTTTTTTCCCCCATAATCCATTACTGGTGAAAATAAGGCTTTAACAGTTAATGGTTTATGTTGAGCCTGTTAGGCTCTCAGGTAAAACCCAAATTCTGAATCTGGCCCCTGCTGTGACTGAGTTTGACACCTCTGGTATAGTGTGTCTCTCAAACACCAAATTTTGCGCTGTCCAGTGTGACTTTAGAGTGAGAAAGCTGTTCATCGCCGTTGCCACTTCAGTCCAGCTGCCTCCCTTGTCAGTTTGTCTGTGGTCTTTTTTACAGTACACGCTGTTAAACACTCATTTTGTTGCCACAAATCAACACGTTGCTCCTCCATTTGACGCTCATCTAACTTTATTCTTTCCATTTACTATCATTGCTATGGCTGTGCTTTCATTTCACTTCAGCCAGCTTGTTTCCTGATTGGCTATTGCTCTCAGCTGTCCTTGATGCTCAGCACACAAAATGGGATTTTTGTTTAAAATTTATGATCTCAAGCCAGAGTGCCTCCAATAGCTCGTCCAATAATCGGGTCTTTGTTAACTTTGGTCAAAGAAAAATCAATGGAAAGGGGTTTAAGAAAACTGTAGAGCTGGAGGCTAAAACAAAAGGATGATACGTAAGAAGGTATTGGTGTGAAATTCAGAGAGATACGGTTCTTTTTGTTGATCTTACTTTAAGGATGTTTTGTAAGAGCAGGCTGTATGATGGCACTGATTTGGCGAAAGTTAAAGAATCTTCTAGTCTTTTTTGTACCATCTTCAGCAAATACATTTTTAATTTTTTTACTGTTAAAGGATTGTAACGGCTAACCCTCTTTAGACCACTGAAAGGCAGTGTTAAAGATTTTTTGTAAAACCCTTTTTGTTGTTTGAAAAGTCAAGGTCTGAGAGAAACTTTACAGAAAAAACACTCCATTCTTTCTTGTTAATGGCTTCATGTCCAAACTAATCCACATTCATTCAGTCAGTGGCAATATAGCCCCTCTGACTCTAGCACACAGTGTTAAAGCCTGCAGTTTAGCTCTAACGCTAACATTCAGTGCTGCATTTATCCATCTATCTATGCTAATGTGACATGAAGACAAGGTGGTATCTTCTTCCTTCTCTGTCAGATGGGACACTATGGGGTAAATCTTTTCTCGCTGATAGCCTGAGGCAGTCAGGATCTCGCTGCTATCAGCCTGCTCCATCTTTATAATCCTGCCTTATTCAAATGGTGACTGTTTGCCAAATGTTGCACTGTTTCATTAAATCCTCATGTCTTTGGATCCACTTGGCTGGATCAAGGAGCTGAATGAGACACGGGCATGAAGAAAACAATCACATTTTTTTCAGACACGTACTGAAATTAGATTTGAACTTGACAAGAACCAATTTCAGCTAATCTTATCTCTTACTTTTTAAGAATTCAAGATTTAATTCCTCTGAATATATATCTGTGACAGTCAAAGAGTTAAAGTGTTGGGGAAGCATTACTAAAAGTGGCCTTGTTAAAATATTCATGCATAGATGTTTCTGGAAAGAAAAGTCTGCTTTTAGCAGGATCCAAACTATTCTTGTGCTCATTAAACATTCATTTGATAATCATTATGAGCACACTGGAATAATTAACACTGGCCTTCTTATGCAAGGTAACCAAGTGCTGTTGTGCATATATTGTGCAAACAATATATATTTTTGCCCTCATTATAACTTTTTAAAGTGACGACTGGCTGTGAATTAAATGAGCCGACTTATGTGGAAAAGTTTAAAACTTGTTAGAAGTGACTATATATGAAAACGTACCATATCTAAGCTGCATTAGTACTTTCTCTCTGAGTTAAGTATTTAATAGGGGTATGAATCTTTAATGTCTTACACTTCAGTTCAATTAAGGTTCAATTCATGAGGTCATGACTCGGCTTCTAAACTGATTTATACTGTGTCCTTGCAAACAATAAAGTTAATATTTGTTACAGAAGGATGCTTCTGCTCCACTCTTCTGTGCACTAAGAAGCTGCAAAATATGACATTAAAAAGCACAGTAACATATGTTCAAGATTCACATCCCGACTCCTCTCATTTTTGTCACTTGACATAAGCTACCCTTGTGACAAATGGGGGCTCGTCCGGGATCTGAACTCAAATTAAGAAAACCCAAAACTATGAACACTCAACAAAGTACAAAACTTTTAGAAATAAACGATGTTACACAAGAGGAACAAAACCCTGTGATGAGCCCCCATTTCTTCAGCCTGGCTCACGGGAAGTGACAAAAAGCAGAGGAAATTGGTTGAATGAAAATAGGCAAATTATAAATGTACAACAGAATGAAATGAGTTTCATTCAGGAGCACATATGTCACACATTTATCTATTTTATTGCAAATTGAGTTTAACTTGGAGCAGAAGGCTCAAAAGATGCTCCCTGGGTTAGTAACGCAGCATGCTTAGACTTTACAGGGAGTGCATGGAAATCCCCATATAGATGGATACATTAATGACAATGCATGTTGAATACAATGAATTTAGTCAAGAGCACGTAATCCATATTAACATGAATCTGAATGAGGGGTCAAAAGGCTTTATGCTATAAATGAGGCAGCTGGGGTGGAGGAGGTGAAGCTTTGCTTGCTGCAGCAGCAGAGTGGTGCCTCAGTATCAGTGCAAGCAGGGATTAGTGAGAAGCACACCATATTTAGATACACCGCTGTGTTGAGAGAAAGAGCTGTGATTGGCTGTGGGAGCTGGGAGGCGTTAGTTGGGATCAGCTAGCCATTAGGTTATCATTGCAAAAAAAGGGAGAGATATACCGTGTGCTCTCGTTGTGTAGTAAACTCCAGATTGAAGCCAGGTGCTCTTGAAGAGTGACGCGTATAGTCGAAAAAAGGAAGAAGCCACCAGGGCAATCTTCAGGCACACTCGCTCGAGTCAAGGATTTAAGTAAAAAGCCTTTATTGTTTCAGGGCATAGCTAATAAAAAAATGTGATTTTTAGTTTTTATTAGATATGCCCTGAAACAATAAAGGCTTTTTACTTAAATCCTTGACTCAAGCGAGTGGCCTGAAGATTGCCCTGGTGGCTTCTCCCTTTTTTGATTAGGTGATCATTGCTGGGGTTAAAACTAGATCAAGCTGAATCAAAAAGAAGGGGCAGACACAGGTCTGGCTGAGTGAAAGAGATGAAATGGCTTTATAGACTGGGTGGAGCAACTGGGCCCAGGCATTCAACATCAGAAAGCTTCATGGAACCTCAGAAACAAAGACACTCAGAAGACATACAATCACACTATACAGGGTTGTCATGTTTTGAGTATGACACAACAAGCTTGTATTGAGGGATTTCCTGCCATTATTTGAATATCCTCTAAAGTCCAGCCAGGTTGGATGGGACTGCCAGTGGACAGCCATTTTGAGGTCTTTCCTGAAGATGTTCGATTGGATTCAAGTCAGGGTATTCACAGAGTTGTTCCTAAGCCACCCCTGATTGCTAAGTTTAGCTGGGTGTCCAGCTCCTTGAAGAGTCCTGGTCGTGCCAAACTTCTTCCATTTGAGGATTTTGTAGGTCAGATTCTTTGCCAGGAGGCTAAAAGTCCACCTCAGCTCCAGTTCTTTCCCCCAATTTTAGGCTGACCAAAAGTTAGTGTCAGCATTTACAACATGGTGACCACCACTGATGGGCTTCAAAAGGCTGTTTCAGAAACCAGTGGATGATGTCACTGAAGCTACGTCCATGTTTATAAACAGTTTATGGAAGGTGCAGCAACGATGTACCAATGAAGATGGAGAGGGTGAATGGCAGAAAATGCCAGCAACATTTTGCCATGCTCAAATGGCTGCTGGTGAACATACTATGATGAAAGTTAAGCAGTTTGAAATTGTTAAAACTAATAAATTAGATTCTGATGTGAACTGATTTTTTTCACAAACCCCAAGCACTTAGCAAACCAATTTAACCAGTATTTATTTACTCCATTATAAAGTCAAAGCTACAGGGGCCAGTGTATCAAACTGGATCTTTAGAGTTCAGCTCATATTTTCTTTTATAGCTAAAAATCAAAATAAGGTGACATAAAATAAAAGACCCCTACACTTTCTCTGTATAAATCTCAGATTATCTTGTTCCTTCCTGCCATGTGTGCCGTCTTCAGCTCAGAAGAAAACCAACAGCCAGGAAAAAGCAGCAACGACGGTAAAGTTTCCGAGAGGATTACAGGCAGACTTTGTCAAACAACCCGGGACAAGGAAATCACTTTCACTAATCCTGCTCTCTGATGTCGGCCCCACAAAATGTCCCTTTCATCAGCAATAATTGAACATTGAGCAGACTACTATTGTGCTCGAGTCATTTCCTCTGCCCTCAGCCTTTTGACTTTCAAAGTGTCACCGTCCTGACTGAGATTTAGAGAATCTTCTGTCACTGCTCTGATACTGAATGGTGAGTGATTTCACTACTACTGCAGGACTCATTATTTCTTTGTAATTTTAAAGGCTTTAAGGCACTGCCGTCAGGTAGGTTACACCTCAAATGCTAAAACAGACACTGAGCCATGTTCAGCCAATCCAACATATCCAATTTACAATAATAATGAGGAAACATATACTTCTCAAAATGTAAAGAAATCTTATTCAAAACAAAAGGCACTTCATTTTTTGCAGTAAAGAAAGTTCTTGTAGGATTATGTATTTTTTTATTTTAATAAATGCCTATTTTGGCACTTAAGCTAACAAACACTGCATGTGAAAACTTAAGTTTTATACAACAAGAGTACAGTAACTGCTATTACTGTTAGACTTTCTTCAAAGTAAATTCCCACAAAATATCAAGGTAAGAGCAGCTAGCATTAGCTTAGCCTTAGCTGGTAGCATCTACTTAGTATAATTTGCCATTATCACGTATTGTGCTGTAAAAAAGTATTCTGGTTCCTTAGATTGTTTATTTATTTATTTATCTATTTATATATTTATTTCATGTGTCACACTGAAATGTTTCTGTGACTGTAGGTGAAAAGTGGCAAAAATGTGATAAAACTGGCAAGAAAGGTGCAAAAATTGCCAAGAAAAAGAGCCAAATGGATTAAAATTGGCTAAAACAGGAGGCAAAAAAATTGGCAAGAAAGTGGCAAAAATGGGTAAATGTTGCCGAAAGAGATGGCAGAAATGGGTAAAATTTCAAAAATGGGATAAAAGCATCAAAAAGAAGTGGCAAAAATGGCATTAAGCAAAAAATCTTAGCACAAGGTGACAAAAAATGGGCATGTACTTGCACAAGAAGTGGCATAAAGGGGTGAAAACAGCAAAAATTTGTTTGAAGTGACAAAAATATGTTTGTAATAAACAGTATAAATACAGCAAAATTAGCTGACAGTGGCAAATCAGTGGTGATCATGTGGGAAAAGGGACAAAAAAGAAGCGGCAACCTGTGCGAAAACGGCAAACATGCTATTAAAGTGGCAAAAAGTAGTGAAAAAATATAGTCAAGTGGCAAAACAGTGGCAAAAATAGGGAAAAGAGGAAAATGGGTGTATAATGGCAAAAAAGTGGCCAAAAAAAAAACAAAAATGTGTTTAAAGTGGCAAAACAGGGGCATTAATGGGTGCCAAGTGGCACAAACATTGTTAGAAAGAGAGAAAAACAGCAGAAGTTGATTAAAAGTGTCAATAAAGGGGCTAAAACGGTTGGAAAAAAAAAGTCAAAAATTGGTTAAAAGTAGCAAGAAAGGGTGAAAAACAACAAACGTGGGTTAAAAGTAACACAAAGTAGTGGCAAAAATAAGCTGAAAATGAATTGGAAAGGAGTTAAAAATTCCAACATTGGGACCCAGTTTTAGTTTGGTGCACTTTTCAGATCCAAAATGAGGTAACTGTTAGGAATGGGATGGTACTATTGTTACATCAGTAAATGACAGCTGGGGCGGGCCTTCTCAGGGTTTTTCAGGGGCCCAGCCTAATCTTTGGGCAGCCCTGCCTAAGTGAACGCAAAATGCAATTTCTAAATGCAATTTCTAAATTGCTCCCTATACCTAATAACAGGTTGTTCCACCCTTGGTGGCAACAACTCCAAGCAAGCGTTTGTGATGGCAGGCAGGAATTTTTGGCCCACTCTTCTCGCAGATTTGTTTTAATTCTGTCACTTTGAAGGCGTTTTACGGCCTGTTTCAGGTCATGCCACAGCATCTCCCCTCACTAACCTTAATGGTAAGTTAAAACTGTAGATGCAATGCTGTCACTAGCGTGGCATGTGGCGATGCAGCTAGAGTAGATGAATATGCAGTACATTTGACTCCTTACACTTTTTCTCTAGTGTTTCTGAATTAAAACACCTCTCTCCAAAGTATTGTCCTCACATCGGCTTGTGCACACCTCATTTATTAGGCTAAAGAACCTAAAATAACCCTCAGCCTTGGGGTAAGTCTGTGTATGTGTATGGGCTTTAAAATGGCTCCCTAGCACATTATTTCAGGATGATCATAACAAACACTCTGCAGGTCCTCTGTGAGTCCTCTGACCTTGTGCTTGTGGGCTTAACTCTGACTAAAAAATCAGCAAGATATTTCAGTTTAACCCGGTAAAACTCAGCCCAGCAGTGCCTACCTGCATGGGAAGCACAATTTCAAAGCGCTCCATCCCAAACAGAGTTAGTGAAATGTCAAAGTGGGCTTTGGGTATTGCTCATGCATTTACAAGGAAGGACAGGGTGTTAAAGTTTATACATTTGGGCTTGTTGTTTTGTCTTGTTTCCCCAGCAGCAGGGAGTTCTCAGACCTCGCCATCTTCACACGTGGTTTAGCCTGAGGCACTTAAACCCCCTCCACAGCACACATACATACACCCACTCTCTCCTGCTCCTCTCCCTCTCTGTCTCCCTTTTTCTGTGTCTGTCACTCTCTCTGTTTGTCTGTCTCTCCTTCCCTCCCTCACCTTCTTTCTTCCCCTGTTCAGTGTTCAGTTAGTGAATCCCTCAAGTCGATACCGGACCACTTCCTTTGACACACACACAGCAAAAGCCTGTCTGTCAGCTCCGCCGCTGACAGGATGAGGCCAAGCTTCCCCAAAAAGTTGTGTGGATGTACGTGACTATATGCAAGATTGAGCTGAGTGATACAGTACTTCCTTGCGTGCTTTGGCATGCAAGTGGTGTCACTTAAGTTAGAGGTGGCCTTACACTACTCACTGTCAAATAATTTTTAAAAGTTTTATGGAACTAGTCCAAAATATATCTTATGGATGTCACTCTATATGAATATGGACAAGTCAGACTGTTTGGATGATTGGGATAATGAACCTAATCACTGTTTTTTTTTTCTACTATCTCACTTTATTCAGATTTTCTGTGACTGGGTGTTACCTTATGATGTGTTACGGATACATTAGCTGCATTTTTAATACTTCTTTTCATCCAAGAGGTGGCAGTCTTCAATAAACTGGTGCAACCAGTATATCAGCATGAAACGCTGGGATACTTGCCATCACAATCACATGTGCAGCCACCAGCATCATCCATGCACATGGCCTGACATGACTGAAAATTCACCAATATCATTTTGATTGCAAATGAATGCTTCACGGTGCAAAATGGGGAATGAAGACTCAGTCCCATTTCAAGCTGCTACCCCTAACCCTTGATTTCAAGTGCCCCCATGCCCCTGGAAACAGAGTCACAAGGGGCAGTAGTGAAATTGGTCAGTGTGTTTTCTGGCAGTTCTATTGCCTGGCTGAAACTAGCCTCAGAAATTGTGAGAAACTCTTTATTCTGTTTGTCTGTTTTTGACAGAAAATTAAAAAAAAAAAAAAAACAACAACAGACAAGCGAGCCAAATCTGCGTTACATTTGTTCATTTATTAATTGATTGATAATTGAATAACAATCAAATAAACAATAAATGACTCATCTTTTTGACTTTTGCTATTTATGTTGGGATCAAAGAATGTAAAATAATAAAAAAAAACCAGCCATAAGCAGTCGATTTGATTTCAGTAATAATTTGCATAACCTGGTGGAGGTGTGCTCAGAAAAGCATCCCAAGAATCACACTTCCTGTCATGATTTATGGATCACAAACACCAGCACAGAGTTAGGGCGCACTCACACTAGGCAATCAAAAGAACCATAGTGCACCAAAAAAAAACAAATTATAATATAAACCTGTTGTCATTATTTTCAAATCATACCAATGACTTCTGGTCATTCTGGTAGATTTCTCATAACACTGTTTGGAGTATACCTCAGAAAAATCCCCAGTTGAAGGGACATGTAGCCCCAGCATCGTACCCTATCTCCACATCCCACTTTCAATGAGATTCTGTTGTTGGTTGGGAGTGCTGGATTGATTGAAAAGATTTGTCAGGTAAGACTACAAAGTAAACTGGTTGAAGGCTGCATGTCTACTTCACAACCATGAGTGGTATTGTTGGCTAACAGCGAAACTACAAACTAGTAGCTAGCACGGTTGGCACCAAGAAGAGCAACACAGCTGCAAAGAAACTGTAAACTGTCAACTTCACTGAACATAATGGAAACCATCAAAGAGGAAGGCAGTTTACATTTGTTTTCCAGCTTGTGCCTTATTTTGGTGTAACATATTTTGGAAAATAAAGGTGGAATTTACTAATTTCTTGTTGAAAATCACTGAAAATGGAGCCTTTTAAGCCATGTTTAGTATTGTTAGAAAAAGGAACTGGACTGTGGAAAGTTTATATATTCAAATCATCTTCATAACTTTGATTAATAGCTGAGAGTCAAGGTTATAATAGTTTTGGATTTTTCATTAGTTTCTATTGTTATTTCGTTTTCACTTTCTGTGTTTAATCTCAGTTTAGTTTTAATTACTTTTTACTGCTGGTTTGTTAGTTTAGTTTTTATTTAGCAAAAATGCTTCATTTTAGTTTAGTTTTTATTACTTTTAGTGTTAGTTTTTTCCGGATAGATGTCAGAGCTGAGTGAACATCATACATTTTTAAAAACATATCTAAACAGGCTTCTCTTCACTAATAA
Source organism: Cheilinus undulatus (assembly GCF_018320785.1). Taxonomy (NCBI): domain Eukaryota; kingdom Metazoa; phylum Chordata; class Actinopteri; order Labriformes; family Labridae; genus Cheilinus; species Cheilinus undulatus. Next base: position 13,202,348 of record NC_054877.1, on the reverse strand, counting down.
TTTATTCATTTCATGATGATGTTTGAATACAACTCCAGACATAAAACTACCACTTTGTGAAGTCTTAACCAATCAGATCAGGTAATTTTGCACTGCCCAGGCTTGTGTGTTGGTGCCAGTCAGTATGGTTGTGTCAAAGACTAAAACTAAGGATATGTTGTCTCCATTTTTATTTTATTTTAGTTAGTTTTGTAAGCACACTATACATTTTAGTTAGTTTTCGTTTATTTGGTAAAGCTTAGTTTTTATTTGGTTTCAGTTAACTAAATTGATTTTTGAATTTCAGTTTTAGTTATTTAGTTAGTTTTAGTTTACTATAACAACCTTGCTGACAGTCACTGATTTGTTCATTCTCCATTCGTATTTTTTTTCCTTCTTCAAAGCTCTTGTGAAGAGTTTTAAGCTAGGTATGAAAGTAACTATTTAGAAAACATTTTTGGGCTTTTTGCCTTTATTTGTACAGGACAGTGGATAGAGGAGGAATTCAGGTAGAGAGAGTGCAGGAAAGGAACTGCAGGCTAGTCACAACCCTGAGCAATGTTTGGAGAAATGTGGCCTCCACGCAACTTAAGAACAACCATCTGCACCCAAAAACAAACTCAAATTTGTACTGCCTCTATTTTCCCCCCACAAAGAAATCAAGACCATGAGTGACAATATTCCTGTCTACCCCAGATTTTTAAATTTCAGCTGCTTCTGCAGAGAATCTGAAAGGCAATGTGAGTTACAGCAGAGCAGATATGTTTGAATTTTCTACAGCACGGATTCACAGCATGAGGAGATTTTCCTCAGAAAGGACCGCTGACACATGTGCCAGATAACAGCAACAAGAGAGGAGGCAACACTTTGTCCACAGGGTGCACCAAAGTCTGAAAAAAGTTTCTAACAGGGCTTTAATGTGTAATTTTAAGACTTTTCTTTTTCTTTTTTTAATATAAATTATGCAAATCCATACCAACAGAGTTAGAAACAGCAATAGTGAGTATTAAAAAAGACATTTTGGTCCATTATTTACAGTTAAAGAAGCTTCTTGGTCGTTTTTATTGCTTTTATATTGAGCCTTATCGTTAAAAAGGTGTAAGTATTAACTGTTCTGGTTTTCTTCTTTAATTATAATGGGCTTTGAATTGAAGGTAAACAAGCAGTCAGGTAGGATTTAAACAAATATGCATACAGCTGCATTTAGTCCAAGTGTAAGCAGAACTGCACCATCAAAAGAGACTCATAAATGTGAGCATCAGCTGTGTTAATCTGGCAGTTTTACTGAAATTAAAAACAATATACAACACTGTGATCAATATTTTGAAAAGCAACAGAGATTATTTCCTAGTGCTGCCTCTTTTTACAAACTCGCACTGCAAGAACACTGCAGATAACGGAGACGATTTACAAAAAGAGGCACGAGGTGATTTTCTACAGCTGTTGGACATTCAAGACAAAATACTTGAGAAAAGGAGGCATGCCTGGACAAATTGCCTGGTTGACATTGCCTTTTTCTCTTCAAGGGCACCTGCTCCATCCTTACCTCAGCGTCTCTGCAGGCTTGACTGGTGCGATGGAACAAAAACGTTGACACCTTGTTTCAACAAATGAGAAATGACAAATGCATAAATCATTCAGGCTCTGCCGCGTAGAGATTCCAGACTGACACAGACGGAGGCTGCTAGGCACGTCCACTGATGAAAACTTCCACGGAAGCCACCGGAAAGCTCAAACTGTCTCTGGTGTGCAAAAACACGTTAGTGTTGTAGTAGCAGAACAGCCATGGAGATGTAGGGTGCCAAAACGAGGTGCTTTCTACAAACTTAACCATGCATGCATGCCACTAGAAGCAATTTGTACTGGTCGGTATCATTAAAAACAAATATTGTGAATCAATCGGCTAAAAGAGGAGGTGAGTAATTCAATTTCCAGCACATTAGCGTGTCATTGTTTCTATACTGCTGCTTTATTGTGCTTGACCTCTCCAGTAAAAATCCTCCTCTCTGTGTCAGAGGTTTGTATTCCTCTGTGAGAGGGAAGCAATATATAAGATTTCCAGTGAGAGTTGACCTTATTGAAAGAACATATATTAAACGTTACACTTGATAGTGTGAAAAAACAACTGTAAGCTGCTCAATATTTGCTCTTTGCACAGATAACATGATAAAAGTACTCAATATTTGACAATACATGAAAAGAAGCAGTGTTTGGTTTGGAAAAAAAATCATTTTTCTCTGCTTTCATTGGCTTGCAAATCAAGCAACATTTTAATTAATCTCATAGCATGAATATGGAATGCAATTACAGTAAATTCAATGCTTGCATTTCTTCAAAACTTACTGTATTTCCAAAGGAGAGCAATATCCACACAAGTGCTAATCTATCACCAAGCCCGTCCAATTATCTATTTAGCCAAACGTATAATTACTCGTCTGTGTGCCAGGAGTGTTTATTAGGATTCCTTACACACAAATTAAATTGCCCATAAACAATTTTGTGGGAGCCATTAGAGCATCTCGAGAAATGATTCACTTAATGAGGGGGCGGGATGGGAGGGATTGAATGAGGAGACGGGGGGTTGTTGCAGCAAACGGTGACATTGGGGAAATAGACAATTAGATGTTGGCGAGCTAGGCTGCTATACGCTATCATGATGGCTTGTTTGAAATCAATATAATGAGCTACATGTGGAGGCTTGTAACATTTTTTTTAATGCAGAAACAGATGGGAGAGACCCCTCCCTCATGCTGTGTATGAATGGGCGCCGCTATAGAAAGCTGAGATGGAGACAAAGAGGGTGATCTAGCCGTATCCCACCGGTGTTATGAAGTGGGCATCTTTCCTGACGTGGATGTGTTGTTGGAGTAGCTGTGTGAGCGGAATAATTAATCCGTGCAGCAGCTGTCCCTCATTTATGATGATTGATTTAAGCAGTCACAAGCCTGCAGTTGTAGATCTGCAGCAGTGAATATTCTGACTGAAAACACACCTCTGGTACTGCCAGACAACTCAGGTTCTTTACATTATAAAGAGAAAAATCAATAACAAGTTAAAGTAGTGAACCAATACTTCTTAGACTGCTCTTTCTACTACCCTCCTGTACATTGAGTTCTCAAAAATAGCCTCAACTTTGTAGCTTCTGTCTACATAACCGTAATAATGCTCAATCCTAATACACACTCTGCTTTTACATTTAGGGTCAGTGCTGCTTTCTGAGATTTTATTCTGGACATAACATCCAGTGGAGCACTGTGGGTTCACTCTGACTAAAGGCGAGCGACCTCGCCTACTGGAAGCGCCCTGATCAGCAGGCAGAGATCACGATAGAACTGAGAGTTCACACAGGAATAGGATGTCCACAGTGGACGATTTTACCTTTTGGTTTTAATTCCTCATCCTTTTAGGTATTATTCCATAATATTATTGCTTCCTCCATTGGGTGAGTACATAAGGAAGTTAAAAGGTTAATGTTAGATTAAAGGATCTGTGTTTTTAATGTAAAATTCTTTGGCTAAATGTCCTCAAAAGTTAACTTTTCCTTGTCAATGGTGCTGTTATAGCTCTGTGACCCACTGACCTCTCTGTGACCCTTTGCCCTTGCTGCAGGATGAGACGTAATGTTGATATAGTGATGATTTGCAACCGGGAGTTTGTGCTTTGTGTTGAATCTTGAAAGAACCAGATATTCTCTAACCTTGCAAAGCAGATGGATTTGCCTGTTTCTGTGTATCTCACTGGTAAATCATCTTGCAAAACTCCCGTCTGTAGAGTTTGGGCCCAATTAGAGCATGACAGGACCAATCAGCGTCGAGAGGCAGTACTTTTGGGCGCTGTGGAGTCTTGACGTAAGCCATCAGCGACAAGAGGTCGATGCCGTTATGGTGTAGAGATTAGCATGGATGCTACTAAAGTGCCAGTTTTATCAGAACTTGATGACATTTCTTCGTTAAAAGAAGAACAAAGAACAGCAGTGAGTTGTTTTCTTTTCAAAAACAACGGAAGTCGTACTGATATGTTTACAGTCGCCATGGTTTGTGGCGTTATGCAGTTCTCTGTGGAGTTTACTCATCGGTAGCGGCACACCTTGGTAGGAGCTATGACGTCACGTGTTTTGTTGCTCTGATTGACACACAGAACGTTCATCCAATCACCTTCTGAGTTTTTTTTTCAAAGGCTCTGCCCTTTCCCAAACACCGTCTATGGGAGGTTTACCAGATGGATGTGTGAAACACATCCATCTGGCGTGTCAGGTTAGATATTCTACCCTTGTGACTTCCTTTTTGGAGCTTTCTGATCGATGGGAATTGACGTGGTTTAGCAGCAGCCAGCACTAAAAATAGACCTGCAGTGTATCTTGAACAAAGGGAGCAGCGTGGTGCTCCAGGCATGTGCCGGACTGGAGCGCCAGCTGTGGGAATGCTCTGATAGACTAGAGAGGGAGCGATGTGCTCCGCAGTACGATTCGCTGGTGGATCGCGGCGCAGTCGCTGTATGTGGAAATTGGAGTTAAGGCAGCTCCACTATATGGACAAAAGACTCAACACCAACACAGACTGTAATGACATGATATCCAAATACATATACTATGATATGGAGTTCCCCCCTTTCTGCAGCTATAAAAGCCTCCACTCTTCTTTGAAGGATTTTCACTTTTTTTTTTTTTTTTGTAGGAATTTTTGTCCATTCATTCTGTAGAGCATTTATGAGGTAAGGCACTTATGCTGGATCAGAAGTCCTGGCATGCAATCTCCTTACCAGTTCATCCCAAAGTTGCTCGATAGGGTTAACATCAATGCTCTGTGCCGGAGTGCTTCTGTGGGAATTTTGCCTTTTAATTCTGGAGCACATTTACATCCACAATAGAACCACTGATGACGAAAAGTTCAATTTTAAGATGGAAATCTACAGAACTTTATACAAAACCACAAATCCTTTGGGCCAAACATAAACCTTTTAGCATCACTATGTACTCACCCATTATGGAGTCAATGAAGTCATGGAATCATGTTGACATGAACAGCAAATTAACCCTAGGAAGGCAAAATAATCTATTGTTTCCATACTATTCCCATATTAACTTGTAGTTCTGATCTGATCTTGCGATCTTGAATCATCTTGTGACCATGGAAACATATCAAGTTATCAAAATGTCTCCAAGAACAAAGAAGTCTAAAGTATTTCAAGCATAAATTTGAAGATCTTGTTCAGCAGCAACAAGTAAAAGAAACTTGTACTTTGGTCAAAAGTGATTAATTCTGCAAAGTAGGCAGTGAATATAATATCACGGTAAAACTCATAAGCTTCCCTTTGAAATTTAGTGGAGCAGAAGCAATTAAAGCATACCACAAAATTACAGAAGTCTCCCATTCTGGCTTTAACAAAATTTTTCCCTTTATATCAATGAGCTTTTTTATGTTTTTATTCACTAAATCAGCTAAAAAAGTGCTTTTATAAAATTACTCCAACCCTTCAATTGTGTGCCTTGACATTATTTCTGCTGTCAACTCGACTGCGCAGTATACTGTATGTGTTTTTGAAGTTCCTCCAAACAAACCTTGAAGAATAAAAACTTTGACCACAAGAGGAACTGTCATCACTTATTCACAAGCAAGTGAGGACTTGTGTTTTGACACCTAACTTCAAAGTATCTGAATTCTTTTTCATGTTGGCATTGGAAGAAAGTCAAAAGGATGCCAAATGCAAAATCCGTCACTGAGGTCAAGCTTATCCGAAAGATGACAGAGGGGTCGACAGACTCATTGTCAGCGTGCAGATACAAGGCCACCTGTCCTTGAAATCCTGTTCTTAGCATTAGCTTTGTCTTTTCTATCCGGCGTGACCAGCTCTCTTTTCTCTTTAGATGCTCTTTCATCTGTTATTTAATGGAGGGATTGCCAACATGAAAGCCATGACCCTTTTTTGCCTTTCATCACAATGACATCATCCCTCTGGCTACCTGAGAGCTGGTCTTATTAAAATAACACGCAGCATATAGAAACATCCATGTAGCATTGTTCCTATTGTTGAGGCGACACGGATCATCAGAGGCTCTGAAGCTTGCACTCAAATAATGAATTTAGTTTCTGTCTTTCATATTGTTGCATTTTTGATCAAGTATCCATATCTCTATGCAGATCTTCAAATCTGGGTGTCAGACATAGATATGACTGACTTTTTGACCTGCATGACGCATGTTTTATTCTTTAACAATGCTACCAAATGACTGGAAAGACTAAACTAAAGTCAATAGATGATGGCCAAATCTGCTCCTTGAATGAGAAACAGTCCAGAGTGCAGGAACAGGAGACAGGCTGTACATTGCTGTCGAGAGGACTTATTTTATCATGCATGTAAGCTAATTAATAACAGTGTTGGGGTAAGTGTTGGCCGTATAGACAGTCAGGAAATGTCAGAAACGGCATAAGGAAGAACTGATTAGATTTTGGGAGTGATTTGGATCACCGTCTGGATCCAGGAATTTCTTTTTGGGAGAAAATCACAGCATGGGGGGACTGAGCTGCCTTGGCGGAGGTCTGCATTCTCCGAGTGCTTTTCTAGGTCTTTACACTGTTTTGCTGTGTGGAGTTAATTTTGGCTGATTTCTTGAGATCTTGACTTAAGTATCCTTTCATTTTGGTTGGAGATATCTTCAAGAAAGTTGTTTTTCCTATGACAATGTATTAATTTTTTAAAGGATTTTAAAATGTAACAACATTTACATTACAAAAGCAAAACAGACGGAAATGAAATGTCTGAGTGCATGACAACCTAAAGTTTGGACCTGTCTCTTTGTTCAGTCATATGTTTGTTATTTTTTTTGTATTTTGGTCTTCTAAGGTCCAGATGGCATTTTTCATTCTATCAATTTTAAAAACACACCCAGATTTGGGTCGCAGTTCACTTTACAAAGTGCTGATGAGTCCTGTGGGTGGACCAGCTGAGAACTACTGGCCTTTACAAAAGCCACATTTGTCGTTTTTCCATTTTTCTTCACATCCTTTTCTCATGAGCATCACATGAGCACACTGCGTGTTTTAATGCAACATCATTCTAAATGACCTTAAGACATCATTAAACCTTTAAAACAACAGGAATTTCAACAAATCAAGTTTTTTAAACACATTTTGTCTCAATCAGAGATGGTACTGACCGATAATGTGCTTCATATTCTTTACATCAAGAACAGTGTCACTTTTGGGATTCAGTGCCAGATATTTAGTCTGAAATCTGTCTCTCCCACCACAGCAGTAGTGCTGACAAACAGAATTTCTGCAGAGTGAGTGAAGTGGGATGGGGCGGCACATTTCCCCCCATAGCCATGCCTCAGTCAGGGGGGGGACATGGCCAAAAATGCAAATTTAAAAACTAACATACAGTCATTTAAATTTGAACGTTTAAAGGTTACACTTGGGTAATAATATTTTTTGTTTAACAAATGCTCAGTGCGATATCATGCTACAAAAGTACTGAGGTTTGTGCAATTTTGTGGTGCACAGTCTTACAATAAATAAATGGTGCTTAAAATTGAGTATTGTTGTCTTTGCTCTTAATAGGACAAAAATCAAATTGCATTTAAAAAGCACTGTATTTGAAAACAGCTCTGGTAAAATGCTAGTGTCTTGGCTATCAGAGATATAGCAAACACATTTGGCTGAGATCTGACTCAAAGCAGGCATAAATAGGCTCAGATTGGGGCTGAATGATTTGTGTTTAATATTTGATTATTTTTAGGTTCCTCATCTGATGTAGTGCTCAGCAAACACAAGCAATAAATCATTCTGTGTGAAAACAGCACAGTATTAGATAAAATAAACTAAGGATGAAAGATTGAAAATATATATCTTAATGCGATTTTGGCACTTGTAGCAAATTTTGATATCAACTGCTACTGAAGGGGATGATAATTTATCATGCTGTTTTTTTTTTTTTTTTTTTTGTTAAGAAAAACATATTCATGAAGAGGAAAGTAAACTATTCTTAAAAAAGACACTTGAATGTATGCATAATGTGTAGAGCAGCTGCTGCTAAAGGATGTATCAAACTTAATATTTCAGGTTACGGAAATATCACACCTTCTGCAAATTGAAAATTGCAGCAGGCCATGTTCCAATGTGATCTAGTTTGCAATTAATTGTCTGGCCCTAGTCCAGAGCCGGCTCAAAGCTGGCACAAGCTGTAAAATTTTTACCAGATTTTGGGAATTAAAAAAACTTGGTTTCTGTTTATCCGAACCTGTTCTGATCCAAAACTGTTCTGGAGCCATCATATGACGCCTCAACAGATTCGGCCCATTGTGCAAAGGGATACTGGGGCAAGCCTGTTCCCAGTCCGGACTTGAAATTGGAGTACACCATGCTTTAAAATGATACAGAGTATCTTTCAGTATTGACTATAGGTATCGGCACCCTTTAACATTCATCATTGTTTCAAAATGGTTAGCAAGAATGTTGTGTCACTTATATGTCACACCCACATTGCTCACCTGTGCATGTGCACAAGAACCAGCTTTTCCACCTGTGCCAAGACCAGGGAAGTGTGCCAAGATTGAGCACAGTATAAAGCTCACACTAATCAATAAACTAGACTTTGAGGGTAAAACATGCTTGGTATGGATTACCCAGCATGAATGCTTCTGTTTACACAGATTTGTGATGTAGAAACCTACCGATGGTAGGACGCTATGTCACATAAGCCCCAACTTTTCAGAAAAGGTTTTTTTTAAAGCAGATGTCTGTTTAAGCTAATTAAAGCCATAAATGCTGATTTCTATCAGTTTGGTGCAAATGTCAGAAATAACACCAGCACTGATGTGTTTTATCATAGTTCAATCAGATATTTCAGTGTACAGCTGAAAAAAAAATATTAAAGTGGTCACTACCTCTTTAATATTACTTACTTCTCCTTTTTAGTTGCTAAAACCCAACAAGTAGAGAGTGAAAAAGTTCAGGTACTTCTAAAGGGTACAACTGCTGAATCACCAAGATCTCTTCTCAACCCAATCATTTTAACTAGTTTCAAGTAGCCTAGAGTGTCATCTTTGGAGGAAATTGTAGCATTTTACTTTAACTACAAAAGAGCAGAAAAAAAAAAAAAACTAAAACTCTTTGGACATGACAAATGTACAAAAACTCAAACTACTTAAATTGTCCTGATGCATAACCCTGAAGCACTCTCAAATCTCAGTTTATTCAAGAGGCATATTTTAACTACAAACCCAATTCTAAACACGCTTGGGCATGGTGGAAAATGTAAATCAAAACAGAGTGCAACGATTTGCACATCTCAAAAACCCATATCTAATTCACAATCAAACATAAACAAAACATCAGACGCTGGAGGTGAGACATTTTACCTTTTCATGAGAAACATTAAGTCATTTGAAATTGATGGTGACAACACATCTCAAAAAAGTAGGGACAGGAACATGTTTTAACAACAGTCAGTAAATGTCTGGGGAGTGAGGAGATCAGTTTCTGGAGTTTTGGAGAGGGATGTTTTCCCATTCTTGTCTGATGTTGGATCTAGCTGGTCAACAATCCTGGGTCTTTTTTTGCTGGATCTTTGATTTTATGATACTCAAATGTTTCTTATTGGTGAAAGGTCTGGACTAAAGGCAGGCCAGTGTAGCACATGGACTCTTCTGAAGCAAGACCATGCTGTTGTGATGGATGTGGTATTTGGTTTAGCATTGTCTGGATGGGAGCATATGTTGCTCCTAAACCTCTTTACACTTTACAGTAGAGGTGTCCAAACTACGGCCCGCGGGCCAACTGCGGCACATTCTAAAAATTAAACAAAATATGGCCCACATAAGAACATGAAGCTTGTGCTTGACTGTATCGCACTTCTTAGTTTCGACACTAGGTGGGGCAGTTTTGTTGAAGTGGCAGTTTATCTATGTCAAAAGACAGGTGCTGAAACATGGCAAAAGCAAAGAAACGCAAGATAGAAAGTGAGTGCAGAAAGTTTCAGGAGCGCAGTGGGAAAACAAATATTTCCTCACTGAAGTCAAGAGGAAGTGTGTCTGCTTAATCTGTAGTGAAACCGTTGCAGTGATGAAAGATTATAACGTTCGACGACACCATGAAACCAAGCATCAGTCTTACACCTCATATACCGTGCCGAGCGAGAGCAGAAAGTTAAGACAGCTTGCTAGCTCAGCAAAAGCATTTTTCTTTCGTGCCAACGCAACTCAAGAAAATGCCACAACTGCCAGCTACGAGATAGCTCATCTTATTGCCCGTCCTGGAAAGCCTTTCTCCGAGGGAGACTTCATAAAACAGTGCCTCACTAAAGTTGCAGAAATAACACGTCCAGAGAAAATGTAGAACTTCAACAATGTTAGTACGCCCAGGAACACAGTTGCCCAGCGAATCAAAGACTTGCCAGCTAACTTAAAACAAAAATTTTCAGACAAAGCCTGTGCGTTTGGTTTTTACTCCATCGCATGTGACGAGAGCACCGACGCCACTGACACCGCACAGCTCTTAATCTTTTTACGAGGAGTTGACAACAACTTTTGCATTACGGAGGAGCTGCTTGATCTGATAAGTTTAAAAGGCACAACAACAGGAAGGGACATTTTTGAAACCATGTCAGTGGCTTCACTAAAGAACAAACACAGCTTCTCTCCCTACCCGACTTCTATCGAAGCTTGGAAAAGGAAAAGTTTCCTCTGATGACACGCCACGCAAAAAGAATAATGTGTCTGTTTGGCTCAACATACATATGTGAGCAAACATTTTCCTTGATGACTTTAAACAAAAGCAGACTGAGAACCAAGATAACAGACAGCCATCTCTGCGATGTCCTTTGCATCTCAACATCCAAACTTGCTCTGGACGTGCCAGCCATCCTCCAGTCAAAAGCACAGTAGCACTTCTCATGGGTGAATTAAAATATATGACACCCAGTATTTATGTGTAAAAAGCCACAAATCTTAATAAAACAAACTTGACAATCAGCTAAAAGAAAGAAGGAAGCATATTTTAATTGTATTATCCTTGTTGTTGTTAATCCTTCCTAACTACGTTATTTCTATAGGCTCAAAGTTCACATAATATAACATCTGAAAAAATCGTTGACATGTTCATTTTTTACATCACTATATTCAGAAACATGAATAGTGAAAAATTAACAATCAAAATACAAACTCAATTCATAGCGCCCTGGTGAATAAAGACAATGGATTACGGCAGAAAATAGTGCTAATCACGTTCATTTGTTTCCTTTCCTGCTCCGTCTTTTGGTCTGGTTTAGAAAGCAGACCACTCTAATCTTCTTTGAGTACCATCACTACTATATAGTTACACAGCTTCCTGCAGTTTGCTCTTGTTTTGAGTCTGAATGAGGAGATGAGCTGTCACCGTGAGAGGTGCGTCTTTTCATCTAAGCAGAGGCGGATCTAGAGGGGAAGATCCCCTGAATTCTGATTGGCAATCCCAAAATCTTTAACAGTTCTGAGCTTTTTATTTTAAAAAGCCATTAATGGAAAGCTGTGATGTAGGATATTTTTCTATAAATATTTAAAACATTTTAACATTGGATTCACTGTCTTTAACACATCGTAAGTGAACTTTCTCAGTGTGGCCTTCAATTTCTCCGCATGCAGTGGAAAAAGATTTGACAGCCCTGCTTTACAGCATTGATAGTGCATTTCCAGATGTGTACGCTGCTCTCACCATAGACACAATGCAACCATGGAGTCCATGGGACTCCACTCTGACCACAAAACAGTTTTCCATTTGCCTGCGTCCATTTTAAAGAGCTTTGGCCCAGAAATGGCAGCATTTCTGGATTGTGTTCACATATGGCTTCTTCTTTGCATGGCACAGCTTTAACTTGTATCTGTGGATGGCACTTTGAACTGTATTAGCAGACAATGATTTCTGGAAGTTTTCCTGAGCCCACGCAGTGATTACAAGTACAGAATCATGCCTGTTTTTTGATGCAGCACCACCCGAGGGCCTGACGATCATGAGCACCCAGTACTGACCTTCAGTGTTGTCCTTTGAACAGAGATTTAAGATTCAGATTCTCTGAATATTTTGATGATATTATGTACTGTAGATGGTGAGATATGCAACATCTTTGCAGTTTTATGTTGAGGAATATTTTCTGAAATTGTTCAGTAGTTTGCAGATTGGGCAACTAACGTCTATCTTTACTCCTGAGGGACAATGCCACTCTGAAATGCTCCTTTAACACCCAATCATGTAACTGACCTGTTGCCGATTGACATCTTTAGTTACAAAATGCTCTTTCAGCTGTTTTTCAATATTACAACTTACTTTTTTGAGATGTGTTGCTGCCAACAAGTTTTAAATGAGCTATTTTTTGTCATAAACTGCCAAAATGTATTAGTTTTAACATCTGATACAGTGCCTATCAAAAGTATTCACCACCTTGTATGTTTTACCCTTTAATTGATTTTATAAATCAATTAGGGTCAATGTAATTTGGCTTTTATGACTTCTTTTTTTTTATTTACAAAAGTACCTCTTTAATGTCAAACTGAAAATAGATTTCTTAACATTAGTGTTGATTTGATAAAAATATGTAATGTAAAATAAGTGATTGCATAAATATTCACCCCTTCAAGTCAGTATTTAGTAGATGCACCTTGGACACCAATCACAGCACTGAGTCTGTGTGGAAAGGTCTCAATTTGTCTTGCACAGGGGGCAGCTGCCAAGAAGCATCCCCACAGTATGATGCTGCCACTGTCGCGCTTCACAGTGGAGATGGTGTGTTTGTGGTGATGTGGGAAACATAGCATCTTGTCTAATGGCCAAAAAGCACCATTTTGTGGTAAACTCTAGTCCTGATTTAATGAGTTTTCTTCAACAGTGGCTTTCTCTTTGCCACATGCCTTAAAGCACTGAATGGTGACAAACCTGGGCAACAGTTGTTGTTTGCAGAGTCTCTCCCATCTCAGCTGCTGAAGCTTGTAACTCCTTCAGAGCAGTCATAGGTATACTGGTGGCCTCTCTTACTAGTCTCCTTCTTGCACAGTCACTCACTTTGTGAGGACAGCCTGATCTAGACAGATTCTCACATATGCCATATTCCTTCTATTTCTTGATGATGGATAGAAATGAACTCTTGGGGATGTTCAGTGCCTTGGAAATTTTCCAATCCATCCCTGACTGATACTTATCAATAACCTTCTATCTGAGATGCTTGGAGTGATCTTGGTGTAATAGTAGCCATGAATACTGATAAACTAGTGATGAGAGCTGGAACACACAGGTGTCCTTATACTGCAATCACTTGAGACACATTCACTGCAGTCAGGTGATCCGCATTTCATTAACTGTGAGACTACTAGCACCAACAGGCTGGACTTCTGTTGAATTAGGTCAGTCACTTTAAAGGGTCAAATATTTATGCAATCACTTACTTTACCATACATATTTTTGCCAAAAAAGCCAGATTATATTGACCATGATTGAGTTATAAAATCAATAAAAGGGTAAAACATCCAAGGGGGTGAATACTTTTTCACAGCACTATTTGTTGTTTATTTGTGAATAAGATTAGTTTTTGAGTTTTGCAAATCATTGAATGTTGTTTTTATCAACATTTTACACAGCGCCCCAACTTTTTTGAAATTGAGGTTGTACATCTGATCAGTTTTACTAACTTTAAGACACTAAATGTGAGCCATATTAACGTGGCCCAGTCATCGTTCAGTGAAAAACTGTGCCCCCCAATCTACAGTATATAAAGTATATGGCTCTCCACAATATTGCTTATCAATAGGTGTAAATATGGAGACACAACTTTAAACACACTCAAACTGCTGCACTTGAACTGATTTTTACTCAAGCTCTCTCCTTTTTTATTGCAGAAGTACTGTTTGGCTCTTCTCAGTCCCCCCTGGAGACTCCAGAGACAACTTCAATAGAACACCTGCCCTTATCAGTGTGCTTGACCTATTTCCCCAGCTTCTGCTCTCCATCCCTCTCTGCGTACGGCTCGGTCTGCAGAGGACAGGTAATCCCATTGACACTAGCAGAGACGGATGTAGTGCACCTGTGATCTGGTTATCTCGCCCCATCTCAATCACAGATAGAGCTGGCAGCCGACCAGCCAGCTTCTTGTAAGAGTTATGGTGCTGTCATAGATCATTGACTACAGTTCAGCTACATGAGCATTAAACTGGATGTTAAAGGGATAACTTAGCCCGGCAGAGCTTAATGATGCTGCAGCATCACTAAGCATGCAGGGTACGTTATACTTTCAGGGCAACAACATGATTTCAAGGTAAAAGAGTGCTGTTTGTATTTACATACCACTGTAGCTGCGGATGAAAAGAAGACCTTGACTCTATACAGGCTTTTAGCAATGCTGTATGTATCAATATGTAATTTTTAGCCTGTGCAATCCATTTGAATGCAAACGTGGGAATGAAAGCACATGGAATAATGACCTGTGCGTTTATAATGCACCAAAACAGCACATAAATGTGAATTATGAGAGCTGCTGCATTATGAAAACAAAGATTAGTAAAGGAAATATAAAAGGACCCTGAGCTTGGTCAATAGAGCAAAGCAGCTAAACATAAACAAACTTAAATATTGATGCAGGAAGTGGATCTCCAGGGAGGGATAAACTAAGGCGTCTTCTGGTGCCTCTGTGTCTGTCTGAGCTGCAGCAAGGCTTCGATGAGCTTCTGCAGCAATAAAAGATGAGGAGCAGTGAATGCAGTTGCTATCAATGCAGGGCTTAACTTGTTTTTTACTCATTTTAAAAACATAATGTGCACTTTGTTTTATCATAGCTGTGCAACTCAATCCGAGCAAGAGTTGTCCACTCATTCAATTAATCGATTTGGCTGTCATCAGCCACTCTCTCCGGCTCGCTCTCCTTCTGCCTTCCTTCTTCGACCTCTCTGCGGGCTCTTGATGGCAGCCGGACGGTCGTAGCGAGGTCCCGGCAGGTATTTAAGCTTTCAACGGCTCAGGATAATGTGCATCTAGTGCATGAAGCTAAAAATGTAACTACTCAGGACTCCCTAATTCATTTAGCAAAGCCCAAGGAAGCTCTGCAAGGGATATGCAAAATCCATCAGCTGGCGGTAAGAAATCAGGTGGGAGCGAGGCAAACAAAACTGCCTCAGAGAAGCAGAGATGTGTATGTGGAAGAGTTATAATCCTCTGTCACAATGGCTGCTTTCCATCAGATGAGGACTGAAGAGTCACACAGTCTGATTTATCGAGAAGACGCATAACAAGAGAAGAAAGGCAGAGGTGTTGATTAGTCTCTATACTACCAAATCCAATCTTATTTTTGCTTGGCTTTGGTGATGAATTTCACTCCATTGGAAGCTTTTTTATGGTAATTTTTTTTCTACAACACTCAAGCAGGTTGCATCTTGAGGGCTGTGCAAGAGGTGTTCATCTTTCTTGCGAAGAAAACCAGGGCAACCACCTCCTGACAACTCCCTCGACTCCCCCGGCTTAGAGAGGCAGACAGCAAGCACATGCATACACACAAGCACACACTGTTTGTGGTGATAGACAACTAAGGGAAAGAACACACTTATACATACTGTACAAGGTGAGAGACAGGACTGATGGATAAGGAGGTAGAAAGATGCAGACAAATGTACTGATACTGCAACTCATACTTTACCTTCTACTATCAAAGACACACTTCTATTACCTGCAAAGAATGCCTCTCTGTCTGCGACAAACATCTTTAAACATTTTTAACATTAAAAGAACTCAGCAAATAGGTAACTGGTAGATGTAATACTTTAGCATCAGTCTCTCAAACCAGGACAGCCTTACCTTTCTCTCCACAACCCCTCCCTAAGGACCTGATTCACAAAAGGATTGCTTCACTTCTGCACCTGTGAACATGATTTATGGATTGCAACAACTAATTCACAAAGAAAAAATGGCAAATAGTTTAATGTACCCTTAACTGTGCTGCAGAGCAGACTGTCTCTGTGCTCAGGTGCTATTTGCATTAGTCATTTAGGGGGAAAATTAGCCTTTTTTATGCAAACATGCCTGATTGCAAAGGCTTCTGAATCACTGCTTCCATGACCTGCTGTAAGCGAGATGCATAGCCAGACATCAGCTTCTGGCAGTGTTCCTGAGGGATCTCATTGGGCTTTTCCACCACGGCTTTTGGCCACGCCAACCAAACCAAGCCATGCTGATTTGCTTTTCCTTCACCAGTTTGGTCGAGACGAGCCAAGCAGTGCTGAGCGGCACTCAAACAGCCCTGCTCATGAGCAGGGTCAAAACGAGCTAGCCCCACCTCCAAGCGTGCTGCTCTGGGGTCGAAGAGGTTCACAGGGTCCGATTTGCTGGGGGGTTTTACCCCTTCTACGACTTATACCCCGCCTCCATGAGAATTTTCCACTCCACTGGGAGACGGGGAGTGAGACGTTTTATCCCTGCCTCTGCTTCAGCTGTATTACTGTTACAGTGATGGTCTAATGTCAGCATTCACTGTACGACTAAAATATTTATGACACAAATCCAAAACTCGAGATTTTTGTGCTCATACTATGGTCCTATAGTTGCGCACGGCTCCTCACACTGACAAGTGAAATCGGGAAGGACCAGGCGCAGATCCAGGATTGAAACTTTTCTGCACCTGCTAAAAACAAAAGTTTGACCCTTTTCCCTTTCTTAAAAACAAATACATTCTAGACTTTTTAAAAAATTAAATGCTGGAGATGTTCCTTTAGCCCATGACAGAGTCTTTAATTTGTTAACTGGCACTAGTAAATCATGCCGTTCTCTCTGCCCAATCCAAAAAAAAAAATGATTCTGCTCTCTAAAGACCTACAAATTAATCATCATTTTTCAACTTACATGCAGGAAAATGATCTCCTTTTGATGCCAAGAGTGAATTGTTGTTTGTTTATTGATCACTGAAAAAGAGAGAGGGAGAATGTGAAAATAGCCATGTGTAGTGCTGTCAGTTTACACTTTTATTTTTGCTTTAAAACAAGTTAAAACAAACAGTGTAGAGATCAAGGAGGGCTCAAAACTGCGTCATCAGCCCTAGACGTGCCCTCAAACAGGTAGATCAGTTGTGGTGGAAAAGCAAATCCCCTGCTGCGCTGGGCTGCTGTGCTGAGTCAAACCAAGTAGAGCCATGTAATGGAAAAGCCCCATCAGCCCAGTCCTCATGTGCTATGGCCTCCACTTCAGTAATATTGAATACTGGTCTGCATGCTGCAACCGCCTTCTTCAAATCCCACTAGAGATTGTCTACGAAGTTCAAGTCAGGTGACTTGCAGGACTTCTTCTGCAACCAAGCCTTGGTGGAATTTGGGGTATGCTTGGGATCATTGCATCCTCAGTGCCAGAGGGTGCAAAGCAGCCCCAGAACATCACCGAGCCATAACCATGCTTAACTGTGGGCACAGTGGTCCTTTCAGTGTACGCTTCATTCTCCTTCCTCCAGACACACTGCTGATCCATCGTGCTAAAAAGTCCCTGTTTTGTTTCATCGCTCCACAGAACAGAATCTCAGAACCTCTGTGGCTTATTTATTTTGGGCACATTGGAGCCAACCTTTTTTGTGCTTTTGGGTCAGATGTGCGGTACGTCTTAGAGTTCTGCTGCTCATAATGCGATAGTTCTATGCTCTTTGAATTAGACCTTCAGATGCAGCAGTTGGGAGAGTGAATGATAGACAACTGTTCATTCACAGGGAATCATAACCTCAGTGTTCCTATTGAGTAAGCCATTTGTACGACCGATCTCTGTTAGATTGGCAGCACAAGATTAACTCAGTTCATAGTCGTTTCTATTATTTAGACCAAACAAAGTTAGTTTGGGGTACCTACTGGTTCTCCACTAATCATACTCCTTTGACAAAACTCTGCCATTGTACCACTACACTCAACATCCAAAGTGTATGCAGGGCTGTCCCTCTCCCTGTCACTGTTAAAGCTGGAGATAGAGGGGTTCATGTGAAATACACACATTGGAAACATGTCAGAGCCTTTGCCTGAAACATTAACAAGCTGAAGGAAGTGCCAACCTGTCAGTGTGAACAAAGAGCTGAGAACAACAAACCCAGAAAGTTTAAATTCAGTCTTTTTAAGAGGATAATTACATACACATGATAAGCAGTCAGTATAAATTTGATTACTATGTTAATGTTTAAAATGTCACCTCTAAAATGAAACAAATAGTTTCAGTGTTGTGTTTAGAAAGTTACTCATAAGCGACCTGCTCTTCTTTAGTTGACTTCTAGCATGGCTGGGTTCATTAAAAATGGATTGGGGCTTGTCTATCCTGATGCCTTTGCTCTGCAGTACGGAAGACTGTCGTCTGCAAACTTTTTTTTTTTTTAACATATTCACACACTCACACCGAATTTTCTTTCATGGCGACAGAGGTACTGAGGCTTTCACAGATGTGCTTTGGCACGAGTCGTCTCGGGCTGACGCGAGGGCTGCAGAGAGTTCTGACACTGTTCACTCCAAATATCCTGCTCTGAGCGGAGCCCATCAGAATAGATGCCTCTCTCAGCACTGCTAGGCTGAGCACCACATCACAGTCTGTCACCACTGTCACAAAGTGGGCACTGCAGTTGGATGCTCACTTTACAACACTGCGATGGCCTGTAACATCTTGTTAAACTCTCAAGAATGTCATATTTGTCTTTTTGTTTTCAAGGGGTGGTTTGGTTTCTGACTGGTGCGGAAAGTTTAACATATACTGGGAAAGAGATGGACTAAAATATGACAGTGGGTTCATCAGATTGCAGCAATCATATATTGTACCGAGCACACACAGCATTTCTGTTGTCCCAGGTGAGAATTCAACCCACTGGTTATGATCTAAATCAGATTTTCAGTTCCTTCCCAGCTTTGCTTTAGGCTACGGTATTTCTGTAAAAGACTGAAAGGCTGAAAAAGTTCTGAAAAAGTTAAGAGTGTTAAGACCATAGCCAAAATTCATTAACCTGATTATCACAGATGCTGAGAAACTGTGCAATAAGATGCAGTTTCTCAGCTTGTAGCATTTCTACATCAGTTTGACTCAGAGTGGATATTAGGATTTTGTTGTGGCACCTTTGAAGCTCCAACCCCCAAGCAGGAAAATTTTACAGATAGGGTCAGGGCAGTGCATCTTTTTGAGAAAGTTTCACTCTGACTATTTAAAATGAATCACAGATCAATGTGAAACAAATAACATAAAAAAACAGAAGTAAGTCTAAGTTCATAAACGGATTTTTATTGTTGGTAAGCTTTTCAATTTTATTATCCTAGAAAACAAGGAGCCCCCCCCCCCCCACCCACCCCGGCTGTGAAAAGTGGCAAAAAAAATTGACAAAAAAGGTTCAAATTGGTAAAAAATTAGTAAAAGTTGCACTAAGTATAAAATGATTCAAAATGGCATAGAAGTAAACAGCAATTTGACACTAGTTACACTAAAGATACAGCACAGTTTGACAACTGTGTCAAACAAGATGTTCAAATAATACATGGAATTTTCAATCCTAAAACAAATTGATTTTAAAAGATAGAGCAAAGAAAAACTCAGCTGGCAAGAAATAACACTGGGAATGCATGCAGGTCATTTTTGACCCATGTTGTGCATTAGAAGGGGTGTGCATATGTTGTGCATCAAAGGGTTAATGTTAATTTTTATAAAAGTTATGTTTGTCATGACAACCTTAGTTAAAGTGTGGTCTTTCTCCAAGCAGCTTGAAGGTAACTCACTGAAAACACGCTGCATTCCTGCTGAGCCCTCTGGCGATAATGGCCTCTCAATGAGTGGAAATTAGTAAAAAGTTAAGGAAGGACAGAACAAGTCGTTTGGATAATAGGGCCTTGCAATAATCTCATTAAAAGGAGGCTGATGAGCACCGGGCCGGACCATTATCCCAATCCGATGCCTTTATTAGAGGTATTTATTACTCAGCTTTTGTTGTGCTTTTCTCATCAGCGCCTTGATTGGGATTCTGCCTCGGTGTCGTGCTGCTGGTCAGGGCGTTCACAGAGAGCTCACATCAACACTCAGGTGAAGTGAAATCTCAGCCCTGACGGAGCGCTCCCTGGTGACTCTGCAACACTGCTAATGGCCTCGCTCGGGGCCTGTGCAGGTATGGCTTGTCGATACAATTCTCCTTGGTTTTCGCCGCTTGCCAGTTCCCATCTGGAACCAATTCATGAACTGAGCTGGTGTGTACATTCCCACGAGCCTTTCTCCACATAACACTTAGCATCGGTCCCTCCCCTCCCTGTCCCCTCTTCGTCCCCTCTGGTCCTCTCTCCTCTCGCTCCAATGAGCTGCTCTTTAGTGTGACAGGCCACACAGAGCAGTGCATTATGGTGAGTCCAGTCCCCCTTTACTGTAAGGCTCTTATTTATAAAAGAGTGATAAAAATGACGCTCTTGGGCTGAAGCACCACTTCACAATTTGTGTTTGTGTTGTGGAATGTGAACATGTGCTAGCATGATTTCAAGAAAGTGATATTTTTAAACACAATACACAGATAAATGGACCTTTTAGCGCTGCTGCTCTCATATGGATTAACTTTCAAATGTTGACTAAGCTGCCCTCTTTGGTATTCTTTCTAAAGAGCCAGCTCCTGAACTACACAAGGACTACTTCCATTGTAGCAGCTTTAAAATGCACAAACAATGAAAGAGATGCAGTTTGAATGTGTTTGTAGATGCAACTATTTGAGCTGTGTTTATAGGTTTGTATTTGTTGTGAGCTTAGCTGTACTGCTGCAGGACATCTTTGGAAAAGAGACCTCAGTCTCAGAGGGTCCTCCCTGTTAAAATAAAGGATAAACAAAAAAAAAAAAAAAGAAAAAAAAAATGGTGCCTGAACATGCTTTAAAAGGTTCATGCAGTGGTGGATTTAGGATGTTGAGGGGCAGGGGTAGAAATGATAAAAGTGCACAAGCTGTATGAGAGCAAAAATACATTCATAGTGAAATCGTAAGAAATGCTGGTTAGGTCAATAGGTATAAATTTATGAGGAAAAGACTTGAATTATTTTGTTCTAAAAGGTACAAAAATTATGGATTTTGACTTTATTATTTCTAAAATTTCAAGTTTCTGAAGTCATAAATTTAAGACATAAAGTCATAAATTTACATTTAGAATTTTATGTAAAAAAATTGGATGAATAGATTCTCAGCTGCAGAAGTTGTGGAAGGCAGACAGATTCATCTGGTATGAACTTCTAACTTTTTATGTTATTTTCAATTTTATAGTCTTAATATGCCATCATACCAAAATATTGTATATGGTAGTTGCTGATATCCTCCTGAGACCCCGCATGCACATTTGAGGACTTTCCCTGCAACATAGTAGTAAATTGGCCACTAGAAGTTTCCATACAATTCTCCAGAATTCCCATAAAAGTTTAAGTAATTTTCTGGGACTGTCTGGAGAATTTGCTTTGAAATTTTCAGGAATTACTTTGAAAATTTTTAGAAATGTGTTTGTTGTTTAAATATTTTGGAGAGTTTGATTCAAAGGTTATGGGGGGGGCTTTTAGGTTTTACTGTATTTTCATTAGAATTTAGCATTTTATTTAGAGGCTTTAGTAGATTTTGACTGGAATTTTGGGTGGGGAATTTGTTTGGAATTGGGGGTAATATACGGGAATTTTTTCATAATTTTACAATGATTTTTAAGAGAATTTTGTGAATTATATCAGACAGAATATTGGGGGAATTTGCTTGAAAATTTTCAGGGATTTTCATACATTTTTTTTTGTGTAAATTTTATGTGAATCTTTAGACTTTTTCAGGAAAGCTTACTGAGGACATTTTGGGGTATTTTTTAAGGGACTTTTAAATTTTTTTTTATAGAAGTTTGTGGTAATATCTTAGGTGGATTTGTTATGTTTTAGTAATCCCTTATTATTCAAAAGGGATTTTTACTTTAAAGAACTTTTAGTAGAAACTTAGTCCATACCTTGTCTTATTAAGTTCTTGTGGTCCATTATCAGAATAAGGACAACACTGTATGTCTTTGAATGACTGACACCATTTTTTACTGGCTGAACGGCCCCCATCAACTGGCAGAAACACTCAAAATGTATAAAAATTTAAAGATAAAACTGTTATTTGTGTGTGTGTGTTTCAATGCCTGTTATCCTCATATGCAGACATGATTTTTTGGGAGAAAACTACTTCCTGTTCAAAGGGAAAGCTTTGGTTTTAAACTCATCAGGTTCTACTGATCTCAAACAAGTGTGACAAACTAAAAATGCATTCTAAAGAAAAGCTTAGGTCTCAGGAGGATATATTGGTTGTTTGTCCACAGGGAGGTCAGTACTGTTGGTTGGTTGAATAAATCCATTCAGCTGTCACCTCAGGTGTAAATCTCAGCATCCATTCAGCTGGATTAAAATGGAGCCACTGGCTACCATAGACTGCTGTCTGTGCTTCAAATAAGATACTGTTTGAATGTCACTTGATGAGCAAATTTTATGAATGCTCTACTTGTCTGTTTTATAGAATAATAAAATCAGCCAGTAAAATAACTAATAAAAGTTTGTCTGGTCTCATTTTGGAGTGCCTGAGCTCATGATTCACCAAAACATAAGCCACCATACATAATAAAAACAAAAAGTTTTGTAAGCTGCCACCAGTCAAATGGCGAACAGCAGGAGGCTGTCAGCCGGACCGGCTGAGGAGGTTATGGTTTCCACTCACCCAGTCAAAGTGCATATTCATTCACGCTGCTCCGCTCTGGTACAGCACTGAACTGTTCAACTGTGTCTCAAGGGTGAGCATCAGACAGGCATAATTTCAAGGCCATGCACCGATGCCTTCATTATTATTCAGAGCCATATTTACCTGTTTAGCTGAGGGAAGAGAGTGAACCAGTGAGGCTGCAATAAGCCAGGGATCGATTTGAACAGTGGGGAGTTGTTTTATGTATTTTATATCACAGCCTTGAAATCATGATTGGTAATATTTAACTGCAAAATAAATCATTTATGGAGAAGATCTTTTCAAGAATAACTTTGACCTACAGTGTTAGGAGCACAGAGGCCTGAACATACTGAACATTAACAAAAACTCTGGACAGTTCAACAACAAAAAAACTCCCACAAACTTACATTTCTCAAAATGTTTGGGGTGTGCTGTATGAGCAAATACAGAAGGGCAAATTTTCACCCAGATTCACAGGGGATTTTCCTGGCAACCTCAGTTTCTCTCATTAGGTCAGGATGATGCACGCAGTCAGAAGTTCAGAATAAGTTTACCCCGGCTTTTTTCAATCATGCAGAACTTACTTATGCAATGAGCTTCTTCTTGCTACTCATAGATTTGTCTGCTATAAAAATGTGGCAAATGTATCAAAAGTGGCAAAAAAAAAAAATGTCCAAAATGGATGAAAGTGTCAAAAGACTATTAAAAGTGGCAGAAAATGGGTTAAAAGTGGCCTAAAATTGGGGGGGGGATTTAAATGGCACAAAAGCTTTTACAGTGGCAAAAAGTGGTGCATATATGAAGCAAAAAGCTGTGAAAATTGGTTTAAAGTGACAAAGAAAAGTGAAAAAATATAAAAGTGGCAAAACAGTATTAAAAGTGGTAAAAAAAAAATGGCAAAAATTGGCTGAAAGTGGCAAAAAGGTATAAAAAGTGTCAATAAGTGGAAAAATAGGTTAAAAGTGGCAAGAGGATGTGGTGAACATTGGTTAAAAATGGCAAAAAATCAGCAAGAATTGATTTAATGTGGCAAAAAGGCTTTAAAAGTGGCACAAAATGACAAAAATGAGTTTAACAGTGAAGGGAAATGGTAAAAATGGATTAAAGTAGAAAAAAAAGCAAAAATGGGTTGAAAGTGGCAAAGAGGATTAAAAAGTTGTAATAAGTGTAAAAATTGGTTAAAAATGGCAACAAAAAAAGAGTAAATGGGCTCGAAAAGGCAAAAAAAATTACTAACATGGATTAAAGTGGAAAAAGACTTTAAGATGTGGCAGAAAATGACTTAAAACTGACAAAGAGGTGTTCAAAGTAGAAAAAAATGTGGTGAAAATTGATTGGAAGTGACACAAACGTATCAAAATTGTCAAAAATGCCGCAGATTTGTGGAAAAAGTGATGAAAAGTGGTTAAAAAGTTGCACAATAAAACAATTTCAAAATTAGACCAATCATATCTTGACACACTTTTTACCTACAGTCTGAGGGAACTGTTGGCCAGGATGCCTGCTCCAGTGATACTGATCCAACACACATGCATGGACATTATCAATAAATCAAAACAGGGGAGGGCCCATTCACTGGGTTTGTCATGGGCCCGGGCAACTCCTATGTGCAGGCCTGCAGCCTGCCATGTCACAGCCCAGGTAACAACACAGTATGGCAGATAGCATCAACCACTAGCAGTGGAAATTATCAATAAATTGATTAAAATTGGATAGAGACATATTGTCAGGGTTACTGGTGTGGATTTAACCTTTAATCACTCAAGCTCCAGGTTTGATAGAAAGGCTTGGAGAAATAAGAAAGTGATCACAATTTATGTTTAAAAGTTGCCTGAAAGTCTGTTTTACATTTCCATAGCATGGTATCAATCTGGGCAACACCCCATATACAGTCGCTAGAAAAAGTATGTGAACCCTTTGAGATTTCTTGGATTTCTGCATAAATTGGTCATCAAATGTGTTCTGATCTTCATCTAATTCACAACAATAGACAAACACAGTCTGCTTAAACTAATACTGCACAAAAAATATGTTTTCATGTTTTTTTTTAACAAAACGTGTAAACATTCACAATGCAGGGTGGAAAAAGTATGTGAACCCCTAGGCTAATGACTTCTCCAAGAGCTAATTGGGGCCAGGAGTCAGCCAACCTGGAGTCCAATCAATGTGATGAGATTGGATGTGTTGGTTAAAGCTGTCCTGCCCTATAAAAAACACACACCAGTTTTGAATTTGCTGTTCTCAAGAAGCATTGCCTGATGTGAACCATGCCTGGCACAAAAGAGCTCTCAGAAGACCTATGATCAAGAATTGTTGACTTGCATGAAGCTTGAAAGGGTTACAAAAGTATCTCTAAAAGTCTTGATGTTCATGTGTCCACGGTAAGACAGACTGTCTACAAATGGAGAAGGTTCAGCACTGTTGCTACTTTCCCTGGGCGTGGTCCTCCTGTAAAGATGACTGCAAGAGCACAGCGCAGAATGCTCAATGAGGTGAAGAAGACTCCTAGAGTGTCAGCTGAAGACTTACAGAAATCTCTGGCACATGCCAACATTTGTGTTGACAAATCTACAATAAGTAAAACGTTCATGGGAGGACACCACGGAGGAAGCCACTGCTGTCCAAAAAAACATTGCTGCACATTTGAAGTTTACAAAAGAGCACCTGGATGTTCCACAGCACTACTGGCAAAATATTCTGTCCATAGCTGAAACCAAAATTGAGTTGTTTGGAAGGAACACACAACGCTATGTGTGGAGAAAAAAAAGCACAGCACACCAACATCAAAACCTCATCCCAACTGTGAAATATGGTGGAGGGGCCGTCATGGTTTGGGGCTGCTTTGCTGCCTCAGGGCCTGGACAGATTGCTGTCATTGACAGAAAAATGAATTCCCAATTTTATCAAAACATTTTACAGGAAAACTTAAGACCATCTGTCCGCCAACTGAAGCTCAACAGAGGATGGGTGATGCAACAGGACACGACCCAAAGCACAGAAGTAAATCAACAACAGAATGGCTTCAACAAAAGAAAACACACCTTCTGGAGTGGCCCAGTCAGAGTCCTGACCTCTACTCAATTGAGATGCTGTGGCATGACCTCAAGAGAGCGAGGCACACCAGACATCTGAATAATATTGCTGAACTGAAACAGTTTTGTAAAGAGGAATGGTCCAAAATTCCTCCTGACTGTTGTGCAGGTCTGATCTGCAACTACAGGAAATGTTTGGTTGACGTTATTGCTGCCAACGGAGGGTCAACCAGTCATTAGCCTAGGGGTTCACATACTTTTTCGACCCTGCACTGTGAATGTTTACATGTTTTGTTCAATAAAAACATGAAAACATATCATTTTTTGTGCAGTATTAGTTTAAGCAGACTGTGTTTGTCTATTGTTGTGAATTAGATAAAGATCGGAACACATTTGATGACCAATTTATGCAGAAATCCAAGAAATCTCAAAGGGTTCACATACTTTTTCTAGCGACTGTATGTTTCTTTTTTTTTTTTTTAAAGAAAAGTTATGTCTCATACAATTCAATATTGACCAATCAGAATGACTAACATATCACTTAGTTGTCGTGTGCTGCAGCAGAGGTATGAACTACATAATGTGAACTGGACAGGCAACAGTTGCCATGCCAATATACAGAATTTTTCACCTATCAGTGGAGCCCATTGTTAAATTAAACTTTTAACAAAGATGGTCTTGCTGTGTGACTTGACTATATATGTTTCTAAACAGTGTATCTACTCAAGAAAAGTAAAATGAACAAAGAAGGAGCAGAAAAGAAAGACAGGGACAAAGAAAAATAGTCATTATATGTGTAACTGCATAACCGACCTCCTATTGTTGTGTCTTATCACCTTGCTTCAGTAAAACAAAGCAGAACAGAGGCTCATCGTCAACTTCTGTCAGAGTTTCTGTGGGAAAACCAAGCCCATTGTTGTTAACCATTGACAGATCATATTGTTTATTAGAATATGCAACAGTGAATGCAATTGTTAAATATGAGGAACAAAAGATACAAAGGGCTTGATGCATGTGTTCAGCAAATCTGCCAATGACTGTGGGCTGAAGACTTATTATGTTTGGATAGTGGACGACCACCAAGCATTCACTGAAATCACTTCCTTTAGCAACATTTGCACGTCATT
Source organism: Cheilinus undulatus (assembly GCF_018320785.1). Taxonomy (NCBI): domain Eukaryota; kingdom Metazoa; phylum Chordata; class Actinopteri; order Labriformes; family Labridae; genus Cheilinus; species Cheilinus undulatus. The sequence continues at coordinate 13,175,536 of NC_054877.1, read as the reverse complement.
GTTTTTCCCTGGCCTTGCCTTTTTGGCTTTGTACATTTTCTCCTGTTAAAGTTTCATAACTGTTGACTCTGCAGTTCATACGTGTGTGTCCTGTCAACAGATTTTCCTGCTCCTGCACTAGGGAAACTCCAGAGTATAAGTACAGAGCTTCTTTGGCCAAAACAAGATTACACAACTGTAAATACAGCCTTGCTGCACAGCCAAAGAGCCTCTTGGCAGAGGGCAAGAGGGAAGAAATGTTTTGCTTCAAGCTTATAGCTCAATAACTGTCACTTTACAGGAAGTGGACCAGCAGCACCATGCATGAAGGGAAGCAGACACAGGCCTGGTGTCAGAGACTCATCTTCAAAGAGCAGAGCTGCAGACTTTCATACTCACAGGTCTCTCCCTGGAGCAGAGCACACTGTACCTGACACCCTCCGACCATCAGGGAAATATGTCACTTCCCACGTAGCTTTACCTCTCCAAAGATGGAGGAAATGTACAGAATATCACATGAGGTTTAAATCACTGCACAGCAAAGTTTGCCAAGGCATCTGTCTCCAACACCCACAGGTCTCTTCTTGGACGGCAGGTCTCTCCCACATCTCTGCCACCCACCAGCTATCCCAGCTGCCAAACAGTGGGCGGCGGGAAGCAAAATAGACAGGTGTATGAGGTACAACAACACCTACGGACACAAAGCACCATCCTAGAGATGCAGAGGGTCCCTCCTGGTGCTGAGGATGCAAGCAGAGACCTTGAAAGTCATTTGTAAGCATGAGTCAAGTCAAAGCAAAATAAGGACCATGAACAAGCAAAGCACTAAGAGACTTTAAAATGTTAAACAATTTTGAACATGACTTTAAATATGATGAAAAAGTGTGTTTGAGCAGTTACCCCAAAAATGTAATCCGTCAAGCATTACTAGCTACTTCCTGAAAAAGCAATTACATTACTTAGTTAATCACAGCTAAAAGTTACATAACTTTTGCATCACTCCTGAGATCTGTAATTTACCTGCCAATAAAAATACAAAGCTAAACGTTACATTTCCTTACACATTTGGGAAATATAAAGTAATAGCACTATTTCATGCAGCGAAAGTGTAAGGATACATGAGTGATGCCAATACAGGGAGTGATGTGACAAGATGAGACTTGGTGTATGTATGCTCCAGGAAAGGCTAGTCTGCAGACAAGTACATCTGTCACATGTAGTACTAAGTCAAGTTGTGTTAATAAAGCCAACAAAAGAGAGTTGCTGCCTTCTGATATTTCTACATAACACTACAATTAGCACAAGTCCTTATTCTGATAGGCACCAGTGAGAAGCTCTGGGAAAATGTAGTTTTTACCACTGCCAGGTGAAAAAGTGCCAGCTGTGGACACAGGGCGTGATAACAAAACTGTTAAATCAAAAGCAGGGGTTGGACAAAAATTGTATTTTGTAAATTATTCCCACTCTGAATTGCTTCAAATGTTTGACAGACGGGACCTTTCCGTGCAGAATAATGCATTTTCACCCCCATGCGTGCCTCCTCCTATTTGTCAGTTTTGTGATTGGCTGCTGACCACTCCACGTTGTTCCCTAACTTTTGCCCAGTGCCAGGTGAGACAAGAAGTGTAGGCGATTGTTGGATGTGTGGTCAGTCACATAATACAATTATTAAATCACAAATGCTTACATTTTTAAGACATATGATATTAAGTAATAGCCACTTAGGAGGAGAGCTTACTGATAAAAGGAAGTACAACAAACACAGCCATAACGATGGTAGTAAACAAAGTATGAAGCAAGATAGATGTCAGAAATTGGAGACTAACTTGTTAAAGAGTTGGAGCTACAATGGATGTTGCATGTAGCTAACAGTTAGCCATTTTTAGCTTGTTAACTCTCAAGTCTTGGTTGACTATGTGAGATTTTGAGTTTTTAAACTGGAGACTGGTTGTTGGTGAATGAATGTTAGTGTGTGGTCAGCTGTGTTGGTCATCTCATCGCTCATCTTATCTCAGCGCTGGGTGCAGTGTTACTGTCATCACGCCTTTCCCAAATTTCAGCATTCTGCAGCCTGGTTGGAGAGCAGGAGATCCTCTGGGGCCCACCAAATCCCTTGCACAACCATAATGAAGCTCAGCGAAAGTTCAAGCAGGAAGACTATCTTTCCCTTTCATTCATTATGCCATTTTCACTCTCACCTGGTGATCAGCTGTTAATGGGCATCTACTCACGATATCAATTGTCCAACCCAACTCAGCAAAAAATTCCTGTGTGTCCAATCATCATGTTGCTGTCCCTTTTTAAAAGTTGTTCTCCTCCCTCTGCGGTCACTCGTCTCAGCTGAACGCTGCATTCCTCCGCCACCCCTGTCGCCACCTCACTCTCCAACGGCTTTGGAGTCCTCTTCGACTTTAAGTCAGTTCAGCTCCTCAGAAGATTCCGATCCCTCTCCTAACCACTCGCCACCACCAGTGTCAAGACTCCGGGGGTATACTATCCTGATCTGACGGCCTATACCCCTTTATGACTGACGGGTTTCACAATGGAGTCTTACGCCAAAGGCACTCGATTCATCATAAAATATTATAATAACATTTTCTTTTTAAATAAAAGAATGATCACGCTTCTATTGTCTCTCCTGATTGAAATATGAGACTTAAATACTTTTGTCATTTACTCATCACATTTTTGTTTCATAAGCAGCAGCAAGAGGCGGGTGCAATTATGGTGGAAGAACTTGACGACATTTCTTCGTTAAAAGAAGGAAAAAGAACAGCAGTGATTTGTTTTCTTTTCAAAAATGACAAAAGTCATGTACTGGCATGTCTACAGTCTCCATGGTTCACATTATGCAGTTCTCTGTGGAGTTTACCCCCTAGTTGGGTTGCACCTCGGTAGCGGCTACGTCACGTGTTTTGTTGCTCTGACTGGCCCGTAAAGATGTGACAAGCAGAATGTTCATCCAATCACCCTCCGAGTTTTTCTTTTTTTTTCAAAGGCTCTGCCCTTCCCCAAATGCTGTCTATGGAGGTGTACCAGATGGATGTATGAAACAAATCCAGCTGGCATGTCAGGTTATGCAAAGGCGGCATACTCACACAAAGCTAGAAGCTAAAGACCCCCAAAGCTTGAATGAGGCTCCTATCACCTATTAGGCAGCCAAAACTTGATTTTCAACAATGGCAACAGGTAACCAAAAGAGCTGAGATAAACAAGCCTGTGGCAGCATATATGGTGGAGGAAACATGACCTTCTGTAGCGTTGGTCTTGACAGATTTTTCCGTGAGGTGCTGTTTTGGTCTGAATGTCACAACTTTATTGTCACCTTTTTTTTTAAAATTAAAAACCAGAAAGGAGAGATCTTGTGTGATTCCTCCTTATTATTGCTAGGCAACAAAAGTTGACTTTTGCTAACCTGTCATATCATTTTTAATTGCCTCATATTTCCTTTTTCTCCAGGAGATATCACTCATGAAAACAATGAAAGGGCTCCCTGCCTTACAGGTGGCAGCTGGAGCCCTGAAAACTATACCCTTGAAAAGACAAGTTGGATCAGTTCCCCTTCTGCAGTATCAGAAGTCCCACTGCTTCTTGATTTTGATTGGTCAGTGAGGGAGAAGAGATGCTGACGAAGGCAGGACTGTTTTCAACTGAGAATGCTACTACATTGGCTTTGCATTAAAAACAAAGGTTGCCGGTTCTAAGAGCACTGGCTGCATACAGGCCTTTATTCTACTGTCCTATTACTAGAAATTCTCATTAGTCAGTTTTGTTATGCTGATCTTCTTTTCTGTGCTTTCTTACTAAACTTTGCTTAAGTCTTACTTCATATCTGGACTATTCATTGTAAAAAAGAAAAAAAGTATCTCATCCTTCCAGGAGCTCTGCAGCCTTCATGCCCATGGACCTAATAGCAGAAATTCATGATAGTACCAGAGATAGCCACCTCCACATCTCCTTCATCCCTGGAAGAGCAGAATAAGTGGTCAGTTTGTCAGTTTTACTCCTGTTCTGGTCTCTTGCTGTCATCTTTATGCAGCTCACTGAGGACACAGCAGCCAAAAGCTCAGACTGAAGCCAAAACATCATTACACTGGTATCTCCTCCATGCCTGCGGTGATGCTCTTAGCAGAAGACTGATGCAGAAGTAGACTGCGTCGGTGGTAAGTAGATGTTAACCGTGACTCGAGAGCAGGGTTTGCATCCAGACACCTGTGTGTGACTATTATTGCAATGCAATTGCAAAATAATGTTGCTCACAGTGGGATCATAGTTTTACCAAAAAGCTAAAAACAAATTTTTTTGGATTTTCACTCAACATCTGACTCTGTTTCCTGGTGGAGCTTCATAGCTACTAAAGACAGTGAGCTCACTCATGTTGATGCAAAACAGCAATAATATAATTACTCCTTTTTTGCTAGAGTCAGATTTTCATTCCTGTCCTTATATTCTGATAGTTTTTCTCATAAATAGCTATATTTTAATTAGGGCTGTTAATGTTAAAGTGTCAATGCTTGTGATCAATCTTGAAACCTTAATACATTAAAAAAATAATAACGCATTTTAATCATATGACTAAGTTTGACCACAACTTGCTCCCATAGTCTTCCAGTGCAGATATTTCCGTGCCTGGGGGTGAAGAGGGTGAGAGGCGGGTCAGACACCGCTACCAGTGATGAGTGAGGAGCCTGATCCAAGTCTGCTTAACAGCAACTTTGTTTTTATAAAACGCCAGCGGATAAAAGTTAAGATAAAACCAAAGCTGTGTGTACATACTGCAGTGATGAACTGTCTTTCCACCAAAGCACCTGAAGTACCACCTTCGGGCAAGGCACATCTTTGCTAAAGTCAGCAAAGACACTAACAACAACACAGGAGCGAGCCATGGTCGTCAAGCTACACTGGCAGAGTCCAGCAGACCTGGATTTGTCCACAAAACATCAACATCCAAGCTAACTAATGCAAATGGTAATGGTTCACCAGAGACTGCAGACCATCAACATCGTTGACATCATCCAGATCGCCTCAGGTGACCCATCCTACAGAACACCTGCGAGGAGAACTATTGTCACAAGAATCCATGAACTGTATGGCAGCAAAAAGGCAATGAAAGTGGAGCAGCTGGCCTGAGCTACATTTATTATACTGACAGAAGACAACTGGACATCAGTCAGCAACCGTAGCTACCTCAGGCTAACAGCACACCTGATTATTCACTTTATAGAAGTTATTTTGTACCTGATGTGTTTGTCTGCTGGGCTCGTTTGCAGTTTATAAATATGATTGCTCAGAGAATTAAGACATTCTGATTTACAAACCATTACAACAAAGCTGAGATGTTAAAGTTTATAAACTATGTGTTGATTATTTCTTCATCTAAACACCATACTTGTACTTCTTTTATCTGAAACAAAAATGCAAGTAAATGGCAGTATTCAATAGGTATGATTTATAAATAATAATAATAATAATAATAATAATAATAATAATAATAATAAAGTTTTTTTTAAAGTGTTTTCATAATGCTGTACATAGAATACCAGAAAAATCCATTTCCTTCCTTTTCTTTCTCCACCTTTCAGAAAATGTGTACAATTTGGCCGAGTTGAAGTGTTTAAAAACAGTGCGATTTTGCTTATTTTTGTTTGTTTTTGCTCTCCACATTTTCTTCAACTTAAGATGCTTGTTTGAAAATGAAAAAGTGATGTGTGTACTGTGACGATTTTGCCATATTTTCTTATGGCCAAAAAAACTACCAAAGAAAACAAGAAAACAAACCACATCCCTACAGTTGCTCCTCTAAAAATGCCGTGATCATCCATCCTTGCAAAGTAACAAGTGAGTGACTCATATTTGTGCTGATAGCTGATTAAGATAAATGTTCAAATGCTTAGTCACAACTCCACCATGACATAAGGTACAGTAGATGCCAGGATGTGAAATATGCAATTTCTGATCTTCACATGCATTTCTGTTCACACAAGCAGGCCTACTGAGTCACTCCAGCATCTATCCTGGCTTACAACGTGAAATGAAAAGGGTGGCTCCTCATATCCCCCTGTACCCGACTCTGCTGCTTCTCTCTACCTGGCAGCCTCTCTGAGGTGCAGGCGAATATTACACGGCTCTTTTTTTAATGTTCTCTGTAAATCCTGTGGGGAAATTACCCGAGCCCGGTCACCACCGTTTGTGACAGATGGAAAACCTTTCCAAAGGGATTATGATGCCCTAGACTTGCTCTCGTTCTCATTTCTTTTAAAGCCCAGGTATCAGTTATCTGTCAGCCGAGCTCTGGATCGTCTCGACAGAGGTGTACGCGTCTCAGTCGCCGGAGAGCGGATGAAATTCCCCGCTCTGACCTCTTTGTCTCTGCTGTTCACAGCTGTCAGGCAACACAATGACATGATGGTGACATTTGAAATGCACCCTAATAGTGGCCTGTTGGGCCTTGTTACCACCATCACACCTCTCACATGAAAGGGCTTTATAGTCCATCATACTACAGTACCAAGGTTCACTGTTACTTCTCAAAATGGGATTAACTTTAAAATACACATGTAGGATGACAGTGAAGAGGGGAAACCAGCAGACTGCTCTATTAAAGGGGGAATTCTTTCCTTTTTCTTTGTGAGGTATAATGAACCTGGAGAAAAGAGTGATTGAAGCATGAACAGGTGTGAAGCCATGCTGTCGTCACCCCGTCAGAGGTCATCGTTATCGTCCTGTGTCTAACAGGTCTGCAGGAAACTTTGATGTTGCAATTTGATCAGTGAGTTTGTTCTTCCTGTGATTTTTCCTATCATTATGCTTCTGCACTAGCAGTAGCATAGACTGGAGGTATTATGTTTTCCTTTCCATCAGTACATCCGTGCACCTCTGGGCCATTCTTGAAAACACCTTGAGCAATCTTTTCAATCATTAATCAAATGTCCATTTTGACCCAGTGAGACCTGATAATAATTTGGAAGTAAAACGTCAAAATTCGACTTTATTCGTAAACAACATCATCTGGCAAAGATTATGGACTAAGAAATATTTTATGAGTAAGATTGAGAGAAAGGTCAGAGGTCTAATCTGGGATTAGATTATAGTATAGACCTGTTCTAGGACTGGTTACATGGCAGTGGCTTGCTTTAGCTAAAGCTAACACAACTGTACTTGCTAGTTAGTTATTGATATTACAAAAGCCAGTGTATCCAAGTTAGCTTAAGCAAGCTAAGCTTTAGCAAACGTAGCTAAAACTAACTTAGCTATGTGGGTAACACAGATAAATAACTATGCAGCAGCTTTGTGAGCTCAGCTTTAGCTACTTCAAAGCTCACATATTTATGTCAGCTACTATTTAACATTACATCATAAACCAATGTAGTTGTGTTAGCTTTAACGATGTGAGCTTTAGCAAACCTAGCAGGGTGGATAAAATATCTGTGTAGCTTACGTAGCTGTTTTGTGTGCTTAGCTTTAGCTATGTAGCTATTTTAGCTGCAGAATTTTAGCTACATAGCTATGTAGCTTAAGCTAAGGTAACTATAGTAACGTATGCTTATGCAAACATTGCTACAGCTGTCTTAGCTATGTTGACATGGATACATAAGTAGCTGCTTTGTTAGCTTTGCATTAGCTTCATTAAAGCTAACATAGCTTTGCTAGGTACACAATTAACATAACCACATAGCCAATGTAGCTGCTTTAGCTTTAGCAATGTGAGCTTTAGCAAATGTAGCTACAGCAAACATAGCTATGTAGATAATGTACCTACATAGCTTATGTACATATCTGCTTTGTGACTTTAACTTTGGCTACATTAGATTTGTAGCTGCTTTAGCTACAAAGTGACGCTATCTATAGCAAAGTTAGCTATACCAACAAGAGCTTTAGCAAGCATAGCTAAAGCTGACTTAACAAGAGTAGTAGATAATTTAGATTTGTAGCTTACATAGCTGCTTTCTGAGATTAGCTTTAGCTACAATAGCTATGTAGCTACTTAGCTTACACAGCTAAGGGAACTACATAAGCTACGCTTGCCGCATTAAAATGTTTTCACGAAGAATGAGCTTTATTCCTGTAAGCAGATATTTTGTGATCAGATTTTTGACTTTTAACTTTTTGTATCCTCACCCTTAACTGAAGTCAATTCTGATTTCAGTCTGAAAGTTTTAGCATGCATTTCTGTTCTGAGATACATAGACAGCATTTCATAGATACAACCCCAGCCCTTGTCCTGACTCACCAATGGGTTTCACTGTGTGGCAGTTGTATAGCTCATGGGTGCTTAAGGCTATTTTTTCTGATGCCATTACTTACAATACATGCTGACAGGGCCAAAAGAAACACATTTTGGAAATTAAATAAGAAGATGGTTTTAGAACAGTAAAAGCAAACAAAAACACAGAATTTGGTAAGTTATCAAAGATAGGTTTTCATAATTTATTAATTTCTTGGAGGAAGCTGAATCATTATTTGCTTTCTGGATTTCAATTTAGAGCGGCTGTTGACTATTAACACAAGGTGTACAAATGTCTTTTCTAATCAGAATATTTTGTTCCACTTCATGACTATTTCTCCCTCCTTTTGAGTTTTATCATATTGTAACAAAATGTTTCTAGAGCTCACAGTCAAGAGAACACCATATTCTTCAGGGTTAATCACCAGGGCATTGTGAATGGCTGTAACAAATACCAGCATTTTATTTAACTTCAAATACTTGACTTATTGTTTCTAGTTCTTAGGTGACGCCTCATGATATTAAGTGGTTTCATTCTTATATGCTGAGAAAAGAGCTGAAGATCTACACAAGGTGGTGATTGTTGTGTATACATCAGTGCATTTAAAATCCCCAGGACTGCAGGGCTACTTTCCTTCAGAATATCTGTTTAAGGAGGATGTATGCAGCAGTGAGAGTAAAGGAAATACTGTTCATCTCCATGTGCTTAGAAATGCAAAATTTCAGATAAGAAAACATGCTAATGCATGTAATAAATTTAGGGATTTTTCACCCAGATCACTAGTTTTTCAGGTATATTATACCCACTGTTTGAGATTAATTATAAAAACATTATATAGATGTGTTTTATTTTTGTCATTAGTCTCAAAAACCTGGTCTTATGGATCATATTAACAGATAACATTACACATTTTGTGTTGAGGAGATCAGATTTGACCTTATTTCACAATCACTCTATGCCAAATCTAACTGCCTTCAGGTTTTGGCAGAACTCTCCATCACTCTTAAGTCTTTAAACTTTGCCAGCTGACTGTAAAGGCTACAATACGAAGTCTTAAGGTCAAATTCATGTTTTTTTTTCCATATAACTGCAAGACATCCTGATAACAAAAATCCTATTCATGTTGAATCACGTTATTCATTTTCTACCCATTCATCTATCCATTGTTTACCTGTATTTTTACTCAGTAGTAAAGAAGATTTTTACACAGAGAAAGTGAAAGCTTAAACACCATTGTTCACATTATCTGTACTCTGCAGTTCATTCTAGCATTGAGAAAATGTATAAATACAAGTTATTTCACAGGAATGTAAAAAGCTGTTTCCAGAACATGAATCTGCCCATACTAGGAATAAAAGAAAGCCATCAGTACATTCTTCCACTGACGTACCCATCCATCGACCATAACACCGTCAGTTCACCAACCCACCCATCCATCCATCCATCCATCCATCCATCAATCCATCCATCCATCCATCCATCCATCCATCCATCCATCCATCAATCCATCCATCCGTCTATCTATTGACCATCAACCCAACTGTCCATCAACCATTTCATCCACCATTCATCCATCATCCATCCATCTGTACATCCATCCATCCATCCATCTATATATCCATCCATCCATCCATCCAACCATAATACATAAAAACCAACGCTCACACCTAAAGGCTATAAAGATGTATGGTACGTTTATCAGTGGGAGGAGGTTGAACATCCCAGAAGAAACCAGAGCCTGCATGGGCAGATCATGTCATCTTCACAGAATCAAATACTCTATTGGGGTTTTTGAACTAAACATTCTCTTGATGTAAGAAAACAGCTAAAATACTGAGATGGAAAAACACCTGTTGGAAAAAATCACAGTAGTAACTTTGTGATCAATTTAATAAAGTAGAATGTTGCTATTCCGTGTTTCATTAGAAAAATGCTCTTTAAATTCCTGACACAAAGTATGTGAGTATTTCAATCTACAGTATGAGTACAGGAATCCTCGATGGAGCTTGCTTTGACACATGAGCAGGAATCAAAAGAGGAAACACTTAATGACATAAGCACCTATTCTTGACTCAGGGGCTTATGAGACACAATGCAATGCCTGATTTAAAAAAAAATCTTTAATGGAAGCCAGCATCTGATGCTCTTATAGGCACATGCTTTTTGTCCAACATGATATTCCCACTGGTTGCTAGATGCTAATTCTCCACCAAGTGCCATATAAGAAAATGGAAAAAAGCCAAAAGGAAGCTCATTTCCATATGTGGCCCCCCTGTCCCTGTACTGACTGAGTGCATAGACTCTGTATATTCATCCTCTGCAGCCTCACCAGGGGTATAGATACACTTCCTTGCATCTTTGACATTCAGATAGATGACATTCTTAGTTTCTGCGGCATCAAACCTCCCAGGTCTATTATTTAATCCCCATTAGCTCCAAAGTAGGACAAAGAGGGGCATCTATGAGGGAAAAAAAGAATTAATGCTCAATGCACTGAACTTAATTTGCAAGTCAGCTATGTTAGACAAAAAAGCAAAGGTGAAATTAAACCACATTTCTTTACTTCTGAGAAGAAAACAGGACTTAAAACTGTCAGAATTAGAGGAGCAATGTCACAGTTATTTAGATACTATACGTAGGTGCTTTCTAACCTCTAGTGTTAAAAGGCTGGGCTTTTTCATGGCATGTACCTGTTTATGATAGTGTTATATGTCACATTTCACTTCAATCCTTCATTCAATTACAATAAACACTTATTGTCTTTAATATGAAAGAGCATGAAAAGATTGGGAGCCTTTTCTGGCACAGCATTACGTGCCACAGGGTAAGATTTAAAAGGATTATCCGCCAATTTCCAACCTTTTTTTGTGTCCATGATGGGTAAATATAGCGTAAAAACTGCCTGCAGATGTTGCTGATGTTTGGTATGTGATGGGGTGCAGCTCTGCAAAGCTACAAACTCTATTATACTTGTGGCAGCAGCACCATCATCTTACATGTACATGGACATATAGATGGGACTTCTAAAAACCTAATGATGCTTCAGCTTGGATTACTGTTCTTGTTGCATTTCTAAGATCCAGCACAATTTTTTAGTGCCTTGACCAAGCAAAAATGTATCAGTGCATGCACACAAAAGTATGCGGATATCAGATAATCACACCAGCAGGGAGTGTAATGACACTGCATTCAAATATGGAGGTTGGTCCCCTTTTACTGCAAAACAACCTCCTATTTTTTTGGAAGGCTTTCTACAAGATTTTGCAGCATTTGTTGGAGTTTGCACCCATTCATTCTGTAGAGTATTTATGAGGTCAGACACTGATGTTGGATGAGAAGGCCGGGCTTATAATCTCCATTCCAGTTCATCCTTAAGGTGCTTTATGGGGTTAAGGTCAGGGCTCTGTGTGGTCCTATCAAGTTCTTCCACAGCGAACTCATCAAACCATGAATTTATAGTACTTGCTTTGTGCACAAGGGCACAATCATGTCGGAATAGAAATGGGCTTTCCACAAACTGTTGCCACGAAGTAGGAAGCATAGCATTGTCCTAATTGTGTTGGTATGCTGAAGCTTTCAGATTACCTAGTTAAGGGGCCTGACCCTGAGAAACAGCCCCATACCATTATCCCTCCTCCACCAAACTTCACAGTTGGCACATTGCAGTCTGGTAAGTAACATTCTCCCAGCATCTGCCAAACCCAGACTCACCCGACTGTTAAACAGAGAAACTTGACGTGTAGTGTTGGTCAGCTTACAGTACTCAATCCAACTCTTGGCACTGAACTTGATGATGTGAGGCTTGCATGCAGCTGCTCTGTCATGGAAACCCAATCAATAAAGCTCCTGCCACACAGTTTTTGTGCTTTCATTAATGCCAGTGGAAGTTTGGAACTCTTTTCAGCTATGGGATCAGGAGACTGTGACGACATTTATGCACCTTAAGAGTCACTGACCCCGCTCTGGGATTCCACATGGTCTTCTGCTTGGTGGATGAGTTGCTGTTGCTCCTAAATGCTTCCATTTTCTAATAATATCACTGATAGTTGACTGTGGAATATCTAGCAGGGTTAAAAATATTTGAACAGTCTTCTTGCAAAGGTGGCATTCATTACAGTACCAGCTTGAAATCACTGAGCTCTTCAGAACAACCCATTCTGTTCCCCAAAAGTACCCACAAAAGGAGACTGCATGGCTTGGTGCTTGATTTTATGCAACTGTGGTAACAGGTCTGACAGAAAAACCTGAACTTAACAATCAACAGGCGTGGCCAAATACTGCCTATGTGGTGTATGTCACAGTCGGTTCTGCTTTATAGTAATAACTCATATTTCCTTTAGCCAGGATGTTAGATGATTTAGGACAGTGTTTCCAAACATTTTTTTTTCCTTTGAGCTCCCTCTACATGTATCTAAGAAAAGCAGAGTCCCCCTAGGACCCAAGAGAGAAGAAAAAGTGACATACTGCCATCAAAAATCAATACAGAATTTAAATGTTTCACTGATAAAACCCTAAAAAAGGCCTATGCATGCTTTTCTTATCAAAAGACCTTTGTATGAACTACTTAATAACTGCTTAATCATGGCCAATATTTGCAAATCTAATTTTGGCAGCTTCAGAGCAGACAAAGCCTTACTACCCCCCTAAGAACTTTGGCATCCACACTGGGGGGTCCCAGCTTTGATTGAAATGGCAAAATGGCCAGGTAAGGGAATGAAAATGGGTTCAAAAGTGGCAAAAGTTGAAAATGGGCAAAAAGTTGAAAAAAAGTTGCAAACATGAGTGGAAACAACGGGAGAAGGCGGTTAAAATGGCCAGAAATGGGATAAAAAGTTTCAAAATGGATTACTAAAGTGCAAAAAGGGGCAAAAATGGGTGGAAATGGTGACAAGTGATTTAAAAGTTTTAAAAAGTCCCAGATCAAGTGGGAAAAGGGATTTGAAAAGTGGCAAAAGTTAGTCAAAAGCCCACAGCTTTGTACTGACAACAATCATTTTCAATACAAAACGAATGTAATCCAGTATTTCAGCACTTAAAACGCCCCTTGCTTCAGCAGTTTCTGTTGCCATGCTTACAGCAGTGATTGCAACTGAAAAACCATTCAGTTTTGGGAGCACACTTACCAATGTCACATCTCCCTTGCTACCCAGCCAACATGAAAGGGGGGCTAGGACTTATGATTCAGTCCTAGTGAACAGCAATGGTGGAGGGAATACCTGTACATTTTCATGTTCCCTAATTATTTTTCCTTCATTAAAGGGAAATACTAAGCATACAAAGATTTTTAACAGCTTCACAGATGCAACAGAAGGAGGCAAAAGTCAACTCTCCTAACCTGGCAACAATAAACACTGGAAAGAAGAACTCTTGTGTGGAGGTTGTCGGCACTGCCAGTTTAAAAACATGGACACAGCCCCTTATAATACTATTGCAGTTTTTAAAAAAATGATGCGCTTTCCAGCTGTGTATGGGCTTCATGTCCCTTATTTTACACAGGCTATTGTAGGGCATAGCCGATGGCAAAAACAACAAAATCTGCAAGCTCCTTCCCCATCGACACTTTACCTTTCCTTAGACTCCTAATGTGGACTCGCACTCACATAGTATGTAAATGCTCTCTCACATCCCAAAGCATACATCCACTTCTCTCCAGCTGTCACCCAACCACAGGCATGACATCTTACACAGAACACTGTAAAGGTAGCTGCAGTTACTGCCATAGCAGTCATTTTCTTAACTAGACAGAACAATGAAACATGTAATCCAATCTGCTACTATCTAATTAAAACCCCAGTCAATGGAAAAGCAGCCCAAATTACATCATCCCTCTAATCTGGCAACACTGAGTATGCAGTAAAACATGCCAGAGACCATCTCTTTAAGCAGATTCATGTGATAAGATTGGGATCAAGCACACTTAGATCCAGACCCAGGTCTCTAATGTGACATTACCCTCAGTCCTCACCTGATTAGTAACCCGGTGATGAAAGTACAAAACAAACTGTAAAAAGATGTCCCAAATTATGGTTGGAATCATTTCAGAAGCTAAATTTATTCAAACTAGAGTGTATGCGGTACAGCAATCCAGCGCTAGAAGCTGAAGTTTGGGTTGTTTATGCACAATGCATCCTGGTACATGTAGGCCCTCTGGCTAGCCTCCGTAAGAACGAGAACTCAGCCGTCTCAGTCGAGATAGTACACACTGAGGAATTTATTTCTTTCACAGATTACATTTATCATTAATTCTGATCCAACACCCAAATAAAACATGAGAAAAACAAATATCCTTTCTAGGAACCTTTTGGGAATTATGCTTATTTGCTGGATAACAAGGCTTGGAGATTGTGTTTACCCATCGAGCATGGGGATGGAGCCAGGAGATAATGGTTTTAGTCTGTACATATAGGCCTCTAAACAGTTTCCCCAGCTCCTATTAAAGCCCTCTGAATCTCTCCTAATATCAAGTTTGTTCAATTTGTAAGTAAAAGAGCAAAATAGAATTATAATTTAAGGCTACTTCTCTGGCTCTAAGATAAAATCAGATTAATATCAGCCTGCTCAGAGGCTAGAGTAAAACACTAAACACAAATATGAAAGTTGGTTTGATTTTCTCCTCTTACTATTAGAAGGAAGTGAGTAAGTGCATTTTGCAAAACTGTCAAGCTATGTCTTTAATTCTGGGTTTAATGTTTGGTAAACACTTTCTAAAGGAAGGAATGAATCCAAACTTAAAGGAATAAATCCCAAACTGCAGCAGAATCTGAGTTTCCTCTCATCAAAGAGCGCTTAAATCAAGAACATGCTAACTTATTCTCCCTTTGGACCTCTGCCTGAATCTTTAATATTTAAACTGATAAATCTTGCTTTCATTTAAAACTGCTATCATGGGGACGTTTTGGGTGCATATTTGATTTGTTTTTATAACTATTTATAGTCAGATATTAGAGTCATAGGTCTGTAAGTAGGCAGCTGGGATTGGCTTCAGCCCCCAACGACCTTGAACAGAACAAGTGGTTGATAGGGCCACCCACAGTGGGGCATAAAGGGGGGAGCTTTCTGGGGCCCAGCCAAAGGTGGGGCCCAAGGAGGTCAGCAAAGTCATGGTACATTGTCAACTTAAGCTGGGAAAAATGTATTTTATATTTAGCCCGAATAATAACCCCTCCAGTCAAAGCCACAATAAATGATTTTTTTTTTATCTGTTATAGATTTTTTTCAAAATATAAACCCCGTTTCTTGAAACAGATGTACAGTTGAAACCAGAAGTTTACATACACTATATAAAAAGGCACATAAACTTTTTTTTTTCTCACCGTCTAACATTAAATCAGATTAAACTTTTCCTGTTTTTGGTCAATTAGGATTACCAAAATTATTTCTATTTGCTAAATGCCAGAATAATGAGAGATATCATTTTTTAGACTTTTTTTATCATTTTCTTGACAGTCAGAAGTTTAAATACATTTGATTAGTATTTGGTAGCATTGCCTTTAAACTGTATGACTTGGGTCAAACGTTTTGGATATGCTTCCACAAGCTTCTCACAATAGTTTGCAGGAATTTTTGCCCATTCCTCCTGGCAGAACTGGTGTAACTGAGCCAAGTTTGTAGGCCGCCTTGCTCACACATGCCTTTTCAGCTCTGCCCATAAATTTTCAATGGGATTGAGATCAGGGCTTTGTGATGGCCACTCCAAAACACTGACATTGTTATCCTTAAGCCACTTTGTAACCAGTTTGGCAGTATGCTTAGGGTCATTGTCCATTTGGAAAACCCATTTGCGCCCAAGCTTTAACTTCCTGGTTGATGTCTTGAGATGTTGCTTCAGTATTTCTACATAATGTTCTTTCCTTATGATGCCATCTATTTTGTGAAGTGCACCAGTCCCTCCTGCAGCAAAACAACCCCACAACATGATGCTGCCACCCCCATGTTTCACAGTTGGGATGGTGTTCTCAGGCTTGCAAGCTTCCCCCTTTTTTCTCCAAATGTAACAATGGTCATTATGGCCAAAAAGTTCAATTTTAGTTTCGTCAGACCACAGAACATGTCTCCAAAAATTAAGGCCTTTGTCCCTGTGTGCATTTGCAAACTGTAATCTGGCTTTTTTATATTTCTTTTGGAGTAATGGCTTCTTCCCAGTAGAGTGGCCTTTCAGCCCATGTCGGTACAGGACTCGTTTGACTGTTGATAATGACACACTCTTACCAGCTTCTGCCAGCATCTTCACAAGCTCTTTTGCTTTTGTTCTTGGGTTGAGATGCACTTTTTGGACCAAAGCACGTTTATCTCTGGGACACAGAACCCGTCTCCTTCCTGAGCGGTATGATGGCTGGACATTCCCATGGTGTTTATACTTGCATATAATTGTTTGAACAGATGAATGTGGCACCTTCAGGCATCTGGAAATTGCACCCAAGGATGAACCAGACTTGTGCAAGTCCACAATTTTCTTCCTGATGTCTTGGCTGATTTCTTTTGATTTTCCCATGATGTTACACAAAGAAGCAGTGTGTTTCAGGTGTAGCTTAAAATACATCCACAGATGTGCCTCTAATTAACTCAAATGTTGTCAATAAACCTATCAGAGGCTTCAAAAGACTTGACATCATCATCTGGGCTTTCCCAAATTGTTTAAAGGCATAGTAACCTTAGTGTATGTAAACTTCTGACTTTGAAGAAAGTAATAAAAATTGTCTAAAAAAAAAAATCCTTTTCTCATTATTCTGGCATTTAGCAAATAGAAATAATTTTGGTAATCCTAACTGACCAAAAACAGGAAAAGTTTAATCTGATTTAATGTTAGACGGTGAGAAAAAAAAGTTTATGTGCCTTTTTATATGGTGTATGTAAACTTCTGGTTTCAACTGTACCTATTTTGATACTGATTACAACGTAGATGGACACATTGACTAAAACACCTGGGAAGTAATGCCAGACTTCAGAGCTGTGATGTGCACAAATGTAAGGATGCCAGAAAATAAAGTAGAAGGAACTTGTTATTGATGCATTTCCCTGCACTTGTTTTTTTTTTTTTTTTTTTTTTTTTACATTTCTGATGTTCTCACTGTGTCAAACATAATAAAAAAAGTACATTTGTATTTAGAAAAATAGAGATAAATTAAATGTCCACCATCCTCTAATGGAAGATGTGTGCAAACTGAAAATTTACAGTTGCATTGAACCACAGGCAGCAGCATCCTTTCCTTGTAACATTTCTGAAATAACAGACATAAAAATGTTCTTTTTCACAGATGAACAACTGGTAATCTAAATATTGCTGTTGCACGCTGCATGTCCCACCTTTTTGTTCCTGCTATTCCACAGTATCAATATTTAAAATACTAACGATGATCAATTTTTAGACATTTATAAATGGATTCAGAATCCTCCACCTCCACATCATGATGCATCTAAGAATCAGTTATTTCTCCCACCTCTAGGTAAAATAGCATAAATGGATAAAATTGGCAAAAAGCATTGAAAATAGGTTAAAAGAAGCAAGATCAATAAAAAAGACAAACAAACAAAAAAAAAAAAACAAATTGCATCACAAAAATTCTAAAGGTGGCAAAATTGGTGTGAAACTGTGAACGGTTATTAAAAAGTCACCAAAAATTGGTGAAAATTAGAAAATAATTGGTTAAAGAAGCAAAAATGGAAAAAAAAAGTGGTTAAATATGGCCAAAAATGTGGGGCATAAATGGGTTAAAATGGCAAAATGGCCAGATAAAGAAGTAAGAAAAAGGAGTTAAACAGTGGTTAAAGAGTTAAAAGTAGAAAAAAAAGTTAATTATGAGTGGATGCAGTGGTGGAAATTGGATAAAAGTGGCAAAAAAAAGGGTTTCTTTAATTAAAAAAAGGGGCAAAATGGGTAGAAAATGGTGAAAATCAATTCAAAGCCAAAAGTAGCAAAAATGCCCAGATAAAGTATGAAAAGATGTTAAAATGCAGCAAAAATGAGTTTAAAGTGGAGAAAAATAGCCTATAGGTAAATAAAAGTGGAAAAATGAGTGGAAACAATGATGACAATGGGTTGAAATAAGCAAAAATGGGATTAAAGTGGCAAAAGTAGGTGACTAAAAAAAAACGCAAAAATGGGTGGAAATAGTGAAAAGCAGCTAAAAAGTGGCAAAATGGGTTAAAAGTAGTAGAGAAAAATCACCAAAATGGCCAATTAAAGGAGTAAGAAGGGGTTAAAAATGACAGATTGAGTAGAAAATGGCTAATAGAGTTAAAAATGTGCAGAAATAGTGGTAAAAAAAGGCTCAAAAATTGTTTATAAAGCAAAGATGCTAGCCCCAGTGCTACTGATTGGCCCATTCAGGGGCCTGGCTAATTCTGTGGGCAGGCCTGGGTGTAGGTAATGAATAGATGGATGGTGGTCTGAAAGCACATAGATAATCATTTATGAAAGGTATCTCTCATTTAACTGATACAGAGAATAAAATACAAACCCCACTCCACAAAGTGAGGATGTCACAGAATAGATCAACCATCCAGCCTATATTCAGGAGTATAACACCGCTGTTTTCCACCACCTTCCCTTCTAACATCACTGTGTAAGCAACTGAGGACTAAAGACACTGACTGTTGAAGTACTCAGTGTAAAAATGTTTAACCATTTCTGCTTAATCTACATCTTCAGTTGCTCAGTAGTGCAGGGTTTGTGTTGTCATATATTTTGCTTTTTGATTTTAAATGACCCAGACTTTCAGGAGTGCTCCTCTATACCCAATCAAGCTGCCTTCACCTTTTACTTGTTAGCTTACTTCCCTGTGTAATGTTCCACAGCTTTATCCTGCCCCATTCCGCATGTGTTATCATTAAAAAATATATTTTTGTATGAACATGAAATATACTGTCTCTATACGATATTCAGCTGAATACAGGAATGAAAGGATTTGAAAATCACTGTATTCTATTTTAATTCCCATTTAAAGTGTCCCAACTTTTATGGAATGAGGGTTTGTACTTTCCTTTTTCATTCCCTTCATAGAACTATTTAATTGAAATGATCGAGCTGTAAAATGACAGATTTTCTCCTAAGTAGACCTAAACACTCTGATTTTAGGTTGACGTGTAGAAATTAAGTCCTTTAACTGGCTGACCTCAGAAAAAAGAGGGGAAAGAAAGCAGCGGGGAGGGTAATCTTTGGAGACAGGGTTGTAATTTTGCTAAGTGAGTCATCAAAGATAGCCATTTAATCCCTGATTTGTCCCAGACAGGAAGAGAGAACTCTTTTGATCAGGAAATGAGGCCAGCGCTGGGCCTCCAGAGAAAAACCCAAATCCATTTTGGGGATTGAAGTCAATTCTGGGAATGAAAAGATCAACAAACTATCTGTTTGTCAAACTGCAGAGCCTGTGGTTATCTAATTAAGTTAAATACACATAAATGAGGCTACTGCTGCACTGAAATCCACGCATGTAAGAAGGAGGTTTTGGAAATGCAAATTTTATTTTATACATTTTAGCAATCAAAGGATTAAAAGAAACATCTGCTAGAAATTTTAGTAAGGATTTTGGTGAGGAATTAGACGCTTTCTGGACAGTTCCAGGATATTTAGGACTTCAAGACAGCAAATTAAATGATTTATAAGACAGGAGAGATGTATGTCCATCCAAAATTTCAAACTGACTCCCACACTGTGTCAAACTTGTCAAAATGACAATGCTTTCATACTAGCCTTCATCAAGCCGGTGGTTTGTTTGAATGGATGGGATATCTTAAATAGAAAGTTTCTACAAGCTGGCTGCCCATCCACATCATGGCATGAAATCTAAATCAGTCAATTAATGAATAAGTAACAAACATCAGCTTCCTTTCTAAGAATAAACATACCAAAGAGATACCAGCTGTAACCCTGAGATAACCTGTTCACCTACAGTGCTACCCAAAGGCTTTTTCTACTAAATGTATGGGTTTTAATGAAACTTCTGTTTTTGAGATCAGTGAGCAGTGCTCTCATAAATGCCTCTGACAGAGGTTCTGTTTTCCAGTGGTGTACAGGGCAACCCATAGGGGTCTATAAAGGGGAGAGCTTTCTGGGGCCAGGCTAAATTTGGTGCCCATGGAGGACAGCAAAATCAAGGTCCATCGTAAAGTGAATCTGTGGTAACATTACTTTACATTCAACCTGAATAATAACCACTCTTACCAAAGCAATTAAAGATGATTTTTATTCATGATGTGGTACAGTATAACCTAATTCAAAATGTATCCCTCTTTTCTTAAAACCATTTTACTGTTAATGTTTTCATGTGGATGATCACATGGGACTAAACCAATAGAAAAGAAATGTCTGACTTCAAAGATAAGCCACAATGTGTACACATGTAAGGATGACAAAAAATAAACTGCAAAAAGCCAAGTAAACTTTACTGGAAAAAAATTGTGAAAAGAAACCAAAAATATGTGGGAAAGGTGGTTAAAAATCAGTTAAAATTTAAATTAAAGGGGGGAGTGCAAAGGGCAAAAAAATCAGAAGAAGAGACCAAATTGATGTAAAGCAGCAACAATGTGTTAAAAGTGGCAAAAAGGTGGAAAATAGGGTCAAAAAGTAGCAAATATTAATTAAAAGTGGAAAAAAAGTAGTGGAAAATGGCTGGCAAAAGTGGCGAAATGTTAGAAAATGGTGAAGAAGGCACCGAGTCAACATTACTGGGAAATAACTTAACTGAGAGCACTTCTCACTGATCAACTGTGAAAAGAGACAAAAAATATAAGTAAAAAAAAAATTGGTAAAGAGTGGCAGAAAAGTGACTAAAATTGGGGAAAAAAAGGTGCTAAAATTGCAAAATGGGTAAAAGCAGCAAAAAAAATGGTAAAGTGGCAAAACAAAGAGCTGAAAGTACCCAAAAAGAAGCAAAAAAAGTGGGTTAATATGGCAAAAGAGGGCAAAAAGTGGCAAAATTTGGTTCAAATTGGAAAAAGGGGGCAGAAATGGGTGAAAAGCACCAAAAAGCAGACAATAACCTGGCACAGTTGGTGTAAAGCCACAAACATGGGTTAAAAGTGGCAAAAAGAAGCAGTAAAAAGAGGCTAAAATGGAAAAAGATTGTTTAAAAGTGTTAAGATTGGAAAATAGGGGCAAAAAGCAGCAAATATTGGTTAAAAGTGTCAAAAAGTTAGAAAGCTTGGCAAAAAGCAGTTAAAAAAATAGTCTAAAGTAGCAAAAAGAAGTGGCAAAAATGGGTGGGAATAGTGGTGAAAGGGTATGAAATGTAGCAAAATACACCTACACTGACACACTTTTTAGCTCCAAGATGAAGTGTTAGCCAGGGTTTGTAACCACCAATGCTACTGATCCAGCACACATACACTGACCCTCATTTTAAATCTGTGATTAAAAATCTTTCTCACGCCGCGGTGTCTGTGACAGCAGCAGCTTCACCTGCAGCTTTTACATTTTTGCACGCAGGGGGCACAGCACAGTGATCAGTTCTCTGACTACTGATGGCAATAGCTTTAATGTAGATTATGGCTACTGGCAGTTTACTAGCAATAAGTTAGAGGGGATTGAGAAATAGGGCAAAGATGAGCTATTCTTCAGCTGATTCAGTTCACAAGATAATCCTCTTTCTGGACTTAACTTGCTTATTACGTTTAGGTTTTCTAGCAAACATGATTTTAAACTACCCTCTCTTACCCAACCGCCATTCTCACACACAGAAATATCACAGCTTCAGCAGTCGTCCTTTATTACTGAAAAGAGAGACAGAGAAAAACTGCAGGTGGTTGGCGTTTAATATTTAAGAGCTTTCGCTGGATTCCAGTACCTGCTTCGCATACTGAAGGAAAGCTGAGGATCTCTCAGCAGACCTGGCCTACAGACCCTGTGGCCTCCACAACCCCCCCCACCAACACCTCTTCCCACATCTCTCAACCCAACCTCGTCTCCTCCTTAAAGCCCAGTATGCACCCAAACACTTCGCCTTCATGCTTTATTCATTTTCCATAACATGAACATCACAAGTAAGTCTCCGTCTGTTGGCCACTCGTCGTATTCTGGGATTAATGTAAATCCCAACAAACAAAGCAGATTCAGAGGTGGATGATAATGGATAGCTGCTATTTGCATTGTAATATGAATACATTAGAAGTGTCTATTTCCAGGAGATGGCTGCCTGTTTCAGAGCTGATGTGACGTTTTTGTTTCAGAAGAAACATTTCCTCCAAACGAGGAGTGGAGATAGATCTGTCCTCGTTCATCTGCAGAATTGTTCATCATGATTCCCATGCACTCGTTTTCATTTCTGACAAATCAGCTGCAGCGCTTTTACACCAACATTTTAGGGGGGAAAACGGCGACATGCTCCCTCAGGACTCCCAATTCTGCTGCTTCTCGCTCCTTGTCCCCTCCGAGGCTCCCAGCAGGAGTAGAAGCAATGTTTTATGTTCAAAATGAAGAGAGGTGTCATGAGGCGTCGCTAAATGCACGGGGACTGTGTTTGATTGCTTCGCTGGGCTGTTCTCGTGTCTGTTTGGTGCCTATCACTTGCTGTCGGTTTGCCTCATCATAAATAATGCAGCCTGCATCCTGCCCACCCAACAAACACCTAAATGAAGCAGAGCCTGCATTGCAGATTCTCACAATGAGTAAGGTGACTTCAAGGAGCACGGCGAATGAGAAAACAACAGGAAGCGTTTGGCAAAGACGCTGCGGTTTGAAGGCGATGTTTACAAGAGTGTGTATTTTCGTTGGGATTGTATGTTGGCGTTGGTGTGTGCATGTGTTTGCTCGTGTGGGTGGAAAAAAATAAAAGGTAGCGTACATATTGGTAGGAGTATAGAAGAAGAACAGAGAGCTCTATGGCTGAATCCGCAAGCTTGTAAAATACAGTAGCTCCATTTCTAAAAATATCGTGTTTTTGGGGGGAAAAGATTGGCAGAAAATATAAGAGATGACAGTTATCTTCCACATAAAAGTCTGCACAGGCAATGCTCCAGAAAACTTGAGGCTGAATCATTCCTACAATCAAAATCTGATTCTCCTCAAACTATAATCATCTTAGAGTCTGATAAAGTACCTCAAATGGAGGCCTGATAATGCTGACAGTAAAACCAATCAAATTCTTTGTGAACAAAGCAAATATAGCTTTTTTCAAAAAGCTTTTTTTGTGTATTTATACTTATTGAGTATTTCTTTAGAGCTGTGATTTTAATTTTCCTTTAGTATATTGTAGAGAAGTATTGTACTTCACTACATTTATCTATTACAGCGTAAAGGAATGAAAATACAAAGTCAAAAGGACGAGGTCAAAGCTTTCAGTCAACGACATGACACTGGCTACGATTGTAGTTTAGCTTCAAATACACAACAATCAGTAGGACAGAGAAGGATTCCACTCTTCATCCAAAAACAATGGTGGCATTTCACTTTAATAAAAAGGTGTGCCTTTACCTTAACAAGCTGTTTTGGGATTCATATTCTCTTGATGTTATTGCACATTCAGGAAAGGTCATATTTCATGAAAGCCATCTGGCTGCAGACCTCTATGTTGGGGCGTTTTGGGCTCATCTGTTGCAAACTTTTATGGTGAAGCAACCTCGACCATGGTGCTAGAAAGTGAGGTACTAGCCCTTGTTTTGTTCTTCCTTAGTTTGTAGTTTTTTTATTCTAAATTTTGTACCCCTTACGCTAACCCTAACCTGTAGGGTTGGGTGCTTAGCCCGAAACTTTTTTGGGTTATTTCTTAGTTTATTTTGTGTTGGTTTCAATTTATCCCCCTTACCCTAACCCTTAACCTTTAGGGGTAGGGACCTAAACCTCTTTGGGTTTTTTCTTAGTTTTTAGTGTGATATTTTTAATTTTATTCCCCTTACCCTAACCTGTAGGGTTTGGGTGCTTAACCTTAACCCCTTTGGGGGTTTTCTAAATAATGACAATAATAATAATAATAATAATAATAATAATAATAACAGAGGTTTAAAAAGTGCTTTGACAATAAGCAGAATTTCAAACAAGACTAAGCATCATAACACAAGTATAAGAACACAACAACAGAGACAAACGCCAACAAAAGAGGGACACATGAAAAATTCAGCCAGAATTTTTACCACAACATCACAATATCCCAGAAAAAAAAAAAAAAAACAGAAAAAAATGATAAAAACCCAGAATGAAAACAAATACACAGAATACAAAAACCCAGAATAGCCGATGAATCCAGGCAACACAGGAACCCACTTACATAAGAAACCTGAGGACAAGAAATATAAAACATAAAAGATATTTAGAACGGATGGAACGGAGTAAAAGTTAAAACTGTAAGAGCAAATAAAAACAAATTTAGATTATTATAACATCAGACTACAACAATAAAAAGCTAGAAACGGTGAGGAAATAATAAAAGTAATAAAAATAATAATAATCTATTTAAATATTTATAAGGGCATAGAGGTAAAAACCAATAAAAGTGAAGGGAGGGCTTAAAAGCTTAAAGTCAATTAAGGACTAAAAGCACAGTAGGAAGTAGACAAAGCTTCAAGATCAAATTAGAAGACTACAAAAAAATAGAGGCAGAAAAATTGAAAGAGGAAAAAATTTACCAAAAGATGGAAGAGACGGTAAAAGACAGACGACAACATCACATAAAAGCAAGTTTATAAAAATTAGTTTTGAGATGTGATTTAAAAGAGAAGATTGAATCTGCACACCTTATTTCCTCTGGCAGGTCTTTCCAAAGTCGAGGGGCTCTGATTGAGAAGGCCCAGTCATCTTTACTTTTAAGTCTCAACTTTGGAACAACCAGGAGGCCCCCGGCCGAGGAGCTAAGGCTTGGGCCTGGCTCATAGAGGGTTAAAAGTTCTGTTAAGTAGCTTGGGGCTAGGCCCTTAAGTGCTTTATAAGTAATGAGTAAAATCTTAAAATAAATTCTAAAACAAACACGGAGCCAGAGTAAAGAAGCTAGAATGGGGTTGATGTGATGTCGTCTGTTAAAAGACGTAAGAAGTCGAGGTGCTGGATTCTGGACCAGCTGTGTAGCAAGAGAGGAATTTTTGATTGATACCAGACAGGAGGGGGTTAAAGTAGTTGGGTCGTGAGAATAAGAGGGCATGGATGACTTTTTCAAAGTCTGACCAGGTGAGTATTGCTTTATGAAAAAACTGTTTGCACTGTTGTGTTATTTTTAATTTTATCCCCCTTACTTGAGTGCCTGACCCTAACCCCCCTTAGGCTTTTTTCTTAGTTTGTAGTGTGTTCAATTTAGATTTATTTTTTAATTCATAAAATCCTACTGTTGTGAAAAATAACCACTTACTCTAACCTCTGACAGTGAGCAGAAAAAAAAACATTCACTGTGTCATTCTGATTCTGGCTTGGGTGATCCAAATTTCATCTAATGTGACACTGCTTCTAAAAATGTGGGGTTGCCTTCATTTTGTTCCAAAATATCTCCACAAATGTGCTTGTGCTTTTTTCCTTTTGATCAGGAGATTGAAATTTTGGGACTTTGGCACACACTTTTGTCACATTCAAATGTTCATGTAAAATTTTCTAATATGTGCAGTCTCATTATTTAATGGCCATACCTCCTGTATGTGTTAAATGATTCCACTAAAGGCTTGATCATGAAACATCACCAAATCACTCTTATGATTATTCTCATTTTTTCAGATGTGTAACATGTAATCTACTGAGTGAGCCACCATGTAATGGTCATGACCATCAAATAATCAACCCATCACGTTGCCAGAATATTAGTAGAGTCATAACTTGCTGTTACGTACATCTTACTCGCATCTCCAGTGAGAAATTCTGATTATGTCAATGCTGGCACCCCCATAGACAAAAAGTACCTCCCATGCTTTATCAGTTTTTGTCCTGTGTACGTAAGCCGTGTTTTATAACCTGCTTTATTTCACTACCTGATGTAGTGCCACCCTTTGAGATTTACACTGTAAAAAATGCCAGGTTGTGGCAGGCTTTAAAAATAACCATATAGAAATAAGTTGACCTTTATGCTGATGATCTCAGTTATTTCTGTAGGTCATGAAGAGACATCACTTTTCATCTCAGTGTGTTTTATAACCTGCTAAAAACTCCACACGGGAGCTTTAAGTTGAGCCATGTTTGGCAGCCAGCTGTCTGTTCGACGAGATAAATCTCCTTTTAATTCTCTTACAATACTCAGCTGAGTGTGAACATACATTTATAAATATATTCATTATTTTGGGCCAAATGTTTGTCATCTCCTTTGTATGGTACAACATCTTGTTCAGTAATCCTCCAATGAGATGACATAGTGGAGAAGAAAAAACTCCTGTCTTATGGGTTGAAGTTGTTTTATTGAAATGTTTTTAATTGTCTGAAAGATATTAAATGTTGGATGGGCCAAAGTTTCCAACAGTTAAACCCCTCAAAATCTGAAGTAATCATATTCAACTACTTAAATCCTTACATCAACCAGATTTCCCTCGGTCCACTGTCCTGTAACACTCTCACCACAGACTCAGTTGTGCATTCAAGGGAGCAGTGTTAATTTTGTCGACTAAAACTGGGACTAAAAATCTTTGTCAACACCCTTTTTCCACGAGAAAGACTAGACTAAGACAAGTCAAAGATCTTTGATGACTAAAAGTGACTAAAAGGGAATAGAGACGGCAGCCTTTTTGTCCCTCCTCAGCTTCCGTAGTCTGAGTTACACAGTTCAGTCTGTGACAGCACCTCCTGCTTCCTCAGTTTACATGCAGGTATTTTCCTTTATAAGGAGCTCCATTTTGGCACCAGAAGGCTGCTGCTTTTGCTTTATCCTCTGCGTTTTGACTCCTTTTCCTGGATGGTGGTGCCGTTTTCATTGTAGCAGGACTGAGACGTGTTCAAGCTGATGAATGAACATTTAATGCCGCTCTTCTAAGATCAACTACCACTTCTGGTTTGTTTTGCCTTTAGCATTTATTTTCTTTATTTAGTATGTTTAATTGTACTTTACTGTATAATCCAGTTTGCTGAATTGTTTGCTTTGATTCTTTAGAGTAGTATTTTGTTCTTATAGGTTTGGTTGAAGCCCTGTGATTGACTGGCGACCAGTCCAGGGTGAACCCCCCCTGCGACCCCGAAACAGGATAAGTGGTGTAGAAAATTGTTTTCTTTTTTTCTTCTTTTTTTTGGTTGCAGTGTGTGTGAGAGAGTGCAGGGTTTGGGCACCAGTGTGTATGGTAAGTAGTCTTCACCCCTATCCCAGTCACTAGTGAGCATTCCGAATCCTTAGTCTGCAATATTCACCTTCTTTGTTTTGTTTGATAATTATTTAGTCATAACAATTTTGTGGTGTTCTTTTAACTTTATTTGAACAAGTGACTATATTTTAAAGTTAAGTTAAAATAAATCATATTTTTTAACACGTAATATTGACTTGTTGCTCATTTTAGAATTCATCAAAATAAATTACACTATTTGAGTGCCAATCTTGTCCCTGTCTCTGATTTCCTTAGTGCCATTTTACTTCCTCTCAGGTGTCCATGGTAAAATTGTGCTTTTGGGGTTAAATGTGTTAATTTCCTCAACCTAATGAAAGTAATTTTGCCTAACCTGGAGCACGGCCACATTTGCTTAGTTTCCGTTTGTTTAGTTTTAGATGACTAAAATGAGACTAAAAGTGTAAGTTAGTTCTCGTCAATGCATCTGCAGCTATTCTGCAAAGAGCACACAACCATGACTCTATACTAGCTTTAGGCAAGAGAATAAATGTTTGGACCAAAAGTAAAGACCTGAATGTGAGGACTTATGGACTAAAACTAGACTAAGGGTTTTCTAGTCTTTGTCGACTACAACTAGATTAAAACTGTAAACGGTAGAAATAACTAAATGTGACTAAAACTAAAAGCATTTAAAGACCCTGTAAAGTGAAATCCAAAGTTTTTGTCTTAACACACCAGGTACGTTGAAATATGGTTGCTGTAAATATGTGACAACACTGAGATCTACATGTGACTGAATTCTGGGTTTAGACCATTAGAAAGTTTTTCACCTCTTTCCTGGCTTGGTTTAATGTGGGCGGGGCCAATATGTGGGCTCAAGATGTCACAAACCCACAGTGGGGAATAACCCCGCCCCTCTAACACTACAATATAAAATCACAGAGCAGTTTATCTCAGCACAGTCTGTTGTTAGCTGATGTCACTGCCTTTACTGAAAGTTAACAGTCAGTTAAATGCTGTTTTTGGTTCACTGTGAGGTAAGTTTGCCAAATCTATCAGCCACAGTGGACTATGGATCATTTAAAGTATCATAACTGAGATTTGAGCCAGAAAACAGACTTTGTCTCTTCTTCTAAGGCCAACAAAAGGTGAAAAGACAGGCTAATGTTGTGAGTGCTTTCCTCAATTCAGATTGTGGCATTTTTTTTTATTTTAGAGGATCGTATTTCTCCTGAATGGGCGTGGCTTCTCCTCATTCAACAGACGCACCCACACCACTCCTGGAGCAGACTTTAGTGCCTAATTTTTCATGATTTTGAAGTTTAATTTTATAAACTTAGAGATGTTTTATTTGACCTGGGGGTTCATAACACAGTGACCTATTATAAAACAAACCTAAATACGGATCTATTTTCACTTTACAGGGTCCTTAATCTAAAGACTATGACTGAGACTACAATTAAAAACAGCTGTTAAAATTAACACTGCAAGGGAGGGTGGTTCTCTTGCAAACACATGTGCTGATAATATTCAAATTTAGAAAAAAAAAAAAAAAAACGGTCAACAAATATACTTGGGTGACTGATAAAACTGGGTGGCCCACCAAAGTGTTTTTGATACGTTGGAAACAATGCATACCTACCTACCATGTCATCTATCCATCTACCCATGCCTCCATTCATCTATCTATCCATCTGTCTGCCTTCCCTCCTATCTACTAATCTAAAGTCATCAACACATTTAACATCATTTACTAACCAGACAAGAAGAGCAGTTACAGCTACCAGAACAATGATCAATCACTGCACATCTCTGTAAGCTGGCCTTGTTTCACTTAAAAGTGGTCTCTCTATTATAAAAGGCTTGAGTGTCTTATGTGCTCAGTATATATCTCATGTCTTGGATACATGTGAACCGCAGCGACCTTTAGACCTGTACTCGCCTCAAACTCAGCTGGATTTAACTTGACAACTAAGGTTGTCCAAATCTCTCCCTGAGGCAACAGCAGCATTACTGGGTTATTCTTTACTATTACATAACATGCTGTAGGTATCTTTCTTTCTTCTCGTATATTTAGAAATGGGATCTTTCTTTTATGTTTCTACACAGGAGAACTATTTCAGAGAGAGTAATAAATGTATTTCTCTCCTGCTGTAATTCTAAAATAAAATGTTGGAGGGAGCTGGTGGGAGTGAGAGGGTTTGTTATTCATTGAGCTGACTGCTGTTTGGAAGACGTGATCTCTTCCCTCCTGATACTACAGCAGCCTTTGGAAATAGAGTTCAGTTTATGAGCAGCACGAGCCCCTGTGGCTTATAGCATCCCAATGTGTTAACCTCAATGAAAAGTAGATTAGACTCGGGTGAGTGAATGCTTAGTCAAGCATTTAGACACACAAATCAAGACTTTACAGTGTGTGCTAACCGACTAGATCAATATTCTAAATGCGCCTTAGCATTAGCAATAAGTCTCCCCATCAAAATGAGTTACCCTCAATCAAAAGACGATTAGGTAGAGGTCAATGACTACCTTGTCGGCTGCCAATGGTCCATGTTAGGAATAATGAACCGCTCCAAACATGACAGAAACAAATACCATGATATATGAGAATAACCTGCTCTGCACAGACTGTGCAGACCTAATTGTTAGGCAGGTGATTAATAAGGCACGACACAATAAAATCCAATCATTTCATAGTTTCAGGACTAGCATGGCCTGCAAGATAAAGAGATGCATGTAGGAGCGAGGGAGGAATAATGAACGTCTGCTTGGAATATTAATTAATGACAGCAGCGACGTTTGTCTGTGCTAAAGCATGTTAACATGCTCCTAGCGTTGGTTGGTTTCACTCTGTTGACCGTCTCCCAGGTGCCATAACTAGACACATTCAGCGCTACTGTTCTCTATAATACAATCCAATTTATAGATAATTGATTCTGGGATCTTTTCCATCCAAGTCTGCCTTCTGGGAAGCAAACTAGCGGTCACACAACTGCTGAAAAGCTTCAAGAAGTGACTGACAAGCCAAGAAAGTCTGCCTTGGACCATTTCCCTGAGAAAAAGATGTGATTTGATCAACTTTATGCTCTGCCCAAGCATCTGATGGCACAGGGATCAGGCTCTAAACCCTACCAA
Organism: Cheilinus undulatus; assembly: GCF_018320785.1. Classification (NCBI taxonomy): domain Eukaryota; kingdom Metazoa; phylum Chordata; class Actinopteri; order Labriformes; family Labridae; genus Cheilinus; species Cheilinus undulatus. Next base: position 13,145,051 of record NC_054877.1, on the reverse strand, counting down.
ATGTCAGCCTGGCAAAGATCAAGCTAATTAACACGTTATGATCGGCTATTAAACATGTGTAATCTGTAAAAACTGTTGGAATGTCAATCCACCAGGAATTATGGGAGGAAATTTCAGAACTCCTCTGCAGCACTGAAAAAGTCAAAACCTTGTCAAGACACAGAGAAAGAACCTCAGGGAATATTTGGACTTTTTTGGCACGCCGTAGCTAATAAATGTCAAAAGGCTCACATGGGTTTTTGTAGACATGAATCAGAACTTGGAGCTATCAGAAACAACCCTGTGCCATGAAAGAGGAAGAAAAAAAAACAGGCTGGTTTATTACCTGGAAGGATGTTCTGTTTCACCTCCAAAAATCATGGTTTTCTCTTTTTCCAGCTTGTTTTGTGTCTTCTGAAACACTTTGATTCCATCATTAATAAGCAAATTTTATTCAAGGTCGCTTTGTCTTGAAGATTGGACTGAGTATGAGCCATTGCCAGTAAATACAGCCTCAATTAAACACTCAATAGCATCTTATTCCAGCAAGAGGGCAGGAAATGATCCGAATGTGTCAATTGGCTTATCTCTCAAATGGGAATTGTCTCCTCTTATCACCTCGTTAGACTCTTAAATTTTAGCCTCGATCCTGCAGGGACTCTTCTCAAATATTAAGGATGGGCTGTTGATGGTTTCACTTGTTGTTACGGTTAAAAATGACTCGTGCCATCCATCATGTTGTGAAATGTAGCACAGCTCCCAGAGAGGTTGGCGTGTTGCCCGTGTCTCTCCAGGCAGGAGAAGCTGGGCTCCAGCTGCTTATATGCCCTGGTTCTGGTGCAGCTGAGGTGCCGCCCTCCTGCCTTGAATACCTGGCAAAGAAAGGAAGTGTGCCGCCCACTCAACAAGACTTCTGAGTCCAGATTCCAGTGTGCAGCATGCAGAGTGCAGTCCTAAATCTGTCTCCCTTTCTAGTGAGTTGAAGAAATTTTGGTGCAACTCTGTGTCTGATATGTAATGCTTTAGTGGTGATTACCCTGCTTTAAAATCAGACTTTTGTTTTCTGATTGAATTTGGCTCAGTCACTGGATTCCTTTGCCAATGTTTCTTTGGTGTATAGGTCCTATTAGTGCATTTAGACTGGTTTAAATAGAATGGAAACACAAGCAGTGTTTAAATAATGGGTTATTTGACTTCAGCATAAAGTGCTGAAAATGAAGAGATCCCCTGAGGCTTTCATACGCCACTAAGTACATTATAAGGGTTAGGGTTATAATAATATTAATAGTCTTTATTTATAGAGCACTTTTCAAAACCGAGTTACAAAGTGTTTCACAAGAAAAAATAAATTACAATGCAAATGAAATATCAGTGATCAGGCAGAAAAGTGGACACAGGTAAAAAGAACAAGTCATGTCAAACTCATATATAATCAGGTAAATAAGAGCAGTTACAATTCAAGAGAAATCAGGAAAGGCTTTTCGATAAAAGTATGTCTTAAGAAGAGATTTTAAAGAAGCCACTGGCTCAGCCAATCTGATTTCCTCAGGCCCTTTAGATTTCAGCCGGGTTAGGGTTAGGTTATAAGACAATCATCTTTGCATTGTTGTACTTCAGAAACCCCCTGATTGATGGATACATTTATGACAATGCGTATTGAATACAATAAAACTAGTTCAAAAGCAATGAATCTATGGTTGCATGAATCTGAAAATGAGGATGCAACAAGCTTTTTGCTATAATGGAGGAGGCTGGGGTGGAGGAGGTGAAACATCTCAGCAAAGATCAATAGAAATGGTGAGGAGCCTGAGCTAAATTTCCAATTTTTTTGCAAAGTGTCTGAATAGTTATGATGTAATAGTTTCGTTTTTTATTTCTAATTGATTTGCAAAATTTTCTGTAAGTCTAATGGAGTACTGGGCGTAGATTAATGATAATAAACGCAGATTTTTTTCTGTAGCATCAGAAAGCAACATAACAAAATTGAAAAATAAAGTGAAGGGGGTCTGAATACTTTCTGAATCAGTATGCCAGTCCAACTTTAAGAAATTCAGCTTGTCCAAACATAGGCTGGTATTTCTTAAAACAAAGGTTTTTCTTTCATTGTTTCACTTTGCATACGCCTGAAAAAAAAAAGCACTTTAGGGTCATAACTATGACCCAGGGTCGTAACAATGTGTATTGTCATCTCCTGATCAGCTGTTTGGGTCAGTGGCTTCAACAGAGACAACAACAAACTGAACTAAATTAGTTATTTCAGCTGTTTCCCATTGTACAGCTAACAAAATGTTTTCATGAAGTAAACATATCATACCAACTGTAGCTTGTCTAATTATCAGCCATTAGAAAAATAAAGTGACAGACATAAACTTACCTGGATGACAACTTTCCATTCTGCTCTGTTGTCTGGGTCAGTTTTCCCAGTTTACCCTTGCAAAGTTGAAAAAGGTCCATAAACAGACTCCTTTCGCAAAAACAGAGGCTTTCTGGGTGAAAATGTAAATGCTTCAAACATAGCATTCAATTGAGCCAACATTGTTTTTTGTTTGCCCGTTTTTACCTTAAACTCAATAAATTGCATAAACTGTACCCATCTGATTGCGCTGTATAGCCTAGCTTCCTCGCCAATGCCCCAAGCATGATCTGCTTAAAGGGGCATGCACACTGAAAGATACTAATGCCACTACTAATGCTCGGTACCTTATACAACCCAACTACAAAAAGACAGGAATATCCCTATAATGCTTATAACTGGACTTTTGACATGCTTACACAGTTGCTCTCTCACTATGCTGATGAAAAGAAACAACTGAATCGGGAAGGTCACTGCTGTTTCCATTAAAGACACAAACCCCGCCCCTACTGCAACACTGCACTTATGAGCAGATCCACAAAAATAACAGTGATAACAAGCACAAACATGTTCAGTACAGCAGAAAAAACAGGGCTCACTGGTAAACAAAAAGCTCACCAAAGCTACTTTATTGCCACAGTAAAACTAATCTGGGATTTCCTTTTACTTCATTTGTCCAGACTCATGTCTTTTTCTTGTTTTTGTTTGCAAGCTTTCACACCTACAGTGGAAATGTGGCTCTCTACAGAGTAGTGCCATTTTTATCAATGGAGTGTGAATGCACTCCAGCTTCATGACTCATAATGGTATATATAAACCTGAATTTCCCACTGTGCTTCCCAGCCAAATTTCATCAAGTCATCCTCGGCAACATTAGTCATGATAACAGCAATTTTGTTTCATAGATTGTCTTAAAAAAATGCTTCCACTTAAATGTCACATTTAGGAGATTGCATTAGTGGTTGAAAGGAGCAGACAAAGCTGTGATGTGGAGGTTTTTAGTTATGAAACACACTGATGCTTTTATATGAGCACAGAAGCACATCAGCCATAAGAATGACTATTTATTAATACTTTTTCTAATGACATTCTGCTGCTGATGTCAGACTAAATGAGGAATAGCTCACTGCTGGAAATCCTGTCTCACTATGTTCTTAGTCACTATACAGGAAGGGAACACAGATACAGTGCTTAACAAATTTATTTTTGTTAACCTGTCAAATCTCAAAGACCATCCAGTATCATGAAGTGCTTTAATGCGGACTCCTTCATTTTCAGTGAGCTCTCCACGTTTCACCATTTTGAACAGGAATGAGGAATTTCAAACTGAATTCACCCAAATTTGAGCCGGCTCACTGGGCTTCTCTGAGAATTCAGAAATTAATCAAGCATCACATTCAACCACTAAAAATCATTTTTCTCTTCAGGAATGTAAGTAAATAACTATAATTTGGCATATTAATCATTAAATATTAATGTGCTTTACTATTTTTTTTCAATTTTTTTGTAATCAGTAAATTTGAAAATTCATGGATAACAATGATAATTATATTTTAGCATTAAAAATATCATTTGGGTTAAAGAGCTTCTACATATTGGTGTATTAACCATTGCAGAAACATAAAAAATGATTTTTGTAATTACCAGTGCTGTTAATTTAGTGCAGCTGTGGCATAAACCTTACTTTGGTTAGGGTTAGGGTGGTCTAATAAATTTGTTAAGCACTGTATGTGCAGTAGCCCTAATGACGAACGGACTGTATTTTTGTAGTGCTTTCATAGTCATCTGATGTCTTAAAGTACTTCCACTCTGCAGGTCACATTCAAACATTTATGCAGTGATGCAGAGGGTCAAGGGCCCTTCAGAATTACCTTATTTAATACACACAGACAAACGGATGCTGACCTATTGGGGGGTTGTGACTGCAAGAGCTAGGAACAAACCTGCCAGCCTTCAAATTGACCAAAGCCTCGCCCCCTTAGCTCAGTCATACAACGATCAACATGCTGGCAGAGTTCAGCTAATGGTTTTCAGTTGGGTGGACTTAAACTGCAACCTTCTGTCAAAGAACAAAACTACAACGTTGAAAAGATGGTGTGATGAGTTGTTTTAAATGTTAGCTAACTTATGGTGATACTGCGTAGCAAAGCTTGCTGCAAGGTAATGTAAAAAATGAAACTACCGACATAATGAATGAGGTCATATATACTGTTCCTTCTGCAGCAAACTTTGACAGCAATACGTTACCTTGCTGTAGACCAAATGTTTATAGTAGCTGGTCTTTTGGCTCCCAAGTAGCCTTTCATTTGGTGCCAGTTTGGATTTCTGAGTTTGTATTAAATAAGGACAAAAATGGCCAAAAATGATTAACCCCACAAGGTTTATTTAGTATATCAACATTTCACCTGGAAGCATGTTTATGACAAAATGAAGGGGAAAAACTGTTAAATAGTTACAGCCAGCCTCTTAGCTTAGACTCCTCCGAACTGCAGTAGGTCTCTGAGACTTGTTTTCAAACCAGACACAAACAATTTCCTATTTATGTGTATTTATATGCAATAACCCAAAAGACTCAAGAAGGGAGGGGCTTCCTTCTCCCACATCCGGCATTTCAGTCGATGTCAACAAACATGTCTGAGCTTGACTACACTGAGAGGATTTCTGCTTTGCATTTGCTGTGGAAAGAACAAAACTGTCAGGGACATAGTACATGGTTGAAATCAGGTGACAGGCAAATGTTTGTCTTGTCCTCTGGAGACAAGGATCTCCATGATTGGCCATTATGGTGCAAGGGATTCGCTTGAGTTCAGTTTATCATCTCTCGAGAATAAGCATATGAGGTGAACGGTGAGCTGAATTTGGCACAAACTACTTGTTTAACAGTGCGACTTGCTATGCACATTTTTAAAATAAATATTACAGTGTAGTGTAGAGATCGTGCTCAATGTATGTAGAAATTTTCCAGTGAGAAATGAAGTATAGTGCTGGTTTATGTAGGACACGGCAGTCATACACCCAGCTGTGATCAGCTGACAGCCAGTTCATCCCAATTATCACCTCCCAGCTCGCACAGTCAATCACAGCTCTTTCTCTCAACACAGCAGTGTATTTAAATATGACGTACTTCTCACTGCCTGCCTGCATTAATGCTGATGCATCACACTACTGCTGCTGACAAAGCTCACCTCCTCCACCCCAGCCTCATCATTTCTAGTATTAAGTTTGTTGCACACTCATATTCAGATTCATATTTCTATGGATTAATTACTTTTGAACTCATTTTATTGTAATCAATATGCATTTTTTAGTTTATGTATCTATCCACATGAGATTTCTAGCACTCCCTGAGAAGTCAAAGCTTGACTTGCAGCTTGACTAACCCAGGGAGCATCTTTTGAGCAGAGCCTTCTCTGCCAGGAAAAAAATCCATTTTGCAATAAGATGGTTAAATGCATACCTTGCATACCTTTTTCCCTTGGAGCCACCTTCCTTGAATGTAAGAAAATCTGAGCTTAACCCAAGACCCACACAAATAGAAAAAGTGATCCATTGCTAACAAGAATCAGCACTGATTTGAATGATTCCTTTTTATAAAATCCAAAGGTCCACACACTTTTTTCTTACCATAAAACCTTACTTAATAGTTATTTTTATCATGATTTTAGTTCATATGTGCAAATTTAATTCTGACAACCTTAGAGCAGATAATGCTTCTTGTTGCCCCTCTGACATCTTTGGCGTTTCCAAGGGGAAACAATGGCCAAGGGCTCTAGTGATCTAATCCTTAGTTTCTATCTCCTCCACCTGCACCATGATACTGCACAGAGTGGTTTGTTCCAACCGAAGATGTGTGCCCTCACCCACTGGATTCATTCCAGGAGAGCAACATGGTGAAGCTGCTGAGAGCTGCTGTAGACTAGAGATTATAAGGTACAGTTATGAGAATTGCATGTAAACATCAGATTATTTTGCCTTTCTGGGATAACTATACACTTTGATATTATTCTGTGACTTTTTACTTCTGCTGCAGGTGAGTACATCCATTTTCATATGAATTCTGGGGTTTTCCACCTGTTAACTTTTCCTCATCAGTGATTCTGTATTACCTGTGTGACCCACTGACTGGCTGGACCTGTAGCTTTTCCCACAGGGTGGGAAAAATCATTGATATGGATTAACTAACAGGAGTCTGTTTGTTATGTTATATTTTGAAGTTCACCAAATCTTCTCTATGTCGATTGATGCATTTTGGCAGCTGCCAGTGCTGAAAATCGAGCTGGTGCATATCTCCAACAGAGTGGTGCTTCTGGCATGCGCCAGAGACAGACCTGAGCACGTGCAGTGTAACTGAAATTTGTTCTGCAGTGCACTCCACAACAAAAAAATTAGGAGTAACTCTCTCCCATTCCCACTGATTCCTTAGCAGTGTTCTTCACTTCCTGCCCCCCATCTGACCTTCTTGGCCTTCTGGATCATGTGACCAGCGCTCTTCTTGTTGTCTGATGACTCAAAGGGCTTTTTACACCTCTGCTCACACTTACCCATTCACACCCATTCACATGATGATGTCAGAGGTTGCTATGCAAAGTTTCCATCAATATTAACTGATCCCATTCACATACGTTCATACATCACTGATGTAGAAGCAGGGGCAATTTGGAGTAATACAAGACATGAAATATAAAAGAGTCAAATACTGTAAATGAGGGTTAGAGTTACCTTATGCAGGACATGAGAATCATCACCTCACCTCAGTGGTGATCAGCTGAGTGAATATCTACTACCACTCTCAGCCAAATCACAGCACATTCCTACAACAAGTCAGTCCATTTAAACTTCCTTCTCATCGATGTCTGCAGCACCATTGATACTGACACTCCACTGCCTCTAGCAAGCTTTGCCTCCACCACCTCAGCCTCATCCTATCTAGCCTAAAGGTTTGGGTTCACACATGGGGGGCGCAAAAACTGGGCTCCCTGGAGAGTTAAAGCATGCTGCTTGGCTAACCCAGGGAGTATCTTTAAAGCAGAGCCTTCATCCCAACTGTATGTACATTTAGAAATAAATGTTTAAATCTTTGAGGAGAGGAATGTTCTTAAATGCATTACATGCTGATGGTGAGCTGTGCTTATATGGCTGGTTTAGTACTTGCTCTTAGTTAATTGTTTAATTAATTGTTTGTTGTATGTAACATTCGGGTAGCATACAAGGTAAAAACATTCATTATTGTACGTACTGCTTCTTTACATTTCTATCCTCTTACTTCTGCTGTTTTTTCTGCAACCATAAGATGCAAGCATCTGTTGTGACTTAATTTTAATGCCTATTCCTGCAAATGGAAGATGACAACACATTTTTAATGCTCAGTGCAAAGCTTTGATTGCTGATCAAGTCTCTAACCTGAAAAACAGCATCAATATGTGCAAATGTTAACCTATTTGAATTGCTAAGATAGTCAATGTTTTCAATGACATTTCTGATGTCAGAAAAAATCATTGATAAACATCGCCATGGTTTTATCAATTCAGAATATCTTATTTGTATATTGAGACACTGTATATTAACACTGAGACATGGTATTGGGAGTTTTGCAAATAAGGTCTTAATTTACAATCAATATACAATGCTGGGAAGAAGTATTGGCTCCCATCCTGTTTCTATTTTCTTTTTTTCTTTTTTCTTTTTTTTTTTTTTTGCTTATTACTCACGTGTAAATTTTCCAGTTCACCAAAAAAAAAAAAAAAAAAAAAAAATCGAATTAACATGTGAAAAAGTAATCGCCTCCAAGTGCTGCAATATAATCAAGCCAGCTAATTTTACGCAAGTCCTTGACTGCTGATGGCCAGCTGATTTGCTATAAGCATGCTATTGGCTAGTTGCACTCATGCTGCCATATCTAAACTGCTCTAACCCGACTACACTTTGCTGCTCCCTCTGCAAGCTGCTTTTTGCAACCCTCCTCCACCCTAGCTCCTCCTTTATCCCACTTCTGACCTTATCAATGTCATTTTGTTGTCACTGATGCCTGCCATGCTCTGGCTCTCCTTGTAGGCACAGGAAGAGCAGGAATGTGTGCTCTTCCTACTTGATGCTTTCCGCGTAAGCTTGGGGAAGTGCAGGAGATCTCAGAACAGGAACACCCCCAAATAAAAAGAAAAAACAGCAATAAAAAAGCAAAGTAATAAATGCAAATAAAGAGAGGCATCATGTGTTTCCTGACAAAGTGGTCCCAGCTGAACCCAAAGCAAGCATTTGCAATAGCTGCTAATGAGTCTTTCACATTGCTGTGGAGGAATTTTGGCCCACTCTTTTGCAGGATTGTTTTAATTCAGCCACACTGGAGGATTTTTAAACAGTCTATTTAATCTAGTTAATGCTCAAGCCACAGCATCTCAATCAGATTAAAGTCCAGACTTTGACTAGGCCACTCAAAAAAACGTTTGTTTTTTAGGTCATTATAAGTTGGACTTGCTAGTGTGTTTCAGATCGTTGTCTTGCTGTAAAACCCAAGTGCACTTTAGCTTGAGGCCCAGTGCCTTAGAAATGGCTTTTTAACCCTTTCCAGACTGATAAATGTCAATGACTTTGTTTCTCATCTGTTCTTGAATTTCTGTAGGTGGTGGCATTATGTGTTTCTTTTCTAGATCTTGTAGCGAACTTCACATTGACAGACAGGTTCTATTAAAGTGAGTTCTTAACCAACAGGTCCGGCAGTACTTAGGTATGGTTGTGGCTACTGAAATTAAATTAAGCTTTCCAAAAAATGTTGTTGATCACAGTTAAGTCATGATTTTACAAGGGACACAATTACTTTTTCACATTTGGCCAGATAGGTTTGGATGGCTCTTGCCCCTTAATAAATGAAATTACCATTTAAAAACTGCATTACTCAGATTATCTTTGTCTGATATTGAAACTTTCCTGAAGTTTAAAACATATGGGTGTGTCAAATATGCATATATTTTTACTGCACCACAGAAGAAAGGGAGAATGTATACTAGCTGAATGAGCAGATTTGATCCTGATGTCTCAAGTGAGCATCACTTCCGTGACGCAGACACACAAACACCCTACACGGACACACCGCCGTGCTTGAACTACTTCCAAAGAGTGTTTCCTGTCTCTCCTGCCTCCTTCCTTACCCTGATCACTTCCTGTTCTAAGCTTCACAGCGGTGGCTTTGGCACACTCTCCAGAAAAGTGTCACTTATTCCGCGTACGCACAGGACTTTTATGTGTGGAAACAACCCTCTCAACTCAAGTTCACAACTACGTCTCACACACTGGCATATGCCACAACACAACTGCTCAACTTGTCACTTGAAAGGTGAAACTACTGTCTAATTATCAGAAGGCATCTCACGACACAATCAGCCAAGGTAAACAGTTACTCTCACTCTAACCGTGTCATAAATGACGGATGTTTGTCACCGCTGTGTGAATGCTCCTTTAATTATAGCCAGCAGCACTTGGAGATCTTTATGTAAATTACTAATACCTGAAAAAAAAAAACACAACTTTGGGTTAACTTTCACAGGGAATTGGGAGTGATCTAATATTTATATCCCCTCTAATTGCATGCCATAATTACAACCTTGGCCTTAAGAAAGGCTTTGGAATAAATTGAATTAATTTGGCAGCCATAAGTTGTGCCTGCATGCTGATTTAGTCTGCTTCACCTCTGGAGGAAAATCTGATTAAATACACCAATAATACCTTTAAAGAAGAGTGGAATGCTTCAAAAAGACGAAGAAAGGGAGCCTAAAGCTGCATGGAGTACAAACCTTTTATCCTAAATTTGGATACCCACATAAAAAGTGACGACTATAAAGTCTCAAAGTGGCTCAGTATGCTCATTCTTCCTCCCGATCTCATCTGTTCAGGTCCTCTTCTCCTCTCTTGCCTGCTTGCACACAAACGCTCCTACGAAAAAAAAAGCTCCTGATCCTGCCACCCCCCTCTGCGGTCTTCCAACATGCAGCCAGGGTCACGGATGATTAAAGCAGTGGCAGGTGGACTCCACTTTGAAACTATCAATAGACCCCCGGGAGCTGAATCAAACAGCAAACCCTCCATCTCTGTCAGCCCGGGCGCTCGGTGGCACCGAGGGAGAGAACAGGCAGAGGGTGAGAGGGCAGACTCCACCTCTGGATCTTCATCGTACACCTACGGAAAAAAAAAAAAAAAGCGAGCAGTGTCTATGGAGGAATTCTTCCTCTCTGATGTGATTTGAAGCGGGCTTTGTGGATTCATTCAGCTGACCCTGCAGCCCTTGACCAGAGGGGGAAAGGGAGCACCGGCCCCTGCAGAATTTTTATACCCACCATCGTGCTCTACTGTAGTTTGTAGACATTGAAATTCAATGAAGTAGAGAGTACCAGCTGCTGCAGCCTACCTCTGTTTATGGAATCTGAATAGAGAAAGCAAGGAAGGACGATAACAAGGTCAATTCTCACAAACAAATTAGGTTTGTGGTTGAGTGAATGTCTTGTGTGAGTTGTTTTAATTTTTTGTGGCTTTGTGTTTTTATTTTTAGCCTAGTTGTGTGGTAGAACCGACTGTATGATGTGTTGTGAACAAACTACCAACACACTTCTTCAGATTGTCTCTGAGCCATTTACTATCAGAGCATCAGAAACAGCTGCTGTAGTGAAGGAGAAACAAACTCACAGGGTTTATCTCAGTGCCTGCTAATAAAATGTGCCAAAGAGAAAGCGAGACAGACAGAAATGCCAAATATCAGGAAATTGTACAATGTAATGCAAATGGAAATAAATGAACTCAACATTCTATATTGTCAGTTGATCTTTTATCCACACATACCTGAAGTTGTGGAGGAGCAAACATTGTGGGTGTTTCTCCATCATGCATAATCCTAGAGTTTGTGTAACGTCCTCATAGGATGTGAGGAAAAAAGCCTTTATATGTTGTTTTTAAATGAAATCCTGAAAATGGATAGAAAATCAGGAGGACCACCCCGATACCTTCCTGAGTTGAGGTGGGACATGGTGTAAAGGACAATGCAGAAGTTACGGGCAAAGCAACAGGCTCCACTGTACGGTTCTGTAATGAGACTTTACACCAATGCTACACGTAAATAAGCGAAGTCGTCGCACAACTTTGGCATGTAACTTCCTATTACTCTCTTGTTGATGCCCAGATCGCAATCAAACATTTAGTCTTATCAGTAGACAACCTTTTCTCCATTTTCAGCTAGTCTTAACAATCTAGAATATGACACGCCCACTGATGATGCCACTGTCTGGAAGAACCAATAGTTTTTTTGGGGGGGGGTTTGGGTTTGAACTCGCAGTTCAAAACTTTGTTCCAGAACCGGCACAGGGCCCCTCAATTTTCAAGCTGACTGTATGACAGTCCTTGTCATAAATATCAGCTTATACGGCACGACTCAATGGCTTACGACCCACGACCATCATGCACAATTAATGTGCTCACACTTTATCACCCACTGGTCATGCATGACCTGGTGTTCACACTGTACGAGTGAAATCAGGACAAAAATGACAAAAATCGGTTGTGGCTAGCCAGTTGTATCTGTCTGTAACTGCATGACAGAGGATGCATGATCCAACGGAAAGTTGGCGCAACTTCCAAGTGAGTCATGCAACGGAAAATTTGTGGCTGAATTGAGAAAAACTCACAGTGTACCAGTGTTTATTCTAGCATTTTAGTTTAAGTCACAGTTCAATCATTTCTGCCCTATACAGTTTTAGTCTAGATTAAGTCAACCAAAACTCAAAATATGAGTCAAGATTACAAATATGATGAAAATACAGACACACCTTAAGCACGGTGGAAGAATAAAATTAATTTTGAAAGTCCAAAAGTTCAGCACCAACATTTTAGTCTCAGTGAAAAAAACTCGATTATTTTTAGCAAGTCTTATGTCTAGTATTTCTCATTCAAAAAAGCTAGTCGACAAACACTTTTAGTCTTACTTTTAGTAAACAAAATTAACACAGCAGTGTAAGCCTCACCAGTCTGACGTAATTGTGCCAGGTCTAAGAACAAACTGGACCAACTGGAATCAGTTTAAGAGAACGACGTAGTAGCTACAGGCAGGCTTTAGTAGTACTGAAAGCTGGTAGCTATGGCTGCCACCACTGTAGCAATTAGCTGGGATGTAGCTGTAGTATAGCAACAGTTGTATCACAATTGGGACACATTTGTTGATTTAAAAAAAGAAAAGAACCAAACTAAAAGCTTTTCATGTCAGATTGGATGTTTTTGCTTTCCTACCCTGCTTTGGTGTAAGTTGTGGATCACTGTGGTCGGGCTTTGGTTGAGCTTTGATTTTGCACACACAACGGCTGCTGGTGGAGCTCAGCTGTAGCCGTGGTGGCAGTTTTATCAGAACTTGACCTCATTTCTTTATTAGAAGAAAAGCAAGATGATCAAAAGAATTGCACAGAGAGCTTTTCATGGTGGAAAGGTGTTTCTTGACCTGCCTCAGCATGAGTTTGCAATAGTTACAAGCAGGATTAAGTTGTACTGATTGTGGCCGATGAAGCCATTTGTTTGGGTGGCTTTATTGACAGTTTTTATCTTTGCTGAAAGAGGAGCAAAGAACCACTCTAAAAGCTCTAACTGGCATGAGTTTTATCCACCAACATGACTGTTAAACTATGAGATCACTTTACTGCCGAGCTACCTTATTTATCTTAACGCTCTGATTGCCCCATAATGAATGTGACAGGTGGAACGTTCATCAAATCACTTTCTGAGAATTTTTTTTGAAAAGGCCTGACCTTCCCTAGGTTTCCCAGATGAAACTGAAATATAGCCATGCAGTGGAAATGTGGTCTAGGTGTTAGGTTAACTAACTACCAGAGTTTTGGCTGAGGTACTTCTACCCCTTTCTCTCTTTTGCATTGTCCTCCTCAGCAACAGCATCACACACTTTTTGCTGCTTTTGAGGATTTGAGTTTTAGTCATAAATATTAAAGGTTTTCACCATGAGCAACCTGAGCGGGAACAATGGTATTTGCTCCAATAGGAGATACAAGTTTGAAAATATGTGACGTCAGGATTCAGAACTGCACTATCCACAGTGTGTGGAGTGTCAGAGATGCACAACTCTGACTGGTGGAGTTGTCATCAGCTGTAAATTTCAGCTGTTTGCTTCTACTACTGAAGTGAACAGTTGTTGAAAAAGTAGGTGGTGGCTGTTGAAATCCAGGGTTACGAAAGCTGGAGCCACATGTGCCACATGTCCTAGGATTTGCAGATGGTAGCCATTATGCATATTTAAAATACACAAAGTAGAATTTGAGTACTCTGTTGTCAGTGTTGACATTTAGACTCTAACTGATCAACACTACCAACTCCATTAATACTTAACCGTTCTACCTAGCTATAACGCTTTTGTTTGTTTGGTTCCTCGGCTTCTGGATTTGGGCTGTCACCATCTGTTTTTGGAACCAAAAGTGACCATAATTATTATTTTCTTTTCTACAAATTGCCCAATATCTGTTCTTTTCAACTCTGCAACAAGAAACACTGTCTCTGCTGGTCAGTTGAAAGAAAGTGGCTTTGAAGCATTTCCATACCAGCTTTCTTTTTTGCAGCTCAAATCCACAGCCAGCAAACACAATATAAACTAAGTATGTTGAAAGAACTTTAGCCTATCTATCTATCTATCTATCTATCTATCTATCTATCTATCTATCTAAAATCAATGGCAGCACAGTCATGTATGTGAGTATCAGGGCGATGGTGGTGTTTCCAGGAGGAATGATTTAATGGAAATGTCAAGAGCAGCAGACGCTCCCAGCAAAGGCTGAACCCTCTGATACGACGTGAGCCACTTTACCTCAGCAGGGACGGCAGACTTGTTGTCATTCAGCTCCTAGTCCCCACCAAAATCTACCTTTATCAGAACAGAAATGGCATTGCCACTTTTTAAATGGGATTACAGGGGTTTCGTTGCATATTAATCTGAAAGCAATCGATACCGGCTGTGGTTCTACTTGGCCGCATTTCAAACATTTGGCTGTGTGGGGTACATTCTGTTTAAAACGGAGTGATGGAGAGCAAAGAAACGTGGTTGGGAAATGAGACAAGCAGGTTTAGTTGAAGAAAAAAGGACAGTCAAAGGGGCTCCTTAGAGACCAGAAGGTTGATTTCATTCATTTATGTTTTTCATTCATCCCCCCCAAAAATATTATAGCTGTGTAAACTGATGACTGGCATGAGAAAAGAAAACAAGGATGACTGAATAACTAAATGTAAAGGAAAAGAGGGGTGTCAGAGGGATGGACAGACTTACTTTGGACTCACAAATTAGTTTAAATATGGGTGGTCAAATAATTGAAATGTTTAATTGCAATTAATCCCCATTCTTCTACAGTTAATTACAATTAATCTCCCTCTGACACATTTTAAAATCTCATAGTTTTGCATATACAACCCTTTATTTTCACTTTGGATTTTCTACTATGTTGGACTCGGGATAACTGACTTCCTGTTTAGACAGAGACCTGCTTTTATTACCTCCGCCAAGGAGGTTATGTGATTGGGTTGGTTTGTTCATTTGTTTGTTTGTTAGCAACATAACTCAAAAAGTTGTGGACGGATTTTGATGAAATTATTAGTAAATGTCAGAAATGGCATAAAGAAGAACTGTTTAGATTTTGAGATCCAGATAACTATCTGGATCCAGGAATTTTTTTAAAGGATTCTTTACTATTGGGAGATAGGGCTAATGGCGGAGGTCTGTGCTGTCACCATTTTATACCAGGGGATGGTGGACATGAGTAACTTCAATCCCAGCAGATTTTTTTTGTGCGTTTCTATTAAAAGTTGTGGGGTTTATAGAGTTTGAAAGACGCACGCTCGGTAGAGGAGATGAGTCGGAGCGTAACAGAGAGAAAGACAGCAAATGGTAGTGAGAATACTCACAATTCTGGGAGGAATAGAGGAATATTCACCCTCTGCCATGAGTTCCAGTCGTCTGGTGAGACCATGGGTGAGACTGTCAGTGCATCTGTTGGCATCAGCAGGCAACGCTTCCACCATGACAGTCCACACGTAGTGAAGCCAATGCTTTGCCACACAATGTTTGCACCCCACCGGGGAGTGCGTAATCGGCGAATGCTGTGGAGGGGGGCACATGGGGATGGATCCAGGAATTTTTTAAAGGATGCTTCACTATTGGGAGATAGGGCTAATGGCGGAGGTCTGCACTCTCCGAGTGCTTTTCTAGTTTTGAAAGAAGTGAGGAATTTTCAGTAGATCTAAGATTATGGCATGATTTTAACACCAACTCTTCAGAAATTATGTTAGCAAAAATTTTTGCACTTTAAAATTTGGTTTTGAAACAATAAAATTTACATAATTTAGTGATGGGTGGTATCAAAACTATGATCTTCTGTCAAATATTAACCAAAACAGAGAGAGGTGCACTAAAACATTAGCAACAAGTTCAGGAAAAGTGGTCAGAACTAGCAGCTGATTGCCAGGTCTATTTACTAGACCAGGGTCATCAACGGCATCTGTACAAGGGACAGATTTTTGTCTTGATAGACTTTAGAATGAAATGAGTTGAGCTTCTTTAAGAAAAATATGGAAACTTGTTGCCTCAGAAATAAAAAATAAAATAAACTTGACTTCTGTGAGTTCAATTAACTTTAGCTGTGCTATTACTAGTAATAGGATATGGATTCTTTTCACACATCCATCTGGTAAACCTTCCATAGATGGCGTTTGGGAAAGGGCGGAGCCTCTGAAAATAAAAGAGTGGGTGAAAAGGGAGGGTGATTGGATGAATGCTCTGTCTGTCAAATCTTTATGGTCCAATCATTTTGTTCTTCTTTTAACTAAAAAAAGTCATCAAGTTCTGATAAAACTGGCTCTTTTTGCAGCATCTTCTCTTATATCTTCCACCATAATTACACTGGCCTCCTGTTGCTGCTTGCTTACGTCACGACTCCACCGTGTCTGAAAGTACTGCCCCTTGACGCTGATTGGTCCTGCCACTTTCTAACCAGGCCCAAACGGTTCAGATGGGAGTTTTGCAGCATGGGTTTGCCAGTGAGAAACACAGAACCGGGCAAATCCATCTGCAAGGTTAACTGACTGGTGGATTTATTTAAGCACAACAAATATCAAGTCTTTCGTGACTCAAATACTAATTTTTTTTTTTTTTTTTTGGGGGGGGGGGGGGTGTTTTAATAACTGTAGGGATTTAAAGACAAAAGAGACCCTGAAAACCACATATATTTTCCTCTTGACAGTTTTTGACTTTAATCATCTTTTGGGGTCTGGATGAGACACTTTCAGGGACTTGATACATTGCCTTATATGACTGTTTGAGGGGGTTTTATTACTAATAAGGGATATTAAACAATACAAATTTTAATCATGGTTAATTTCAGAATTGCTGTAGGTAATCACAATAAATCTCCCCTGTAGCATTTTTTTTTTTTTTAAGATTTATTTTTGGGCATTTTTGTGCCTTTATTAGATAGAGGAGGACAGTGGATAGAGTCAGAAACAGGGTCAAGAGTGGGGGAGAGACATGCGGTAACGGGACTCAGGCCAGATTCGGATAGGGAGTGCCTTTAACCACTAGGCCACCTGGTTGTTTTACTGTTTTAGACTTAGAATTATAGACCAGCTTTTATTTTGAAAGAAATAAAGGAACTTTAAGTGAAGAGTAAAAATCTGAATGTTTGATATCACCAGTGCAGATGCCTTGACTTGTCCCACTGAGCTGTCTGAGCTGTCATTTAAAGTGAAATGAGACTTTAAGGAGCAGCGGTGGACTTCTTCTAAGTCACTGTGGCTGCAGGGAGACTTCCAAGTGGCTTAACCAAAGTGTGGTAAAGGAAAAATCAAGTATGTGATTAATAAACATTAGTGCACTAATTTTGGACCTTAATGGTATTACAATAAATGCATTTATATTAATCACAAGAATGTACCTAAATTACATAAATACAAAAATAATTCTCTTTTTAGTCATAAAGATTAGCTTGTGGTCAATAAGTATATTACAGGTAGTGCTTCTTACCAGAGAATTTTTCTGAGCATCAGACCTGACATCAGATTTCTTTCTAAACCAGCATAAACTATACTAATATACTGATATCATCTTATCCTATACTAGTATGTCAGTGGTTTTTAAAGTGTGAGGCGGGCCTCCCCTGGGGGGCGCCACAGAGCTTCAGGGGAGGTGTGGAACCATAAACCAGAAAAAAGTTGATTTGCTTTGCTAACCTCTGCCGTGCATTGAGCAAAATGGATAGACTTATAGCTACTATAGGGACTATAGAGCAGTGTTACTCAACCAAAGAGCCAAATTTTTGAAAATACCTTTGCAAGAGCCACAATCTAAGAGGTGAAAAGAGGCAAAAACAGCTTGAAGTAGCAATAAAAATAGGTTAAAAGTGGCAAAATGGTCAAAAAGCAGCAAAAAATAGGTGAAAAGGGGCAAAAATGGGGAGGGAAAGTGGAAACATGGTCAGAAAGTAGCAGAAATGGGTGAGAAGTGACAAAAAAATGAGTGGAAAGTGACCAAAATGGGCAAAAAGCAGTAAAGACTGGCAAAAATGGGCAAGAAAGAGAAAACAAGTGGTATGTAATGACAAAGGGTAGTTTAAATGGGCAAAAAGAGGGAAAAAAATGTGAAAAAGTGCAAAAACGGGATAAAAATTGCAAAAAGAAGAGGCAAAAATTGGGAAAAAAGGAAACAAGCGGTATTTAATGGCAATAGGTAGCTTAAATGGATAAAAAGTGGCAATAAATGGTTAAAAAAAGGGCAAAAAATGGGATAAAGTGGCAAAAATTGGGAAAAAGCGTCAAAAAGACATTTCAAAGATTAACAAAAAATTGGAAAAAGAAGGGGTATTTAATGATGAAAGGTAGCTTAAATGGGCAAAAAGGTGAAAAAGGGCAAAATGGGATAAAAGCAAAAAAAAGGGGGGGAAAAGAGGCAAAAAGAAGTTGTAAAATGGCCCAAAAAATATGAAAAATGGGTATTTAATGGCATTATAACTGAATAAGAGGGAAAGGCAGATGTTTAAGGACATTTGCAAACCAAAATATCCAAAATATATCGATGTTAAAAATGTTTAAAGATTAGACAGAAATGTTTGAAATGTTGTTGTTTAATTTTTTTTTAAAATTTGAATCCTTTTGGTGGTCGGGGGCCCACTGAATGAATCAGTTCTTCTTAGGGGAGGCTCACTCTTCCACACTTTGAAAACCCTTGCTATATGTTACTTAAATATATTAATATGTCATACAAGCTTGATAGACTGCCCAGCCTTACTGGAAAGTCTCGTTCTAACGTGTAAAGTTGAACTTTTCCTGTTGGAAAGCCTCTCCAGGGCGCAGGAGCTGTCCCTGGTGCTGAAAATGCATTAGAGCACATTATACCAGACAGTGGAGAAAAAAACAACAACAAGAAAACAGAGCAAGAAACTAAGATTAAAGATGATTAAAACACCCTTTTTCCTGTCTCTCTGAGTGAACACAATCCTGTTACATCCCTTTAAAACAAATATGAATGGAGGAAATAATGGCTGGAGAGTAAGAGTCTCTGAGTTTGAACCTGTTCTGCACTGACATGGAAAACGCTCCACTCAATTACTGCTGTGACCTTCACGTGGGCGCGGTTGTTCCTATCGTGCAATCTCCACCAGTTGGCATTACAGCACAATTAAAATGCGTGTTCAAAGCGACCTGTCACCGCGGTTGTTTGCCGTGCAGCTTGGCACCCTGTAGTGGAGAGGGTGACATCTATGACTCCTCGCCAAGGGAGCCCGGGAGACGCACCTCACCACAGTTATTCTTCCTCCTCTGCCTGCAAAAATCCTCCGAATAATTACAGCAACAACTCCGGCCAGGGGACTTTTCCTTTTCTCCTGTTTTTTTTTTTCTGCGAGCGCATTATCAGCCCTCTACATTCTTATATGGAAGGTAAGAGCTGCTTTTCGTTTGTTTCTTCCAAGTCCTGCAGCGGTCAGAGTGATAATTACCGGTTTGTAACCTGGGGGCGATTCTAAGAAAACAAACCGAGATTTTCTCATCAGATTTTCCGCCTCATGTTCAATTCCTTTCCTGCAACTTCACCTGCATTTTAACTGATCGGAACTGCGATTTTCTGCCCGTTGTGTTAAGTTTCTCTGGCTATGCTCTCCACATGCATCCTTTGTCATTTTAGTGCGTCTTTAAATGCAGTCATAAAAACCTTAACGAGTTTGGTCATAGGCTAGATTTTTCAGGGAGGTAGTAATAATGAAATTTAAAGGTGGACATTGCTCTGTATTTCTAAAATGACATCAGTGTATTTCGGCTTGCAGCTGTTGGACGCTGCTGAAAGCGATGCAGCTCATTGTTGAGCAATTGGCGTGCAACTTTACACAGAGGAAAGCAATTTAGTGCCACTCCAGACAAGTCCACTATTGCAAACAATCCACTGCATGCAAGAGTTAAGTATTGGCTCTTTTATAATAAAAAGGAGCGCCGAACGCGTCTTTGCTTTGCTGCGTTTAAAAAAAAATCTCAACTCATGAAGCAAAGATTAAAAAATAAATCTCTCATTTGAGGTTGTTCGAGTCTCACAGGCGCGTAAAATCAACAGCTGGAGTTGCAGCCACAATCGTCAGCTTTATCTTTAGGACCCGGCGGAGCGCTCGTTTCAAACTGGACATAGTGGCTCCATTTGAGCAAAGATTGCTTATCGCTCCCACCTCTCCCGCGTCCTCAACTCGTCCTGGCTGAGAAATCAGCCTCTCCAATGAGTTGCTCTCCTCCGGGGATGTGTTTAAATAAGCCTTGATGGACGCTAACGAATTCGCGTGAAACCCCCTGAACGGCTTTCTTGAAGTGTTTGTCGCGCGCCATTCCAGCGATCGCTGCGCCAGGAGCAGCGCTGCGTAAAAGCCAAACAGCTCGTGTGGACAGGAGTCGGTACTCGGCGGCGATTGTGAGCGAAAACGTGAAACGTGAAAAAAGCCCCCCCTGAAAGGAAATAAGGCTGCTTTAGCGAGAAGGAAAAGTTTAGGGGAAAGTTTAAAGAAAGAAAAACGCAGCTGTCATCGTGTGAATGCGCGCTTTCTGCGCACGAATCGCTTTTATTGCTCCAACTGGTGCGAAATTAGAATAAACCGAGAAAGAAGGAAGGAGGGAAAAGCTTTCTGCAACTACTCTCAGCAGAACGTAACTTGTTGAATGAGGAGGAGTGCATTTAAATGTGAGTATTGTTGTGTTTTTGATTGTGCATTATCATTTTTTATAACAGCCACTTGAGTGATGATGACAATCGTGACTAAATGAGCAATAATGGGGTAATTATAGTGGGCTGTTTCTTGCTTAACTGTAATCAGGGCTGAAGTGGGTTAAATGAATAAGGGATGAGTAGCTCGAAGAGACTGAATTAAGGCGCTTTAGTTTCAATCTAAGGCGTTTTATGGTTTCCTTTTTAAAGTTTAACCAAGCTGAGGAGGTTTTTGTATTTTGTGGAAGAAAATCAGAATTTAATTTACGCAGATTGCACATTTAAAAGCTGTTACTAATTTGTAAGTTTTCCTGTTGTCCACTGTCGTCTAATAAAGGAATAATGAGAGCTTAACCTGTTGCGCAGCAGGTCAGTAAAGTCAGAATTAGGTGTGTCTCGCTTCTGCGCAAAAAAATCAGACGTTGCAGATAATGAGCAGTGACACTGTGATTAAATATCCAGGCAACTAAAAGTTCTTCATCAACATTATCCATTCGACCATGCAGGATTAAAAAAAAAATCCCTGGACTTTCCTGCTTGCTGTCACTCCCGTGTTTCTGATTGCATGAATGTTACATGTCCTGGAATTTTTAAAATGTTTGCAACATGCTCTGCATTTTTGCATGCCAGTGCTTCAGGAGGGTAACTTTGAATAATGCATGGCTGCAGGTTGCATGTGCAGACGCCTTCAATCTCCACACTGAGACCCTCACACCGTCACCACATCGACCACAGAGGAGGGGGAAAAGACCTCCATGCAGGAGAGCACAGCCAGTCCTTGTTGTAAATAAAGTGTTTCCAATTGAAGAGGTCAAAAGTTTAGCCCCTCTGGACTCTGATTGTGTGTTTTATGTGCTTATGGATCCATTGCAGCCATTAAGAGGGAAAACAGAGTGGGAAGGAAGGACAAGATAGACAATAAGAACACAGACGTGTGCCAGAACAGACATGCTTGTGCTTGCCAGTCGATTCCACTGTGACTCATATGGAAGGGTTGGTTCTTGGCGCGGAGAGCGTTGGAAGCATTAACCCGTTTATTGTTGCAGTCATCAGCCAGCTACAAAGCATCAGTCTGTTTGAACTGGCTGTGAATCAGGAGTTATTGGTTGGAAATGTGCAAAATCAATAAAAACAACAAGGCTGTTTTGCTTCCAGAAATCCTGAGAAGGTGCAGAAAGAAAAGGGAAGGTAAAAAGCAGATCTTATAACAGCTTCATCTTGTAATTTCTGATGTCAGTAATTGAGATTGTAGCCCTCAGAGTGAGGATGCACATGTTTCAGCACCACGGACAGCTCCCCTTCACTCACCCTGTGTTAGGATCAGAAAAAAGCCACACTCAGAGACTGAGAGCAAAGCCACACTTTAGCAGGATTAGTATAAAATGAATGGGGTGAAAAAAAAAAAACACATCCGCCATGGGTTTTTAAGAGTCTAGCTGAGAGTTTGTAACCAATATAAGCCACGGGGAATGGCTGCATGCTGACTTTTAAAACACTCTGCCATGCTTGAGCTGCCCAGGGGATGGAATGCAAGCGGACACAAGGGGGTGTTTCAGAGGCTTCAAAAACAAGTGAAGGAAAAAAAGGGGAGAGAGGAAGAGAGAGGTGGTCACCCTCCGCTCTCTCTCCCTCTCTCTCTCCATCCCTGCATACGGGGGGCTGCTCAAATATTGATGACTTTTAATATAGAATCTGACCTCATATTTTTCCCGGAGAAATTATGACATTTCTCGAGCTTCTGCTTGAATTTTTGAGATGAAGATGGAGGTGAGAATGCAGACATAGGAGTGATTTTCTCATACGCTTTCGTGGCATGTAATTGTGTGAAATTTTTTAACACTAAGGCCTGTAAGTGAGCCAGGATTGCACAAAGAAACCGTATGAATCAGAGTTATTAATTAATCTTCTGCAGAGACCTTTGTAAGAGATTAATAAGCTTCCTTAATGGTGTCAGAACACTTATTTTATGCTGAAATAATCCATTGAGCATTAAAGAAATCATATTGCGTTTTTTTTTCCCTTCACTTGCACCTTAGCAGAGCTCTGATGTTAAATGGTTCATGTCCACAGAGGTCCACAAAGCATCCTGACACCTTCCTTTCATCTGTATAGATTTCATTACTCCAGGTGTCTATGGATTAAATCCAATATTCCCCTGGTTAGCTCCATTTGCCGTCGCTTATTAGCTTTGAATGTTCCCTATTAAATAAAAATAAGATAAGCGACCTTCGCCACCCTGCCGCTGGTACCTAATTTGCCTGCCTTTATAATGAAAGTCAACCCCCGTGTTATGGAACGGAGCCGTATCTATAGAGCATGTGTGCTCGAGATGAGAGTGGTCCATCCCATGATGCATCTATGATCTAGGACTGACATTTATATTGATGAAATGTGATGCACACATCCCCAATGAAAGATAGTCATCTCTTATGAGCTCCAGCCATGTTATCATATTTGTAATTGGCCTCTTCTTAGGGGTCATAATGATTGACACAAGCACATTTAAAGAGTTAAATTTCTTCCATCAGTTTCTTCCCTTTTCCCAGCAGAGGTCTGTCAAACGAAGCCCGCCATCCGTACCTCCTGACAGGGCTCACTTTGAAGGCTCTGCCCAGGCTGAAAAGCAGAGCTGATCATTTCTCAGGCTCGGATCTCTCATTCTAGCTGGAATGTATTCAAGCCTGTAGTCATTTTGTGGAAAAGAAGAACATTATGTTGGGAGGGAAAGCAGTAATTGGTTTGAATGTGGGGAAAACCAGTTAAAATTGGTGCGATTTTCAGTCCCGAGACAAGACGGCCAAGTTAAAATACTGAATCCTAATGCCTCCATATGTCGGCAGGGAGCACAGAGACTCGCTTCTGTGTGTGTGAGAGCCACAGCGACTCATTAAGATCAGATTCTGTTTCCCCAATCTCATCTGAATCTTTGTCCTTTTATAATTAAAATCTATTCCTCTTAATTAATTTGATTTGACTCGATTATCTCGTGATAAAAACTCCAATCTTTAGGCACAGATTGAAAGAGTAGCTCTTCCTCCGAGCACTAAAGCTTCAAACCCCCCTGCTTACCTGGGAGAAATTTGTATTTCAGCAGTGACTGTTGGTCACAGAGGGTCGGATGTAGCCTGGAGGGAAGAGAGGGAAGCTGCTGACCGGAAAGTTAAAGGTTCAACTGTTTGTATGAGGCATTATTTAAGTCTGTGCTGCATTAAATATAGAAAAGTTAAGTGGAATAATGGTAGAATAGTTCTACGTACTCGTAGAGAGCAAAGGATACACCCATACCTGGGTGTATCCACACTTACTTTACAAAGTCAAAAGCTCCACTCATTAGAGCACACCGGGCCTCATTCACTGATATATTCAACAGGATTTTTCATAAATTTGTTCAGAAGAAAGTTTCTGAGAGAAATCCATGTTGGAATTATGATATGCTCTTAAACTGCGGAGCTGTTTGCACCTGTGATGTTGCCATCGGTTGCCACAGTTGCCATCGTGATGTCAGGCTGTGCAACATAATTGCATGAGAGGATGCAGTTATTTTTGTATTAAGTAGTTCTTGAAAGGTTAACAAAAAGGCCGGCAAAATGTCCTTTAAGTCTACAATAGTGCCATTATTAGATGTGCCTTCATATCAGAAAGGACGAACCTTAATTTTTGGAGAATGTGGATGTATTTTGGGGGCAGTACTGTGGAAACAACAGGTTTTTGTTTTTTTTATGCACCTAAATGTTTGAATATTTTGAGTCAAGAAATACACACTGCAAACTAACATAGTTCTCTGCATTTTCCTTGATAACCAAGCAAATAGACTCATGATACCATTTATGTATCATGTTGTAAGTGCTATCATAAATCACAGTATTGTCCAGGATAATCACAGTTGCACATTATTACCAAATCTTGCATCATTTCACCTCTGTTCTTAAGGTGATGAATGCAAGGTGCTTGGAAACTGAAAACACAAGCACATTTGTCCTAGTAAGCATATAAAAATGCCCCTTTTATGCCAATATAAAGGCATGAAAGTGCAGGGCAGTGTGCAAACACAGAAGGCACTAGTGATGAGAACTACAGCAGTTTGGTGATCCGGGTCACTTGGTTCAGCTCAACAGGAAGAGTCGGCTCTCTCGTCTCCCAAACAGCTTTATTCTGTACCACTTTGGCGTAATTTGACCTGCCAAATTTAACATCATTTGTCATAAGAAATGATTGATATCTGTGCTGGTATTTTACTCCATCCATCCGTCCATCCGTCCATCCATCCATTTTCTACACTGCTTATCCTGTTGGGTTTCCAGGGGTATTTAACTTCAATTCTAATAAATATTTTATAATAGAAATTTCATGTGTTTTTGGAAATAAACCATCTCCCAGAAACATCTTGCAAGTCAGATGAAATCTGCTTGCTGGACTCTATGATACACCTGATACTAACCATAACACAACACCATCAAGCTTGAGTCCTTAATGCGTAACTTGCCTTTGGTAGAGTGGTGGAGGAAAGATCATCCCTGCTAATCAATCACATATAAAACAAACAAAAAAATAAACAATAGTTGGAATAATTACAATGATATAAAACAACTTTCAAATGGGATTAAGATCTTATCATTTACATAAAAGAGCCAGCCCTTTGAAGGGCTTGTTTCTTCAAACAGAGGACATGGGGGTGTGGGCAATGTGGGGTTTGGCACAATGGCGCTAACATGTTGTGGCGACAAGCAGCAGTAGTTGTGAGAACTTAGTGTATGTTTCAGGTCTTTTAAAATCTTTTACATGAATTTTAATTTTGTTCCATCATCTGTTGATAAAATCCATGGGAGTTATTTCTAACATGGATGTATGTGTCTACATATTTCTTTTTTTTATGATGTGAATGGCTGTGTGGACTTCTGCTGCAAACAGAATTGCCTCTCGGGGACAATAAAGACTTCTAATCCAATCAAATCTTGATTTAAACACACATTTATCCAAAACCTGATGCTTTTAAATGATGGAACACCAATGTTCATACACATATCTGATATGCTTATAGTTATAAATTCATTTTAGTCAACAGCAAAGCTATCACCAATATTTATAGGAGTAGAACATACTTTAAATTTTAAAGAAAAACTGAGAAACAAACATCAGCGCTTAGAACACAATTTTAAAGGTCACATATTTTACCCTTTTAAGACAAGTTTATATTGGTCTCAGAGGTCCCCAAAACATGCCTGTGAAGTTTGTTGCTGAAAAAACACTCCAGTATTGGATTTTTGCATGTCTAAAAACCCCTCTGTTTCAGCCCTGCTCAGAATGAGCTGTTTCTGTGTCCGTGGCTTTAAATGTCTGACTCCTCCCCTGACTCCACCCCTCTCAGGAAATGGTTGTGGCTTAATGAATGTAGCTCTCCCGATCCTCCTCTCAGCCGAGAGGAGGATCGGGGGGAACTTTCTTCCATGCAGGGAGGGCCAGCTGAACTTACATGACATCATCAAGGCAAAATCTGAGAACGGCTTGTTTCAGCACATATTTTCTGAAAGGTGGAGAAAGAAGGGGGGTAAGGGAATGGATTTCTCCAATTCTTGGGGGGGTTGTGGACAGGCTAGGGGCATGTATTTTTGTTAGAAAAGCCTGAAAAAGTGTATTTTGCATCATATGTAACCTTTAAGTTTTAGGAATAGGGATGAAAAAAAAGACACTTAAGCTCACGTAGCTCTCTTGGACAAGCCTCAAACTCCACACACGTGTCCATAAATACGTCCTAAGTTTAGAGTCAATATGTGTCAATATGTGCAGTCAATGTATCTGTATTAAATATTCATATCTGCTGATGAATGCTCAGGCAGGCCATGGAGTAAAGCGCTGCCATATAATTGACATGAGTTGATCTCCTACAAGCCCTCATCAGCTGACAGCCAGCTGATTTGCTCTAAGCATGCTATTGGCTAATCACACCATATTCTAACTGCTGTTTGGCTACACTCCTCCACCCCAACTCTTCTTTTATCCTGCTTCTGACTTAATCAGTGTTATTCTTTTGTCACCGATGCCCGCTCTGCTCTGGGGAGATTTGCTTGCTTCTCTCCCTACCTCAGGCTTTCCTTATCAGCACAGGAGATGCAGAAACGTGTGCTGTTCCTGCTTGATGCTTCCCACCTAGGCTCATGGAGGGACAGGGGGCTCAGAACAGCCAAATATAAATAATGGAAACAAGAGAAAATGAATTACTCCTTATAAGGAAAAATATTAATTACAGCAAATCATGTGTTTTTTGACTGAGTGTTCATAACTGAACTGATATGCTCATAATAGAGTTTATCATTTTGCAACTAAGATCAAACACTGCATGCATAAATTAAAACTCGACCACGTTTAAGTCAAGAATTTTTGCATGTCATTTGTTAATATGAAAGTGTTAGATTTCTAAAAAGGATGAAAAATAGAATTAAAATTGATATTTTATTGTGTCATTCTTATTCTAGCACCTTTGAGTGCTGATGAGAGCATCATTAAACATTTCATCCTGTCATGTCAGCACTCAAATGTTCAGAAGAGTACTCTGGAGTGTTCTTAGATTTTATTTAAATTTCTTGGCCCATTGTTATTCAACAGGAACTTAACTCCTATTTACAGTGTCATTACTCTATTAGAGCTGGATATAGCTGCTCCATGTTATTCCCCACTCTTTCTTTTTTTACCCGGGACATTGAGACGGTGCCGGTCTCCGCTGACTGCTGCCAGGCACCATTACCTGACGAGTTAGGCCATCTGACTGATGGCTTGTGATAGGTCTGAAAAACGTACAATCCCTCAAATAGACCATTTCTGTCTCCCAATTTTACTTTAATATTTCCCAAATGCCTCTAAAGGCTTTGGGACAAAGGCAGCTCCGGATCCGGCTAGCAGGGAGCAAGAGTCGGGTAAAAAGCAATAACTTAAATGTCGTGACTTGACACATGGAAATAAGGCTTTTTGTATGAAAATCAAATGGAGATTAGACTTTGCAGAACAAGCCCCCCATCTGAATGGTATACAGTGATTTTGGCAAGGTTATTATTGAGGGTTTCATATAAACAATGGAGGCTTGTGTGTGCATTATGTATGTGAGAGGCACTACTTATCCCAGTGCCCTTAAACCATGTTGAAGCATTGTTAAAATTTTAATACTGTGTTTCAGCTGTTTTATGTGTTTTTGAAGTCTATTTAAGGTCCTTTTTTCCTTCTCTGTCCTTTAGGATGCTGCCTGTGGCAAGAACCACAGGAGACCGAGCTCAGGCGTCTGACAGCCACTGACTTATGAGGAGTGTCACCCCCGCTCTGCACATCACATCTGACCGCTAGTTGACCCTTTCATCGACGCTCAACGCTTGTGAGGAAGCTCACTTGTTGACACAGCTCATCAGCCAGGCAGAAGTGGCAAAAATCGGAGAATAAAGAAGTGAATGGGGGCTAATGGCTGCCTGAGGCTGCTTGCTCAAAAGTAGCAACATGCTGCCACAGTTCCCAAATGATCCATTGCACCGCGCAAAGCTGCAATTAGTTTAGAAAATCCCTTGCAATATTGTCATATCTGTGACCCAAAAGCGGCTGTAAATATAAAGAAAGAAATTCCACAGAGAAGCAGCGATGTTTTGGCTCGTATTCTTCACTCTGCAAGCAGCGTGCACCAGCGTGGCGCATGCCATGCAGCATTACCCGGCGGCTTGGGGACACTATGACGTGTGCAAGTCCCAGATCTACACGGAGGAGGGCCTGGCATGGGACTACATGGCCTGTCAGCCGGAAGCCACTGACATGACAAAGTACCTGAGAGTGGCCCTGGACCCCCCAAATATCACGTGTGGAGATCCACCAGAAACGTACTGCGCTTTGGTGAGTTGTAACCTCGGCCGTTCCCTGATGGAGACAAATGAGGCTGCGAGGCGGGATCACACAGCATACTGGGTCAGGGATAGAGAGTGGTGCATACAAGGCAATGTGCAGCAGAGATTGATGCACACGGAGCGGCATGCATTAGGATACAAGTGCTAAGATCAAGCAGCACACTTAGGGGCAAGACACAAACACGCATCAATAAATGCAGATATATACAGGCATGCACATTTGCACCCACAAGGACATGCAGGCTGTTTGCAGCATACACAAACCTAATCAAATGTTCACTCACATGCACACTTCTTCACACAGACATGGAAAGGCATAAAGCACATAGATTTACTGCATACATACATCAGGTTATGGAGGGTGAAAGCACACTTAGATAAAACACATTTCTTTGCTTTTCTGTCTGCAGTGGATATTTTTTCCAACACGTTAGCTTATTCACAAATTTCTTGCATTTAAAGCCTGTGAATTCTAAAGGGGCCAAAGACAGGACAGTACTCTAAATAATTAAGTAAAATATCATGTTCTTCTGGATACATTCATGCATTTTCTTGCGGAAATATCTCACATTCCAATGAGAATTTTTGTGACTCGTTTTAAAACGACTGAACAACTCTATTCTATCTTTAACCTTAAATGTTGTCAAACTTATCTCCTCTTAGGCCATTGAAAGCTGCAATTTGTAAATTTTCAGAACATTTCAGTGTCAGTCAGGTTTAAAAAATGTAGCCAAAGCCTTTTAAACCAGCTCTACATCAACAAGCACACAATGATAAGAATGAAAGATGTTTATCTTTCAATACCTTGTGACTTGATTCCAATTTCTAGGGGGAACAGCTGAAATCAGAATCCATATTTGAGTCAAACCGATTCCCAACACAGTCTTTATTTTCTATAAAGAAGTGCTTGTTTTAGCATGTACTTTAAACTGCTGTGCAACAAAGAGCTGGATTATTTTTCACATTTAAAAGCATAATAATACATGTTTGAGGTAATGCATTTTAGCCTCTATTTGTTTTTTTTTATCAGCTGAATACTTTTATACGCAGAAAGTACTCATTTCAATTTTGTTACACTGCAACCTGATGCTACAGTCCAAAAATCTGTTTTTATCCTCACTAATATCCACTCAGTACCCTGTCATGACAAAATGAAAACAGAATTTTAGAATTATTATTTAAAATAAAAAACTAAAATAACCCTTTTAGCTTTCATGAGACATTTTTTGAAACTCCAAGTGGGCTTTCATGTTTTTTCTATCTATCCACCCTGCCATAAAGCCCAGACTGGTGGTCGGCTGCAGTGATGGTTGTCCTTCTGGAATTTTGCCCCATCTCCACACAGGAGCTCTGGAGATTACTCAGATTGATCATTAGGGTTCTTGGTCACCTTTCTTAGGCCTTTTTTTCCCCGATCACTCAGTTTGGCTGGTAGGCCAGCTCTTGGAAGAGTCCTGGTTGTGCCAAACTTCTTCCAT
Organism: Cheilinus undulatus; assembly: GCF_018320785.1. NCBI lineage: Eukaryota > Metazoa > Chordata > Actinopteri > Labriformes > Labridae > Cheilinus > Cheilinus undulatus. Next base: position 13,115,126 of record NC_054877.1, on the reverse strand, counting down.
TTGAGAATTACAGAGGCCACTGTGCTTTTGGAAACCTTTAGTGCAGCAGATTTGATTTGTAGCCTTTCCCAGATCTGTGCCTCACACCAATCCTGTCTCTGAGCTCTGCAGGCAGTTCCTTTGACCTCATGGCTTGGTTTTTTTCTGATATGCATCGTCAGCCGTGTGGTGTTCTATGGAGAGGTGTGTGCATTTTAGAATCATGTTCAATCTTGTTTATTTGTCACAGATAGACTCCAGTCAAGGTGGAGAAACATCTCAGCAAAGATCAAGAGAAATGGGAGTCACCTGAACTAAATTTCTAGTGTTTTTGCAAAGTGACATTTCAATTTTTAGTTTTAACAAATATGCAAAAACTTCTAAAATTCTGTTTTTACTTTTTCATGATTGGGCACCGAGTGTAGATTAATGAGGATACATTTATTTTTGACTGTAGCATCAGGCTGCATGAAACATATAAAATTGGAAAAAAAGGGTCTAACGTGCATGGGTCTGAAAGCCCTGTAAATAGAGGAAAACCAGAATGCGAACATTTATAAGTGCTTAAACTGCACAACACTCTTATATGGTGTAAATAAATGTGTGAGCCTAAGAAAGAAAAATACTGACCAGAAACTTGTCAGAGTAAAATAAATATAGCATAAATGTAAAGCTTTCACTGTTGATGCTGTAGGAGAGCCAATGTTAAGGTTTAACAAGTGACCGTGTTAATTGCTGACTTTCTCCTGAAAGTGTCAGTGGTTTCTATGGTTACAGCAAAGGTTCAAAAAGAGAACATGTTCCATGAAATCTAAAATATACTTGTCAGATATGAATGTAATGAAAACTAGTTATAAAAAGTACGGCGTTCCCCTGGTGACATCTGGAAGAAAAACGAATATGGCATGGCCAAAACATAAGACATGAGAACAAGATAGTTATCCCCTGTTGTGAGTAGTTTCCATGCATTTACCAATGCTCCATCACTTAATGGATTATCAGTTCGCTTCATTTTATTGCATAAAATCGTCATTTTTTAAATCTATTTTATCTATCAGTTTATTTGTCAGGGAAAGTACATAGGCATTTTTACATCCAATTGGAGTGCAACAGATGCCATGTATAAAAGACTTTAAACCATGCTTTATTTGTAGTCCTTGTACCTGGTTATACTTTTAATATATATCACACCTAATACAACAGAATAAAACAGAAGTTAAAGACTGATAAGTTTGTACATAACTTAGATTTGTCTTTCTTTGAGCCATTGTTTTACCTTAATATTGAACGCTATGGAGTCAGTTAATGTTTTTTTGTCTGTTGGTGGAGTATTTTGGTACGCAAGCCCATTTCCACCACTTAAAAAAATAAAAATGTGAAAGTTAGGCAATTCTAAAAAAATAAACAAAACTGGAATCCTAAGTAAAAAATCATACTTTTGAGATAAACAGTCAAAATAATGAAATTAAAAGCCGAAATCATGAGCTAAAGTTGGAATTATGAGACAATAAAGTCATAATTATGAGATAAAAAGCCCAAATTATGATATGAAAAGTTGAAATTACGAGATATAAAGTCACATCATAATTTCAACAAAGCTGAGGAGGGTGTAATGATCACAGTCCAGAGAGAAAAGGTTAAGCACCCTGTCTCAGATGAGGAAGAACTGAGCACTCAGAGGAGGAACTGTATTAGTGTAGAAAGGGGAGAGTAATAAATACAAGTAAAGATCTGTGCTAAAATAAAATGAAATGAAATGATCCATATATGCAATGAACAGTGATAACTTCTGTTAATGGTGGAGCATAGATAATTTCATGGAAATTCTAAACAACATGGGCCTGTTTAATTAAAAGGGATATTACACTTATTTAAACATAGGCCTGTTCATTGTATGATTTTTGACCTTCACCAAGTTGTTCCGCTTTAGGCTAAACATTTCACACTGTACCTTTAAGTTTATCATGGCCACAGGATAACTATTTCCTACAACTTACTATCTTGTTGGCTGTCTTATCTCAAGGCCCAACCTAATATTTTGTTCCTACGAAAGTCACCACGGAGGCTTCGTTACAAACAGGTTCTCTAAGTTTTTGATACTTATGACTTTACTTTACAGATGCATTTAATGCATAGTCACCAGTTCACATGATCACTCATTAAACCATAACACTGGTCTTTGGCATAGACCAGTGGTTCCCATCCCCCCCCCCCCCCCCCCAGGCAGTTATTCAGTAGGCAGGCAGATCCATCCTACAACGATCCAACCCAAAATGATTGTGACAGGTCTGAAAACAGACCAGACCAATCAGCATCAGTTGAGGAGAACAAGACGGTATCTAAAAGAGGTATTGAGTTGTACTGGAAGCTGGTCACAATGGCTGCCACCGATGTAGCATTTAGCTTGGATATAGCTATAGTGTAGCGGCAGTTTGATCAAAACTGAACCACTCTTCTTTAAAAAGAAGAGTACAGAACTGCTTTGAAAGCTTTACATGGTGGAAAAGCTGTAGGTGCTCCTCTCCCGGCATGCTTCAACATGAGTTTACAATACTTACTGGCATGGTTTAGTTGTAATGGAAGCTGGTATTGCTGGAGCAGAGGAAGCTATTAGCTTGATTGTAGCTTTTGAGGGAGTTTTAATCAGATCTGGACGACATTTCTAAATTGAAAGAGAAGCAAAGAACCACATGTAAATATATGAAAGTGTATCTGACATGTGAGGTTATCCTGCTGCACCAGTAAAGATGGAGATGGTGCATGGAGAAAATCACAGCAGCAGGGTTTGTTGCTGGGATTTTGAATTTCAGCTGTTAAAAATACATTTCAGATAAAATAAAGTATGACCAAAATATCAATTTTGGGAATCAATTCAGAACCTTAGAAATTTATAGTGTGATTCTGAGGCGAACCAGTTTTTCTAGCACCTCTTATAAACATACATAATTGCACTTGTGCTCCTACACACCAAACTGCACTCAGAAACACACACATACACTGCACACAGACAAAGAGGCAGGGGAAGGATCAGTGTTAACAGTGACAGGGTAATTGTGCTGGTACAGTTATTACGCTCTGCAGTCTCTTCACAGTGTTTAGCGCTGTGTTTCAGCAGGCCTTATCAACCATTATCAACAGTTCAAGCTCAGGTTGAATTTGTTAAGAATCACACTCAAAGTAAGCAGCGAGAGCTCAGAGGCTTTAAAGTGCTTCATTAGAAGTCATGTGTGTGCCCGCAGAGAGCTCCTGCGAGTAAATATTTACCAATTAAAACGGGCATCTTTTAAAGGAGAGGGGTTTTTTTTATTCTCACAGCTCCAGATGGCACAGAGACATTTAATGCCGCTGTAGGATGAAAAAGGAGATGGTCTCCTGTCGCGTGTGATGTTCTGTAAAGCTTTCTATCAAAATGAACTGTGGAACCTTTATCGGCCTGCTTCATCACCTTGAACACACAACATCAACAAAACAAAAGAGATGCAGACAAAGAGGAGGCAGGGGTTGGACTGATGAATCATTTCACTACAGCAAGTCTGGGTAGTTAAGGATGCCTTTACAACATCCCTGTGTTTTCATTTTATTTATGTGATTAAATCCTTGTCCCTAAATTATACACAGTGCTTAATTATTTTTTTTTAGTAATCCCAAAATGTTTAAATACCTCCACATTCAGGACAGCTAAGGCCAGAGACACAATGCCTCTATACATGTGGACCTTTGTGTAGGCCAAACTTTGCATAAATGTACACTCTGACAGACATTATTTTCAGATATTGGGAGAGGGGGTCTGGCTGCAGACCACAGATCTCAGACACCCCCTCTTGTAGACCACTACTGTGAGACACTGCACCTGTCAAAAGAGAATTTGTAGATACTTTTTATTTTCTTTAACCCAAACTTTATTCATGATCAAAGCCTACCAGTTGAATTTGTGAAACAATTCAATAAATAACCATTGCAAACACTACAGACTAATCAACATTTCATACATTAAAAAAAAGACCTGATGTCTAATCCAGGAACACTCTGGTCATACATTTTACCATTTTATTGCAAAATGGATATACAGTTATATTTGGCGGAGAAGGCTCAGCTCAAAAGATGCTCCCTGGGCTAGTCAAGCAGCATTCTTCAACATACCAGGGGGTGCATAGCAAGAAACCCCCATCTTGATAGATACATTTATGACATGTATTGAATGCAATAAAGTTAGTTCAAAAGCAACTAGTTCATAGTAGCATGAATTTAAAAATGAGGATGCAACATGCTTTATGCTATAAAGGAGGAGGCTGGGTTGGAGGAGGTGAAGCTTTGCCAGCAGCTGCAGCATAGTGCATCAGCATTAAGTGTTATATCTAAATGGACCACTGTGATGAAAGAAAGAGCTGTGATTGGCTGTGGCAGCTAACTGGGATCAGCTGACTGTCAGTTGACACAGCTTGGTGTACGACTACTGTGTCCCGCATGGACTAACGCTAAGCTTCATGTAGCTAACGTAGCTTCATTTTCAGTAGCTTTAGCTACATACATATGTAGCTGCATTACCTACATAGGTGACATAGCTAGCACAACTCTTTAGCTTTAGATTTAGCTACATAGCTACGCTACCTATGAAGTTTACGTAGCTAATGTAGCTTCATTAGCTTTAGATTTAGCTAGGTTACCCACGTAGCCACATTATCTACCTGGCTGTTGTAGAATTGTTAGCTTTACCCTTAGCTGCATTGGTGTGTTTTCATGAGAACAAGCTGTTTTTGTCCTGTGAGCAGACTCAGCTTTATTAAATGTTTATTAAATGCAGGTCCAGAATATTAACATATCTACTAATCTATCTAACACTGTTAACACTTGTGATTAATCTTGAAACCTTAACATGTTAAAAAATTAAAAAAAAAAACGCAATTTAATCATATGACTAAGTTTGACCACAACTTGCTCCCGTAGTCCTCCAGTGCGGATGTTTACGTGCCTGGGGGTGAAGAAATGAGAGGTGGATCAGACACAGCCAGCAGTGATGAGTGAGGAGACAGACCCAGGTCTGATTGATGACTATTTTCTTATTTTAAAAGCTGGAGAATGTTAGTTAAGATAAAACCAACAGGGTTTGAATAATGCATTCCTACACTGATTCCATAACTATGTTGTTGTTGCTTTGCCACTTACTTTAAAATGCTTGTGTTGAATCCTAAACAGTTACCGAATGATAAATGAGAGCTGTGTCTCTTTAAGGACGCTCCAAGCTTACCTATTGGAATAATGCATTCATTCTTCACATACACTCGGTGGATAAGGTGGTAATCCTGATTAGTGCATGACAAGGCCCATTGCATTCAAACCTGATGCCACACATCTAGTTACATGCAGTTGAAAAATTCAGCATCAGCGTTCATAAATGTTTCTCTCTAAACAAGGGGAATTGTATGGAATATATTTGTTAGTAATGTGGCTCTTAAGATGACTGTCAGTCAGTTATCACTTGATCACTCAACCTCTTTGGTCTGCACTGAAACATCGCTATAACTGTTGGATGGATTGCTATGAAATATAGTACAGCTCTGTGGCTTTGGACTTAATTAATTATTAGTATTGGCAGACTGGAAAAGAAGACATTAAGTTAATATAAGGTATAACTATAATACCAGGTCAGAGATGGAGTTCACTGTATAGGCTATAAGCATGCAGCAGAGCTTGATGAGCTTACACAGAGACAGTGGCTAGCATCTAACAACTCATTTATGAACAGTGATAAACAGACATGCATATTTGTGCTGCACATGGACATACAGGCTGTTTTGGATAAACACATACGCAATCAAATGAAAACAGCTGTCTCCATAGGCACTACATGGCTTACGAGTAATTACTTATTAGGTGGAATACATAAAAAGGTAAAGACAGTGGGGAAAATAAAATCTACATCAGCACAGTAAGTCTGCAATATTTTCAAGGCACTATATTTTAAAACAACACAATTTTATTGTTATTTTACTGATCAGAAGTATTATTCAGTAGACGAGTCATGCTTATTTAAACTGATCCAGGTTCTAAGATGATAATATTTAAAAACTACAGTTTATGTAACATGTAGAAATGGTAAATAACATTTCATGCCAGATGTTTTATTCTGCTAACGCCAGACATATCACTCATCAAAGCTGGTTATTTATCAGCATCACATCAGAGGAAAAGGCTGCACAATGCTAAATCCTAGGTGATAGTTTGAGTTCAGGATGCAGAGGGAAATTTTTCCGTCACCAAAGCGCTCCAGCTGTAGAGGGTGATAGTGCAGGAGGGAGGTTATTTTTGGTGAGGTAATTAAATATGACAGACTCTCTTGCTTTACAAAACTGTGATCTAAGTGGTGGGAAAAGGACTCAGATAATTCACTAAAGACTACAAAGTGAAGTTACACAGTGTTACAACACGGCAGCAGTGATGATTATATCATTTGTCAGACTATTGTGTTAGATCTAGTGGGTTGCTTTTGAATTTGGCATTTTAAAATGATCAGTTACATTAAGATTTTTAGCAATGAGGTAAAGAGAAGTTTGCATGGTTTGGTTAAGGTTTTCCTCAGTAAAGTTCTTCTGAATCAAGGATGCACTGAGGCAGTTTTTGACTTCAAATCAGACTTTATCAGCCCTAAAACAGGTAAAGGTTTCCCGACATGCAGACAATACTTTGGCAGGAAGGTATATTGTCTGACCTTTTCTTTTTCTTTTTTTTTTTTTTTTTTTTTAATTATTACTTTTATATAAGTACCATCTACATGCATTTGAAAGACATCCACTGGTGCATCCCTGACACTCAGGATGTTTCAGTGGAGCACTGTCATTTAAAAAAGTCATCAAGCATTTATGGTTAGAAATGTTGATCAAGATTGAACGGTTCGGGTTCAGGTTAGTTGTATTTGTAGTAGGTATAATTAAGATTATACCTACTACAACTGTAAGAAACATACAAGGAATTAAAAAACATTTAATCATTTATTTAACACTTATGGACTGGTACTGTATTTTTCAGATACATGAATATCAATACTTTTTTGGCTTATTGGTATTACTATCAAGTCTCACAGGCTATAACATCATTATATGATGATATGATATCAATGGAGTAAAACATCAGTTCTTTGCAGGGGTAACATGAGCTAAAAGCACATCACCATTGTGCATTAAATTAATAGTACCTTTAACAATCAGCTTGAAGAAAGGCTGTCAGTAGCATGCAATGAAATCTGTCTGCGCTGAAAGAAACATGCGCTCATAACACTAGTTTCAGCTGCTACAGGACGATTCCTTCTTCATCTACTCACATAAATGCTTAAAGTGCTCTGGAACTTTGTAGCAAGACCTGGAAGTCAAAAATATAAATCCAGTCCAGAAATCCTGGTGAAATCGGTAGAAAGGAAGCTAATTAGCAGACTTAACGAGTCAAAAGATGGTTATATATGACACGTTCGGACAACCTGAGTAAAGTAGATGACTATCATACAGCATGTAAAAAAAAAAAAAAAAAAAAAAAAAAAAAAAACAAGGGAAATGAAGTTCTTCTGTACTTCTCTTGCAAAAGTTTGTCATCATTTAATCTCTCCACTTACATTTGTCCACTTTGAGAGCACCAAATTTGTCCAATTTTATCCACATTTATGGCTCCAAATTGGATACTTTGGCTTTTGTTTCTCTCAGAATGCTCCAAAGATGGCACTTTGTGTGTTTACTGTAGTGGCATACAAGAGGACACTTTTTCAAACATTAGGGCACTGAGTGCAAGCACTAAGTCCACCGTTAGACAGACTCCGATCTGTTTGCATGGTCCAAAAGAGGGGAAAAAAAGTGCCATACCAAAAACATAAAAATAACATCAGTATTGATATCAGCTATAGGTAAAATTGATTTTTTACACAGCTGTATTGATACTGTGTCTCTATTTGGTATGATAGAGAAGTATCACCATTTGCCTCAATATTACCTTTATATTTATGTTTCAAATGCAGAAAATGACATCATTCTTATAATTCTTACACAGAAGGATCCCCTTTGACCTGAATTTAACCCCATCCACGGACCGCAAAATCTGGCTTGCAAGACGTCGCTTTCAAAAAGTACCAAAAATCACAAGAGTTGTTCTGATTCTGATACCAGAACCTGAATTACGTCAATTACTGCTGAAAAAGCAGGTTTTGGTATTGAAGAGTACACAAGTTTATGCACTGATCAGATATAATTTGGTTTAACTTTATATTTTGCTTTGTTTAGCCATGCTAAATGTTAGCACTCTAAACCGGAAATCGATTCTTCTTTGCTTGGAAAACACTGCATGCATGAGCTAGAGCCGGGAAGAAGAACCAAAAGACCAACTGCAGCTGCAAAGAATGATAGCTGCGTGACCATTTTTCTGTGAATGTGACCGCTAAAATGCCTTCCAGACCTGCGCTGTCGTACTTGACAAGATGTGACACAGTTTATCAGAAGTTAAATAACATACGAACCATAAATTGTTGCCTTTTACTTGTTTTTCCTCTTGAAGCTAGCCGTTGTGCTTTCCCATTGACACTATTGATGCCTTTTAATCCCTTGCGGCAGCATTTTCAGCGAGCCTGGAACTCGTGTGACTCTTGCAGACTTTAATGATTAAATCCACACCAGTAAACCCGATATTTAACACCTTTTTATCCATTTTAATCCAATTATGATCATTTATTACTGCTAGCTTGAATGCTAACCGTCATATTGGTTACCCTTTGTGGGGATCTGTCAGCCAATGGCAGACTGTTCCGTAATCATGTGATGCTGCCAAAATAGAGCATAAAGGAGAGACAGATAGAGAGAGCCTGTGATGCAGCCCTCTGTATTATTGTTATTTTAATACTTGGTATCGGTATCAGGAAGGGTAATTGTAACATCTCAAAAAAAATACTATTTTTTTGTTAGATTTAGCTGGTATGGAGGATTTTGCTTGCAATTTTTGATGACTAAAAACATTACGTGTACCAATTTTGCATGACTTCTTTTTGTTGTTGCAGGTGCATTAAAACAGGCAGTAATATTGTTTGATATTTATTAGTATCATACTAAAGTTTAAATCCTGTTATCTTGAAACCTTGAAAGGCAAAAATATAAAATTGCCAAAACAGGTGTGATACATCCTATTCCACTCATGTACAGAATATATTTGAAATCTTGATACTCCCTTACTCCTGTATGCACATTAAAGCCCACACATATCTTCCCTCACCTAGAAGCTTGTGTTATGTAACTTGTCAGATTTCTCCACATCTCACTGCCAAAACGTCCGTCACCTCTGACATGAATCTGAGGTCATCATCGTCCAGATTATCAGGAACACGGCCTCCCCCTGCACTCGCCTAAACATCTGTTGTGTGTTTGATCTGTTTACACTCTCGTCTGGCACACAGGCAGACTGACACCGGTGACCTTATCCACCGGTGCTTCCTCAGAGTTTGTGGGAGAGATGAGAGAAGCATGCAAATGAGCTCTTTTAGCCAATCACTAAGTTGCCTGCAGTTGTGAAGCCCGGTATAATCACTTTCCCCAGGAGTTGCTTTGCCCGGCGGTGGATGGTCAAAGATCGGATGTTCCTCCCCCTCTTTCTCCCTTCCTTTCCTCCCTACTTCCTTCCCTCTGTCACTCAAGGATTGTTTTTTCACGTTTAAGCGTAGCTTTTCCGAGCAGTGACAGAGCCTGTGTGCGTGAAAAGGGCATTCATCATTCAGGAGTTGATCTGTTACAGCTAACGTCTGAAGCCTGATTTTTTATATGACATCCTTTTGTTTTTTTGGTTGTGCTTTCTCTTGAATGTTTAGGACATGTGATAAAGTAAGTATAGAGGATAAAAAGAGTGGAGGACAGGTGTGCTACACTGGGGAGTTAGCCCTGTTTTTATTTTTAGCTGCACACCTTCAGGGGTTCTTCAAATGTGTTGGTATTAAGGCTGTTCTCCTGTGGTGCACTGTGGCACTGTCACTCACTATCAGTCAGCAAAGGCTTCAGCGCATTCTTTAACTATTCACACAATCACAGAGTAAAAGATAGCAGAAAGAGATGGAAATATTGCTGTTTAAAAAGGGAATTGATTTATTTTAGCGTAGTTTGAAAAAAATACTGTAATTTCTTAGTCATGCATTCTGTTGTGACTAATGGATGAGAGAGACACTTGTAATCAAATGCATTTTCATAGATTAGTACAAATTATACAATTAGCCTCATTTGAATGCTTGTAGGCGAGACATTTATTAGACTATTACACCACAAGGGCCCAAGCTGTTAATGCAAAAGAACGCCTGCTGAAAGACATCTGCATCTTAAACCTCCCATAATCACTTTAGATATGGTTAACAGACACCAGACCGTTTTTAATTACAGCACTTTCCTCTCTGTAGAACTCCAAATCAGGTCGGCTTTTAGGGAATAAGAGCCAATTAATTTGATTTATTTAGAGAGGAGGTTAAATTCATTGCAATTTGGAGTTGAATTAAATATTTCATGGTTAAAAAGTAATAGGCATGGCCATGTTTATTCCACCAAACATGAAAAGAGTGGCAGATGGCTGCCACCGCGTCATGATCTGGCTCTGCTGGGTAAATAAATTCTGCTTTGTTGATCGGACCACCGTGAGACTGCCGTGGTGCAGCAGTGTTTGGATTAGCACCCTGCTGCAGTGGTTTGAAAAGTGGCAGAGAAAATCTTGAAGAATTTGAGATATGCTCCGTTCTTCCACAGAATTTGTCACCTCATCTAAATGAAGGAATGTTAATTTTGATTCAGCATCAAGAGCCCTCCCGCTCTGCAGCAGTTGCTGCAGCGCTGATTTGTCCACGTCGCGTTAGCAAAGCACAAACATTTGTGAAGCCCATGCAGTGGTGTTGCTTATTCCAGCTACTCTGGGTCTAACTGGGGAGATTCTTGTAATTCCTCTGAACTTTATTCAGCTCTCTCAGAATGGATGAAAGGAGTCGTGGCTGCCAGTTCACCGCTCGGCCCCCTCGGAAGCTTAGGAAGGAGAGACGAGACGAGAGCTCCCACTAAGCTGCTCGGAGAGACTGCCACGTTATTGACAGTCAATGCAGCAGACTTATCTTTGCTGGCAATGACTGGAGTCATTGTGAACTTTCAATCTGTGTCTTATATGCCCACAAGAACTGATGTAATAGACTTTAGGAGGAGAAATAGATTATAGATGAGACAAAAGGAAGGAACCGTTAAGGCTGTGAGGTCAGAGACAGAAATAGTGAGTCTGCAGAATGGCATGAGCTTTAGTTCTCCTTCAAGATATGTTTGTATCCTGTGACTTTCCTTTGATAGTCCAGTTTTAGAAGAAAAACGCAGTCATTGAAGTCTAAATATACACATTATGGACAAAAGTATTTGGAACCCAGTTCTTAGTTGTACTATTTTGAGCCCTTTTGACCACTGTCACCACCCTTTTTGCCACATTTTTTTTAATTTTTGATTTGTAGCCAGTTTTTGCCATTTTGAACCTAATTTCATCCATTTTTAACCCCTTTTCACAACTTTTGTCTCACATTTTTTCCCCTTTTTCCCCATTTTGCATCTATAGCCCAATTTTGCCACTTCTTGCCCCTTTTTGCCACTTTTTAACTGCTTTTCATCTATTCTTGACACTTTTTGCCTTTCTTAATCCATTCTGCCACTTTAATCCCATTTTTTCTTTGAACCAATTTTTGCTACTTTCATCCCATTTTACCACTCTGTAACCACTTTTAACCACATTTTTCTGCCAATTTTTGCTTCTTTACGTATTTTCACTACCTTTCAACTGCTTTTCACAACCTTAGTCTGACATTTCAGCATTTATTTTGCCATTTTTTCCCCATTTTCGCTACTTTTTAACCTCTTTTCATTACTTTTGTCTCAGATTGTTTCCCTTTTTCCCCAATTTTGCCAGTTCTTGCCCTTTTTTTAAAGTATTGCTATACTTTTCACCTATTTTGGACCCTTTTAGCCTTTCTCAATCGATTTTGCCGCTTTATCCCATTTTTGCCTTTTTTGAACCAGTTGTTCTCACTTTTATCCTATTTTACCACTCTGTATCTACTTTTAACCACAGTTTCAAGTTCGTTCTACTTATTCTCTGGCATCCTAACAAAGTACAACATAACTTTCCAAACGTTGTAGTCAATGTGCCCATTCACAATACAAACATAACCAAAAGGGTAAATCTGTTTCAATTTATAAAAGGCTACATTTTACTACTGCATAAATAAATATATATTATTTGTTTCTTTGATAAGAGTGGTTAATAATCAGGTAAAAAATAAACTATGATGTTCACAGATTGACCTTATAAAGGAACATGATTTTCCCCATCTCCAAGGGTCCCACAGTTTGACTGGGCCCCAGAATGCTCTCCCCTTTTTCCCCCCTTATGGGCGGCCTTGCACTGGGGCACAGTCATGTTGGAATAGAAAAGGGCCTTCACCAAACTGTTGCCATCGAGTTGGAAGCATAGCATTGTCCAAAATGTCTTGGTATGCTGAAGCATTAAGATTGGACTTCACTGGAGATAAGCAGCCTAGCCCAAACCCTGAAAAACAGCCCATTACTATTATCCCTCCTCCACCAAACTTCACAGTTAGCACAATGCAGTCACATAGGTAAAATTCTCTCAGCATCTGCCAAACCCAGACTCACCAATCTGACTACCAAACAGAAAAGCATGATTGGTCACTCCACAGAAGATGTTTCCACTGCTCCACAGTCAAGTGTTGGTCTGCTTTACATCATGCTTGGCTTTGGACTTGGTGATGTGAGGCTTGCATGTAGCTGCTTGAAGCTCCAACCACACAATCGTTGTGTTTACATTAATGCCTGAGGAAGTTCAGAACTCTTCAGCTATAGAGCCAGCAGAGAAGTTGTAACTTTTACTGTGATTTTAGGTGGTCTTCTGCTTCATGGCTGAGTTGCTGCTTTTCCTAAACGCTTCCACTTTGTAATCGTTTCACTCACAGTTGACCGAAATATCCAGCAGGGATGTAATTTCACAACCAGTCTTATTGCAAGGTGGCATCCATCACAGTACTACGTTTGAAGTCACTGAGCTTTTCAGCTGTTTTAACCAAGTCTGGTTAAAACACCTAAATTCAATTACTAACAGGTGTGGCTAAATACTTTTGCCCATAAAGTGTAATTCGATTACAAGGTTTGAGTCTTGTATGTTGCTTTTTATTGTAAATTAAAAACAAAGACTAGTACTAATATAAAAATGATAACATGTGATTCACACTTTTATTAAGAACTGCTGTGTGTCTGCTTGGTGTCACTGACTGCTTTCTTATCGTTTATACTACTTTTTCTGTGCAGAGTCTTGGGTGGCTGGAGCCAATCCCAGTCTGACAAATACAGACCGACATAACGCTCAGTTTCACACCTACAGGCAATTAAGCACTGCTAGTTAACAGGCATGTCTTAGGACTGTGAGAGGAAGCCAGAGTACCAGGAGGGAACTCGCATGCAAAGGTAGAACACGCAAACTCCATACAGGACGGCTCTGCTCTGCCCCATTGTGCAGCCTCTACGGAAGTTCATGAATTAAGAATTTCAAAGATGACATTTTTTATGCTGTACATGCTATGGACCATGCTACTTTAACTATTTTATGTTTTATTATATAAAGTGGTTTACAAAATATAGTTATAGAAATATTTGTGTGCAGCCTGTGTCTGCTTACGTCTAATTTGAGCATTTTTTCATTAAAATAGTCCTCAGTTAGTAAAGTAACAGGAGTTCAGAGGCCATGCTAGCAAATGCCACTGCCCCTCTTTGATCTCTGTAACCTTCCTTCTTGATGTGCGGGGGGTGGTGGGGATTCACTCATCCATATATTTGTTTGGGGACAGGGAACAGTTGGAGCGTTTAGCTTCCTGTCAACCCTGTGCCCTTGACTCTGTTCTGAACTGGCCCTGCCCAGCACATCATCACCGCACCGCTGCGTACCAAGACACCGAGATGACATGCAACATGTCCCCTGACTCCAGCAGAGGGGGGGTAGTCATCATTTATTCTTTCACTCGCCTGCCACCTCTTTTGTCTCCTGGCTTTTTAATTTCCCCATCCCTTGTTTTCTGTCAGCTGATGATGCATAATATCCGTGCCTTGTTTGAACGTGCGCAGGTTGGTTGCTGTGTATGAGGTGAGCTCTTGACAGATAGAGATATGTCGGCATTATTCCCCAGGATCTGTGACAGGTTAATTCTTGGAGGGTTGTAAATACAAAGACAGATGAATTATGCATGGAGATATAAAAGAAAGTGATGGGCTTTGCGGTTCAGCGAGACAGAGTCTTTCTGGACAGCTAAACGTTTGAATGCGTGTTTGCTGTCTGAAATGGAGCAACCAAAACAGCATTCAAATGCTTCATTATTATTTAGTGAAACTTTCAGAGCAGATTAATCAAGAGGCCTTTGGGAATTATTTTTACAACCTCAAATGATCCAAATCCAGTTTCCCTTTAAAACAGTATCTTAACCTTGAAATAACTAGACTGCCTTACAGTTCAAGGAATAATTTCAAACATAGATTTAAGGTACTTTTTAAAAGCGTCCTGGCAAAGACAGGAAGCAGCAGTTACCAAAGTTTTGGCAAATACTGAGCAGACAGAATACAGATTAGAGCAGTGGTTCTCAACTGGTCCAGCCTCAGGACCCATTAGTCCGTCTTACGAGAGATCGCGACTCAAGTTTCCAAAATATTTCATCAACGCATGTTTAGTTAATTGAATATGTTGCAGTTTGGAGCATGATGGGACCAAAACACCTGATATGAAAAAAGAAAATGAACAAAAATTGCAAATTTTACGCCCTATATCCCATCATGTGTCAATTTTTGCCCATTTTCCAGAGAACTTGTGAGATTACTTCATTATAATGGGAAATTTAGCCATTTATTGCCAAAAGAGGAGATAAATTAGTTGAAATATTGCTAAAACATTTAAATTTACCCAATTTGGCAGTAAAACAGGGTAAAATAATAGGTATTGATGCATGTCCAAAAAGGATTTCAAGACTCTTGCCACCATTTGTTTTTCAGACACCTACTTGCGACCCACTGGAAACCGCTTCACAACCCACTTTTTGGGTCCCGACCCACCAGATGAGAACCACTGGATTAGAGGTCAATACACAGATGATTACCTGTTCATTTAACCTGGCATGCAAGATAGATTGTTTAACATTTCCACTAAACCTTGAAAAACATCTCTGAAGGTGATTGGACAAAAGTTGTGGCTAGCTAGCCAGCTAGCTTCTATGCTAACCTGTTGTCCTAATAATTACGGACCAATCAGCGCAACAAAACAAGTTTCAAAAGTAGAAGAGTCACTGAGTTAAAAAAAAAAAAAGTTAATTTTTAAAGATATCTTTAATACCTGATTTCATGTACACCAGGGGTAGCAGCTAATCTGCTGACAGGTTTAAAGAGAATGAAATGTGATTCTTTATAAACGGTTTATTTGATAATATTTAATACGTAAAGTTTGATGTATTTTAGGGGGTACTGATTACCTGGAACCACAGTAGTGAGGGGCCCTTGAGAAGCCTGCAATGAAAAGTGTGTTTTTTTGTTTTTTTTTCTTACAAATCTGTGTCATCATTGAATTATAAGAAACTAAATGAATTGGTCAACAGACTAAAATTTGAATCAAATATAATAAAATACAATACTGGGGGGGAGTGTTCCTCCCTTTACAAATGTCCAAATGGTGTAGTACAGTCATGCGAAATAATGCAAGTAAATTTAATAAACCAGAGTAAAAATATTGCTCATAAATGAGGAAATTATGGTTCCAAAATACATTAAAATGCATTGATATTTGTAAAAATGGTGCAACATTTGTTGCTTGGCAAGCTTGTTTAGCTTCTGTAAATCTACAAGCAAGCCTTTCACACTAAAACATTACTCCAGTGACCTAATCAGATCATTTTTGTATTTATTCAGGGCTTTATGTTAACTCTGGGCACTGACAGGTTCATAGAAGGAATGTGACTTTTTATCTCTTTAACTATTTGTTTAATCTCACACTATAAGGCCACTGTAGTTACATGTAACAATTGTTAGTAGCTCTACTGTAAGCTACTTAAGTATTCACTTATTTTAAAAGTATCTAAAGGGACACCTCATAACTTAAGCTTCATAAATTTGTCATTTTAAAACTCATGTTTCCCGTCAGGTCTGCTGCAGGGTGGTGGTGATAGCGGCGTGCTACAGATTTGCTAACGCTACACTCATCATCTTCCTACTAGTGGGCTAGCCAGCTAGCTTTTATGCTACCCTGTTGTGTTTCTTCGGCAGCTCTGTGTGTTTGTGACTGAGGTGCTGGCTGATCTTGTGTTAGCCGTTATGACTCCTTGGTAGCACTTTTAGCCTGCAGGTTAAAAAAGTCTGTTGTTCAGTGTCAGCTCTATGGATAAATAAGCCCGTTCTGTTCACCTGTTCACCCCGAGGTATTAGTAGCAAAGGGCTACCTCTGGTAGCTGAGACTTGCACCATGTAAAACTGAATGGATAAATGGCGCCAGCTGATAGCCGTCTACTTCGCTGTTGACATTGTCTGCCTGTCTTGCTCACACGGCCATCTGTTGGAAGATCTATATAAAACTCCAAGACTGTTTAATATCTACCGGTCACTTAAATTAGAGCTGTATGAAGAGTGTTACTGAACACCAGGAAATTCTGGTACCGCACCTTTTAAAATTAAAAGTATTAAAATTACCTACAGTTTTGATATATTGTGCCATAATACTGTTCACCATTGCTTACTGACTTGAAGTACAACTAAACCCCGCCCACAGCGAACACCTTGTTTTCCTTAATAACTTTGATTTGTCCAGTTCTTTTAATTGTTTCAGATTGAAGCTTTGCAAGATGGATCTGCCTGATGACAGACATGGAAAATGACCAGTTATATTTCATAACCAGTATCCAATTCCTGGGACTAACATGTATTTACAGTAAAAATGAGCTGTTGGTAAGTCTCAGTCAGTTTACTGTTATATTTACAAATTCTGCACCTTTTTGTAGTTCATGTACTGTTTGTAATACTAATGCTCAGATTTACTTGAATTAATGTGGCAATACCATAGTGTAAAAAAAATGGCTACATGCTAAATATTAGCCCAGTCCAATAATCTGTAAATTCTCAATACAAATAAAAGTCACATGACTTTGAAACGTTGAATGGATTGAAACTGCAAACATTGTCGAGATGCCCACAATCATGAATATATCAGTCAAAATATCTACAGCCAGATGTGCCTGCATTCAGTTTTTTCAAAACCACCTTAAAAGCATCCAATGAGATGGACTGATTAGGCTTCCATTCTTTTTGGAATTTATTCCATTTGAAGGGAGCTGCAAACTTTAACTTCTTTCCCCCAGTTTAGTTTTTACCTTTGAAACAAACAGTAAGAAAACTCCCAGGGACCAGCTACTAGAAATTCCTATACTCTTCTCTCTGATGTCCGTCAGAAGGCACAAAAAAGTAGACCTAAACAGACTTAAAAATAAGGATATGCCAGTGTTTAAGTCTGCATGGACAAGGAAGACTATTTAACACATGCATACTGCAAACAGTGGTTACAGAGGGCCTTAAAACTGGTGTAGACCCTCAAGACTCCATGATACAGACTTCAGAGTGGGCGCTTTGGGAAGAGGCGTGCATGTTTCAAATATCAGCATAGTCTGGGACTGAGTTAAAAGTTGCAGCCACCAGTCAGTCTTTGGACCCAAAGAAAGGCAGGATGTGATTCTACTGCAAAAAGACAGTTTCAGCTTTAACATACATTAACTTAGAGATATGCTGCTTTCACTAATTTATGATAGAATCAGGCAGCCCGTCTTTTGCACTATGATATCTGATTGCCCACTGTGTTTAACAGAATATGACACCAATATTTCCAATTCACATGGCTGTGGTTAAAGCAAATTTATTTTCATTAAACATTGAGGAAATAGAAATATCAAAACATGTTTTAAAAAATGACTTGATAAACATTGCTAATCTATATAAAGATTACCCTCAGTGCCTCAAAACAGTAGCATTAAACTTCAACTGAAATGTAAAGCATTTTCCCTTAATTTAAGAAACCTACTTTGGTAATAAAATATGAAATTAGCTTCAAGGAAAATGAGCAGTAGCACTTCCTCATACAGAAGAAGGATAGTTATCCTTTTGGTTAGGTAACCCTAACCCTTACCCTTAACACAATATCAATATCATTAAAAACCAATCCAGGAAAAGAAAGTGAGTCTGGAAGCTTCCAGCATAAGGCAATAAGCTTATTCACTGCTGTGATACTAGCCTGTTTGTCAAAGCCTATGTTAAAGTGATCATTTAATTTTATCTAATTCTCTAGAAAATCTGAGCTCTAGTATCTCAGATCGACTGGCTTCTGGAGATTATTCACAAAACACCAAAAAGCACCAGAATCCTTTAGCACACCAAGTACTGAGGAAAGATGGGAAGTAATTTTGTATTAACGTGATTAAGGTTATTTTGGAGAAATCTGGATACTACAATGATTTTAAAAAAATCATATATCAGGAGCTGTCTGACACAGCACACCTACTATAGTAAAATAGATCAGCATTTTTTTACTGGATTGGAGTTCAAAAACGTTTAAACAACCTGGAAAAGTAGAGGAAAAACTGCCTGCTTAAGTGGTAAAATGAGAGAAACATTCAAAGCTGTACTGCTGGGATGAATTCAGTTTTCCTATCCACTGTCAAACATATGTACGTTTAGGTGCAAGTTCGAAGTAGAAAAACTATTATACTACGCTATATAAGCCAGAGGTGCTGCTTGTCTATGGGAAAAGTAGCTGCTCTGGGGGCCAGCCCAGTAAGGAGCCACCAAGAGTTGACAAACTTAAAATCACAGCAGAAAAATAATGCTGTTCTTCTTTAGATTTTATTTTGAAAACTAGAATGGCCTAAGCAGCGCCACCGAGGAACTTACGCTCCCATTAATTACTATGGTGTTCAAAATTTCAAAGTCCGCGAAAAACCGAACGGGTGCGCGTATCATCATCAAAGTCTAATCGATACTTCCCTGTCACTATCCCAATATTCCCTGAAAGTTTGGTGAAGATCCGTCTTTCCATTCTGGAGTTATCTTGTACACATACAAACGGACAAACAAACAAACGAACAAAAATACGGAACCCTTTACATAACCCCCTGCCGATTTCATCGCCGTGGGTAATGATACGTATGCGAAGGCTGGGAATGAAATAAAATGTTGACTTTTTCAAATTATTTTTGACAAATAAATGAAGCTGATGATGTTGCAAGAGCCTTTAAATAAATTAATGTAATCAAACGTCTTGTGTTGCTATAAAAACAAACACCACTTCCTGCTTACTTAGCACACGTGACTGAACTAACCAATCAGTTTTGAGGATGACTAAGGAAAAGGTGAGGAAAATCCCCAGAAGTAGATATGTCAGTATATATGATAACAGTTTTCATGATGCTAAGGAAATACTTAAAGACGTAAATACTGTATGTGGAAGATAAACATAAAAGTAGTCCCCTGTGTGAAAGTTGTATGATTTTTTTCAAATAAAGAAATAACATTACTCATAAACCTTTCATTCTTAAAATCTGAAATCAAATATTTAAGAATAAGGACCCTCAGATATTTTGTGGTTTTTGATAAAAACACTTCAAAGATTTTCATTTAAAAGTCCATACTGTTAATTGTGTGCTTTATGTCAGAAACACAGGTTCTTATAAGCATGAAAAGGCTTAAGAAATGAGATGAAACAGCATTTGGGTATTAACAAGGGTAAATCATTAAACTTTGATGACAGATTTTGCCAAACCCCGGCAGATGGATTTCTTTTTTTATACATCCCCTGACTTATATTTTTCAAAAACCTCTTCTTTGAGTTGATTGGAGTGTTCTTTTGTCTTCATGGTGTAATGGTAGCCATGAACACTGATTAACCAGTGACTGGACCGTGTCGTTATACTGCAATCAGTTGAGACACATTCACTGCACTCAGGTAATCCTCAATTCACTAACTGTGAGACTACTAGCACCAACAGGCTGTACCTCTGTTGACTGAGGTCAGTCAATTGAAAGGGGTGAATATTTATGCAATTTCTTGTTTTACGTGGCACATTTTTGTTTAATCTACTTTACTTTGTCACTTTGTCATGAATCACTTTGATATCAAAGTGATTTTTTGGTCATAATAGCCAAACTATATCATCTAAAATTGATTTATAAAATCTATAAAAGAGTAAAACATCCAAGGGGGCAGGTACTTTTTATTGGAACTGTAAATGCTATGTTAAGAGATGAGAAAAATAAGGAACCAAAATGGGAAATGAAAGTACTATTTAAGTACAAGGACATAAAAATTGTGCAGTTTTTGGTAGTGACTTTCAACTGATTCAACTTTTTTCTTTTTTTTTGAAGATTTATTTTTGGGCCCTCACATGCCTTTATTGGAAAGAGGAAGGACAGTGGATAGACTCTGAAACAGAGAAGAGAGTGGGGAGAGACATGCAGTAAAGGTCTACAGGCCAGATTCTAACCTGGGCCGCCTGTGTATGTGGGTAGCGCCTTAAACCACTCAACCATCTGCGCGCCAACTGATTCAGCTTTTATATGAAATTATGGATAAAAAGGGAACATTCGGCTCATTTTAATGGGTTTGTTTCTTCCTACAGAGCAGAAATGTTTCTGTACTAGACAAACATCATGAAAAAGATTTTCCTCTCAATCAAAGTTATGTTTAAGTTAACATTTAAAAATGGAGCAACCCTAAGTTGATCTGAATCCCTCTGTCTCATCTTCTCCTCAAACTGTACTTCAACAGACGATCCATATAAGATATTAAATCTGTTTGCTCCCTTTAGGTTTGGATTTTAAAAACAGGGGGACAAAGACGAATCTCATTAGCATTTAGTGCTGGAGGGCCTGAAATTGCAGGAGATAAGATGGTATTTTGGAACGATTTAAAGTAAATCCTCTTACCTCACAATATGACTCAGCTCCCTTTCTTCCCGTATAGTCCGGCCTCATTTGCTGCAGCTTGCATGCCAACGCAATCTCTCCTGCTGGCCTGGCAAAGGCACCCAGCATAACGAGGATGAATGTTTCATCTGTGAATCACAGCATTTGTCTTAAACCTCTGTTTACTGGAAACAATTAATTATTTCAGCATGCAGGCTGTCTGTCAATCCCAGGGAGATGGTAGTTCTTAGAAAGCAGCTTTCGCTGAGTGCTATTTGGGTGATGACGCTGTTTTCATGGCCCTTTGGCTACTCTGAGATCACCTCTTTCTCTCTAGAGAGTTTTTGTCCCTCCTGCTCTGCCATGTCTGTCTCTGCTCATCTATTTGATAAAAACCTGAGAGCCTACACTGTCATGTTAGTAATGAAGGGAATTTTCCACTACTGCAGTCTTTGTGCTCTCCCAGCCTTCACTGCTCGTGTACCCATTCAGCCGCCTTTATTCCTGCAAAGCTGAATGGGGTTCTTGTAAAAGATACAGTAATTGAATTAGTCAAAAGCTATTTGGCAGGCTAGCGGTCTGTTGCCGCCTGAGAAAACTCAACTTGGCTGACCCTTCTGCCAAAGGTTTCTTTTTTTTTTTTTCTTTTTGTCTTAGCAGAGCAGTACATGTATTTGTGAAGGACTTCCCCTCCCCGAGGACGCAGTCTGTAATTCTGTCCGGGCTGGGAGGTGTCAACCAATCAGGGAGAGGTCTCATGGGAGAGGAGGCTTTAACCCCAAGCATCTTTATTTATGGAAGTTCAGCTGTCACAGCGGCACAACAAACTTTGGCGCACAATTCATTGTATTCTTCTAAATTTAAACTTTCCTTCCAGTTAAAGAATATCATCATGTAATATACTGCCGTGCTTCTGATTTCAATCCCAAATGCCTACACTCATTCATCACCCTACTCTTACATTCGTAAGTGGAGATCTGAACAACACTCATCATTTTTCTAACCATATTGGTTGTTCTGGATCACAGGCTTGATAACATCTATGCTCAAGTGCATTGTGATGGCAATGATGATGAGGAACCTGATGATAATGATACTGATGGCAGTGATGATGAGGAACCTGATGATGATATACTACTAATGACAATGATGATGAGGATACTGATGATGATGATACTGATGACAATGATGATACTGATGATGATGATGATGACACTCATGACGATAATGATGATACTGATGACGATGATTATGATACTGATGATGATGAGGAGACTGATGATGATAATGAGGATACTGATGATGATGATGGTGAGGTTACTGATGACAATGATGAGCAGGTTACTGATGACGACGATGAGGATACTGATGACGATAATGATGATACTCATAATGATGATGATGGGACTGATGAGGATAATGAGGATACTGAAAACGATAATGAGGATAATGAGGATATTGATGAAAATGATGATGCTGATGACGATGATGAGGATACTGATGACGATGATGACACTCATGACGATAATGATGATACTGATGACGATAATAATGATACTCATAACGATGATGATGGGACTGATGATGATAATGAGGATACTGAAAACGATAATGAGGATAATGAGGATATTGATGAAGATGATGATACTGATGACGATGATGATGATACTGATGACGATGATGGAGAACACCGAAGAAGAACTTATACAGATGGAGAGTCAGCGGGCTGAGAGAAAGAGCAGAGAAACGTCATTTGAATCTTTTGAGCAGGAGAGATCCAGAGTTACCTGGTGGTGTAGGTGTGGAAATTGTGAACCATTGTTTGGGTCGACTTGGACTCAGACTCAGGTAAAGGGGACTTGACTCGGACTTGACTCTGATAATTGGTACTTGACTCAGAATAGAGGTTTGGAGACTAGACTACAACAAAGGATGATAATGATGATGATGACAACTGCAACTAAGATGATGATGATGATGACAAAGAGAAGGAGGAAGACAAGCATGATGATGATGATACCTTATAATGATGACAGTGATGATGATCAAAATGATAATGCTGATGATCATTGTCATCAATCATTAATTTAGTAACAAATCAAAGATTTCATGTGCATATTTTACCTGGTCAAACACCTATTCTAAAACATAACTTTTACCTGGTTGCCAGGATAAAATGTGGTACTTCTGCCAGACAGCAGCTGTAGCATGTCTGAAAGCAAGGATTGTACAATGGCACAGCTGTGACTTTCCAGACTTCAGAGATACAATGAAACTAACATGGAATTTTTTTTAATTAAAAAACAATCCATTTAACTTAAACTTTTTATGGACAAAGATGTTAAAGAGCTTTTTCTCTAACATTTGGATAGACCAATGCTATTTGTTAGCCTCTTTTGTCAGTTTAGTGCTTAGCAAGGCAAAAGACATTCCAGCTGCACATCTAATCTCAACAGAAGATTGATATTTTTTCTTCTCTCAGTATTTAAAAGACACTAAACAAGAAAATAGTTTGTTCTAAAACTGAAATGCTGACTCTAAGGTTGTAATAAAACACTTGAACTTTGTATCATGTTACCTCTAACGTCCTCCAGAATTCAAAACTCTGAGTTTGATTTTTGAAAAGGTTAAACGTTACAGGGCAGAATTTTATTTCTGTATACT
This sequence comes from Cheilinus undulatus, assembly GCF_018320785.1. NCBI lineage: Eukaryota > Metazoa > Chordata > Actinopteri > Labriformes > Labridae > Cheilinus > Cheilinus undulatus. The sequence goes on along the minus strand of NC_054877.1, from coordinate 13,091,481 downwards.
TTCTACTTTTTTTTATTTTGAGAAATCATGAACTGTGTCAGAGGGGAACGAGTTGAAAGAGAGAAATAATGGCTGGATGACGGGCAACTGTTGCGACCCTCCTCCCCTTAGGAAACACAGCCATCATGTTGTCAGGCCGTATCGATCCAGGAGAAAGAGTGAAAGAGACTGTGCTGAGGAGAGAGAGGGCGAAAGAAAGATGGAGAGGCTGAGACGTGTAGGGATGAAAGTAAAGAAGGGAGGAATGTTCATTTCTAAAAGTGGCCTGTGCGATTTTTATCATGCCCAGTGAAAGGGGTGACATTTCAGTAATGCTTTATTCCTCACTTTGGCATTTCAAATTAATAAAAGCCTCTAATAACTATGCAGATTGAAAAGATGGAGGATGAGTTGACACACAATGAGCTAACACAGTGAACAATGCAGCAATTTCCCCCTCGCTGTCTCTCCTTCTTTCATTCGCTCACTCAATTTCATCCCAGTTTCTAGCAATTTCTCTGTGATGACCCCTGTATCTCATTGTAAAGGGCTGAGAGCTGAGTCTGCGTCCTCTGATTTTCTCCTCAATGAGAGAATACTTAGGATTCTTTAGTGGCAGATTTTCATGTGTTTTAGAGCTTCTTATATGAAAGCACCGTGAATCTAAATCAATAATGTAATGATTTTGGAATAATTCATCTGCGGCTGTTAGGCTGGAGGCATTCAAGGGTAACAAATGGATTTGATTTCGGTGTTTTGCTTTAAATTAGTTTGAACTATATGGTCTCACAAGAGGGTAGAAAGTTAGGGCTGTTCATACTCAACACTTAGTTCAATGGAATTGCATCTGTGAGCATCATTAATGGAAGTAAACTTATGTTTTTATGTTGTTTTGACCAAAAAGGTGACAATGCACAGGCTAATATATAGAATAAGCTAATATCAAGCAGTCAAGTACCATGAATGTATAAAGGAGTTTAACAATTTATGATTATTATTCATTTATTATGTCTTTCTATACAAAAAGATAATAAGAGTGATGTAGTTATCGATTCTGTGTTTAAGCATTATGCTAAGGCTTAAGGGGATCATTGTAGCTTAGCACAAGGACTGAAAGGAAACAGCTAGCCTAAAATGAGCACAACTAGAATGATTCTTTCAACTTTCTGCCTTCACATACTGCAGCCTGCAGCACTGAAGCTTACCAAGTGTCATTGCACTGGTTTTAGGCCCTGCTACAAGAGGAGGGGCTACATGTCAACATAGTAATACACCATTTTCTTGAGTCCTGTGTTGCAATAATCAGTCCAGTTGTTCCAAATATCCTTATTTTAATTACAATAAAGACAAGAGTCTGAACAGGTTTCAATGCCAGTTTGACTCACTGAGTCCCAACTAAGAAATAAGAGTACAATGGAAGAGAGTTTGTGTCAGTTTTCTGTGATGTTCTTCTTCTCTTTTGGTGCATTCCCGTGGCAGAAACACAGCGCCATGTACAGGCTTGGCATATGCAGCGTTACCAGTGGTTTCCAGTGGTTTCATGCTTACGCGGATATTTCCTTAAATGATCCCCTCTTTACGGAAAACTTTTTCAAAATGAAACGGCAATATATCGTTTTCGTCTCCATTTGGACAGGGCCTTAAGAGGAAAGACAGAGCTTTGACAGCAGGGAGACAAAGGCAACACGCAGCAAACTCATGCCTGGTATGAAAGCTGTTATGGCAGCAACAGCTGCAAGCAGCTAAACATACTGGTCATACTGAAAAAATGGTTACTGTATAGGAACAGCGAGGAGCACTAGTGACGTCACAGTACCAGCATGGACCAAAACATGGCAGCCCCCTGGTGGGTTTGTAAACTCAAATTTACTCAAAATGCAGATATCTAATGAGTTCTTTAGTTCAATATACATATGAGAGATACAAATATCTATCTAACAAGATGAACTAGTCTGATCAACCAGGGTTACTTTTAATCAGACACTGTTATGTATCATCATATAATTACCTTTCAGCATGTTTAGTATGAGAGAATAACTGTTATCATGATATTACCATTATCATATTGCATCACATCACATCCTGTCCCATCCAGGGTTTTTCTTGACCAGCACTCTGAGGCTGGACTGTCATTTTAACCTAAAAGAAATAACTATTTTGGTCTAACAAAAAATAATTGTTTAAATAATTTTATTTTCCTCTAAAATTGGGATTGAACGATTTTGGAAAATAATCTAATTATGATTATTTTCCCCAATATCACAATTGTGTTTTGACATGCAATTATTCCTTTACTTTCTTTTATTCCTAAACAAGGGCTGAACAATTCTTTAAAAGTGCCTCAGTCTGACGATTTGGACTCATATTGCAGATTCACTATGAATTATTGCATTGAAGGGTTTTTGTCATTCTTATATTTAATAAGAAAAAAATACAAAAATGAAGAAGGTAGGATTTTGTTTGTAGAGTGTTCTTAAATAAATGGCACCTGAATGATTGCATGATAGGCCATGCATAATATCCCTGCTGCAAAAAACATGTTTAAAACTGCTATTTTGACACAAATTTCATGTCAAAGAAATATTGCACCTTTTGCATTTTGAAAATTGCAGCAGGCCATATTGAGATTTAATCTAATTTTGAATTAATTGCCCAGCCCTATCCAAAATGCATATTTTTAGACTTCAACAAAGAGAGCCATCCCTGTCACCTATGTGAAATCCAGCGAGAAGGGGATGAATGAGATATTTCGCCATGTTATTGATGTAAGCCAGGGAAAACTGCAAAGAGCCTGAAGCAGAACATAGGCATGGAAAACCTCAGCTTTTATCAAGAATGGACAGAATGTGTTTAACATCCTATCAAAGTCACATTTTCTGGATTTGATCATCTTCTTGGGGCTGGATGGGAAGCTGTGGAGGAGTCTGATGTAATTGATGATCACTACCCTAGGAAGTCACTACTCATGGTTATTTCTGGCCAAGGCACCATCACAGCTTCTAACTGCCTCTTATGCTCCAGACACCTTTTAAAACTGTTCTTTGTTTACCAGACTGTGGACTGTTAGTGAGCTTTATGGTAACTTTGTCAAGGGCAGACCTCTGCTTCTAGTCTTTAAACCAAGCTAAGCTAATTACCTCCTGACTCTGGCTCAAAACAAAGCAGACATGAGATTAAGATTGATCTTTCCATCTGACACTGAGAACCAAAGCATATTAGTGCATCACTACAAGTGTTAAACTTTCATGCTGAGGGTGCTATAGAAACGTAAGAGTCGTTTTACTTCAGTAGTGCAGCATGTGTGCAGAACTGAACATGAAAATCAAAAGCTTTGACAGTCTCTGTGTTTAACAGTTGAGCAGTCTTGTCGTGTTGGTGAATCCTCCCTTATCTTAAGTGTGTTTTAAAGGATTTAGCTCAGTTTAAGCTGAGGAGAAACAAACCTCCAACCCTTACATTGTTGGCGTTTCCCTGCAGCCCTGCCAGATCAAAAGAGGTGCCTGTAAATTCATCTGATGTGTTTATTTTGCACTAAAATTTCTGCCCGCTTTTAAGTATTCTGTCTAAAGTTCTCTTGACAAGAGAGATTTCCATTTTTACCACACAGGCAGGCGAGGTTTTATCCAGCTCTGCTTTGGAATACAGAGCGCCGCAAAGCGAGGGGGAGAATTAAACATCCTCTCATTATAGCAATGTTAAAGCTTTTTATTGAATCCTGACATCAGAGAGAGTCTAATCCCACACACAAGCAGGCTCACACATGCTGATATGTGCAGCCACGCTCACACAAACATACTAATGCACGGGGAATATACAGGTATGCTTATTGACAGACACATTTACACACAAACACAGCAAATGCACATGCACAGAAGGCTTGGATTCAGTGCTGCATGTGTAAACACAAAGGTTTTCATACCCACATGAAAGCCCACCACTATCATCTTCCAATAATAAGGCGGTGTTAAATTTACCCCAGTGGGACTCGGCCACATGGGACAGATAATGAGACCAGGTGTTAATTAATGTGGAGTGCGTTTCCCCTCGTCTGCCTACGCCCCGTGAATCCCAATCAATGCCACGGCCCTGGATCGAGGCGCGGCTGATTTGCCAAGCAGCGCACTTCAAAAAGCCAGACTGGCTGAGCCGCAGGGCCTCAAAGGGACTGCTCTGGCGAGGGCTGTGTTCCAAAGGGCGGAGGGCTTGGCATGCGGCAAAACACAAACACGAGCGGTGGGAAAAGTTTGTGTTTTTTTTTTGATCAGACGTCTGTAAGGATAGCAAGTTACAGCCGTCGCCTCTGCACCCTCTGATGTGCTGTTTATCCGACCACCTGATGAATGTGTTTTCATTTTGTTTACAGTGTGCAGCCTTGAACGTGACACTTAAAGGAGCACACTGATGTGTCTTCGCAAGCTTTACCTTTGAAACTTCAAATCATTTCCATCCTATATTTTACCCATCAGACTACATCTGTAGAATTTCCGGGGTTTTTTATTTCCAGTAACCCAAGCAGCTATTTTCTCATTAAACTCAGACTCTGGATGTTTAAGGGACCACGGCAAAAATAATAAAAAAGGGCACCTGCTGTCTGCTGTGAGGAACAAGCTCAGATATTTGTATCGACTGCACCTCTGTAATAGAGTAATTAGTAACTATTTCACTATTTATTTCACAAAGATACACAAGTGAGGATGTGAGTGAGAATGAACTTCATAGCACTGTTTTGCATTTGCTCCACTATTGGACATGTGCCTTCTAGAGTTCACTTTATCAGGTTTTGCCCATTGAGAGGGTACTTTATCACGTTTTGGCTACTTAAAGGGTATCAAAAAGGGCAGATCTGGAATTTTTCCCCTTAGAGGGAATCTTATAGTGCATTTTTTCAAATTCTGCCCACTTACAGCCCACCAAGGAGGCAGCTATTAAATTCTGCCAACTTATTGGCATCCAGAGATGGCACTTGTCGAATTTTGTCAATTTAAAGGGAATCCTAAAGGGAACCCAAATTCAAAATTTTCCCAGTTGGGAAGCAAAGAGGGTCCTTTGTCAAATATCTCCACTTACAGGGTACCAAAGAGGAAAGTTTGTCCAATTTTTCCACTTAAGGGGAATCAAAGAGTGATTTTTGTCAGATTTTGTCATCTTGACAATATTCTGTGGGGAACTCTTATATTTTGCCCACCTGAAGGGGATCAAAGTCGGCACATAATCCAATTTGGCCCACTTAAACAGCACCAAAGTAGGAACTCAGTCCAATTTGGCCTGCCTAGAGGGCATTAAGTAGATACTTAGTCAAATTTTGCCTACTTGGAGGGCATAAAGTAGGCTCTTTGTTATGCCAATAGAAATCACCCAAGGAGGCAGATAGGCCAATTTGGCCCACTTGGAAGGCACTAAAGAAGACACTGCCAAATTTGGTCCTCTTAAAAGAAACCAAAGAGGGTCCTTGCCAAATTGGCCCACTTGGAGGTCACCAAAGTATGCACTTGGTCAAATTTATGCCACTAGAAATCACCAAAGTAGACACGTAGTAGGCACATTTGGCCAACCTGGAAGGCACTAAAGTAGACAGTCAAATTTTCCCCAATTGGAAGGGACCAAACTAGTCACTTGGTCAAATTTGAAGGCACCAAAGAGAGTCCTTGTCAAATTTTGCCTTCTTGGAGTGCACCCATGTAGACACTTGGTCAAATCTGGCCTACTTAGAAGGTGCCAAAGTTGGCACATAGACAAGTCTGGCCCTCTTAGAAGCCACTAAAGTAGACAGTTAAATTTTTCCCATTTAGAGGCCACAAAAGAGGGTCCTTGTCAAATTTTGCTCACTTGGAGGTCACCAAAGTAGGCACTTGGTCAAATTTATGCCACTAGAAATCCACAAAGTAGACATGTAGTCCAATTTGGCACACTTGGAAGGCACTACAGAAGACAGTTACATTTTCCCCAATTGGAAGGGACCAAACTAGTCACTTGGTCAAATTTGGCCAACTTAGAAGGCACCAAAGTAGGCATTTTATGAAATACTTTCCAATCAGGTTTCAGCGCTGTAGACACTTAGTCAAATTGGGCCCTCTTTGGAGGGGTTCTAAGAGGACATATAACCATATTTATCCTCCATAGGTGTCCTTAAGAGGGCACTTTAGCTGCAGTTTTTTCAGGCACTTTTTCATGATGGGGAACTGAGTGTAGATTAATTAAAATACATCTAAGAGAAATGAAAAAAGTGAAGGGGGTCTGAATACTAAATCTGAATGCACTTTATGTCTTTTGTACGAAAGCCTTAAAAAGATGTTGTTGTTGATGAAGATGACAGTGATGATGATTTTGCAGAGGATATCGCCATCATGATCCTTGAATATTAGCCTGCAACCAGACCTGAGTTTTGGTGCACTGATTTTCATACCACTTAAAGAATGTAAGTCAGTGGTTAGCTGTACTGGTAGTAAAGGTACTTTAACCTGTGTTGAAAATGGCATCAGCTCTGTAGAACATTAAATGAGCATTAGATGGCATGAAATGAAGTAAAATGATTACAAAATACAGAATACCAGTAACATGCTTGAGTGTCAGGGTTCCTACATTCAGTAATCCATCACATGTCCTTATCACTTCAGTTATTAAACCATCATGTTAGATCGTCTCTCTCAAACATGCATGATGCTCCATTTTCATTATCCCCTGTCAAGTCTCCGCAGTCCGTAACCCTCCAACCTTAGATGTGATATGATGGAGCACTCACAGGTCAGATGAGCAATCCTCCCGTCCTTCATTCCTCTGAAGGTCAGAAGAATGAAAAGCCTGGCTCTGTTGTGAGCCACTGCTGGCCCTGACTGCAGGTCATTAAAGCTCTATTGAGTTTCTGCCAAAGCTCTGACTCTCCCAATATCTCACCATGGCTCATCTCAGCTGTCTCTTCCGTCAGAGTTTATACGGAGCCCTGAAAGGATCAACACCCAGCCTCTGTGTTCACTATACACTCCAGCGTTCCCACTCCTAAAAAGCCGACCTAGATCTACCTTGATATCATCCTTTTTCCGGCCCGTCCTCTGTGTATCACAACAAACGTATCATCCTCAGTCATACTGAGGTACAGTGTGAGTGCAGGGGAAAGAGAGCTCGCCTTTTCTTCTTTGACTGAAAGTTGAGAATTTATTGTGGTCTCTGATGGGTATCTTTTGCTTTTGTCAAGTGGTGCTTCAGCTCTAGTCATCATCCCTTTTTGTAACCTGGATCAACTCCCTGAGCACTGAATCACAGGCGAGCGATATCAGCAAGCTGTCATTTGTCAAAGCCTCCTCCTCTGGTGCACCCCGTGAATGAGGATGGGCACTCAGAGGTGTGATAGAGGGGGTTTGGGCCAGCGATAGGTCTGCAGGTGTCATGCGGCAGGTTAGGAGGTGTAAGGCCAAGCAGGATGATGGGATGATTAATCCAGCAACACCTCCGCTCCAGAGGGAGAGAGAGTCCTCTTACAGCAGCAGAGAGCCTGAGTACAGCTCAAAGTCTAAAGTACACACAGGTCACTGACACTTTTATTTAATATAACTACACGTTTCAGGCTTATAGGTGTTTTAAATGTCACAGAGAGCATCAAGTTTAAAGGAAATTCTGGTTTATTACAATTTTCTTCTAATTTCCTTTATTATTTTTGGCTTAACATTGCATTATAGTGGTTGCAGTAATAATTTCCCACTTGCCTAAATTGCTATAACTGGGAACTGCATTTCTAAGGATACAACCACACAAAGCAGCCAATGTTAAATACTGTAATATCTGTTTTCAATAACAGCAAACATGAGTGGACAATGTTAAACCCATCATTCTGTTGTAAAAAACGATTACATTTACCATAGGCCAAGTTTGCAGATGAATGAAAGTTCCTGGTGAAATAACTTAAGTTAAAGGTATAGTACACAACTTTCAGAGTAGATGTCTTGTAGAAGTTCCACTTTAGCAGCAGTCTCTTTGACTCAATCAAAGATTTTCTTTTGCTGAAGCACATAATTTCCACTACTCCCATCTCTTTCAGAGTTCAAACTGAGTTCAGGTGTTTGTAGGACTGATACCTTTTCAAATGTTCAGTCTGTTGGTTCTAGTTGAACTGTCACTTTGCCATTGTGCATCTACTGAAAGCATCTCTGAGTTGAGACCTGTCATCCCCACCTGGTGGCAGGTTTCACTGTTGGACAAAGAGTTCACATCTAAAAGACGGTGCACTATATGGACAAAAGCATCGGCCACACCTGTTGATTACTGAACTCAGGTGTTTCAAACAGACCAGTTGCCAGAGGTGTATAAAATCAAGCACCCAGCAATGCAGTCTCCATTTGCAAACATTAGTGATGGGTCGTTCTTGAGAGCTCAGTGACTTCAAGCGTGGTACTGTGACAGATGCCACCTTTGCAATAAGAAGGGTCATGAAATTTCATCTCTACCAGATAATCTACAGTCAGCTGTAAGTCAGTGGTTCCCAACCTGGGGTCCAAGACCCCTTGAGGGGTTGCAAGGCTTTGTCAGGGCAGAGGTTGTCAAAATTAGATTTACAAATATTAAGTAAGATCATGATAAAGCACTTAAAAATGGTGATACTTTCTTTTTCTTTTGGAAAGAAAAACCTGCGAAGAGCCGCTTCCTTGAAACAGTTAAAAAATGGATGTTGAATTTTGACAGCAACATGACAATATAACTTTTTGTTCTGGTATTGGGGGAGCTCGGCCTATCTTAGAAACGAGTAGGGGGGTCTCCAAAGAAAAATGGTTGGGACCCACTGCTGTAAGTGACACTAGGTTTATTAGAAAGTGGAAGTGTTTAGGTTAGGAATGACAGCAACTCAGCCATGAAGAAAAAGACCATGTAAAATCACAGAGCAGTGGCAATGACCGCTAATGTCACCAACACACATTAAAGTCCCTGTAAAGTGAAATCTAAACTTTGTGTCTTAACACACTACATATGTTGGAATAGCCCTGCTGTAAAACATGTCAAACACTGAGGTCTACATGTGACTGAATTTTTGTTTCAGACAGTGAGAAAGTTGTTTACCTCTTTCCTGGCTTGGTTTTGTTTGAGAAGTGCAAATAAGCCTGTGACATCACAACAGTATTGATAGGGAATAGGCCTAACGCTACAATGATACAGCCAGTTACATGCTGTGTTCTTGTTTATTGTGAGATGAATTTCCCAAATCAATCAGCCACAGTGGACTAACATCATTAAGAGTATCATAATGGAGAAATTTGTGCCAGAAAACAGTAAATTTAATCTCCAACTTCTTTCTCTTTTCTGGCACAGAGCCAGGCAGCTGCACTCTGCAATCCTCACATCACCAAGTCCAAAGCCAGGTGTCAGATGGATTGAAGTAAAGCACACCAAATCTGGACTGTGGAGCAGTGGATTTGTGTTCTGTGGAGTGACAAATCATGCTTTTCTGTTTAACTGTCAGATAGTCGAAATCAGGCTCATTTGTGAAAGACACATCTTTTATTACTTGGTTGTTTATCTGACTAGGTTAATAGTGTGTCAGTATTTCAACTAAAAACAAAACAAGGGAGAAAATCTGCTAATGTTATTGTTATATGCTTTATGCATATAGGCATTTTCTGATGATTACTGTAGTGTGCAGGACCATTTAGAGCTTTAACCTACTCAATTTCCTCCATTATTATCAGGGTTCGTCCCCTATCTGACATTTGTGTGCCATCCGTCTGTACAGTAGTTATTGTTTGTGCATGTATAAAGTACCTATACAGATGCTCTGTATGTATAGTATATGGCTTTGTCTGCAGGTCGTAGGGGTTGCAGAAGCTCTGTCATTAAGAACCAATCAAAATTTATGAATCATTATTTGATTGACACATAATTTGATTAGCTGTAATTTCTCCGCCTAACATGAGCACCATTATTATTCCCTTCCAGTATTGTTGTGGCTGAACTGCTGTGTAATTTATGTGCTGAATGATCTCTTTATACGCTCTGAGTCTCTGTTCAAACCCAAAATAAATTTCCCCTAGGACAGTTTGGTAACTGATAGCACAAATTTTCTTCTTTTTTTTCCCTGGAAAAATTGCCGGAGTCAAACGAAGTCAAGCCAAATTAATTTAGTAAGCATTTACCAAGCGTAGCTTCTCGTCCTGGAGAGAATTACAGACAAATAAAGCAACAAGAATGTCTCAAACTTCCAGCTAAAATGTCACATCAGTGAAGGAACAAGCTCGCCTTAAGGGAGATGACTTGAGTAGCAAGCTGTGGTGAGTTCAATCTGTAATCTGAGCTTCAAGTCCAGGAATCCATCAACTAAACTGATTGGTTGGATTGCCTGCACACATCCTTCACCAGCAGCTGTCACGGGCCACAGGATTTATCTGCAGAGCCACATCTCGTGTCAAAAGCCACATCAACAGGTTACGCTTTATCAGTCACACAGGCTGTATGTCAGTCATTTAAGCATCGGCCTCACATCACAACATCGACTAACCACTCATATGCATGTTTGTATTTGTATTTCCCCTCTTTTGTATGTTAGCACTGTCAGTATATCCAATATGAAAGAAAGCAGCTCTTAAAGTTCATGTTTGTGTCGGTATCTCAAAGATTTTATAGATGTGCCACAAATTTATTCTGCCTGTGCTCTTTGCTCTGTCACGGTTTGTGGATTCCTGTAATAGAAACTTCAATAAACCACTGAACAAAACCATGAAATTACATCTAAATATCTGCAGAGCCGTCCTGACAGTCAGCAAAGATGTCCTGATTGTTTGGTATGGCAGTGAATGACATTTGGATGTACATGCCCAGCTCAAGTCTCCTCGTCTTCCCTTGTTCTCCTGCTCTCTTACTCTGTGACACCCTGATATTGGATTGACCTTATAGGCTGCAGAGATCAGGACGTCATTAGCTGCGACCATCCGCAGACTCGCTGCTTCGGCTGGGCCTCCTGCATTAAGCCGCGGCCCCCGGTCGGATCATATAGCATTGATAGAAAGCAGCTGGGCTCAGTTACACAGCAGCAGTGGTGGCAGTAGAGATGTCAGCAATACCAACAAGAGACAGGTCATTAGAAGCCCTGGCAGGGCTGTTTGCAATGTCAATAGGTGTGGAGTTTGGAGGGCTGTCACACAGCTGTGACATGGGCTGATAGGAGTCCTTTAAATAACAGGGTAAATTTATTGTCTTTAAAGGATTATTGCATTTTAAACATCCTTCAGTGTGGTCTAGAAGAAATCTGACACTGTTCTCAACATAAGATGGTTATGAATTTACAAACTTCTAGATACGTGTAGTTTTTACACCTCTGTCCCAATTCAGGAGCTGCATCCTTGATAGGTTACATGACAGGACTAATTCACAACAGCAGTTAAAGGCTGCCCCATTTCAAGGGTTCCTTCAACAGTCAACAAACAGATTCTTTGCAAGGGAAACAAAGAAGAGAAAGACTGATACACATGTACCAAAAGCCAGGGTTGCTATGGCTTACCATTAAATTGTCTCTACATTGTCTCAACATAGCTACATTTCATACTGAAAAAGTAACCTGCCATGTTACCGTGTTACATACTAACAAAAGTAACTCTCTACATTACTGAATAACATATTGTTACTGTGTTACATAACATACTGTTACTGTGTTACATACTGACAAACTTAACTCTAAACATTACTGAATTACATACTGTTACAATATGGCTGCTACTGGTTTTACTGTTTGTTTTTTTTATCGACAAAAGAAACTCTCTACATAAACAAATTATTTACTGTTACAATGTGACAAAAGTCTCTCTCTAAATAACTGAAATACAAGCTCTTGCAATGCTGCATAAAGTAACTATGAAAATTTGACAAAAGTACATCGCGACATAACCAAATTATTTACTGTGACGTTACAAAAGTTACTCTCTACTGAATTACATATTGGTACAGTGTAACAATACAATATACCAATACAATACTGTTACTGTGTTACAGTGGCAAAAGTAATTCACTACATTTGTGAAATACATGCTGTTATAATGTCACCTACTGTAACAATATCACATAGTGACAAAAGTAACTCAGCATTACTGAGATATATACAGTTACCATGTTATCAAGTTATAAACTATAACTGGGTTAAATAATGACAAAAGTAACTCACTACATTACAATATAACATACTTTTATCATGTAACAAACTATAAGTAAGTTGCAATGTAACAAATTATCTAGGGCTGCCTTGAATATGTCACCATGTTGCAAACTATAACTATGTTACATACCAACGAGAGTGACTCGCTTTGTCACTGAAGCACATTTTGTTATTGAGTTACACTGTTTTCGTGTTAGACATATCGACAAAAGTAACACACAACATTTCTGAAATACATCCTGCCACTTTACATAGTGTTATTATGTTATATACTTTATATACGTCTATGTTACCATGCAACGTACTGTCACTGTATTACATATTGACAAAAGTACCTTACTATGTTGCTGAAATACATGCTGTAATGTGAACATAGTTCATTACTGAACTATGTTCACATTACCAGGTTACATACTGTTACTGTGTAACATACTAACAAAAGTAACCCACTACATTACTGAACTATGTTTACATAATCATGTTACATTCTGTTACTGCATAACAGACTGACAAAAGTAACCCACTGCATTAGTGAACTATGTTTACGTTAGCATGTTACACATGTTACTGTGTAACATACTGACAAAAGTAACCCACTATGTTACTGAATTACATACTGTCCCAGTGTTACAAACTCTGTCTAGCATACTGACAAAAGTAACCCACTTCATTACTGAACTAAATTTATGTAGCCATGTTATAAACCAAAACTGTGTAACATACTTACAAATGTTACTTGATTACAGAATTGCATACTATCACCATGTTGCCATGTTACAAACTATAACTATGTCTTACTGACAAATGTAGCTTCTTTGACTGCTTAACCTGCTGTACCTGTGTTAAAAACTGTTACTGTTACTATTACTATTATAGGAAGAATATTAATTAGATGTAAGTGCAGGATTATCAGCATTCATCAGAAAATACAATAATTAGCAACATTTCAAGTATAAAAATCTATGCAGCTCTCTACATTCTGTCATCACCATGTCATATTTTGGTTGAAAATGATTCAATGGTAACCTTCAACTTCAATTATAACCCACTCAGCATCATGCTTTCATGGCAGCAGTTCTTTTCTAAGGGTATTTTTCCATTGGTCGATAACTCATTTTTGCACAAAACTCTTGTTTCTCTCCAACTCTCTGCTGACTATTCCTCTCTCCCTCAGCTGTGATCACAGGAGAAGGATCAAGCTGAGAGGGCTTATTGTTTTCCAATAGCTGCCCCCGGCATTGTACTGCAGCCCCGAGTCTTAAATGACCACAGAGGCTATTGATCCTCATAATGCATTGTTTTTGTTGTTAAATAACCACCACAGGAAATCCGATGAAAGGTCCTGACCTTTCTGTGTCACTATCACTCCGCCTCCACTGGACTTTATGAAAGCATTCCAACATGCAGTAGATTTGGAAAAACAAATCCTGCAGGTGTCACTTAATGTTAATGTAAAAGGGCTTTTTAAAAAAGTTTGTCCACAGCCAGCCCCTGTATGTGACCCGGCTGCTTGGTTAGAGCGATCACTTCCCTGAAGGCCTGAAGTCGAGTCAGACGGCGAGAGAAAATGATTATAGATTGAATTTATGACCGCTTTGCACTGGTCTCTGAACACATCTTCTGCCGGCGTGATGAAGCAAATTTCTCTCCTTTTAAAGCTTCTATTTACCCTGCTTCTCACTGTTCAGCCGGGAAATTGTTTTTCTCATTAGCCACGGACGCTGCGGTCTGACTTCTTTATATCATCAGCGAATGAGGCTTCCATTCTGGTAGATGGAAAGGCAGCCACCCTGCTGCTTGCCCTGAACATTGCTGTGACAACAAATGAAAGACATTTTAAGTGAAAATGCATGCTCTTGAATGACAACAGGGAGAATCTGTCTCTCTTACTCTGTGTCTTTTTCCCTCCCTCTCTGCACGGTCAAGGTCTAAGCGGACCTCAGAGGCAGTTTGGGGAAAATATAACAAGCCACATCATCAGCAAACAGTTGACACAAGTGCGGTTTATCGTCCCTGTGGCCAAACATCCTCTCGATTACCCTCTCCCTTTAAGATTTCTCTCTGTTTCTCTTTCTGTTTTCAGGCTACACTCTGGCCTTTCAAGCTTCTTGCTGGATCTGTGTGGGTGTTAGAGAACACTTTTAGCAACCGAGATCTCTCTTTTAAAGAAACACATTGCTAAAAGGCCTCTACGATTATACTCCCACTCTCTGCTATTCTCTTTCTCTCTCTGTCTTATGGCAGTATAACCCTTATTACCCTCCTAATTGGATCACGCAATGCTCCTTTGAGTCAGCAGAGCAAGCCTAGTGACCCACAATCCCTTAGTCTGCCTCTACCTCGGCACAAAGTTATCGCTTGTAGCGTGTTACTGATAGCACATCAGAGTCCCAGAGTGAATAAAATGAATAAGAAGTTCTGGATCTAAAAACAAGGAACTCATGGATTCATCTTTCTAAGGAGATGATAAACATCAAGGAGCTTTTTTTCTTGGAGCAAGAGGAATTTAGGGTTTTTACTCAAAGACAGAATAGCAGCCATTGGTCTTTTCAAATGAAATATAATGGCGTCTGCTTATCAGTATTCCTGCCAGCGATCTGCGCCCGACAAAGTGGCAGACTGAGCTGAATGCACGGAAAGATAAGCGAGTAATGTTGCAGATAGCACTGTTCTCACCTTTAGATAATTTTGCGTGTAGAGTGTCGGATGATTGCTGATTATCGAACCGCTTTACAGTTGATCTGAATCTCATCTGCACTTAACCTCATTGTTCCTGGAGCAGAGGTGAGAGGAATGTCAATTGGAGCAAGTCTTGTGCTCTCTGGCTCTGTTTCAGCTCTCTCTCTATCTCTCTCCCCGTTCCTTCACACTTCCACACTGCACACAAACACATTCAGAGCTCTCTATCCCCCCTCTCACAAACAAACACAAACGCATCAAGAGCTCCTCTTTCTCCCTGCAAACACGCTCGCACAAACAGCCAGACTCCTCCAGTTGGATGTCTGTGGTACAGAGCAGACGCGGGCCCATGAAAAATGCATGTCCCTTTGCGTGTTTCATAAGAAACACTCATCGGGATTCTATTCCCATCCCAGCAGAGATACCACACAGGAATATCAATTACACTGGTAATTTGGGTGTCAGTGTAGGCAGGAATGGTTGCTGAACGGGAATCTAGGATCCACAGTGTCATCTTAATGAGAGGGTCAGAGTCGCCAGGAGCTCTGGGGGCAGCATTCCTAGTGCAGATTATAAAATACACGCTGGCCTGAGTGTGATAGAAAGGAGAACGGAGCTGGAATCATGATGGGATGGCGAGGTAACGAGGCACTGGAAAATAAATAACCCGGACCAACAGCTGACCCGGGAGATGCTTCTGGGTTTTGTTATAGTGAGGGTGGAACTGTAACAGCCATGTGCTTTAAAACCAACAAGCAGTGGTGGATAGTGTGCAATTCTCCAGGGGCAGCACAATTTTTCACAGATGGACCAGGATGCACAGTGCTGGGAAGAAGAATTTGCCCTCTTCCTGATGTCTTTTTGAATGTTTCAGCTCAATGAAAAAATGTTAATATCAGACAAAGATAACCTGAGTAAATACAAAATACACATTTTAAAAGATGATTTCATTCATTACAGGAAAAAAGCCATTCAAACCCACCCGGCCCAATATGAAAAAGCAATTGCCCCCTAAACCTAAAAACTGGTTGCGCCACCCTTGACAGCAACATCTGCAAGCAAGCATTTGTGATAACTTGCAATGAGTCTTTCACATCACTGTGGAAGAATTTTGTCCCACTCCTCTTTGCATAATTGTTTCCATTCATCCACACAGGAGGGTTTTCAAGCATGAAGGGCCTGAATGAGGTCTCAATCTGATTTAAGTCCAGGCTTTGGCTAGGCCACTCCAAAACTTTCATTTTATTTTTCTAAGTCATTCAGAGGTGGCCTTACTGGTATGTTTCAGATCATAGTCCTGTTGCATAACCCAAGTATGCTTGGGCTTGAGATCATGAAGCAATGGATGGACATTTTCCTTCAAGATTTTTTGGTAGAGAGCAGAATTCATGATTGTTTCAATTACGGCAAGTTGTCGTATGGCCCATTTATACGCTACGTTTGAAACGCATACGGATACGGACAGATTATTCTGTCCATACTCTGTTGATTTCATCTGTATTTTTGTCTGTTCTCCCTAAGTTCACTGATACCAACCAAACATTGCGATATCACCGCCAGTTGTGGGGGCAGAGTTGAGGCAACTGTTTAACCCAGAATAGCAACATAAAACAAAGAGGAATTACTTGAGGAAATATAGCTAGAATAATGAGTCAGCTGTTAGATAATACAAACATGGTGTTAGCTCACCTGGGCATGAAGACAGACAACTACAAGGGCACAGTTAAGCAGAGAAGGGACTGTTCTTTCTTCAGACTATGGGACAGGCGGAGCAGCATCGAAGTAGTTGTGAGGCTCAGTGACAGACCATGACCTCTAGTGGTTAAGTCTTTCACTGCCCACCCCAACATAAGAGATGCATGTCAGTATGAGGGCATAGACAATTAACTTCAAATCCTGAAGTATCCAAGCAGCCCCGGACCATCACTTTACCACCACGTTTGACTGTTGGAGTGATGGTCTCTTTAAGAATGCTGTGTTTTACACCAGAAATAATGGGACACACACCTTCCTAATGGTTAAAATTTTGCCTCGGCAGTCAACAGAATATTTTCCCAAATGTCTTGAAGATCATCAAGATGCTCTTGGCAAATGTGAGAACCTTTCTGTTTGTTTTGATCAGCAGTGGTTTTGGCCTTGGAACTTTCCCAGGGATGACACTGTTGCTCAGCGTCTGTCTCATTGTTGAATTATGAACACTAACCTTAAATGAGTCAAGTGAAGCCCGCAGGTCTTTAGGTGTTGTTCTGGGTTATTTTATGAACTCTTGGATGTGTGTTGATGCACTCTTGGAGTTATTTTGGTAGGCCAGCCACTCCTAGGAAGGTTCACCAATGTTCCAAGTTTTCTCCATTTGTGGGTAATGTCTCTCCCTATGGTCTACTGGAGTCCCAAAGCCTTAATTTAGTTTAGTTTAGTTTAGTTTAGTTTAGTTTAGTTTAGTTTAGTTTAGTTTAGCTTAGCTTAGTTTAGTTTAGTTTAGTTTAGTTAAGTTGTATCAGGGACTGTGTACACAAACTACATTAAGCTAAAAAAGAGGAGGAAGTGCCTATTCAAGTGCATTTCTCCCTCATTATGAGAAATTAATAAATGACAAAAATGTTATATGTCCTATAGTAAATATGTCTTATAATGACAATTTTTTTGTAGAACAGATTCCTCAATTCAAAACAGAAAGCAAACAGTGGAGATGGGTGGGGATGGGCAACACTGGGCAGAGCCAGTCTAAATTGTCATCCTGTGATTTTGTTTTGGTTGAGAGCCCCTGGTGGTGAAATTTTACACAACTTTTAAAACTCTTAATAGTATAGGACATCCAACCAATAAATGATGATTCAGCTCTTTTTTTTCTTTAAAATACATTCATGTCCAATGGAAAACTATGAATCTGCTTTTCTTGATAACTGTTAAAGGTATCTGATGTATTGCTAAGTGGTGAGTTAGAAAATAGTGTAGGTAAACTCTTTGGGGTTTGTTGTTTTCAGCTCTCTGTTCACACTGACTGAATTTCACTCATTTTAACATGCTAATGTTTACTCAGAGGCTCAACACAACAGCAGCAATATCAAAGCCTCATTGCAACCACTTTCAACCATTTGTGGATGGACAATCTTTAAAAAAGTGGTTTAAAATGCAGAAAAAGCGATTGCATTTTCACTGTTAACATTTGATTTCCAAATGCCATGTATGCCCTTTTTTAAGGGCACAAAGTAGTAAGAGTTCTATCCTTAAAATTCATATTTCTTCACTGCTTTTTTAAAGCATTCGTCAGTTTTGTAAAAAGTCTTCTTGCAAAAAGTTAAGCTGAAAATTTTCAGATATTTTCAGCCTGAGCCTTGATTTTTAATTCATTTCACCACCATGCTGATCGATTCAGATCAAACTTTCACGAGTCCTGCTGTAGAGTTTCCTTCTCCCCAGCTAGCAAGAAGAGGAGATCTGTGTCCCAAACCTGAAAAGGTTTACATTCCTGCTCTAAATATAAGGGCTTGTTTTCCCACATCATGACCCAAAAATGATCAGCTTCATTTTTCATCAAGGCCATTACACTCTGATTTTGCAAAATCTTTCAAACTGCGACCATAAAACATCTCAGTGTTGCACCATTATCATATTTAAAGACTAGCTGCAGTGTGAACTAACCGGGGTTAATCTGTGTCTTGTTACAGGAGAATCCGTACATGTGCAACAATGAATGTGACGCCAGCACTGAGGAGCTGGCTCATCCTCCAGAGTTGATGTTTGACTTCGAGGGTCGAAACCCTACGACTTTCTGGCAGTCGACGTCCTGGAGGAAATACCCCAAACCCCTCCAGGTCAACATCACTCTGTCGTGGAACAAAACCATCGAGCTGACAGATGACATCGTACTGACGTTTGAGTCTGGCCGTCCCGAGCAGATGGTCCTGGAAAAGTCACTCGACTACGGACGGACCTGGACCCCGTACCAGTTCTATGCCACCGACTGCCTGGATGCATTCACCATGGAACCCAAAACGGTGAATGACCTCACCCAGCGCACCCTGCTGGATATCATCTGCACTGAGGACTACTCTCGTGGCTATGTGTGGAAAAACGACAAGACGGTTCGTTTTGAGATCAAGGACCGCTTTGCCCTGTTTGCCGGGCCCCGGCTACACAACATGGCCTCGCTGTACGGCCAGCTGGATACCACCAAGAACCTGAGGGACTTCTTCACCATCACCGATCTGAGGATTAGGCTGCTGAAGCCAGCCACTGGAGCCACCATGGTGGATGAGAATAACCTGTCCAGATACTTTTACGCCATCTCTGACATCAAGGTGCAGGGCAGGTAAGACACGTTTAGATTAGTTTGAATGCTGTGGGAATGTTTGCCATCTTCAAAAGAACCTACAAGTGAATTCTTAAAACCTTTTCCACTCAACCTTATTTGGCATGACCGGTGGAGTTTTTCCGAAACATTTTTTTGCACCATTGTCCGGTACTAAAAAATCAATTTGAAAAATGCTGGAGAGTTGAATGAGTGAGGTTGACTGGGGTCAAGGTAGGATGAGATGAGTGGGGTCGAGGTTGCTGGAGTTACCTGGTTTGGCATCTCTCGTGTTATCTTTATGGAAGGAAAGGAGGAAAAAATGGGGTTTGGGGGATAGGGTCTTGGAAAGTGAAAATTTGAGAAAGGGTTAGACAGGCTTACATGTACACAAAGGTCATGGCACAGGAAAAAGAAAATAAAGTAAAGGACAGGTGATTGAATTGGTAAGAGAGACATCGTCCTTCTCTTAAACTTTGGTTATAACAACTTCTTACAAACAAAAGCTATGTTTTCTCTCAGTGCTACTCTCAAAAAACATCCCCTTTTTCCTTTATTATTTCGTGAAATTCCTTCTCCTAAGCCAAAACCAAAACTGGTGATCTTTAAAATGTGAATGATTTACATCGGTTTTCTTGTTGGTGATCCTAGCTACTGATTTTGCCTGTTTGTGCTGTCACTCACCAATCACACATGGAAATTGTAAATCCAAAGTTGAGATTTCACTCTGAATTAAACTGGCCTTGAAAAAAAAAAAGAATTCAGGTTCAAGAGAATCTGCATTTTGCTCAAGAATGCAAACCTAGGGAAGGGGGAACAAGAGTCTCATCGCATAGTCGAACACAGTGAACAACCAAAAAAAATGTGGATATACTTAAGCATAGGTGGGCTTCAATATAGTATTACTGCTTGTGCACATGCAGACGCACAGTTGTGCAGTTTGGGTATGATGTGATTTCTAATTGTTATAACCCCAAACCAGACAGAAGTCCTGGTCTTGCCAAAAGTACCACCTTTTTTTATTCTACTACCCAGCGCTTAATTTAACCTTTTTGCGCATCATCTGCTGTGGCTAGTAGTTTTCCAAACTTACTGGCCAATCTGAATTTCACTACACACAATTGTCATGCTGGATATATATAAGGTTGACTGTGGCAAGCTAAAATTTACTTGAAACAGATGTGCAATCCTTTGAAATTTAAATGAACACTGCACCTCCAACTTTAACCTATTTGTGGTCTTGTACAAAGTGGGAACACTTTCTACTTGTTTAGGAGGAAAATGGACCATTTTATGTGCAAAAATAAAGCCTCGTTACCATAAGAATCTACCACTGTAACAATTTCCACAAACTGGCTCTAACAGCCAACTTCAGGTTGAACAGAGCCTGGGAATTGTCACCGATAAATTCAACATGCCAAAGTGGCTGCATTTCCTACCATGGCCGATAACCACCTGTATTTACTGTATGGCAAGTGTCACTATCAAGCCCTACTTCCCAGGGGTGTAGCTAAGGATTTTTGGCCCCCAAACAGAAAATAATGCAGGGCCCCTCTTAACCAGCAAGCCAAGCACAAATATTGCATTGATATTTATGCACTCTAATGTACATTTAAACCATAATTTCCCTATTTCCCTATATATTTCCCTATATATATGAAATACCTGTTTTTATTAAAGAACATTTAATTGCATCATCTACACTGTCCTCATTTTTTCCGCTTTGTCTTCTGTCTTCTCCTCCTCTTCACAACCCCAAGAGAAACTTCTATTTTCCCTGCATTCCTCTCTTCCACTATTGTTACTTTGCTATCAGTCCCTGCTTTTTTCTCCTTCTATTCCGTCATCTTGCGCTCTGTTCCTGCTTTCTTCTCCTCCAGTTACCTCTTCCTGCTCTCTGCCCCTGCTTTCTTCTCCATCATCCTCCTCCTGCTTCTTGTCGCTTTCTTTATCTCCATCATCCTCATCCTGCTCTCTACCTCTTCTTTCTTCTATTCTATCATCTTCATCTTGCTCTCTGTCCCTGTTTTCTTCTCCTTCACCATCCTCCTCTTGCTCCTAATCCTTGTGTTTCTCGTCATCATAATCATCTTGCTCTCTAACCCTGCTTTTTCCGCCGCCATCCTCCTTATCTTGGTCTCTGTCCCTGCTTTCTTCTCCTCCATCATCCTTATCATGGTCTCTGTCCCTGCTTTCTTCTCCTCCATCATCCTTATCTCGGTCTCTGTCCCTGCTTTCTTCTCCTCCATCATCCTTATCTTGGTCTCTGTCCCTGCTTTCTTCTCCTCCATCATCCTTATCTTGGTCTCTGTCCCTGCTTTCTTCTCCTCCATCATCCTTATCTTGGTCTCTGTCTCTGCTTTCTTCTCCTCCATCATCCTTATCATGGTCTCTGTCCCTGCTTTCTTCTCCTCCATCATCCTTATCATGGTCTCTGTCCCTGCTTTCTTCTCCTCCATCATCCTTATCTTGGTCTCTGTCCCTGCTTTCTTCTCCTCCATCATCCTTATCTTGGTCTCTGTCCCTGCTTTCTTCTCCTCCATCATCTTCATCTTGCCCTCTGTCCCTTCTTTCTTGTCCTCCACAATCATCCTCCAAAAGTTGAGAGCTTTACAGCCAAATTTGTGTGATGCTGCACTGCATCAGTGATCTTTCAGTTCTTGTAGATGCAGGATTTGATAACTTCTGACTACTCATTCCTGTTATTTTGCACAATTTGATAGAATTTTGGCATTATAATTCTCAAAGACCTTCAGTACTGCTTACTTTGTTTTGCCAGTCATTTTTGATCCTGCAGCTTTCAGATGTTTGTCCTAATTAGTTCAATGTTAAGTAGATGATAAGGACTTGTTAATAAATTTGCCTGCTGAGGTGACCATTTGAAGGTGATCATTAAATCCTACAAACAGTGGTTTTGTGAAACATTGTGGTATATGCTACCTACTTTTAAACAACACTCTGACTTATCATCTTTTCCTTTCCTTGTCTTTGAGTTAAATTTTCCTCTTTGTAGAAACATCCTGATGATCTGTTAATTAAAGTTTTCATAGAAACTGGATCCAAATTTTGCCGTTTATGATTTCAGAATCACTTTCAACTCACTTGAAAAGCCACAGTCCAAACATGAACAAAAGTCTATGAATGCATTTGGATAAGGACATTACATCTATGATAACAACTGGCAGAATTTTATAAACTGCAAAGAGAGAAGCTTCAAAGCTGTTCCTTCGTTAGCCTAAGTCCTTCATAAATCCACGTCTGAGGGTTTACAAGGGCAAAGTGTTTCGTGGTCTGAAATGAGTTCAACCCAGCCCAAAATTCTCTTTCTAAAAAAAAAGTCTGAATCAGGAAATAAAAGCCGGCGCAGATACTGAACTCTCCTCTCCTAAATTACTTATTATAACCCTAACTTGACAAGGACAGAGGGCTGAGCTCGCCTCCTGTGAGCCGTGACGAGGAGAAGAGTTTTAATGCATGTCTCTTTGCATATTTTATGGCCGACACAGATCAAGATTCCACAGACATCTCGTTATCCCATAAGATCCCCATTAATGGGTCAGGTAGTAGATCATTTAGATAAATGTTTGGATTTAGAGAAGTTTGTAAGTAAAACTACGTAACATCATTGGTTGATGACTGTGAGAGTGGTAGTGAGAGCGTGCTTCTCTTTGACATACATTATTAGCTTTCTTACTGTGCAGATCTACAAACACAACCATTGATATTTTGTTTTTAAAAGCAGATTTTGTATTGCAGTAGTTTTAGGTATGTCGGTAAAGCCACTGCTTAATGGTTTGTCTTTATTTCTTACTCTGTCCATCATTCCAAACCCAGATACTGTCATCTTTAAGTTTTAACCTCATGGTGGTGCAAGAGGAAAAGTCAGCTCCTAGTCTGGATAGACAGCAGAGGAAAGTTTCAACAGTATGATGAAATATACAACTCAGTGTAAAGCAGAAGTTTGCCCCGAGTCAAACATCTCTGTTTGCAGAGTTACATTCAGTTACTTTATTATCGGCTCAGGTTCAGGCTGGTTCGTTCTTCTACCATTTAGAGAAGGAGGCGAGATAGATGAGGATAAAGTCAAAGTTAATCTTATGTTTTATGGCTCTTAATAGTGTGATTTATGGTCAAGTGGTATCTTTTTAGCAAAATGTCCTTCATTTCTGATGGGTTCTTCTGTGTTATTATTATAGAGACTTGTATTTTAAAAAGAGGACATTTGGGAGCAATCTTTTGTCTGGCTTGAGGCAAAGGATAAAGTTTTTTTGTGTTGTTGTAATAAGTGATAGTCATTAAATTAATTAAACACTATTGAATGAGCAGAAAGCAGAAAGCACATTATTTTAGTTTCATTAAAGCTGAATTTAAAAGTTGTTTTTCCTCTTGGGTACTCCAGTTAAAGACATGGATACAGAAGCAACACAATTATTTAGAGACATGTTGTAAAATCTGGTGTGCGAACTGCACTTCCAATCACAGCTGCACCCGCCCTAGCGAGACTGAAAATTCACCCGATTTAGTGTTTATTACAAGTGGCTGCTATGTTCTTCAGGATGTGCTGGAATACATAACAACACAGACCAGACAAGAGTTTGGAGCCACTTTTTAACCGCTTTTCTCCCCTGTTAGGTCATAATCCTGCATTAAAAGAAAACAGGGCATATAGAGTTGAGTAAATAAACTTCCATGGAGTGCTGATATGGCCAAAAACATCCCTAAGTAAGTCAACGGGTGACAGGTAAAAGAAGGAAGAGCTATTTGCAGGTTGTGAGTCTGTCTCACAACAATCACCTCAGTATGAGAGCTCAACTGTGCTATAGCTATTTCTATCAGGAGAGACTTAATACGAGTTTTACAAATTAAATGAAAGAGAAATGTGCAGAGTCGTTGGCAATTAGACTCCATTGTGATGACATCATGTACTTGAAGGGATAGTGAGGTAAACAGCAGGAATAGGATAACCCCCTATGGAGTCTAGACACTGGTGTTGTTGATGAGAGATGCAGGATCAGATGAGGACTAGACTTATGAGAAGCTGGCCCAGAAACAAATGAGGTGGATTGGAGGAGGAGACTGAGGTTTGCAGGATGAGATGAGCAGGAGACCTGAGAGGATCTGGACTAGATGTTGTTGAATTCAATGGAGGTGGCTAGGGTGGAGGAGGGTTGCAGCGAGTGAAAGGCTGAATGAGAAAGAGAGAATGACAGGTTTAAAATCTGATAGGTGCATGATGATTTGTCAAATGAGGTTGTGGCATAATCTGATTCGTTGAGTACTGAAGAGAGTGAACGCCCATAATCAGATGATCACCAGAGTGGGAAGGGAATGAATGGAAAAGGAAGAGATATGAATGAGTGTTGACTAATGAATGAGTAGAAACAGTCCTCCTTTCTTGAACTTTTGTTGAGCTCCATTAGATGCACAAACTCCACACAACAAAGACAGATGGTACTAAAAGAACAACACAGCTGCACAGAAGCTGCACATTGTGGACTTTGCTTCCTTTTGGCAGATTCCAAAGAACAGACTGCATCTTATAATACAGACTTTATGGAAGGCAGCCTCCAGAGGCACACATTATTCACCATATGTAGTCATGTGCATAGGCACTAGGCATGTAGGGTACTAAGGGTTCATCACAGGGCCTAATGTTTCACAACCCAAGGCTGGAATGAAGAGGAGGGTGGCTAGAGTCAAGCTAGACACATGATATGCCTGGGAGACCACCAGCTTTTTTTTGGGGGTGCCTATAACATCTGTAGCACCACCAGGGGCTCGTGGCAAGCCTACTCCCACTCAGACGGTATCCTAGGCTATCCATCCTTACTCACCACATCTACCCATACAGCACCCCAGAGGTGTAGGAGTTTGTTATTTTTTCAACAGATTATTTTCCATGCCCTGTTAACTATGCAAGGACAACCAGACCAAACTGGAGTTGTGTCAGTTCTCCTTCACACCCGATTTGGCCCTTAGGCAGCGTACTCGCCCACAGCTTCCCCTTACTTCAGCCTTAACTTTTGGCTCAAACATGCCAAAAAGTTCTGCACAGTATTATTTAGGGCAGCCATCCTCAACCTTTTTGCACACAGACCAGTTTTTCAACTCTCAGAGACCGATGTAGTGAGGGGCGTCTAACGATGGTTACTGTGCGAAAATGTTTGATAACTTTTGAACGGTTTGTATTTTTAAAATGCTAAAGCTGAGAGTCCCTGCCCTCTGAGGGTATCATGAACGTCTCATTTAAATGCACGCATGCTGTGTGTGGGGGGTAAATATGCAGAAATAAACTAATACAAACTGCATAAAAGCAAATGCATGGCAGAGAAAAATACAGCTCACCATAATGCTGAATCAGTGAGTGCATGACAATAGCCTTCTACAGTAAACCCGTATTATAAATAGGACTCCTGGTGTCTTTTCAATTCAGCTTGCAGTCGTAGGCTTTACTTCAGTCAAAGTGGAGCCTTTTCTCCTTTGCAAAAAAGCTTTCCAATGATGTCTGTTTTTTTACTCATTCAAGCTGGCTTATGGTTTATTTCTGGGTATCATGTGTGGGAGACAAGCACCTTGACATGTGCCAAGAGGTCAGAAGGCACAGATGGGTGACTTAATGGCAGTGAATCCAGTTATTTTTCAAAATAAAATATCTTTCAGACTCTGAGAGAAAAAACCCTGTAAAGGAAAAGTTTTTATCTTAACACTCTAGATATGTTGGAATATGGTTGCTGTAAACATGTGAAAACACTGAGATCTACATGTGACTGAATTCTGGATTGAGACTGTTAGAAAGTTTTTCACCTCTTTCCTGGCTTAGTTTAACATGGGCGGGGCCAATATTTGGGCTCATGATGTCACATGCCCACAGTGGGGAATGACCCCGCCCCTCTAACAGTACAATAAAAATTCACAGAGCAGTTCATCTCAGTACAGTCTGTTGTAAGCTGATGTCACTACCTTTACTGAAAGTTAACAGTCAGTTAAATGCTGTTTTCTTGTTCACTGTTGGGTAAATTTCCCAGTCTATCAGCCACAGTGGTCTATGGATCATTTAAAGCATCAAAACAGAGGTATGAGCCAGACTTTGTCTCTTCTTCTGAGGTCAACAAAAGGCCAAGAGGCAGGATAATAGTCTGAGTGCTGCCCTCCATTCAGGTTGTAGCATTTTTTTAATTTGAGAGGATCATATTTCTCCTGAGTGGGCGTGGCTTCAGCTCAGTCAACAGACACACCCACACCATCCTGGAGCAGATTTTACTGCCTTATTTTCATGATTTTGAAGCTTATTTTTATAAACATAGAGATGTTTTATTTGACTAAAATTTCACCTGGTGGTTCATAACACAGACCTTTATACAGATTAATGTTCACTTTACAGGGTCTTTAATAAAATGGAAATAGAAGAAGTTATTTATTCCTTCTGTGCAGCCAGGTACCGAACGACCCATGGATCAGCTGATTTAGGGCACACTATTTATACTGGTTGTATCCCACAAAGTATTGTGAAAAGTTGTGTATAAAGGATGCTCATTAGCCAAGCTCCAAATACCATCATACACTGAGTATATTTTTCAATCATCTATATGTATGAGCCTGATATTTACAGCTGTTTGTCATTTTTGTTATGTTGTTCTATTTGCAACACACAAAACCATACATGAACTATCCGCAATGAAAGATGTCATTGATGGAAAAAGGTAAGGTAGTTAGAAATGTTGCATTTTTCTCCTTTTTTATATATATTTTTCCAGATGAGTTCCCTATATAGTTCAATACAAAGAATTCCCTGGAGAGTTGGTAATGAATGGGTGACAATCGGACACAGCTATAAGAGACGAAGTGTTCAGAGTCACTGTGAAGCAAAATCAATTTCTGTCTCTAATAGTGCTATCCGGGAGTAAAGTCACTGTAAATATGTGAAAACACTGGCAACTATGTTTTACTGAAAAATATGATTCAGACTGGTAGAAAGTTTTCATCACTGATGAGTCTCGGTATCTTTTGGCCAGGACTAAAGGGGAGGTCTCAGTGACGATACCCCACCTCTACAAAGCTCTAAACTCCTAAGTTCAGAATTTGCTGTTTTTCTTGCTAACAATGCTTTCATTTCAAGGCAGGGAATTAGCCATTCATTGCCACTGTTTTGTGCAGTATTGTCTGATTTTGCTTATCCTGCAAACCAGTGTCAGACAGGTGTATAAAAAACACACAAAGCAGAGAAAACAACGTAATTTAAATCACAATATTCTCCCTCTCCTGCTATTGTGCGGAGGCTGGTTGGTTACACTTACCGTGGCCACGATGCATTGTCCCTTTCTGATGTCAGGGTACAGGCTATTTGCTGAAATCTCATGGGTCAGTGTCAGTGAGACCGGGCAGCAGCAATAACTCTACCTGCCAAAAGCATGGTTGAAATGATGGTTGATGCTTGATCCAAGTCTGAGATTCTTGAGAGAATGGAAGATGAAAAGTGAAAGCTGTGTTTTTCTCTCAAAGCAGGAACTGTAGACAGTGAGACTTGCTATACTTTGCAATGGTGTGCTGTTGATTGTTTGTTTGTTCACATGTTCTATTTTCATTAAACTCCTCACACTTAATGTCCCCACTTTTTATTTTAATGGACATTTATTATGAAGGAGTACAATCAGGAAAATGTTTTCAGCAGACTCTTGACTCAGGCATCTGAACTACAAGTGAAAATAGCGCAGTTACTCTACAACATTAGGGGTCCTGAACATGTGTTTACATGTGCAGTGTTAAGAGAAACATATCCTACCCTTTTCTCACATATTATACAGTCCCTTCAGGTCTAAAGAAAACATCTGTGCCATGTTATACTCTAAACATAATATGTTCTATGCTCTTACTTTAGGGTGTGCCAACACAAGACCAGCTGTGTGCTTTTGTAGCTCTGGGTGGAAATCTATAGTTGGAGTGCAGGAGCAGGCATGATTACGATAACTTAAGGTGATGTCGCAGTGGAATCAGATTCTGAACTGGCTGTAAGATTTCATGTTGTCATCCATAGAAGGGCCACTATAAAGGACTCTGTTGATGTATTTTGCCTTTTTAGGTTTGGTAGATACTCCAAATGCCTTAATTTATGTACTAAAATACCAAGTAGTTGGGATTTTATGATGTGTTCCCTTTAAAATCAAACCTACATTGTTCAAAATAAACCATCTGCCACAAACCACACAAATCTGATTGTAGCTCTGGTGGTTTCAACATTTAGAAATGCTGGTCCAGTAGAGCAGACAGGTGATCCCCCCATTAGCAGGTTTTAGCACTTTTGTAAAGTTGTAGTCTTTCCTATGAGTGGGTTGGATATTTAACACATTCAACAGCAAACAGGATCCAGAGTTAATATTGCTGATTTTCATTATTTTGAAACATAACTTTATATACTTACGGATGTTTATAATGCTACTGTCTGTTATATAATAAACATTAATAATGCTTCATTGCTTCACATGGACTTCAAGGACTTTAAGTGTGTGCCCATGTGATAAATGGTGCCACTTTCAGTAGTGTTTGTGCTCTGATTTGGTCTAAACCAATTTCTGTGTGTGGTGGTAAGGTAGCTGCCTGATGGCACTATCAGGCAGGAAGGAGGATTGACACAATCCCAGCTTTTGTCTCGATGTCCTTGGGGCAATATCTGTTGACAAGATAAAGTCCACACCTTTAGGGCTGAGTAAGCGGTTGATGTGGTGAGTAAGCACAACCTAGGGTTACCTTCTGAGCAGGTGGTAGCAGTGGCACAACCACAACCCCCTGGTTGTGCTGTGGATGTCCCAACAGCCTAAAAACCACCAGCCGTCTCCTGGCATTTTACCAAGGGTAATGGGCCAGGAAAAAATAGTTACTGTCATGCTTTACTTTGGCTGCCAAGCGGCACACATGTCAACATCAGGGCTTGACATGAACTTTCTTGACCACCAGCCACTGTGGCTAGTGTTTTTGCAATTTCACTAGCCAATCAGCTCTTCCACTAGCCTCATTTTTGTTGCTGGGAAACTATTTTGTGTTACATGCCAAATTGGGTATGTCTGGTATGAGATTACACACATGTTCTGTTTTCCCTCATCAGCATGATCAATACAAGCTCTCACATTAAAGGTAAAGTGTGTGACACTGGGTAATATAAGTGATATCTAACAATCAGATTCTAGATTGTGATGCTCTCTTCTGGTAGTAACAGCGGCAACCAGTGGAATTAGAAAAATACATTTGTTATTTTGTCCCTTTTGTGCTATTGTGGAAACATGCAAGATGTAAAAATCTAAGATGGCAGAGTATGGGAGGAGATCCTCCTTATGCTGAATAAAAGGCTAATTGTGTGTTTATAGAAATATATATATATGTATATATATATATATATATATATATGTATATATATATATATATATATATATATATATATATATATATATACTGGGGTGAGTAAACACCAATTTAGACAATTGTACTTATAAATATTATGTTTAATTTTAGCCAAGCTTGTTCTACTAAATGCTACTAGGCTTAATATTAGACTCTGCATCTTTAATAAAGCACTTCTCCTTGTTCATGTCAAACTACATTACCGAGGCATGTGTCATACTTTACTGTTAGAGACAATCACTGAGACATTGGGGATAATATGGTCTTGGTATTTGTCAGATATAGGCATGTAAGGCCCCCTATAAGGGGTGTAATGGATGAAGCTTTTTGGGTCCCAGCCACAAATGTAAAATCATGGTCCACTGTAAAGTTAAGCTGTGTAAACATTCATTTTTCTAACCTGAATGATAACCACTCTTATCAAATAAAAAACATTTTCATTCATTTATGTTTTAATACAATATAGCCCTTTTCCAAATGTAAATTCCTTTTCTTAAAACTGAGTTACCTTTGTGATTTCAAAGTTAACAATGTTGATGGCCATATAAAACTAAATAAATAGGGAACTAATGTCAGACTTAATAGCTAGGCCATAATGTGCACAAATGCCAGGATGTGTAAGGTAGAGGAGACAGAGACTTTCAGAAAAGAATGGAATTATTGTGACAAGACAAAAAAGTGGCAAAAATGTGTTAAAATAGTTTTAAAAAAATGATATAAATGGGTTAAACGTGGACAAAAGGGGACAAAATTGGATTAAATTGGCAAAAAGTGTCATAAATAAATTTAATATATACATTACAAGTGGCAAAAAGGACAAAAGGTAGCAAAAATGGGCAACAAGTCATAACGTGCAAAAATGGGTGAAAAGTGGAAATGGTGAAATGTTGCAAAATAACATGCAAAAATGTGATAGGGTGGCAAAAAAGAGTATTGCAAAAAGAGGCAAAAACCTTTTAGAAATGGGCAAAAACTTGTTTAAAGTGGCAAAAACTGGCAAAAATGGACATACAGTGGCAAGAAATTGGGAAAAGTGGTAAAAAGCAGCAAAAAAAGGCAAAAGGTTTCAAAAAGATGTTGCAGAAATGGTGCAAAAAGTGACGAAAAAATGACCCGAAACCTACGTAAAAATAGGCAAAAAGTTGCAAAAATTGGTTTTCAAGTGGCAAAAAAATGGGTATAAAGTGGCAAGAAATGGGCAAAAGTGGTAAAAAGCAGCAAAAAGGGCAAAAGGGAGCTAAAATGTTACAGAATGGTGCAAAAAGCGCAACAAAAAGAGAGTGAAATGTGGCAAAATGAGTGGCAAAAAAATGGTTAAAGGGCCAACAAGAAGAGTCAAAAGCAACAAAAAAGAGGGGGGAAAAATGAAGCAAAAATAGACAAAAAAAGTTGCAAAGATGGGTTTAAAGTGGCAGAATCTGGCAAAAAATAGACATAAAGTGGCAAGAAATTGGTAAAGGTGGTAAAAATCAGCAAAAATGGCAAAAGACAGTTATAATAGGCAAAAAAGTTGCTAAAAACAACAGCAGAAATGGTGCAAAAAGTGGGAACATTGATAAAACAAAAAAAAGAGCAAAAACAGGACAAAAGTGGCACAAAAGTTCCTTAAAAATGTCTGAGAAGTGGGAAAAAGGAGGTGTTAAAATGGGCAAAAAGCAGTAACAATGGGTTAAAAGTGGCAAAAAGAAGTGGCTATGATTGATGGAAAAACTGTTGAAATGGGTTTAAGAAATGGCATGAACAAATAAGTCCAACATCAGAACCCAAACATAGCTTTACACACTTTCACATACAAAATGAGTTTACTGTCAGCTCGGGCATTAGCACCAATACTACTGACCCAATATGCATACCTTGACATCATCAATAAATCATGCTCTGAGTTTTTCAGGGGCCAAGCCAAACCTGTGGGCAGGCCTGCAGGCAGGTGATAAACATGTTTGTGTGTCACTGTTACACAGCATGACAGCCATTGCTCCTGCATAAACACACACAAAGAGACTTTGTTGCCTTGCAGATATTTTGGGGGAAATTTGACCCTTGTATATGCAGATCTCTCTTATTGCAACAAGCATGTCATTCATAAATACTGGCACTAATAGACAAACACAGTCAGAAACATTGGTTATAACACTGGTAGGTTCCACCCACCAAGATGGAGCCATGCTTTTATCCACCACGGCTGAAATCCATCCACATTTGGCTAGTTGGCAGATGTAAAAGTCAAGCTCTGGATCGACATGTGTCCAGCTTGACTTTGTCCTACCTCTCCAGTCTCAAGTTGTGGCACATCAGGTCCCGCACTGACTCCTCAGCACCCTTCATGCCTAAAACGTATGCACTTAACTGTACATCTAGCCTTTGGTCCTTAAAAACAGTGTATACAGACTTTCAGATTACTCTCCAGGAGACACTGATAATGGAAACTTGTTTGGAGGCCTGAAAATCAAATTAAAATTCCAAGAGCATATTGAAAAAAGTCATCAACTTAAATAGGACATCAGAGTTGGATGATTGCTCTCTGTGGTTTCATCATTACAAGAAACCCTCTTCACATTACATCCATTTATTTGATCCACTGTGATCATAACAGTCACTTATTGGTGCAGCTTCAAAGATGACAGCTTTTTTTAATTTAAGATGCTTAAATATGGATACAGCTTCTTATCCAGGAGGTTAAAGTTCCAATTTTCCAATATTAAAACCCAGATTTCCAGTAAAATGAGGAAGACTCTGTGCATATGCTTTCAACACAGCTTGCAATGCTGCACGGTATAATATTTCCATCAGTGAGTCATCACAATGCCTCTGCGATTTTCAGGGAATGGAAACACTGTGGTTTCATGACGCATGGAAACGGCCCACATGATGGTCGTAAAGCCTCTACAGCTGCTCTCCAAATGGGACCTGTGTTGCTTGCTGCAGTTGGTTTATATGAGGATAACTAGGTTGGTAATGACCCATCAGATGGGCCCTGTGAGATTTGAAACAGTTAGTCCCTAATTAGGATTCAGTCTTCTTCAATAGCAGATTAGAACCATTAGCACGTTAGCTAATTGGTAGGAGACTAATCTGGTAATTAAGAGCATTTGCAGCTGATTAAATGGTAATCATCAGGGACACATCAGTGAAACATGGATACATGTAGCATTGCCGGGCTGTGCTTCCAAATTTAGCCTTGCCCTGTTTAATGATGAGTGGGTTTATAATCTAATCTGGGAGGTATCCTTTTGGAGAATTACACAAATGTTCCTTTAAATAACACGTTTCATGATATCTTTAGTAATCTTTAATCATTGCATACTGCCGTTGGTGAAATATGAACAACTCAGTCAAACAGCATGAGCTGTCACAACCAGCAAAAAAAGTCTGACAGCACTTCATTATGTTTGATGGCTTTGATCACATGCCACAACAAATTTCATAATGGTGCCATGAAATTCCCAACACAGCCTTTTCAGAGACGTATGCATGTTCTGCAGTCAGACACACTCCTCCAGTATTCATGCTCCTACTGTAAACATGAATTGATGAGCTCCAAATTGCATGGCCGGGTACCCAGCACAGAATAACATCTCCCACCGATATCTTATTTTGCCATTCATTAGAAAGAGAAGCAAAAGGTTGGATGGGGGGAAATAAGCTATTTTGCCCAATTTTCCATCCTGCCCCTGGGCATCAAATTCAATTTTCCACCAAAAGTTTGCAGTGAGAAAGAAAAGGAAATAAACATACGATTTCTGTCCAGAGGTGGATCAGTAACTCACTTGAAAGAGGGTGATGGAGACAGGTGGGGAGAGACTGATTAGAGTTCCCAGCAGCCTCGGCAGCCTCCTGGCCACAACCAAATGTGAAAGCCTTATCACAGAATGGCCATCCTGTCTGAGAATTCCCAGAATGCTTCACAAACGCTGATAAACTTTCACTCGTACACAGCCAAATATCTGCAATGGTAACCTGCGGATGTGGTCATGAATGTCAGAGCTCTGAATGAATGGAGACTGGCGAGCTTTAGAAACAGAAAATTACACTTCACCAGTGAACTTGAACGGTGTGTCTCCAATATGACTCTGATGTTACTAATATGAACATGCCACGGAAGCTTCAGAAGTGCTTTAAGATACTAAAATTTCCACAAATAAAGAATTTATTTATATTTCTGATAATAGTAAAAATGCAAATGATTTTACAGAACTATTTATAACCTACCCATATGCTTTAGGCTTTTACAGTAGCACTCCAATAAACATCACAGTCCCTGCACCAGAATTAGATTTAAGAATATTATTTTTAAAATCCTAATCTCTCACTGCCTTTGCCATTATATGCACAAATATATAAGAAGGCATTTTAACTTGGGCAATCAAATGTTGACAAAATTTTCATATGATAAATCACAGAATTTCACTATTTATCTCAATTGAACTCCTTTTTTGTTGCATTTGGTAAATCCACTACATGCATGTGAAACTAAACTTAACTGCAGAAAGATTAAATTTCTTTGGATTGAAAATTAAAGTAGAGGAACATGAAAATATGTCGACTTTTGATAGAACACAAGGTACAGATGTCCTTTCACTTGTCCACTGAGCTGTCTGTGAGGTGAAATGAGACATTGACTGTGACTGCAGAGAGACACTGTGGTGGCCGAACCAAAGTATGTTAAAGGGACAATAAAGCATGCAATTAATGTGATAAAACAAAATGCAGGCTTTAATCACACTGTGATGCCTTGAAGTAGTTTTACAAAAATAATCCCATATTAACATACTTGTCAGGCTTATTAAGATATGATGGAAACTCAATGCATTTTAAAACAGGCTCATTCTTGGTAAATAATGTAAAGTAGATTTTTGTTAGTAACACTCTTAAGCAATTTTCACACATGCAACCCTGATTAATTCAGGAAATCTTAAGCGCAACATACAGAGAAAATATCTTGACTTGCATGTTCATGCTTGTCTCATCTCCATGTTGCTCAGTGGAGGTGTGTGGGAATGCTGGCAGGGAAATTTCAGGGTGAAGTCAAGGTGAAAAACTTTTCTGTCTGCATTCACACATGCAGCTCACCAAAGTAAATTCAGGAAATGTTCAGTTTTTTTCAAGTTGCAAAAAGGGATTTATGATACTGGATTTTTGCTGCTATCTGATATGATAATATTTTATTAACTAATTTTGGTCAATATGAATATTGTTTCAGAAGTACAAATGGACCTTAAATTTCATTCCTTAAAATGCACTTTAAGATTTAAGGAATGGGGATCAACAAAACAAAAGCCCTCAGCTGACATAGGTCTGTTGGTTTAAACCCTCTCAAACTCATTCATACATGTGGCCCATATTTTATCAGCTTTAAACACTGACAGAACTTTTCATACCCGCTAATACTTCTGAAGCTAATATCTGCCAGTACCATCGTAACATTCATAATATTTTACATCCCTAGTGTAAACAGGGCTCTATACTTCAAAATTTTTCATGATCAAATGAATCCCTAATGAGGCATTGCTGTTTTATCTGTACTTTTTATCCTAAGTAGTAGTAATAATAAGTGGTAGTCTTGCCTTGTAAAGTAAAATGAAAGTCATATACAGACCACTTTATTAGGTATACCTGTTCAATTTGATCATTGGCAATATCTAATAAGCCAATTAAAGTATTAGACATGATGACATGAGGTGGCTCCTGAATGTGCCATGGTTGTTGGTGTCAAACAGGCTGGTCTGAGTATTTCACAGACTGCTGATCTACTGAGAGAGTTGTTCACAGAGATTTGGAAGAATATGAAAAAATATCCGGCGTGCAGCAGTTATCTGGGCCTAAATGCCTTGTTGATGGAAGAGGTCACAGGAGAATGACCCGACTGGTTTGAGCTCATAGAACTGCAACATTAACTCAGATAAGCACTTGTTACAACCAAAGTGTGCAGAGGAGTATCTCCACCAGACATCACCACATTCCACTCATTTCAGCTAAGAACAGGGGAATGAGACAAGGGTTCACACAGACGTAGGAAAATTGGGCAATAGAGGACTGGAAAAAGACATCTGGTATGTTGTCTTAGTTTCTGCTGAGACATTTGAACAGTGGGGTCAGAGTTTGGTGAAGGCACCATGAGAGACTGCCAGACAACCAACAATGCTGCACATTCAAAGGCATTTAGATCATTTTTCTCTCCCATTCTCATGCTTGGTTTGGACTTCAGTTGATCATCTTAACCATTTCTACATGCCTATATAATAACACTTTTATCAAAGCAACAGAGACAATGGTATTATTTATTTATGCTTTGGTATGATAAAGCCTTAAAACAGAATTACCTTTTGATGTTAATGTTAAAAATGTGGATGGATAAGCTGAACTAAATGGTTAGGTAAGTAATGTCAACTTTATAGATATGTCATAATGTGCAGAAACCTCAGGGTGTCAGGAAATAAGGAAAAATAGAGACAAGTTTAACTGAAAGAATTGAATTATTGTGAAAAGAGACAACAAATAGGTGAACATTGGCAAAAATGGGTTGACGTGGTAAAATTGGGTAAAAACTAGCCAAATAATGGTAAATATGGGCAAAAAGTGGCAAAATTGGGTTAAATGTGAACTTAAAAAGTTGAGAACTGGGCAAAAAGCAACAATTGGGTTAAAGGGGCTAAAAAGTGTAAAAAAAAAAAAAAAAAAAAAAAAAAAAAAAGAAAAACATGATTTACAAATGTTGTAAAAATGACAAAATAAAGAAAAGCGTCAGAAAAGGGGTTGAAAGTATTTTGTAAAAAACTAGCGGAAAATGTGGGCAAAAAGTGGTGAATAATGGCAAAAAAGATTTAACATGGAAATAATTGGGTTAAAAGTGACAAAGAGAAGAAGCAAAACTGTCTACAATTGCCCAAAAAAGTGTCAAAAAGGGACACAAATGGGTTAATTGTGGCAACATATCCCAAAATAGTGGCAAAAATGGGCAAAAAGCAGCAAAAATGGGTAAAAGGTATCAAAAGAAGTGGTAAAAGGGGACAAAAGCAGCAAAAGACTGGTCAAAAGAAGAGGCAAGAATGGGTGAAAAACAATAGTTTAATCGGTTAAAAGTCACACAAATAAGTAATACCAACATCCAAACCCAATAATAGCTTGACACATCTTGCTCCAAAATGAGTTAACTGTTAGCCAGGATGCTAGCATCAATGCTACTTATCCAACATACATGCAATGATATCATCAACAAATCACAGCTGGGGAGGATCCATTCAGTGGGTTTTGTCAGGGGCCCAGCCAAATCTGTGGGTGCGTTTGTGTGTCACTGTTGCACAGCATGAAAGCCACTGTGTCTGCGTTCTTTGGACTGGCTTGGTTGCAGTTCTTGTCATAAAGTTGTAGTAATAACATATTGTACAAATTCCCAAGGCACACCTAGACTTGCCCCAAGACACACAGGTGTGCCTTGCCACACCAATTGAGAACCACTGCCTTAATGCATTGGTGGAACAGCAGTTGAACAAGTATACCTAATAAAGTGGTCAGGGAGTGTAGCAGTTTATATATTGTGAGGAAAATTAGGCTTGCAAAAATGAGTTTCAAGCTCACTTGATGTCATAACCACTTCAGGTAATTTGATTAAACAAGACTGAAACAAGGGAAAGTAAACAAACATCTTTAATTGTTTGAATATGGAGTTTGCTCAAGTTGTCTATACAATCTTTCATAGATGAGACTCATCATCTGAGCTTATTTAAAGTCTCAGTTAGAAATAAAAGGAAGGCAAAATGTAATTGCCAAGTGCAGGTTAAAAATCCAGCCCACCACTAAAGGTTCATGACTTTTTCAATGATATAACTGTAAGAGAACCAGATCAGATTTTCAGTCAAATGTAGAAGTTCATACAGAGCATTAGTTTCAAACTGGTTCTTCAAGGTTCAGGATCCTATTGCACATAAAGTACAGAAAGTACAAACCACCCTGTACATTGATCTTGACTGATAGATTGGGGATGTTGAGGCTATAAGGGAAGGGTAGTAGGGTGTTCTGTTTTCATCCCTCCTCAGAGGAGCGTCAGAGTGTGTGGCCGGGCCTCTCCATGCTATTGATTTCTAATGTTATTCCACATCAACGGAAAACAAAAACCTTGAACCGTGCAGGCTGTCCCACCTTTCACGTCTCGCTCTCCATCGTTCCTCACTTATTGATCAGATGTCTGCTCGTTAATTAAGACATGACCGCTGCCGGCCGTCTGCGCGGTCAGAGCTGCACATCTACAGGGCTGCAGCGGGGCCTGGGAATCACAGGCAGCTAATCCATAAGTGCTAATGTGCTATTTCTCTCATCCCCCCATGTCATTCTCTATTTTTCTCTCACCTTTTCTCGTTTTCCTTTTTCCTCCTTTCTCAAGCATCAAGATCCTCTTCAGTAATTGTACTCCACTAGACTTCAGATATACCGTAATCTAGATTTCATACCTTAAAACAGAAAGGCTATTTTACAGCATTGCAATTTATAAAGAAAGTGATCCAAGGTTAAAGCACAAAAAATCTGTGCTTGTTTCAGGAAAGTGGCTCTGCCGTGGTTGCTGGTGGTCTGGCAGGCTTTCATGTTTTATCCGTTTGAACCAGTCTGGCTATTCTTCTCTGACCTCTGCCATCAACAAGGCATTTCTGCACATGAGAACTCCCGCTCACTGGATGTTTTCTCTTTTTCAGACCATTCTCTGTGAACTATAGAGATGGGTAAATCCCAGTCGATCAGCAGTTTCTGAAATACCCAGACCAGCCTATCTGGCACCAACAACCATGTTAGTTCAGAGTCTCTTGATACACCTTTCTCCCCCATTGTGGTGCTTGGTTTGAACATCAGTAGATCATTTTGATCATGCCTAAGTGTCCAAATGCTTTTTTTTTTTTTTTTTTTTTGCAGATATTTACTGTATTTATATAATAGGCAGCTGAACAGGTGTGCCTAATGAAGTGGTCTGTGAGTGTATTTGCAACGTGAAAACTGGAATTAAAGGCAAACATTTTAACATTTTAAACAAAAACTTACTGAACATAGTAACAAAATAAGAAATGTTGAGTAATGACTTAAAAAAAGATTTGAATCAAACTTCCTCAGGCTTTCTACAGCTTTTTCAAGTTTCACTTAAAGGCTCAAACACACGTCATACATCTTTTTTTATTTAATGGGCACCTCAACATCTTCAACCATTTGCCCTGCCCCTACAAGGCCTAGTCCACTTGGGGATGCATTAGCTAGCGGCAAATGCCGTGGTGGGGGGCACATGGGGATGGATCCAGGAATTTTTTCAAGGATTCTTCACTATTGGGAGATAGGGCTAATGGCGGAGGTCTGCTCTCTCTGAGTGCTCTTCAGTTTATACATACGTTTTAAACATGATTGATATTGTGAATAAGTGTGAGTGACCAATTAGAGATTAGTTGCAATGAAAAAGGGTATTGCTTGACTTCCCCATTGTTAAACCATAAAAATCACTGATCAAAACAGCAACTACTTTACCATAATCACACAAGTCTGGCATTATCTTTACTCAAGGACCTGGCAGTATTTCCACTTAATATTAATAAACAACTAGTCTGTTTTTAAGAGCTACTTTGTGTGGAGTTAGCTGCCTCAGCTTAACGCTGCACACATCTCAGTTTGAATTCACAGTTGATGCAACTGGCTTGCAAGAATTACCACTTGCAATGACACATTTTTACTTTTCACTGGAATTTGTTGATTGCAAAAAGAAAACATTGAAACAGTTTTCATTCAACACAGCATGCCCTTTTTTACTCTCACAAGTCTTGTGAAAATTAATTCCCCGTGAAAAGTCTGCTTTGTAACATTAAAATGTTAGAAAATCTAATGTTAACATGACTGCAGGCTTGTAGAAATTAAAAAGACAGAGATTTTTTTATTCCCTGCTGACTATCTCTGCTGACAGATGTTGCACAAAAGAAAATTTCAAGACAGAAAAGAGCATATTTTATCCTGAACCTCCCTCTGAGGTATACATGAGAGTTATTCAAAGACAATTTGGGTTCAAGGGAATAATAATTTGAGATAAGAGATGAAACATTATAGTGTTATTATATGCTCCCCAATGTTCCCCTCCAGCTATAGACAAACTCTGTATCTCCCTCTCCCTATGGGACTCCGGAGCTCATAAAAGTAGCGTATCACGCTCTTCAACTGTATCTTGCACTTAAAAAGAGTCTAAATTTGTAACTCCTCCACAGTGCATTCACATGACAGACATCACACCCTGCTGAACCACACAGAGAAGATCTAAACCCTGAGGATATCTACAGTATGTGCTTTCCAATGGTTGCATATATAGAGCCAGGCAGAAGCAGAAGAAGGATATTTCACAATATAACCCTGCATAATGTGCCAAGAAGTTTCTCGCCCTTATTTATACTCCAAGGTTTTTGAATATGATCCGATCTTGAGCAAATAGCACCAACTTTTTCTTTTCCCTTACTAAATTCAAGAGTTAGATCCAGTGCATTAAAATCAGGACAATATTCAAGGCCAGTTTGTTAGAGAATATTGAGTGGTGATGAGTGATGATGAGTGGTGATGTTTGCTTCAATGGTTAAAGGAAACTTAATAATTTTTGACTGTTAGTAAGTTAACTTCAAATGGTACACTGCAACTACTCACGAACTGGAAAAAATGAGAAATGCGATTGGTCTGAATGTAAGGAAGAAGGGCTTTCTAATAAGACAGAGTCGGTTTTTGTTTGTTTGCTTCTTTATTAAACATCAGTTAACCTCATTTGAAAATCTTTGCCTCAAAAATAAGATGAGTGCTCTTTTTCTGGTGCAATCATCTCATTTTTGAGACATCAGCCTCTGAATGCCAGTACACAATCACAAGAAGTGACAGAGCAGTTTATCTGTATAACAAGAAGTTCATGTCTGAGGCCAGCCGTCTCTCATGGCTGCAATGCCAGGTGAGGGACAATGGGAGAGACACGATATTGGTCCAGGACAAAGTTGTCCGGATAAAGGTCAAGTTCACAAGAAACTAGTACTGATTCGAAAAAGTAAAGACATTGCTCACACTAACAACCTAATTTGGAGAAATAGAGTAAAAAACACTTAATAGTCAGTTAAATATTTGTATTTAATAATCACAAAGAGGTTGCACTGATGGATAATTTTCATGAATGTTCATTAAAGGTATAGCATGTTGGGCGCCGGTTTGGCTTGGTGGGTGGAGTGGGCACCCATGCCCAGAAGCTGTAGTCCTCTATGCACTGTTCATGGGCTATGTAGCTTATGTAGCTGCTTTGTGAGCTTAGACTGTAAGAGCAGCCAAAAGCTCTATAGGTCCTTCCTGATGTTCGTAGCATCACTGTTGAAAATAAAGTTACACAGAAAGTACTCTAAAAAAAGATGAATATGTTCACTTCCTTAGTCTGCTTTCATTCAACTGTGCAAATTTTAAAGTGCTGTAGTCGAGGACTGTGAGAATCCAGTTTCATTTATAAGTTCACCATCTGAGGTCCACAGCACATGATCTGAACGTACTCTCTACCGTGTGGATTAATGCTCTGCAAGTGTTGGTAGACAGAGAAGGACAGCACAATAGAATCATGAATAAAACATTTTAAATCAGCGTTGGTACAGAGAGGAAAGAGAGCAGTAGGACTTACATTCTCTTTTATTTGATGTGTTTGTATTATTATTATTAAAAAGACAAAAAATGAGTTGTCTTTATAATAAGAAAATATGCTTATCCTTTATTCAACAAAATTGTTCTTGAAACTGAGGGGTTTCACTATAATCAAGGTTGTCTCTTATCTCGGTGAATACATTATCTATTCTAACAGTATGCCACTACAGTGTTTTATGTACTCTGCTACCGTGCTCCTACACCTTTAATATTCTGTTACTCTTCACAGGACTCCTTTGTAAGACCTGTCAGCTCACTCGTGTGATGTTAATGCGTAACCCCTTGAGTGTTTTGTGTAAATACTATAGAAAATCTGTTAGCTGTTACACTTTTAAAAGGCTGACACCTAATCTGCTGATATTTCTTAAAACCACTACAAAGTCAGCAGAGCAACCAAGTAGCTCAGAGCATAAACAGCTTTCTAGCTCAGTTTGTAATTCAGATCAGGGTTTGAAGTTCACTTCAGTTTGTCTCATGCAAAAGGTTTTTGAACCCTGATTCACTCTCATGAGTAATGTTCAGTTTCTCTACTTTTTGGACATCTGTTGCGTCGTATGGATGGGATTTTTTTCTTCATGTCTGATGAAGACGGAGTCAAAGCCGGCTGTTTATTGCCAGAGTTCATTTGTTTGCCCCTCCACTTTAAATCATGCAAAAGCTGTCACTAGCAACAGGTCCAAAATAAGTGTTTGGGTTTAATCACATAGGATGCTACTTTAAGAGCATATTTCTGTCCATCTCTCTGGTCTGGTGTCAGAATTTCTTTCTTTAAAACAGGCCGCCCACACATGGGGAGAAAACCTCTTGTATGGGCAACTGCCAGGCTATCTGCACCCGACAGACCAGTATATTCAAGTGTTTGCAGTATTGGGCCTCATCATTCCTTGCTTGTGAGAACAATCAGTTATCTTAAGAAAACTTTGAGAGATTTTATTTAAACCTGCACAGATGTCCACTCTGACTCCAGGCTTAGTCAGTAAGACTCAGCAAGTACTCTGTAGATCAAATGTCAAAGCTCAAAGTCATTGGGCCTCATGTTCATCCCCTCCAGTGAATGCAGTATCTCAAGAATGCTTTGAAAAGTTTCTTCAAACTTTGCACAAATATCCACTCTTGCTCACGGATTAGCTGATTAGATTTTGAAGGTAGAGGATCAAAGTCTTTGGGCCTCATGTTCATCCATTACCAATGAATGCAGTATCTTAAGAATGCTTTGAAAAGTTTCTTCAAACTTGGAACAAATGTCCACTCTGACTCAGTAATGTACTGATGAGTTTCTGTGGGTCAAAGGTCAAGACGTCAAAGAGGAAGTCAAAGTCAGAGTCTTCTGGTCCTTGGTCCACCCAGTTTTACTGTACTCTTGTTAGGCCTGGGTGTTGACTAATGGCCAGAGGCACTGATAGGACTCCTTTGCGACAGCTTTTCTTTGGTGAATTTTTGAGTATTGTTGGCAAGACACAGTGTCTAATACTGATGTGCTCATGACAGCAGGGATGAGGAGGATCAGCTACTAGATACCGGAACAGCACCTGACGTACCTTCCCAGACCTATTCCAGCTCACTGCATACTGGATGTCCAGGACCCCTTGGGCTGGACTAGACACCAGGAGCAACCAGGTGGCAGCTAGGAGGATTTTGTGTTTATGTCATCTGACTCAAGGTTTTGCCAGTTAGATCTTAACAAAGGTCAAATGTCAGTGTTTTGGGCCTTGCTTGGGAACACATTACCTAGAAACACTTTGAAGGATTTTCTCCAAACTTTCCACAAATGTCTACTCTGACTCAATGATGAACTGTTCCAGTTTTAGTGGTCCGCAAACCAGGTCATCAGAACTTATGTTCTTGCTTAAAAAACATCCCAACCCATCCTCTTCCACCATCATATCCTCATGGAGGCCTAAAACCCCCCACGTAGTGGTTCTTGAATTTAGAGGAAACTAATATATTTTTTTCCTGTCGATTCAGTTAACATGTTTTTTGACAGCGCTTTGAGTGTTATCAGTGTTTTGGTGGTTGAGCATTTTTTTAATCAGTTGTGGTTGAATTGGAGAAACTGTTCATTAAACATCTTCAAATTCAGATCAGAGTTCAGATCAGATAGAATTATTTACCAAAGACTGAGTCTTGAACCGTATATTATTTATCAGGTAAAATGTGACTAATTAGACAGCTGAAAAAAAAGGCAATCTTATCAAACAGTCGACACATTAACCTTCATAGCACTGCACGAGAATATTCCATGTTGCGTATTTAAACAACAGTATTTCAATGGTGCCATTCACATAACCATAACACATAGAACACATAATGATACACACATCCACTCTAGCTCAAATCCAGTCTCTCACATACCCTGACACCCACATGCTTTGGATCCTGTGTGCCCGTGCCCTGTGAACCGTGACAGCTGTAGTCGGCTTGATTGACAGAGTTTGAAAGTCAGGTTCAGCAGCAGGTTCACACGACCCTCAGCGTTACTTGGCTACCACCAGGCTTCTCACCACACTGCCAAACGCCTGCTCACTTATCTTCCACCAGATGCCTGTCACATGTTGCGATGTTTCCTGCCAGTCATCTCCCGGTCTCAGGCGTTTAATTAGAGCTCATTAAGGCCCGCTCTTTCTTTGTAAATAATATATGGAGGGAAAGTACATCAACACAAGCCGCCTCTGGTGGGCCGACAGCCATGAATAGTAAAATCGTCAACATGTCCTTTAGCTGCACTTATTGTATGATCAAGCTTTAGTGGTAGTAAAACAGACAAGGCTGGTAAGGCTTTATGAGTTCAGAGGCAGGATTTGTGGTTAGGGAGGGAATCTCAGGACACGATAGTTCAAACAAAGACCGTGACTAATGGAGGCTCAGTCTTTTGTTTGTTGTACTGTAACAATAAGATTTGAATAATTAGATTTGGGGGATGTTTTTGCTTGCTTCCAGGTGCAGCATATTTGAGAATAAGTCTTAAACTATGTCACACCATCAGCATCCATCTTTTTTATAGATTCATTGATTGATCAGCCAATAATCATTGGCAACAAATTTCATTAGAAGATCAGCAGATCTCTCTTGTGGTGTCTGCAGCCTTGCAAGGCCGCCCATAAGGGAGGTTAAAGGGGAGAGCTTTCTTTCTGTTGTAATTATATATTATTTTTAATCTGAATAATAACCACTCTTTTCAAAGAAACAAAAAATAAATTGTATTTATTTATGTTGTAGTACAAATATAGCTTCTTTTCAAAATGTAATCCCAGAATTACATTTTTATTAGTGATGTTAACAATATGGTTGGGCATATTGATCTAAACTATTAGGA
This sequence comes from Cheilinus undulatus, assembly GCF_018320785.1. Lineage (NCBI taxonomy): Eukaryota > Metazoa > Chordata > Actinopteri > Labriformes > Labridae > Cheilinus > Cheilinus undulatus. The sequence goes on along the minus strand of NC_054877.1, from coordinate 13,047,045 downwards.
AAGCAATGTCAGACTTCAAAGCTGAGCCTTGATTTGTAGAAATGTCAGGATGTCAGAAAATAAAGCAGTGAAAACTAAGACAACTTTCAGAATACTTACATAATTTTGGAAATGGTAAGAGCTTCAAATTTCTAGGCACACACATCATGAGCACCTTCTCCTGGTCCACAAACACAACAGCAGTCAAAAAGGCCCAGCAACAGCTCCACTTCCTCCAAATCCTGAAGAGAAACAACCTCTGTGAGAGGCAGCTGGTGGCCTTTTACCACTCTGCTATTGAGAGCATTTTAACATACTGTGTTACAGCGTGGTATGCAGGCTGTCCAGCAGCAGACAAAAACAGCACTACAAAGGATTGTCAAAACTGCCGAAAAAATCACTGGCTGTCCTCTTCCTCCACTTCAGGACATTGCAAACATCCGTTACTATTCAAGAGCAAAAAACATTATCACAGACACCTCTCACCCCGGTCATCACCTATTTGCCCTTCTGCCCTCAGGGAGGTGATACAGGTCAATCAAATCTCGTACCACCAGACTCATAAACAGTTTCTTTCCAAAAGCCATCCACTCTCTAAACCATCAACACATACCATAGACACCCCCATTACCATTCAAGATCTGTGCAATGCAATACTGTTTCTAAATTTTTTTTTTAATTTTTATATTCTACACTCATGCACTTTATACTCATGCACTTTTACACTCTTGCTCTTTACCGTACCTCAACTTTTTATGATGATTGAGTGTAGATTATCGAACATATTTCTGAGGGTGTACTTTGAATGTTCTTGAAGTTTTTTTGCTGGGGCATGTGCAATTTCGTTGTATTTATGCAATGACAATAAAGGTGTCTATTCTCTCTTTAAAAACTGGGTAAAACTGGCAAATAAGTTTATAAATTGGCCACAAAGTTGCAAAAATGGGTTAAAAGTGGCAAAATTTAGTATAAATTGGCATAATAGGGGGAAAAGCAGCAAAAATGGGTTGAAAGCGGCAAAAAAGAATGAAAACAGCTAAAAAGGTTAACAGAGGTATAACATTGGAAAAACAGCAGTAAAAATGGCATAATCTGACACGCCAGATGGATTTGTATCACGCATCCATCTGGGAAACCTCTCATCCACAGTGTTTGGGAAAGGGCAGAGGCTTTGAAAAAAATCCTTGGAGGGGGATTGGATGAACGTTCTGTCTGTCATATCTTTACAAGCCAATCAGAGCAACAAAACACGTGACGTAGCTGCTACCAAGAAGTACATCCATAGAGAACTGCATAACACAAACCATGGCAACTGCAGACATGTCAGTACAGGACTTTAGTTGTTTCTGAAAAGAAAACAACTCACTGCTGTTCTTATTTCTTCTTTTAACAAAGAAATGTCATCAAGTCCTGATGAAACTGGCGCTTTAGCAGCATCCACGCTAATGTCTTCCGCCATAACTGCACCAGCCTCTTGTTGCTGCTTGCTTACGTCACTACTCCGCCACGCCCAAAAGTACTGCCCCTCGTCGCTGATTGGTCCTGTCACTTTCTAACCAGACCCAATTTCTCAGACAGGAGCTTTGCAAGATGGATTCGCCAGTGAGAAACACGGAAACAGGCGTATCCATCTGCTTTGCAAGGTTAGGGAAAAACAGCAACTACTACTTTTGAGCCTGTGTTAACAAGCTGAATAAAATGAAAATAATTCCTAAAACAGTAAATACTAAATTTTTGTGAAATCTCTTAAATCAATTCTTAAAGTCTACACTTCAGTTGCATATCAATTGTTTTATTTCAGCTCTATCTTGATGATAAGCTTAACAATGAATAATGTGTCACCATCCAAATACTAACAGACCTAGTTGTAAATTCAGAACAGGATACAGGAAGGTTTCCTGTTAGACAGGAGTGAGGGTCTTCTGAGATGGGACATGAAATAAAAAAGCATAGACATAGTAGGAAAGTAACAGTATCTGTTGACTTTTGATATGATCTTCTGTCTTCATGTCATCGCAAAGGTTCTGTTGGATATGTTGTACAAATCAATATTTTGGGGAAAAGAACCTACTGGCCATCATTAAACATAAGGACTATCATTAAAACACCCCATTGTGTGTACAATCTTTTGGTAAACATGTCAATACCCTTCTTATAGCATTTTTTAAATTGCTTGAATATGTCCTACTGGATTTAAAAGTTAGGTCAACCTGAATTCATGCAGAAACTTTACTAGGGGTGCTGATGGCTAGGGTGAATATTTCATGCAGTTACATTCACAGATGCAGCTAGAGTTTTGTGTAAGTGTATTATCACTAACAGTATCCCTTCTGCTTTTACACCTGTGTTGCTTTTTGTCTGTTTTTGTACTAATCTTGTATAATGTAGGTAATAGAAATCCCGGACGAGCCCCCAAACATGCTATGACCTCTTTGTCTAAATCATGATTACCAGGGCTAAAACATATCCCCACTCTCGACATCATGAATTCCCTCTCTCTTCTATTTCTACATTAATACTACTGGGTTTCATTTTGTTTTTCTAACAATTAAAAAACAGAATTTATGTTGTTGTTGTTTTTTTATCTTCAACGGATAAAGGAGTGTAGAAGAAGAGCTCCATCGCTTTTTGCTGAATCTTAAAGGAGTAAAGTGGTCAAAAGTGGCTGGTTTAAGCCAGCAGTTGTTTACACTTGGATCTGTAATCTGCCAGCCTGTTAACACATATCCCCAACGCTGGCTTTATATCTACATATAGTCATGTACATGACTTTTAGGCAAGTAGTATTCTAATTAGGAATGCACGGTAATTCAGTAATACCGTATACCAGAGTATTACAAACCATCCACATTATTGCTTCAATTACTGTCATTAAGACTGTGATATATTTATAATAAATTCCTCAACAATATGTATCTTTTTCCACCAGCATCACCACTGAGTGAAGATGTTTTTTAAACACCTAGTAAAATTTGGAGAGGGTATGACAGAACCGCCCCGTCCTAGTTCTAAGCATTCACCATGGGGCTCGATGTGTCACGACCCGGGGCTCGATGGGGCCAGAGTCAAGCTCGACACATGTCAATGCACATGTGTATCACTCGGTTTCTAGGTCAAGGTTGACAGCATTGTTTATTTTCTGGGCCTTTATGCCCAGTATGTGGTTTATGGGCTCTTTGAACATCCACAGCATGACCAGGGGTTTGTGGCAGCCGTACTCCCTACCTGGACAGTACCCTAGGCTGTGCATACTTGCCACATCCTCCCCCATACTCCACCCTAAAGGTGTGGACTTTGTTCATTTTTTAACAGATTACTTTTCCATGCCCCTGGTAATATGCAAGGACATCCAGTTAATGACCAGTGTTGTGTCAATCCTCCTTCCCACCTTATGGTGCCCTCAAGCGGCTTACTCCCCACATCAATAGCCGTGTTTCCATCAGGGGGTCCGGTTTGATTCAGTTCAGTTTGGTATGGTGTGGTACGCTAAACCCCAAAATAGTTTGCATTTCCACAGACACCTGTGCTCTCACTTGGGTGGGCAGGGCTGTAAAAGCATGCATGTGAAGTCACAGACAGCACAAGTCAGCTATTTCAGCTGCAGATTTATAGAAAGGATGAGTGACAGAAACCAGTCGGGAATGAGCAGTAAACAGCTTTATTTCAGCTGAAAGTGCTTTTAAAAAAATAACTACATCGAAATGATGTTAACCGCTGTCATTAAAGATCCTCAGCTGATGTAATACATGTACAGAGATGGTTTGAGTCGTAACGCTACATTAATATGCGAATATATCTAGTCTAGAACAATTTATACGACAAAATATTAAAGTTTAGAGCTGTACTGTGAGAATTCGCCGCATTAAAAATAAAGTAAAAGTTCAGCTGGTGTTAAAATCAAGCTAGATTAAGTCAGAAATCAGAAATCCGGGATGCGCTGATCTTGTTTTAAAATAGTCTGCAGCCTGAAGTTTTACGAGCCGGTTCAACAACCACAAAGTGAGGTTTTCACAGGTTACCTAACGTAAGACGTAGATTAATAACTAGTAACATATGAGAAAGAACTGTTCAAAGGCTTCGTATTCACAAAGCTTCTGCATTAATTTAGTTTCTCATCCATCGCGGATGGATCAGGCTGATGTGAGCCTTCAGGCTCTGCTTTGTGTACTTAAAATCATCCAGATAAACGTCAGGAGACTTGATTTGTGGCCAGATACCAATATCCATAGACTAGGAAACAGTTTGGATCTCCTTTGAGTCCAAATATTTTCCATTTAGGCAGATATTGGTCCATTTTTCTCCTTTTTTCGCCCACTTCTCACAGCACAGACTTCTGTGTTTGACCGAACTGACCGCGTGGTGGAATCGACCTAAATACCTCACCCCAGCCTAAATTTTTTGGCCCAAACATGCCTTTAAGTTTTGCATAGTAGTGTATGTATATGTTACTACTCATCCTACTCATGCAACATGGTTTCAAGAGGGGGTATTATACTTTTCCGATTTTTAAAACATAAATATAAAGTCACAATGACTTTACAACAAAACACAACTAAACAAGATAAACGTATGTGGCAGAAATCATGGAATTAGAGTGTAAACTGATGAAAACAGTTCGTTGGGAATCTCTCCAAGATCTTCCTGAGACAAGATTTCGATGGAGCGAACTGATGAGGTCATGGCAATAAGATCTCCTGACTGGTTCGTCCATGCTGCCGGCAAAGCGGAACAGACCGCCCCCCACAAGGCCTTTTAGCCATTTAGTAACACAGTAACACTTAACAAACAGATACGTCCCGTTCTATCCTTCGCTGCTGCTGCTGGTTTTCTTCCCCCTCTCTCTCTCCCAACTGTCAGGGTCAGACTCCCGGTCTAACACGTGCAGACCTTTAGCAAAATTCACCATATTTTACTCAGTTGGACCGGTTCATTCAAAGTTTACAAATACTAGCATAGCAAATTAGCCACATTGGAGGGGGCAGCCACAAAACATGGAGTCGTGACGCTGGCCAGCCTCCAGAAAATCAGCCAACTGGAGGAAAGCAGGTCCGGTTTGGGGGGGGGGGGGGGGGTCATTAAAGAGACAGCAGCAAAAACAAAGCGTTTTAGATGGAGGTTAAAATAAAGGTTTTTCAGGATGCCAGTGTGAGAAACATGAGGAGTTTTTTGAGCTGTAAACCATGTGAAGCTACTACATGGGTATCAGAGAGATGTGTTAAGCCTTGAAAAAAAAAGGCATAATACCCCCACTTAAATACACACATATCTCCAGTCATAAAATGAAGTCGTTTGTCTGGAAAGATACATAAATTCATCTATATTTTTGTTTATTTTGTAATGTTACAGTGAAAATACCTGCTCAGAAGTTTCATCATTTTTATGGTTAGCTCATTCACCATTTGATTTAGGCCCCTAATAATTGTTAAACAGTATGGTTTTTGGATTTTAAGATTTTAAATCCTCAATGATACTATCTTTCCCATTTACTAGAGTTCAGTTTTATAGACTGTTTTCACCCAGAAAGTGACAGGGATGGCATCACTGGGTAAACTACCCAGATAGATTGCTTTGGTCAGTACCCCTCCTCCACTCTTATTGCTAATTGGATGTTCCTATGCAAGCCAATTAGCGGCACTTATAAGGGATTGGCAATATTGTGTAAACTATGGAAAGCATTGACGACAACTAACGGTCAACTTGTCCTACCTAGGTCAGAAATTCAATTGTTTGACCACCTAAAGCAGCCTCCTTTATAAGTTCCATTGAAGTAAGATACCAAAATAATGTGCCATGCTGTAGGCCTCAGAATATGTGAGTATGTGTTGAAGTGCATGTCCTTGTGGGAGCTTGTTTTCCTATTCTTATTGCATTACTGCTATTCTGAGAAAAGATATTTTTAATACTTTCACCCTTCACATTGTAGTAGGTGAGTGCATGCAGTAAGCAGCACTTGCATGCCTCTGTGCTCACGTATACACAAGCACACTCACAAATTGTACACAGAGCATGCAGCCAGACTCTGATTTCCATATTAATAAGTCTCTCCATTGCCGATTTCTTCATGGCTTCCTCCTTGTCTCGGTAGCTTACATCACATGAATGAGACGGCCCTCCACCATGAGGGCCGAGGTGGGACGGGAAGGGGGGGACATTACCATACTGTATGCCTACATCAATGCACAACTTCAATAATAGGCCCTGTCATTGAAACAAATCACAGGCTTTCAGTGGCAGTGGCTCAAGCCTCGCAAATTCAAATTTCATTTCGCCTCGGCAGAAAATTGAAGCAGGGGGAATTAACTTGTGATCCGTTCCTAATATTTCTCCAACAATTTGGGGAGCCCTGGCGGGGCTGCTTTATATTTCAACGGGGGGACACAAACAATTTGCTTGAGATGTATTACATTACCACCCCAAAGAATGACAAAATTGGCCACAGCACAGAGCGACGAAAACAAGCCTAATCGGACTCTTCAATTTCACGGTGACACAGCCCGGTGTAATGAGGTGACTCTGTGACTCTCTCTCCTCTCCTCCAGAAAAACTTCAATGCTGTAACAAATGTAAAAGAGGAAATCTTAAAGCAGCACAGGAAGCTCACTGTGTTAACCTTGTTTACCATGTTTCTGCTCATATTTCTTCAAAATACTTACACTGATGGAGGAAACTTTGCAGAATCTCTTTTTTAAGTGTGAGCACAGACTGTTTTTACTACCGTTGTAATGATTCTTCAAGACCAATTGGATTTGGCAATCATCCCTATGTATCCTAAAGAAGACAAGCAACTTTCAACCTTGCTTGCACCATAGCTGTTTTTATTGTGTATCCATTTTACTTTGAAATCTATATCAACTCTTTGAATGTTCAAAAAAGATTGTTATTCTGAAAGAAAGATAGATTTCATCCAACCAAACAGAAAAGCTGGAATCAAGAGTCCAAGCTCCCCAGTCATTCATAACTCATTCATTTAGTTTACATGAAACTTGGAATTTTTAAATCTGTTAACTTTATATTACAAGGTAAAGATCTAATTTCTGCTGTAGGGCCTAAAAAAATCCAGTAGGAAATCACTGAAAACATAACATGTGGTTCTAAACAGTCATGTTGGAATCTACTGTGACAAAGACATTGAGCTAAGTCTTAAAATAACCAAACCAATGAAAAATGGCAAAGTTTGAAAAGGATAATTTAAACACAGTCAAGGCATTAATACCCCCCTTTGTGGAGGTCAAACAACCAAAATTAAAATCCTGATAATCTCAGAATCTCTGTTGTTAATCACAATCAATCTCGCCCTTTTTTCACATTTTGAAATTGCACTCTTTTGCATTCAAAACTCCTTTTATTCCTTTTGGATTTTTGTACTTTCTTAAACTAAGAGAAACTGACTTCCTGTTTGCATATAGAACTGCTTTTATTCTGCAACAAAATAAGGATCTTCATTTAGATTAAAGATTTTGACAGGATGCAATGGCTGTGTTTGTTGTGCTTCGTCCTTTAGTCAGTTTGGCTTCTGATTGGCTGTCATTCCGTTCACCTATAATTCCTACTTTTGCCTGCTTGGCTTTACTTGGTGTTGCCCTGACACCACAGGATTTCTGGTAGTAAATATTGTTGGAGCTCTTATCATCTTCCACATAATTGGAATGGTAAAATCACTGATAACACACCTCACATCAAAGGAAAATCTGGCAAGATAATCTTTTGAACCATCCAATGATCAGGTCTTTACTAGCTTGGTCAGAAGGAGCAAATCAGCAACAATTAAGATTTTCATTCTGTCTGCTAAGCTTTACGTCTTTTCTGCTTCTGATTGAGCTGAAAGGTGGATGACTGCAGACAGCAGCTTGCTGACGCCCCTCCTGCAGACCACTAGTGTGAGACGCACCACCACCAGCATAATGGAAGTGACATTATTTTCTGGTGCAGCATGTTTCCTATTATAGAAGTAGTTCTGCAAATGGTAGCTCTTTTGGCTTCAGTTATGTAGCAATGCTAACATAGGTACACTAGCTACATAGGTAACCTTACTATTTAAGCCAACGTGGCAATGTAAGCTTCATCTTTAGCAACTTTTATGCATGTGTAGCTAAAGCTGAAGTTGCTACACAAGTTACATAGATAACAGAGCTGCAGTAGTGTAAGCAAAGTTAGTCAGCTATAACGTTTTGATATTAGATTTGCAGTTTAGGTTTAATTTTTGAGTTAACCCTTACCATGACTCTGATCTGAAGTTTAATCCAATTTTATTTTGAAAGTTTTAGCATGTGTTTTTGTCTTGACAATGCTGGTATCTGACAACCGTGGTCTGCAGAACAGGCTTCTGAGAGAGGCATTCCTTAGCCAGACTGTTGTGAATTAGCTCGAAGTAAATTAGAGCTGACATTTCCAGTATGACACCATCGTTAACCTCTTCAGAAACCAATGGCTGACATCACTGAGACTACATCCATCCATCAGATTATGTGATATTCTGTTCCAATGACTAGACAGTAAGATGTAAGTTAATTTTAAAGCAAATGTGGTTGTTTTTTTGTATTTTCAAATGAACTTGTCATTTTAGTCTCCTGTACCCCACATGCATTTTGGTGTTGATGTTCCTTCCTCTCATGTTTGATACATTCAAACACCTCTCCTTCCCTGTGAAGTGTTGGATGGGTAATTCTGGCTGCTCCAGGTAACACATTGGCATTCATTTAAAACTTCCAGCAAGGCCAAAGTTTCCCTCCTCAGCCTTGATCTCTGCATAGCTGTCAGAGCGATCACCGGTCAGGATGTGTGCAGCTCTCTAAATGTCTTGTCAAGGAAAGTTTTAGGAGACCTGATATGTATTTATACAGGAAGGATCCACATTACAGGCTCTGACCATGAGCTACTAGTGTGAGGAAACAGGTGAGATATAGAGCCGAGGGATGTCAGCGTGTTCGCTGAGTGCTATCAGTCAGAGTGCCAGTCATGGGTTAAATCTCCAATGGAAAGAGACAGGATACTGCAGAGCCATTTTAAAGGTTTCATCTTTAAAGCATTGGCCTTGGAAGGAAAAGAAAGCATTCTGTAGAAGTTGCTGCTCCTTTTTTCAAAAGTGGACAATGTTATTTTCTTTATCTTCAGAGCCTCAGGGTTTTACACTAACAGTGAAAACAGTAAATTAGGGCAACCACATCATGTCATATCTCAAAAACAAAAGTTAGATGTTGTTGGGAGGTTGTGTATACAGCTTTTCATTTAAGTTAACCCAGTCTGAGCCTAAAGAAACTTTTATGTGTTTTGTTCTTTAAAGCTTGTAATCTTTGCACGTGTTTAAAACACCCTGGACCCCCTCAAAGGTGTTCTCAGATATTCTCACTGATCAGGCCTCAGTTAAGGTTGGAGGAATGAGTCGGTCATTTTACTCATTTGCTAGTCGTCTTTTCATAGCAGCCATGTTGACTTGTAATCAAAGTGTTGCTAGAAGCAAAACAACTGTCACTACTTTCTATGGCCGTGAGTTTGTAGAACAAATTGTGAGTAAATCTGCAATCTGTAAAAGAAAATACCTATTCAGGACTGGGTTTCCCAAAACAAGGTGGTGTGACTGTGTGAGCAGTCAAACAATGAATATTTATCCAGATACCTTTGAGTTATGTGCACGACGTCTGATAATAAGAACACTTGTAAGCTAGCCTCAAGCCAAACTTTATTCAATTTTCATTCACAAAGATTCAGAGGAAAAGGGCCTTCAGAAGCCTTATAAAATATACAATCTTTAAGCATCAATGGAGAAGTATTTTTGAATGAAGACATCACAGACTCCAAGGCATTGTGATCATATTGTTATTTAGAAACACAGCTATGAAAGCTTTAGCAATGCGTTAGTAAAGCATCCTTAACCCTTAACCCCACCCGTACCCCCATTAAAATATTTTGTGGTTAATTGACAGGTTGCAACCTTTTTTTACCGCCCTCTTTTCATAATAATAGTTATTTTTATTTGATCCTTATCATTGCTGTTATTTATTTTATTTTATTTTATTATGAGGTTTTTTTTTTGTTTGTTTGTTTTACAAATTTTCAAGTTTATTTTGGATGTTAACAAATGCCTGGAAGACTAAAAGGCTCAGCCCCCTTCATAACTTTTACCCCTAAAGAAGACATCAAACAACACTCAACCACTCTTTCCCCTTGAAACAGACTTCTAGAGGTAGTGGTGAAATGAAAAAATTTAAAGAGCCACATAGGCCTTTAAACTGAGATCCCAGAATCAGAACACCCTAACCCCAGATGTGGACTTGCAGAATGTAGATTTAGGACTAAGTGGAAGGGATATATGATGTATTGGGAGTAAACCAAAGTGTGTCTTCTCTCACTTAGGTTCTTAGTGGTTTTTCATTTTTATTTTTTGTGCAAATTTCTTCTGTTGAAGTAGTTTTGTGGTGACGTCTGTGTTTGTCAGGTGCGTGTTTACGGTGGCTATTTCCAGCAGCCACCATCCACTTGTACGACCAGGATTTGATATGTAGCCCAGAACTAATGACATCATTCAGTTTAGGGTACTTTTCCATGTCTGCAACCTTGCTCTCCAGCTTTGAGCTCCTCAACCAGCTCCAGGATACATACCTGTCTGCTACAGCCTCATAGCAGAAATCAGCACCATTTTAATGTGGTCGACCTCCTCTGTTGATAAAGTTTTCTTCTCCATGTTTGTCTGGTTGTGCTGGATGTTCTCAGGGAAGTCAGAAGTACTTTTATTTTTTTAATCATTGCTTGCTTTTAAGACTTTCTAGATCCTTCTGGCTTGCACAGCCATCCATCCATTTTCTTCTGCTTATTTGAGGCTGGGTTGCACTGGCAGCAGGCTAAGCTAGTTAGCCCAGACTCCTTTCCTCAAGAAAATTTCCCAGCTCTTCCTGGGGGATTCTGAGGTGGTCCCAGGCCAGATGGGCCTTCCAGTGGAAGTCAGAAGACTTCCACAGGGAGGTGACCTGGAGGCATTCTAATCAGATGTTTGAACCACCTCAACTGGCTTCTTTTGAGACAAAGGAGCTCAAAGTTTTCACCCTATCTCTAAGGCTGAGCCCAGCCACCCTCCTTAGGGATCTCATTCAAGTGTCAGGGAGTAGGGACCTCGGTGTTCTGACCCTCAGAGGAAGAGACTGGTCCTTAGGACATGGATCAGTCTCTGTGGAAATAAACTCAGAAAATAATCTTAATGTGGCATTAACTGTTATACTGGTTAGGATCTAGTTTGATCAATAACAGTTTAAGGTGTGATGATAGTAAATGCACCCAAAACCAGGAAAGCATGAGTTTTAAAGTGATTTATTTCAAGAAAAACTTATTATTATATTATATTATATTCCATGACATATGTTTCTTGTATGGGATTTTCTGTGAAACCTCAGCAACGTTCAGTTTTTGAAAATGAGCAAAAATGAAACTTTCCCAAACCTGTCAGCGCAGGCTCCTCCACTTTGAGGTTCTTTTTTAACGAGTTCTGTGCTCCTCTCTTGTCTTGAATCAGAGATGCTAGAAGCTGTCACAGGGAAGAAAAGCTGTGTTAGACATCGTGAGCCTGTCAACAGTGCCAAGCAGCCAGGAGAAGCCAAGGTGAGGCAGCAGCCAGAGGAGAAGACACAGGGCAATGCTGCTGTCTGCTCCGGCCTGTCAACACAACCTAGACCCAGACTCACCTTACTCCACTGCACAGATCGCTTACTTGTTACATTTAACACGCACGCTCACAGGCCCTCCAAATAAAGACCTGGATCTGTGTCTCATTATTCAGCCGGTGCTGCATAAATCAGATTAAATTCTGGGATAATGTCTCTTATTTTCAATATGAGAATTATAGAGATAATTTAAAAACAAGAAGGCTATGAAAGCACTTACAATTTTTCTTTCTTATGTCACATTTTATTTTACACTGATGATTTTTTTATTTTATTTGCTAGGGTTTGGAGCTATTGCTTTATTACACTTAGATCTCTACAAGTTGAAGAAAGTAAGGAAAATTCCTGTTGACTTTTGTGGCATTCAAAAAAAAAACATTAATATTGCAATTTTGTACACTTACATATTGCTTTATTTGTTTTTACACTGTGTTTCTTTGCATCAAGGTGAGAATAGCACCTCTGCAGACAGCATGCTATTTACACCTGCTGTTAGAATCATCGGCAGGTGATTATTGACCGCCGTGGGCGTTTAGTTTTGGCTACAGGTGTTGATTGTGGACAGGGGGTGGTTATTGACAGTGGCTAGTGTTCGGCACCGTCCACAGCTCTGTATTTGAGCTCAAGCCGATGGAGATTTATTTTTGGCAGCAGGAGTTAAGCACCAGCCCTGGATTGTAATTTAGAGCCTGAGGTGTTAAGTTTTGGCAGAAGGGTGTCTAGTTCTTGTGTAAAAATGCTTCATTGTTGGCCCGAGTCGAACATTGTGGATAGGCTTCAGCAAAAAACCTGCACAGTTAGGTTAAAGGGAGATCAAGAATCAGGAGAGGTTGACTTTTGGTTGAATACTGGAGGAAAGCAGCAATCTGTGTGTAAGATCTTCCACCACAAGCATTTCTGAGGCTGGCTGGAGGTCTGTTTTTTGAGTCGTGAGTAGTTTTTGATTACACTGCTATCACAGCCTAGGTGCAAATAGCTTTGTTGGAAACAAAAACCTTGTGTCATGCTGTATACCTCTAGCTGTAAATTGCAAAGTTTGCAGTCCAACCAAGCTGCAACCTCTGGAGCTGGAAAGGGAGAAGGGAGCAGAGTGCAAAAAAAACCTGTAGTCTCTCAGGTGTCCACTTGAGGCAGACTTTTGAAGCACCAATAAACCTAATATTAAATTCCCATTTTTGTAGTAGAATTAACATGTTTACAGCCTGATTCAGAAAAAGTATTGGTCAGAGTAGTTCATTTATTTCTGGGACCACAATTTATGGGGGGAAATATTCTTATCACTTATCCTTAATGTATAATTAGGTCTGATATGACTGCAAACCAGCACATGATAGCGGTTTGTCAGGAGGCTTAAGACCTGCCATAGTTGCACCTTCTTGTTCATTTCTGATAACTAAAAGTTTGTTTCAGATGATGCTTTAATGTGGCAACCCCTCCAAATTGGCTGAAAAGGACAGCTTCAGCATAGGCAGCACCAAAGAGGAGTTTAGGGTACCTGCACAGCAAAAACCAGAGAGTTGAATTCTGTGTTGAACATTTAAGAGTAGATTTGTACTCCCAGAGTGCAATTCTAACTACATTCTGAGTGAAATCGTCTTCAGTGTTGGAGTTACTTGACAGTCTTAGTCCAAGTCTGTGGAGAGTCTATTGATCTAAGCTCCCACCTCACACTCTTGGGCAAAGTGTTTAGATGTAGAGATGTTCAGATACCATTTTTTTCCTTCCCAATACCGATTCAGATACCAATTTATTTTCTGGGGACTGGATGGGACATAGTAGGGGCCTGATGTTTCCCTTGGCCCGCTAGTTGATGATTACTTTTCTGTGGGTTCAACCAAACCTGTGGTGGCAAGAAAATGAAACCAATGCCTAAATATAAAAATATGCAGTTCCTTGGATGTCCACTTGAGGCTGACTCTCCATTGCATCCCATATTGAATTATCTTATCAAAGTGTTGGATATTGGCTGATACAAAGTAATGATCCAATAAACTTTTTGTACTATGCAAGACTAGCAAATTAAATTGTTTTCGACCCATCGCGAACTCAGAACATGGCTCATCAAATAGAATTGTAATGTACAGCCTCTCTGTGAGGTTTTTTCCTGCTAATTACTGTGAGTTTTACTGCTAATTATTGATATAACAATGATACAGGGGGCCACATCACACCTTTTCTGTTTCTCTCCATTGTGCTGTATTCAGGCAGCATGACATTATAGAACAGCCTTCCATTGGTTGACAACCGCTCACAAAGGGAAAACAATATGATGGTTAGCATTCAAGCTTTTGGCAATAAATGATCGATTGCTCTGATTTATGGTTCAAAAGTTATTTAACTTTTAAAAACCTGTGTTATTTATCATCATATACAACAACGCCAATCTAGAAAGGTTTTCAACAAATATATACAGAGAATGAATGTCATGTTGCCTCTAAACTTTGCCGCAAGCGGTCCTTTGTTTGGTTCTTCTTTGCTGCTCTGAAAACACTAACATTTTGTCTAGCCATGCTAACATTAATTATGGCCAAACAAATCTAAATCTAAACGGTATCAGCATAAGCACATGTACTCACCAACAGGGGTGTAGCTAGGAATTCTGGGCCCCCATAATATTACACAGAACCCTCCCTAACCGGCTAGCCAAGCAATTTTGCACCACTTTAACAAATATCCATGCATTTTAATGTTCTTTTGCACCATAATTCCAACACTTATGAGCAATATTTTTACTATGATTAAATGAAATTGACCTGCATTATTTTGCAGAAGTGGACAACATCATTTGGACATTTTGAAAGGAGGAGCAACAACTGTTGTATTTTACTCTGTCCGATTGCAATGTGTTGACCGATTGATTTACTCACTTTCGATTCAATAATGAAACCAAAAAAAAAAAAACATTTTCATTGCAGGCCTCTCCATGGCTCGTCCCTAATGTGGGCCCGGACAATCAGTACCCTTCCCCACCCCCCTGTGCTACGCCCATGCTCACTGATACCAATACTTGTATTTTAAGCAGAATCAGCATATGTCCAATATTGGAGTCTGAACAGCTCTATTTAGATGTTGCATTTTCTATCACTGCTGGGAATCCTGTATTCATGTTTGTTGTGGATTATTGTTGTTTTTTGAGGTTAGATGCTTCTGCACTATGACTGAAGCTGTCCAACTTTACTGCCTGTTGAAAGGTTTGGTTTAAAAAAAAAAGGTTGGTAAGCTGATTCTCCTCAAAGAGCCTTTACCAACTCTGCATTTGTCTCTTTGCTCCATCCCTACCAGAAAACACCTGGCTTTGCTATAGGTGTCCAATATAAAATGTCAATCTTTATTAATTATTCTAAAATGTATTGCAATGTGTCAATAATCAAAATTGTAAAAACACCAAATTTACACTAAAAAGTGTCTGGAAATAATACACTGTTGTGTTAAAATCTTTATTTTTAGCAATATTTTTAGTAATTAATTACAAAAATATGTACACCTTATGGAGTTAAGCTAAGGATGACATTTTGATAGTTTAAATGATCCACTAAGAGAGTAAATTTCAAAATTTCTGACACTTTGTGTTAAGTTACAAACTCTTCAAAAAGAGTCAAATCAACACTTAGTGGTCTGGATCCATATAGACATTGTAAAAATGTCTGTACTAACTCTGACAGTGTTAATTTGACTACACAGATTTTGCTGTGAAACTAACTCCAGGATACCTAAAGAACACGGCAGCACCTCCTTTATATTTCTGTGTTTTGACCACCAGTCACAAGGGAAGAATAAGAGACATTTTAGCTGAATATTTCTGGGGCTGTGGTGTTGCCCATCACTGGGTTTGATACTAATATGCTGTGTCGTGATTGGTGGAAAACGCATGCAAGAGACAGTCTTCTCTCTTAAATCTCAGGCAGGGGAAATTACACACTCAAAGAGCCTGAAGTGGAAAGTTGATGCAGAAAACTTCAGCTTTAATCAAGAATGGACTGATGACCATGTGTTTATTATGCATCATATTCACTAATAATGGCTTACAGCTGGATTTCTTTCAAATGGATCAAACTTTAAGTCATTCCTGGTAACATCATTTCCATCACAGTTGCAATAGCCGTTTTAAGTAGTCCTTAAAAGAGTTTTCCAAAATACCAAAACATCTCGTCCTCCGCACATTTTCTGAGCTAAACTATTTCCTGGGGACTGGGTTGGACACAGTAGGGGCCTTATGTGCTGTATCTGCTAGTTGATGATGTTGTTGATCTTAACAGCAAAAATAAACATGTTTACAGTCTGGTTGAAGAACACCTTTTGCATCAGTAACTCTAATCTTAGATGCTCAAGGCCCACCTCAGCTCCATCGTTCTGCCTGTTGTCGGATTGATTACAGTTAGTCAACGTTTTGACATAGTGACCACCTTTGTTTGGCTTCATAATGCCAATTCAGAAACCAGCGGTTAACATCAATGAGATTACATCCATGTTGTGACATCAATTCTGGATTCATTCTGGTCCTGAACTGGCACTCTCTGTTTTAAGGGCCTGGAAAGGGCTGCTTCACCTCCACCACATAGGCTTTCTTTGAATGCTTGGGCCTTCAGTGGCTGTCTGGTCTGGACCAATGAGTGTCTTTTGATTAGCCAAGCGTCCATGACTGGGACTTTGGCTCCATTGGCATCCAGTGACTGGTAGAGCTTTTTGTGTGTTTTATTGTGGTGGAGTTGGTGAGTGTTATAGGATGGAGCTCCTCCATGTGGCTCTACTTTGTTCTGCATAAATCTCCTATTAAATACTGTAGCAAAGAAACTCTAAAAATGTGTTTGGCTACCACAACCCACCCATGGGTCCTGACCCAGACTTTAGGCATTAGGTGATTGGAGCCAATGGAAGAAATCAAAAACAAGGCTATAGACATATTTTAGATTTTAGTAAACTGGCCCCTTAATAATGACTCTGGCCCCACTTCATGTGAGTAAACACACAGGTATACCTTGGCTTTACCCCCAGTTAACTGGCTGGACAAAGAGATTTGATGATGTCCACTCTCCAGAGGGGGGTCACTGCTTTGTCCAGTGGATAAACACTGAATGCTATTGGACTGGAGAAAAGGTCATCACAACTTTATGAAACGAGTCTCTGTAATGATGCTGGTTCAGAGGGCTCTACATACAGGGGATCTATTCCCTCTTGTGACCAAAGCTGGGGATTTAAAACTCTCTGATTTTAATATGACAATGCCAGTGGCAAAAGCATCACATCCCTGGGCTCCCACGAGTCCACATCCTGTACTCTATCAGCGTGCTTCCTGCACCAGCTGGGCCCGATGATCCAAATTTTGCTGGTTTTTAATTAAGTGGAAGGTCAAATCTCATCGCTTTTTTCTTCAGGGAGCTGCTGCTGTCTGCATGGCAGAAGAGCTACACCCAGTCATTAATTTTATAGAGCAGGGACTATAATTGATTAAAAAGTTAAGGACTGTGGGGAATGCATGGAACAAGGCAGTAAGATCTGATGCTATATATGTGGGCTGTTATTCAGTTACATCTATTATTGCTACTTACAATATGAGATGGCACTTAAGCTGAGAAGATATGACAATTTCCCTTTTAGATAGGTTTAATAATTGTGTTTCAAGTTGATGCTGCTACCTTTGGAGATAAATGTTTCTGGTTTTATTTATAAGGTCTGCATGATTATGTGAAGTTTATTTACGTGCTACGTTTTAAATACTCCAGCATTTCTAGTATTAAAATCACAAGAAAATTCAAAATGTCAAAAAATGTTAAGTTCTGGAGTTCCTCATACAAACTAAATTTTTTTCACTTTTTTTGTAAATAGTGTGTTACAGATATTTTATAAATATTACTCACTACACCATTTCTAAAATAACTGTATTCTTATATTTCAAGTTTTTTTTTTTTTTTTGTTTTGTTTTTTAATTTTGCTGTTTTGGGAAGTTTCTTTAACATTTCTCGATGTTGTGCACAAGAGCTGCAAATGCAAACCCTGAAAATGTTCAGGGAACATTGAACGCCTCTCAAACACATTCACAGAGCCATCTTTAATCCACTCCTGTGGACTTGGACTTGGCTGTGTGCTTAGAGTCATTGCTGTGTTAGAAGTCGAACCTTCAGCCCAGTTTGAGGTCATGAGCACAATGGAACAGGTTTTCATTGAGGATATCAGGAAAAAAGCTGTCAGAAAAACATGTCAGGTCTCAGTAAAAAGGCGCCAGGAAAAAAACACCTTATATTCCTGAGACCATTTTAATGACTCCTCTTTCCTGAGATCGGTGCCTTTTTCCCAAAGCCTTTTTTCCTGAAACCTGATGCCTTTTTCCCTAATGCCTTTTTCCTGAGACCTGATGCCTTTTCATATGACACCTGACACCTCAATCCGAGACCTGAGGATGTCCTAAACTGTACACCATAGTTTGGTTGGAAGGCCAGGTCTTGGAAGAGCCCTGGTTGTGCTTAATTTGTCCCATTTGAGAATTATGGAGGCCACTGTGCTCTTGGGAACCTTCAGTGCAGTAGAATTAGTTTTGTTGTTGTTGTTGTTGTTGTTGTTGTTGTTGTTGTTGTTGTTGTTGTTTTCCTTACCCAGGATTGGGTTACTGTATTGGGTCAGTCAAAATAACACCTTCATTTTGTTAAATTAATTACACGAAAATAAGCTGTCCAAACATTTGACACAAATTAATCACATTCAAACGAAAAGTTGTGAATCATTGGTATGATTATGGTAATTTATATGGCATTTGAAAGTGGGACCATGTAAGGATTAGATAACAGTGGTCCAAGAATGGAGCCTTGAGGTACCCCACACTTAACACCCACTTTATCTCCAATGGAAACAAGGAACTGCCTCTATTGATTGAGGTTTTAAACCAGTTTCTTAACATGACCATTATGTTTGACACCCAGGAACCATTTCACAGCATTAGCCATATGTTCCATATGCAAATGTTCGATGCAAACCAGTATGTTATTTAAGGAAACTGTCCTGTTGGCTACTTTAGAGGATGATGATACATGTATTTAATTCTGTAGTGATATGAGATGGGATTTATGTAAATGTTTTATGTTAGTGTAATGGTAGTATTTATAGTAAGAGTAGCATTTGTAGCATGTAAAAACAAATGTGCTCACACATAAATATCTGTGTATTACCCATGGGTGCATGTTACCAGAAGTCTCCATTTCTTTAGACCATATCTGGCTTTATCCTGCCGCTTAACAACGACACAGAGCAGCTTTAGTTTCCCTTGCTTCCCGCAGTTATCTATCATTAATGTGGGATGTCACAGAAAGGCCAGGAAGTCAATTAGAATGGATGTATTCCTGACTGCTGCTGTCATTTCTCTTTCTCATGTTCACTGCTGAGCGTGGGCAACAGATACCCACCACTCCGTCTCGAATGAGAGAAATCTCCATCGGAAGGACCCGGTAAAAACAAACATAGCCGTGATATGAAACCATGAGCTGCCAGAACCCCAGCGGGCGGGTCGGATGTCAGATCTACGTCAGGCCCCTCATCTCCCCCAAACGTCTGTTTCTATATCAACCCCCAAGAAGCTAAGGTCACCAGTGGTAACCTTTTACCCCCTGTGGAATAAAATCAAATATGGAGAAATATATTTGGAATATGCAGGAGTTATGTAAGGCTAATACACAGTGAGGGAGTTGCTATAAGGGAATGAGATCCTGACAGACTGAGAGGGACCACTGGCACAAAGCAAAGGAGTCATGTCTGACCCTAAAGGGGTAACTCTGCTATTACAAGAATCTCTTTTGCAGGGGTGTCTCTGATAGAGATTGACAGTTGGAGTTTGTGTATTATTTCTATCTAAAGCAACACCCTTTCTACATGAACTTCTAAAGAATTCAAGAAAATGTAGAGATAGTCTGTCACTGAAATGTTCTTTTTCTCCAGTCACAAGGGTTTTCAAGCCACCCACCCTCACAGGTGACCTCTTGTCTTGAATCCAACTTATTTTGGAAAGACTTTAAAATGAAGTATTTACCAATAACCCTCATGTTAAAGTTTGGTCAAATGGTAAGTTTAAAAGCAGAAAATGGTTTGACTTTGACGCACCCACCATCTACAGTACATAACATCATCAAAAGATTCAGAGAATCTGGAGATCTCTTTGGCTAAAGGATAAGGCTGAAGATGAATACCGGATGCTTGTGATCTTTGGCACTCAGGTGGCACTGCATCACAAACAGACATGATTCTGTATTTTAAATTCCTGCATGGGCTCAGGAACAACTAAAATCTTTCTCCATCAACACAGTTCACTGTGCCTGTTAAAGCTGTATCGTGCAAAGAAGAAGCCATAAGTGAACACAATCCAGAAACGCTGTTCTCTGTTTTGGCCAAAGCTCATTTAAAAATGGGCTGAGGCAAAATGGAAAACTGTTCTGTGGTCAGATGAAGCACGACTTGAAATTCTTTTTTGGAAACTCCAGACTAAAAGGAGAGAGTCTATCCAGCTGTAATCAGCGCACAGCTCAAAAGCCTGCATCTCTGATAGTATGGGTTTGCATTAGTGCCTATGGCATGGGCCGCCTACACATCTGGAAAGGCACTATCAATGCTGTAGAGTATATAGAGGTTTTAGAGGAACATATGCACCCATCTAGACAATGTCTCTTTCAGTTAGGGCCTTGCATATTGCAGCAAGACAATGCCAAAACTTGTTTAAGTAGAAGTTAAAGCACTGATTCCAAAATGTGCTCAAAAAAGTAAGAGTATCAAAAAAACTACTCAAATACAGTAATTAGTTACTTTCCACCCCTGCATAATGCATCTATCACAGCATCATGGCTTCACTGTAGGCCATTGCCAGACCTTTCATCAACAGGAAACATTTGGCACACCATAAAATGAAAACTCTGGCAAAGAAAACCCAGGACTTTAAAGCAGCTATAATCATACATCAGACAAGAATAGGACAATTGTTCCTTTCCTAAAACTCCAACAACTGCACTTTCCAGGATTTACAGACTAAAGTAGAGGGGATGCAGCACAATGGTAAGCATGGAGCTGTCCCTACTTTTGTAGTGTTGCTGCCATCAGATTCAAAACTAGCTGATATTTTCCATGAAATGTTAAAATGTCTAATTTTTAACATCTGATATGTTCTACTGTGAATAAAATATGGGTTTATGAGATTTGCAAATCATTGCTTTTTGATTTATTGTACCCTTTTTTTTGGAATCGGGGAATGCTACCATTAGGTGGTAAATCAAGAAAAGATGATACCTGCACACTTATACCAAACCACAAATGTTCTGATAGCCAAAGTTTTGATCAAAATTTGATCTTCTTCAAGTCTGCCTAAAGACTGGAGCAAGTGTGCAGGTATTTCCTTTTCTTTGAGATGTTCTTTTTTTTTTCTTTTTTTTAGTCTGAAATTCCCCGATGTACTTTAAGGTGGTCGAACAGCCATGCACATTCAAGAATTGCCATGTGCAGACAAGGCCACCCATATTATTTACTTGTGCAATAGTAATGGCTTAAACGTGGCAAAAGGGTGGTGGAAAAGGTGGTGAAATGTGATTTTAAAAGTAGCAGAAATGGGTTAGACATGGAAAGAATTAGATAAAAGTGGCAAAATAAATGCAAAAAAAAAATTGGTTAAAGTGGCAAACCTGGCATATAAAGTAGTAAAAGAGGATAAAAAGTGGCAGAAATGGGTGGAAATTTGGTGAAATGGGATTTAAAAGCCAGAAAAAGTGGTTTAAACTGGAAAAAAATAGCTAACAAAGACAGAAAAATAGGCAGAAATTGGTTGAACTGGCAAAAATGAGCCTAAAAAGTGGTAAAAAAAAAAAGGGCTAATGGTGGAAAGAATTGACCAACAGAGACAACAACAGAAGTAACAAAAACAGGAGAAAAAACAGTTGTGAAAAGGGTTCAAAACTAACAAAAATGTGTTTAGCGTGGCAAAAAATTGTTAAAATTTGCAAAAAAAATGGAGGGGAAAAGTAATGAAAATGGATGTAAGTGTGGCAAAATTGGAAAGAATGGGTGTAAAAAGAGGCAAAAATAAGTCCAAATTGTGCAGAAACTGACGGAAAATGTGAGTAACTATATATATATATATATATATATATACAGTGCTTAACAAATTTATTAGACCACCTGTCTCAGAGACCATCCAGCATCATGAAGTGCTTTAATGCGGACTCTTTATTTTCAGTGAGCTCTCCACGTTTTACCATTTTGAACAGGAATGAGGAATTTCAAACTGAATTTACCTTTTTTTACCCAAATTTGAGCCAGCTCACTGTGCTTTTCTGAGAAGTCAGAAATTAATCAAGCATAACATTCAACCACTAAAACTAATTTTTCTGTTCAGGAATGCAAGTAAATAACTATAACTTGACATATTAATCAAGAAATATTAATGTGCTTTACTATTTTTTCAGTTTTTTGTAAATCAGTAAATTTGAAAATTCATGGATAACAATAATAATGATATTTTAGCAAAAAATATCATTTTGGTTAAAGAGCTTCTACATATTGGTGTATTAACCACTGCAGAAACATAAAAAATGATTTTCATTTTACCAGTTTTTACCAGTGCTGTTAATTTAGGGCAGCTGTGGCATAAACCTTACTTTGGGTGGTAGTCTAATAAATTTGTGGCAATCTTACACCTCTAAGTTTCCTGCGACCCCCAAGGGGGGTCCTGACCCCTACACTGAGATCTACTGGTATAGAGTGAAGAGCTGCAATGCATTGTTGGGCAGCTGATTATGGCAAGTCAGCTGCCATATCATACTTGAAAATTGTGGCCAATCTTGGCTCCATTTGGCTTGCATACACAAAACTTCACACTATGAAATCAGAATATACCCCATCCCTTCAACAGAATGTAAAAATGCTGTTTCAAGCACAGCCTAAGACATAAACATAACCTAAAATAGCTGCTAAATTTAACATTGGTAGAAAAAGACAGAAATAATTCAAATAAGGGGACAAAGCAGCTTCAGTGCTACAGTTGCATGATATAAATGCCATGACATCCAACCTCATCTGGTTGAATTTTACTGAGCATTACCGGCTCATTTCATACATTGGTCCACCCCAACTTTGTGCAGAAACATAACCAGAGGGCTGGTGGAATTATAAAAAAAACATCAGACAGTCTGTGTTTAAGTATGCATCCTAACCAGGATATTTTAGACATTTCCAGGAGTGCACTGCATTTGTGAGAAGGGTTTAGGTACAATTTAACTTTTCTCATTTAGCCTGTAAAAAACACAAGTACAGCTCCAACTGCACCCAGCTTGTCGTTTTTCCCACAAACACTTGGGAATACACACTCGCCTGCTCCGTGTGGTCAGATCGGGGGGTGGATTTGGTTGAGTGTTGAAAGCCGTTGGGCCTCCTCTCCTCTCCTGTCAGAAGCATCTGTCAGCTCTGCCACACTTCTGTCTAATAAACCAGCTCTGCAGACCGGCAGCCTTTCCTGCCTGAAGGCTCCCTTGCCAAATAGCACGGTAACTTTGAAGCAAGAGAAAAAAGGAAATTCTCCAGCTATGCTGCTTCTTTTCATGCTATCATCTTCCTATCAGATCCCTGTTTTGTGCTCAATTAGTTAATCTCACAGAGTGCCTTTCATTTAGCTCTCAGAGAGGCAAAAGTGGCCTTATTTGCATCGCTGTTCTCTCCGCAGGGGTAGCAACAAATGAGGCCTTGTTTTTTAAAAGGAGAGCATAATGAAGCTTTGTGGAAGCACGATCCAAGTCAAATAACCCACCAGGATTTCAATTTCCCCCTGTCAAAAAACATGAAAAAGCACAAATAAACACAGCAAGGGCAGACTTTGTGTTCCCTCCTCCAGAGGGCATCGATTCCATGGGTGCAGGATGATTCCTATTCATGTGTCTGTCTTTTTTTTTGCTATCTTTCTGTCTCAGGTGCAAGTGCAACCTGCATGCCAACAGCTGTGTGTTTGACAAGGGGAAGCTGGGCTGTGAGTGTGAACACAACACCACAGGGCCAGACTGCAGCCGCTGCAAGAGGCACTACCACGGAAGAGCCTGGAGTGTGGGCTCCTACCTCCCAATACCCAAAGGAACAGCAAATATATGTGAGTATAGCACTACTTCTAACATTAGCATGATAGAGACAGGCCTGGCAGCTAATTCTAAAGAGATACTGCTGGCCCTAGTCAGAGCAACAACACTTTTTCTCTGGCTCGTATCTGCATGGTTGAAAATATAAATATTATACCTTTTTTACTTCAAATCTTTGCCCTGGAGAGAGAGAGATTTGTCATATCTCTTTATCACATTAGCTCCTGGCCTCTGGGCTGCAGCTCTCCAAAATGTCTTCAGCAAGTATTTTTGATTTGCTAAGACTTCCAAAGAGAGACCTAAGGCCTGGCACACACTAGAGGATTTTTAAAATCTCCACAGATTCTAAAAATGTGATAGTTACCATGCAGGACAACAAATAATGACAGTTTGAAGTGCTTCATTCTTACAGTGTATGGAGAGGAAAGAGATGACAAACACAGCACACCACGCTAACAGATTCATTCACCAACAGCCAACTCTCAAAACTGCGACTCTCATTCAGTCAAATACAAATTTAAAGTAAAAATCTAAATCTGCTAGCTGTTAGCTGCCACAGTCATTGTATTATTGAAACCTTAATGCGTTAAAAAAAAAAACACAATTTAATCACGTGACTAAGTTTGACCACAACTTCCTCCCGTAGTCCTCCAGCGCAGATGTTTACGTGCCTGGGGGTACAGGCAGGTCAGACACAGCCGGCAGTGATGAGTGAGGAGACAGACCCAGGTCTGCTTAATGGCAATTTTCTTTTTAAAAAGCTGGAGATTGTTAGTTAAGATAAAACCAAAATTGTAGGTACATGCTGCAGTGATGAACTGTCTTTACACCAAAGCACAACGAGTCTTAAGTATCCTTGGGCAAAGCACATCTTTGCTAATGTTAGCAAGGATGCTAACAACAACACGGGATCAAGCCATGGTCATACCACTCTCTTCAGCTGCTTCAGGAAAGTTTTCTTCTTCAGCTGCTCAGATAAATGCTGAAAAGTGATCAAAAACTTTGAGCAAGTCCTGTTTGTTAACAATATTAATCCAGTGCAGACAACTTAAGAGGAATCGGCAAATCAAAGCTTAATAGCGAACTTGACAGGCTGAAAGATGGAAAATATGATGCATTCAGGTAACCTCAGTAAATCAGACACCTGTATTCTACATGTTATGTGTTCTAATGTCACATAAAAATGGGAAAATTTAGTTTTTGACGAGACACTTCAGTAAATACAGTGTGAATATGTGTTTATATTTGAGGGATATACAATAGATGTGACAGACTGAATCATAGCTTTTTAATTCAAGCACTACTCAGCTAAGACCACTTGTAGTTTAAATATATGCCCTTATTTTGTCTTTCCACCAAACTATAGAAAGTATTGATAGTGGTATCGATAAGGATTCGTATCAATAAGGAGTATCGTTAAGTGTATCAGTATTAATAAAAATCCATCCCCATACCTATACCTATTAGAGACATCATCAAAATATTCTTAACTATAAAAAAATCTGTGATTTAACATGTTTAATCACAGCATAGTGATGTGATTAACTTGATTAGTTTTTTCAGTCTTGTAAAAACTTGTGCTGTTGCCAACAAGTTGGTCCTCCATTTCTTTGGTTCATCTAACTGACTGCTTTCTGTTTATCGTTGCCATGGATGTGTTTGTTGAGCTCCCCCTTCGGTCAGCTTGCTTGCTGGGTGGCTTTTGCTCCATGTCACATGAAAGTCCACAGAGCGAGTGTTTGGCTGTCCTCAGTGTTCCCCCCTTTACAACCAGATTTCTGATCCCACACATGCACAGGGAGGACATGCAAACTCCGCACAGCAAGACCCTGACCCAGGGACCTTCTTGCTGTGAAGCAACAGCGCTAACCCCTGTGCTGTCATGCAGCATGTAGCCCTTCTATCTGAATTTTTTGAAAGAAAAGAAATTTTGTTTTGTAGATATTTTTATTTTAGATAAAAGTTTGTGCTATGATAAGGATATTTCATTCATTTTATTTTTCACCTGATTGCACAAACATTTTAATTGGATTGAAGTTTCTCCCTAAGTTAATTTCTGAATGACCTGCATACGTCTTTTTATTTGCCTGAAATGTGTACATTTAGAATGTTTGAAAGTCCAAAATTTTATTCTTTCTTCAAAAGTATTTTCATCTATATCAGTATCGATAATATCAAATCAAAGAGTATTGGTATTGTTTCGACTTTTTAAAAAATCATATCACCCATTTCTGAGGGTATAACTGAAAGGTGCACACTGACCCATAAATCTGTTTTCCACCATGTTCAGTGTGCCATTCTTTGTGTACTGTGGTTGCTCCACACAACTTCTGACTTGTCTAACTCAGTCAGCAACTTCACTCATGGTGCAAAACTGTCCTATCCCCAAGGGCATTCTGGGAAAACTTTGCAGATTAACTTTAAACTTTGCAGTAATTAAATACTTGTAATTTATAACCAAAAATGTGTTCAGTTAACTTGGCTTTAATAGCTGTTTTGGATTTTTAAGTTAGCACAACTCTTTTTTTTTTTTCAACAGCCTTCAACCTTTCGGTCTTAGAGTGTTATGCAAACTTATTTTTTCATCTTTTTAACAGTTAAACTCACATAGTCTTTCTCTAAATATCTTGGCCTGTTCTTAATTCTATTTTTACAAAAGGTTTGTGTCCTGCCTTGCCTTTAAGCCATGCATAGCTGTTGCATTAATTATGTCTGTCAGAGTGTCTTTGAGTATCTGAACCCTTTTGTTATTTTCAGCCTTTCTCCTCATTTATCACTGCAAGTCAGTAGTATGAGTATCTTTCAATTATGGGCCCATTCTCAGTTTCCACAGTAGATATTAATATTTAGTGAGAATGATACTGAAAAATACAAACAATTCTGCAAACCTGATAAAAACATAAGACTGTCAGTGCTTGTTTCACTTAAATATATCTAAATCTAGCGCAAAAAGTAAGGAAATTTGTGTTTGGTAGGTTATATCTTATACAATTGGAAAGCCTGTTTCTTTTCCTTATGGATGGTGCCACATTTGTAAGGAACATGTATTTGCAAACAGCTTATATCCATTGACTCTTGTTTGATGTTGTTGATTGGATTGGATGATTGAAGTCTGAAGAAACCAGACACACTGGCAGTTTAACAATTTAACCATCGAACAAGCAGGAGCCTCAGTAGCATGTGGAAGAACCATACAGAGCCACAACAACCTGGCATCTCCTCCTCATGATGGTCACCAGCCTGGTCACACACTGCTGTGGGATGGCATCCTATTCTTCAATCGGCATTTGTCACAAGTCAGCCAGTGTAGATGTGTTGGCCATTCTGGCACAAACAGCATGCTGATCCCACAAGTGTTCAGTGGGGTTAAGGTCAGGACTGCTGGCAAGTCATCCCATCCTCTCCTCTCCCAAATTCTGGAGGTAGTCTCTGATAAACCCCGCTCTGTGGGGGTCAGTGTTGTCATCTTAGAGGATAGAGTTCAGCCCCAGAAAGTGGAGATCTGGGATTGTCACTGGTTGCAGAATCTCATCTCGATATCTCTCTGCATTGAGATGATGCCTCCCGTGATGACAAGCCTCGTTTTTCCAGTGAGGGAGATGTTGCCCCACACCATCACACTGCCTCCACCAAAACATGTTACTCTATCGGTGCAGCAATCAGCACTGTGTTATCCGCATCTTCTCCACGCTTTGAGCCTATGATCCAACTGCCGTGGGCAGAATCTGGACTTGTTGCTCAATGTAACATTACTCCACATGTTCAGGTTCCAGTGTACGTGTTGCCTACACGAAACGATCCTGACGGTGAAGGGCAGTTATTGCAGGCATCCTGGCAGCTCTACTGCAGGTTTAACCCTGCAAAGCAGATGGATTGGCCAGACTCCATGTCTGTCATCAGAAAGCTTGTTCCAGAGTCATCTGAGGAGAAAGAGGCAGTTGCTACAGGTTGGTTTAGTGAAGTGGTTGCAAGTCTGTAAACATGGCAACCAAAGAATAGATCTGTGTGGATGCAGCCATTGTGCCAGCTTGATCAGAAATGATGCACAATACATGTACAATACAGTGAATTTGCTCATTTCCTGCAGCAATTTAACATCAGGTCAACTAATTTTTTAGAAATTTTATCCAGGAAAAAGTGAATGCAGATAAAGTCAGGATAAAGACTGACCTCTTTGTGTTCACACATGCAGTTCATCCCCAAAAGTATCAGTAAATTTCCTAGAGTGCAGTGCATGTGTGAAAGGGGCTATGGATCCATACGTCCCGTGGTTAAGTTTGTTTATTTCTCTCAGCGATGTGCCTTTGCACTTATTTGCACCATCCAGGCTGAATGTGTTTTTCCATCGTCTTTTTATGCAATCACTCTCCGTCTGAAATTCTCTCCACATTCTGTCTGAACACACAGCGAGCAAGGAGGATGAAACATTTTGTAACACCTGTCTTTGATGTTGGTTGTGAGAGGCCTCCTTGATGTTTGTCTCCGCGTCCACTGACTCCTCACCAATCAGTTTGATCTCTTCACATCCAGGGCCGAGCCTTTTCTTGAACAGACACAGGGTCAACAGCTTCACGCTTATATACAGGAACACCTGTTACAACTTGACCCAAGGTCCACATGTAGGTTAATGCAGTGACCACGGAACCATCTCCATGACAACTGAGCAAACTCCATCTGTTCACGAGACAGTAAAGGACACTTCAGAGCAAACATTCAAGGCCAGTCAAACTGATTTCTCTCTCAGGGAAAGGTTTTATTTCCAGCTCAACTTGCCTGCTAATTGCACAGCCCTGGGGTGCCTTTATGACGCTGCCCTTGGCTTTTTTACAACATTACCTGATTCTTTACTAATCTGCTTGAAGCACATACAGTAGCAGGTCAAATTACATACAAATTGTCAGTTGGTGGATGGCATAATTCATATTGGGATGAGAGAACAATTGTTTTAATTTGTTTGAGGAGCAATTCCTGTTTGAGTCAAAGTTAAATATTATGGAGTTTAGTTCCAGGCTAATAAATACCATCTAAAGTAAGTCTCTTTTCCTGGCTGGTCCAGCAAATAGAAAGCAGCAGCCATCAAATAAGCTAAGAGGAAAAAGCAGCCGACTCAAGATTTAAACACTGTCTTTACGTTTATGGGTGGCTGGATTCTTAAGAGGAAATTACCACAGTCACTCCCCTGAAAGGATGTCTGAGGTTGTGTGAATCTAGAAAAGGCATGCTTTAGTCTGCCTCATTACCCAGCACCTATTTGTACCCCTTCCTTGGTCAAATAGATGCACCCACCAAGGAAGGTTTTGGAACATTGTAGATAAACACTATGCAAGCAGTTGAACATTTCAGGCTCTGAATATACAGGTGCATTTTAAAAAATTGAATATCATGCAAAAGCTCATTTTATTAATCTGGTTTATTTCATAGAGTTAAATTTCCATATATTCTAGATTAAGCTCAAACAAAGTGAAACATTTTAAGCCTTGTTTTTTGTTTTAATCTTGATAAATAGCTTACAGCTCATAAAAATTCAAAACCCAAAATTTCAAAATATTACATTACTTTGGGTAAAGTCCAATCTGTTGGTTTAATGTGCTTTATCAAGTCCAGAGTCAGTGCTGTCAGCCGTCTACCAGGAGATTTTAGAGCACTTCATGCTTCTATCTACTGAGAAGCTTTGTGAAGATGCTGATTTCCTTTTGTTCCCACAGTGAAGTCAAAAGTACCAGAAACTGGTTTGCTGACCACGGGAATGACTTGTCATTTCATTCTCCCTCTCTTTTAAACAAATGAATATTTGTATCACATTACAACCACAGAAAACCTGAAAAATTACTTCAAATTTTAGGTCTTTGTCACATTGGACCCCTATACAGTAGAGGGACACTATTTAAATCACTAAAATTAGAAAAGTTGAGCCAGTACTTAATTTCAGTGATTTACATACAGTGCCTATAAAAAGTGTATAACCCCTTGGATGTTTCACCCTGTTATTGATTTTGTAAATTAATCATTATCAATATAGTTTGTAACCTGGCACATCAGATGGATGTGTTTTACACATCCATCTTGTAAACCTTCCATAGACAGCGTTTGGGAGAGGGCAGAGCCTTTGAAAAAAAACTGATCTGATGAATGTTCTGTCACATCTTCACAGGCCAATCAGAGCAACAAAACATGTGGCGTAGCCGTTATCGGAATTGCCACAACCAAGAAGTAAACTCCATAGAGAGTTCATGCAAACCATGGCGACTGTAGACATGTCAGTACACGACTTTTGTCGTTTTTGAAAAGAAAACAACTCACTGCTGTTCTTCGTTCTTCTTGTAATGAAGAAATGCCATTAAGTTCTGATAAAACTGGCACTTTAGCAGCATTCCTCCATATTTGCACTGGCCTCTTAACGTGGACTCTGCTGCACATGAAAGTACTTCCCCCCACCAGATTGGTCCGGTCACTTTCTCACCGGGCCCAAACGATTCAGACAGGAGCTTTACAAGATGGATTTGCCTGTAAGAAACACGACAACGGGCGAATCCATCTGTTTAAAAGGTTATATAATTTGACTTTTTTGACAAAAATTACAGCAAATCCTTTTAAATGTCAAGTGAAAACAGATCTGTACAAATGATGTCAATTACAAAGTAAATTTACCTGAGCACATTTTTTTTCCCCAAATTAAACACAATTTTAGTCGTATAAATCTAACCTTTGTTTCCATCTCTTTGGAGTAAAATTCACTCTGCTTACAGAATAATGTTTTCATAGTTGTTTTTACTCCAAAAGTGTTTCATTTAACTCTAAATAACAGTAATGCAGAACAAAGTTTACTCATTACAGGGCAGTTTTTTGACTAAGTGTTGCACTTAGTTCTTTTAGAGCTGTTTACCATACTGTATAGAGATGTTATTTTAGTCCTTATAGAAATTTATCCTACTTATTACAGAACTATTTCTTCTCCATGTAGAAACAAGAAACACTTTATGTAGAGCCATATCTTACTCTAATTAGTTAAGGATCTTCATCTTATTATGATAGAGAATTTTTCTGTCTTGCTACATATAAATAGAGGGACAATAGAAAACGTTTTTTGCATATATATATATATGTATTAGACTTAATGCTCTAATACTAAATAAATGAACATATGACAAGGACCCAACAGCTCAGCACATTATGAGGTAGTAAAGTTAAATGAGTTTATTTGACAACAGCAATTGTGCAAATGACGTAAGTGTACAGGCTGGTGGTTGGCAGAAGATGGATCACTGGATTCAAAGGTTATAGAAGAGCCAGGTTAAGCCAGCCACACACTAGATGATCTAAAACCATGGGAGACCACATACATGAGTATAGTATGAGTTTCAAACAATTTTTTTATCTTTAATCCTCTGAACACACAGTAGACGACTCAGCCAGACTGTCAGATCACTGGAGACCACATACCTGCCGACCATAAAACAAGGGAAAGACTCAGGATTAGATCCTGGCTGGAATTAAGGTACAGTTGTGTTTATGCTTGAGAGCAGTGAAAGTACGTATTATCTGTCTGATTACGCTACCTGGTCTGCTTGCTTTTATTGGTTGTTGTGGCTACTCCATCAGCCGCACTACGACCTAGACCCTGAATCGTAAATATCACATGATTCAGGGTCTGGGAGGCTACACGGCAATTTGGAGCAGTGAATTAATGGTGTTGGCACGACACACATGCAGATTATTCTGACAAATAATCATTTGCAACGAAGCTTCAGTCGGGATACGCCCCCACAATTGTCGGGGGAGTCAAATATTGCTTAAAATCGGGCTTAAAATCCTGTAGTGTGGCTGACCTTACCTGATTAGAAGCTGAAGTACACAGGTGTTTGAAAGTTCATAACGAGGTGAGGAGGTCTTGATTGCCAAGGATTAGCTGGGACACCTGGGACACCTAACGAGCTGCAGCGGTGACTGTCCATGAGCAATGATAACTAAATTAAAACGTAAGTGGTTAAAGTTTTACTCCAGCAGAATTGCTTCTGTGGTTTTACTTATTTATTTATTTTTATTATCATTATTTTATGTTTGCACAATAATAAAAAAAGAATTACATTTGAGTGTACAGCTTTCACAAGGGAAGTACATATGAGGATTTGTGCAGGTGAGGTAAGGAAACCCGAGAGGGCTTTTAATTAAGCTAAACCTCACCATGTTAAGTGGTTATCTTCACGAGCCAGTAGTGATAAGAGTAGATATCAAAACAAACATGGAAAAAAAGAGGGAAAAAAAGGCAAGTAAGATAGTGTAGGAAGCGAAGTAGTGTTATTTTCAAGGCGTTATTCTCTGTAATGATATTTGATGTGAATATTTTAAACTTCCAACAGTTTAAAATATTTTATGGGTATGTGTGGTAGTTGGAATTATCAGAAATATATAGTTGGAAATGAGTGGGGAGTTTATGAGTCATATATTTTGATTTGTAAATGAATGTACAGATTTGTAAAATAGTTATGTCATAAATCGTTAGGATCCTGAATCAAGAAAAAAGAGGTGCTTTTGGCTGTTTGGGTGGGGAATTTGTTGCTAGTCTTACACAATGTTTTTTATATTAGATGTAGTTTGTTGAGATTGAAAGGAGAGGTACTAGCCCATACTATATGGCAATAGGTGAGGTAAGGATAAACTAAACTGTAGTATAATGTTAACAAGGTAGGGTGTTGTAAAGGGCTATATAAATAAAGTACATTTACATTTACAGAACAAGTGTAGTGTCATCAGCAAATAAAATAGGAAATACTTGAACCCTGGAAGAGGATGGTAATAAATACACTAAAAAGATACATTTGACTGTATTTGAGTAAAATATTTATAACTCTGGAAAAATTACTCCCCATATTTTCCTGTGTAAATAGAATTATGTAACATAAAATAAGTGACTCCCTAAATATTCTCCCCTTCAAGTCAGAGTTAAGTAGATGCATCTTTGGCTGCAATCACATTACTGAGTCTGCATGGATAGGTGTCAATCAGGCTTGCACATTTTACTCTATTCTTCTTTGCAAAACTGCTCAAGCTCCGTCAGATTGCACAGGGGTCCACCCTGAGTCCACCTACTCTGAATAAGATTTTTATCCAGGATTTTCCTATATTTAGCCACATTCATTTTACCAATTTTACTGATGTGCAGTGTTTGATGTGTTGTCTGATGGTCAAAAAGCACCATTTTGGTCTCATCAGACCAAAGTACTTTCTCCCACCTGGCTGTGGAGTCTCCCACATGACTTCTGGTGAACTCTAGTCTAGATTTAATCAGTTTTCTTCAACAGTGGCTTTCTCTTTTCTGCTCTCCCATAAAGCTTTGACTGGTGAAGAACCCAAGTAACAGCTGTTGTATGCAGAGTCTCTCCCATCTCAGCTGCTAAAGCTTGATATTCCTTGTAACTGTATCTTAAACATTTAAAACATCCATTTTTATCAATAATATGAGCCCTTCTCAAAGGAGTCCTGTCAAATTTTGTGTATAGTTATGAGCAGTTGTTTCAGTTCTGCTGGGAACTGATTAGTCAGATATGTTTAATTCATTTAGTATCAGCCTAACATGAAGATCCGTCCTTCTCGTACTCTAACATTGAATTTAGTACTCTTCCATTAAGGCTGAACTAACGCTGGATATTTTCCTGCCTGTTCACATGGTATCTCTGAGGCAGAAGGTGCTCTTTTGAATTATCCCCATTATAATCTTGGACGGGAGTTGAGTCACATTTATCAAATCCCGTGCCTGAGGCGGGGGGCTCATTGCCTCAATAAATCTAATACAGCCACTCAGGGATGGGGTGGTGGACGGCCAGGCGAGGGCCAGATGGTGGAAGATCTAGCCCTCTGGTCTTGCGCTCACACTGATTCAGCCTTACAGTCAGAGACTCAACGTGGCAGCAGTCTGCGGGGATTGACAGCAGGTTTTTCAGATGCTCAGTTTTGATTGTGTGCCTCAGATTCTCAGACATGGATGCTGGGATTAGATTTGTACACAGATATGATATTGCTATTGATCCAGGAAGCACATATCAACATTCGCTACACTTTCTTTTGCTCTTTTTTGGGCTGTTTTTTCATGATGAATTAAAGGATTACACACATTTGTATTAACACGTGTCTTGTGAGGCGGTGTGGTGTGCGCTCCTAACAGCCTATGCTCACATGCTGCACATTTGATTGCATGTGGGAGTTTGTTTTTGCGAGGAGTTTGTGAACTCTAAGGAGATATTGCTGGATTTACCTCTGCACCTCTTCTGTGTTATGAGCCTCCCTGCAATGTGCTGCTCACTGTCAGATTGACAGGCCGTTATTAAAAAATCCAACACTTGGCCGCATCTGCACCGAACTGATGAAACCAGGGGTCTAGCCATATCAAAAGCAATATTAGCACACTTGTTTGGCAGCAGCATAAAATGCAATAATGTTGCACATGGACGTGACGTAACAATATTGGTCCCTCAGGTGTTCAGTGAACACGGTTTTGGCTTAAATTATTCTTATTTCTCTTATAAGTAAAGCCTCTGCCTTTGTTCATTATGTGGAGCTCATATTTTGTAGAGATATTAAACATACAGGCCTCATATGAAGACAAATATGCTGAACGTGCAAGATGTAATTATGGTTTAATAGCTTTCATCTGTCATCATGTCTTCCTCTTTAATCATAGAAGTCATTTATCTCATAGGTAGGAACAGGGCGAGGTCTATTACAAATTTAAATCCCGGCACATTCAGATATATGGACATATGTGACCCTTCATCTAATAAATTAGAGCCAAAAATGGAGCCCTCTGTTGCTATGGGCCATAGCTGTCAGCAGCACAGAGTGACTGATAGTGATTCAAATCCGAGGTTTCCCTAAAAGAAGCTGCGAGTTGCTCACAGTGCAGAAGAGGAATCACTTGGAGAATTATGTTGACAGTCCACTTTGCAGGGAGCGTCAACTCATCTCGCGTTCCAGAGCAGGTTCACAGGTTAAGAAGGGCTGCAGCTCAGACTTTGATCAGACTGTAGAAAGTGTTTGGACTTCAAAGGCCAACATTGTTTGCCCTCCATTTCTCGCACAGAACAACTATTGGTTCGGGATTGCAGCTTGCTTGCTTTCTTGCAAATTGGAGCTTAAAATCCATGCTTTTTCTGGCTGCTGCAGTGTTGCTGCGAATGCCAGCAGTTGCTGTGACGGACCCAAACTGCTAATGAAGTGATGAATGGGTTGCAAACAATATGAGGCCCAGCTGAAACATAATTAGAGAAGGACAAAGCAGCAAAGCTTGGAGAACGTATCAGAAATTGCACTAATTATAGGCTGGAATATGCCTGCTGATTAAACTAATAAACACAAAGATGGTGAATACACAGACAGACACTGATAACACGTTTGGGGAAGACAAAGGCGCCATCAGGGGTTGTCAGAGTCAGCTCCAAATTGCAAACAGAGCTTCTCTGTCAGCGCTCGAGGGACTTTTTTTTTTATCAGTCTTTCAGCTGCTGCCTATGTGTAACTCACAAACAGGGGTAAAAAGTTCTTTTTTATCTATTTAAGTAAAATATTTAAAGTATTTTATGAAGGATTTAGCCATACACTGATCAGGCTCATTTATACTCCCATTAATAAAAATAGATCTGTGTGTTTTAAAACATATGACTATCTATATGGTCACGACAGTCTGTTATCTTGGATTGGATGTTAAAAAAATCAATCCATTATGGGTCGCTGTCTCAGACAGGCCTCCACAACTCCTTTGCAGCTCCATTGGTCTTAGGCCGACCTTTACTGCTGCAGTGTTCAGTCTCTGTACCTACAGTAGGTAGGCTAACATCATCTAGCTGCAGATCGTACATCTGAGACATCGTATACGTATCTCAGAACAGAAATACATGCTAAAACTTTCAAAATAAAATTGAATTAAACTTCCATTTAGGGTCGAGGTAAGAGTTAAGGTCGCAGCTAGAAAGGCAAAAACCTGAGTTTAAAACCTGACCTGTGATACTAATTACAGAACATTTGTAGAAGCCTAGTAAACAGTCTGCTAACAGGCATTTCTTGTCCTCCATATAAACGTTCTAACACAGCATGCGTAGTTTACGTAGTTCTGTTAGCTACACAGACATCATAGCTACTTGGTTTACATAGCTCAAGCTAAGCTTAAAAGCAGCAAAGTAAGCTCTGTAGCTACAGTAACCCCATTAGCTTTGGCCATGTTTGCTAAAGCTCATGTTGGTAAAGCTAACTAAGCTACATCACCTTATGTAGTTACATTAATCATGTAGACATTTATGTCACTACTTATAAAATGGGTCCATACATGGTTTAATCCCAGTGTGGGTACCAGAGATGTACAGGCTGATCTGTCTGGGACCTGCGTCGTCCGATGGCGTAGCACATTGTCATTGGCTGTGAATACATAGCACATTATCATTTGCTGTGATGACGTAGCACATTATCATTGGCTGTGAATACATAGCACATTATCATTGGCTGTGATGACGTAGCACATTGTCATTGGCTGTGAATACATAGCACATTATCATTGGCTGTGATGACGTAGCACATTATCATGTTTTCATGGAGGACAAGCTTTTTCCTGGTAGCAGACTGTTGACTCTGCTTTATTCAACATTTTGTAATCAGGTTTTGCAGGTCAGGTTTTTAACTTTTGCCATCCTAACCCTTACTTTACCCCTTACTCTAATCCTAAAGGTAAATTTAATCAGATTTCATTCCCTTAAAATTTTAGCGTGCATTTCAGTTCTGAGATGTACAGCGTCTCTGATGAACGGTTGTGAGGATGGTTGTTAATTCTGAACAGTATGCTGCCAGTCTGCTTTGGATTTTCCTCTATAGTTAGCAGTAATGAAGTGGCCCAGTTCAATACAACACATTAGATCTAAGACTGAATGATTAAAATATCTATCTACTTGGCCACGTGAGTTGCTGTACTCAACTGTTTTTGACGTCCTCAGAAGGTGAAGGATCCCGATCTGCTGACAGATCTGTCAGCCCAGACACATCCGGTCACTACATTGGATTAGACCTCTGACCTTTTTCTCTTTTTTATTTATGAAATGTTGCTTAGTCTGTGTGTAATGGTGTAATTCCATGAATGTAACTGCCAGACTTTGTTTACGAATTAAGCAGAATAAGAAAGTAAATAAATAAAACTAGAAAGCACTCCGAGAGCACAGACCTCCACCATTAGCCCTGTCTCCCAATAGTACAGAATCCTTTTAAAAATTCCTGGATCCAGACGGTGATCCGGATCACTTCCAAAATCTAATCAGTTCTTCCTTATGCCATTTCTGACATTTCCTGAAAAAATTCATCAAAATTCATCCAGAACTTTTTGAGTCATGTTGCTAACAATCAAACAAATAAACAAACGAACAAACCCACCCGATCTAAGAACCTCCTTGGCGGAGGTAAAAATCTAAAACTGGAGAAATGATGACTGGCATATTATGGCACTATCATTCTGACAGAGGTGGCATCTCAGAACGGTCTGTGAGAGTGGCCTTCAGAGATGCACTGGTTGCCAGACTGTCTTGAGCATTTCCTCTCCAAGTACAAGTGAAATTCTTCTTTATTGTGCTTTGCTGCTTGGGATTAAACTTTTGCCTACATTAGTCAACACTGCTCCAAGATTACCGGTATTATTACAACATCTGGTTTGTATTTGTGAACTTCTAGAGACGTACCAATGGAAAATATGACTTGTAGAAATGTAGAGTGTAGAAAAACAGATTAATTGAAGGCAGGGTACAAACGGACGGCTCTGTTTATCAATAGTTAATTACAAAATAGAGCATAAATGAGCCTTAATGATACAACATGTAGCACAGAATGAGTTCATATAAGATTGATCACAACTTTTAGGATTTTTAAGTCAATTTATGAGTAAATATTAAAGCTTTCAATTATTATTTTTTCTATTTGCAATAAATCACAGAATTTATGTCGCTAATCATGTTTACTCTTCCTATTTTGAAGGTCCACTATTTGGCATTTAGCATTGCTTCTGCTTCATCTTCAGTTTTTGTACTGTCTAATGGTAACTGATTTTTTGTTTGAAAATTGACCTGCTTTTATTTTGAAAGAAAATAAGCACCTTAGATTGAAGATTGTGACATAAACTTAACCAGAAAAAGGAATTTGTTACAGATTGAAAAATAAACAGTGAAAAGGCTAAAGGGTTGATAAAATAAGGTGCAGATGACTTCATAAAGTGAAATGACTCCACACAGAAAGTCAATGGTTAACAAGGATTCAAACCAGAAACTTTTTGCCGTAGGGTGACAGCTCTAACCAGTCCCATGAAACAAGTCTGTGAATTGTTGACGGAAGTTTACTCCAAACATTTTGTTTCAAACTGGACTTATTGTGTGTGGATGAAAAGAGTTTTTATGAATGAGAACTTTGTGTACTGTTGACATTTAATCACTAGCAGACCTGTGATTATCATCAGAGGAGGGCGGGTGTTGGTCCATGCCGCAGTCAGGTTCACTGCAGAGCCACGGCTGCTGTTAATCAGCGGACACAGAGGAGAACGAGTAGAGACCAAGCGCCGGTCATTTTAAATGTCTTGGGGAAACAGCACAAATAAAACAATTACATTTCAGACATGACTAATGCATCATAAAATGTTTTTCCTCTGCTCTTTTGCAGGTATCCCCAGTAATCATGGACCAGTGCGTAAGTGATCAACCTTTATAAATTAGCATGCTGACTAACGGTTTCCTCCCTCGGTGATGACTAACTCTTGTCTCCCTGATGTTGGTGTCACACATTGTGCCGTGCATTACCATTTCAATTCAGCAGAATTTTTGTTCTGAAAAAAAAATCAACAAAGCATTCATTCACCAATAACATCTCAGTACTCGATGTTTATAACTG
The DNA here is from genome assembly GCF_018320785.1 of Cheilinus undulatus. Classification (NCBI taxonomy): domain Eukaryota; kingdom Metazoa; phylum Chordata; class Actinopteri; order Labriformes; family Labridae; genus Cheilinus; species Cheilinus undulatus. The sequence continues at coordinate 13,008,440 of NC_054877.1, read as the reverse complement.
GTAGTAAACCAGTGCAGCTTTTACAGTGGCAATAGTTCCAGAAAGATCTTTGAAATCAAAAAACTGCTTTTGAAATAAGTAGAATTTCATCATCCTATTGACACAATAAGTACATTTTTGTTTACTCTTATGCCAATTTAAAGCTTTTACACTCCATATTTCTGCTAGCTGCTGTGCAAACCATGCTTGCTTTTTGAAATCAATCTTGCCTATGGTGGCCACTGAGGTCATATGATAAGCAGATGCCAAAACAATGTATATTCGTGCAGCAAATTCAGATATGATGCAATAGAAACAAAGCTAAGTCTAAAACAAATGCAACAACAGAAATACACTACAAATAAAACATTCAGCAAAAAAAAAAAAAAACGAAACAGGTTAGGTGAGAGAAGCTGTAAGTCCATGATTTATGCACAAAAAGTGTTGTTTTTATTTTAGTCCACCTGCGTGTGCATGGCTATTGAATGAAACCACACTGGGCATGTGTGAAAAGCCCCTGTGCACTGGAACCATAATGCACATGTGTGCAAGTATTTAGTTAAATTGATTTCAACAAAATGTATTGGCATGGAAAACAGTTTTCATATCGAGGGAAGGGGGGGGTGGGGAGTGTGTGTGTGTGTGGGGGGGTAAGACAGTGGAAAGAGTTGGAAACAGTGAAAAAAAGAGGCGAGGCATCTGGCTGCAGACCTCTACAGTGGACCGTGCAGCTAGAAGTGATGTAACCCTTGTTGGGTTTTTCCTTAGTTTGTGGTGTGTTATTTTTGATTATATCCCCCTCCCCCTTACTCTAACCCAGGGGTGTCCAAACTATGGCCAAGGGGCCAAATGCCCGAAGTCTAGTTTTGATTCGCCCCACTAACTCCCTGATGAGTTTTGGCAGCAAATAGCAGTACCATTTCCAGAGGTTGAGTCAGTGGCAGCTAGGATCAGACAGGGGCCCCCTGAAAGCTGATTTACATCCCCAAAAACCTGGGAATCATTGCCTATTTGCCTTGTTAGCCATTAAACCAGACTTTTAAGGTTAGAAGGCTACGGAGTCAAGCTCTGCCCCAATCAGCTGATCTCACAGAAACCCTTATCAGCTGTGGCCAGTTGCTTTCATGCTGCTTTATTCAAACTGCTCTTGCTTGGCCAGACTTTGCAGCTCTTTCTGCAAGCTGCTCTTGCAACCTTCCTCCACCCCAGCTCCCCCTTTATTCTGCTTCTGACTTAATTAATATCATATACCCTGCCTTGTGGATATTAAAGTGGCCGCAACATCCTTTAATATTTCTGTATGTGGCCCTCAGTGGAAAAAGTTTGGACACCCCTGCCCTAACCTTTAGGGTTTGGGTGCCTAAACCTAACCCTCTTTGAGTTTCCTTCATTTGCATATTTTTTTTCTTAATAAAATTCTGTTTTTGTGAAAAATATCCCCTAACTGTAGCCCCTGGAACAAAATATGCATCATTAAGTACATCATTCTGATTTTGGCTTGGGTAATGTAGATCACTTCATGCCCCACGGTCGAGGTCACCCCATAGTAGACGTCTGCAGCCCCCACCATTGTGCTGTACACAAGTCAATTATTTGGCCACAACATTAATGAGCAGGAAAACAAGGTGTTGCTGATAGTTTGAATACACTCACACTCATGCTGTTGTATATGTAACAGCAGCAGTGTCGCCTTTAGCCTGAACATTTTTACATGCAGGAAACACACACAGTCTGCATGCACATACATGTGTTCGGTACACACCTTTAGATAACATCTCACAACACAGAAGTGTTAGCATGATGTGCTTTAAGTCCCATGACAGCTATGGCTCATCCTGCAATGTGACCGCTCACATGCACACATTGCAATCACAGATGAAATACAATGTATCACTCAGCCCTAGTGTGAGCCAGCTTTTAGATGATAATTTTGCACATGGATAATTGGAAATGAACTGAAAGCAATGGCTGTTTCAAAGGTGTCTGAACTCAGTGATAATCTATTTAAGATATAAATCACCTTGAAATTCTGCATAATGGTTTGCAAAAGACTGCACAGAAAATGAAGTATATAATGCTCAGCTAACATGCAGCATTTAAAAGTTTAAGATGGAGTATAGTTGATGAAATATCGTGAGATATTTGAATCAGTGAAACAGTAGGTAATACTGAGATTTCACACCCTTCTTTCCACACTTGAATATTTGCCATAAGCTCACAGACAGATATTTGCCCAGAGCCAAAGAAAAGAAAGCCATTTCTTATGAATACCTGCTTCCCACCATGTATCCCCACGCATGTTGATGCCTGAAGGTGACTCCACATGCTGGATCACAAAAGCAGCTACCATGTGACTCCTCATGCTGGATCACAAAAGCAGCTACCATGTGTACGTCTCTCCCTTCATCTTGTGGAAGTATCACTCATTTCAGTTGCATGCACACTATTCTACATTAGCCCATCTTCTCCTGCAGCAGATGTTTCAATAACTAGGAGGCAAATCAGCCCAGTTAACATTTAGATATTCATACACAATAAGGATTTGTGCATGCTGTCCCTCTTCTTTAACAACATAACAGCATGAGTTTATATGACAACTGGATGTAATTTATAACCTTTCCCATTTCCACACAGATCGAGCAAATGCTTCATCTCTCGGTGTTGCAAACCGTAACCAAGGTAGGCTTATAGGCTTTGTAACTTCAGCATGACATTAACAACACATAGAAAGAATTGATGGCTTATTGATTGGACATTTAAAAGAGAAACAGGTGTAATTGAGAATATGCTAATAGAAGTTTGCAAAAGGTTGTTTTCCCAAAGCCCACATGCTTTCATCCTGCATGCACACAAACAAACCCCCGTCCTTACAAGCAGGACCTTTTGTTGTGGGAAAACTGTAGGGAACGGACCACATGCCTTAGGATCACAGAGTCCGCAGCCTCATAACCCCTTTGATCATAGTCCGCTTTCTAAATACCCAGAATGCTCTCTGGGGGGGCACCCTTTCTTTCGAGATCAGAAAGGGAAAAAAAGGAAAGAGGAGAAGGAGAAGGAAGGAGAGAAGAGGCTCCAGGGGGGTTTATGTAGATTGATCTCCAGCTATCTCCAGCTAATCCTCAGGCCCAGATATCCTGTGTAGTGAGTGTTAAGTTGCATCTGCACCACTGCTCTCACAGCCAGGAGAGGAAAAAAAATTAAAAAGGACTTTAGGGTTTTCTACGATTAAGGGAGGGGATTGTTTGGCTTCCATTTTCTTGACTTGCAAAGATGAGAAACAAGTGCACCTATGGAAATAATCCGGTTTGCTTCTTTCAGAGGTGAAAGGCTACCAGTTAGTAGATTACAACAATGCTGCCTGTTTTGAAACTGTATCTATCGCATCCATAAAAATGGCTACATCTAGTATTACTATAACCTTTGAAAAATGTACTATATTAAAGGTCAATATGTAGAATTTTTACACTGAAATATTTGCCTAATTAATGCATGGCTTCTCTTTATGTATATTTAAAGTTGAGTATTTTAAATCACCTCAAATATTTCAAACCATTTTCAAAGCCAGAGAAATTCATGATTTTAATAGTTGGAATGGTCTTTGTCTTGTCTTGTCATGGCTGCCGCTGTGGAGATGGAAATGCTAGATGTTACATCAAAGACTGCTATAGAAAGAAGCATGAACTGTTACTGGAAGGTGCAGTTCAGTTCTTTCTCATGCATGTTTTCTGCTGCTTACTTGTCATAGACCACAATTAATCTCTGCCATCGACTGTTCAGTCTGTCCTTCAAATTTCCAAAACAGTCTGGCTGCAGACCGTACATCTCTGACGGCCCCTCCTGCAGACCGTTCATGTGAGACTTCATTCATAAACAGCAGTTTAGTGGTACCTCCTTTTTTGCCAAGGGGTCTAAACCGGATTAAATTAAGTATAGATCCTTTTAAGAAGTATTCACACAAATGGTGGCTCTCTTTAGCTTCATTAGCTTTGGCTAAAGCGAACATAGCTATGTTATCTAAGTTATAATGTTACTACATAAGACATTGTAGCTGAGTTACCTTAAGCAACGTGAGCTTTATCAAACGTAGCTACGTTGCTTATGTAGCCTTAGCTACATTAAATACATAGCTTTGTTGGTTGTTACCCATAAGCTTATACAGCTGAAGGAGCCACTTAAGCTACATTTGCTTCGTTACAGTGTTTTCATGGAGGATGGGCTTTGTTCCTTCAAACAGACCGTTAACTTAACTTTATTAAGTGTTTTGTAATGAGGTTATGGAGTTCAGGATTTTGGCTTTTACCTATTGGTAGTCCTCATCCTAATCTGTCACTGTTCCTAAACCTCCTAATCTGAGAGAACCCATGCATGCACTGTAAAGTTGAATGGTTAAAAAATACTCAAAATACATATCGTAACTGATAAATGAAAGCTTTTGAGTAGTGAATATATATATATATATATATATATTTTTTTTTTTTATTTTATTTTTTTTTTTTTTTTTTAAATACAGCTCACATTAGAATATATTTCCATGTTTCTCATCCACTGCAATTTCCCCCTATGTCTTTCAAATATTTTAATTTTAAGCAACCATGCCACCCAAAATAATCTGTCTTAATTTACAAGAAAAAAGACTGAAAGGCGCACTTTGACCCTGAAGTGCTCTTCCACAGTTCAGTACATCCTTCTGTGTTGAAGTTGGTCTCCACAGGTGGGACTTTTGTAACTAAGTGGGCAACTCCACTCATGGTGCAAAAGTGTCTAATGGCCAAAATTATGCAGATTAAGAGATAATTGTCACTAAGTTGAATACAATGACAAGAAATACTAAATTTACTTAAAAGTAAAATTGTGTTCAATAAGAAAATAGAGCTTAAATAACAAACAAAACTCATTCTTTAACAACCTTGTACTTTTCAGTCTTACAGTGTGGGATTGGAACCAGGGAACCTTCTTTGTGTGAGGCAACAGTCGCAGCTGCTTTACCACTGTTCAGCTCTCTGCATCTTTCTTTTTTTTTTTGTTTAATGTCTTTACAACAAAAATTGCACTCTACAAAGTGGTGTTCCTGGTTGGAGCTGAGAGCAATTGTAGAATGTTTTGCAAGGAAATTGCAGTGCAAATCAGGAATTCTATTTCTATAGTGCATCTCTGTTGGTCATTTTCGGTTATTGTTTTCACTGAGAGCCCCCTGGTGGTAGGACACACTGCAACTTTGATATGAGTTTGGTAAATAGTGTCACAAGATGTTTTCATATAAAAGCGCAAAGGAAAAATATAAACTGCAAGAATCAATTCAACTAAATGATTCAGCATTTGCTATTTTGTTTGTTTGTTTAAAATTACCTTATTAATTGTCATGTTGTCCACCACAAGGTAATATCTAACAATGTCTTATATCCAATATTCTACAAGATCATATAAGAACATATAATTTAGTTTTCAGGATTTATCAGCTATCAGGATCAGATTAAACATTTAACATTAAGTATTCTTACTTAGACTTGACTATCACGGTTATGATCTGATTTTTTACTATCCCAGTTTGTGTTTTGATAGGTAAACATCATATCTGATCTAAAAAAACTGAATAATGTCTTTTCCCGATTTTGCTATGTGGAGATATCCAAAAGAAAAGGATACCATGGCATGTATGCCCCTTAACTCATTTTCTGACAGCTGGCGAATGCATCCACAAGCTTCAGCCAAGTATCAGCAAAACAAACTTGGCAGCAGTGACAAGAGAGTCTTACTCCTGCAGCAACACTGAGTTATGTCTTTTTGGTAAAGAAAGAACTATATGTAGTCAGTAGTTTAGATATGAGAAAGCATCAAAATGCTGCCCTATACAAGTCTGTGATCGAGAGGCTACAGGACAGCAGTTTCTTAACATGTACAATGGAGCAAGTCAGGTCAAGTAGGTCAGCTGACAGGCTGACACTAGTCAGAGGTGAGGACATGTTGGATATTTGCTGCTGCGCTCTTCTCACATTGCTGGAGAGGAGGATACACCATACCTGCATTGCAGTGTTGGTTTTTAATAGTACTGAGCTATAAGCCACAATGGTTTCATTTTTCTTTCATTTCAAAATCATTGTGGTTTGTCACATCATAGTCATAAATCCCTATGGCTGCAGGGGGGAATCATTTAGTGATAGAATTAACAAGATAAACCTCTGAAGCAGTGCTTCTCAGCTGGTGGGTTGGAACCCAAAAGTAGGTCGTGGAGCTGTTTTCAGGGAGATGCAACCTTGTGCCTTTACAAAAATGGTGGCAAAATTTGCTGAAGTACTGAGTCCATTAGTGGACATACATTCATACATTGATTTTAACTCTGTTTTACAGATATAATTGGCAAATATAAACATTTCCTCTATAAAATTGTGGAATTACCCCATTGTAATGATGTAATTCCACAATACCTTTTGGAAATTGGCAGAAATTTACACACTGTCAGGGGGGAAATGGGTGTAAAATGTATTTGTTTGTTTCCCATCTCTTTTAAAGTCATTCATTTGAGCCGTCCAAGATCAGAACTACAACATTTTTCAATAAATAAATGTGCTTTTTTCTAATTTGATTTGGCATTTAAAAGACTATGGCTAGATCAGTTTGGAACCACTGCTCTAAATCACCTTCATGCAAAAATTAAAATGCCTATATTTTTATGGAATGGGCGCATAGACCTTAAAAACACTCTCTGGCATGTTTTGCTAAGCTGAAGAAAAGAAAATTAAAGAAAAACCTAATGCTTGTGCAGTGCTAAATGACATATGCCTTTTCATTTGCTGACCCAGACCCTCAGGAAAAGGGCCAATCAGACAATTCTGGTTAGTCAGGACGGCTAATGAGCTGCATATTCATGGTAATTATTGGTTAAATGTAAAGCATTTTAAAGTCACCCTGATAATGCCAGAAGGCACTGCAGGGCATTGAGAAAAACTAGCCTACACAATTAAGAATCAGTAATGAAAAACCAGGATACTGGTATAGATCATCTGTACAGGGATATAAATAACCAGTTTTCTCTGTGTGCATGTAAACACCATATCTCATTTATGATCAAAATCTAGATTAGATAAGGCTCATAACTGATACTCAGGTCTAAGTGAATGCTCTCATTTATACTTCAAGACAAAACACACAAAAAGGGTTTTTTGTCATATTTGTTCCTAGCTGTGTTAGTTTTTCTCATCAATAGTCAGTGACCGCAGTAAATAGTCAGGCAAAAAAAAAAAGCTTATTTCTTTCTTTCTAGAAGCTTGAATGAAATAAGTTGATGAATAAAAAATCTTCCAATTTTACTTCTGACTTTAACAGAAAATAATCAGCAATTTGCTTCAGCTTAATTTCTGTGGTGGTTTAACTCTTACGCCCCCCTTGGGCATTTTTGGCCATTTTTCTGAAGTTTTTTTTTTTTAATTTGTGATCAGTTTGGCAGTTTTACAGCTTGTGGGATGAATTTTTGCAGGAAATTTTCTTTCTAGTTAAATTTTTGAAATCCAACATGTTTTACCCTTACATGTCATTTATACTCTAGTGATGCATTTTGTACCCTCTGGACACCTTTGAGGCAAAAATGTACATGTACAAAACACTGCCATTAAATCACCATACATCAATATTTGTTTCTACCTCTTTTTTCATAAATGTCTTTAACAACTTTAGACCTGCTCAAAACTACCAAACATTCAATCATTTTCAAGATTTTAACCCTCTAAATGCCAGTTTGATTATTTGAAATACATATATTTTTTTACTACAAAAAAACAAAAGTTTATTATTTTCCATAAAATTAATAGTGGAAAGAAGGGGCTTTGGTGCTGACAAGAATCTTGGATGGGTCAAAGATTAGCAACAAAATTGATTTTATTGCATTTGTATTTTTTTATGTGGTGGCAGCTTTAACATTAGGGCACCCTCTGACACCTTTGAGGCAAAAACTAACTGTCACACAGACTATAAACTAAAAAACTAAGTAATTTTAAGGACTGTTGAACAGACTTTATAAGGTCACTGCGTCACCACCAAAACTAGTAACATATTAAATAGCCTGCTGGTGCAGTCACACTTGGAATGGTTGCCTTGTATCTTACCATTTACAAAGCATCTTTGTCCCCCCTTCCTTGGTCTGTGCTTGTATGCAATCATTACTGCAGGTCCAATCCCACCTGAGCATGATTGCTTCTTATGCTGTATATCATCAAGTCATACAAAACAGCTTCGTTTACAAGGAACATGGTCTCAGCAGAATGTAGAACAACACATAGAAAGTGACTGCAGTTTAACCACTTAGTGGCTTATTTGTAGCTATTTTGCTCAGTTATGGCCCTCTAACACAGCTGGATCTCACGGAAGTGCAGGGCAGTGCACCAGTTCTTGAGACTATACATCACGTCAGTGTTGCATGTCATGTTTGTGCTTCCATCCATGCCAGGCCCAAGGAACACTTTCAGGAGGGTACTAAGCACCTGCATGAGTCAAACAGACTGGACTATTGGGCTCAAACATGCTCGGGCATAGTATGCACCCTAACATACCATCAGACTACATCTTTTTTTATGCAGTCATGTGCATAGAGTACATTTTGGAGGGGTCTGGCTGCAGACTGTTCAACTCTGGCGGCCACCCTCCCAGACCAATGTCTGAGATATCGTATATCTCAGAGAGGAAGTTCCAAAATTTTCTCAAACAACATATTTCCATGTTTAGATTTTTTTTATTCAACTCTATCCATGAAGAAAGTATGGCAGTTACATTTATGAAAAAGTCCCATTCAAACATTACAGACCAAGCAACATTTCATAAGCTACATAGAGGAAAAAGCCAGGGATCTAATCCTGGATTAAATTATGTATAGACCTGTTTTAGCAGTAGTTAAACGAACAGTGTTTTGCTTTAGCTTACTGAGCTTTAGCTATAGCTAAAATACCTAATTTAGCTGCATAATTACAATACTACATATGCCAATGTAACTAAGTTAGCTTTATCAGTGTGACATTTAGCATACATAGCAAAAGGCAACATAGCTACTTAGATAACTTTTCTACGTAGCATACATAGCTGTGTTGGGAGTTTAGCTTTTGCTATGCTAGCTACATAGCTGTGTAGCTCCGTTAGCTATAGCTGAGTTAGCTTTACCAACGTAAGCTCAAGCAGACGTAGCTATAGCTTACTTAACTACATAGATAACATAGATACAAAGCTTATGTAGCTGTTTTGTGAGCTTAGCTTTAGCTATATTAGCTAAGCTTGCTGCAGACTGTTTACTGGGCCTTTTTAAACATTTGTTATCAGGTTAGTAACATTTTAGCATCTATCTGATCTCAGTTGAACAGTCTGTGAGAGTAGCTGTCAGAGATGAATGGTCTACAGCCAGACTGTGTTGTAAGTTTTAGGCATGTAGGATCCAAGGATTCATCACTGGGCCCTATTTGGCACATCCTGAGTTTAGCGAGGGAGAGAGTGGTCAGAGTCAAACTTGACATATGTAGACACACAGGTATGTCACTAGCCAGTCAAAGTCAAGCTCGATGACATTTCTTTTGTAAGCGACTTTTCAAGCCTGGTAATGCGCCTGGAGACTGCTGACAGTTTTCATGGCCCTTAGGAAATCCAGGGGCTTGTGATAACCTTACTACTGTACCTGCCCACCCTCAGCTGTGCTTACTTAACATACCCCCTTACTGTGCCTGAAAGGTATAGTCTTTATTATTTTTTCACCAGATTAATTTCCCATGTCCCTGGTAAGATGCAAGGACATCCAGAGCACAACTGGGGTTGTGTCAATCCTCCTGGTTCCCTCAAGCGGCGTACTTGCCACATCTGCACCTTACCTCAGCCTCATTTACGGCCCAAACATTCCTTAAAGTTCTGCACTGTACTGTAAATAAATGTTTGTTTGCAGAGTATAAAATCAGGGTTTAATATGTTGGTCGGTCTGCTTTATTGATGTTAGTACAGGCAGGAACTTTTGATTAATTCAAATGGTGTCTTTGTGATTTCACTCTCTGTGCTATGCTAAACTCACCTTCTGCTTGGCTATAGTGTAAAATTTGGCCTACATACATGCAGCATCTGTCTCCTCTTAGGCTATTTTTCAATTAAGCTGACCAAAACTATAAGTATACCTCCTCAGTGTTTCACTTATTATTTGGCAAACCATTTATTGAAACTTTTCATTTCTGAATTTGAACTAACAGTAAAATCAGACCTTCTCTGTTGACGTGCAGAAGTGTATCTCTGCCACTGTCAAGTGCTTAGTATTCAGATGACAGTTTCTATTGAACTCTTGAGCCTGGAGTCATGACTAATGATGAAGCCTTCGTGTTAATATGATAACAGGTTTCAGTTTACCCTGACATCATGGAAAAGATATTGATCCAGTGTAATTGAAGAAACACTATTCTGTCTCAGAGCTTATAATTAGCAGATCCTGTATCTGGAAACTGTCTCCAGTTATACTTAATTGCACTGAAGGATCTATGGCTGTAAAGCCTCTTTAAAAACTATTCAATGAAGGACTAGAAATATGATTTTTAAATATGATTTTCTACTCTGTATGGAATTAAACCAAGATGCCTCTTTCTCTCTTGGGTCGGTCTTGTTAAAAAGGCAATCCTTAATATAAAAATGCCTTTAAGACCGTTACATTATGGGATTCATTGAACTGTAAATATGAGTGAACATATTTTCTGCCACATTAGATTCACATCAAAAAGTAGTGACAGGATTTCCATCCATTTGTGAAGGTTTAACTGAAATCATGCCAGTGTTTTTATCTCTCAGACTTCTTTCTCAGAGTATCTGAAGACGAGAAGTATTCACTGAGATGAAGGAACTGCCTGAGTGTACTCGGGACCTAAATGTACAGACAAATCTTTAAAAAAATCCATACTGGGACTAGAGAGTCAACACTTCTGTATTCTTGAGAAAAAGCATGTCACACTTTGAAAACAGAGCTAAATAATGGCAACCTTCAGTCTGTTGAATCAAATCATTTCTAAACATTGCTAAACTTAAAATTCTGGCAAGGCAGTTATCTTTGACTAAATTATTCTCTATAACTGTAATATTACAATTCTCTTAAACTCTACAGTTCTGTGAAAAGGTATTTGCCCTCTTCTTTTTGTGCATATTTGTCACACTTAAATGTTTCAGATCACCAAACAAATTTTGATATTATACAAAGCTAGCCCGAGTAAATACAAAATGCAGATTTTAGGAGATTATTTCATTTATTAGGGAAAAAGCCATCCGAACCTCTTTGTCCCTATGTGAAAAAGTATATTTCCCCCCTAACTTAATAAGTGGTTGTTCCACCCTTGGTGGCAGCAACTGCAATCAAGGGTTTGCAGTGACTGGCAGTGAGTCTTTCATATCACTGTAGAGGAATTTTGGCCCACTCTTCATTGCAGAATGTAGTCACAGAGGAGGGTTTTCAAGCATGAACAGCCTGGGAGGTCATGCCACAGCATCTCAGTCAGATTTAAGTCGAGACTCCACTTTCTTTATATTGCTTTCATTCAGAGGTGGTCTTGCTGGTGGGTTTCAGATCATTGTTTTACTGCATAACCCAAGTGTGCTTGAGCTTGAAGTCACAAACTGATTGCCGGACGTTCTCCTTCGTGATTTTCCGGTAGAGAGCAGGGTTTATGAAATGCTTTGTTAGCTTCATGTCAGATGTAACACGATGCACACCTTCCAAAAAGTTAAACTTTTGTCTCTTCAGTCCACAGAGAATTTTCCCCCACAAGATCATCAAGATGATTTTTATGTGAGTCAGGCCTTTTGGTCAGCAGTGGTTTTGGCATTGGAACTCTCCCATGGATGCCAATTTTGCCCAGTCTCTTTCTTATTATTGAATCTTGAACACTGACCTTAACTGAGTCAAGTGAGGCCTCCAGTTCTTTGGATGTTATTCTGGGTTCTTTTGTGACCTCCCGGATGAGTCATCAGTGCACTCTTGGAGTAATTTCTGGTAGGCCAGCCACTCCCAGGAAGGTTCACTCCTGTCCCAAGTGCTCTCCATTTGTGGATAATGGCTCTTACTATGGTTTGCTGGAGTCCCAAAGCCTTTAAAATGACATTGTTACCTTTTCCAGACAGATAGATGTCAATGACTTTGTTTTTCAACTGTTCTTGAATTATTTAGATGGCAGTATGATGTGTTGCTTTTTTTTTTTTTAGATCTTTTCACCTGCTTCACTTTGTCAGACAGATTCTATTTAATGAATTTCTTGATTCAACAGGGGTGACAGTAATCAGGCATGGCTGAAATTGAACTCAACTTTTCAGTAAATGCGGTTACTTACAGGTAATTTATGATTCAATAAGGGGCGGGGATTACTTTTCCACACAGGGCCAGGTAGGTCTGGGTGGCTTTAACCCTGGATAAATGAAGTCATCATTTAAAAACTGCATTTTGTAAATACCTGAGTCGTCATGTGGGGAGGCAAATACTTTTTCCTATCAGTGTACATTTATGAAAGGTGGTATATAACCTGTTACTTCCTCCAAAGATGACAGAAGAGGGATAACTTTGTGTAACATCTACCCAAGAAATGACAATGTTATATTAACGGCCCTTATCCCAGCTCTGACCATTTATCCTCGTAAACCACTAAAACAGTGTGAAATGTGGTTAAACATCGTAGCTCAACAAGAGAAAAATTCAAATAGGAAGTAATCCCCTGTCAGAGCATCATACCTGCAGTCACACTCAGGCACTAGTAGGAAATTAAATTCATCTGCTTTTCTTCCCTCTCTGTCTCTGTTGTGTAGTTTCCTGCGCTGGATTTTTCCGTAGAGCTTCGTGCAACACCAAGCCGGAGTGATAGATGTGTCATAACAGTTATACTGCTAAAATGCCACATTTCTGACGGAGGTGTGAGGTGCACATATGTCCCAGAGAGAGTACGCTGGAGCTCAACAGCCAGGGTTCAAATTGTTGTCTCCTCACCAGCTGCTGGCACAAGTCTGACAGAGAGTGATGTCATGCCAGGCAAAGATGATGACTTACATATATAATATAAACAAGACGTAAGGAGTTCACTCAGAAACCATTATATTGTATTCTAGTACTTATTATCAAAAGATTTTTAAAAAAGATAAGGTAGTCATCACAGAGATTGCAACAACCTGGGAGACAGCTGAGTAATATTTATGAAATAAAACCTAAAGTATGCAAACTGTGTTGATGTCAGCAGGGTTATTAACATGTGAGCTTGGTAAATGTGGACTTTAAGAGTATTTAGTCTGTTGGAAATCTGCATTACTGAGTTATGGAGAATGGGGTGCATTGACTCTATATTTGTATGGACAATGCATCTCTGTATCTTTCTGTTGAACAAAAGTAAAGCCAAAAAAACCCTGATGCAGGCTGTGCTGGAGTCAAGAGACACATGAAAGGAAGCTATATAGTGGCTCCTGAATTGCATTTTACAGAGTAGAACAGCAACAGCAAACTCACAAGTTCTGTTTGTGCTTCTCACTCCCAGTCAGCTTTTTCTTGGAAAATACTCACTTTTGCAGTTTTGGGTCACTTACCTCAGCAACCCCACCTCATCATACAGCTATACAAATGTTTATGTGTTGCCAATTTAGGTATAATTACACTCACTGGCCACTTGATTAGGTACACCTGTTCAAGTGCTGGTTAACAATAATCAGTCAATCACATGGCAGCAACTCAGTGCATTTAGGCATGTAGACATGGTCAAGACGCCTTTCTGAAGTTAAACTAAGCATCAGAATGGGGAAGAAAAAGGATTTACCTTATTTTTAATGTGGCATGGTCACTGATGCCAGGCGGGCTGGTCTGAGTATTTCAGTAACTGCTGAGCTACTGGGAGTTTCATGCTCAACCATCTCTAGGGTTTCCAGAGAACGGTCAGAAAAAGGGAAAATATCCAGTGAGCAGCAGTTGTGTGGACCAAAATGCCTTGTTGATGTCCAAGGAGAATGGGCGGACTGGTTCAAGATGATAGAAAGGCAGTAAGTCAAATAACCACTACAACCAAGGTATCTAGAATATCATCTCTGAATGCTACAGGGCTACAGCAGCAGAAGACCATACCTGGTGCCACGCCTGTCAGCTAAGAACAGGAAACTGAGGCTTCAATCACATGAGCTCACTATAATGGGGCAATAGAAGTTTGGGCTAGTTGTGGTGGTCTAATGAATTGTGCGGGGGATACTTTCTTTGCACAATTTTGGCCCGTTAGTATCAATTGAGAATCGTTTAGCCTACCTGGGTATCGGTGCTGACCATGTCCATCCCTGTATGACCACAGTGTACCCATTTTCCGATGGCTATTTCAAGCAGGATAATACATCATGTCACAAAACTCAAATCATGTCAAATTGGTTTCTTGAACATGACAATGAGTTCCCTAGTGTACTCAAATAGCCTCCACAGTCCCCAGATCCCAATCCTGTAGAGCATCTTTGGGATGTAGTGGAACCGTAGATTCCGAGCCGACAAATGGACCAAAATCTCTGAGGAATGTTTCCAACACCTTGTTCAAACTATGCTACGAAGAGCTGAGGCAGTTCTGAAGGCAAAAGGGGGTCCAACGTGGAACTAGCAAGGTGTACCTAATAAAGTGGCCAGTGAGTGTATGTGCATATGGCATGTAACAAAGTCCCACTGCCAATTACTGGCCTGTCATGTATTCTACAGAAATCATGGCTATCTAGATGGGTCATTGCACCCAGCAGTTCTTATATTTAAAGTACTTTAAACAATTTAAATGGATCATTTATGTGTCATTGTATCCTAAAACCACCTTTAAATGAGACTATGGATTATTTCAGCGGATACGAACATACATCTTTTTGCACATCTTACTTGACACAGACACTTTCCTATCATCTATAATTGATAGGAACTGAAGCCAACTTAGAAACGTATTATTTTACACATACCCAGTGACGATGTGAGATTTCTCTGAGTGACACGGGATAATTGACTTATTTTACACTGTATTTTGTCAGACAGCCGTGCCCTGTGGCTTCACAAAGACACCGCAGGCTTAAGCCTCTGGATAAGCAAACTAATTGGGCTACAGATGCTTTTAGAAAGACAGCGGTCCTCAGGGTCTCCTGGAGGACACGCAGATTATCCTTCGACCACCGGCAACAAAGTTAATGTCTAGACTATACAATGGAGACCCAGCTGATCCCATGGAAATTTTTAGCAACACACACATAGCAGGTGTTTTCCATTAGCAGTAAAATGAGAAAGCTGCTTTGACATAACTGTTTGGGGTGTAGCCAGAAGGCCATTAATGTCTGAATCCACCAAGGACACATCAGAAACAGTCGGTGAATCAGGAGTCCATTTTCATGCACGCAAAGATCAAGTACAGACATTTCTGAAAAGGAAGAGAAGTTCATATTGTTTGGCATGTGGGGAGTGACTTGAGGTCTTTTTCTTGTCAGAGCTCAGCCTGGACTGTCAGGATGGATTTGGGTTTGTTTAGCCTGTAGAGCATGTATTGTTGTTGGATAGGTTTGAGGAAGGGTTTCATTTGTTTATGACTTAAAATAATGACACCAGAAATAGCTGTTTATCATGACAAAGATCCAGCAGCCAAATGTTAACAGTATCACTCATTTTGAGTTTGAGAAATCTAAGTCCAATATTTACTCCTCTGATTGCTCTAAAGTGATTCCTGGGGGATATATCTGGCTCTTAAGCTGATAAATTCTCAACTATTGTTCTTTAGCTAGTAGCTACTTATCTATCCATATGATTAGCAATAGTGGTATGTGATGTTTGTAAAGCTTTTCAGCTAAACAGCAGCATGAACCTGCCAAAAACTAAAAAATTAGGGCTCAAAATAAAACCAATACAGCAAAAGCGAAGGCTAGAAAACCACACAATGAGCTTAAAGAGTCTTAAAGCTCCTATGGTGAATTTTTGGCTGGTCCTGAAACAGCCTGAAAATTAAACTGAGGGCTTTATATAATATTTAAAAACAAACAAAACTAAAGCTGCTGTAATTGATCCTTCATATGTAGTCATTCTGGATGTTTAAAACTTCTGCTGCAGGGAGATAGGTGTCACACGGTTAAACAGATTTCTGCAAAAGCAGCCGCTGCCACATTTACACAGTGGGAGAAGGAAAACAGGTCAGCACACCAAGGGGCCCCCATTCTGAGCAGTTACATGCAATAAAGATAGGCTTCGAGCTGGCATGCTCATTTACAGAATTGCACATGCATCTTTGAGTCACCATCTTGAATTCATGAACATAAACATGTGACCTAACACAGCTGAAGTCCATCAGTATCTAATCAGGTATCTTGACATCATAATTTCAAATCTGAAATACCTAAGCAATGTAAAAAGATATGAAACAAAGGATCCTACAAGGAGTATGGCGGACCCAAAAACTGTAGTCAATACAGCTAGACAAAATATACAAGTCAGACAAAGAAGTTACATCTATCTAAATTATTCAAATCACTGCCAGCGCACATTTCCCAAAAAAATATATACAAACACAATATGTACATATACAAGATATACATTATACATGTGAAGATCCACCTCCACCTATGACTTCTTCCCAGTTGATTCTGGGTGAGGCAGGGGTGCGACTAACTCTTCAGTTCCTTTATGGACTGGATAATGGGGCGGGTAACAGGGGCAGTGAACAGGCCCCCCAAAGCTTTCCATCTGGCCCCCCAGAGGAAAAATTATGTTGCGGTTCTTTGTTTTAAATCTCTGCAGTTATTAAATCAACCCCAAAAATGCTGAATATTCGAATAGTTTTATCAAGAACAACTTGATATTGGATCTGTTTTTGCAGAAATCAGCCTCTCGGGAATCATTAGTAAATGCATGACAAACACATATTTATCATTCCAGTCCTGATTACATTCACAGTTTTTTGTGTCAACTTCCTACTTCAAACTCTTATAAAGTTAATTTTTTCTGCCTGAGAATCAGAACAAAGACCTTTTTCTGCAATGTTTTTCAAGTTACATACTACTGGAGCACTGCTGCAGTGATGATATATCAAACATGTTCTAGTATTTTTAGATTCACAGTACAGAAGAGTGTGTTGTTTTGACTGAAGTCATCATAGCCTGTAGAGAAATGCAGTCAACTTGTGAAATAGCTGAGATTTTTGTGTTTTTGCAATACTAGTAAATGGTAAATTTGGTTAGTCACTAAGGGAACAAATAGGCTGTTGAAGTTAATGTTTTTGTCAATAGATCAATGTCTACTGAAGTTTTCGATTACCTTTGCCTACGCTTAAAAACACTGACATCATTTCTTGCTCCCCATTTCTTTGAAAATGCAGTATATGAGATATTGTACATTAAAGGTCACATATTTTACCCCTTTAAGACAAGTTTGTATTGGTCTCAGAGGTCACCAAAGCATGCCTTTGAGTTTGTTGCTGAAAGAACACTCCAGTATTGGATTTTTGCATGTCTAAAAACCCCCTCTGTTTCAGCCCGGCTCAGAATGAGCTGCTTCTGTTTTCGTGGCTTTAAATGTTAATGAGCTGTCTGACTCCACCCCTGACTCCGCCCCTCTTAGGGAACGGATGTGGCTTAATGGATGAGGCTCTCCTGATCCTCCTCTCAGTTGGCAGCTGAGAAGAGAATGAGGACAGGAGGGCGGAACTTTCTTCCAAGCGAAGAGTGCTAACTGAACCTGGGGGTGGGGCTAACTCCCCACATGACATCTTGAGGGGAAAAATCTGAGAATAGCTTGTTTCAGCAAACATGTTCTGAAAGGTGGAGAAAGTGTGCATGTGTGTGTGGGGGGGGGGGGTTGTCTCATTCTTGGGGGGGATTGTGGACACATATTACATGGGCACATATTTTTGTTAAAAAAGCCTGAAAAAGTGTATTTTAATATGTGATCTTAAAATATACTTTTGCCATACCTGCTGTACAGAAAGGGGTAGGGAGGGAAAATAGAGTTTGCAAAGGGATAACATCAGCAATCGTCTATGCCAGCCTCCCTTTAACAGCTGCACTGCTCGCTGCCTCTAATTACAAATATTATCAAAAATGTGTTCAGCATGCTCAAATGCATCTGCAGCATAATTCTTTTCCTTGCTCAGCACTGATTTGCCCTTTAGAACAAAATGAATGTAAACAAACAGCTTATTCATGATATGATTCTCATATCAGGCTCTCTTGTGTGGTTTTCTTCCCTACTAAATATAAGAATTGTCAAGTCATATTTCCTGTATTGATTCTAATGTGCTGTGTAACCTGTTTTATTCTAAATCTATCTCAAACAATCCATGCAAATGTCAGATTCTGATATCAGACCCTGAATCAAGGAGTAGCAGCTCGTTGCCAGACTCATTATTTTGCATCTAGTGTTCAACAATCATAGACGCTGAAATCTATCACTCAGACGCCCCAAGACCTGCTGCATTTAAAGTGAGGAGGCTGAGTGATTGGGAGAAATGCTATATTTGCTCTTGTGCTACAATTATTATTAATCTTTCTATAAATACATAAGAAATATAGCAAGGAAGCTATGCCAGAGCTTTTCAAAATTTCCCAAGTAGAGGCAAGGAAAGTGGGTTTATTTGAAGAGTCTTAACAGCACTTCTTCTCAAAAGTAAAGATTCTCCATTTAAGCACGTCACATGAATTGCGGGAGAAGTAGATGGGAGTGTTTTAGAGTAAAATGCAATCCCAGTGCCTTTTTAATTAGTTTTGCTAGGGAAAAAATGATTGTTTGTCAAGTTTATTCTCATGCATAAGCCATATTACAGAACACCAAAAAATGTGATTACTATTTATGCAGGGAGAGATATCCAATTACACTGAAATCTCTTGGCAAATATTACCTCTTCCAGGATTTCACCTCTGCCAGCAGCATGGCTTGCTGGGATAATTGAGTCGTGAGTTTTTGTCTGGAAATGTGGATATCGGCTTATGTCGTATTTATCAATCTATATCAAGCATGTTTGGAGGCCACGACAGCAATCCTCTCCTGGATATTATGTCCTTTTCCTGTAAGGTTTGTTGTCAGGTTAACTGCAGTAGAAAACAGCAGCAATTGATGATTTACCTGCAATCTGGATTTGCATATCAAAGGTAGAGGGAGTAGCTACAGCCAGACATCCATCCTGTGTCTTCTCCTCTTTCTGTTCTTTGAGTGTCACCATACCAGAGGGAAGCCAAATTTAATTCTCCTGTCCTGCACAGAGGGGCTGTTTCACAATACTCTGGCATCCTTTGATTCACTAATCATTGATTTCACCTCATCATTGCCATGGTTTGTTTGCTCTTTTCTTTTGCCAGGATTATTCCCCCTAAATTCCCATTTGTGCCCCTCAAAATACCCATCAAATGTCTGTGTGTACATGTAAAAGCTTTCATAACACTGTCCTGGTTTTCTTTGTCCGGCCACTTTACTCAAAAAGTCCTTGGTTTCACCCTTCCTAATGTGTCAGCTGTGCTCTAAGGACACAGAGTGTAGCAGACAGGACACGAAGAGGCAGCTTGTGCCCTGTGAACCTGCCTGTTGATGCTCTATCGCTGAGTGATCTATTAATCACCCCTTCCTGTCTTCCCCCCCCCCCACCCTGCCCTTTTTTTTTGTGCTTTTGTCTCCTCAGCTCGCGTGTGTGACAACGCCATGCTGCGCTGTCAGAACGGCGGCACGTGCCACCACCATCAGCGCTGCCACTGTCCCCCCGGCTTCACGGGCGTCCTGTGTGAGAGAGCTCGCTGCCAGGGCCCAGGGGAGTGCGATGACCAATTGTCTGGACGGGCCGCCTTCCATAACCCCTCCATCGCTTTTACCTTGCTCCTACTATTGATTGTACCCCTTTGCTGAAAGACCAGCCTCCTCATCTTCAACCAAACCCTGAGACCACATACGTTGGGACTGGACTCTCAACCTGAGGGACAAAGTGGACAATGTGCTTGGCATACAATATAAGCAACTCTTTTGTATATCCAAGGCTACAAGCATGGGTGGAAGTGTTACTAGTGCGACAGGATCTGTTAGATGGATTTATGAAGTCGCTGCAGTCTTATAATGTCACAGAGGACACGGTTGGGGCTTTGTGGTTATGTCATTCGTTAAAAAGACATACTGGAAACTCGGGTAGAGCTACCCTCCTTCTGAGAGCAAACTGTACAAAACTAGACACATGATTTCTAAGTATCATCTGAAGTAATTAAAAAATAATAATGTGGACGGGGACATCTTAGAACATCTCGCCTCACTGCCTCCTCCCTCCTCCCTCTTCTTCTTCCTCTCTCCTCTCCCTCACTGTCTTCACTGCTCCTCCCTGTGCTTTGGTGACTCTGGTGATTTTCCTTTGCTGAAGGGTGTCTGTTGTTTTCCGCCAAATGCTGCACATGTAATATTATCGAGCCCCCTTGATGAGTCCCTTTTTTTGTTCTCCTTCTCCAGAGGCTTTGTAGTCATGCTTGAGCTCACCTGTATGGGATAAAAAAAAGTTGTAACATACTGTAACTGTATTTAATTTTTGTATAAAACAGATATTTTCATGACTACGCAAAACAAAAGGATGTATTACTTGTTTTCTATTGCTGCAGATCTGTCCTAGATGTGGACTATATGAGTGCGTAAGGAGTTGGTTGTATTATTTCCTTTGCTTGTGTCGCACATGGTTCTCTTCATTGGAGAGCTGCTGTCGAAACTATGTTTACATACACACGTACACAATACACTTTCACCAAAGGGAAAAAGAAACATGTCTTTGTCTTATTGTTGACCAGTAGAAATATTATTAACAAGAAATACCAGACCAGATGTGTAGAGATGTTGTTAAGCTAGGTACAACTGAAGACAGTGGCTGAATGTTGGGGGTTTTTAGGGCTGTCAAAAGATTTACAAATTAAAACGCAGTTACTCTCAGAATTTCTGATGTAAATCACAATTAATTACATTCTTACTGGAAAAGTCAGAAGTACTCTGAACCTTATGATATCATACCTTTCACTTTTAAATGTTCATCTGTTGCAAACTCTTTTTTCCATGGTTAACCTTATGCAGTGCCTATAAGAAGTATTCACTTTCTTGGATGTTTTACTCTTTTATTGATTTTATAGATCAATCATGGTCAATATAATTTGGCTATTTTCACCCCCAAAAAAACCCTATTTGATATCAAAGCAAAAGAACAGATTTCTACAAAGTAATGACAACTAAGTAAAAAAATATGTGATATAAAATATATGATTGCATTAATATTCTCCCCTTTAAAGTGACTAATTCTTACAAGGTTCAACCAATCGGTGCTTGTAGTCTCACAGCAAGTGAAATGGGAATCATTGGGTCAGGTGATTGTAGTATAAAGACACCTGTGTCTGGAAGGTCCAGTCACTGGTTAATCAGTATTCCTGGCTACCATTACACCATGAAGACAAAAGAACACTTCAAGCAACTCAGAGAAAAGGTTATTGAAAAGTATGTCAGTGGATAAATATGAAAAAATTTCTAGGCACTGAACATCCCCGGAGTTCAGTCAGATCCAGCATCAAGAAATGGAAGGAATATGGCACATGTGTAAATCTGCCTAGATCAGGCCGTCCTCACAAACTGACTGTGCAAGAAGAGACACCTACTACTACTACTCTGAAGGAGTTATAAGCTTCAGCAGATGAGATGGGAGGTACTCTGCAGACAACAACTGTTGCCAGAGTTCTTCACCAGTCAAAGCTTTATGAGAGAGTGGCAAAGAGAAAGCCACTGTTGAAAGAAACTCATTGAATTTTGACGAGAGCTCACATAAAGGCCTGTGGGAGACTCCCTGATCAAGTGGAAGAAAGTTCTTTGGTCTGATGAGACCAACATGGGGCTTTTTGGTCATCAGATAACACGCTATGTCTGGTGTATACCAACCACTCCACATCACCACAGACACACCATCCCTACCGTGAAGAACAGTGGTGGCAGCATCATGCTGTGGGAGTGCTTTTCAGCAGGCAGCTCTGAAAGGCTCTTAAAGGTAAAGGGTAAAATGAATGTTGCAGAAAATCTGAAAATCCTGGAGGACAATCTCATTCAGTCTGCAAGAGTCCTGCAGCTTGTGAGAAGATTTATTTTCCAGTAAGACAATGACCAGAGCATGCAGAGAAAACTATACAGAAATGGTTTAAAGATAACATGGTGAATGTTCTGGAGTAGAGCCCAGACCTTGATCCGATAGAGAATTTGTGGCTGGACTGGCAAAAGGCCATTCATGCCCAATCCCTGTGCAACCTAACAGAGCTTGAGCAGTTTTACACAGAAGACTGGAGTAAAACTGTGGTGTCCAAATGTGCAAGCGTGATTGAGACCTATCCACACAGACTTAGTGCTGTGATTGAAGTCAAAGGTGCATCTACTAAATACTGACATGAAGGAGGTGAATATTTATGCAGTCAGTTTTTTGTAGAGATGTTTTCAATTTTACATTGACAATGACATTTGACATTTTGTTTTTGGTTTTTGTGTGTGGGTGTGTGCGTGTGTGTGTGTGTGTCAAAAAGGCTAATTATATCAACCCTGATTGATTTATAAAATCAATAAAGGGGTAAAACATCCAAAGGGGTGAATACTTATTATCGGCAATGTATTGTTATCAGGCCAGTTAAACAGATGGGTCGATGGATCCACAATTTTGCATTTAAAACTTCTTTTATTTTTAAATTTTGAATTTTTGGGCCTTAATATGAAGTTAACCATCGAAAAGGAGCTTGTTATGGACTGAAAGGGAAATATGTGAACAGTAGAAAGGTAAATGTTTGATAAAGAAGACTTGACTTGTCCACCGAGCTGTCTTCTGGGTTTTTAAACTAAAATCAGACATTAGGGAGCAGTGGGGAATTTCTTTTACATCACTGTGGACTAAAACTATGCCTAAATGTATGAGACAGACAAGCTAAAAATTGATTTTTGTTAAATTCATATTGGTGCTGAAATTGACACTTGCTGCTTGAAGGCGTTCCTGTGGTTTAACCTAAGTGTTTTGAAAGGGACAAACAAATTGTGCGGTTAATTGTGATTTTAAAAGAAAAGTGCACTAATTGTGGACCCCACTTAACAGCAATTAATCTTGACAGCCCTCATTTTTTTCCAAGCAATCATTTCCAATCGATGACCCATTTACTCGGTTCTATGACTACAGAGGGTGTGTTTTCTACTGTGCAGTAACTCATCCCTGTGCTTGTGAAATATGGGAGAATCAGAAAAATCTCAAGCTAAAAACCCATCAGCTTTATGTAAATTTAACAAGGAGACTCGGTTAAAAAAAGGAGATTGCATGGCTGTTGCAGAGGTTGTCCAGCTCAAATCTTTAATCAGATCTAATCCTCGAATCAAATGGGAAGAGGGGAAGGTTTTCTGAGCTGGTACGGCTGAAAGCCTGCATCCTGCTGCGGGAGCCTCCGAGAAGCGACACGTTCTGGAAATGAGCTTTAATTCATGGAGGGTCAATGAATAGAAATGAAGTCGCATCCCACTGGGTGACATATTGAGCACTGAGACCAATTTCATTTGAGAGATTAATTTTCCTCCCAAGGTTGTCATGAAACACCTAATTGTGTTAGAGTCTACTGTAAGTGCCTCTCATTAAATGACACTGTTGATGAAAAGAGTAGCGAATGCTTCTTTGACAGACTCGCACCTGGAAAACCAACTTTTGAAAACTAAAATGAGCTATCTAAAATGGCTCATTACACTGTGCTGTATGTTGTTACTGGAAAGGGAATGATGATTGGGTTTAGCAAAGCACATTATTTTTGGATGAGAAAACTTATCAACATGGTCAATATTTGCTTTACAGGTACAAGAAACATTCCTGTAATCACCCATTAATTTAAATTTGGAGTAAAAGCAGTGATTTCGGAGAGTCTTACAGTCTTACAGTCAGTATGTTTAAATGCACAGTTAAATAATGATTCTAGCTCCAATATGCCATTTCATTGAATTTCTGATCTGAGAACATTGCAACGATTTTCATTACTCACAAACCCATAGTTATTCACAATAGAACATAAACAGCATACCAGATCTGAGATGTTTTACCATTTCATTACAAATTCTGACATTTGACAAATTTAGACTTTAAAAACATATCTCAAAAAAGTTAGTACAGGGTCATATTTAACATTGTGTAGCATCCTCTCTTCTTTCAACAACAGTATGTAAAGGTCTGGGAAGTGAGGAGACCACTTGTTGGAGTTTTGGGAGAAGAATGCTGCCCCATTCTTGTCTGATGTAGGATTCTAGCTGCTCAACTGAGTCTTCTCAGTGAGATTTTCTCATTTTATGATCCATCAAATATTTTCTTTAGGTGAAAAGTCTGGACTGCACGTAGTCTAATTCAGCACCCGGCTCTTCTACTGTGAAGCCATGATGTTGTGATGGATGCAGAATGTGGTTTAGCATTGTCTTGCTAAAAAAATGTAAGGCCTTCCCTATAAGAGACGTTGCCTGGATGGAAGCATATGTTTCTCTAACACCTCTATATACTGTTCAGCATTGATGGTGTCTTTCCAGATGGGTAAGCTGCCCTGGGCATAAAACACTAATGCAACCCCCTACCATCAGAGATGCAGACTGAATGGTCCCTCTCCTCTTTGCTCTGCAGGGTCCAGTGTCTGTGGTTTATAAAAAAGATTTTCAAATTTTGATTTATATGACCACAGAACAGTTTTCCAATTTGTCTCAACCCATTTTAAATGAGTTTCAGCCCAGAGAAGATAGTGACGTTTCTGGATTGTGTTCAAATATGGCTTCTTCTTTGCATGATACAGCTTTTGTATTTGTGGGTGGCACAGTCTATTGTGTTGACGGACAGTGATTTCAGGAAGTGTTGCTGAGCCCATCCAGTGTTTTCCAGTATATAATCATGCCTGTTTTTAATACAGTGCCCCCTGAGGGTCCAAATATAACAAACATCCAATACTGACCTTCAGTCTTGTCCCTTAGCCACAGAGAAGTTGTCAAAATTTTACGGTGAGGAACATTTTTCTAAAATAGTTCCACAACTTTCAGACTGATAAACTTCTTCCCATTTCTTCTGAGAGACTCTGCCTCTGCAGAAATGCTCCTTTTATTCTGAGTGTTACTGACCTGACCAGTTAACCTAATAAGATTCAAAATGCTCCTCCAGCTGTTTGTTTTTATTAGTGCAACTTACTTTTGCTGCCCTGTCCCACTTTTTTTGATGCGTGTTGCAACCATCAATTTACCATCAATTTACCATCGCAAGGTCTCAGTTTCAATATCTGATATGATTTTTTATTGTTTTATTGTGAATAAAATATGGGTTTACAAGATTTACAAATGATTGCATTCTGCTTTTATTTACATTTTGCACAGCAACCTAACTTTTTTGGATTCAGGGTTATATTTAGACAGACAGACAGATGGACAGACACTGCAAAAAAGTGAAAAGACATCGAAATCCCTGATATTTTTAATTTGAGAGAAATATTGTAAAAAACATTTTTTTAAAAAGTGTTATTTCTGAACACTAAAATTCTTGTTAATCCATAAATAATGAAAAATAGCTTTTTCCTCATTGGTTGGGCATATGTCATATTGTAACAAGCTCTCAAGCTGAGAAGAGCTTGCAGGCGGAAAGACCAAAACAGACTCATGACTCATGAAGATTGTGAGGATTTATGATGTCCTATGAGTGGGACTCTAATCAAAAATGGCTTAAAAAGCTGTTATTACCATAGCAGTCCCCGGAGATGCAATGGTTTGGCTCTTCTGGGTCCTGCAGTTCCGTGGGTGTTGTTCTCTGGAGACATGTTGTTTAACGTCTGCCAGGCCACCATGTGCCTCAGAAAACACTCTACGTCACACCTAGCAGTTGATTTTGTACTCATTTTTGCAGATGCTGTCAAGCCAAGTGATTAATTATTACCGCTTGTGTCTGAGTCTCTGTAAACACTTTCTTATTGCCAAAGGAGGAGTGTTTGGAGCCAATATTTTCTCCCCTGCATTTTACAAATAGAGGACTTGCTCTACTCTGACTCTGCTTGGCTATTTATCTTGACCTAACCAATTTAAGAAGAGGCTCACTGCAGACTGCATCTCTCAGGCGCCCCCCATGTGAGATGCTGCCTCTGTCAAACCAGAAGATATATATTTACAGTTTAAGTTTTAATTAAACTTTATTCATAAACAAAGTCTGGAAGTTACATTTATAAAAAACTGACATTGTAAACATTACAGACTAAGCAACATTTCATGAAGGAAACAGAAAAAAGGCAGAGGTCTAATCCAACATTAAATTATGCTTAGCCCCATTTTAGAAGTAGCTACACATGCGCTTCATTAGATTTGGCTTAAGCTAAGGTAGCTATGCTAGCTAAGTAGTTACATAACTACGTAAGCCAATGTAGCTACCTTAGCGTTAGCTTGAGCAACATTAGCTTAAGCAAATGTAGCCAAAGCCAGTGTAGCAAAGTAGGTAACAGAGCTACATAGCTAAAGCTAAAGCAAACACTGCATAAACTAACACAGCTTAGGTAGCTTTGTAGCTTTGTAGCAACTTTGACCACAGCTACTAAGTTGTTAGCTAAGTTATCTACCCAGCTTACATTGCTTTGTAAGCTTTGGATTTTGCTAGGTTTTTATAAGCCAGGTAGCTCACATAAGATTGTTAGCTCTAGCCTCAGCTATGTTAGCTACGTTGGAGTGTTTACATGGAGGAGAAGCTTTTTTCCTGTAAACAGACTACAGACTTTATTTTGTTATAAGATTTGGAGGTCAGGTTCAAACTTAACTCCTGGTATTGTTACCCTTATCCTAGTCTCAGTCTGTAGCCAGACTGTGTAGAGCAATTCAGCCATGTAGGATGAAAATATGTAACAAAATCTCTCCTATATTGGTTCAAACAGGCTGCATCATATTCCACATTTTAAGGAACAGGTGTCAACCCTAGCTTGACTAGCTAGCCAGCCACAAGAGGTAATATCACTCACAACAGGTGTGGTTACACTATCCAAAAGCTACTGTAGCAAACTATGACTCAATGTCTGAAATCAAGGATGTTTGATTAAATTCTCTGAAACTTACCAAAGCTTAAACTTGTTTAATTCACACTTAAGGAACAAAAGTGTGCGGCCACCTGAACATTTCACCAACAGGGACTGTAATGACATTGCATTGAAATACATGTACTTTAATATGGATTTGCCCTCTCTTTTGAAGCTGTAACAGCCTCCACTATTCTTGGAAGGCTTTCCACAAGAATTTGGGGAATCTTTGCCCATTCATTCTGTAGCATTTATGAGATCAGGCACTGATCCGTGCTCAACGGGGTTGTGGTCAGGGTTCTGTGTGGGTCAGTCAAGTCACGCTCATCAAACCATATATTTACAGTCCTTTCTTTGTGTAGCGGGGCACAGTCATGTTGGAATAGAAAAGGGGCTTCTCTAAACTGTTGCCACACAGTTGGAAGTACAGTACCAAAATGTCTTGGTGTGCTTAAGCATGAAGATTGCCCCATACCGTTATTCCTTCTGCAGGTAAAGCTCTCCCAGCCCCCGCTGAACCCAGACTTGTCAATCTGACTGCCAATCAGAGAAGCGTGCTTCATCTGATGCTTGGCATCGGATTTGGTAATGTGAGGCTTGCATGCAGCTGCTCAGCCATTGCCAACCTCTTCGATAAAGCTCCCGCCGAACAGTTTTATTGCTTGAACTCTTCAGCTATGGAATCAGCAAAGCATTGGTGAACTTTAACACACCATGCGCCTTTGCAGTCGTTGACCCTGCTCTATGATTTTAAGTGGTCTTCCGCTTCATGACTGAGTTGCTGTTGTTCCTAAACGCTTCCACTTTATAATAATGTCACCTTCAGTTGGCTGTGGAATATTCATTGGTGATGAAATTTCACAAACTGTCTTATTGCATCCATCACAGTACCACGCTTGGACTCACTAAGCTTTTATGAACAGCCCACTATGTATCACAAATGTTTGCAAATGGATTCTGCATGGATAGGTGCTTGATTTTATACACCTGTGGTGACAGGTCTGATTGAAACACTTAAATTCAATAATAAACAGGCCAAATACTTTTGTCCATACAGTGCATGTGCCATGCCTGAACAAAAGTTTTGAAAGCTTGCTACCTGAAGTTTGAAGTAAAAGCTCATTCGCTTTTTTAATATTGAGAACATGACGAAGCCAGAAAATTAAATAAGCTCATACTAAAACTACTGCAGCACTATCACATCATCCCAAAATTACAACTGTACGGCTGTCTGTGATTTAACACTTTTGTTCAAGGTTCCTCTCTCTGAACTGGCTCGGCTGAATGTGAAATGGCTCACCTGAGACCGTTTGTGGTGACAGTACGGAGAAAAAAAGCTTCCGAGCAGTGTTTAAGGCCTAGGAGTGTGTGTGTATGTGAAAGACAATTACCTTTATGACATGTTAGTGCAATAAAATCGCTGTTTTATGACACCGGCTCCTGGCTCTGGGCTGCATTTGGCTATTAGCACCAAAAAGTTTTAAGGTTAAATCCAAGTCTCTTGCACTAAATGCAGATTATGACACAAGAGGCTGATGAACAGCTGGAAGGAGACTATTGTTCTGCCTCAAGAGCTCTGGCACACCGTTGACATTCTTCGCCAAAGAGGGAGAATGAGCGCCATAATTCCTCTTCATGGCCTTTTGAGAGTTGGAAAATGTGAATAAGAATATTCAAAGTAACTTTAAATGCACCTAAACTAGAGTAAAAGACAGAATCTGCTGTCTGTGAGAAAGCATACTTAATTATATTTTCTCATGCTATCAAAAACATTTTCAAAAATGCTGACATTTTTAACAGAAGACAGTAATTGCACATTTTATACTCATGATTCTTTGGTGCAAGTTTAGATCGTCACAGCATAAAGTCTTTTTCAGGGATCAGGATTCAGAGCACAAAGAAAAGGCCTGAGGTTTATGTTCGCTGGTTATGTTCCCCACTAGTTCGTGTCACAGCAACGCCTTGTCCTTCCTGCTTTCACTTCTAAGACTCAGGAGGGGGTATTAGGAGGACATTTTTAGACACGAGCAGTCCTTGTGTTCTGCCACTGTCAGCACTGGTGGCACCAACACAGAGTTACATAACATAAGACAAGGGGTATTCAGTATCGAGGAAAGAGGAGGCTCAGCAGCATGACTAGAGCACTCATCTTTAAAACCACTGAATGCCGATAGCAGTGGTTCTACACCTGGTAATTATAACCTTTAAAAAGGAGTCTGAGACTGAAACTGCCTCTACAAGTTTGCAAGTTTAGCCTCTCCTCCACCATTCTTGCTGATATAGGAAGTCACAAGTCACTGAGAAACATACATGAGTGTAAAGAAGAGCATGGCAGAGGTAGGAAAGTGGAGCATTTTTCCACTGTGCTGTGAGCACAGCAACAAAGAAGAAGTTGACACCCAGGGTGTTTTGGTGTCTCTACAACACTGAGCAGTGAAAGCGCTGAACTGCATGGGTTTTCTATGACAAATAAATGCTGCAGTACAAAAAAAAACCTCTATTAGTGGACACAGACCCTAAGTCCTAACCATATAAGTTTTAGTAATGTGATGTAAACTCAACACTTTGTCCATATTTCTTCACCTGGCTGTTTTGTAAATCAGGTGTTACAAAGAAATTTCTTCTCTGTCTCTTAATAGTCAGGCCTGTTGGAAGCGTATACAGCGGTTTACAGCTGACATTGTTAAGGTGGGGATTGCAGGTCCTTATATTTCTCATAAGTCTAGCTGTGTTAGTAACAATAGGTCGTCCTTGACCTGACACTGAGTGAGCTTTGGCTGCCGGCTCAACTGTCACTCTAACAAAAGGAATGAAACTCAGAGCGTGGCTCCATATGGAGAGTTGCACTCTCCACAAAGACCTTCTCTTCCTTTGAGCGAGCAGCACTACTCTCATAGAGCGAAAGCCGCCTGCTGCCTGACAATGGAAGAAACTTTATTTATTTATTTGCTTGTCAGCTTGTTTGGTTGTTCAGAAAAGTTTCTCTGCGAGAGACATCCACCTTTTGAAAAAAAGTTACACATATAGTCTTACATAAAGTAATTGTTAGCACCAGATTTAAACTAATTACTGCACAGCGTGTGAGACAGCTGAGGGATGACTACACTTCAGAACTGCTGAATTGATTCTTTTTATTTATCTATTTTACTTAAACCTGCTCCAAGGCCCTTTCACTGAGTCAGACAGTCCCCGTTTTATACTGACAGGCAGGAAATTCTCTACGTGTATATGAATGTTTTTAACACCTGTAAATGGGCCCAGTTCCCACAAGGGAAGCAGGAAAAAGTCTGCTGGAAATAATACTTTAGAGATTCTTAAATATTCTTGATTTGACCTGACCATAAATTGGCACAAAACACTTATCTGTGACAAACAACAATGATCTGTTGAGACATTTAACTCATTTGAAGCTCTACTGTCATATTTTTCCAACAAAAACAGTCCTGCTTCATCAGAAAGGGTCCTCATTATTAAAATCCAGTTAAAGAGTGAATCCAAACACATTAAATCTGCAAAGATCTGCAGACTGCTTCAGTCACAAATTATAAATACTGCTGTGGTACTGTACAGGTACATCTCAAAAAATTAGAATATCATGAAGAAGTTCAGTATTTTTTGTCACTCATTTCAGAAAGTGAAACCCATTTATTATATAGACTCATTACACATAGAGTGAAATATTTCAGGCCTTTTTTCTTGAAATGTTGATGATTATGGCTTACAGATAATGAAAACCCAAAATTCAGTGTCTCAGAAAATTAGAATAGTACATAAGATCAATAAAAAAGGATATGATAAACAGAAATGTCAGGCTTCTGAAAAGTATGTTCATTTTTATGCACTCAATACTTGATTTGGCCTCCTTTTGCATGAATTATTGCATCAATCCGACGTGGCATGGAGGCGATCAGCCTGTGGCACTGCTCAGGTGTAAAAATGTACTTTCATCTGAAAAGAGGACTTTGGACCACTGAGCAACAGTCCAGTTCTTTTTCTCCACAGCCCAGGTAAGACGCTTCTGACGTTGTCTCTGGTTCAGGAGTGGATTGACACGAGGAATGTCACATTTGTAGCCCATGTCTAGGATTGGTCTGTGCATAGTGGCTCTTAATGCACTGACTCCAGCCTCAGTCCACTCCTTGTGAAGCTCCCCCAAATTCTTGAATGGATTTTGCTTGACAATCCTCTCAAGGCTGCAGTTATCTCTTATACTGGTGCACCTTTTCCTGTCACACTTTTTCCTTCCACTCAACTTTCTATGAATCTGCTTGGATACAGCACACTGTGAACAACCAGCTTCTTTAGCAATGACCTTTTTTGGCTTACCCTCTTTGTGGAGGGTGTCAGTGACTGTCTTCTGGACATCTGTCAAGTCTGCAGTCTTCCCCATGATTGTGTAGCCTACTGACCCAGACTGAGAGACCATTTAAAGACATAGGAAACCTTTGCAGGTGTTTGGAGTTAATTAGCTGATTAGGGTGTGACATCATGACTTTCCAATATTGAACTTTTTCACAATAATTCAGATTTTCTGAGATAGTGAATTTTGGGTTTTCATTATCTGTAAGCCATAATCATCAAGATTTAAAGAAATAAAGGCTTGAAATATTTCACTCCATGTGTAATGAATCTATATAATTTATGGGTTTCACCTTCTGAAATGAGTGACAAAAAATATTGTACTTCTTCATGGTATTCTAAGTTTTTGAGATGTACCTGTATATTACAATCTTTACTCTGGCCTAGCTGAGCTCCTAAAGAATATTACTTATGTAAAACAGCATTTCACAATAAAAGCGTCCGGAGCATTTATTTTAAGATATATTTTTGGACTTTTTATGTCTGTCTTTATAGAGGAGGACAGTGGAAAGAATGAAAAACAGGTATGAATAAGCTCTCTTAAAAACAGGAGACAATGGGTTTTTGCAGATAATGTCACGCTGCAGCGGAGAACTCCCCTTAGAGGCCATGTTTTGAGCTGTTTACAACTATGCCAAGCATTCAAATTGTGAAAATATAAACTTTCTTTATTCTTCAGTGACTTTTGTGTCCCCACAGTATAGTGAAATATCCCGGCAAAACATTTTTTAAAAGTCACATGGAAATGACAACCCTCCGTAGACTGGAGACGCTCGTTGTGATGGGAAATCTGTCTCTTCTTAGAGATCCAGATCATTTGGCTCAGCTCAGTAGAGCTGGTTGTCTGGCTCCCAAACGGTTCTTCATTTGGTTTTCAAAAGTGGATTAAATAACAACAAAAGATGGAGGAAAGGAAACTGGCACTGAGATGGGTGCTAGCGACAGCGACTAACTTTAAGAGTCGTTTCAAAACAATGACTTGTTCGTGAACAGCACATCATCACTTGGTCACTCACCCAACAAGGCTTATTTGGTTGATAGTTCCTCACAGTTTCAACTACAAGCACATTTGTAACAAAATGAGTAATTTTTATATGTTCAGTGTAGAGATGTTCCAATACCATTTTTTCCTTCCTCATACTGATTCTGATACCTTAGTGTTGGGTATCGATGAATACTGAGCACCGATCACATACCAGAGTAAACTTTCTGGGCTAACCAAGCTGTGGGAAACTTGCAATTGTTTGAGGTCTACGTTTGACTCAGAATATGGCTATGAATCATAATCTCTGTGACACTTAAAGTTGTTTTTCTTGCTGACTATTGTGAGTTTTATAGCTAAATATTAAAATAACAATAACACAGGGGGTAAATCCTAAGCTCTCTCTTTCTCTCCATTATGCTCTATTGAGGCAGCATGACGTGATACAGAGCAGCCTGCCAATGGTTGACAGACCATCACCCCTCACAAAGATAAAAAAAAAAATATATGAAGGTTAGCATTCAAGCTAGCGGCCATAAATAATTGTAAATTGATTAAATATGGATATAAATATGTTAAATAAAGTTTTTACTGGTATGCATTTAAGTCCCAAAAGTCAACTGAGTTCCAGGCTCGCTAGAAATGCTGTTGTAAGGGATTTAATCAAATCGAATCAAATCAAACTTTATTTATATAGCACTTTTCACACACTAAAATGCAGCACAAAGTGCTTTACAAACAGTCAGTTAAATTTAAAGGCATAGACAGCATTAACAGTACGACACAACAGCTAGCTTCAAGTGGGAAAACAAGTAAGAGGCAACGATTTATGGTCCAAAAGTTATTTTACTTTTAATAAACTGTGTCACTTTTTGTTGTGTACAACTTCCCCGGTTTGGAAGGTTTTTTAACAAACACGTACGGAGAATAATTGTTGCACAGCCTTCAAACTTTGCTGCTTCAGTGTGTCCTTCCGTTCTCCTTCACTGCTCTGAAAACAGTAGCCCGTAGATGACGTGTTTTCCAGCAGCGTAGAAGAATTAATTTCCAGTATATAACACTAACAATTAGCATGGTTAAATGAAGCAAAATATTAAGTTAAATCAAGCGGTATCAGATCAGTGCGTTAACACCTGTACTCACTGATACCAATACCTGCATTTTAAGCCGTATCGGACGTATTTCCGATACTGGTATAGTAATCGGAACAACTCCAGTTAAAGGGGCTCAGCTAGCTTCTTAACTCAGAACAAGACTCCTCGTTTCCCTTCATCTGACTAGATGACGCTGGATGCTAGGAGGTCTTCAGAACTGAGTAATTTGTGATATTTTTGCCTCAACTCCAGGTAAATCAGCTTAAGTGTGGTAAAAAAAATCACTGTTTTGTAAAGTGTAGGAATTGTATTTAACATTTCTAGAAATTTTCTGATGATAAGTGCAGTGTAGGGATCCATTTAGAGATGCTAAGTGCAAACTTTCCTATGTTCCTCTTCATTCCCTACTGCTGTCTCCCTCTACCTGACCCCAAGTGGACATTCTGGATCACATGATTGCAAACAACCTATAGCTACATCCAAGCTAATTGTTTCACTGGTTGCTATTGTTTACCGGCTTGCAGTACAACTAAACGACGCCCATAGCTAATCCCTCATTTTTTTCAAATGATTCTGATTAGTCAAGTCCGTTCCCAGACCTGGCAAAATCATTTCAGATCGGAGCTTTGCAAGATGTATCTGCCATGGGATCTAGCCAGTCCATCTGCTTTGAAAAAGGTTGGTAACTTTTTTTTTTTATTATGAAATTTAATTGGGTTAGAATAAAACAGATCTTAATGGCAATGACTATGTTTTTGTGCTAAGTTAAGTGATTTCATTTATATTTCATGTCTGGAGCTGTTAAAAAGGGAGTGACCATCAGGAAGAAAATCACACATGTTGAATAGATCCCATGTGCTTTCATGTGTACAATGCAAACTGTACATGCAGTCAGGCACACCGACTCACCAGCATCCATAGGACCTTACGCCCTCTCCGTCCCAATCAATTTTTCAGCCCCAGCTGTAGATATAGTATCGACTCCGTTTATGTGGCGACACATCAGTAATGGCACTTACAGAGCGGAGGGAGCAGCACGCCATCTGTGGCCTTATCAAACTCCTATTCACATCCCTGACATCACAAGGACAGCTGGTGGGTGGTGAGCTGGCTTGGTGCGCGGAGCCAGAGTACACTGGAATCGATAGACTGAACAAAGAGGAAGTTAAGCTGCCTCCGCTGGAACATAATGGAAATACCTTTCTCCCTACTGCTCACTTAGAGTTCTTGGAAGTGACTAAACAGAAAGCAGCGTTTCCCCCTCTGCCCCTGTCTATTAGTGTTGGAAAGATCTGAGAAATACTACTGTTTACTGTTTACTATTGTAAACTACATGGGCTGGATGTGATGTTTGTGTTTGATAGTAGAATTATTGCCAGTAAGTATGACGTAAAAAATACTTTTTTTTTTTAAGATTTATTTTGGGATTTTCGTGCCTTCATTCCACAGAGAAAGGGCAGTGGATAGAATCGAAAATGAGAGAGAGAGTGGGGAGATACATGCAACAAAGGGCCACAGGCCAGATTTGAACCTGGGCCGCCCACGTACATGGGTAGCACCTTAGACAGGCTATCTTTGCTCCCAGGGGTTAAATACTTTTAATGCAGTAGAATAACCCTTTAGAATCTGGTCCTCTGCAATAACATAACATGAGAAAGGTTGCTTTCTTGTCATGGCCACAAACCAATCTGATGTCTTCTCATTTTAATACAATCTAAGGTGGCAATCGGCTCTTCAGCTACAGATGGTAATCATATTCTGTGTCACACACGATCACAGCTCTTGTCTATTTCTTTTCCTCAATGCCAAATCCAGCACTTCTGGCCTTCAGTGCCACACCTAAATTGCAAATCAGCTCCAGCCGGGATTGGCACCGCAAGCCCCCGACACCCTGTTGAAGAAATTATTTATGTATCACACTGATGCTGTCCATAAATAAAAGATACCATTCACAGTCTGACTCGGAGTTCCTGAAGCTTGGAAGAAAATGGTTTTATCCTCAGATTTTGTGGCATGCTGGGAGGAATGTGGGAATGTGCTGGTCCCTGTGTTTCTTGTAAGCACCTCTGAGTGGGGAAACAAAAATAACTTACCTGTGTAGTGTGTTAAAGATAATCCATGGCTCAGAAGCCAAAAGACTGGCATATCGTTGCCTTTTTTTTTTTTTTTTTTTTTTACATGAATTTGAACACAAAAGGGCAGGGTGCAGCAAACAGAGACTTCATGCTGCAATGATAGAAATTGATACAAACAATAAAGACACTTTTTTTTGTAGGCCCTTATTACTTAGTAATTTTTACAGTAATAAGTGTAATTAGCTGTTAATTTCTTAAATATAACATGGTTATCACCTAGTTACAGTAACACTTCTTTGGGGGTGTGGTTTGAGTTGCCAGTAAATAGGAGGATCATGGTCAGGAACGGTCCCAGGCCTTCACATAGTTTAAGAGCGCTCCACTTTTCTAACCCTAACCCTAACAGTAACACGTCGAGGAGGGGCCCCAGTTCTTTGGGGGTGGGGTTTGACTGGCCCTTATACAATAAGGGTGTGGTCGTGAATGACCCCCCCACCTTCACATGGTTTGATAGTGCGCTGTTTTTCTAATCCTAACCCTAACAGTAACACGTCGAGGAGGGCTCCAGTTCTTTGGGGTGGAGTTTGAGTGGCCCATAGATAGGAGGGGTGTGGTCGTAAACAGCCTTCACATAGTTTGATAACGCTCCACTTTTCTAACCCTAACCCTAGCTAATCTAACCTAATCCTAACAGTAACACTTAGTACAGGGGCCCCGGGGTTTTGGGGGTGGGGTTTGACTGGCCCATAGATAGGTGGGGTGTTGTCGTGAGTGATCCTGGGCCTTCACATAGTTTGAGAGCGCTCCGTTTTTCTAACCCTGACCACAACCCTAGCTAACCCTAATCCTCACAGTAACACTTGGGGGAGGGGCCTCAGGGCTTGGGGGTGGGGTTTGAGTGACCCGTCAAATATATGAGGGGAGTGGTTGTGAAAGATCCCAGGCCTTCACACAGTTTGATAGCGATCTGTTTTTCTAACCTTAACCCTAACCCTAGCTAACCCTAACCCTAACATTTGTGGGAGGGGCCCCGGGGCCTTGGGGGTGGGGTTTGAGTGGCCCATATATATGCGGGGAGTGGTCATGGAAGATCCAAGGCCTTCACATAGTTTGAGAGCGCTCCATTTGGCTAACCCTGAACCTTTAACCCTAACCTGTACCGTAACTGTCTTAAAAAGTGGTAGTTCTTACCATAACCATTACCCTTTAGCACTAACCCTTGTAATATTAAGAGATTATATAATATTACTGTAAGGGTTATTTTAAGGGGTTTTAGGGTAAGGACTAGAAGATGATGGGTAGTGTTAGGGTCAAATACTACACTATTACCAGAGTACTGCTATAATATGTTAACAGAGTTACAGTTTGGGTTATGGTTAGGGGGTTTTGGGATAGGACTAGAAGGTTTTGGTTAGGGTTAGAGTAAAATACCCCCCAATTGCCATAAAATGGCCATAATATTACGAGAGTTACAATAAGGGTTATGGTCAGGGGGTTTTAGGGTAAGAACTAGAAGGTTATGGTTAGGGTTAGGGTAAAATACTACCTTATTACCAGAGAACTGCTACAGTACCAAGAGAGTTACGGTAAGGGTTAGAAATAAAGTGTTAGGGTAAAATAAACACCTTATTACCAATGAATTGCCTCTATATCATGAGGAATTACTTGATGATTAAAACATTATTACTAGGTAAATTGGCAATTTATTAGTAGGTATTTACCCCCTTATTCTTGAGGAAATTTCTAGATATTTATACTTATTACTTTAAAATTCTAAGGTTAATAGGGCCCACTAAAATAAAGTGCTACCAGTCATTAAATATAGAACAATTTCTGAACACAAGTTGAGGTAAATGCAGCCTATCATCATTGTAATTAATGCCACTGTGATACAATTGGTAAACCGCTGAAGAATCAATCTGTATCAAAGCACCTAATTACCAGAGAATTGACACAATACTAAAGGGTTAAAGCTAGGGTTAGAGGGTAAGGGTTGGGGCAAAATACCACCTAATTACCAGAGAATTGACACAATACTAAAGGGTTAAGGCTAGGGTTAGAGGGTAAGGGTTGGGACAAAATACCACCTAATTACCAGAGAATTGCAAAAATTGTCAGGAACTATTTAATAATTCATTCATGCCTTTTAAATGGGCAAAAACATCCCCCATTTGGGTTATTTCTTGGTAAACTGCCATTTCATTATGAAGAGATTACTAGTCTTTATTACTTAATTACTAGGTTATACTAGATACACTTATTAAAGGGCTACCAAGAACTCTAAATACAACAATTCTGCACACATACTGAAGTAAATGCAGCATATCACCATTTGAATTCGTGCCAGTGGGATACAATCTGTGCTCCTCTGAAGAGTCAGCCTTTATCAAAGCTGGTGATTGTGATGTGTGCTGTTGTGTTGGCTTAGATAGTCCCCTAACCCTAACCTTAAAGAGGTCATATTTTACCCTTTTAAGACGTACAGTAAGTTTATATTGGTCTCAGAGGTCCTGACTCTGCCCCTCTCAGGAAATGGAGGTGGCTGAATGGATGTGGCTCAGGAGAGGAGGGCGGAACTTTCTTCCAAGCAGGTAGGGCCAACTGAGCCTAGAGACGACGCTAACTCCCCACATGACATCATGAGGGGAAAAATCTGAAAATGGCTTGTTTCAGCACACAATTTCTTAAAGGTCAAGAAAAAGGGGGGGTGTGGGATTTTTCTGGTACTAGAGGGTATTGTGGACAGGTCAGCGGCACATACTTTTGTTAGAAATGCCTGAAAAAAGGGATTTTTGCATAATGTCATAATATGTCCCCTTTAAAATTACTTGAAAATTATTAAGGAACAACTCATTTTAATTTAGTGGGCCAAAATACAGAGTTAAACATGGAATTATCAGGTAACTTATATAGACAATAATCATCTTATTTCTAAGAAATAACTTGGTAAAATACCACCTAATTATCAGCAAATTGCCACAATATAACGAGAGTTAGGATAAGAGTTAGGGTTAAAGGGTAAGGGTAAAATACTGAAATTAAAAAAAAAATTACCTGGGATTTATCAGGTAACTTATACTGTAAGAAAAATTTTCATCTTGTTTCTAAAGAAAAACTTTCTAATTCACAGAAAACTGTCACAATAATACAAGGGTTAGGATAAGTTTTAGGGTTATAAGGTTAGGGTAAAATACAGTAGTATTGGGTATATACCTGCTTGATATTACAGAGTTATGGCTCAGTAAAATGTCAGCTCATTACTAGATAATTACAGCCTTAGTCTTGAGTAAATTAGATAATTACATTTATTAATATAAAACTACAAGGTAATCATGGCCCACTAAAATAAAGTGCCACCAGTGTTTCTAAACACAATGATTTCTGTATGCATGCTGAAGTAAATGCAGCATATCATCATTGGAATTCGTGCCAATGTGATACAATCGGTGCTCCTCTGAAAAGTCAACCTGTATCAAAGCTGGGATGGTGATTGTGATGTGTGCTGTTGTGTTGGCTCACATCAACCCATGGTGATGTGCCAGCACAGGCTCATGCAGGCTCACATACATGGATAACAATGAGTGCAGTTGTTTTGATATGTGTCATACAAGATTCAGAAGAAAGATCTCTTACCACAATGTGAAAAAAACAAGCAAAATATCTCAGTTTAGTGCGGGCTGCAAGCACCACTTGGCCTTCTCATTTATTTAATGTTTTCTGTTAGGAAAAGGGATAAAATTAAACCTGGGTAGTTAGGGATGATGTGTGAAATAAACAGAGAAATGCATATAATTAATGCAGTGCAGGGAATCTTAGCAATCATCAAGTACAATGATGTGTCTATGTGCACAATTATGGTGAGTCACGCACAAATAAAGTACAAACAACAGAATTTCCAAACCAAAGAGATGATCTTTCTTTTAAATATCACTATTTTGTTTTTCTGTGGGAGGACATGGTGCTCTGGCAAAACTTGTCTCTTTTGACTCGGTCAGATGAATCCAACAGCAGGGAAGGCTGAGACATGTCGCACATTTATTTGGGCTGAGAGGAGCCTCACCCTCAAATTCCACATAGTCTGTGAGTACAGCATTCCTAAAGCAATCAAGGAGGTTGCTCTGTTTCTACTCAATCTTTGAACAGAACTCTACAGCAACATTTAAAGCTAAGAGAACAACCTGATTAGACCAAAACATTTTGGCTTATGGTCTTCATTTGGGTCATCAATAAAAAACATTCCAAACATATTCTGCTGATGTGGACATCTAAAATCTGCTAAAACAAGGTAAACATGGCTGTCTGTTTATGCTTTTCCTGTCTGTTGTGGCGGAGAAACAGCTCACAGAAAAAAAGTTGTACCCTCTATTCTCTAGATTCTCTGCATGTGAAACAAGGCACTCGTGGAGGCAGTCTGAAAGCCTGGGCTTATGACCATGCATGCATACATGAAAAAGCAAGCCTAGGCGCAGGTGAGATGCACCCAGTTTATAAAGGACACAATGCAACGCTGACGCAAGATGCAATATGCACACGTGGATTAGAGGCAGCGTTGAGGTAGAGCGACACAGCAGTAGAGAAACATTAGCTTGAAGCTTTAAAGACAAACTGATAACCCAGTGCTAAATTTTCCACATCTAAAAAAAAATGTGTCGTTGTCGCTTTAAAGAAACAAACATGTCTGTCTAACCAGCTAGTATCAGATAGATTCAGTTGTATGAGTCAACATTTAAACTTTGGATTAAAACCTAAGAAGATGTTACGATTCACCCTGTGACCAGGCAATACGGTGACATTTATTCAAGGGCAGTAGCGGCTGTTTTTCTTTGCCTGGTTTGCTGTGACAAACATATCTGATGTAACCTTGCAAAGCTGATGGATATGCCTGTTTCCGTGTTTCTCACTGGCAAATCCATCTTGCAAAGCTCCCGTCTGAACCGTTTGGGCCTGGTTACAAAGAGACAGGACCAGTCAGTGACGAGGGGCAGTACTTTAGGGCTTAGTGGAGTCGTGACATAAGCAAGCAGCAACAAGAGACCGGTGCAATTATGGCGGAAGAGATTTGCGTGGCTGCTGCTAAAGCGCCAATTTTTATCAGAACTTGACGACATCTCTTCGTTAAAAGAAGAACAGAGAACCGCAGTGAGTTGTTTTCTTTTCAAAAACAACAAAAGTCGTGTACTGACATATCTGTGGTCGCCATGGTTCGTGTTATGCAGTTCTCTATGGAGTTTACTCTCCCGTAGGAGCGCAGATGGGTAGCAGCAAGTCACGTGTTTTGTTG
This sequence comes from Cheilinus undulatus, assembly GCF_018320785.1. NCBI lineage: Eukaryota > Metazoa > Chordata > Actinopteri > Labriformes > Labridae > Cheilinus > Cheilinus undulatus. The sequence goes on along the minus strand of NC_054877.1, from coordinate 12,967,664 downwards.
CTCTGATTGGCCCGTAAAAATGTGACAGACAGAACGTCACCCTCAGGGTTTTTTTTTTTTTCAAAGGCTCTGCCCTTTCCCAAACACTGTGTATGAGTGGTTTACCAGATGTGTGAAACGAATCCATCTGGTGTGCCAGGTTATTTCTAGAGTGTTTATTTAACATTTTCACTACCAAGGTCCACACCATCAACAAGAATGTGATTCGACAATTACATATTGGAATAATTCTTTTGAAAGATTGATTAGATTGGAGAAGCTTCCCTTGAGGGCCCTATGGATAGAGGAAAAATGAGAGAAAAGGGGTGGGAGGGAGGGTTGAGGAACAAGAGAACTAAAGGAGAGGAAACGGTCCGGTGTGAATTTATGGAAATACAGGAAGAGGTGTGATCCTGCTCTGAAATGTTGCTACGAAGCATCACATAATGAAAAACTAAACAAAAGGTCATTCACGAGGACTCTTTCTGTTCATATCATCAGTTGGCAAGATGACACTGAAGAGGGAAATCACTAGTTAACACAGTCGCTAATTATCCAAGACATCATGGCCGTTAGGTCCATGCATGCAGGAAAATGTTGAAGAAACTGAGTGCAAACGGTGTGCTCTGACCACTGCTCATCAGTCTGAGCTGATCTGATGTTATTATTGGTTGTTGGTGGAAAAGGTGTTCTGATCTATGAATCATTGCCATGTTTGTAGTTTACATCCCACACATCAGGTCATTGTTTAGATCCTCTGCTCTCCTGTGCCCCCTAGAGGATTTATTATTAGGCAGTCAGACATATACGTAAATGCAAGGTAAAACAGGTATACCTCCAGCCTTAGTTCCACTTTGATGCCCATGCAGAGCTGTGTACGGCTGAATGATAATTTACTCAATCTGCAGCCTCAAGAAACTCCATGCTCTATTTTAACAAGTCTTCTTTTTCAACAGTGTTTGATTCTCACTTGTTACCAATCAGTGTTGACAATAGCAATGTTTAAACCATGGGCTGTTGTCTCACGTTTTGGAGGAAGGAATGACACAGGTGGCCGTGGTGGCAGCAAATCCCTAAACAAAGAGCTGATACAAAGAAGCAGTTTGAGATGATGCAGTCACACAGAAAGATTGTCAGAAAGCCAGGCAGACAGGAACGGAAAAAGAAGCAGTTTAGAGACACAGAAAAACAAAGAGATTCAAGTTACAGAGGGGAGGACTAAAGGCGAGAAGACAGAAGCCTTCATTACAAAAGCCTGCCATGAAACAATGGTTCCCTGATGGAAGGAGGCAGCAGTAAACACCAACACCGACACCCCTGTTTGGCAGACCTAGAAGAAGGGATTGGAGAAAAAAAGAAGGGGGGGGGGGCAGACAGGCCCTGCCAAAGCGAGCCCCCATGACGAGCGGCACCACCTCGTTAAACCTGTCCGCGGGAGTCACAGGCAGATGCTTGGCTTTTTCTATGATAATAGCCGACCTGCTAAGCAGCTAGCTGAGTCACGCTTCTTTGAACAACCACTGACCTCAAAGCTGTCACTCCGTTTCACGCCACTGCCGCTTCTAACTCGCCACACTCAGAGGCGGCCTGTTGCATCATAATTTCTAATTTGAGCTTATGATTTAATAAAGCTTGTTATTGAACGCTGTACCAGAATTTTCTTTGCTGTTTTGGTACTCGTAAGTTTGTTTAGGGCCTCGGTGCTTGGCTGCACTGCATGTGGGCATCAGATAAAGTAGCTAGAGATCCATGATCACCAATTACATCTTAAGACCTTTGAAAACACGCTCCCTGGCCCGTGCAAATTGGCAGTAAGGATATGAAAGTGTTACCCATTAATGCACATTTATTCAGCGTTTTACATTTAGGAGACCCACCGCTGCCGAGAATCAAAGCGCTGCGCATAGAGCCATGAGTCAAAGGGAAGTAACTAGGGTGAGGGGGGAGATAGAGAGGGGAAGAGAGAGATAGACGGAGGAGGGGAGAGCAGCAGTTCTCTGAGGATTAGCTCATTTAGACTGCTTTGATCTGTGAGATCTTAATTGCCGGGTAGCACTGATAGAGTCCTCACAGAGCGACTTCGCAACACCATGCAGCCGAGGGGGGAGGAGGGTGGTCGTGTCTTTAGCTTCTATTCCTCATTCCCTCTTTCTCTGGATAAACACGTCTCTGTTCCTGGACATTCTTGCTTAATTTCTAATAACTATTAGGAATAGTAAGCGTCTCCTGCCCTGCTGGAAGTCTGTCGTCTGGCACAGCAGTGCTTTATATGAAGCTTTAAAATCAGTATGCTATCAGTTCATGCTACATCAGCGTGCTGATGCTGCTGCAGGCAATATTTGTTATGTTCAATATAATATTCTAGTTGGTTAGCATGAAAATATTTTCCATTTGGCACTTTACACAAATTGCACATGATCCTGATTGTAAATCAGAATTTTCCATCGACCCATACATTCTCTACACTATTTATATAGTTTGGGTTTGCAGAAGGCTGGAGTCGGCCCCGGCTGTCATTGGGTGAGAGTTGGGGTTCACCCTGCACTGGTTACCAGTCAATCACAGGGCTGACATACAGAGACAAACAAACAAGCACACTCAAATCATAGCTATGGGAAATTTAGAGACACCAATTAACCTAACAGGCTGCAGAAGAAAGTCAGAGTACTCTAAGAGGATACACAGGGAGAACATGCACAATCCACACAGAGAGGCTCTGGTTGACTGGGATTTGAGATGGCTATGGATTGTTAAGATAAGAATTACTTGACAGATTGGTTGGGAATCTTATTGCTGTTAGACAATAGGGCTTACCCCTGATAAGCCCAACATGCAATAAAAGTTTAAAGTCAACAGTGCTCTGAAAAGTTTTTCCCTTCCTGATTTCTTTCTTTTTGTTTTACATATCTGTCACAAAAAGCCACCCACCCGCCTTGTCCCATGTGAAAAAGGAATTGACCTAATAACTGGTTGCTCCACCCTTGACAGAAACACTTGCAAGCAAGCGTTTACAGTGACTGGCCGTAAATCTCTTGACATCGCTGTGGTGGAATTTTGGCCCACTCTTCTTTTCAGAAGGGCATGAATGGCCTGCTTGAGGTCATGCCACAGCATCTCAATCAGATTGAAGTCCAGACTTTGACAAGGTCACTTCAAAACCTTTTTGTTACCATTCAGAGGTTGATTTGCTCGTGTGTTTCAGACCATTGTCCAGAAGCATAACCCAAGTGTGTTTGAGTTTGAGATCATGAACTGATGGCTGGACGTTTTCCTTTGGTATTTTCTCTTAAAGAGTAGAATCCATGGTTTCATCAATTGCGGCAAGTGATCCATGTTCTGAAGTAAAGGTAGCCCCAGACCATCTCACTGCCAACACCATGTCTGACTGTCAGAAAGATGTTCTTGTTATGAAATGTTGTTAGTTTTATGCCAGATGCAATGAGACCCACAACTTCCAAAAAGTTAAACTTTTGTCTTGTCAGTCCATAGAATATTTCTCCAAAAGTCTTGGGGATCATCAAGATGTGGTTTGGCAAATGTTAGATGAGCCTTTGTGTTCTCCTTGTTCAGCAGTGGTTTTGACCTTGGAACTCTCCCACGGATGCCATTTTTGCCCAGTTTCTTTCTTATGGTTGAATCATGAACACTGACCTTTACTGAATCAAGTGAGGCCTGTAGGTCTTTAGATGTTCTGGGTTCTTTTGTGACCTCCTGGATGAGTCGTTGATGCAGTCTTGGAGTAATTTTGGTAGATCGGCCAATCTTGGGAAGCTTCCAAGCTTTTCTCCATTTGTGAATAATGGCTCTCACTATGGTTCTCTGGAGTCCCAAAGCTTTAGAAATAGCTTTGTACCTCATTCCAGACTGATAGATGTCAGTGACTTGTTGCAGTCTGTTTTGGGGGTCTACCAGAGGGGGGCAGATTTAAAGCAGTAATTCCAAAGTGAGGCTAGTGGCTCCTAAGGGGGCCCGAATCCATGACAGTGCATCGGCTGCTGCAACCTCGTGTTAGTATTTCTTTTTGTTAACATGTTTAATCTCTATCATTTGTATTCTCTGAAACAAATCAGACAACACGTTTAGGTTTGGTTCAAATAAATCACTCTATTGCAGCAATGACAGTTAGTTTCTAATATGGGTGCACATGATTCAGTTAACATTTTGTTACAAAGTTTTTAAATGATGATTTCATTTATTTGGGTAAAAAAGCCAAACCTACCTGGCCCTATGTGAAAATTAACTCCCCCTTAACCTAACAACTTGTGCGACTTTTGGTGGCAATGACTGCAAGGAAGCATTTGCAGCAACTGGCAATGTGTCTTTCACATTGCTGTGGAGGATTTTTTGCCCACTTATCTTTTTGGAATTTAGCTACATTGGATGGTTTTTATTGTATGAATGGCCTGTTTAAGGTCATGCCTTGGCATCTCAATCATATTTAAGTCCAGACTTTGACAGAGTGGCCCAGAGGGTGAACCAGCAAAAAAAGTCTGGCAACCTCTGGCTTAAAGTGTCTTCCTGAGTGACAATTTCCTCTTAGAGTTGCCACCTGTCCTGTATTTCAGACTAAATGGATTTGTGCCAAGCAAGGCTCCCCTTGTCCCATGCATTGACGTTACTTCTCTGAAATCACCAGATGACACGTTACTGATCCTACATCTGGGGATCTGACACAGCTAGCCCATCATGCACTGACCACATCCATCAAGTTACACTTGTCATCCAATCGCGGCCCCCCTCTCACTGCATCACACATACCTACTGCATCAGAAGCCCCAAATCCTGCTGAAGTTTAGTTTATCGATGCTTTTGTTTAGTGGGAGCACAAATGTGTTAACAAACAAGATAAGCTGGCATAAAAGAAAAGAAAATACAGCTACAGTAAGGAGTGAAAAACAGGCCTGTGTTAAGCCAAGCAGTGGAGCCCCAATAAAGATTTCTGCACTTTTTTCCTGTTGGTGCTATCAACAGGCCATGGAGGTGAGATGACTAAACAGCACGCTGTGACAGAGATTCACACAAACAAAAGGTGCAAGCAATTTCTGAGCCAGTGGCAATTTTAGGATCAGACCATTCAGGATGTTCAGTAAATGTGACATGTGCAAGGGTTAAATCATGCTAAAAGCCCAGTTTCATGAGAAACTACAAATATTTTCCAACCATCATACCAGAAGTTCACTCACCATTTCAAGCAGTATTTTGATGATATGACCATTTCACTTTTAAATCAACATTGCTTCGACTGTATCTCCCTCATTAAGAGAAATTCATTTAAGAAATGAATCAACAGCCTAGCGTTATAGCTTTGTACTTAATTGACCATCTATCAGGTGGAATATCAATAAAAGGCATTAAGCATTCAAGTGATTAGTCAATTCTAAGTCAATTTTAAAATCTTCTTTATGTTTTCTATCAGGTCTGGTTGTGCTGTTTTCTGAATTCTTCCTGTGAGGCGTACGTCTTTTTAAGCTTTTCCTGAATGCAGAGGAGCTCTCCAGTTGTAGTTTTATTATATTTGAGGGAGGAGGTTGTTGGTCACAAGTCAGCAGTTGAATATAAATCTTCCAGATAAAGTCTTTTGGAGAGGGAAGCCTTTTGAGGGGAACGGAGAGCTCACCGTATTCGTGGGCTGCTTCAGCTTTTGCTAAATCCCTTTTTAACCCCATATAGAGCTCCAGAGGGGCTGACTGGCGAAGACTGGGGGTTAAGGAGATCATTCAGACAGATGAAGATGATGCATGACTTCCCTCTCTCTCTGCAGATGCACACACCACCCTCTTTCTCCCTGTACTTTATCTACTCCATGCAACCTTGTACACCCGTTCCTCTCTCTTTGGCTGCTGTCCAACTTCTCCGTCGCTGCCTTTCATCTCTTTGGCAAAGACAGGAACAGGCAGATTAAGGAGAGGAAGAGTATTAGGGGAGCCATTCTTTCTGCCTCTTTGTGAGAGAGGGATGCTGTTAGTGCAACGGAGCCCTCCCTCTGCTCAGTGTGGTCATTAGAGAGGCTGCAGAGCGGTGGGGGAAAAGTAAGCCTGAGGGAGTGTTTACATTACAAGAATACTGATAGTGTGAGATGCTGGTGTATGAATGCATTCTTAGACCTGAGAGTGGATTTCAGAGCTGTTCCATAACGCAACAATAATAGGTTAATGTAGGTTCATAAAGCAGCAGAAATCAACAGAGAAGAAAACACGTTAAGAGCACAATAAACCTGCAGGAACATCTGTGATAACTCAGCGTGAAGATTCCTGCTGTGGGGCCCATTTGACACTTACTAGTAGAAAAATGTCAGAGGCCTTTAGCACACTGAATTTATAGTAATATCTGTCAAACCTGATGACACAAAAGTATTAATGAAGGAATTTGCAATCCATTTTGATTCACAAATAGATCAAAAAAGCATCATTTGTGTTTTACTGTTGCAAAGAGCACAAAAGAAATCAAAGATTAGAACATAAAATGTAATGAAAAACATAAATACTGAGTTTAGAAGTGATCCCTCCACATCGTTAGCTGTGATGGAATTAGTAGAAGATATAGCAACAGCTCAAGATAATAAACAGTATACAGCCGGCGTGTTTACAGTATTTATGCAAAGCATTTAATACAAGTGATCCCTATTCACTTCTGCAGAAATGTAACAAAGAGGTGTAACAAATGGTTTGCTTGGTTTGGTGGATGCTGGGAGAATGTTAGCTGCCTGACTGCATTGTGCCAACTGTGAAGTTTGCTCAGGTCAGGTATGGGAGCATATGCCACGTCAACCTTGGTCCTGTTCTGCTCTGATAGCCATCCTCCAGGCCTGTGCCAAGTCCATGCCCCGTCTCTCCAGGTACCTTCCTAGCTGCCCCCTCCACAACGTGCAGTCACCCTTGGCATCCGGACCAGCCTACCAGGTCCTGGGCACCCACATGCAGGGAGCTGGATCAGGCCTGGGAAAGCATGCCAGATGACAGTAAAAGTGCAGCTGCTGTTCCCATCCTTGTTCTCCTAAGCATGTCAGCATTAGACAAAGGGTATTGCAAACAATACCCAAAGATGCATTGAAGAGAAGTTGTCATAAAGGAGTCCAGTTGGCATCTCTGGCCATCAGTCAATGTCCAGGCCTCACAAGAGTATAGTAAGACCCGAAGGACCAAGGACTGAAAGACTCTGACTTTCACCCACATGCTCAGATACTGGGAACGCCCCAGTGTCTTACCCAGTGAACCCATCGCTCCATGTGCAAGATCACACTGCCAAGGTAGGCGAGCTGCTTTACAACATCCACACAAGGATCACAGCATCATCAGCCACGTCCTGCTCAGTGATTCTAACATAGACCAAATGGCACTCCACAGTTTACTGCCCCTGTTACCTGCCCCATTATCAAGTCCATAAGGAGCTATGACACACCAAAGCCATACCCCAGAATCAACTGGGAAGAAGTCAGAGGTGGAGCCACCACACTTCACAGCACTCACAAGCCCCAGAATATAAGGCAGACATCAGCTGGATGGGATCCCATTGAGCTCCAAAGTCCCCCAGAGGGCATCTCTACTCATAGACCAACGGCTTCTGGAGGCCAACATAGGCTGCAAGCAACCCTCTACTAGTGAGGACCTGAAGTGCCAGGATGTGGTTCACTGTTCAGGTCACTGGTGTTGGAGCAGCAGATCACAATTCCTGTTCATCAGTATCATTGGGTGTCAGTTCCCAATGTGAGCTGGGATATTTTTATTTCAATTTTTTTTTCTTCCTCTCTTCTTTTTGATTGTCTTCCTTTGGCATTAAGAACATATTTTTTGTATGATGATTGCCATTTGCTCTGTGGTGCAAAAGTTATGTTAAAATGTCTTTGTTCGAGCCATAAAAAGGTCTTGAATGTTGTCAGACTTTTTTGAGATTGTGCAGCAACACTGACTCACTGTTGATTGTGCCGACAGTTTAATAAATGGTGACAGTGATCATACTTGCCATCCTGGTTGAAATATTAGAAATATATTTGCTTATATTGAGTTTATTTCACTTATTTTTAGGCAGTAGGAAGTTCAGTTTAAAGCAATCTCAGCTTAAAACCAGCATTTTCTGTTTATTTTAAGCCTTTTGAAGGGTTCTAACTTATTTCTAGATTTGACAATATTATTTCAAGATATCCTATCAAGTCAAATTATCTTGCTGCATGGACAGATAATTTCACTAGTCTTGAGTACCTTTCTTCTCAGATTTAGTTTTTTTTTAAATATTATATCAAAGCACCCATTTTTTTGCAGTGAAGACATTTTGGACAATGCTATGCTGCCAGCTTTGTCGCAACAGTTTGGGGTTTCCCCTTTTCGATTCCAACATGACTGTGCACCAGTGCAGTCATGTTGTTGGTGTGATGGTCAGGTGACCAAATACATACATACATACAATAAGGAACCCACCATTTGCCCAGCCAGTTCACAGTTCTTTATCTAACATTTACAGTCTTTAGAGGCCAATTTCAGTTTTCCTTTTCACTGACTGTAGCGCTGTTCCTTTGTCAACAAGCTAGTTAGCTGCAGGAACTTGAAAAGAGGTACTTGCAAGCAGACATAGAGTTTAATTATGGATTATTATGGTATTATTTCATTTTGTAGCTCCAACTTTTAATTCCAACCAAAACAGTTTTTGTTTTACTTGTTAGCGACAATTACCTCTCAGATTCGTAATTATTCTTCTACAATTAAACTCTAGCAGGTGCAGGATAAAATGTCCTCCCCTTGCACCATTTCTGAAGCCATTATTTTTAATTTCCCTGACAGAAAACTCCATGCATGCAACACAGGCAACAAAAAACTCTGAGTGTACTCAGTGAATAACTTGTAGATATCTGCCGTGAATTTGAACATCTTCAAGTATACTGTAAGAGTCTTAATCATCTTCTAAAACATTGGTATTTTTATAATGATGGTTTTGTGCAGAACATGAGAGAGAAACTGTTAAACCAAAGGATCTGTTTCACCAAGCTGCACTGCAAATGACTTCCGCCTACAAATGGGAGATTAATTTGGAAGTCCTGAGTGTTTGTTTTAACTAGTGAAATGTGCCCAATTTAACAAGAGAGAAATGATTTCATCCTGCAAACAGCAGCTCTCTTTATGAAAATTTGATGAGAGGGGCTGCAGATTGTTTCCTATTTCAGTGATGTTAAGTTAGAAAGAAAACATGCAATGTGATGGAGCTTACATGCTCTCATATCAGAGCGCTCTCCCCTGCTCTGTTTGTTTAGCCATTATTTGAGCTCTGGCAGCTCTCCACCGCACCTCCAGCTCCCTGTCTGTCAGACAACAATGTGATTTGTGATGCAACTGAAAAGCCTTTGTTAGTGCAATGAAAGATTTTCTGAAGAGGGAAGAATACCCTATCACATTTCAAAAGTACGATTCAAAGAGTGGGCTTTATTAAATATTGATGTCACACACATGCTTGGCGGGATGTTAACGTTTGAAGGAAAACAGCATCACTTAACGCCCTTGTGCTACCTTGCTCTGCGGTTAACAGCTCTTACATCACGCTTGAATCATTCATTCTGAAACCGAAAAGAGTCGAGGTAAACACAAAATCTAAGGAATGTAAAAGAGCTCTCCTTTTTCCACGATGAATGGTCAAAATATTAACGAGATCATTGGAGTGAAAACCTTACACTCCAGATGCACAATCCAACCAAGACATGCACTTTTAAAACTTACGTTGAAATACAGAATATAAGTCTCTCCAGCATGAAAGCTGCCGTCTTATTTGGAGTTTCTAGGAATGAAAAAATGTTAAAATGGTCTCGAGTGATGATTTCTGTATTTATTTTGATTAGTAATGTTGTAACGTCTTTAGTACCATCTGTTTTCACTGTATGTGGTTTGCACTTCTACTAGCCATAATACGGTAATTGTGCTCTCAGCCAGTGGTGACTGCCTGAAGCAGACTCAGCCCATGAGTCATGCTACCCACCTTAGTGTGCCATTTCTCTTTAACTAAGGAGACTTTTGTTAACAAACCAGTGCTCCACAAGCTTTTTGACTTAACAGTAACCTCCCAGTTTTCTTTGGATGCAGGGTTTTGACCTTGCAAGGGAGAAAAGATTGTAAAAAGTGTTGCAAAGCCCCCAATCTCTCAGTATGTGTCCTATGTATCCATACCTAGGGCAAATACAGTCATGGACAAAGTAATGTCACCCCTGGAATTCTTCCAGAAAATACACCATTTTGTAATTACAGATGTTTTTGGTATAAATGTGTTTATTGCCTTTATGTGCATTGGAACAACATAAAAAATCTGAAGAAAAAAGACAAAATTGACAACATTTTACACAAAACTCAAAAAATGGGCTGGACAAAATTATTGGCACCCTCAACTTAATATTTGGTTCCACACCCTCGGAAAAAAATAACTGAAACCAATCACTTCCTCTAACCATCAACAAGCTTCTTACACCTCTCAACTGGAATTTTGGACCACTCTTCTTTTGCAAACTGCTCCAGATCTCTCAGATTTGAAGAGTGCTTCTTGCAACAGCACTTTTAAGATAGTTTTAAGATCTCTTAGGTGTTAAGTGGGATTTAGATCCGGACTCACTGCTGGCCATTTCAGAACTCTCCAGCGCTTTGTCTCCAACCATTCCTTGATGCTTTTTGAGGTATGTTTGAGGTCATTGTCCTGCTGAAACACCCATGACCTCTGATGCAGACCCAGCTTTCTGACACTAGGCCCTACATTGCAGCCCAAAATCTTTTGATAGTCTCCAGATTTCATGGTTCCTTGCAGACAGTCAAGGCACCCAGTGCCAGAGGCAGCAAAACAACCCAAAACATCCTTGAACCTCCACCATGTTTGACTGTAGGTACTGTGTTGTAGGCCTCATTCCATTTTCTGTAAACAGTAGAATGATGTGCTTTTCCATAAAATTTCTCCCTTAGTCTCAACTGTCCACAAAATGTTCTCCCAAAAGGATTGAGGCTTACTCAGGTACATTTTTGCAAACTCCAGTCTGTTTTTTTTTTTTCAAGATTTATTTTTGGGCTTTTTTGGGCCTTTATTAGATAGGGGAGGACAGCGGATAGAGTCAGAAACAGGGTCAAGAGTGGGGGTGAGACATGCGGTGAAGGGCCTCAGGCAGGATTCGAACCCGGGCCGCTCGCGTACATGGGAAGCGCCTTTAACCACTAGGCCACCTGCTCCCCCAGTCTGTTTATTTTATGTCTATTTGTCAGCAGTGGGTTCCTCCTTGGTCTCCTGCCATAGCGCTTCATCTCATTCAGATTACGACGTATGGTCCGAGCTGACACTTTTGCACCCTAAGTCTGCAGGACAGCCTGAATATGTGTGGAAGTTGACTGAGGATGTTTATCCACCATTCCAACTATCCTGCGTTGCATTCTTTTGCCAAATTTTCTCTTCCGTCCACATCCAGGGAGATTAGCCACAGTCCCATAATTGTAAACTTCTTGATTATATTACGCACAGTGGACAAAGGAATTTCTAGATCTCTGGGGATGGTCTTGTAACCTTGAGATTGTTCATATTTTTCCACATTATAATTCTTGAGTCCTCAGACAATTCTGGGGTCTTCTTTCTCTTCTCCATGCTTGGTGTGACACACACAGGCACACAACACAAAGGTTGAGTCAACTTTTATACATTCTAACTGGCTTCAGGTGTGATTTCTAGATTGTCAGCACCTTTTACTGCCACAGGTGAGTTTAAATGAGCATCACATGCTTGAAATAAAATGATTTACCCACAGTTTTAACAGGGTGCCAATGATTTTGTCCGGCCCATTTTTTGAGTTTTGTGTAAAATTATGTCAATTTTGTCTTTTTCTTCAGATTTTTAGTGTTGTTCCAATGCACATAAAGGAAATGAACATGTGTATACCAAAAACATTTGTAATTGCAACAATTTCTGGGAGAAATTGTGTATTTTCTGGAAGAATTCCAGGGGTGCCAACACTTTCGTCCATGACTGTACAGTACCTATAAGAGGTATTAATCCCCTTGGATGTTTTACCTTTACAGCGGTTTTATAAATCAATCACAGTCAATGTAATCTGGCTTTTTTAACAAAAAATACAAAGACAACTTTAATGTCAAATTGAAAACAGATTTCTACAGAGTAATGTCAATTACATAAACTATGTATGGTAAAATAGGTGACTGCATAAAAATTCACCCCTTTAAACTGACCAACCTAATTCAACAGGGGTCCATACAGTTGGTGCTAGTAGTCTCACAACTAGTGAAATGAGGTTCACTTCTGTGCAGTGATGTATCTCAAGTGACTGTAGCATAAAGACACCTGTTTCTGGAAGGTCCAGTCACTGGTTTGTCAGTATTCATGGCTACCATTACACCATGAAGACAAAAGAACAATCCAGGAACTCAGAGAAAATGTTATTGAAACGTGTAAGTCAGGGGATGTCAACAAAAAAAATTTCCATGGAACTGAACATCCCCCAGAGTTCTAGTTAAATCCAGCATCAAGAAATTGAAGGAATATGACACATGTGTAAATCTGCCTGGATCAGGCTGTCCTAAAAAGTGAGTGACCGTGCAAGAGGAGGACTAGTGAGAGAGGCCACCAGGACACCTATGACTACTCTGAAGGAGTTACAAGCATCAGCAGCTGAGATCATATACTGTATTTTTATTCTATTTACATAATTTTGTAGAAATCTGTTTCCCCATAGACAGTAAAGATTTAAAAAAAAAAAAATAAAAAAAAAAAAAAATTTGGTCAACAAAGCCAAATTATATTGACCAAAATTAGTTTACAAATCAATAAAAAAGTAAAACACTGAAGCATGACCCCCCCCCCACCCCACCCCACCCCCAGACTGTGTCAGTTTAGGACGAATACAAATACTGTCAGACCCCTAATTATTAGTGCTTAAAGCAACAAAAAAATACACATTAATACATTGTTATCTGTTTCAAATGTAAACCACCTTTTTACTAAAACAGTCTGAGCCTTCAGTTTTGTAATGTTAATGTTGTGAAGGGCCCATTGGTCTAGGACAGTAATGTCTGTGGATAAAGCCAATATTAAAGAGATCCAAAGCTGATTGAAACCATGGAGACAAATGCGGACCAGGAGGCCGGGACAACCACTATAAATCCAATGTGCATGTACCGATATAATTAAATGGCATCTATGGAGGGCCTACCAGGGGTCAAGCCAAGCCAAGCCAAGCAGTTTAAGAAAGGCTCCATGTTATCCAAGATGGCAGAAAAGCAACAGAGTCTGATGCTACTTTTTTGCCTTTATATAAGTGCAACCTGTAGACATAATACCTGAGCAAAGGACAGTATGATGCAGCTTCTTTAAGTGCACAAAGATCACACTGATTTCCCACCTGTCCTTAGATATAAACATCCTCACCCCTGTCCACTCACTTGTGCTGAATTTTCTTTAATGTTTCCAGCTGCATTCACACATTGCCTCATCTCAGCAACTTGTATAAATTTTACTAGAGCCTGGCTGTGAAACGTCCACATGAAGTCAAAGTGAATAATTCATTTGTTGGTGGAATTTTCTGGACTATGTGGTATGCAAAATAGGACTTAAGACTCACAAGAAAACTACCTTTGATATTTAGGCTCTAATCCAATGCCTACTGATGATGGTGAAAACAAACTAAATTCACAGCAGTTTAAAAGAAAGGGTCACAGAACAAGATTCAAAGCTCAGATAACTTTATCAGCAGTGGATTCCAGGATCAACAACATCGTGTAGAGGTGTCTCTCTTTCAGGAGAAACAAGACTTGTGGTCATTAAGACTGTGCACAGCTCATATGTGGATAACATCAGTCCTTCATGCTGGGGTTCTGAAATCTTTCAACTGTCTTTCTGGAAAATGGTAAGTCATGTATTGGCAATGGCATTTAAATATAATCTCATATTAGACTCCTTAGAAAAATAAAAATGAACAGGGTCTCAGAGAGAACTTTGAACAAAAAAGTCTGAAAAGTGTTTCAAGAAAAGTTAAAGCTCCTCAAGCTCCTGCATCTCAATGTGCTGGAGTACCTGGGCTGCAGCCATCAGCAGGAGCTGTGTTCCAGTTGGGTGACTGAGACTTCCTGGTATCAAAACATGATGACAGTAAAGGCGAGTCTCACACCCATTTGATGGAGTCATCAATAATGAGACCAGGTGAGAATGAAGGAGGGGAGAAGGGGAGGGTTATCTGGGCACAGCACATGCACACCCCAGTTGGCCGCGGGGGCAGACGGGGCCATGGAAAGGCAAGATATGGCGCGACGCTCCTGGAATCAGCGATTTGACATCTGCTCACTGTGAGAGTCTGTCAGAGAGGGCAGGAGAAGGTTTTTGAGGGCACTGTCGCTTCCTCTTCAGTCTGAGTCGCTGGGTTTTATCAAAGAGATCAGACTCGCAGGGCACAGAGAGAGGCTGAGCTGAGAGAGTGGCGCTCACTCGAGGTGGTCAGTGTTGAATGGACGCTTAATCCTGCAAGGTCAGTCCTCTTCTTCCACATAGGTAGAGGGAAACCAGCCCATCTGAAAAGGAGAAAAACAATGAAAATAAGCTTAACTGCACCAGACATCATATGCTTATTCAATTTGTACTTTTGAAATTTTTCCTGTTCTTGGAAATTGGATTGGTGAATTGTCCACATGCTTAAGTGCACATGGTCTAAAAGTCTTACTCTATCCCCAGTCTGCATGGAAATACTCAGTATAAATACATGTTCTTAAAAGCCATATTAATGTGTACATGTATGTGAAAGTGGGCTTCTAAAATACACGTTCTTAATTATAAGCATGCTCAAACTTGGAAATCTGTACCATGCCTAAGTAGTTTGAGTCCCAAGGTGCAGTTTGTGCACAGTACATTACCTTGGCCCCAGCAGTGATGGAAGAGGTGGGTGTGCAGCATAGACATGACCTATAATTGATATGACTGTTCCTCTCAACAATCATTTTGAACCATGGTAAAGTGTTACAGAGTTGTATCTGACCAAAATAACTCAGGATAGGTCACAAAGTGAGTAAAGCTGCTGCCATATTATCTGTGTGTTTCTCCTTTGTGCTGACTCTGTGAGACTGTGCTTCTTGTGAACAATGTGTGTGTTAGATTATGACATGATCATGTATCTGTGCTCAGGATGAGGTAGACTGGGAATGGGGAACAAGCATGCATCAGCATGGTATGGACTGAAGCACGAGTAGGCAACTGCCCCTAGTGTGAGTGTGACCAAGTCAGATATTCACACAACAAAATCGTGTGGATCTTTACACCTCAATAAGACCCAGACTGGCCTAGATGTTCTATGTTTGCCTCATCACCCAACACCAGGCTTCCACCTGGAAGTTAACCTTTGAAGGAAGCTAGGGAGAACAAGTGTACAGTATCAGCATTACAAATGTTAAAAGTAAGAACTAAACATTGTTGGATGGATAAGCAGACTGATTACAGACAGTCTGAGCTTGCAGTTTGTTTTTTGATTAGTTAGTATGTGACATAACAGGTCAACTGCAGGAAAATCAAAAGCAGCTGGCTGATAGAGGCAGAAGTAACTCAAATTGCTGTCAATGAGTACTTGTACTTTCGAGTACATTTTGAAATCAGGAATTTTACTTTTAGTTGTACACTTAAGGTAAAGAATTAAACTTGATCATATTAAAAACTTAAACTACTGAGTAAATAAGGAACTAAAAGTCAAATATATTTCTGTCAAAGGTATGAAATTCATTAATTCATTTAGAAAGATGGGACTTAACCTGAATATCCTGGTTGGAGATCTATTCTCATGTTGTTATTGCCAATAAAGAAAGATTTAATCCTCAGTAGTTACTCATTACTCAGTTATTTAAGCAAACTTTAAAAACTTTTGACTATTACTTAAGCAGGTTTATACATCAGTTATTTTACTTCTACTTAAGCAAATTTTAATCAAAGTAACTAATTTTATTTGAGTACAAAAGTCTTGTACATTTTTCCACTTCTGGATAGAAGACATATCACTACCTTCTAGGGCTGGGCAATTAATCCAAAATAAGATTTATTGTAATATGGCCTGCAGCAATTTTCACATAGCAGAGGGTGCAATATTTTGTTAACCTGAAATTTGTGTCAAAATACTTGTTCAAACTGTTTTTTTGCAACGAAGATGTTATGCATCACATATTGTGCAATCATCCACAGGCTTTTTTTTTAGAATAGTCCACAAAAATCCTACTTTTTCATACATTTTTCTTATCAAATATGAGTATGACATGAAAATTATAACTCCTGCCAATACAGCAATTCCCATCCAATTTGCAATACAAGTCAAAATCATCACAATTAAATATTTTTCAAAATTGTTCAGCCCCAGTTTGATCTAATATTGTGTTGGTTAAAAAATTGAATGATTTATTGCTTGTGTTTGTTGGAGAAAAACACAATATTAGAAAGTTAAGAAATAATCGCATATTAAATCGCAATTGCAATACTGGGGGGGGGGGGGGGATCACAATTAGATTATTGTCCCCAAATCGTTCAGCCCTACCACCTACTGTGGTGGTGACATACTTGAGCAATAATTCAATTTTCCCCCAGTGTAACTGTTTACTGTTTTACAGTAAACTAAAACATGGAGCGTTATCAATTTAAATGGCCTATGAAAGACTTACGTCTTGCTCAACATAATGTTGCATTTAGACGTGCTGACGGAGAAGTTTAAGGAGGAAGAGAACTTTTCATACTTTCCTAATGTATTGTAAAGTCAGTTCTAAGATCTTCAGAGGTTTTATACTTTCACGATACCACATGTTTTAAACCAACACAATCTCTGTTTTTTTTTCAGGTTATGTCATAATATCCAACTGTACAGGGGCTTGGAACTAAAGAACTTCATCATATATTGAATGCAAAGTTGCTGAGAAAAAAGAGAGAACTAAGGTGGTCTGTTTAAAATCACAGATCACCCAAACCTGATTATGAGTGATAATACTGTCTACTTTTTAAGAAAAGATTGGTAGTATTTCAGTAATTAAGACCTGCTGGTGCATCTGTGTAATTTAGACACTGTGCAGTAATTTGACTAATAATAAATAAATACATGGGATCATGGTATTAAAACAGGTATAAATGTTTGATTTATTCTATTAATCTAACAAAACTTGAAATGCAGCTATCATTAAAACTCCCTGAATAAATCTGACACAGTGAACTAACAGTGTGATCTCTCACTGGCTTCCCACAATCAAAACACTTTTAGTCATATCCAACAATTCTTGAACACCTTTACTGCCCAGTTTACTACCTTTATTTTACAATATCTCATCTAAAAGTCACTGATAAAGCAATCACTTACAGGGACTGTAAAGTTTCAGTGCACTATTTAGACACACTAAATACCTCAGACAATAAAGTTGAACATAAACACTTCCTGTTAAGCTAGAGCAAGCTAATTATTCTAATTAATGTAAGCCAGAGTGCAGAAACATCAATCCATGAAAACTCCAGCTGACTCCATGTGCACTGGACAGATGTGTAACAAAATTTTACAACACCTACCACTGCAAATTTAGGGCACACAGAGGACACAGAAAGATGGTGAAATATAAAAGAAAGTGTGCAATGAGAAGCTGCAGCAGTGACAGGATCCTGCGTGCAGCAGACCTACCCTGCCGTCGACCTCTCCTTTCCACCATCCGTTGGACATCTTGGTGTAGATCTTGATGATGTCACCCTGCAGCAGAGAGAGCTCCCGAGTGTCTCTGGAGCAGAAGTCGTAGCGTGCTACTGCAATACCCACCACCCTGGGGGAAAACACTGAGACAAGAAGGGTTATTAGTGCAAGACACCTGGTTAGATTTTACAAATAATCTGAGATTACTCACAGAGATTTCACTAAAGATCTACAGTAACTCCATAAGTACAAAGAGGCAGTCACTGTTATCGTGTGCACTGGGGCTTTAAGGCCATCTGCTGTCATCAGACCTCACGAAATCAGTCACTGCAAGTGCAACAGTTTAATCAGAATCTAATCTAAAGTGTGGATGAAAAAAGGTTCCCTCTGGGTGATGCAACTTCTTTCTTAACTTTATTATGCACTTACTTTATAAAAAACATTCTCATACTGCACTATCTAATCTAAGATGCCCTGCCCAGCCAAGGTTTGGAGAACTTCTCACCTTTGTCAGCCTTTTGAAGCCTTTTAAAGTATTTTTTACTTTGTATTTGGAAATCCAGAGTTTTTTAATAGTTATTCTTTGAACTCTAAGATCTGTTACCTTTGAAGCAGTAGTAAAGGCAGATATGTTTGATGACTACCCCAAACTGACCTTATTCTAAAAGTTTAATAAAGAGATAATACAGAGCTTAACAAATTCATTAGACCACCACCCAAAGTAAGGTTTATGCCACAGCTGCCCTAAATTAACAGCATTGCTAATTACCAAAATCATTTTTTATGTTTCTGCAATGGATAATACACCAATATGTGGAAGCTCATAAACCAAAATGATATTTTTAATGCTAAAATGTCATTATTATTGTTATCCATGAATTTTCACATTAACTGATTTACAAAAAAACTGAAAAAATAGTAAAGCACATTAATATTTCTTGATTAATATGTCAAACTATAGTTATTTACTTGCATTCCTGAACAGAAAAATTAGTTTTTGTGGTTGAACGTTATGCTTGATTAATTTCTGACTTCTCAGAGAAGCCCAGTGAGCCGGCTCAAATTTGGGTATAAAAAGGTGAATTCAGTTTGAAACTCCTCCTTCCTGTTCAAAATGTTAAAACGTGGAGAGCTCACTGAAAATGAAAGAGTCCACATTAAAGCACTTCATGATGCTGGATGGTCTCTGAGACAAATATGACAGGTGGTCTAATAAATTTGTTAAGCACTGTACATCTCAAGGATCTACTCTAATAAATGACTAGCCTGACACTGGCCCAACATGGCCCCTCAGGCACAGGCCAGGACTGGACATAGCCACATATCCATATTTCACCCCAGATTTTTCTGTTTTTGTCAATTATTTTTGTTTTGTTTAACTAAAAAAAAAACCTAACCAGATGCAGATTTTCAGCACAAATCATAAATAGAGACACACTGCCCAGCTCTGCTTGTCACGTTTCATAAATTAAGATGTCATTTCACTCCAAATGGTTTATTTACAAAAATATTTACAGAAATATTTATCTGAAATCACATAGTGATTTGGGGGACAAGTGAGAGAGAGGGAGCACAGTTAGTGAAAGATAAGTGAAAAGCAGTAAAGAGTGTAGTGTCTGGGGTACAGATGGCCTAGCAGTTAGGTCACACCCCATGTACGTGGGCAGCCCAGGTTCAAGTCCAGCCTGTGACACCTTCCCCACATGTCTCTCCCCCAATCCCTCATCCTTGTTTTGGATGCTAGCCACTGTCCTCCTCTCTGAATAAAGTTATTAAAGTCCTAAAACTATATCTTTAAAAATGAGTGTAGTGTCTGTTAACAGACTAGTGATGCCCAAAAAAGATCTGTGCTGTCACGGCACAGAGATGTCTACACGTCTTCTCCTCATCCTCACTGCTTCAAATATCATAAACAATAAATAGGCCACAGCTGTTATACATGCATCTGTGTTGCACTCATTAAGATCTCATCTGGACAGATTTCTCACATTAAAACAACTCAGGACTCAAGTCATAACAGCCAACTTAAAAAAAAGTCACACTCAAGCTGCTAAGCATAAAAAATGTGCTTTTCATACAATAACTATAGAAAAATTTCACATTAAGATTTTATTCTACTTTCATTGAGCTATTTTTTCACTTACAACTGACCTAAATATTGATATCAAATATTCTCTTATTTTTTTTTTAATTTCTAACCTTTGAATGACAGTTTTTTGTCATGATGCCACAATGTTTTTTCAATTGAAAAAATACAGAAAAAAAATCATAATTTTCAGAATACTGCATGCAAAGTATTTGTTCTGTTGAATTATTACAGCCTGGAATATGTCAATAATTAGCAGCAAAATCATTTTTTATGCATTATCATTTTTTGCATGCTTAGCATGTTTTTCTCCATATGCCAAACATGGTCAAAATGACGCTATCTGGTGGAGAGTAGTAAAAATGATCAATTTCAAAGCAAACAGCCCAAATTGGCATCTAGATATGATAAAAAGTATGTATTATGTTTAATCAAAGTGAGATCAAAAATTGCAGTTTAAATGGATTTCAATGGAGCATTTTTTTGCACCTAAGAGCTTGAGTGTAATTCTTGCTATAAACAGTGCATTTTAGGAGCTGAAGCTGAGCTGTAAATAACAAAATCAAATAAAAACACACAATCTTGCCAAAATGTATGCCATATACATGAGCAAAACCAATATTATCAAAAAATTAAGAATTAAAAGCATGTAAAATGTGCACAATCTCCCCTAAGGGCTAAATCATGCCCAGGCTGCTTAAAACAGTTATGACTGACAGGGCAAGGCTTCCTAGAGAAAGTACACCGGCTCGGGTAGGGATGGGCAGTATGCCAAATGCTAGTGATTTTGGCTAACATTAGCTGTCCTTCCTTTGCTGCAAACTGTCTTGCCTCCACTGACTTACCCTGGACTCAATCAGTAGTCATTTCTGAAGCCAGGGGTTCTGAAATGTCCTCCTAAAGTTCCCAACAGGACCTTCCATATGATGCTGAATGTAAAGAGTAAAGTATGACATTCAGCAACATATCTACCTCTGCCTTTATTCCTTTATGACATGGGCTCAAGTTTATACAAAAGTCACTCAATTCATCAACTGAATGTATATCAAAGTCAAATTATGGGTCATGTCAACAGTTTTAAACGGCAAAGACCGTTGTAAGGTCATTCTAACCTTACAACCTAGAAGAGTTGGGCTTGACAAGGATCTGCAATTCTAAGGTTAGTAAACCAATCAGAGGGCCAACTTTGGGTCACTTCAGCCCAGCTCAGACCAAAGATTTGCAAAGCCAAGAGACGGTTTTAGAATGTTGCTGACGAGAGTCGCAGCAGTCTGAACTGAGCATTGCAGCTCGAATCAAGCCGTCTGATGTAGTCGCCAGCGATTCAGCCTGTCAAGTCCCAGAGAGCTTGAGTTAGAACAAGCAGAGAAATGTCATAAGAGAAATATAAATCTTGTTTCCAAAGGCTATATACACCAATTCTGTCAGATACTGATGCTAGTAATTTTAGAAATATCTCTTTTCTCATCGATCCTCCTGATAACCTCTTGATAATCTAAAGATATCTGCTGATAGTTAATTTTCCACTGACATACTCAGTTCCTACAGCCTTGAATTTCTTATGGATTGTCCCGTAAAGCGCAGCACTTCCTACTTATGAGCAAAGCCAAATAAAGTAAAGACAAGCCTTTTCTAAACAATGTTTCTATTTCAATTTTTCCCGTTTATCTGCTTCTTGGAAAATATTAGGCTTGCATTAATCTTTTTAATGATTTAACATGGAAACTACTACCTGCAAATCTCCTGCCTCCTCCATCGGCTGCACATCAGGCTTAACAGCTGATGGAGGAGATGGCAAAGTTTTCAGACTGAGATTTACATATGAAAATTAATTTAAAAAAAAAACAATATATACAGTCATTTCCAAAGAGCAGATATATGATAAAGGCAAACAGAAACAACCTTTTTGAAAAGTCTCCCACTCTCCAGCTGGGTTTGTAAGCGGGAAGCGCTGCACTTTGTGTAAAAATCCATGAGAAATTCAAGGTAGTCAAAGCTTGACTTGTCCACAGAAAATTAATTGTTTTCAGCGGATATCTTCATTATGACAAGAGTGTGCTAGAAAAGCATGTTTGTTTTTATATGTGCTGTTAAACTGTGCTGCCATGTGGCAAAACTTCTGCCTTTAAATTCCTGTCTCCTTCAGCAGTTGCACATCAGGCTTATATGCACATCTGATGGACTGAAGTTTCTGTGTAAAAACAGGAAAAAGGATCAATATGATCATTTTCAAGATGCAAAAAAAAAAACAATAATAAAAGGTTAATAGATTATATTGTTTGAAAAGGATCTCTCTTTCCAGCTCATTATGACAAGTGCATTGCACAGCTGCATGATGTTGATGACAAGGGGTGATCACTCTTGTGCACCCGCATATGATATTGACATTTCTTTAAATTAAGAGACCATCAGGATCGTTGCCATGGAAACAATGCACCAATCGCAGCAGTGTGAACTGGGAGGTGTTTAGAGCGCTGCAGAGTAAAACGTTGCAAGCAGTTGCAAGTTTCAACTCATCTCGTCGCAAATCTTTGGTCTGAACTGGGCTTTAAGGATTTTTTTCACTTTTATTTCATGAATGATAAGCTGTCAGTGTCCCTTCTGGTTAGCATTGTAGGCAAGGCATTCTGGTCCCAGAAAGGCCATTTTGACAGGTTTTCTCCCTCATAATGTGAAATTCATTCATGAAACAAAAACTGTAGATACTGTAAATACAGAAAATGGATAGCAGGTTTTTATGAAACACTGCTGGGCTAAGCTGAGCAGCATGTCTCTTTTTGTCATCTTTTGTTACTGTTTTGATTAAAAGCCCCGTGGAGGCAGAATTTAGGTGCTCTGTGTTTAAGAAGTTCACAGTGAAAAGAAAAAAATCTTTTGGACAAATAGGGAAACTATACTGAGAGTTGTAAGAAAGGATTCTATTTATTTGAGTTTCTACAAGGCTTTCAGAAATAGTGAACACCTTTGCCACAAGTATTATCCATAGTAAAATGATTATGGGTTTCATGTAGGATTACAAAGCAGCCAAGAGCCTTGACTCTCATGTCTGAGTCATACTAAGGTAGAAAAAGCCATGAAGACTTAGATGAGAAAACTAATCATCTCCAGTGGTGTCAAAGGGAGAAATAAACCCAGTAGCCCATAACGACAGCCCCAAACATGCCGCAGAGGTGACAGGCTATGGGTTATCACTGCCGTGTGTTTATCTTATTAAAAGTTAATGTTCGACACAGCTCGCGCATTCAGGTTACACAAGGTTATTCCTACACATGCAGGTCAGGCCTCGTATCTCATGTGAGCACAGGTGTGCATGGGTTTGTTTACCTTATCTGTGGAAATGCAGGTGACACAGCTGGGGAGATATGCAGCATGAAAGGACTACATCTACTCTCTCATGCATCACACGGGCACGTCATGCCAACAGAGATGCTCAGCTAACTCATACATACATGCATGTGTATACCTACATGCTCATGCAGAAAAATGCATACTGAGATAAAGAGAAAAAAGGCACTGGAATGTAGCAGTCTTCTTTTTCATGCCATGTCTGCAGATTCTTATATTATTCCAACATGTTTGATTAATTTATTAGCATTGTGGTCATAAATATGAATATAAATGAAACTCTAAATGAGCTACTCTGTTTATTACACATTCTTTGGGGTCAGTTAACCAGGCCTATTCTTTCTCTACAAGTCAAATTAATGATGCCCATTTTGTTATTTTCTTGATCGAGTTAAAGGTGAATGCTGGCAGAGGAGGTTTTACTCTTCCTTGCCACCAGTCAGTTGAGAATTCTGCTTTTATTTTCACCAGGTGGGAGATATCATAGTTGTCAGAAATTCACAATATTTCCGATTTGGCATCAAAGAAAGCTGAAGTGAATGTCTCTTCCCACATGGCAACCCGTACGTTCTGTGCAACGTGACGTAAAAGAACCACCATTAGACTCTATTATTTAACAGAGATGGGGAAAAACAAGACAGATAACAGTCTTTGGAAACCCCGGAAATGTGGGCAAACAGCAAGGGAGAGACAAAGAGAGTTATAGAAAAGCTGTACCTGTACCTGACCAAAAAGGCGAGGAGGTGGGAGGAACAAAGCTGCAGCCGCCAGGAGAAACTACAGAGAAACGAAGCGAGTGATAGAGGAGGGGAGGGGGGTTTAGGCCGTGGTGGGGGAGAAGACAAAACATAAGCAAAGAAAACACAAGTTTGACAGAGAGAGAGAGAGAGGGTAAGAGGAAAAGTTTGCAAAGTCAAAAAATAAGAAAAAAAAAAAAACAAGGACGGTGGGAGAGCAGAGTGGAGAGGAGGGCAAAACAATGAAAGCATCAGACAGAGCATAATTTCCCCTGGTACATGGTTTTTAATGTGTTTCTGACCATTATAATGTGGGTGTAGATTATTTTAAATACACACCTAACCAGGGCTGTCGACAGAGAGCTGAGGAGTCGATTTATTACTGGATAACACCAAGAGTCAGCTGGCAGTTAGTTAGACTAAACTCTGTTCTCTTGCTTTATAGCTGTGTCATATTCTCAAACGTCATGGCAGGCTGTTCAGTCTACAAAGCAAGTCTCTAAATTCTTCTTCTGTGTGCATGTTTCACAAGGTTTATAGTGTAAATTCTGACTAGTGGTTTCCTGGAAAAGCGTAAAACTTTGAATAAAGTTTTCTAGTGAAAGCCTTAAGATGACATACACTATATGGACAAAATTATTTGGCCACACCTGTTAATTATTGGATCAAGGTGTTTCATTCAGACCTGTTGCCACAGGTGTATAAAATCTAAGCACTTAGCCATGCAGTCTCCATTTACAAACATTTGTGATATAAAATGAGTTGTTCTGAAGAGCTCAGTGACTTCAAGCATGGTACTGTGATAGATGCCACCGTTGCAATAAGACGTTTCATGAAATTTCATATATTCAACAGTCAACTGTTAGTGATATTATTAGAAAGTGGAAGTGTTTAGGAGTAACAGCAACAGGCATTTGGAAGACATGGAAGACCACATAGAATCAAGGATCAATGACTGCTAAGGCACATGGTGCATAAAAGTTACCAATGCTCTGCTGATTACATAACCCAAGATTTCTGCAATTCCACTGGCATTAATGTAAGCACAAAAACTGTACAGCAGGAGCTTCATGGAATGGGTTTCCATGGCCGAGCGGCTGCATCCAAATCTCACATCACCACATCTAATGCCAAGATGGATTAAGATGGAGTGTGGTAAAGCACTCCGACACTGGGGTGTGGAGCAGTGGAAATGTGTTCTGTGGAGTGACAAATCACATTTCTCTGTTTGGAAGTAAGATGGGTAAGCCTGGGTTTGGCAGATGCCAGAAGAACATTACCTGCCTGACTGCATTGTGCTGACTGTGACGTTTGGTGGAGGAGGGATAATGGTATAGGGCTGTTTTTCAGGGTTTGGGCTTGGCCCCTTATCTCCAGTGAAGGGCAGTCTGAATGCTTCAGCATACCAATTTTGGACTAGGGCGATATGGCCTAAAATTGATATCCCAATATATTCTTTGCTGTATCCCGAGACACCATATATATATTGCGATATTTGAAATGTTCTCTCATCAGCTGTATTTGATTCGGCCCAGAATGACACTAGTTTGGTGATAAAAAGAGACTGTTCTAGTGGATTTTTAATAGAATTGTTTGCAGAAAGAGTAAAAATCAATATAAAGTCAAATTTAGCAGTTTTATTTTGAAAAGGACTTCATTAAATATTTTACTAATAAATCAAAAACCATAAATCATGAAATACTCAGTATTTAACAGTGTATCGAAAGTCCTGAAATGTTTTCCGTGTTGTTTTTACTACTGCTGATTATAAAATGATTATTTTCCTCATTAAGGGTGAAGCAAACCTACACAAAACTCACCAATCCTGCATGCAGCCAGAGGCCAAAACCCTGCAGTCTAGTCCACCATTCAGGCTCACAACTGAGATTATATTAGTCCGTTATCTGTGCTGATGAATGCTGGACCAGTTTCTGACAAGTTTACAACATGAGAGCGTCTTTAGACCTTATTCAAGAAACTCTCCTGTGTGATCATAGGGGAAAAAGCTTGTCTGGAGGCCGGAACAGTTTAACTACTCGTTGTCGGTATTTGGCGCTGTTAGGCTGAGATAAGTCTCAGAAGTTGTGGAGAAGTGGATCACATTTGTCTGCTGCTGGACTGTCTTCTCTCTGACGTGTACGACTCTGGCAGGGAGTTTCCAGCAAAATGTTCGCACCCAGGCAAATCTCGTATTCTGGGTTAAGTGTCTTTATGAGACTTTTAAATCCTGGATTTTCAACAACACTGGGCTCATGTCTTTAGCGATGTGTTGTGTTACTGCCGCTGTTATCTCTGAGTCCTCTTGTGGCGTATTTTAACGAATACCACATTAGTTCGACCTCTTCCTTTTTAAAGTCGAACGACTGCTCAACACTGCAGATCCAGCGCTGTTTCTTGTTGTCCGTCTCAAAACTCAGCTAACCCCCCGCTAACTCGCCACATTGCCATGTTTACCTTCCTCTCCCTTGCTTCTCTGGCCACTGATACAAAAACATGCATGTGCGGAGGAGAGAGAGAGAGGTCTCCGCTGTGAGAGATGCGTTCAGGGACAATGGGAGAAGTGAAACTCCAGCAAAAAATGCACGCTGACGGCTCAAAACTTCCACATAATTTATACTCGAATATTCATGATATAGTCATTTTATACATGGTGCATGGCAAAAGCTGAAATACATCGAGTATACTCGATATATATCGCCCAGCTCTATTTTGGACAATGCTATGCTTCCAACTGTGTGGCAACAGCTTGGGAGAGACTCTTTTCTATTCCAACATGACTGTGCCCCAGTGCGCAAAGCAAGGACTCTAAAGCCATGGTTTGATGAGTTTGTTGTGGAACAGTCTTGGCCTACCCTATTGAACACCTTTGGCAAAACTGGAATGGAGATTGCAAGTCAGGCCTTTCTCGTCCAACATTGGCGTCTTACCTCATAAATACTCAATAGAATCAATGGGAACAAACTCCCACAGAAACAGTCCAAAATCTTGTGGAAAAGACTTCCAAGAAGAGTGGAGGCTGTTATAGCTGCAAAAAGGGCGCAACCTCCATTTTAAAGTACATGTTTTTGTATACAATATCACTACAGTCCCTTTTGGCCAGACGGCTGTATACTTTTTGTCCATATAGTGTATATTCATACATTCATTTCACTTCATTTTCCCATACTGAGATTGTAACTTATTAATCTCATTGTCTTGGGGTACATTGCTTGTTTTCTGATGCTAACTTGTTATTTATGAGATAACAATATATTATGAGGGAAAACCAAAGTTTTTTTAAACCTAGTTCACTAAGAAGGGGACCACAGTCCAGATAAGAACAAATATGCATCTGTTATTTTCTTCTGTCAAGTACTTCAATTTTTAACCAGTAAAATAATATACCTTTCACATCTACTGTAAACTATTTCGATCTGCGTAACTTCTTTTGTCTTTATGGTAGCCACACATGATGCATCTTGCTGGATTAAATCCTTCAGACTGACCACATGATAAATTATTGGAAGTCCAACTTTATGCCAGAGTTGCCTTCTCTGACAACCACACAAGGGTTCTGTGTTTATGTTCATCACAAACTGTTGTTTATCCAAATAATCCTGACGTGTGTAGAGTCCGCAGATTATTTTACTGCTCCTTACCACGTTATGTCCTTACCAAGCCTCCCTGACCTAGAATCGTAAATATCAAACATGTTTCTTATTAGTGGTCAGACTCCAACAGATCACCAACAGCAACCAATAAGAGCAAGCAGAGTGGGCAGCGTCACCAACCCGGTGATAATTTCATCAACTAAAACAAGACTAAAAATGTTTGTTGATGGTTCACAGACATAAAGAAAACTTTACTTTCATCTCAGCAAAGATCTCACCCTCATTATTTTCCTTGTGTTTTGATTTTTGTTGCAGCTGTAATGCACACAAGCATAATCAGCAGAGGATTTCGATTGTCCTCCATGTTTGTTTTCCTACTATTAGATTTTGCGAGATCTCTTGTGGACGATCCTCACTGTAAAATTAATAACCACCTTTAGGCATGTGGGAGTTAGCCAGGTGGTGCTAGCAGTGCTTATGTAAGCCCCACTCACCAACCAGTTTGACAATGCTTACCCATAAATGTTGTAATTCTGTGTTTGAACAAACTCTGCTCAATTTTAACTCGTTACTGAGTTTTGTTCCTGCCTTTAGATGAGTCAACTAGTCTGAATTTGAATTTGTGCTAAATTGACTTTGAAATTGTTCGCACAGGAACATCCAGAGAGGAAAACTCAGCTGCAGTGAGTTCTAAAACAAAACCCAATCACCACTTTTTAATGAAACTACAACTAGTGAGGTACTGCAGCAAAGAAAAATGTGTGTGAATCATTTAAGGAGGAATTCTATTTTATTTTCAGCAGTCTATTTCCACCTATTACCTCAAGATCAGAGAAATAAAGGTTCAATAATTGGAGCCATCATAGCTTTCCAGGGTGGTAAAATCCTTTGTCTCAGAATTATAAACCTCTGTACCAAAACTACTCTATCAGGATTGCTGTCATCCAACCAGTACTAATATATTGTGGTGACACATGGCTGTCTTTTATCTGATTTAGCCAACCAGTATTAGCTGACAGAACTGATACTTTTAGGCACAAATTCTTACAGGCAGGCCTCAAATTTGTTCAATTTCAAATGAGTCAAAGAAAGAAAAAACTGTTAGTTTTTGAATGAGACATCACATTTTGGTATAAAGATAAGGTGTCCAACTGTCCTGATACTTTAAACCACATAGTGTAGCTGCTACAACCTTCCCCAGATTGTACTGAATAACATAACATTTTGAATATCAGACCAGGTGGGCCGCAGCAGCAGCGTGGGATTAAATATACGTCTGGGCACAGCACGGCGCCCTGACAAGGCGACGTCTGGGGATCCATGCCAGCGAGCCAACGACTTCTGCTCCCATATGAAACCCCATCTGAGCCAGCAGACCCTTACACTGAGAAAACCTCTTCCTGTCATCACAACAATATGCTCCCATGGCTTTTTTCCTCTCCCCCACAGGGATAAGTACATGCAGGCCAATATGTGTCAACTTTGTGACCAGGGTGTACACAAACAACTACACACATACCTGCAGGAAGTATACACAGCATAAACAAACAGAACTGTACATGTACGTAAAAATATACAGCCTACAGTGCAATTTGACACTTTGAGATTCTTCCAAAGACGAACCATTTGTGAAAATCAGGGCCAATACCAACACAGGGGTTCAAAGCAACAATTTTGCTGATAGCTAAAATTGTTGTCAGTAGTCCCTCCTCTTAAAATGTCGATGAAACATGTCTTATAAACTGCATCTCACTGATTTGTCCAAGAAACGGAGTAAGACTTCCCTTTCCCCAACATTTGCTCACCGTCAACTATGCAAACAAACCAGTTTGTCCAAAAGGTACTTCTGCCCAAAACACTTCTGTTAGGTTTAAAAGCATCAAGTTCATGCAGCACAACAAATACTGTAAATGTTCTAACATCATTGCATATCACTTTTTTTGCCAATTGCACACAATGCTTCTTGCGTATCTCCGCTCCTGACCACGCCCCTGCCAGGAAATGGATGTTCTCCTGATTGCAGAACTTTCTTCCAAGACCTGGGGTCAGTGCTAACTCCCCACATGACATCATGAGGGAAAATCTGAAAACAGCTTGTTTCAGCACACATTTTCTGAAAGGTGGAGAAGTGGGGGGGTGGTCTGTTTTTTGGGGGGGATTGTGGACAGGCCAGGGACACATATTTTTGTTAGAAAAGCCTGAGAAAGTTTATTTTGCATAACATGTGACCTGTAACACACATGCATTCATGACACAAGACATGAAGCAGATGGAGAGCAAATAAACCTTGGCCAGGCTAAGTAAAATTCTACTTGTATATTGGTCTCTTTATTTCTGCCTTAACTTGTAAACTAGAGCCTGCTGCACTATGCTGCACTTCAGAAAAACCCTGGTGGTTTAAGGGGCATGCTGTCAGTCAGAGCAAAACCTTGGCATGGACAGGATGCTGCAGAAGCTGACTCCAGAAACAACATGGTCTACCTTTTTAATGGTAGAAATTAGCAAAGTAAGAGGTTATCATTAAAAAGTAACACTACCCCACAATGGTCCAGAGCAATCTCCCTCACAGATTTCACAGTCTCCCAGCCTCCCCATTCACACACATATTCAGATAAGAGGCACTCAGGCTTATTTAAGGATGCTGTGTGGGTTTTCCAAACAAATTACTCCAGAGTTTTGATGGCATTTCAGCAGTTCTGCATCTTGTGAATGTTTGCTCAGCCTTTCATTCTGTTTTCTTTTGCTATGAGGAGTCTGTTTTGAGATCCAAACCATTTTGCGCGCGTGTTTTTTGTTCTGGCATGACATCTGTCTTTCCATGGAGGCTGTTTACCAGACAGAGAACGCGGTGCCCACACTAAGTCTGTCTATGGGGGTGGACGACTTAAGGCAATAATAATCTATCCCAGAATGCACTGAGGCAACGGCGGGTATGTCAAGGCTTTCTCATAGAATGGAGCGTTGTGAATGGCACTGATGCACAAACACACCTCTTGCAGAGCTGCTTTGAAGCCTGATGCGCTGGGAGACCGAGGCTGTCAAAAGAGGCACAGGGACAAGGATGTAGCAGAATTTTACATCCGAACAGACACAAAGGGCTAACTTTGACTTTGTTCTAGCATTCCTCCGCCTGCCTCGGCTCCTGTCGCCATCACTGCAGTTGTTTACACGTACACCTCTCTTTAAGTTACGACAGTTTACCTCCAGCTGCTTTCTGCTCTTTTACATCAGATCATATTTGCAAACTTTTCCCCAGTTTTGCAGAAACAGGCGCATTCCCTCCGTTGGACCAGGGGTATCCCCGAGGAGTGTGTCAGCGGGCGGCTGTCACACGGTTTTCTCCGCTGCCAGCCCAAGTGAAATGTCATGTCCTGTCAGGAAAATTGTGAAGCCATCTCGGAGCTGAGCAGCGTGCCGAGTGTGACGTTTGGAGTAGCAGGCTCCTGGTGCTTGCCTGGGGCATTGGGCCCTAACTGGGACCTCTCTGCCAAGCCTGGTGAGCTGCCTAGGCTCCTTTCTATTTCTTTCACTCACTGCCTCTCTCACCTCCTCTTTTGTTTTTCACTCACTCTCCCTTTTACCTCCTACATTCCCTTTGTTCCCTGTGTCTCTATTGTTCCCCATTTGCATCTGGTATTTACACACCATCTGTATTTGGATGTCTTATTAATTCAACCTGTGAATGCACGTGGAATACAATGTAGTCCGGATGTGTGACTCAGTTTCAGCAAGGTGTAAATGTGATCTTACAGTTTAGTTGCATTTTTAGCAAAGTAGCTCAAAATTTGTGAAATAATGCTTTGACATGTAAAGTCTTTTTCTACCTTTATCTGTTTTTACTCTAAACATGAAACATGCATCCTTACTTTCAGCTAAGCCAAACATACCCATGCCATGTTTCACATCCATCTTGGTAACACCTCATAGACTGTGTATAGGAAGGGCAGAGCCTTTCAAAAGAAACTTAGGGGGTGATTTGCAAACCTGTTTGTCATAATCGTTACAGGCCAATCAGAGCAACATATATGACACAGTAAGTGTGGGCAAAATCGTTTGCAATCACCCTCATGTCTGTGGTCTCACACGTTTTTAAAATGGTTTAAGATTTGAAAATCGTCAAGTGTGTGGCCAACCTAAGATCCCAAAAACTCCAGGCCCCAAAACAGGCACATACTTGTCTTGTAGTGTGTACCCTGTTTAAACAAAAAGGTATGGTTAACTCCATTTCTAGGTATGAAACATTCTCCCTACAACTGTGGTTGGTTGAACCAATAAAAAGAGGTAAGACATAATGAGACAAATCCAGTTGAGATGCTGTGGTGTAACCTTAAACAGGCAGTTCATGCTCAGGCCAGATAGGTTTGGATTTTTTTGCCCTCAATAAATAAAATCATCATTCAGACCTGCCTTTTATATTTGCTTGGGTTGTCTTTGTGAGATATTAAAATTGGTTTGATGATCTGAAACATTTAGGTGTGATAAATATGCAAAAAATATCAGGAATCAGAAAGGGGGCAAATATTTTTCACAGTACAGTACAACAGCTGTTGGACAAGTGGAAGAAAGTTCTTTGATCTGATGAGATCGCTTTTCGGCAGACAATGTTTGATAGATACCAAACACTGCACATCACCACAAACACACCATCCCCACAGTGAAGCACAGTGGTGGCAGCATCATGTTGTGGGGATGCTTCTCAGCAACCTGCCATGGAAGCCTTGTAAAGGTAGAGGGTAAAATTAATGCAGCCAAATATAGGAAAATCCTGGAGGATAATCCTACTTGGTCTGCAAGAGAACTACGGCTTCTCCAGCAAGACAGTGACCCCAAGCACACAGCAAATGCTACAAAGACACGGTTTTAAGATAACAAGGTGAATGTTCTGGCGTGGTCAAAGCCCGGACCTCAATCCAACAGAGAATTTTTGGCTGGGCTTGAAATGTGCTGCTCATCTCTGATCCTAGTGCAGCCTGACAGAGCTTGAGCAGTTTTGCAAAGAAGAATGGAGTAAAATGTTAGAGTCCAGATAAGCAAGCCTGAATGAGACCTATCCACACAGACTCAGTGCTGTGATTGCAGCCAAAGGTGCATCTACTAAATACTGGCTTGAAGGGGGTGAATATTTATGTAGTCCCTTATTTTACATTCCATATTTTTATTTATTATTTTGTAGAAATCTGTTTTCACTTTGACATTAAAAAGGTGTTTTTGTTTTTCTTCTAAAAAGCCAAATTATATTGACCATGATTGATTTATAGAGTCAATAAGAGCATAATACATCCAAAGGGGTCGATATGTTTTATCCTTAAAGCAAAATTTCTTCCATCTCCCAGCCTGCGTTGCTTCACATGGAATCAGCTCATTATGCTGTGTTAAACCTCTGTAGCATGCCTCACACGTCAAAGATAGGAACACCTCAGGTA
Source organism: Cheilinus undulatus (assembly GCF_018320785.1). Lineage (NCBI taxonomy): Eukaryota > Metazoa > Chordata > Actinopteri > Labriformes > Labridae > Cheilinus > Cheilinus undulatus. Next base: position 12,934,869 of record NC_054877.1, on the reverse strand, counting down.
CTGAAAACAAGTTTTGAAATCAAGTGTTTGATAAGCACTAGAAAGCTGTAAAAACATGATTTTATAATGTAAGCTGAGACTATTTTGACATATCTTCAAGTTGAGAGCATATGGCTTGTTATCTCTGTGTTATCACACAAAATACACAAGTGAAAGACTTATTTTAGCTGTCTTCACCCTTTGTTTTGTTCTTCTTTTTTTATAATGAAAGGGAAACAAAGAGGTTTTATTAACTATTTACTGTTTTAACGTGATTTTTTTAAAATGTTGATACTTTTTACCAGAAGTAGATCTTTAGAATCACAGGAACGTACCTTAAATTCACTGTGTTTTTTGTCTGATGTATCAATAAATTGAAATATACTGTGTTGAATGATATATATGATGTAATATAAGGAACATTTTTCCATGCAAAATACTTTCTATATTGGCGCTAATGTTTTGCTGTAAATTTTAGAAGGGAAGTAGAACAAAAACAGAGGCTGGTTGGCTCTGGGACCCTAGAGATGCTGTGGGAACTAAATGTAAAAATCACTGGCAAAGGTGAGATCCCACTTGACATCTCTTACGAAGTGCTGGCTTCTTTCTGCCCATTGCTCTGTACAGTTGACTTGTGTGGGCAAATGTGCTGAGTGCTTATCCTTTAGTAGGGCACAAGTATCTTGGGTTCACTTTAAAAAATACTTAATTTATATCCACAAAAAATAAGTTAAAAAATAAATGCTAAATTAATTACAAAGAGATCTGTGTAAAATAACAATTGCTGCTGAATTTTATTTATTTGTGCATGAGGATGATGGTTTCATGTCTGTATTTATAATACAGAGGAAAAAAAAGGCTAATGTGTCATGAATTCTCTGCACTTTATTAAAACAGATAATAGATTAAAACAAATGCCTTTAAATATGAACTGTTCCATAACCACACTTGCACTGACCCTATCCATTTGCATGTATGATAACAGTTAAACATCACTTTCTGCTTGTTAGAGCTTTGAATTGTGATGAATGATGGTAAATATTAAAGGAATAGTGACCATTTGTTGTTAACTTCTTTTCACAATGCTTGTGGGATACAAAGTGTACACTTTATATTGTATGACAATGCTCAGAATACAGACACCATTACAAAACGGCATATTCACTATATCTCCAACTATACGGCGACTAGGGTGTGAATTTAGACAAAGCCTGCTCCCTTTTGTTCTTTTCAGTCTTCTGTAGTTAAACTGTCTCTCTGCTGCCACAGCGATGGAGAAAAGACACCACTGTGCTTTGAAAGGAGCATTTCACTTTGGTTCACTAGTCAAGTCAAAAGAAATATGCACCCTGTGTGAGATTTAACTGAATTTATCACTCTAGAACTTCCAGTTTGAGCTCCCACCTCCAAGCTAAGCATACAAATGCAGCTTATAAAACTGATGTCAGCGTGCAACTGCTTCACCAAAGCTGGGACACCAACTTTGGTGAAGCACTTGCCGCATACCTGTGGAAGGAACTAAATTCAAAGCATTAACAACAGGTTTTACAAAGGCTGGTCACACACTTCACAATTTTAAGTCTGACAACTGGTGGGATGTGTCCTGAGACAAGCTTCATCACAAATGATTATTTGTCCAAACAATCCTCAAGTGTGTGTTGTCTGAACTAAGAGTTTACTGCACCATGCAGCATCAGTGCCTCAACATCCTGGAATAGTAAATATCAAACTTTTTGATATTCAAAATTCTAAGGGGCAGATCCACTTAAGAATAGCGTGGCTTTTTGCATGTTATTTAGCTCCAAAAATGGCAAGAAAAGACACTGCACCAGATCCACAGAGCACATGCAAAGGGGAAATCCATGCTAACTGCACACAAAATGTATGCAAACTGCTCAAAAGAGTAAACAGCGCTCTGTCTTATTTACATGTATGTAAATGAGGAGTAGTGAGAGAAGTATTCAAAATTGAGCACTAAATTGCTCCTCTGACATGCAAATCAGCCTCATCACAAATAGGACCTAATCCACAAAGGCGAGCCCTAACTGCAACAGATACAAAAGTGGTGCACTTACTGCAAAATAAAAGCACTATTAAAATCTGCACTATTTATCTTTATCTCCCTCTCCTTTCTCATCTTTCCATCTCAGTCAGTCGCTACTGTGTATCCAAGAATAAACTTTTATTAACAACAATATGCCGCAGGACCTGTAGAAACTTGGCCATTTTAGAAAATACACATTTAAGCCAAACATCTGACTAACATCTGTGCGCTTTGTTTTTCCTTTTTTCTCCCAGCCAACCCTGTGTTTCACATAATAAGTACTTCAAGGATGTAATGGTTTCAGACTGCACTAACCTATCATTGTGGCACTCATTTAAAAAATAAATCATCTGAAAGTCAAGATCATATAATTCATCTCTTTATACAGCTTTTATTCCCAAATACATAAACTGGAGAGAGTAGCTTCCGACTGTAAACATTAACTTAAAAATGTGTTTTAAAATGCAAAACAAAGAAATTCAAGCCCTTTTTAAAATAAAATTCAAAAATCAATCACTCAAATAATATTGTTTAAAACTCTGATGTTCTGTTTAATACATTTTGTATTCAGTCTATTAGACGTAACATGATGGTTTCCTTGTACTGCCCATATAATGACAACAAAGGCACTCATTTTTATTTTTATGTTGTTTGTGATATCCAAATCTGAGATAAATACTGTAAAACACAGAATACAAAAGTAAAAATATAAATAAGCAGTGAATATCAGAGTAACTGTTTTTGCACAGTAAAAAGGATTCTACATGCATGTCAGTCCTCTCTAGGAATAACCCTCCTCAGCCCCCCTGGTGCTCCAGACAGGTCAACAGAAATACTCAAAACTAATTTGAACCCTAACTGGACCAGAATCTGACCAACCCTGGAAGCACTTCCACCTTTCAGGTAGATCTGAGGTGTCAGCTGGGGAACACCTGGGTGTTTGTGTAGCAGACTCACCAGTGCTGGCCCTGGTGATGGCCTTGGGCACGTTTCCATTGGAAAGTTCCCTGAAGGGGGTCTGCAGTGTGGTGTCAAGACTGCTGAAGCCCTCCTTCAGAGAGTGCTGCTTGTAGTATTCCACCAAGTCCTGTGGACAAAAAGAAAACAGAAAACACTTTTTAAAGATGAGGAATCTGGACTGTATTTCTTCAAAACAAATGTAGACAGATAAAATAACTTCAAAGAAGGTCCTGTGGAAGCCCTAAGTAGGTCTTCACTAATTTCTCTCATTTGCACAACAAGGCAGCACTGGTTTCCATGTGATAAGTCAATTTCAGTTGTCCTCTTGAGATTGCAGCTTATGTTTCCCATAGTAAAGCTGGTTTAACCAAATACAATGGATCTATTTGCTATTAAATTCAGGTATAAGAAACAAAGGTACATAAGAGGATCCCTGTTTTTATAGGAAACCCCAGAGGGGACAAAACATTCAAACTGTCTTCCTGTGTGATGACTCCCTTAGTGCTCTACCACATGCAGTTTCTGTGCAGCTGTGTAGCTCTTCTGTACCATGATTTTTCACCACATGGAGTTTGTAATCCTGTTACCTACCTGTACAGCTGTTAAGCCCTCAGCCTGCTGTGATGGTGGTGAAATACAGACCCACAGCCCCTGAGTGTTCTTCTGCCAGTCTTCAGTTGTTGTCTTTAATTGAGCCGTCAAACCAGAGCTTCTTAAGGTTTACTTACCTAACAGTTTATCAGTGTTTAATTTAAACTAGGGATGTCAGCATTAGTGCATTATTTCAACTCACTTTGGTGAGCCACAGCAATATTGCCCTTTACAGTGATGTAAAATACAGTGCCTAAAGGTATTCACCCCCTTGGATGTTTTACCCTTTTACTGATTTTATGAATCAATCATGGTAAATATTAGTGCTAGTATTCTCACAATTAATAAAATGGGGATAATCTGTGCACAATGTATGTGTTTCAAGTGACTGTAGTATAAAGACACCTGTGTCTGTAAGTTCCAGTAATTGGTTAATTAGTATTCCTGGCTACAATTACACCACGAGGACAAAAGAACACTCCAAGCAACTCATAGAAATGGTTTTTAAAAAGGACAAGTCAGGGGATGGATACAAAACTCATCATCAAAAATGAAAGGAAAATGACATGTGTTAATCTAGTGAGAGAGGCCACCAAGACACCTATGACTACTCTGAAGGAGTTACAAGCTTCAGCAGGGGAGATGAGAGACTCTGCATACAACAACTGTTGCCCGGGCTCTTCACCAGTCAAAGCTTTATGGAAGAGTGGAAAAGAGAAAGCAATTGTTGAAGAAAACCCCAATTAAATCTGGACTAGAGGTGGCCCAAATTCGTCTTGGAGACTCCATGGTCAAATGAAGGAAAGTTCTTTGGTCTGATGAGACCAAAATGGAGCTTTTTGGCCATCGGACAAGACGCTATGTTTGGTAGACACCAAACAACGCACATCACCACAAACACACCAACCCCACTGTGAAACACGGCAGTGGCAGCATCATGCTGTGGGGATGCTTCTCAGCAGCCCACCCTGGAAGGCTTCTAAAGGGTAGAGAGTAAAATGAATGGATCAAAATATAGGAAAATCCTGTCATTTTTTTGTCTAAAAAGACAAATTATATTGCCCATGATTGATTTTAAAATCAATAAAAGAGTAAAACATTCAAGGGGGTGAATACCTTTTATGGGCACTGTAAGGCCATCACTGCTCCTTAATGTCTCATTCACTTTAAAAAATCCACAGACAGCTCAGTGGAACTTCAAAAGTCATGTCTACTTTTGATCTATCAAACATGTATATTTTTACAGTTTCTTATTTCCTTTTCAATCCATAGCAAGTTCTTTTTTCCATGGTTAAGTCATGTTCCCAAATTTGATTTATTTTCTTTCAAAATAAAAGCGGTTCTGTTTCTAAACAAAGTCAATTACCCTTAGTTGAAAAAAATCCAAAATGAATTAAAAAAACAAATATTTTTGCAATTTGCCATTTACACATGTAACTGTCAGACAGCCCTAACTTAAATGCATGACTATGAGCCTAAAGAGAAAGGAAAGTTGGTAAAAGTAGCATTGCCAGCCTAGGGTTTGAAAAATGTGGCATGAAAAGTGGGTATTATTTACTGGATTTTGTGGTATCTCATTACTTTGAGATAGTAAGGCCTGTTTCCTTGTGTTATTTTCTAGCTTTTCAGAAAAAAAACACTGCTGGTCAGTGTGATAAACCATGACAGCTCATGCCAACATTGCCAACAAATGAGGTAGCATAGAATCTGGAGTATAAATTGCCTTGTTATATAAGCTGCAGGTGACTTTTTTGACTTTCCCGAAAGGAAAAAGTGGTAACTGAAGGTTACTACTATCTGTTTTTATTGTATGGAGTTTAGAGGGCTACTATTTAGAGCATAGTACTTGAGCTTTCAGGTCACAGTGATTGGTCCATGTGGTTTATGGACTTTTCTTTTATCAGCGGTGTCTTTTCAGTCAAACCAAGACTCCACAAGGTTTCTTTACTTAATTGTTTACTTCTTGTTTTCTTGTAACGTAGGATTGTTACTTAATGTGGGCGAAAAGCGGCTAAAAAGTGGATCCAACCCCTGCTAAGGGAAGCAGCCACCTGCAATATACAATGAATGGGTTGAATTTTCATTTTGCATTAGGGCTCATGCAATGTGTGAGAGCAGCAGAGGTCTTAGCATTTTAAAATCGCATAATGTTTGAACTGGTTTTACAGAAAAAGTGAGTCTTATGGACCAGATTTTATGAAAAGTGAATCCAAATATATGTTTGTTTTGTCGTTTGGCAACTGTCGGGTCATGAGTTAGTCCAGGTATGTCAAAAAAAAAGCTGGATTACTTGTGGGAAAATGGAATAAGAAAGACATGTCCGCTTAGGGCTTCAGTAGTATCCCAAGACAATGTTAAAAAGTAATGTGATATCAAAATGATTATACTCAGTGAAGCCACAGTAGATCATGTGGTAAAAAATACCCAGAAAGAAATCCTTTACCAGAATGGTCTTGAACAGCCGGCTCTCGGCGATGTAAAAGCAGCCATCCTTGGTCAGAATCTTAATGTGCTTGACTTTTTCGTTGAACCTGCAGAGGATGAATAAGACATCAGCTGCTAATCAACTATACATGCTTCCATATTAAATCCAGTCTCTATGGTGAGCCGTCACAGAGGTCTGTCTGGGCTGACTGTCGGTTACCATGCTGGGAAAATTTAAAGCCAATTCAGCCACAGCAGATGATAGAAAATTACCCACTTACACTCTTGTCTGGGTGGCTTATACTGTTTACCAGTGCTTTCACATGTTTTGTTTTTCCAGCATTTTAGATAACCCATTATCACCTGTGATGTAATTAAAGCAGACATGTGATATGAGCAGTTTTTCTTCTTTGGTTATTCCTGCTGAGATGTTTAAAAAGGCAGAAAAAACTGAAAGTACACAGGATCAACTAAGAAAGCAATTAAATAAGAGAAAGACAAAAGAAGCAAGACGATATGGTGTTAAAGAAAATTATTACTGCCATTTTTCTTCAGTTATCTGAAAATCCCTTAGATCTTGCTCTCTAAACAACCTTACATCTTAACAGGCAAGCTCTTAAAACAGAAAACATTTAAGGATATGTATAACTGATTTTAAATAACACCTGAACCAATAAAAGAGTTTTAAAACATTTACAGTAGAACTACTCCGTTGTATGATAACAAAGAGGAACCCATCTAGGCTGTTGATATTAAGGTTAAGAAGTATGTTTGAAAAAGTAATTGCCCCCCTTGTTAAATCATGAGTTAAGTGTGATTAACCACAGTTCTTGGAAAGCTGAGTTCAATTTCACTGGCCACACCAGGCCTGATTACTACAAGACCAATTGCATCAAGTAATTCTTTAAATAGAACCTGTCTGACAAAGTAAAGTAGACTAAAACATCTATTAAAGCAACACATCATGCTTTAATCTTACAAAACTGAAGAACAGACGAGAAACAAAGTCATTCACATCAATCAGTCTGAAAAGGGTTATAAAGTCACTCCAAGGCATTGGGTCTCCAGCGAACCACAGAGAGAGCCATTATCCACAAATGGAGAAAACTTGGGACAGTGGTGAGCTTTCCCTGGAGCAGATGGCTAACCAACATTACTCCAAAAGCGCATGGACGACTCATCCAGGAGGTCAAAAAAAGAACACAGAACAACATCAAAAGACCCAAGTTAAAAAATAGTTGCCCCCCTGAACCAAATAACTAGTGGTGCTACCCTTGGCAGGAACAACTGCAAGCGTTTGATATTGCTGTGGAGGAATTTTGGCCCACTCATCTTTGTAGAATTCCTTTAATAAAGTCACATTGATGAGTTTTTGAGCATGAACAGCCTGTTTAAGGTCATGCCATGGCATCTAAACCAGATTTAGGTCCGGGCTTTGACCTCAGACCATCACACTACCACCACCATGTTTGACTACTGATATGATGCTCTTTTAGTGAAATGCTGTGTTAGTTTTATACCCGAAATAAAGGGATGCACACCTTTCAAAAAGTTTCAATTTTGTCTCATTAGTCCACAGAATATTTTCCTCAAAAGTCTTGGGGATGATCAAGAGTTTTTTGTTTTTTCAAATCTCAATGAGCCTTTGTGTTCTTTTTGGTCAGTAGTGGTTTTGGACTTGGAACTCTACCATGGATGCCATTTTTGACCAGTCCCTTTCTCATTGTTGAGCCATGAACACTGACCTTAATTGAGGCCAGTGAGGCCTGCAGGTCTTTAAAGGTAGTTCTGAGGTCTTGTGTGACCTCCTGGATAATGACAATTTGCTCTTGAAGTAATTTTGCTTGTAGTAGGCTACAAGATCTCAATAAGAAACGCATCATGCCAAGATCTAAAGAAATTCAAGGACAAATGAGAAATAAAGTGATTGAAATCTATCAGTCTGGAAAGGTACAAAGCCATTTCCAAGGATTTGGGACTCCAGTGAACCACAGCCAGAGCCATTATCCACAAATGGAGAAAACTGGGAACAGTGGAAAACCTTCCCAGGAGTGGTTGGCCAACCAAAATGACTCCAAGAGTGCAATGACGACTCATCCAGGAGGTCAAAAAAGAACCTAGAACGATATTCAAAGACCTGCAAGCCTCAAAGGCCTCAGTTAAGGTCAGAGTTCATGACTCAACCATAAGAAAGACAATGAGCAAAAATGGCATCATGGGAGAGTTCTGACAAGACAAAAGTTGAACTTTTTGGAAGGTGTGTGGCCCGTTACATCTGGAGTAAAAATAACATAGCATTTGATAAAAAGAACATCATGTGAACAGTGAAACATGGTGGTGACAGTGTGATGGTCTGGGGCTGATTTGCTGCTTCAGGACCTAAACCACTTTCTGTGATTGATGGAACAATGAATTCTGCTGTCTACCAGCAAATCCTGTAGGCCAACATCCAGCCATCAGTTCATGCCCGCAAGCTCAAGAGCTCTTTGGTCATGCAGCAGGACAACGGCACAAAATATACCAGCAAGTCCACCTCTGAATGGCTCAAAATAAACAAAATTAAGATTTTGGAGTGGCCTAGTCAAAGTCTGGACTTAAATCCAACTGAGATGCTGTTGTTTGATCTTGAACGGGCAGTTCATGCTCAAAAACCCTCCAATATGAGTGAGTCAGAACAATTCTGCAAAGAAGAGTGGGCTGAAATTCCTCCACAGCGATGGGAAAGACTCATCACCAGCTATCAAAAATGCATGATTTCAGTTATTGCTGCCAAGTGTGGGCAACTGGTACACAACCAGTTATTAGGTTCGGGGGGCAATTACCTTTTCACATAGGGCCAGATAGGTTTGGATTTTCTTCCCTTAATAAATAAAATCATTTAGAAACTGCATTTTCTATTTACTTGGGTTGTCTTTGTGACATATCAATATTGGTTTGATGATCCCAAACATTTAAGTGTGATAAATATGCAAAAAAAAATTAGAAAAGTGGCAAATACTTTTTCATGGCACTGTAAATACTACTACTATTACTACATACTCAAACTGTTTCGCATACTACAAACTAGTTTCACAAATTGTCACCATTATTGCAGGATGTGGTTTAATAACCACATCCAAGAAGATAAGTTTACCTTGCACCTTATTCATCCACTTTGCCCTGCTTGTTTTCTCTCTTCTGCATCCTCCTTGTCTGTTTTTCTCTGTCTCCTTTTAAAAATGTCTTAATGCTATGTCTACCAAGCTCCCCTCTCCTAATAGATGGTTTGGTCATAAAACTTAACACATTATAATGTGTAACCACTGTATGTTCTTGAGAGTATACACTTAAGGCCTGATTCAATCATTAAGTGATTAAATAATAAAATGTCATGTGAGACTTATAGCCCAGGCTAAGTACTCTGCTTTGCTGGTAAGCCAACCTTGAAACACAAACATTATTCAGTCAGTACTTGCTGTAGGCACACACTGGGATGTCTTGTCAAACCAGATGCAGGCACAGTACAGTAAATAGCATGCCTCTCCTATGGTGATGTGCTGATTCCACTGGAGATGGACCCCCTTATAAATCTCAGTGTGTAACAGATGAAGAGACTGTGGTCCTGCAGCAGATTTACTGATACATTATGAATATATGGTGAGTTATACATTATTGATGTGTGTTGAGGTATATGGGGCATAACATATGGAGATAGATGAGCACTGTTTGGTGAGGACTGATGTTTTTTTCCTCCTTTAGAGCATGGTTGCATTTATTGCTTTCTCGTCATTGGCCAAATGCAGCAGTTCTGCTGTTTCTCTATAGTAAACCATAACAATGACTAATTGATCATCACTTAGGATGCAGCTCTATTCGTGGACTCCAGAGGACTACACGTAATCATATCAATACAAAGAAAGGGGTCTTGTTGGATTACACTGGTTTGATTATTGTGAAATATGAAGTAAAATGAGATGAAAAATGAAGACATGCCACGCCAACCCCCTTCACTTATGAAAAGTGTCATATAAATTCAAGCTTTTTTTATTATTATTGAAGTTTGAAGTTTTCATTTTATTATTGTGTCATACATACAATCATATGCCCATTATTATTTTTACATGCTTCATCCATTGCAGTAGTGGCAGTTTGGTCCAGCTCCTCTCCTTGTCATTTTGATTCTGTCAGGTTTTACACTACGTGTTGTGTAAACACTCCTGTTGTTGCTACAAATCAACAAGTTGCTCCTCCATTTCTGGCATCTGACAGCTAACCTTATGCTGACAATAACTATCTTTGCTATGGCTGTGTTTGTTGTGCTTCCTCCTTCGGTCATCTTGCTTTCTGATTGGCCATTGTTTTTGGCTATTTGTTTTGGGACTCTGGCCCTCTCTTTGATAGCTCTGAGAGGAAAAACATGCACAGTTTGGCAAAACATGACACAATGACAGAACAGCCTGCCGTTTGTTGTCACAGCCCATGTGACAAAACAATATCTCGGCTAGCATTAGCTGCTAGCATCAGAAACAGTCAAAAAAAATCTATTAAAAAACGGATAAAAAGACATTCAATATCAGAGTTACTGGTGTGGACTTCATCTTTCTATGGCCCAGAAAGTCACCAAAGTTCCAGGCTAGCTAGAAAAGTGTCCATAAGGGCTACGAAGGCATAGGTAGCATCATCAGAATGACAAATGGAGGGCTTCCAGAGGAAGAAAAAGTAAGTGACTAAGATTTATGGTTCAAATGTTTTTGAACTTTTTGTAACCTGTGTGTCCTCCTGTAATGTAATAACATCGTTTATTCACAATCTCAGTCGATCGTACGAGTGTCACAGTGATATCTCTGATTGGTTGGTCCAATCTTTGTCCTTGAAACTTCTGCGTTCTACCACCACTAGGGAATTTACTGGTTGTTTTTCAACAATAGATATTTAGATAGGGAAATGAAGATATATGGTCATGTCAAAGACACAAGCAAATACATTATCACCCTTCTTTCAAGACCCTGTAAAGTGAAATCCAAAGATTGTGCCTTAACACGCTAGATATGTTGGAATGTGGTTGCTGTGATCATGTGAAAACACTGAGATTTATATGTGACTGAATTTTGGATTGAGACCATAGAAAGTTTTCACCTCTTACCTGGCTTGGGTTAATTTGGGCGGGGCCAATATGTGGGCTCACGAGTCCACAGTGGGGAATGACCCCACCCCTCTAACACTACAATATAAATTTACAGAGCAGTTCATTTAGTCTGTTGTTAGCTAATGTCACTGCCTTCACTGTAAATGAACAGTCAGCTAAATGAAGTTTATTTGTTCATTGTGAGGTAATTTTGCCAAATCTATCAGCTGCAGTGGTCTAAAAAAGTATTTAAAGTATCATAACAGAGATTTGAGCCAGAAAACAGACTTTGTCTCTTCTTCTAAGGTCAACAAAAAGTCAAGAGGCAGGCTAATGGCGTGTGCTTTCCTCAATTCAGACTGTAGCATGTTTTTTAATTTGAGAGGGTTGTATTTTTCCTGAGTGGGCGTGGCTTTTAAACAGACACGCCCACACCATCCTGGAGCAGATTTTACTGCCTCATTTTTCATGATTTTGAAGCTTAATTTTATAAACTTAGAGATGTTTTATTTGATAGAAATTTGACCTAGGGGTTCGTAACACAGTGACCTGTTATAAAACAAACCTAAATACAGATCTGTTTTCACTTTACAAGGTCTTTAAGAAAGAGTTTATCAGTCAGGAAAAAGTGGGTATTACCTGACAACAGATCAACCAGAGGAAAATGTCAAAAAAATATGTTGCAATAGACAGGTTTTAATTTGTAAAGGAAAGTCACAAGGCACATTTCTTAACTCAAAATGTTAAATCAAATACTTTGTGTTAAAGTTGAAAGTTTTGGACCCTACCTAATTAACAATAACACTATCGTTCCATATACATAGGGGTAAAAGTTGGGTTGAGGATTTATCTACTATTCAAATTAATATGTCCATTTTTGTGCAGTTGTAAGGTGATGTAAACACACACTATTCTGAGAAGATGAAGAATGAATATGCCCAGTGGTCAATTGTAGCAGCTACAGTTCTATGCTACTTTTTTTCCTCTGAATCAGTCACATGACTGAAAGCTATGGATGCATTCTCCCTGTTATAGACACGCCAGATTTCACATACATGCATATTGAGCACACACATACACTTGCAGCATTTGACATTAGACAGTTCCAGTTGATTACTAGCAGCTCTCTGTATAAAGCTCCATTATCTCAAACGGCCATCCTGATAATGATCTTAAGCAGCGAGACAGGCAATTAGGATTGGAGTGTTCACAAACGGGCGTCGTACATCAAAGCTTTGAATGCGGGGCCGGTGTGAGTCCACAAAAACCAAATGGGCTGAAATGATGTGTCACTGGCTAAATAGTCTTAACATCCAAACACTATTTCAGAGTGTACACTCAATCGCTGTAATCTCTCCGAACCGTCACGCCAGGTCGGCGGGACTCGATATCCTTTTCTTTTCTATTTTTTTAAAGACTGAACAAGCTTTGATGTAGCCTGAGAGATATTCACCAGTGAAATGGACAGTGTTGTATTTCAAAAGAGGCACTCAGTTTGCAGATAAAGCAGCCATATATCGCAGCCTAAAGGGATGAATGTTTTATCTGCGATTCAAGTGTGGCTAGCTGTCTTTTTGAAATAATATGATAGAGAGGCAAATGGTATGATGCAAAGCTATCAGGCTCTCCTTGAACACATGTCTGCGCTGAAGAGGCAGACAATAGCTAGATGGTAAGATAGATCATCCAGTTTTACATTCAGGGCAAGCAACATAACACTAGCCTGCTTATGCCTTGAACAGCGTCTGAACCATTCAAACAGGACAGACATCTTCAATAAAGGACTTAACTACATGATGAGGTTATGCAAAAACTTCTTGTTCTATGCCTGGATGAAATGATGTGTGTATCCTCTACATGTGCCCTAAAGAAAGAAATTACTGTTTATTTAAAGCAAAGAAAAGGCACTTGAGAAATTCAGCAGTCACATCTGCTCTAAGAAAAATAAATAGACCTCATTGTCAGCCACTCTCAAAGGGACTTTTTCTTCTGTACTAAGTAGCTGCAATGAAAAATGTTTTTCAGCGAGGTCAGGTTATGAAATGACCACTTGTCTGACAAAGGGTGAAAGCTCAGAGACGGAGGTAATGTGGGTTTCTTGTGCTCTTTTGGTTCAAAGGGTTTATATAAGAAGTAGCTGAAGACTTTGAAAAGTGAAGCTGGTCCGAACTTTCCTGTACATGATGTTCCACTTTGTGAAGTGTTTGTGAAAAGTTTGTCAACATGTGAAATGTTGTGGTTTAAATATTGTGGTCTTGTGAAATGTGCTCTGTGGAATGGTTTTGCATTTTCTAAAATATCTGGCAGAAATCTGAAGCATTTTTCTCGTTTTTATGTGAAACATCGCTGCAGTTTTAAAAGTTTTATTCTGTTTTGAAAAATTCCTTGCATTCTGTAAAATCTTTTTTTCTGAACTTTTGTTTGTTGGGTAATTTTCTTGCCTTTTATATTAATTATGTGTCGGTTCACAGTAAGTTTAACCTCCTGAGACCTGAGCTTTGGATTAAAATTCATTCATAGTTTCTCCCACTTATTTAGGAGAAGTAGGACCTGATAAGTTTAAAAGCGCACTCTTGTCTTCGATCAGGAGACTTGTGGTGTCCAAAAATCTCTCAAAGGTCCTATGGAAACTGCAGCACTGTACTAGTTTTATTTTTTGGCTCTGGGATGACCAGTTGGTCAGTTAGCCCTTGTAAATTCCTTAAAAAATTATCAGGCAAATTCCTCCAAATTTTAAAGTAAATTCCCCCAAAAATCTCTTTTCAGACTCCTGAATGAAATGAAATAATTATAATCATAATGATATAAATATATGATAGTATGATGATAGTATGATATGATATATGACAGTGATAATATTATAATTATAATGAAATAATGGGACTGCAAACAATTTTGTTATGCCTTGCAAAATAACAATAAATGATTCTGTTCTGTTCTATTCTGAAAATGTGCAAGTGCATTTTCCAAAATTCCATGAAATAATGGAGAATTTCCCAAAACATCCAAACAAATTAACCAAATTTCCATGTAAATTTCTGAAAAATTCAAAGAACACAACCTCCAAATTCCCAGTGAAATCCTCCCAAAATGTACAAATAAATTCCCCAAATTTCCATTAAAATACCAAAATATTTCAAAGCAAATTCACCCCTAAAATTCAAATTAAATTTCAAAACATTAGAAACACATTTCTGAAATTTTCATTAAAATTCCAGGACATTCTAAAACACATTTCACCAAACGACCAAACAAATTCCTCAAATTACCATGAAATTGACACAAATTTCAAAGCAAATTTTACCCATAACCTCCTACGAAACTTTACAAAATATACAAACATGACTCCTAAGTTTCCATAAAAATACTTAAAAAGCAAATCCCCCAAAATTTTGCATAACATTTCCATGCAAAAGTCATAGCAAACTCTCCTATGATTCAAACGAATTCCTTAAACTTTAACGGACATTCTGGATAATAATCTCGAAAAGACCCATAACAGAAAACAATAACTATGTTGTGGGAAAGCCAAAATGTAATGGCCACATCTGTGCAAATGCATATGAGCTTGTGCGGTGCTTTTCTAGTTGTCTAACGCTTCTTCAGCACAGGTCACACTTACCCAGTCACACCCATTCACTCCACATTCAAACACTGATGGTAAAAGCGGCCATGCAGAGTGGCTGGTATTAGCTATTCCCATTTAAAAAACTTTAGAAGCCATGGCCCATGTTATTTAAGAAATAGCTAATTGTGTTGGTTGTCCTGATTTCTGAAAAGTCACAATGTTTCATAAAATGTAAACATTTTTCTATGAAACGTTTTTATTTTTGCGGAATTTGATACATTTACCCAGACATTACATGTTAATGAACAATTAGGAGAGATAAGGTTATTGGGCTTTTTCCTGCTTGAGTAATGCTTTCCTCTTCCTTTTCACTAAATATAACGTCTGTCCACCAGACTGTAGTTACAGGCATGTATGTTTTTTTTCTCTGTCTTAGTCTTTGTTTAACAGCTGTGGAGATTAGAGGAGATTTAATATGGAAAATGAGACATCAGGCACTTACTTTATGCTGATGGCGTATTCGGTGAACTCTTTACTCCTGTGTCGAACCAGATAGGTACTGTTTCCTCGGTCCAGCAGCTCCACCTCGGCCTGATATCTCTCCATCGGCCCTGCAAACCTGAGCCACGTGTGAACAACTTAAACTGCAATTGCTCAGAAAACAGCCGATACAGTTAATAAAATAGAGCAAGAATGACTTGTGGTTATTGTTAGCAGTCTGCGGTCATTTGTTTTCATCACTTACCAGAGCTGTGCAGAGTAATCAACAGGTTTTGGAACCTGGCATGGAGAAGAAAACGTGGTTATTTTGTCTTAATGGAGTTGATACAGAGAGGTGGAGGTCATCTGTGGTAATGTGATATTTAAGCCACATCTAATGGCTAAAATCAGTCTTCTGCAGAGAAAAAAGTTCAATTGAAAAGCTCTGCATTCCTTTGCTTGGACATCAATAGCAGCCATTATCCACTGAATGCATTGTTATCACACTTAATGCGTGGTATTGATTATGAAGAATATGCAGACTTACACACGGGCAAGGCCTCACAGCATCACTTGGAAAGAAGCCAATCTTGCTTGTTGCCAGAATTTTGCCCTGCAAAGGCAACCGGCTGTTAATCGCATTATATTTGTCTGGGAGCAACCACACCTCTCTTCCTCTCTCTCCCTCCCTTTTCTCTTCCCCTCCCACACTCACTTCAATAAATCCTCAGCAATTAGCACACAACAAGCAGTGCATCTAATTTGCAGCCCAAGTTAATTACGGTTCAAACTCTGCCGGCAGTTAGATTTGTACTGCATCAAAACAAGAGCCTCGTTTAACACTAAATAATGGATCTTATTCTGGTCTTTGAATATCCAAACAGCGTGAGCACGCTGGTTTGCACTAAAGACTAACAATTGCGTTTTAGCTATCCCGCCTGCAGCAAACACAGGCTTTATATGAAAATCATTAATTCCTTCAACAAACACAATGTGGAGTCATTTAAATCTGCTGCTAAATGAAGCAAATTGGCTAAACAAATTACCCTCTTAGTTTCAATGCAGTCTTACTCCTTCACTTTATTTCATGACCTTATCATTTTAGCTTCCTTAAGCATGTATGTATGGGTTCATATACACACTAAGGTCAATTTGAAGTCCAGTGAGTCAGTCTAAACACACTGAATGTGGAGTTCTTCATTCAGCTTCCTGCCCTGTTTATTCTTTCCTCCTCTCTCCTCTTTATTAGAGTATAAAATGCTTTTTGGGACCGTGCAAGCCTCGGCAGTAACTAGATTGGAAAGCGAATCTTTACCCATCTCTATGATTCATTCTGTGTAATAACATTTCATCAAAGGTTTTTTGAGAGCCCCTGTCTATTTGTTATGCCTTGGATAAGCGTATGATAAAGATTAAACTTATTACTCTGCTGGCATAAACAGGCAGCAGCCAAAGGATCAAATGAAATTACAGTGATTGATTGTATTGTTCTGCCACTGGGATGGGGGATAATTGCCTCCTGGGTAACAGGGGGATATGAATTCTCAATGTTCTGTAATTCCATCCTCTGGCTCCACCGGGAAGGCTGGAGATTAAAGGTACCCTGTGGAGATTTCATTGTAAACAAACAGGGTTTTGTTTAGATTCAGTGTTTCTCTTCAAACTCATTGTGTGTGACTTTAAGACCCAAGGAACTTGTTGAAAATAGCAGGCGAATGCTTATTTCAAACAGTGAAGCATGCATTATTTGTTTTAGATTGAAGTGATTTAAATGTTTTGACTTTTAATCTCTTTTCATTTTGGAAGAGGGATAACGCACGATAGCCTTCCTTAAGGAGATGTAAATGTCCCTGAAATTGGCTCAAAGGTTAGTTTTCTTCTGCAGCCCCAAAGAATGACGTTGTAAGCACGAGAAAAAGATTTGAAATAAAGTAAAACAGTTGCCATAAAAAGCATTAAAGACCATGTGGAAGTATTACTGCAATCTTTTCATTAGAGCAGAGGGCTGTCAACAACTGTACAGTGTCGATAAAAAGTATCCACCCCCTTGGATGTTTTACCCTTTTATTTATTTTTAATTAATCAATCATAGTCATTAGAATTTTGCTTTTTTGACAAAAAAAAAAGAACATCAACAAAGAAATGTCAATAAACTAAAGTATAAAAGGTAAAATAAGTGATTGCATTAATATGCACCCTCTTCAAGTCAAACTTTAGTAGATTCACCTTTGGCTGCAATCACAGCATTGAGTCTCAATCAGGCTTGCACATCTGGACACTGCAGCCACATATTCTCTATTGGATTGAGGTCTGGGCACTAACTCGGCCACTCCAGAACATTCACCTTGTTGTCTTAAAACCATTTCTGTGTAAATTTCTCTGTGTGCTTCGGGTCATTGTCTTGCTGGAAAACAAATCTTCTCCCAAGCTGTAGTTCTCTTGCAGACTGAATAAAATAGTCCTTCAGTTTTTCCTGTATTTTGCTGCATTCATTTTACCCTCTACCTTTACAAGCCTTCCACGGCCTACTGCTGAGAAGAAGTTGAACAACAGCTGTCTGCAGAGTCTCTCCCATCTCAGCAGCTGACGCTTGTAACTCCTTCAGAGTAGTCATAGGTGTCTTTGTTGCCTCTCCCACTGGTCTCCTTCTTGCACAGTGGTCCTACAAAGTTGATAAACTTTGTGAGGTTTGCCCATGTTTTATCTGAATGTGGAGATGAGCCATCAGCATCTCCCATCAGTGCTGAACCTTGTCCAGCTATAAATGGAAATGTGTGATGTCAGTCTTTCTTAACCTACACTGGATTGGGCTGGTTTACTAAGTTAAAGGGGAGGTATAACAAAGTTGCCCAGTTATACTTCTATTTATCTGTAATTGGCTCCCAGTGGAACAAGTTTGAACGTTTCTGGTATAAAGTATAAATAGTGGTGCAGTCAGGTAGCCCAGTGAGCACTGAATATGAATTCAACATTGCAGTTTTGTTGATACCATGTTCATTCATTCACAACAGTTTTTCTAATACTCTTCAACTGGCTAAAATGCAGCTAAAATATCATATTGTCACAAAATTGAATTTTATGTATAATTTCAATAACCTGCTTATCTTATAACCTTGCAAAGCAGATGGATACGCCCGTTTCCTTGTTTTTCACTGGCGAATCCATCTTGTTAAGCTCCCGTCTGAACCGTTTGGGCCCGGTTAGACAGTGACAGGACCAATCGGTGACAAGGGGCAGTACTTTCAGGCACGGCAGTGTCGTTACATAAACAAACAGCAGCAGGAGCTGGTGCAGTTATGGAGGAAGAGCTTAGCGTAGATGCTGCTTAAGCGCCAGTTTTATCAGAACTTGATGACATGTCTTCATGAAAAGAAGAACAAAGAACAGCAGTGAGTTGTTTTCTTTTCAAAAACACGAAAGTCGAGTACTTACATGTCTATAGTCATGTTTCACGTTCTTCTTCACTAGCTGCGCACGCAGAGCTCGATAGCAGCTACGTCACGTGTTTTGTTGCTCTGATTGGCCCGTAGAGATGTGAGAGACAGAACGTTCATCCAATCAAACTCTGAGTTTTTTTTCAAATCCTCTGCTTTTTCTCAAACGTTTCCTATTGAGGCTTTCCCAGATGGATGTGTGAAACAAATCCATCTGGTGTGTCAGGTTACTTATCTTAGGCTTACAAGAAGAAAGAAACTGACGACTGCAGCTGCATTTCTCCCAACATTTCTTTGCAGTGGTTGATGAAATTCAGTCATGATTACAACAAATGTTATCCTTCTTGCAAAAATGCTAAATATTGGGCACTTTATTGGTTATCTGATGTAACAGAATGACTCAGAGGAACTGTAGGAGAGCAGTGTGTCTAACATTCCCCACAGAAGAAGAAAAAAGACTGCACATGCGCGGGTACGTCAGCTGTGCAGCTCTGACTACGAGGTGCTGATGTAATCGATTAATACCTGACAGCAGAGGTGGTTTGAAAGTAGTAGCTGGCCAAAGGTGGTCAGCGGTAAGCTTGCATGTAGGCAGCTGCAAGACTGAATGAGTTCTAAAGTTTTTATATGGTTGCTGTAATGCACTGTCCACACTAATGTTGGACAGAGGCAGATTTTCAAGTTACTGGACATCTGTTCTTTACATAGACATATGATAGTCTTCAAATAGTCTTTGAGAAACTCATGAACCTGTTTAACATCTTTCAAATGAGAACATGCAAGTAAAGACTTCTATCTGTGATGCTAATATCAGTCCTTCAATCTCACAAAGCAAAGACACAAGCTGGCTCAAATCTGACTTTTTGTTGTCTGTTAGCCCTAAATGAAAATACTATAGTTGAATGCATACTTTCCATGGAGATTGCTTTCAAATCTTTGTTGACTACAGAAGCATAGATATGTTTTTAAGTTGTTTTACTAGACTCTGATGCATATGGGTTTTCAGGTACAAAGTGGTAATCCTTAATGCTTTGTTTGGACACATCTCGATGCATACTAAAGATGATTCAATATCCAATAGCTTAGACTGCATATGAAGATGGTTTGGGTTAACTGATGTAATATGGCGTATTCTGCTAATAAACATAATTCATGGATTCAGTCCAGCCTCACTTGATTGAAGGGAATTCAGGCTCTTTTGAGAGATCTGGACTTTCTGGCTCAGCTCAGTCATAAGAGCTTCTGAATGGCTCTTCAATTTGTACCATTTTGTCTTATTATACCTTCAAAGAACAATAGAAATAGAAAATATCTTTCAAATGGTAGCCCAATGCTTAGAAAAAGAGCCAGCTGTTAAAACCAGCTCATGCACCAACGACACATCACAACTCTCTTGTAACTTCTCTTGAATTATTGTCATTTCAATCAAACAAGTACCCCACAAGATTTTTCTGCTAAATATAGTGTATCATCGTGTCCTGTAAAAGCATGATATGACAACAAGAGGGAGAAAAGCTGTTAAAGATGCGATACTAGCCCCTTAGCTTGTGGCTTAATAACTCCTATTCATTTAAATTGTGAAAGGCCTCGCTGCACATGGCATGCAGGGATGCCAGTCCACAGAAAGAGAAGCACAGAAATGATTTAAGGGAGAGAGGGAAGCGAGCTCCGATATCAGGCCATCACTAAAGGTGTTAATGCATGGTGTGAACCAACGTGCTAAAGTGCAGTCACTTGGTATCTGAATGCCCCAAACTGATAGTCCATGATTGAGGGAGCTAGCTGGTGACAGTTACAGCTATGGAAATATAATCTAATTTCATCACTTGGTTTTCCATTGCTGTAGTTTAACTTTATGTAGCTGCCAATTTTGATTAACCACCATTAAAATTCAGTTTGTTACTTCAAATCCACTTATCATGGAGTAAAAGGAGAGCTTAGCTACTCACAAATGACACCCAGCTTAAAAGGGAAAGACAACCTAATGGTTTAATGTTCTCTCTAATGCTTTTTCCCAAGGTCAAATATCCAACGTATGTTTCTCTGGATCAATAAAGTGAAATCACCCACCTACAGCTCACAGCCTTCTGATGTAATTCTCCTTAAAATCTACTCCATCAAATTTGCAGGCATGAAGGTTTCCTCCTTCTTAAACATTGGTATCTCCACAGAGGCTGAGCTTATTTTTATCATTCTGACTGCTTTTGAAACATCAATCTGTTTTCAATTTCAACTGCAAATATACCCCTGACTTAACTACTATTTTGGGTACAAACACAGATCTCCATCAGGGCGGACTTCACTTTTCCACACAGAAATTGGCTTGCCAAGCATTTGTGCATGAACTTTACTGTGATTGTTGGGCGTTACTGAAGAAGACTTTCATTGTGAAAACATGTTATTCATGCACTAAGGACTGTAGAATGAAGTTTCTCCGTTTTCATTGTGTTTCAACAAGTTTGTGAGAAAAAAAAGCTGACAGGGCACATTTGTTTGTTTGTTTATAAAGCATTGTCCCGTCATGCAAGATGACAGACTCCATGGAGAGGGCCCTCCCTATGTATGAATAAAAGGCTAGTTCTAGGTTAATAAAAAATAGAACAATCTTATAGCTTCACATTGATTAAACCCTAATTTAGATAGGGCTATTTATATACTGTGTCATATTTCATTTTTACCAAGTTACCAAACTGCACCGAGAAGAAGTTAAGCTGTTTTTCAAAGTATTCTTCTTTGTCAGGGTGGTCTGGTAGTAACCTGGCATGCCTGTTTCATGTATTGCATGGGAATGTTTCACATTCTTCTGGGAAACCTCTTATACAAAGTGTTCAGTAAGGGCAGGACTTTTAAAAACATCCTTAGGAGGTGATTAGATTCAGATGCATTCATAACAGGCCAATCAGAGCAACAAGTCAAAATGAGATCATACACACACAGCTCCAGTACTAACCTGAGCTGTACAGGCTAACACTATAGTAGTGCATGAACAGTGGAGCTTGGCCAGGCTAAAATTCATGCCAAAGCCTTTTAGGAGGCATGCATAAACATCTCTTCTACCAAGATAAGTTTTCAGTGTGGCCTTTTGCTCTTTTTTAATGAAGAAATGTGGTCAAGGTCTGATCAGCTTGCCTCTTTCTACAGACACATCTGAGCTAATTGCTTCACCAATAGCAGCCATTGCTAGCAGCTTCCAGTACGACTAAACCGCGCCCGTACTGCCTCTTCTCCTTAAATGACACTGATTGGTCAGAACACTTTTCGGGTCTGGCCCAAACTTTGTTTATTGAGGCTCTGCAAGATGAATTTGCCTGATGAAAGATGTGGAATCTGGCCATCCAACTGCTTTGCAAGGTTAGTCTGGTTTGAATTGTTAGTTTCACAACTCAATACTGCCCCAACGATTCCTGGTAGTATTGCAATGTCTGGTTTGCATCCATAAGCTTCCAGAAAACATGTAAAAATATGGATGAAATGAGCTCAGAGCACAGCCAATATGCATTTTGAGTATAGAGAATAGATGAGCCTTTATAGGGCTTTCCTCAAGTGCCAGCTATCAGCAGTTTTTAACTTTGAAAGTCTACATTTAATTCCAGTGTTTATAGGAATTAATAACACAATTCTTTCTTGAGATTATCTATTAAATGAGAAAAAATCAATTTAGAAAAATATGAAAAAAACAAAAGATCAAAATATTCCTAAAATTGCAGGGAATTCAGTATTGGCTACTTGAAGTTTCCTGGAAGTGGACCCCTTGATACCTTCTTATTATTTGTGGCTCACTTTGTTTAATGAACTGCAAGGCTAGCTTTCCCACCCCCTAGCTGGCAGTTGTTTTCACAGGCTGACCACTCCATAAGTCTGTGGAAAGCCTTGAAGGTATCTCTGGAATAACTATCCTTTTCTCCCTGACTGTGCATTCAAGCCTGGTCCCATTTAAGCAGCCTTCTTACACCACCACTATGCACAGGACAGAAATGTATACCACCATTTAATTAACTACATTATCCCCTCCCAGCATGCACGGTTGCCATAGCAGCAAACAATGCAGTGCCATCAGGTCTGTGGCATGACATTCTCCTCGCCGTTCTACCAGCTTACAAGAAATCTCCTGGCACTACCTCTCTCACCCTCCACCTTGTGCTCTGTCACAACAGAGAGAAAACACGGAGCATAAGAAATCAGGCTAACAGCCAACTCCCAGCCGTGCCGCTGGCAGAGACTGCAGTCTGATTGGAGCGGCACCGGGAGGAGGATGAGGCTTTAATGCCGCTGTAAAGCAGAGTGAGAAACAGCTAGGGAGGCTGCCGGAAGACCCCCCCGATAAATCGCCATCCTTTCAAAAATAGATAAGGTCAAACTCTGTCAACCATTGGACGACCTTGTGAGATGGTTGCTTAATGTGCCTGTACACAAGGTTGTGCACCAGCCATTAAAACATCCTCAAGAGGCTGAAGTATCTGCTGTTTTATTGTCTCACTGTGGCACTCTATTAATCAGCTGAAGCCACTAATTGGTTAGATCATCTGATGTAGGCTGTGATTCAATCTAAGGAGTGAAAAACAGACAGATATCTCTGTTCATAATATATCTGAGGTCTACTGGGGTTCATGCAGATCTTTTCCTGATATTTCAAACCAACACTGACCTCATCTTAATGTGATATTTATGGGCTTTCTTGACAAGAAACAGGACGTGATAAACAACCTCAACATATCTGTGTGATTTAGGAACAATAATGGCCGGTAAATTAGCTGCTGAAGTCACCCCATTCACATATCTTTTAAAGCCTTTTTTTTTGTCAGGAAGTAGGACAGAGAGCAGAGACGACATGCAGCAGGGATTCAAACCGACGACACTGCAAAGACATTGCGTGCACCGAGCCAGCCCGGTGAGCCGTAACATGTTATATTTTTCAGAGTCACAGATGTCGAGATAAAACGAGAATGAGTTGAGTGACACGCACCTGCCACCAGGAGCTGTGCAGGTCGGCAAACATCAGTTCAATGACATCCCCCGCATGAATGCTTAGTGGGGGCCCGCAGTGGGGACAGGGGACGCCACTGTAGTCTCTGATCACAACCATCCTGGGTAGACCTGGCAGACAGGGGACACAAGTTTATTCACCCACAATTTTAAGGCATTTAAAGACATATGAAAAGGAAAACAGAGTGCTGCCAGAGTAGATGTATCATGTGCACATACATGCATTTATCTTTCCTGTTTGGTAGCAGCTGACACCATGTATGCAGCAAAGACATTTCACAAAGAAAGTATAATAATAAGGCATTGATGTAATCTGGGAAAATAAAAAGAGGATTTTGAGTCACAAAGAAAGTGTTAATTTGCTTGGACTATGTCTGCAAGGGAAAGCTCTTATTTTAAGTATTTAACACATGCATATACATGGGCAATACATTTTGTTTTTAAGACAGGCTTATATCCTTCTGAATGAGATACAGGGTACCACAGTATTGTTTACATCAATATTGTTTTTGTTGATTTGATCTCTACTTGATCTCTATGTTGATGCCCCGCCACTGTGTGCTCTTTGCTTGTGGCAGCTTTGAGCTGAAAATGTGACTTCTTAGTCAGTACTTTCAAACATGAAATTAGCAGTAATTGTTTAATTCTAAAAACCTGGTATCAAAAAAGTGGCAAAGTGTCAAAAATGTTAAAATCCTTCAATTGATATGACATATTATGGTACGATACGATATGATACGATATGATACGAAAAGACAAAATAAGTTTAAGATAAGATACGATAGATACAGAATGATAAAACATGATGTGATGCAATAAGTTGCAATAACAGGTGCAAAAAGATATGACATGATAAGATAATATAAAAAAGGATAAGATGAAGAAGAGAAGAAATGAGAGATACAATACAATACAATATTATACAATATGATTCAGAAAAATAAGGAAAAATACAGGACCATGTGATACAATACTGTACTACATGACATGATATAGTATGATAAGAAATGTTTCAACTACATAACATTACACAACACAATATTACATGACACAGTATGATACAACACAACAACATGATACAATACGGTATGATCCAACCCGATACGACATAATAAAGTATGTTAAATTTCTTCATGTAACAATAAGAGACAACGCAAGGCAATGAAATAAATATTGCGTTACAATATGTTGTGTTACAATATGTTGCGTTACGATATGTTGTGTTACGTTATGTTGCGTTACGATATGTTGTGTTACGATATGTTGTGTTATGATATGTTGCATTACATTGCATTGCCTGACATTACTTTATTTAACATTTTGATATGGTAGGTTGGCTTCCGTTCTGTTTCACTGCATTGTGTTACATTGTGTTATGTTGCATTTCTTTAGGTTGTGTTACATTATGTCGCATTCTGTTATGTTGCACTACATTATGTTGTGTTGCATTGTGTTACATTGTGTTGTGTTACAGTGTGTTACGTTGCATAAGTTGCGTTACATTATATTGCATTACATTTGTTACATTGATTACGTTTAATTGCATTGTTTCGTTGCATTACATTAGGTTGCACTTGATGCGTTTCATTGCATTGCGTCACACTGCATGGCGTTACATCGCATTGCATTATGTTGTATTACGTTGTGTTGTGTTTTATGTTGTGTTTTGTTACGTTGCATTATATTAGGGTTGCACTTGATGCGTTACATTGCATTGCGTTACATTGCATTCAATTATGTTGCATTACGATATGTTGTGTTTCATTGCATTGTTTCGTTGCATTATTTCTTGTTGCATTACATTTCGTTGAATTACATTACGTTGCACTTGATGTGTAGGTTATATTGCGTCTCATCGCATTCCATTATATTGCATTCCGTTTACGTTACGTAACGTGATATGAAATGTGGCATGCAATATCAAATAATATCTGATAAATCTTTTCTGCAATATCTTTTGTGAAAGTAGTGTTAATCTGTCGACTAAAACTATGACTAAAAATGTTTGTCAACCTTTTATCCATGAGAAAGACAAGACTAAGACTAGCCAAAAATAAATCTTTGATGACTAAAACGAGACGAAATTGTAATTTACTTTTGTTCGGACACTCAAAAGCCATGATATTTCTCCGCAGTGGGTAAATCTGTCAAAATACCCGCCCTCTTTTAACTTCTTGTTGTCGCTGTCCACCATCCCTGTAATGTAATAATATTTTATTCTACTGTGAACTTCTTCTTTGGCTGAATAACTTCAACTCATGGTACCCTGTTATCATAAGCACCATCTTGAGGTGTCATCAAGAAGTGATAATATGAGCTTAAGTTACAGAAATATTCTGTATTTGTGATTCTGTGCTAGTTTGACATGAATTAGGATGATGAAAAGTTGCTGTACTGATTTTTGTCTCGCCCTGAATGCTTGCAGCATTTACATAAATAAAGAAAAACCCCGATGGTTACTGTCCTAAAGGTTTAAGCACATTTGATTCCTACCACTTAGATAAATGTGGAAATGCTGCTAACACTTTTTATTATTGAGGTTTAAACCATCTGAAATGATCTATCCTAAAAAAGCAGCAATTGACTCTCATAGGAAATTCATCTCTTCGATTCCTGTACGGAGCAGCTCCAATCTTTCCTCAGCGTGCCAGACAAACACAGCCACGAGCATCCAGCTAAGGCAAAGACTAAACACCCCTGCCAACTTAAGAGACACAGCCACTTACTCTCCCCTGACTCACACATCCAGCCCCCCTCAGACAAGTCTCCCCCTCCGGCCATGTCTCCCCCGCAAAACCAGCCCGCAGGATGCCATTAGCTGACGGTGACCTCAGATGAATGAAATATTTCAAATTCATGTTTTTAATAAGAGCAATAAGCATGGATGTCTTTTTCATAAAGCCCTTTATGGAAATTGATTTATCACAAAGGCAAAGCTGAGCGGTTGAAGCCGAGGCATATAGACTGCTGGAAGTGCTTTTCTGCCAGCAGAAAATTTCTCCTGCCGCGGTCCTCATAATGATTCCACCCACTCCAATTCATCTCAATGCTGTCTTGGGTCTCAGCGCCACAGCATGCGGTGAGAAAAGGGCTTTTTTATGCTTTGGTTAAGGATTCCTTTCCTTCCTATTATCCGTTGCTATTCTTACTCAAATTTATTTGTTAAGAGGAAACTTTTGCTGCTCATTTCCTTCTTCTCAAGCCTGTGTATGAGCAGCAGAGATCCCTGTCAGTGCTCTTCTATGGAAACATCTTGAGGGTATTTCAAAAGGAAAAAAGAAGAGTTGAGTAATATTTGATCAAAAAATGTGAGGGGGATACTACGCTAGCATCTGAGGGTTTGCTTTAAAGCCGCATCTATCTCCTCCAGGTTTCACTCTGGCCTCTGACTAACCGAATCCTTTTCATCCTCTCAGTGTTTCTGTTTTGTTACAGAAACAAGATGAAAGCAGCTTAAGAGGGACCACGCAAAGCCCTCAGTAGGTTCACAGAAGGGGCAAAGTGGTCAAGCCATACTGACCTGGGTCTGCTGGTGCTGTACTTTCCTGTGGACAGAGAGAAGAGGAGAGTAAGAGCAGGAGCAAAAAATAAAATGCGGAGGGAGGAAAGAATCATAAGGCAATCATTTGTTGTACTACTCATTGTGCTGGTTCACTCTGACCTTATAAATGACTCAGACTTTTCATTCAGTTTATCTCTGAGCTTTTTATTCTGTGGGGGGTTTTTGTCCAAACATTTTAAAGTACGCAAGAGGAAAAACTCATAAATCTTAGGAGCTTTGTTCCTTAACCCCTTTAAGGGAAATAAAACCAAAGAATAAAAAGAAACTACATTTTCACTTTGTCCACCTGGGGATCTATTAAGCTACATTTGAATCTACTGTCCCAAACAACTTCACAAGAATGGCACACCTTGAATTTCTTGCTATTGTTGCAATCTGAGAAGACTATTTTCTACACACATGAAAAGACTTAAATAAAGCTGTACGTGCACCAGAAAAATCAGAATGAAGATTTAGTGTTCCTTCGAAGTTAATTGATATTAATAATTTATTTTTAAAGATCAAGTAGGTCAAAGTCATGTTCAAGTAAGAGTTTCTGTTAGCCAGTATTTACCAGTCTTAGGTCGGTTTCACAGGCAGATGTCCGGCATACAAAACATTAAAAACCTAAATGTCTGGCTGAAAAATATGCCAATTACCATATAAGTGAATAGTGAATAATTACTTATTTATTTTGTAACCTAGTTTTACATATTTATACTGTCTCAGTCTTGGGTCAGGTTTTGAAAATCAAAAAGTGCCTGGTTTAGGCTTAAGCTTTATAATTAAGCTGTACCACAGTGTTTCTGTTTTTGTTTTATTGCTGTTAGTACAGATTATTGGACACAAATGTCCATTAGTTGTTCTAAATGGCAAAAATTCTTGAGGACTGCCAGTTATTTTTGCCAGTGACGAAAAAGCTAGTCCAACCGCTAGTCTTCTAGAAACTCCAACCAATGAAAAAGATCAGATCGTTCTGGCCAGGTAAACATGGTGACTCAAAACTGACCGATCATAAATATCCTGCTGCTCTGTGGGTGGGACACAATGACTGTAAAATACATGGACAACAAATCTCCATCTCCTTTCATTGCACAAGAATGAAGCAGAAATTCCCCTTCAACAGGTCCTAATATATTGCAGTAGAGACACTGCTGCATTTGTCCTCAGAGCTGTCAGTCAAGGTCATGGTGCCCCCATTTTTAAGATGACATAACTAATAAAATATAAATTTCCTATAAAAATTAACACTTGGTCATAAATCAGCAAGATAAGAACTAAAATTAAAGACAAAAATCAAGTTTGAGATAAAAGAAATAGTTAGCATGTATTTTGTGGGGCTGTTAGTGTTAACTAATTTATGATGGGCACAAAATCAGAACAGAATTTGTTACTTCTTCTTACTTAGCAGGTTATTTCGTCACTTAAGTTCCTGTGACATAATGGAGCAGCAGCTGGCTGATACTCAACTGAGCATCTTCCTGATCCCACAGTGATGGAAAACAAGACACTGTTGAGCCTTTGAATTCTCATTTCAGTTTAAAGAACTTACAAAAAGCTCAGTAGACAACTCAAAGGTCATCTGAACCTTGTATAAACCAACATTTTCCTTTTTTACTGTTCCTTTTTCTTATTAAAAAGTTATTTTTCCATGGGTCGCCCTTTAAAACCAGCGAAAGCCCCAGAGGAGTAACACTACACACATATCACACATTCAGTGTGTCCCAGAGTACTGTTTCCTTCCAGAAATATCCTTCCTTATTTTGCAGAAATGTAGTAAAAAGCGCACACATTAAACAGCATACTATGATATAATCCAGACCGCTGCCTTTCACAGCACTTCCTGCGTTACAAGGATGTGATGACGTTGATGATGTTTGTCTACACGAACCTATCGCGTTGTTTTCTTGCAGGTCACGAGTCGCACTTGTTATTGTTTCATCATGGTCTTTTTCAAACATATGTACGCTCAAATTATGTGGCACACTTAGCGATTTGATTTCACTACTATAAATAGGCTATTTTTTTAATAAATATGCTGTCTCTTTGCAAGTCTTATTTTCATTTTTTGCCTTCTATGGTAGGTCATAAAGGGTTAATTTCGTAAAAGGAAACCTAACCAAATTACCTAGTTTTATTTTTAAATAAACAGGAAGTCAAACACAGGACAAAAATTCAAAAAGACACTTTAGTTTTAAACACCAAATAGTGGAAGTTTAAAACATGTCAAAAAAGGAGATTAATCATGATTAACTATATAACTTTGGAGATTCATTCCAATTAAAATTTGTCAGTGTTTGACAGCCCTAGTTTTAATATATATCTTTTAAGATGATATGCACATCAGACATATAGAGGAGATGGAGGAATAAAATGCCCAGTGTCAGCAGTTGTTACTGTCCTAACAGCAACTTTACTTTACCCCATAATCATTCAGGATAGTTGTTCTATTTCATCATCATTCTAGCCACTAAAGCTAATATTAAGTGTTCTGTTTTCTTTCAGTCATGGTTGTTATGGCTAATTCTTCACATCTTGCTGCCATCATTATTGATGTTATCACCATATCCTGCAAAGTGGGAGATAAGTTCATGGCCACGATAGCCATAAATTTGTTTTTCATACGCTGTTTTGTTGTCTCTCTTGTCCCTCTTTCTGCTACCCCCTCTTCTCCCTTCCTGCTTTGCCCCCACTGTGGGTCAGAGGCAGTCTAGTTCTGCTGAAGGGTCCTGCCCATTAACGGGAAGGGTCTCCTTGCCATTGTAACGATGCTTAATATCACTAGAACTGAGCTCATGGTGATTAGTGTTGGGTCTTTATGATAATTCAAAAAGTATGGTCTCGACTGCCCTCTTTGTAAAGCATCTGGAGATAACTTCAGTTGTGAATTGGTGCTATACAAAGAAAGACTGACAACCTTAAGTAAATTTTTTGTCTGTTTTCATTGATAGAGTTGTGAAAGAGAGAAGTAAATTTTGGGTGTCTAAGTCAAAGAAAAAGAAACCACTCAGTTTTACCTTGGACTTCGGTTTGGCAGGATCTGCAGTCGGGTGAGAGAAAGACACAGTGAGAGGAATACAGTATGAGCGTGCGTGGTGGCTTCCTGACATACAACCTCAACTGTCAACCCCTGCTGGCCCTCATCACGCCTCAGAATGCATAAAGACCACCGCGTGTCTGCTAAGGAGGCTTGTCAAAGACCTGAGCTGTCTGTGTATTCAGAGAGGGTAATGTACCTGAACTGCAGTCTTAAACACTGGTGACAAAGAGCTGAAGCATGACACAGTAGAAGATGCAACACCTGCTAAATACCTGACACTTTAGGTTCATTAAACTGATAAAAAATGTACCAAAATGTGCTGCATTTTCAAGGAAAATTGATTTCTTGAGGGAAAAGTTGAGATATGTAAAGTGGATACTCTAGCCTGAGGGTAGGTCAGAGGGTTACCTCATCCAGAGAGAATAATTCTTCAGGAATCAAACATATTTGCATCATATTTTATAGCATACTACCTATTTGGATTTGACATACAAGATGACAGTCTGGTATGAGTGCTGAGATTTAGAAAAGTTTTTTAATCCCCTAAAATTTCAAGAGGTTTCTCCAGGGAGAAATGAAAGTAAATTTCATGGTAATCTGCCTTTTAGATTTTGATATTTTGTGGGTAATTTTGCCCTGATGGTGGCGCAAGAGAAAAGGTCAGCAAAAACTGGGATATATTCTCTGAGGGGCATAAATATACACAGCATATATCATGGATGAGATGCTTCCTCCTCCAAAGATTATTTGTTACAGACCAAAGTGTAAAAAAAAAAAAAAAAAAAAAAAAGAAGTGAATTGTCAGCATCTTACCTGTTCTCCCACACAGTCCCAGGCGGCCAAGACACTCCTTATGAGCCCCCAGACCGCATTTTAGACACAGATAACCCTGGTTAAAGATGCCCCTGGACACAATAAACCACAGGATGTATTGCATCTGTAACAGCGTCCTTAAGAGAAATACCCTGACATTTTGAATTTCCAGGCTTCTGTCCAAGTCTCAAGATAAGAAAAAATGGCACAAGAAATGTCCTTCAGCTTTTCATAAGCAGAAAATGATGCTGTCTGCTGGAGACCGAGACATTCAACAGAGTATAGTCCTTATTTATTAAAATTAGACACACTCTTATTAGTTGAAACGCTTGAGTCAAAAACATCCTTTCGTATCTGAGATAAACCGACCGAAAACACTGATATAAAATGTCACTGTGTTCCTTTCGTACTGTAGATATGAAGGAGACTGAGAGTGTATTTTCATAAGACGAGAGAAACCCAATCAGTGCAATAACGCATAATGATTTTCAGCCTAGAACAATGTGTGTGCTCAGAGATTAAGTTAACCCTATCACAGATGTGAGGTTGAAAGACACTTAAGATTTTCACATGTGCACGGCACGCATGAAGATTTTCTCTGACAAAAACACCCCATTTTTCATCCTGATTTCATTTTGATTTTTCACTGTTGGCCTTTTTGTAAAATTTCCACGAGAAGTCAGGATAAGCTAATGTTTAAACACGAAGGCAGAACTCAGAAAATTCACCACAAGAGAGTACGTATGGGTGATGACATTAAAGCGTATGTTTGTAAGGGGTTAATCACACATTTTTACTCTTTAGGGTCTCAATCAGATCAAAATAATGACTCAAAAATGAAAGAAGGAGTAAGAATTACCTGAGTAAGAGGTGACAGAAACTACAGGACGTGATTCTTTCAAAGGTATGCATCTTGAACTGGTGGTTGTTGTGGTTGGCTTTCTCTGGTCGGATATTTGATCTGAAGCAAGAAAATAAAACAAATGTGAGAATAAGGCTTAAACTCTGTCATGGATTCACACCAGCATCTGTATATGGCCACTGCAAGCTTGTATCCAAATTCTGATTAAGCACTTTTAGACCCTATATCAGCTCAACTCAGCTTTATTTATAAAGCACCTGTCATACATAAAAACATGCAGAAATTAATACAAAACTGACAACAGATAAAATCTTTCACGACTAAAAGAAGGAATATGTACCAAAATAATAAAAAAATAATAAAATAATTAAACATAAAATGAAATGTAAAAACATCAGATTTAATACAAAATATTCAAAAAGGGATAAAAATAAAAAAATATTCAATAAAATGTAAATTCAAATCAATGAAAGTTTGATGAGAATTCATGTAAAAGCAACTTGAAACTATTTCATGTGGGCGCCTACCCGTCAGGTGAAAATATTTTAAAGCCTACCTACTCATCACCATTTCCTCATAAACATAAACACAAAATCCCAGCCTTTGCTGATAAATACATACAATTTCAGAAATGAACAGTCTGCAAAAAGCACAGAAAAACAAGTGGAGCATGAAACTTCCATGCTGAGACAGTTACTCTTTACCATTTTTACTTTCTAGTTTTGAGCTCCATTTTGTCTTGACTGAGGCAACAGCAGAAAGATTTATCTAGGCTAGTAGGGTGTGGCAAAAGGAAGTTGTACAGGCATTATATAGGTGAAGCTAAGGGTGAGATATGACTGACTGCATACCTGACTGACTTACTGAGCCCTTATTCAAGTGGTCACAGTCTCTGATCATCTGACCAGTCTTTTAACAGTTCCTCAGTCTTACTTTAAATCCTGAGAAAATAGAGATTATATTATTATGTTATTTTATTGTCTTTGTTAGTTGCGATATATCTGACATGTTTATTAATATATTATATATATTATGTTTGAGATGTTATTTTATATATTTTGGATATAAACTTGTCATATAGAGTCATTGTTTCTCTTGGCTTACCTGAAAAGACCTCAAAAAATGTGCCATTCTTTGTAAGCATGTCTAAATGTTGTTTATTGACTGTATTTAACCTTGCTGCACCCCCCTCATAACTTCTACCACTTTGGAGATTACTTTCCTAAGTAGTGTATTCCCTGCTATGGATGGAGATCAAAACTTGGGTATGTGAAGACCCAGTTCTGTATTTTTTCAAAACCAGGGACTCTGTAATGTTACAGCTTATCGACACTTCTATCGAGTCTCTCAGGTTCTGTGATGTAACATTATTTGATCACATCACTGGTATAAAAATGAGGGAGGGGACATAAGCTTAAAGAATATAGGCACTGTGCATCAAATTAAAGCAAATTACTGCAACTTAAAAAAAGACTCATATCACTGGCTTTTGCTAATAATGGGCAATTTTCAATAGAATCTGTTCAGATCAGTGCTGGAAAGTGCTCTCGAACTTTGTACTAAGTCCTCTCAGTTAAAAGTGTAAATCCTGTGTTGAAATCCATGGTGAAATTGTTAGAATAGAAGCTATTAGCAGACAGACGGTTATATCATGAGAAATGTGTTATTTCAGCAATATAAACAAGTATGAAAGATTTTACCTTTTGAACTTTATAGCACTTTATTTAAAATTTAATTTTGTCTTTCAACCAAACAACAGAAAAGTATTGATATTGGTACTGATAAGAACTCAGATCTTTAAGGAGTATCAATAAGGATATCATCATCAATAAAAACTGACAATCTGCATTCCTACCACTGCAAAAGTGAAGTGAAAAACAGATGGTCATTATCCCAGCAGTATGCAGCGCTTAACAAATTTATTAGACCACCACCCAAAGTAAGGTTTATGCCACAGCTGCCCTAAATTAATAGCATTGCTAATTACCAAAATCATTTTTTATGTTTCTACAATGGTTAATACACCAATATGTAGAAGCTCTTTAACCCAAATGATATTTTTAATGCTAAAATATCATTATTATTGTTATCCATGAATTTTCACATTTACTGATTTACAAAAAAAAAAGAAAAAATAGTGCTTGATTAATCTCTGACTTCTCAGAGAATCCCAGTGAGCCGGCTCAAATTTGGGTATGAAAAGGTGAATTTAGTTTGAAATCCCTCATTCCTGTTCAAAATGGTAAAACGTGAAGAGCTCACTGAAAATGAAAGAGTCCACATTAACATTGGTCTCTGAGAGAAATAGGGAAAGACAAAGTGTTCTCACAGTGTGGTCAAGTATGCTTTGGAGTCAATTGCAGAGACTGGTACTTACAAAATGCGCCAAGGAAGAGGCAAGAAATCAAAGTTAACTGAAGCAGATGTCAGACACCTCAAGATTTTAAGTGCTAGAGACAGAAGGAAGAGCACTGCTGAACTTCAAGCAGAGATGAATGCTTCTAGATCAGAGTCTGAGAAAGTCTCCAGAATGACCGTAAACAGACGACTGATGGAACAAGGCTTAAAGGAAAGAATAGCTGCTAACAAGCCATTATTGAGGCCTGCAGACATCCAGAAACACCTCAGATTTGCCAGGGAACACAAACACTGGACTGTTGATGACTGCAAGAAGGTACTCTGGATGGACCAGTCTAAGTTTGAACTCTTCGGTCAGCATCGTCGTGTTTATGTCCACAGAAAAGCCGGAGAACGTTTTGATGCCAGATGCATTGCACCCACAGTGAAACACAGTGGAGATTCCATTATGGTATGGGGTTCCATTTGTGGATACGGCGTGGGCAAATGATTGAAAATGGACGGTATTATGAACAAGAACGTCTACCACAACATCTTAGTGCATCATGGAATCCCTTCTGGACTGAATCTGATGGGTTCATATACCAACAAGACAATGACCCCAAGCATACTTCAAAACTGCGCAGAGACTATTTGACCAAGAAAAAGGAATCTAGAGTACTGGAACTGATGGACTGGCCAAGTCAGATTTGAATCCTATTGAACAAATTTGGGATTTAGTAGATTCAAAGATTCATGGCACAAAAGTTTCATCTAAAGCAAGTCTGTGGGAACAGCTAGAAACTATTTGGAACTCAATAACAAAAGAGACTGTGGAAAAGTACATAAAAACAATGCCAGCAAGAATGCAAGCTGTTATCAAGGCCAAAGGAGGCCATACAAAATATGAAGTTTTTTGGTTATTATGAGTGAAAAAAGGACTATTTAGTTGTTTCAGTTTGATATTTGCCAAATAAATAACAGTAACATTTTTAGTTTTAAACAAGTTTTTGAAAGATTTCTAAAATATGTATGTTTTCTCGTTTTTATGACAGGTAGTCTAATAGAGTTGTTAAGCACTGTAGATTCAGAGCTTTAACAGACAGAGAGTGACGTTTGTCTGCTCTTATATATAATATATATATAATATATATATTATATATATATATATGTAACAAATAGATAAAAGAAACACAGCAACTTGAATACATAATGCAGAAATGCTAGAAAGCTCCTATTTAAGGAATTTTTACAAACATTTATAATATCTTTGATAAAGAGTGCTGATGACTCACCAAAGAGTTGTGTTTTCTCTTCTTATGATGATAACAAACACCAGATCTGGGTCTATATACTGTTAAAAACACTATTTAAAAAGTAAATTTTCAGGCAAAAAAGTGGAATTAACTTCAATGGGTGTGCTTGGATCCTTTACTCATGCAAAACAAAAGCTTTCATGGTCAGCTTCCATCCATCCTTTCCAAGCATATCAGATATTCCATCATCTTTAGTAAACACTGAGGTGAGCCACCTCTGCTAATGCTAACCCCCACACTAAGGATTACTTCTTCATATCTGGATGCCCAAAATAGATGTTAATCTGTATAAGTTTAAGTTTAATTAAGATTTTTCCCTTGGTGCAAAGGTGGGAAACTGGTGGCCCCCTCCTCATCCAGTGCAGCACACATGTCAGTTTCATAATCAATCTCTTGTAAACATGAAGAAAACATGACAAGAATTTCTGACGGCACTGCTAATACATCACAATGCAAAAAGTCCAAATGCATTAGAGCCTAAAGTATAATAAACTCTGATTACTGGTATATGTCTGATTTCTTGCAAGACTTTGACATTTTAATTGGCTGTGATTGTTTCTGTAAAACTCTGTTTATGAAGCATGGCTTAATGCCTTCAAAAACAGATATACAATAAAAATACTTTAACAACTAGCAAATACTCATTGAAAAAGTTGTGTAAATTGGATTAATTTTGTTGTTTATCTCATTTGATTAAGCATTACTATTTGCGTTGCATTAGTTTGTGTGTAGTCATCTACAGCAGGAACATTTTCTTCCATGTAGTCACCAAACAAGCATCCTTAATGATTCCTTTCCCAACAGATGAAAACGTCTTTGTCATGGCAAAAACGACCTGCAATCCATTTGCCTGACTGCCTGAACTGAAAGCATTTCCTTGTTGAATATGTACGTGTAAATGAAAAGGACTTGAATGCATCCAAATGAATCTAAATTGAAGCTGCATGTGTTCACACGTAAGAGAGTAAACATGCATACCAGAAAAAACATAAGCAGCTTTTTTGTAACACTAACAAAGAATGACAGGAAAAACACCTTTTTTTGTATTGAGCCCAACATCCAGAAGCCACTTAAACTGAGAGCTCCCATAAGTGAGTCCTTCATCAGGAGCCCACATCCTCTTTACAGGTACAATTTTCACTTTCTGAATGGGCCCCTTCTGGTGTCATTACCCAAAGCACAGAGGCACGCCGGGCTGTTTTCAGACACAAACCTTTTACCTGTGGAAAAAACACTTTCAAGGAGGGTGTGAAAAATGGCTGTTTCTTCTTTAAATTTGGAAATTACACATGAGGGTTTGGATTGGTGTCAAGGGCCTGGCTGTCAAGGAGGTTGATGAAGCCATTCTGTTTCTGGGCAATAAATAAGAGTTCTTAATATATCCATGTACTTTTATAGAATTGTTAAAATTTAAAAATCAGACACAACGCCTAGTGCTCAGGTTAAAATTAACATAAAATACTAATCTCAATTATGTCCCAGGACTATACTGACAAGTGACAAGTGACAAGAGCCAACAGCATGGTTGGCCATGGCATCATCACCTTCAAAAGAGCCAGGCCCTGACAAATAAGCTCTACGTATTAAAATCACTGTCCCGACTAACCTACCACACTGCCCCTCTCTGACCCCATACTGGAGACTGAATAACCACACGAGTCACGACATCCCAGGATATCAAGTGGGAACCTCCCTTTGCAGGTGTTTTGTCCAGTTAATCCAGGATATCTCTAAGAGTCCGGACAGAAAATTAGTGTCTCAGGGGTCACTCCTCTCCATGCTGGCTCATCACCTACCATCAGTGAAAAGACCATTTATAGTAATAGCCACTGAGACTAACATGCATATTGGCTAAAGATATTCTTTAGAATTAAATAGAAATCATCATTTTTATTTATTTTATTTAATTTTGGAGCATTAATATGATTAGTAGGAATCCTATGATAGGATCTGTTAAATGCCACGGCAATAAAAATGGAAGTCACAGACGCTCAGTATTGTTTTTGATAATCAACAACTGCAAGCAAACACCTGCATACTGTCTAAATCACATATATGCATCAGCAACCTTTGGAAAACTGGTTTGATCTAGCCAGTGGTAAGGGTTTCTCAAAACACAATAGGAAAGGATACAACCTGGCCAAACACGATACAACATGAGACGATACGATAAGATACATAACAAAACATTACATTACAACATGATATTAGATGGCAGGACACAACTCTTTACAGAGCTTTACAGTACAGTGCGATGTAATGTGATGCAATCATATACAACACATTAAAAATATCATGTCAGCAACCTTTTAAAAACTGGGAGAAACTGGCCAATGGCAAGTGTTTCGCAAAATATGATACAGGACAGGATTGGATACAACACAATACAATACGATACAATACAATGGTCTAAAATACCACACGACATGACAAGACAGGACGTAATATAAACAATACAATGCAACACGATGACATATCATACAATATGATGCAACTGAACCGGTAGCAAGAAACCAGAACTTCACTAAGGTTGTCAAGTAGGAACCCTACTTTGTTGGTTTTGAGCTAAGATTCAACACAACTTGACAAGGCGAGACAAGCCAAGCCATAATATGATCAATATGATAGAATACAATAGAACAGAATAGAATAGAATAGAAAAGAATAGAATAGAACAGAATACAATAAGTATGATATGATATGATACGATACGATACGATACGATACGATACAAGGCGGCATGACACACCACTGTATTGTGCGGTACAGCACTGTGCTATGCAAGGCAATGCAGTGATACAATCTAATGCAATACAATATATTACAATACCACATCAGCAACCTTTGGAAAACTGGGTGGAAATGGCCAGAGGCAAGTGTTTCCCAAAATATGATACAGGATAGGATACGATAGGCCTGGGCGATCAGGGCAAAAATCAAAATCACGATTAACTGAACTTCTTACTTTGATTATGATTAATGAATGATTATTCCACCCCCAACCTCCTACTCTGTTATTCTGAAAATACTTGTATAATTTCAAAACAAATAACTGCAAGGAACAGGCACAAACAAACAATGTATTGTTATTTATTAAAACAATTTAAACAAATACATACCAGCTGAATTGAAACTCTTTTTTGGAAAAAATCAAATTTTCCAAGAAAAGTAGAAAATAAATAACTTGTATTTCTTGCTAAAAAAAAAACTGATTTTTATACTGTTGTATAAAAAGTAGAAAATAACTTTACTGCTCACACTGCACAGTTAGCTCTGTGTTTGAGTTTTAGTGGACATGACTAGTACTTCTTCTTCTCTTGGGTTTACAGCAGGCTACATGCCTTGCAACACCTGGCTACCTATCACGTGAGCCAGTAGTTTGTTTTTAAGGGGATTGTACATCAGTAGAGAGAATTACAAGGGAAAAAATGAAATAATTGACACAGCAGGTTTATGTTGGTTAGAGGCTCTTAATGTTGGTTTCTATAATTTTTTGAGTAATTGTGGCAACATTTGGAAAACTGGGTGGAACTGGCCAGTTGCAAGGGTTTCCCAGGATAGGATAAGACAGGACTGGAGAGGATATGATATGATACGATACGATACGATGCGATAGGCAGCAATACAATTAAATACAATGCTATATGCTACAACATGATAAGACACAGCAAGGATTGACGGTTCTCTCCAGTTTCAACCAGATTTTAAATTTTGCCAATATAATTGTGCAATGTTCTACACTTCTGTGTACCACTGATCATTAAAATACTGGAGATTTTATCACTTTCATATTTTGATCAAAATAATTAGATTCAAAACAAAAGATATTGTTTGTCTAGGACATTAAATTCTGTTCCCACTGTATTAACCCAGTATCGGTATCATTTGACTTTAACCAGAATCATATTAAAATTTTCTGGTATTGCAACCGGCTGCACGGAAGTGCACAGGTTAGCGCTGTCACCCCACAGCAAGAAGGTCCCTGGTTCGCTTCCCAGTCAGGGCCTTTCTATGTGGAGTTTGCATGTTCTCCCTTTGAATGCACGGATTCTCTCTGGGTACTCTGACTTCTTCCCACCACCAAAGACATGCGTGTTAGGTTAATTGGTGACTCAGGGATGGGCTCCAGCACCCCTGCGACCCCCCATGGTACAGAATATGGATGGTATTGTGACAACCATGTGTATCGTGTGTTGCCACGCAGCAAACAAACAAAAAAAAAAGACTTTTGATCTATATTGCCCAGCTTAAGCCATTTAGCCATCCAGACACCTAATTGTTTAATCCACACATCAGAAGAGTGCAGTTTTTCTACACTACAATCCAGCACAGTATGAGAGGAGAAAATGTATTCAGGAAGGCCATATCAGGCTGTCAGCATGCAGATCAGGATGCTTCATACATAGCCACCCAAACAAAAACAAAAACGCATTTGCTCAGTCAATCAGAGTGCTATGTCAGAACAACACTGTATTCACCCAAATCAGCATAACAAAGGATGCAGACGGGATATCTGGCAGGGAGAAACCTCCCACTGTTACAAAATAATACAAAAGATACCTCCATAAAGCACTGATTTGAAGAAAACACAGAAGCAGAAAGGCTTCTTTGTAGTTTTTCAGCTCTTTGGCA
Organism: Cheilinus undulatus; assembly: GCF_018320785.1. Taxonomy (NCBI): domain Eukaryota; kingdom Metazoa; phylum Chordata; class Actinopteri; order Labriformes; family Labridae; genus Cheilinus; species Cheilinus undulatus. The sequence goes on along the minus strand of NC_054877.1, from coordinate 12,894,761 downwards.
CAGTTTATGTTTGTGTGGGTGTGTATTTCTCTTTGTGTGTCGGTGTGTTATCATACTGTTGTCAGCAGCATGTGCTTGATTACAGCAAAGGCCTGATCAAACAATGCTCATGAAAGAGTCAACACCTCTCTCGGCCTTGGAATAACATGCATGCAAACAAAGACAAATAAACACCACACTCCAACAGACACACACACGTGCAAATACAAGCAAACAGTTTGTTTTGTTCAGTGACACACACGCTGGTCTTCAGCGCTGATTATCAACGCTGTGGGGTTGGTGTGCGTCTGTACTTACATGGCCATTTCAAACTGGTCCAGCCACTTCTTCTTCAACTCTCTGGTCTTAAAGAAGAGCTCAAAGCCCGTGTGCCCCTGCTGGTGTGTCACATAAAACCCGTAGCACCACTGTGGAGGTCGAGAAGAAGACAACAATCAAGTTGAATCTGTTTGACCATGAAAGCTTGTGCATTTGCATGATGAAACAAATACTGTTATAATGATCTCAACTGATGTTCACGCTTAGTGCTGAATGCTGATGTATAATCACTGCTAGGTGTCTCTTGGCATGTTTTATTTCCATCTGTGCCCTGGATTACCGATGCAAATTTGGGCTTTTGACCTTTATTTTGATAGGACAGCAGAAGAGAGACAGGATATATGGGGAGAGTTAGCAGTGGAAGACATGAACCAAATGTTCATTGAAGACTCTAGCCTCTCTACATGCATGTCTACTCTACTAACTGAGCTAAACCAAGCTCTGTTCAGAGCTGTGTAAATTTGTGAATCTCTACTTATCACTGTTAAGACTTTTACTCATTTTAAACATGGATGTTCATTTGAAAAATGGTAATAAAAATGTACATTTCCTGTTGAATTTAGTCTAAGTAATTTGTAATGATATGCAATTTTCTAAGCATTACCATACAACCTCCTCTACCTCTGAGAACTTCTTTAGTAAACAGCCAAAATGCTGGTCTCTGCTCTGGGTGCTTTTATTGTGAAATGCTGCTTCACATTTATGGAGTTACAAACTTCCAAAGCTCTGCAAACGGACTTAAAAAGCTTCTAATATTTGAAGATTTGAAGCAATAAGGGGATCTTAGAGGATTTTATGTGTTTTGAATATTTTTTTCCATATTCAGAGTGTAGGAATCCTTGCCAGTGCCGCAGGACCAATTTTTAAGATATATTTTTGAGCTTTTTATACTTTTATTTTTAGGAGAGGAGAACAGTGGATATAGTCAGAAAAAGGGAGATGCATGTGGTAAAGGAGCCACAGGCCGGACCTGAATCTGGGCCACCTGCGCACATGGGGAGTGACCCAATCTCATCTGTCCCAGCAGGAAGATTTTTTTGAAAACATTGTGATGAGGATGGTACAGTAGAGCTTAAAATGGTTAATTACAAGACTATAAGAATGCTTTTTCTCTGTAGTCAGATGCATAGATTGTGGCTGCTTTCTTCATTTGATCTTAAAACGGTCTGAAGCGTCAGAATTGTAACTTTCTTTTGATGTATAGAAGGGCTATTCAATTACAAATTCAACTAGGCTGATTTTCAAAATCAAGAAATGTTCAGCACCCAGTAAGCAGCTGGTAATGTCAAATTTTGAACCTATACTAGGGGTGTAACGGTACATAAAAATTTCAGTTTGGTACGTACCTCGGATTTGAAGTCATGGTTCGGTATATTTTCGGTATGGTAGTGAATAAATAAAATTTAATTTTTAAGTTTTTAAATTAAATTGTATTAAAATAAATAGGCTGAATAAATTACATTTAAATTATAAATAATGCGGCGACCTCCTTCTAAAAGTTCTTCAGTGATTCAAAATATTAATAAATAAATATATTATTTATTTACTAGGTTTTTTTAATTGACATATATATCCCTTCTTTAAACACTAGAATTTCCCAGCCAACTTGAATGCATCATCACACAACCGCGTAACTGGCTGGTGAGACTTTTTGTTGATCCTCCTCTTTACAGTGACGTTCTAGTTTCAGTGGAGCGTTTTTAAATGCTTTTATTGGTCTGCTAGACGACATGCTGTCAGCTGCTGAATAACTAAATACTGTTGTATTTTATTGGGCAACAAACTGTTCCTAAACAGGACACTTTTATCTGGGTATATTCAGGCTGTTGCTGTGGTTTGTTGTGGTTGTGTGGTTGCCAGGACATTGTGACAGTGAGCTGCGCTCTGGTTTTCTGTCTGAGTATGAGCTTCGTTCCATACATATTCATTCGGTACACATCTGTACAGTACAGAGAGGCCCGTACAGAATCGGTACGGTACGAATACGTGTACATTTACACCCCTAACCAATACAGATCAATTAATTGAAAAATGCACTTTCTATTCAGTCTTTCTTTTTAATTTGGCAACATGACAAAAGCAAAGCAAAAAGTGAATAAAAACACAACAACAGAGCTGCATTTGAACATAACTTGAGGTAGTAGAAATGTAAATAGAATGAAAAAATAAAATGAAATTCTGTAAATAACAATTTTGGTCACATCTTACCAAGGTACATCTTAAAGTGCATAAAAACTAAATTAGCACAGTTGAAGCTACAGTTGAAAAGGACATGTTTTATACTCGGTATCTTGGAGCTACTTCTGTCAGCATGGCTAGCCATGCTTCAAACCAACGCAGTGCATTGTAGGTAGACTGTTGCTAGGCTAAAGCCGGGCGTGCACTGTGCGATTTTCAGCCAACCATACCACAGTCGTGATAGAATGTCATCTCATACTGTTCGACTTAATCGTTTACAACGCACGACTGTTGCGCACGACCTGAGTGCTCACACTGTGCGACTGAAGTCGGGATGGATTGTGACCGAAACTCGCAGAGTTTCCTTTTTAAAAAGTCTCAGGGTCTGAGGGTGGCGTGTTTCTAGTTATATTCTGTCTCTCTCCCCCTTCTATCTCTCATGCTTTCTCTCCCTCTCCCGCTATCTCTCTCTGTCTCACACACACAAACAGTGCCACCTCTGTATCAGCTTCAGGTCCGCAGGTAGGAATATTTTCTGCTCGTTTATTTACGATTCGTGATTTCAGCCGTTGTCATGGCAATTCAGGACGTTGTCTGACCATTTACAAAGGAAAACAAACCCCTAATGTTGTTTATTCTGCTCGCGTTTCTGCTCTCACTGTTAAGTGTCTGGAATCGTATGACCAAAATATCAAACATGCCAGAAATCCTCCCAGCCAGTCGGGAGCAGGTTCTTTAGGTCGTTGTCGGGCTGCGGTCACCCAGCTCAAGCAGAGTGTTGCATTCATGGTCTGAAATACTGTGGGAATTTATGAAAACTTGTGAAACAGGTTTCTCTCTGCATCTCTGGCATGACCACAGTGTGGGCCACTTGGGGGTTGGTTCTGGGCCACTAATTGAATAGGCCTGATGTATAGAATGATACTTAAACAGCAGTTCATGTAAATAATCATGGTAATGAGGAGAAAACACAGTGATGGCCTTGAGGCAGAGCCTCAGACTTTATAAAGGTTTTGATGATAACAATAACAATGGTAATGTCTATTAAAAAGGGGCAGTGCATAATAATGAAAAGCACTGGTATAGGACATGATAGGGTAAATATGTTAGATTATAGCCACTGGCTAATATGTGGTCCCTGGTAGATGTTGCTGAAAACAACAAAATTTAAACATGTGGAGACAAATAAATTACATATAAATGCAATCTTTTATATAAGTATAAACACACATATGCAATTATAAAATGGCCACAACACATGAATAAATCAAGTAACTTGTTTTCATGCAGTAAAGCCAAAGTAGCAAGTAGTAGAAAGTAGCGTTTGCATTCATTGATTTTGGCTGATTATCGGATATATAATAGACCGATACCGATAATCACATAAATGCCAAATATCAGCATCAATATTCAGTCAGGGTGATAATCGGTCCACCCCAGTAGAAATCTTGAGATTATTCATAATTGAAAAATGGCCTGCTTTTTTTTATAATAATAGTGACAAGCAGAGATAAGCAACTCTACTTGCTGCAAACCTGCACAGACTGTGGCTCCATACTTCATAACTAACACTACTGTAGACTATGAGCTCAGTACTGCAGGGGCAGCTAGCAGGATTGCAAACTCTTTGTGATGAAATCAGACAGCACTGAAAAGCTACACAATTGCACAGAAACAGAGTGTCGTGAACTTTGCTGAACTCAGAAAAATCATCACACAGAGAGACAGTTTGAACCTTTTTTTTTCCCTCTAGGGACCCTTTAAACCAACTGCTTATACACTTAAACTTGTACACGCAAACACTGGTGCAACTTCCATCCCAAATTTACTAGCATCATCAAAATTTTAACTAACCCTCCCTAGCATAGCTTTAACAGCTTTGGAGGACTATGTGAAAAATATATGAATCATTTTCTTGTTTTGATAAATTGGTGCCTATTATCTAGTACTACTGCAGCCCTTAACTCTTAATGTGCATCTGGGGAACAATTTTCAATCAATTTCCAACGCTGTCGCCTTTGAACCCTAATCCATTCCAGATTGTTTTGTGATTCTAAAAACAGGGAAACTTGTAGGGTTTACCCGTCAGTGATTGGCCAAGCCTGCAAAGTCCTGAGTGTTTTAGAGCTCTGCTGAGTGTTAAATCATTGATGACTGTGTGGGTGCTCAGTGGCTCCACATTCACACTCTGAAGTTTCATTTAGCAGAAAATGATATATGGCTATAAGCAGCCTTGGAGGACTGCACACATTCATCACCTGGTATTAGCATCTCTGTCCGACAGCACCAGTGTTTGTGTGTTTATGGGTGGATGTAGGTAAACAGCATGTGGATATCTGTGAATATCTGGTGTGGATTCTCCTATTAACCGCATAACTGTGCCAATAAATGTTATGTACAAGACTGTTACTTTGGATATATTATTAAAGACAGCACTAACACACAAATAATCCTAAAAAAGCATCAAAAATGAACATTTTCATGACACAAACACATCCACAGTGGAGTAAATGAGGTTGATAATGGAGTCCCTTTGATGGGAGAAAAAACTCACACAACCATTCCATTCTGGCAAGCTGTCAGTTTTACATTAGCAATCAGCATCGGAGTGAGAAGACACCATCTGTGAGCATACATCAACAAGACATCAACAAGTCCCCTCCACTACAGTACGGCTGCAGACGTTCCCACAAGGCGAAAAAAACATGTTAAAACTGAGCAGGGTGATAAAAGGGGAAAGCCTTGCATGTTTCTATATCAGGATTTTATAGAAACAGCAATAAACTTGCTCCAAAAAAAGAAGAGGATATCATCGTAGATTAGTCTTATTAGGCAGATGACATTTATATAAGCAATAAAATCTGCAGCCAAACAGACAGCAACATACCGCTGTGTGGTTTATTAGTCTGAGCGGCAAACATTGGAAAGCTTATTACAAATGTGAGGAAGATACAAACACAGAGCCAATATTTGATGCAAAGCAAAGAGCAGAAATACTAATAAAGAGGAGAAGCTTCTTTTTATTCAGACACAGTGAGGTATATTGAGCAGACTGACCTTTTTGCACTCTCTGTCTGAGGTGGGGTTGTTGGTGATTTTGAAGTAGTTGAGGTCGAGTACGTCCTTCATCTCATAGTTGTCTCCTCGTCGCTTGCAGACAATGACAGCCACATCAAATAAAAAGATATGTCTGTAAAGAGATGAAGGAATGTTTTATGCTCATATTTTCGTACTGAATAGAACAAAGTCTAATTTCAAAAAAGTTAATTTAAAAAGATGCAGTGATTTGAAAATCCTTTTCAACCTTTATTTATCTGAATACAGAACAAAGACAAGATGTTCAAACTGATAAACATGGCTGTTTTATATGATCTAAATTTGATGCCTAAGGCTGCAACTCTTTCATAAAAGTTGGGATAGGAGCAATAAAGGTCTGGGAGAGTTGTGGAATGCTTCTGGAACATTCTCAGGTACATTAGAAACAGGTGGTACTACCATGATTGGGTATAAAAGAAGCAAACCTTAAAAGTGCAGTCCTTTTAAATTAACACAGTATGCCTCTGCATCTACAAATGCTGTTAAGCAAAGTAAAAGCCAAAAATCGACAACATTAGAAGCGCATCTAACTACTGTGGGCCTGAGGTCATCTGAGATGGACTGGCCTAACGTGAAAAAGTGTGCCATGGCCTGCAAGTCCACGTTTCAAATTTTTGGAAATAGTGGCTATCCAGTCCTCTAGGCTAAAGAGAAAAAGGACCAACCCAGAGTTTAATCAAGTGCAAAGTTCAAAAGCCAGCGTCTGTGATAGTGTTGAGGTGTTTAAGTGCCCATGGAATGGGTAACTTCCACATCTTTGAAGGCGCCATCGATACAGAGAGGTACATACAGGGTTTGGAGCAACATATGCTTCCATCCAGATGATGTCTTTCACAGGGATGTTCCTGCTTATTGCAGAAAGAAAATGCCAAGCCACATTCTGCACAAGTCACAACAACATGGCTTCACAGTAAAAGAGTGTGAGTACTAGATTGGCCTGCATGCAGCCCAGACCTGTCTCCTATTAAAAATGTGACACATCATGAGGCACAAAATAAAAAAGGAACCCCGCACTGTTGAGAAACCTCATATTTACATCAAGAAAGACTAAGAAAGAATTCCACTTTCAGTACATCAACAATTAGTGTCTTCAGTACCAAGATGCTAACAGTGTTGTTAGAAGAAAGGTGATGTGACCAAGCAGTAAACATGCTCCTGTCTCAACTTTTTTGAAAGGTGCTGCAGGCTTCAAATTCAAATGTGTGCATAATAATTTTTTAATTACTTTAAGCATAAAATATCTTGTATATGTGCTGTATTAAATTCAATATAGGTTGAAATCATTTCCAAATCACTGTATTCTATCTTTAAATCACATTTACATAATGTGCCAAGTTTTTTGTGTCAATTCTCTTAAGGATTTTGTTGGATTATACACATCCGTTCTGTGTGTCTAAGCAAGTTCTCAGTTTGCTCAACAGCAATATTTAAAATAAATTATTTACAGTATATGCTTCATGTTGCTTATATGCTCTTATATGGAAATGTTTTGCACAGGTATGTTTAACTAGAGCAATCTACATCAGATATTTAAATGTCTGGTTTTTCCTGTCAATCTTTATTTCCCTTCCAGGCGTTAAAGTAGAGGTGTGTTAACCTGTCCTGTTTCCTCTTGTCAAGACTGGAAACCATGCGCACTTCTCCGTCTCCTTTTGGTCGACCAAAGCTGATGAGAGGCTGATTCTGAAAGTGAAAGAAAAAAGCACGGAAATGAGAAAGGGTATCTAATTTTTGGATAAGTTTTGTGACACCGCAACATTTAGTGTTAATATCGTCTCATGTAGTGCCGGACAGTTAATTTTGGCTATGATTGTATCTTCCAGTGATCATAAAAACAAGACATTCAAAACTAAACCATAATTGTTCCACATGCTGTGTTATATTTGTTTTGTCATGTGTGCTAATTGGAGTGCACCCGCTCTCCCTCTCCTCACAGCACAGGTGTGTGCCTGCAGTGTCACACCTGAATGCACTAAATGCTCATATTTTTAATTAACAGAACTAGTTCAGTTTACACATCATGGGTGAAAACTGGGCAAAGTTCACTCTGAAGCCACCATTGTTTTCATGCATTGCAAGGTTTTTGCATCTTTTAAAACACACATTTTTAATGTAAACATGATCATTCCTTAAGAATGTGTTTGTAACGTCAATACAACTGTTTAACTGAGACAGGATAATAACTTAAACCACCTCTGTACTGGTATGAAAAATAGAAAGTAAAATGACAAGTGATTAATATGTCCATTCTAACGACAGGCATTAAATTTAATTCAGTTATGCAAACAACTCTTCAGCCTCTTCTGTATGAAATTGGTAATTGTGAAACTTATAGTCAATTTTAAAAATAAAAATGGGAACTATTTAATGGTTTGGTGAACTCAGTTTAAAATGTTAAACTGTGAATCATCAGTGTGAACAGACCAATGCAAAATAGCACATAATTTAAAGGAGCCGTGGTCGTCCTGTCAATCGAGACAGGATCAAACCGGTATAAGGTCAGCTGATAAGACACGTCGCAGCAATGTAAGAACATGCAGAAAAAAATCTTGAGGAGACAGTCTGAACCTATTTGGCGTCATCCACAATCATGTTCGATAATCATGATCTTGATATAGATCATAATCAAGCTCTAATCTTAGGTACTGTGAGAAGAGAATGAGTTAAAAGGATATACAGTTGTTTTCATGAGTTCTGGGCACATAGGATGCTAAGGATCCATCACAATGTGCCATGACCTGGCGCTGGAAAAGGGTGGGTGACAAGGCCACAGTCCATCTCAACACGTTGACACACGTGTGTCACTCGGACGATGTCAAGCTCAATGGCATCTCTTTTTTCCTCCACAGCATAACCAGGGGCTTCTTGCAAACTTACTACCTGCCTGATCAGTACCAGCAGCCCTGCTTACCTGCCACGACTACCCCTTACCTCACCCTAAAGGTGTAGACTTTGTTGTTTTTTTTTAACAAATTACTTTCCCATGCCCCTGGTCATATACAAGGACATCCAGAACTTGACCTGGGTTCTGTCAATCCTCCTGAGGTGGGCTTACCTGCCATCACACGCCTTACTTCAGCCTCAATTTTTGGCCCAGCATGCCTAGAAATTCTGCACAGTAGTGTACCTTTGAAAAATGGCTTGAATTGAGATATACAGAGGATAAACAAAGTGGCCGTATATAGCAGCAGTTACCACTGTCACATCAGAGCTAGAAAGCCAGTTTTTTGTATCTCAGTCTGGCCATCAATTAAAAGGAAATACAAGTTAAAATAAACATGTGAATCAGGACATTTTTTGTATTGCTGAAGACAATTTCATGGCAACTTATCATCTCACACACCAACATTTTAAATTTAAAACAACACTTTTTTCTAGTGTAAAGCATGTTTTTCGTGTTTTTTACTTAGAATTCAAGTCATTTTTCATCTAGATCAGTGGGTTCGATCTTGTGGTATATTCTTATTCTTTTATGTGCTGTATTGGGCTGGTCATGCCTCACAACAAGAATCTTTCTTGTTCAAATCCTGTGAGACAGGGCCTTTCTGTGGTTAAGTTTGCATGTTCTCTCCTCTTTTCCTCTTCCTTTCTCTCTGGAGACTCCGGAGGGTCCAAAGACATGCTTGTTAGGTTAATTGGTGACTCTAAATCGTCAATAGGTGTGAATGTTAGTGTGCCTGGTTGTTTTCTCTATATGCCAGACTTGTGTGTAGTCCAAGGTGTTCCAATCCTCTTGTCTAATGACAGTTGGGATTGGTTCACGTCCCTAGAGACCCCAAACGGGACAAGCAGTATAGCTAATGGATGGATGGAGAGATATTGATATACTTTTTCAGTTATCTTATATCTCTTTCTTTTCTGATCCTCTCTTTTTAAAACCGTGTGCCTTATTTTTGTGTCACATTTCTTCCAATGCTCTTCTTCTATAAGGCACTCTATGTATGAATGGTGCTTAGAAATCCACTTGCCTTACCTCGCCTTTTGGTAATATTGAGCCAAATCCAACGTCTCTTAATTAAAAGCAAAAAATAAACAAGAAACAAACAGACCAGAAGTAGAGAAAGCCCCACGTCTGGTCCAAAAGACGTTATTGGCTGTAACATTAATTTCAAATCTGAGCGTCTACCAAAAAAAGAAAAGCACATCTTGTCCTGATACTTTGCTCTCTTACAAAGTTTGCTCTAACCCCTGCTGACAGCTTTAGAAAAAGATTTTTTGGTTTACCAGGTTTTCAATGGACCTCTGGTACTGGTCGATCTCCCTCAGAGTCTCATTATCTCTCTTCACCTCGTTGACGTACTGAGCCAGGTCCTGGGTTGCACAGACACAGACAACCAACACATATTTCATTAGTTTAGTTCAGCCTGAAGGTACTGACGTCAGTCATATAGTCTGGTACGTTCATGTGTAAAACCCAGTAGGAAAACAGCACTGGTCATATTTTGTGCTGCTGGAACTGTTGCAAAAAGTAAGGTCAAATTGTTAAAACAGCTCATGTGACTGGTATCTCAAAATGACTTTTGAGCATTGTCGCCAAGACAACTGATTATAAGCAACTTAAGGCTTGATTTTTATTTGTAAAGTCACATATTAGTCACTTATCTGCCCGCCTTTCATCCTGTTTCTCTCCCAGCTTTCTCCAACGTTCCCCTTATTACGACCCCTTACCCCTAAAGCCCCTGATACACAAGCACAAAGAGGTGAGAAGCAAGACAGTGGTTGTCAACAAAATTGCAGGATTTCTGGACTGTCTTCAGCTAATGATTACTTGGCAAACAATGTCTAAAAATAAGCAGGCAGAATACGGGAAAAGGTGCTATACAGAGTGGGAGAAAGATGTGTTAAAAGAATGTATCCAACCATAAACAGTGGCAGATTTAGCAATTTTAGGGTCCTAGGCGAACACAAGCAAGGGGCCCTCCACACCCATTGCTCTCCCCCCTTTTATTGATCAAAGGAAGTCCTAATTGTAACTTGATGTAAAAGGAACCCAAACAGCTGTTTAGCAATGATTTTTGTAAAGAAATGTCTAGATATCTTTTAAATGTCTATTTGGAGACTCTAAATAGACATCTAGTAGCCAAATGTTATCAGAGCTGTGAGATAATAAATGTAAATGGTTTTAAGCCACTGTCATACGACCAAGTTTATTTATTATTTCACACTTTTTTAATGATTGTGCTTTTACCCCTTAAATTCCAAGCCCCAAGACCAGTGCTTGAAAAAAGGCTTATGTGTTCACAGGGCCCCTAGTAATCCATCCTAATAGTAAAGTTCGGCATAGCCCTTAAGTGAGACATGAGTCAAAGGCACGGTGCAGATTTTGTAAGTGTGAAAATGTGCACATCATGTGGACTAATTAACTGATAAAAAAAAAAAAAACATCCAAAATACACACAACACAATACTCATCTAACTTGATCTTCTTTTGTTGACTTTGATAGAAGCTTGAAAAGTATAAAGGAGCTTTTTTCAGATTTTTTAAAAAGACGGGGAAACAGCTAGCCAAGCACTTAAAAGTGCACTTCTACATTCACAATGGAAGTGGTCCCAGGATGTGCATGGACTCTAATGTTGCTTCCAGCTCACATGAGCATCCTGGGACCGCCTCAAGCGTGAACATGGAAGTGTACTTTTAAGTGCATTTCTCCCTCATTTTAAGGCATTTATGAGTGAAAACAAAATGTTGGTTTTCTCTTTAGGAAATAACAGTGTAGATGGGTGGAGCTGGATAGCATGTAAGACTCACTTTCATGGCATCAAGAGCGATCTTCAGGTTAGTCTTGTCAGCAGCATCGTGAGTGTGTTTGACGAGCTCCTGTAGAAAGATGTCAGATAGGAATGAGAGACAAGTTCAAACAGGAAACACACATGCAAGCTAACATATCTACCACTACTCACTGAATAATTGATTCATTAATTTATATCTACTAGAGTGGTGTCCTAGATCCTTTTTAAACAGAAATTGTTAAAGGAGAAGACTCTATGGACGCAGCGGTTTTCTGTTGTGGTTTTCCCCTTCTTCTCATCTGGCTACGATTTTTTTAATTTTATCATTATTATTCTTAACATTTTCAGGATGTTCAAATAAACAATTAAATTGAATAATAATAAGCAATAATGGTATATTCATCAAAGGTAGGCTTAGCACGAGCTACCTGTGGGTGGTATATACAGTACTCCTGTAGATTTCCGCCTTATTTCAAGAACAACAGGGATCTATTTGAGATGGCAGGCAAAAAAAAAGAAAATACAGTACTCACAATCTCAGAGTGAAACATCAATGAAGGATTTATAGGAGGAGCTAAAACTTCCAAGAAGAGTGTAGCCCACTAGCCAGCCAACAAGGGGCATAAAAATAAGTTATTGTACTATTAAAAGTTTTAAATGTTGTTAAATCCCTCTCAAATAACCAAATAGTTGTATAAAAAATAAATGTATTTATTGTTGTTGCATTCCTGTTCAGGACTGACAGTCACATTAGGTCTTAGCCTTTAGCGGTCCACGATCCTGCAGGCATGATTTCATCATGTGCTACTTTTGTCACAGGACAGCATTAAAACAAAGCCACATTCTGCATTGCAATCACTTTGTGTGGAAAGCATGATCTTAAAGTTTTTGTTTGAACTCCATAGGCCAAGAAAAACATAAAACATGATCATTTTAATTTGATATAAAAATTCATGTTATACATGTAGGACAGTGGACCATGCTGTACAGGACACTGGTATTTTGTCATAATTTCAGCATATTGTAATATCTTTTTTAAAATGACAATATATTGTTTTACATAATGATTTTTAAAAATCCATTTTGTGGGATGGTGTGTTTTTGGAGAGCCTTTACATAATACAGTAAATTAAACTTTAAAAAACATAGTTTTCTTTTTATAAAGTTGAGATATTGCTGAAAAAGATGAGCATGGTATACATTTTATGAGTGGTTTATTTTTTCAAAAGAAAATTAACAAAATGGCAAAATAGCCAGTTGACCTCTAACGGTTAAGCTTGTTCTAAGTTTTTAGTTCTTTAGTAAACAAAGCAAAAAGACTGAAAATGACCTCTGTTTCACTTCTGCTCTCACCAACATAGAGACGTTTATTTTATCAACATTTCAGTGAGGTACAGTGAAATCTATCAGTAGTCCTCTGTGGAAATCCCTGACTTCATTGATCTTGAAACAGGAGTTCAACTACAAGAAGTACATGACTCAAACAATCTTATACCAATCCAGACTGAGTCACTTCAGCAGCAGATATAATTACATCCAGTAAAATAATATAATTTATAGTTTGTTTTCCTTAGTATAACACTAGTTTGATGACTTTACCGAGTTAGAATCATGTGCAATTAGCAGCATCATATGTAGGTTTGTCTGCTGTACGACACATGGACTTACGCTTGATTCTGGCCAGATGCTGCTTGCTAATTAAAAGCTGCAAATACTACTTTTGCAGCACAACATGTGTTGTGTTGTAGAAATGACACAAACAGGATTTAATCATAACATTATGTATATGTTATGTCAGTTATATCTGCCAGTTAACCAATTATTATTTTGTTTAAATATTATCATAAATGGAGGCATTAATTATTCACGTGCAGGAGTGCTTCTTTCCCGAGCTGAATTCACTCTGCCGTCATCCTTGTTCATCACTTCTTCCCCCTTTTAATCCCTTTTCACCCCAGTCCCAAAATGTCTCCTCAGGGGGGACCGCTGAGAACACGTGGGATCGCCACCATTTACCGTGGAGGCCTTTACCCTCCACAGCAATTTAAAACAGCTGTCTAGTCATTGTGCTCGCCTGCCCTGTCAGCTATAGTCTGACCTCTCATTCATACTAACCAGGGGAGAAGGTGTCACACAGTTAGCGGTGAGAGTGGGAGCACTGTGAAAGGCTGCATGTCTGCGAGAGTGCGACGACTGCATGGCAAGTGTGCGTATAAAAGTCAGCTCAAGTAAAGTCTGTTCAGTGATGGGGGGATAACTTGGCAATCTGTTTCACAATCAGGTGACAGACTCTCAATATTAAACATCATCCTCTTAAAACTCTCTATTATAAGAGAAATTCTTCAAATTACTTCTGATCTATTAGAACAGGATGTATAGAAATCATATTTCATTTATTCGATGTGCTTTCTTTAGGAAATGTGAGATATAATGGCTGAATGTGAGAACAAGCAGCTCGTTGAAATAGAAGGTTTTTGTGCAGTATGAATGTGATGTGACTCTTTGAAATGAGCCAAATATGAAGTAAAAATGTGGAGGATGTCGCCCTCATGTGGCCGTTTTTTATACTTTATGAAACCCACCACCCAAGTCAGTCAATACTATTGATAAATTTGAGCAGTGAATTAGCTCACACTTTCAGTAAAGAAATCAAATAACAGTGGCATGTATGTAAAGCTTTTTTGAGTTATCCATGATTTAATGAAACTCTGCTCCTGGTGTCTTGGATGAATTAGTAACCCAGATTTTCTTGCTGAGTTTGTTGATGAAATCATGGTATCTGTAAGATAGTAGAACTGTAATGGCACACAAGATTTTTTGCTCAGTACTGTTTCTGGTTTTGAAGCCAGTTTGATACCTTTTCAGTACAATAAGTGAAAAAGTAAGGCGTAAAACTTTTTTTTTCTGTGTCAAGATCTTGAAAACTTTCAGTTTTCACTTCATCTAAAGTGAAGCATTAATGGCTCAGACACCAAGGGCTGCTGAAGATTATTTCTATTTTTATAGAAAAATAAAATACATGAAAATGAACAGAATCAGGGATACACAAATCATATACATACCACTTAATTTCTCTCTTTTTGCTTTAGTTTTTCTAAGGCTAACCTCACCGTAGGTTAACTGGTGACACTGACTGTAGGTGAGTGTGAGCATGCCTGGTTGTCTGTCTCTATATGTCAGCCCAGCGATTAACTGGTGACCAGTCCAGGGTGTACCTCGTCTCACAGCTGACAGCTGGGGGGGGGGGTGTCCACAATCATCTCACCAATCCCACATTAATAACACACATTGATTAAGGTGTGCCAGCATCTCCTTGCAGCCACAGTGATGTAAAATAAGTCCACCACTGCTCCATGATATCTCATGTCAGAAGAACGTCAGAACGTCAGAAGTCATGCCCACTTTTTTTAATTGATCTCTTGTTTAATTTTCAGTCCATAGGAAGTTCTGTGTTTGAATCATTGACCTCTAAAAGTAGGGCTGTACCCAAACAGGAAGTCAGTAATCCTTAGTTTAAGACAGCAAAATAAATCCATGACATGAAAACTGTTTGAAATGCAATATCCACCTTATTCCTAGCCCCCATGATTCTTTGCATGAAATATGGGCACAATTTCCGGTCCTTTCTATCTGAATGGGACTTCTCATGGAAACAAGATGCTAAATGTGATTTTTTTTTTTTTTGGGGGGGGGTGCTTTTCATGCCTTTACTGGATATAGGAAGGACAGTGGGTAGACTCGGAAACAGGGAAGAGAGTTGGGAGACACATGCGGTAAAGGGCCACAGGCAGGATTCAAACCCTGGCCGCCCGCGTACATGGGTAGCACCTTAAACCACTCGACCATCTGCACGCCTGCTAAATGTCATTATTACAGCAATTTGGACATTAAA
The DNA here is from genome assembly GCF_018320785.1 of Cheilinus undulatus. NCBI lineage: Eukaryota > Metazoa > Chordata > Actinopteri > Labriformes > Labridae > Cheilinus > Cheilinus undulatus. The sequence goes on along the minus strand of NC_054877.1, from coordinate 12,879,547 downwards.
ATACATATTTATATTAGTGTATATATTAATATGTTAAAATATGCCTCTATCGTTAGCAACTGCATTAGAATACATGTATTCAATGTACTTCCATCTTAGCACCGGAGGTTTCGCCCACATTCCAGTTTACAGTAGCGGCCCCTGGAATAAGGTGGATAGAGGAATTTTAAAATCGTGATTAACTACAGAAATTCTGAGATTAACTGTGATTTTCAAATGTTAACAATGTTGCTTTTGATAACCCTAGTTTTTTCCTTTTCCTTATTTGTTTGATCCTGTTTTTGTTTAAGGTGTTTTTGATCTCTCATTCTGTCTGTCCACCTCTGTCATTGTCGTCTTCATTGTCAGTTTAGCTCCAATAATCTGTCAGTACTTCTCTGTGCCATCTGTATATGTAACAAAGTTTCATCCAAATCTGTTGTAAAGTACTGAAGCACTATTCCTGCACATTAAAAACATTAAAAGTTTAAAAGGAACGCATAGATGCATCATTTTATTATTAGCATTGTAACATCATTACCAGTCAATGTCAGCTTTTCTGACAGATGTCATCCATCTGTAAATAATGCAGACACAAACTGATGTCATTAGCAGATCTGCTGTGTACTATAAAGTTAATGCTTATATGAAGCAAAGCTAACAGCTGATTTAGAGAAGAGGTTCATTATTGGGCAGAAGATGCAACCTCTTGGATAAAATCTGACCTGATTTGTGTCGAACAAAGGAAAGATGTTGGCCTTTTGGTTGTGGCATCAGTTATTGGCAAAATTTTCTGTTTAAGTTTTCATTCATCCAGGTCATGGTTATGCAAACCTTCAAGAGGGGCAACAGGGGGGCAAACGATAGGGGAATCCCATTTCTACCCTTACCCCTTCCTCTTAGCCCTTCCCTATTTGTCTTCCTCTTCCCCTTGAAACAGAGTGGTAAGGGTTAGGGGTGAAAACCTTCCTTTAAGAAACGAGACGCCACTTGATTGCTGTTGATCATCACACATTGCCAATAAACAATACTTCATCAGAGGTGACCATAAAGTTGTTCACCTGATGAGAACGCGCAAAACCAAGAGGTAGGGCTAAGATAAGGTCTACGGGGTTGTCAATGGGATTGGCCGCTAAACTAAACTAAACTTATACAACCAGGAAAACCTCAATGAGCTTAAGATTCTCATTTACAACAGTGTCCTGGTATCACCATCAACTTCTGTTTTTACAATCAATGCATTGCTAAACAGAGTACAAATAGAACAAAGCTGCTCTATACAACCAAAAAAGCATCAAATAAAATTTAGTTAAAATCTTGTTGATTTTCATAGATATTAATAACCTAATAACTAAACTTTAGCAGTCTGAAATGTAATTAGTACCTCTAGCAATGCTTATCTATGGTTTGGTGGAAAGTTAAGAAAGTAAAATGTTTTGAACAAACGCTTAACAAAGGGGCAAAGTTGGCCTGGGAGGTAGCTCGTGCTCCATGTGCACAGGCAGCCTGGGCTTGAGTCCAGTCTGTGGCTCTTTCACCACATCATTCCCCACTCTCTCATCTCTGTTTACAGCTCTGGGGATTACTACAGAGTTTTTTTCATGGCTGATTTCAGCAGGTGAGGAGGATAACTGCCTGCAGCTGCTAAACTCAGTGTTGTTAGTCTTCAATTTACTTGTTGACGATGCCAATATGCTTGAAGCCTGTTTTCCTATACTTTTGTAGGAACTTAAGTATGTTTGTGCATCAGTGACTCAACAATGTACGATGTCAGATTTGAAGAACGTTTTTTCAGTACAAATTTTGACCAGTATGCATCTTCTCTGTGCTGATCAAGAGTTCAGTATGAATACATGTACCTCTACACTCCTGTAAGATCAATACTTTTAAAAAAACTTGAGGAAAAATCACTAAAATTCAACCAAACAACATAAAATCAGGGATGTCAAAAATTAACCATAGCCTTCAATCCACATACATGGTTTTAATTTCTGAAATACTGTGTCATTTAACCTCTCTTACCTGCAGAAGCAGGTGATACTTGAGCACCCTCTGCATGGGAACAACCAGCAGGTCTCTCAGTGTAAACTTTCCATTGTTGGCTCTCTTTGAGCATTCCTGGAACAGACACAAAACACATATTCATAACATCATTAGCAGCACTGCATGATTACAAAGATGACACTTAATATGCAACATTATTGAGGGTGCACAACATTTAGTCTGCTGTGTTAAACATTTTGCATTGTATTCATGCAGTATAACTCATCGTAAAATAACGGTGACTAGGTAATATAATTTAAAGTGCAATAAAGTTTCATGTGAAATCTAATTTATGGTTCATAAAATTTAATATGCAATAATAATTATGGTGAATAACATTTGCTGTACAATAAAAATCCATGTAAGGTGCAGTAATATCCAAATATCCCAAAGCACTTGAGACTGCAGTGAATGCATAAGACTTTATATTTTGTATTAACCCTTTTATTTAACTATCGTCTACCAGTTTTATAATTTTGTGCAGGGGCATGAGAGTGTTGATAAATGCATGCTGGAATTGGACACATTTAGTTCTGTTTTATTCACATCCATCCATCCATTATCTACTGTACTTATCCCATTCAGGGTTGTGGGAGGCTGGAGCCAATCCCAGCTGTCATTGGGCAAGAGGCGGGGTACACAGGGCTAATCATGGGCTGACAGAGCTGACAAGCAGAGACAGACAATAGGTTGTGCTAGCACTTGCCCATATGAACAATTTAGAGTCACAAATTAGCCCAACATGTATGTCTTTGGACTGTGGGAGAAAGCCAGAGCACCCAGAAGAGCCCATGCATGGGAAGAATATGCAAACTCTACACAGAAAGGCCTGTCCGATGGGGATTAAAACCAGGAACATCTTGCTGTGAGGCAACTGTACTAACTGCACCACCACCATGTAGCCACTACACTATTCTCTTAAACTATATTCTATCATATCTTTCTTTATAGGTGAACTGTTCTCTATATAAAGAAAATACAAATCAATGTTATGTTTTTGATGGTGATTAATCTGTTTTTGTCTATTAAAAGGAACATGTTTGGCAGGACCAAAACTGTTTCCTGTTCTGTTTTAAAGAGCATCAACAGCCTGTTTAGATTGCATTCAGTAGTCATTTAAATATTCTATGTATTTATTTTATCTAAAATGTTTCACTTTGTAATCTATTTTCACAACTGTATACTGTTTTTTCTTTCTTTATATTTGTTTCTTCATTCATAGGCACAATGACGTTAGGATGTAATGCACAAAATGAACACAAGAGGTTGCTATAACAACAGTGCTCTCCTATAAGTGTCTCACCTCCAGCTTTAGGCGAACGTCCTCTTTCTCTTTGCAAATAATGTCTAAAACAGCAATGGCGAGCTCCACCCGGCTACAGTATATCCCATAAATGAGCAGTCTGTAATTCAGAGTTAAAAACAGTGTGTTAATCTGTGTTTATGTGAGAGTAGAGGGAAAAATACAGAGACTTAAGAGTTACTCATGATGATTAGCAACCATGTGGCTCATGTTAAAGATCATATCAAGTGTTCCTGTGATACAGAGTGTTGCATGACAGTTATAGAAACTACATCATGATATGACTGACTAGGAAATCCGCTCTCTAATATGACCAGAAAGAGTGTGAAAAAGCAGTTGTCAATAGCATTTCATCTTGACTCACTGTGTTTCAGTTTGATTGAGTTTTTTACATAGTTGCAACAGAAATTTAGAACCTTTAAAGTTAAAACAGTAACTCCTACATGCAAACAGCTGAAAATCTGTGTATAAACAGCTTCACAGCCCAAAACGTCCACTATTTATCAGATACACTTCTGTTTCTGTGTTTATGTGGAAAACTGTGAGGGAAAGTACAGGGACATTTTGGGACCTTAACTGAAATGTTCTGTTAAAGTTAAAGTTCATTTAAGAACATGGAGACTTTATTAGATTTCAGTAAGTTGTACAAAAAAAACACACTTAGTTTTTACATTTTGAGAACATTTAGAAACTGATTCGCATGTAGACTGCCATTTTTGAGGAGGCACTCTTGGTAGTGGTGTCAAATGTCCTTTCCTTTATTGCCCTCTTCACTAAAACTGTTCTCAAGTTAAAATTAAAAAGGTTAGAAGCATGATGTTTAAAGGATTTACAGTCTTTCCACTGGTCTTACTATACTCTCGTGAGGCCTGGACCCTGACTGATGGCCATAGCTGCTGGCTGGGCTCCTTTGTGGCCACTTCTCTTCAGCGCATTTTTAGGGTATCATTGGAAAGACCATGATCTAGTATTATCATGCTCAGGATAGCAGTGAAAGAAGGGTTAGCTGCTGGATACAGCAGAAGCAGCTGTGCTTTTACAGGCACCTGGCACGCCTTCCCGGGTCTGATTCAACTCACTGCATACTGGGTGCCCAGGACCCAGTGGGCTGGAACAGACATCCAGGGTGGCCACGTGTCATTGTGGAGGGATCAGCTGGGAGGATACCTGGAGAGGTGGGGCATGGGCCTGGCGCAGAAGCTTAGAGGCCACAGCGATGTGCCAAACCAGCATATGCTCCCAAACCTTAACTGACCTGAAGGATGTCACCTCATAGGAAAATATGTAGGGAAGCAGACCAATGCAATCAATTAACACTACACAGAGTGAATTGCACAACAACTGCAGTCTAGATTTAATTCATCCATCCACACACCCATCCATTATATATAGCTCCTATCAATCTTGGTGATGTCAACAGGTACCGGAGCCAATCCCAGCAGTCATTAGGTGAGAGGTACAATACACCCTGGACTGGTCGCCAGTCAAACACAGGATTACAGTACATATTGACAGACAACCAGTCACATTCGGCCTCATAGCTAAGGGCCCTTTAGAGTGATCTATCAGCCTAATATGCATGTTTCTGGATTGTGGGAGGAAGCTGTAACACCTGGAGAGAACCGATGCAAGTCCAACAGGAATTTGAACTCAGAATCTTTTTGTTGTGATGTGACAGCACCAACCACAACACCACAGCACAAGCCCTGATATATGTTTAAAGTTCAAAGTTCAAAATATGCTTTAACGGCATGTATGGTTAACACCTTTGTTGCCAAAGCAGAGTACATAAACAAAACAAAACAAAACAAAACAAATAATAATAATGACAATCACCATAACACAACTGATAATAATAAAATGTTTACAAAAAACAAAACACAACATTATTGACTATTATAAAACTTATTACTATTTCTAATCTGGTGACATTCAGAAACAAAACGTGCAGCTAGGTGTATATGTGTAGGTTCTTCAGCTAGACACAGTCTCTTTATTACTTCTGCCAAGGAGGTTATGTGATCGGGTGGGTTTGTTAGTTTGCTTGTTAGTTTGTTTGATGTTTGTTTGTTTGTTTGTTCGTTTGTTTGTTAGCAACATAACTCAAAAAGTTGCAGACGGATTTTGATGAAATTTTCAGGAAATGTCAGGAATGGCATAAGGAAGAACTGATTAGATTTTGGGACTGATCCAGATCACCGTCTGGATCCAGAAATTTTTTTTAAAGATTCTGTACTATTGGGAGATAGGACTGATGGCGGATCTCTGCGCTGTTACCACTTTACACTAGGAGATGGCGGACAGGAGTAACTTCAATCCCAGCAGCAGTTTTTGGTGCAGCAGTTTTTGGGTGTGTTTCTATTTTTGGGTGTGTGGAGTTTATAGAGTTTGAAAGATGCACGCCTAGTTGAGGAGATGAGTTGAAGCGTAACAGAGAGAAAGACTGCGAATTGTAGCGAGAATACTCACAATGCTGGGAGGAATAGAGGAATATTCACCCTCTGCCATGACTTCCAGTCGTCCGGTGATACCATGGGTGCATCTGTTGGCACACGTAGTGAAGCCAATGCTTTGCCTCACTGTGTTTCCATCCCACTGGGGAGGGAGTAATCAGCGAATGCCATTAGCCCTATCTCACTATTGGGAGATAGGGCTAATGGCGGAGGTCTGCGAGTGCTTTCTTACAGCTTCATATAGTGGGCAGATGAGGAGAAAGTGGGTTTCATCTTCAGTTTTTACCAAATCACATCGTTAACAAATTCTTTGGTCTCTAGGTTTCCATTAAAATTATCCTTTGTCTGCTAAAGAGTACTCTCTTCTCAGTAGACAATAACATTCTAATTTATTGTAGGATTCTATTTCATTTTGTCAATATTTAATGTATTAAGATTTGTTTTCTTTGTCAATAATTTTAATTTGTGTTTTGGAGAGATTTTGTAGCTCTTGGTTTTTTAGCTGATAATTTTCTTTAATATTTTTAAGGAGGTCAGTCTCTTGGCAGAGGCCGTTGCTCAGAAAGGCCAGGAGATGGTATGATTCAGGATCAGCTTGTGCTAGATGAACCTGGAACTTCATGGCTCTTTCAATCGTGTGTAGAGAAAGAGGGAATTCCCCAAGTTCTTCTCTACATGCCAGGTTTGGGCAGTTTCTGTGGACCTTTAGGGTCTCTTTACAGAACTGGAGATGACATTTTTCTGTTGTAGTTAAGTCCCAGGATGTTTGCCACTGTTTAGGACAGGGCCCCACACTTCACTTACATACATAAGAATAGGGGTAATAACATCACTGAATAATTTTAGCCAAATTTTAACAGGGGGATTAAGTTATTTAGAGATGTTTTAATGCCGTAGTAGGCTCTTCGTGCCTTATCAGTGAGACAGCTTATAGCTTTGTCAAATTTCCCTGATGCACTGATGACTACGCCCACGTAATTATACTCCATTGTATGCTGAAGTGTGCTTCTTCTGATTGTAAAATTATTTTTTGATTTTTGGGATCTGGCCTTTTTCTGAAATATCATGATTTTTGTTTTTTGTAAATTAATGTCAAGGGCCCAATCTTGACAGAACCTCTCTAACAGTGAGAGATTCTGCTGTAGTCCATGTTCTGTTGGAGACAGCAGAACCAGGTCATCTGCATACATGAGAAATTTGGTTTCTTTGCCCTGAAGGTTTAATCTGGAGCTACATGACTGTTCTAAAGCAGTGGCAAGATTGTTAATACAGATGTTGAAAAGGGTAGGGGATAAGTTACATCCCTGATGTACTCCTCTTTCTTGTTTAAAGAAAGAAATTCCCCAGTTTTACACAGCATTTGTTGTTGGAGTATTTAGATTTGATTAGGTCATATACTTTGCCTCCAATCCCACACTCAATAAGTTGATAGAACAGACCATTGTGCCAAACTGTGTCAAATACCTTTTTGAGATCTACAAAACAGGCAAATATTTTCCTTTTTATTGTTTATGAATGTGATTTTGGATGAGTGTGTGTAAGGTATAAATATGATCAGAGGTCTGATGGTTGGGTAAGAAGCCAATTTGGCTTTTAGAATTTATATTAATCTATTTTTTTTAAATGCTCTCAAAGTAAGATGCATTTTTTTCTTGTACAAAATGCATATAAAAGACTCAATCTAATAAAGTCAACATGTCTTAACATGAAGGGTTCTTTTTAAGGTTATCACTGAGACATAACTGCAGAAAAACAAAAATTAAGCATTCAAGGCAATTTTGTGCTCCTTAAATGCAAGAAAAAGGTTGAATGATGAGCGTTCGTGGATACCTGTCTTTGTAGTTGATGAAGATTTGGTAGAGATTTAAGGCATTTTTGTTTAAGATGGAGTCCTGCACGTCAACCATCAGGCTCTTGTGAACTTTGACCAGGTCCTGCATCAAAGAAAGCAAATTATCTGCAGCTGAAGGTAAACCATTAACTTCTCATGTCATGTTAGAAATAAATACAACTTACTGGAATGTTGACAAAAACCTTGTCGATTTCAGCAGCAGAGAAAAATTTCTTCAGGGGATTTAGGAAATACTAGAGGGGGATGGGACAGAACAAGGGAAAAAATAAGAACCTCAATGAAATATGGTGCTTTTTTTAATCGATTCACGTAAACCAATGTTCAACAAGGAACAGTATCCATTACAACCTTGGTTACTGCTATTGCAAAATTTAAATTCCAAAATTGAGTAAACAGTACATGATCTCACTGTTGAGTACCTTCTCTATGGACTCCAGAGTCTCTGTGTACTTCTCCTCTGTTTGCTTGATCTCTGTAAGGCAGCAGCTGCGGACATCCAACTCTGCCTGCTTCTAGAAAGACCAAAAACTTAGAAAAGTGCTGCACTTACATAAATTCTTACATTTTAACATCATCAGTATTTACTTCAATCACTCTGTACAGGTAATCATAAAGACAAAAATATAAAAGAGAGTGGGCCTAAATAAGAACCCTATGGAACTCCAATCACATAAAAGTGTTAGAAAAAAGAATACTTTAATGGTAATATGCAGATAATATCAAAACACTAAGTAATCAAATATATCTTGACACTTATACATGCTGTTTAGCACACAATAAAATAACATCTACATTCTGTTTTCTGTTTCTATTGCTGGTTTGCATACTGCATTATCAACCTAGATTCCATGTTATATTTTATCTTTCTATTGCACCATACTTTGCACAAGTTGTATTAAAATTAATCTTAAACCTTAAATATTTCTGTTGTGCTATGCCAGTTTTCCCCAAACTTAATAATCTGCGGCCCAATTTGACACCTGAAACTCCTCTGCAGGCTCACCAAAACCTTTTTACAACTGTAACATGAGACTATAAATATCTAACGCTTTTATTTATCTCATTACCAGAGAATTTCAATGTGAAATGCAAAATAAAAAAAATGACGTCATCCCCGTCTCACATTAAAAATGTGCAGCAACAGCTCCTAGACATCCATGACAATGGCTGGCTATTGAAGTAATCTAAATAGAATTTCCCTTGACACTGAAACTTAACTATAAAATTAAAAGGATAAATTGATGTAAAGTTTTGTGGCAAAAAAAATCATGCACATTTTCGCAAAGTATCATTTGTTTCTGTACAAAGATAATGGTATCATGTCTATAATCATCACAGGGAAAACTTTGTTTTAAATTCTTAGCACTTTATTACCAGATATACATTCTGGTTTTAAAAAATGCCTCGAAATATGAACTGCTCTGTTTCTGTGCTCCTCTCATCCATCATGTATGAGAGCAGTCGCATCACTTTCTGCTCATTTAGGGTTTTTAACATGATAGTAAATATTTCTGTGCTTCTGTCTATCAGTTGTAAGTGACTGCATAAATATCCCGATAGGAGTCGCAGGGGGGCTGGAGCCCATCCCAGCTGTAATTGGGCGAGAGGCACGGTACACCCTTGACTGGTTGCCAGTAAACCGCAGGGCTGACATATAGAGACAGACATCCAAGCACACTCACATTCACACCTACAGCCAATTTAGAGTGATCAATTAACGTAACAAGCATGTCTTTGGTGGTGGGAGGAAGCCAGAAAACCCAGAGAGAACCCACAGAAGCAACCCGAGAAGCAATTTACAATTTCATTGTACTAGGCCAAATATAAGTCTGAAATTTTAATAATAAGTTAAAAATGACTTATTTTCCCCAGTAATATGTCCATCATTGAGTTTAATGTACCTATGTGTGGGAGTGACTTCATACTGTACCGAAGGGGGATGTTGCTCCGTCCTCATGAGGTCTTCATAGATCTCCCCACCTGCGTTATCTTCCTCTAACCCATAAACAGCTGCATACAAGTCGTCCTCATCCTCCAGAGAATTCTCACTACCACACAAATGACCACAAGATTGCACATTTATATTTCTAAGGTGTTAGATTGTATTGAAATATATAAACAGAGAATGCAAAATTGATAGAGCCATGCGTAAGATATGAAGAATCAGGACTTGGGTTGCTTTTTTTCTCATCAACATATCATTAATTTCTAATCCCTGCATGTACTAGAAATAAATTCAAATGCAAAATTCAAAGACCACACTCTCTGAAACTGTAATGTGACATGAAGGTAATACAAATATGATATCTTTTCTCGACCCTGATTTCTTCTTGTCTGACTATCAAACTGTCAACAGCACCCATCCAGAATCTTGATGTGGGCGGTTTGCAAGCACTCAGCTGAAACATGCAGAATTACTCATACGTTCCCTCTGACAGTAAGAGAGGAACAGAGCCAAGCCTTTTATCAAAACATGTGGGTGTCAGACCCCTGGAGAGCGTGGATGAGCAGAAATAATCACGTTCTATCAACACCAGTAATGGCCCCGTAGAGAGGAGCCTCGTACATACTCAATCAAGTCTTCCAGATTATTGTAAATGTCCTCGTCTTTTAGGCTCTCCTCGGTCGGGAACGGCCTGGAAATGACAGAAAAGCAGCATGAGGTGGGGAAAGAAACTCAGCAATGAAACAGATATTAATGAAGAAGAGAGGGCAGGGAAGTAACTTCTGATGTCTTAAAATATATTCAACATCCACAGCAGCTTAATGTGCTACAGCAAAAGAAGGATTAAAACTGGCCCCATCTTGTTTTAATACTGTAAATGTCTTCATTTATAAATACCCTTGGAGGGGGCTCTTTTAAACAGCTCATAAAGCACTTTCCTTTCCTTTCTACAAGTTCAACCCCTTTTTTATCTGGTTTTATGATGTTTATCAAATTTATTCCACAAGTGATTTTACATTCTAATACATGCTGTATTTATTTATTCTTATAATTGGTCCCAATTAATAATTGTGTCAAATCATTTTTTTTTGCTGATATTTTATATGTCGTCCATGCATTTGTTTGCATAATTGGCCCATTTTGTAAAACGACTAAAGAATGCTTAAGAACGACATAACGTAAACTACGGCGACTGTAGACATGTTGGTACTTTTGTTGTTTTTGAAAAGAAAACAACTCACTGCTGTTCTTTGCTCTTCTTTTAACGAAGAAATTTCGTCAAGTTCTAATAAAACTGGCGCTTAAGCAGCATCCACGCTAATGTCTTCCACGATGATTGCATCTGCCTCTTCTTGCTGATCGCTTACATCACGACTCTGCCGTGCCCGGAAGTACTGCCCCTCAACGCTGATTGGTCCTGTCACTTTCTAACTGGGCCCAAATGGTTCAGACGGGAGCTTTGCAAGATGGATTTGCCAGTAAGAAACACAGAAGTGGGTAAATCCACCTGCTTTGCAAGGTTAGTGAATGCAATATCTTAACCCCTTAAAGCCTGAAAACACAAATTATAGCCAGAAAAATTATAATTTTTTGGAACTGAAACGTTCATTTAACTTTCTACTGACATTTTAAAAAATTCAAATTTCCATAAAATTTCACAAATACATTTTTAGCATCTCATTTCATTCATTAGGTGTTTTTGGTAACTGATAATCCACTTGAGGGCATTTTTATCATTTATCAGATTGTATTCAGAAGTTTTTTTGAGTAATTTATTGAGCATATTGATTAGATAAAGGTATCATAAAAGTATGTATCAAATATGCAACAACAGGCGTTAAGGGGTTAAGAACATTTTGAAGGATTTTCTCCAACTTTACAAGATGGCCCACTATGACTCAAAAATGAACTGATTTGATAACACGACTGCAAAAACTACCCCTGCTTTTCTTCTTGCCCAGACACAGTTATTGCACTGTTCAGCACTGAGTAACTCAGGGCGCCTTGTAACTGCAAGGCAGTGATTCCAGTTTCGTATTCACCGTATCTTCTTAATCTTATTTCTACTCTGTACAGCACTTTGACTTGCTCTTTGTATGATTTGTGCATTGCAAATGAACTTGTCCTTCCACTGTAACTGTACGTAAATGAAAGAAAATCTTACAAACATTAAACATTTTTAAAAGCATTATTTTTTCAATTCTTTTTTTGAGGGCTGGTGTTTTGGAGAGCACTAGACTGTTGACAGCACAGGAAATCAGGCAGCTTAGAAGACTAGCTTTTATATATGAGGTACAACCTGATGGCCAGGGGGCCACATGTTGCCCTCCATCTCATTCAATGCCACCTTCAAGTCAATTTAAACACCAATTCATTAGAAAAATGGAGGAGACATGACATCTGTCATGAGAACATCCATAGAAACATTTCTCTTACAATCTTTGATTACTAATTTATATTTAGTAAATTAGTAAATATAATTGGCTTTGTTTCTGTAAAACTTTTTTATGCATTAATAAATGCACTTGCAATCCAAATAAAATATGCATGTAAAACATTTCAAAATAACTAATTATCACGTTCAATGCAATGAAAAAGCGTCTTGAAATTGATTCACATAATTCTGCCTTTATCTCATTAAATCTGCACTCTTTATTTGCACTTGAGTTCAAATATATAAAAGATTGTTATATGAATGATCATTAAAACAACATATTCTTCCTTTCAAAGAATGATTAGTAATTACAATGGTAAAATTGAGAACACATCACAATTTGCAACAACTTGGCAAACTTTACGTTATTTAACCGTAACAGAAAGTCAGATACTAATGAACAAGATTCTCATTAATCCCCTTTTTTTCCATTAGTGTGTATTGTATTGTATCCTAACAACTTTGAACTTTTCAAGACTTTTTGAAATGTCCTAGCTGTTAATGTGTATCAATTTCTTGTGATAAGGAAAAAAGTAGTAAAACTAGTAATCTTATAAGGCTGTGGAGATGGATTTGAGGTTCCGGTAGAGGTTGCAGAACTAGCAGTGTTCTTTGCTAAATATGTGTATGAAAAAACATTTTTACTAACTTTATGACAAGTCAATTGATATCAAGTCTGTGTTTTTTTTTTGTAATGTTGAATCACTTACTTGAATCCTCCTTGCTGTGCGATCGCTGTGTGCGAGAGCTTCGATAGGGTGTCCATTACCTGAATAAAAAAGAAAAGTGCATTGATTATGCTTTTTGAATAAGTGAACAAAGAAGGGTGAGGATAAAGGAGCAGATATGATAAGATATACTTTATATTCCCAGAAGGGACATTTGCATGATAATACTGAACAGTAAACAAACGGCTCTGTTCAACTTAATGCACTGTAAGAACAAGCCAAAAATACAGGACTAGCAAGAAACACTAGAAATGCAGGACTAAATATTTCAATTTTTTTAAGGGAACACAAGTCACTTGTGCCCTTATGCAAGGATAACTGCTAAGTGAGCTTGACATCACAGGACAATGACAGTTGTGAGAATAGTCTTTACTGTGCATCACCCTTAAGCCCGTTTCAGACTGGGAGCGAGACACACACGTCTCGACCGCGACACACCTGGATTTTCAGTTTGACTGCATGTTAACAAGTCAGGGCTTTCAGACTGCCTGCATGTGCACCGCATCTCGCGCGCCTGATACGCACGGCTCAGGTGTGGAGAGTTTGAGGTTTAGAGCAGCAAAACACGCTCCCAGTCTGAAATGGGCTTTCTTCAATGGGGATCAAGCTAAGGTTGTAGCAGTGTGACTGAGGTTACAAGGAAAGATCACTTAAACCAGTAGATCTTTCACTTGGTTCTGACATCTACCTTAAGGGAGTGTTACAGAGAGATTTTGTTCCCTAATGCTTTGCTCAAGTTAAATGTTTCATTCACCACCTTCTGGGGAGTAAAAAACATTCCTTTTAAAATCCAAGTCCTTATTTTAATTGGGAAACAATTTTTCTCAAGCTCTGATATATTTTACTGTCCACTTTGGCTGGAGGGCACTAAAGTGTCTGATACACACAAATACAGTAGCTATAATGTTTTATCACAAAAAAACAAATGCATTAACCTGATATGAGCTCAGAAAAGGTGAAAATCAATGCACAGTAAGTTTTACTAAGCTGTCTAATGGAGTATTAATGTGCAAGCAATAGCTGCAAACATCCCATACTTTCACACCTTGACACCACCAACTGACAGCAGACAAGTGAAGAACAACCACTTTAAACGTAGCAGTAAATCAGAAACCAACTAGCTACTACCACTATAAGAAGCATTTTAACACCTCAGCAACTATTAACTGTGTACCTGATGGGCCACTACAACACCTCCTACCTCAGCAGACAGCTGCACATTAGCAAACACCACGATATGACAAAGTAAGAAAGTCACTGTGACTTAGGAATTAAGATATGATGATATGTATTTCTCTCTCATATCCTTTCATCAATTTCTGGTCTAATATGGCCAAAAAATGACATTAAAACAAAGGAAGATTGGTTATGGCCCATGTTGGCAATTATCTTTGCAACAAGCAAAGGCTCCTTTTAAAAAGTCAACTGGAAGTTAGCAGTTTTCATGCAAAAAATACTGCAAGTCATATACTACTACTCTGTTTCTTGTGTTGTGCTCTGTACTTTCAGCAAAAAGTATTTCACCATAAGATGTTTTGTCATAGTAATGATTAAAATATGATAGAGAAACTCTCTCTGGGGTACTTTTTAGTTTGATTGCTAACAAGAAAACTTCACACAAATAATTTGTCAGACTTTTGTCTATTGACTGGCTTAAGTGGCCATCAGTTTTCCTATGAAACCTACATACTTTAGAAAGTAGTGAACAAAGCCTGAATTACATGACCCATTTGTTTATTGAAGGCGGAGCTGTAAGACGTCAGCCTAATCTTGCAAAGAAGATGGATTCGCCTGTTTCTGTGTTTTCTCACTGGCGAATCCATCTTGCAAAGCTCCCATCTGAACAGACTGGGTCTTGTTAGTAAGTGACAGGACCAATCAGAAGTAAGAGGTAGGCAAGCAGAGACAAGAGGCGGGTGCAATTATGGCAGAATAGATTAGTGCGGATGCTGCTAAAGAACCAGTTTTATCAGAACTTGACAACATTTCTTTGTTATAAGAAGAACAAGTTTTTTTGTTTTGTTTTGTTTTGTTTTTCAAAAACGACCAAAGTCGTGTACTGGCACGTCTACAGTCGTCATGGTTTGGGTTATGAAGTTCTCTATGGAGTGTACTCCTCGGCAGCAGCGCACACCCACGACGTCACGTTTTGTTGCTCTGATTGGCCTGTAAAGATGTGACAGACAGAACATTCATCCAATCACCCTCCAACGTTTTTTCAAAGTTTCTGCCCTTTCCCAAACACAGTCTATGGGAGGTTTACCAGATGGCGTGCCACGTTAATGATGGCTACCATGCTGAAATACTCTCCCAAACAAATACAACATGCTGGCTCGCTGTCAAATCAGCCACACCCATAATTATAGACAACTCGTATCCTTCTTAAAACCAAAACAGATAAGTTATAAAGAAAGTTTAACCCCCATACAGTGTGTGTCCATAAAAACAAACTATTATTGATTGAGTGGCTTGATTTTCCACCATGAAGGCAGCCATTTAGTGATGACAAGTAATTTTTGGTTGTTGTCTTGACATCTTAACAAGGCCTGCACTCAGAAATTTAATGGTAATATATCATCATATGCTCCTTACCTCCTTGCAATACATGTATCCATACAATGCTAAAGAATTAACATATTATAATAATAGACCTTGTCGACAATACTGTGAAGGCAGTTTAAAAATGCACTATCTTTACAGTGCAGGGAACAAAAAAATCAAACAGGTAGAAAAAGATGCCAAACCTCATAAACAGCTGTGCACGCCTCAAACCAAAACAAGTTACCTGTAACACGGATAGAAAGTCTATCTACTGCTAGCAACTGAAAGCAAACAAACTGGATTATTTTGAGTCATTCAAAAACACCAGGAAGTCAGTGGCTGGACATGAGTCGTGCTTTACGCAAGCTGTGCAAAAACAGGGTAAAATACAGCAGCAACACCAATCTTCACCTGTACATGACAAGACACCAGGCTAATAGCAGTTAGCAAAACAACAGCTAGGCTCGCTACAATGAGCCAGTGTCTGCCATCACATCCGACACTGAATGGTGCTATTAAGTCAAAGTTTTCCTTTTACGCTTTATTTGTAAAGACGAGCTATGCAGCTTATCTGATAACAAAGGCTTTCAGGCAGCTGCTTCAGGAGTGTGAGTAATCCCAACTTAATTACAAAAATTAAAAGTTTTAAAGTATAGGGTCCTTCAAACTTTGCCTTTTGCCATTTCAGTGGTTCTTACTTGTATCTAAGAAAAGCCAAAATCCTGGCCCCCACACCCCAAGAGCGACAGATCATTAATCAGCATCAGTCTTAACTGTTTCATTGATATAACCCTAAGAAAACAGGCCTACATGTTTATATACCAAAAGACCTTTGTATGAACTATTTAAGTAGAGTTTTGTCATTATCTTAGGAAATGTTTGCCAATCTAATTTTGTAAACCTCCAAACGGAGGTGCTGTTGTTCGGCTGCCAAAAACAAGAGTCGCAAATATTGACTAAAGCTATAATAAAGCAGCAATTAAGTAGTTCATACAAAGGCCTTTTAATGAGCAAAGCATGCATAGGCTTTTTTTAGGGTTTTATCAGTGAAACAAATCTTTTGATGGCACTGTGTCACGTTTTCTTCGCTCTTGGGTTCTTGGGGACTCCACTTTTGTTAGGTACATACAGGGGGTGCTCCAAGGAAAAATGGTTGGGAAACACTGCTCTACAGCAACGAACCGCTGTCGTGGTTAATTATTTGATGGAAAAGTTTAATAGCCAAAATCAACATCTTTCACAATACACATTGTATCATAGCCTCTCGTAGCCTTGTGTACATATTGTATTGTGAGGCTGTGGGAAAAACCCAGCCCTAATCTCATTTTATTTTTGTCTCATCCAGATATTTTGACCCTGGTCTTCCCATGATAATAACTTTATATCTGTAGATCTCAAGAAACTATTGAATTTAACTTATTATGAAGGAAAATGGAGCCAAATAAAGTAGACAGAAGTCCTATTAGGGCACCCACATGTATTGTAATCATTTTATTCAGTGCTGATTCATTAGAGTGAGTTAAATGAACATCTCTTAGAGTACTGAATTAAGTGATCTTATCTCTTTAATTTGTTTTCTTGTGGACAAACACTCAGAGCGAGAGATACAAGCACAGGAAAGGGTCACATAGGCTTACCTCAGACTCTCACACCTTTGCAAAAGACTGAGCATACTGCTGGTGGAGATTTTTGTGCGACATATAAAGAAAAAGAAATTGAAGAAAGTCTGATCTGTTTGCACTACATACATATTTCAAGATCTCCTTTAGCTTCTGTCATAATATAAAACTGAAAATCTCCCACCCTAAAGTAACTGAAGTCATGTTTTTCACAGTTACATTCAATTGAAATAAGTACATTTTAATTCTGATGCGAAAAAACTCTACTTAAAGCTCATGTGTGGATGTGTACCGTTAGATTTAAGCAAGGATTTTCCCCATGTGTGCCATAATCCTTGTTGCACATTTGAGTGTTTGTAACCGCAATTGACACTGAAGAGCTGGACTGATGGATGGAAAACTGTGCTAAAGTAATCCTTAGACTGGACATCAGTTTGATCCAGTCTGATACGACATCATTACCAAGCAGACGGATGAACCACAGGATGCTTTCATCAACTTACTTGTCGCTTTTCAAGCAAACATGCACTGATGGTTCACACAGTGCACTCATGAGACACTTAAGGATAAGGGCAAATGAAGTATGTAGTATGAGTGGAATAATGTATGCTAAATATACACAGAGAAAGTCAGTAAATGATGTATGCATCAAGGAGATTATCTAATGTAAATTTGATGCTATTAAAATGCAGCAAATGGAATAATTTAATGCTTTATAAAAGCTCAGATTAACTCTATATTGCTATTTTTTCCACTGGCTTTCAACAGGCTTCTTAAAATAATTCCTTATAAGGATTTCGGCATGCAGCCATGGTTAAAAAGAAAGTTAGATGGGGTAATATATAGCAGCTCGTCTATCTGCAGTGTATCTCTTCTTCCTGTGTGAATGAGTGCTGTGGCTTTGACTGATGAACCCAGGTGTTACTGAGCCTTGAAAGAGTTGTCTTTGAAGAATTCAGACATCAGCTTCAAAACTAAAAAGCCCCCTAATTCTTCAGAAGTTATTTACAGCAGCCTAGCAAATAACCTTCCTGTAACAAAACCAGAATTTTGCATCTCTAGTGAGACGATTTCACTTATTTGCAATGAGGGGGTGTACTTAGAGAGACTGTAATACAAGATAGCTGGAACACTCACTTAAAGGTTAAATGAGTCAAGAAAATGCAAAGCTATTCACTGATTTGCTCAACATTATGTTCTCATTTGCTTTAAAAACAACAGATAATAAGATATTATAAGACTTGATTGATTTCTGTGGTATATTTGCATAAGGAAGAATGTGGTAGCCCTAGTGTAATTTCATTCATATCACAGCTATCATTAGTGCTTTAACAGTATTTGTTGACACCTAACAGAGATAAGCAGTTATTTTTCAAAGGCAGATAGCGATGAGTAGGTAGACCTACGTCAGAAGAGAAAAATAATGTGAACCATTTAAGAAGAGTACAAGGAGTTGTAACAAAATAACACAAAAATAGCACATTAGTTCACTTTGTGGAATGCATTATAAATCTTGTGAGTCTGTCTTATGTTTTTCTCACACCTGACTTGTTCGATGATCTGACACTTCATTTCAGCTGCACTCAATTTGAGCGACAAAGCCACATGCTGAGCTTGAGACCAGATACTGTGGTGAGTGTGGCCTCTTTCCAAAACGTGACATAGAAATGTTAACAAACAAAATAAAAGTAGTAGCACAGTCTTTCATTTATGTATGTTAGGTATGTTAGGCAAGTAGGCAAGACAAAGTTAAGCATGTAGTAACATAATCTTATAAATGCCTGACTTTGCGCAAATAAACAGGCAGATGTATTAACATGTTAACCAACAATAAGCAGTGTTTAAGTCTCTTTTCTAAGAACCTGTATATACCAGTGAGATAAAATCTTCTTCTTTGTGTAATCTTCAGAAGGCGCCAAAAGAGGCACATTTTTGGTTTATGATGAGTGTGACCTTTTCGTTTAATTCCTCACAAAAGTCTGAAAAAAAGATGTAACGATCAAATATCACCTTTCTTATTTTTTTGGGCTCAGAGGACACCCATGTCATGCATATTTATAGATAGATTAAATTTTGTTCCCCAAGGACTGTGCTGCCAACTAAGTGATAGTTTTAAGAATAAAGAGTTTACAGGATAGAAAACCGTTAAAGGGACAGAGGTGATGTAAACAAACCAGCTTTGGCTGATCTACCAGTATTTCTATATGAAGGCCAGATAGATCATGCATAGTACACATAGCAGGACTGGGCAATATGGATCCAATACCATATCTTGATATTTCTTAGCAGAAGGGTAATGCATGATAAATACACAGTTTAAGCAGAGCAGATATTTGTACATAATCACCATTTGCATGCACAAGAGATATCCACTAGTAGAGCCCTCCCATATGCAGCACAGTAAATCTGTCTAAAAATCAGGCAATTGTTTTAGCATTTCTCTGCAGATCTCTGCTGCCAATATTATCCTGTAATCCTGCACTCAAGGATGATGGCTGATATATGCTACCTCATTAACACTAAGCCCTCAATGCATGCAGTTCACCTGCTACAAATGCAGAAAACTGAGTGAGATATTTCAACGAGTGGTGTTACATGAGATACTTTCTAAAACAAACTGTTGATGAATACAGCCATAGGAGCAGAAACACAAAACTATAAAGAATGAGGAATAAGAGAGGGCAGGATGGCCATCGAGATTCTGTGTAGGACAATGACATGGCAGAATTTTTTTAATGAAAAGAAATAACACCTTGTTGCCGCAGTACCGGTAATTCATGTTTAATCAAAACTGATGTTTATATTGTATTTTATTTTTCTACTATATACAGTATATGTTTAAATAATAATCTATTTAAGTTACTAGCCTCTTAAGACTTTTTTATCCTCATAATTTTTAGATTAAGTCTTTTATCTGTTTGCATCAAACACCAAATCAAATTCCTTATATGTGAAAACGTACTTGGCAATAAAACTTGATTCTGATTCTTTGGTTCTAATGACAAAACTAGCTTCTACACACCTTTTAGACTGTAAAAAAAAAAACATTAAAACATTTCCATTTTAAGGTTGTCACAATTTGCTCCACTAAATACCATGTATTTCAATATTATACCTCCATTATATTAATGGTCAGGGTTTTTTAAAAAGTACAGAAACTCAATGAATGTATGTCGTATTTATAAGAACAAGAAGAAGAAAGAAAGCAACTTCTAAAGTGCATAATTACATTGGCAACATTTAGGTCAGTTCACTTTTCCAAATGTGTATTTGTGCAACTCAGACTGTGTGAAGGAGTTTTTCCTGTAAATCTCTACAATTAAAACTAATACATTGACTAGTTTGGGGTCTAGTATTTTGTTTTAGCCAAACCATCATCAAAATAATTGAATTCCAAGAGAAAATAAACATGCTCCTAGAGTGATTTTAAAGTTTATAGTTCCCCATTTGGACAAATGATTTAAAATAGATTATGAAGTCAAAACAAGGGATGAGTGTTGAAATCCAGTACCATGATTGTAGCAGTAAAAATGTATCTTATACCTACTGTACCAAGTTACACAGCAGATTTCAGTGCTTCATTTTGGTACCCTTTACTTTTATGTTCTCTTGGTATCTTTTTAAGATATTTCTCTGATTCCTTTCTGATTAAAAGAAGGCTTGTATTCTGGCGATGGTTTAGCTCATTGGGTAGAGCAGATGTCCATATACTGAGGTTATATAGTCTGTGATGCATTGGCTGCAGGATCCAAGTCTTGGCATTATTTGGTGCATGTCTTCCCCCTCACTCTCTCTCCCCCCATGTTTCCTGTCTCTTTTCAGCTGTCCTATCAAAGAAAGGCAAAAACGCCCAAATAATAATGTTCAAAAACAAAGAAAGCTTTTATTCAACCCCGTCTTTTAGCACACTTTTTCTCTAACAAGTATTAATTTAGGCACTGCTAAGGCACCAAAACATTCAAAAAGTATTGATTTAGCACTGATATTGGAAAAAACTCAAATGTCTGCTTTGAGAATGCCAAAATTAGCTTTAGCTGTACTAACTAAAACCATGATAAAACACTTATGAAAAGTTCATAAGCCTGGTATTCAGATGGTCGCCAGAAAATAAAAAATTCTGCCCTTGCCTTTGCTATCAAATTGCACTCCTGTGTTCACCTCAATTGAATGAATAGATATTTAGCTTTTAGAGTGGATGCAGACATGATATAATGTAGGTAATAATAAAACCACAGTTTTTCCTCCTCCCTTCATCTCTCTGGTCTCCTGCCTGTCACACTCAAACAGCGTGGCCCAGGGTGAAGCCTGTAGTATCTCAGCAGGGGAATGTAGGTTAGCGAGCTCTCATTAGATATTCAGCGGACTAATACTCGGTCGACGGGCAGAGTTGGCACAACGCAGCCCAAGTGGATTACACTGGCTAAGATTTGAGATGTTCTCTTTTGGATGTTTTCTGGAAAATAAGGAAGAGATTGAATATTTCTTGTTTGGCTTTGTGACCCTTCCTGCGAGCAGCCCAGTGGCTTTGACCTGCAGACTGACATGTTTATAACTCATGGTGCAGTGCAATCCCCCTCCCACTCAGGAAGCGTGTTTGTTTGATGGACAACCCTTGAACATGACTGAGATTATGCAGCCCAGCTTGGATGTAGTGTACATATTTGCAGGCAGCACCTCCCCTATGGGATTATCAGCAGGCAGATTAACTGGAAGCTTCTTTAGAACACAACACAGTGAAGTGAAAGAAAAGAGAGTGTGTGGGAAACGGCACGCAAAGCTCAGCCTCTCACACTTCAAGAGAACCAGTGACCGCTGTCTATTTCCTGCATGGAGGGTAAAAAGTTTTTCAATCATGTAATGAGCAAAATTCCAAAATAGTCATGACAATGTGTGAATGTGAATATAAACAGAATTTAGGGATTTGCAAATCCTTTTCAAGATCATGCTTCAATCAGCGCAAAAACTAGAGATTTTAACATTCAACCTGATACACTTTTATCTTTTAAACATACACACATTCTGCCTGCAACGCCTTCCAAAAAAGTTGGGACAGGAGCATGTTTATCACAGTGTTACATCACCCTTCTTTCTAACAACACTCTGTAAGCGTCTGGGGACTAAAGGAAATAATTTTTGAATTACTGAAAGTGGAATTCATTCCCATTCTTGCTTGATGCATGTCTTAAATTGTTCACTAATGTAGGTTGTTTGTTATCTTTTTTTGTGCCTCATCAAACATTCTCATGCAGGTCTGAACTGCAGGCAGGCCAGTCTAGTATTGCATTCTTTTAATGTGAAGCCATGCTGTTGTAACTTGTGCAGAATGTAGCCTGGCAGTGTCTTGCTGGAATAAACGAACCTGACATGCCATATTGGTTGTTTCATGTATCTATTGCCTGGATATATTTCACATTCACCTTGGAAACCTCCCATACAAAGTGTTTGGGAAAGGCAGGACTTCAGCAAGACATATCTAGCTAGTAGATATGGGCTGCTCCAGTGTTATCCCAGGTTAGCGTTGCATTGTGGATTCTGCAGATCTTATTGGTGGCCAAAATTCATGCTGAAGCCTATCCATAGACATGCAAAAACTTCTTCTATTTTAAGAGAAGCTTTCAATGTTGCTCTTTGCTCTTGCTACATCCAAGCTAAGGCTACTGGCTTACAGTACAACTCAGCTCCCCTACATTTTGATCACAAAATCACGCTAAAGCAGGTGGGCAAAAGAGCGAAAATATCTTTTTCATCATGAAAAGCCTTCAGAGTGGCTCATTAATCTTGTTTTAACATGTAAATGTGGTCCAGTTCTGATAAACTGTCACTATACTATAACTACTTCTGAGCTATCTGCTACAATGGTGGCAGCCATTGCTACCAGTTCACAGTACAACAAAATCCCACCCATAGTTACCACCTCATTCTCCTAAAATGATGCTGCTTCTCAGAACCATTTTCAGTTCGGCACAAAGATTGTGGATTGGAGCTTTTCAAGAAGGATTTGCATGATGACAGACATGGCCAATCCATCCGCTTTTCAACACTAGGGGCTTTTCATTTCATTGAGTGTCTTGGTTCTACTTGGTCTGACATAATTAGACAAATACCCTGCCAAATGTGGGGATTTGCTTTTCCACCACAACCGAGTTACCTGTTTGAGAGCAGATTGAGAGTCGAAGATGTGGCTTTTTGAGTTGATCAAATAAAATAGCTGCGCTACAGTAAGTATTATTTTGTTCAAGAGTTGGCCATTGTTTCTACCTCAAAGTTTTTTCCTCTTCTTCTGTTGGTGATTCAAATATTTCAAGGATTTTTTTCAAAGCTTGGTGCATTGGTTGCTACTTAAGCACATCTCTTAGGCATCTCCAAATGATAATGAACCTTAGTGACGTCACCACAGTGCATTTGGAGGCGGAGGCTCAACGAGCCCAGCGCAGCCAAACTAGTAAAGGAAAAGTCAACCAGAAAGGCTTGGTTTGGACAGCATAAAGTCATGGTGGAAAAGCCCCAAGGGACATCCCTGATAAAGAGTTGTATGTGCCTCTCAGTACTGGTTTTGTCTTCACATATATGGAAAATACCCACACCATCATAGCTTTTTGATTTTGCGCTGGTAAATATCTGATGGTCATTTTCCTCTTTAGCCCAGTGGACTCAGTGGCCTTTATTTAATAAGACAGTCTGAAATGTGGACTCATTAGACAACAGCACACTTTTCCACTTTAGGTCAGGCCGTTTTAGAAGATGTCCACACTTCTGGATGTTGTTGATGTATGGCTGCTACTTTGCATTATAAAGCCTTACTTTTGTAGATTCAGTGATGTATGCTGTTGACTGACAATCATTTTCTTAAGTGTTCCCGGGCCCACATTGTAATATCCATCATAGAACAATGCCAGATTTAAAACAGTGGTAGTTGAGGGGTCAGAGGTCACAGGGATTCAGTGTTGGTTTTTGGCCTTTCCCCTTACGTGCTGGGATTTCCCAGATTATCTGACTCTTTTGATATTATGGTAGGGGATAGAATCTCTAAATTCATGATAACTGCAATTCAAGGATAGTTGCTCATAAAGTGTTGGACTACTGGCACTTTCACAAAGTGAAACCCTTCACACCATAAATTGTGGATGACTTAACCCTTCAAAGTTACTCCTTTTATACCCAATCATGTTAAAACTTTCCCAGTCTTTTCCTGCCTCTGTCCCAGCTTTTTTAGAAAATGGTGTTGGCAAAACAACCATATTGTATATACATTTGCAAAAATACAATTAAGTTTATCAGTTTGAACATGAAACGTCTGTTCTTTGTGCTCTATTTGATTTAATTCAGGTTGACAAGGATTTATAAGTAAATTATTTTGTTTTTACTCCCATTTTACACAATGTCCCATTTTTATGGAAATGGTCTTAGTATAATGTGCCTTATTTAAGGACTTTAGCACAACAATGCTACTTTTAATATTTTTTCTTAATCTTGAGCTCCAAAGCTACAGGTAACACAATTCAAATGATCCAAAATAGATATATTTGTTGAAAATAAGGCCTATGAAAGGAAAAAGGTTGCATATCATCCAAATAACCCCCCTTTTTAATTATAAATATTTGCAGAATGAACTCTCCATATTTAAGATACTTCATGAGCACAAATATACCCTGAAGGAATAGTTCAAAGCCATAATAGTTTAAAAGTTTAAGAACATGATGAAGGCTTTTCCCTTGGATAACACAGAGAAGCTCAGAAAATCTGAGCCCCTCTGAGGTGAATTTGTGCACAGAACGTACTGAACTAAGAAGTGAGAATCAGAGAGTGCTTTCTTCTGCAGAGTTAAATCAGGCTCCTGCGCTGCGAGCAAGCAGCGGAGTAAAGATGGAGGAACACACTACAAACCCACTGACCTGGTAACTCTGTGTACACACACTAAACCGGCTCCCACAATAACACAGCAATAAAACACAGACGGCCAATCCGCTCAGAGGAGGAACAGAAAAATGCAGGGATGGACGACGGGTTGACCAATATTGAATGCTTTTAACCAACAGCCACATACTTGGACACGCCATGCCTTCACGAGAGGAGAAAAAACATCCCATGTCTTACTGACCCTACAATTAGTGGGTCACATTCTTCTTTGCAATCTAATTATGTCACTGTGAGGAAGTATGTGCAGTCAAATAAATGCAGATTTTTCTATGATGTTCAGATGCAGGTGATATTCACTTAAAGTGTGATGACAATAACATGTTTTGTTCATTTGTTTTAAACATGTCAAAGTGTTTGAGGCTGCAAACCTAGAATTTAGAGAATTGCTTGAAGACATGCAAACAGGACTTGTTCTGTTTTATTTGCAGACTGTTTCTATTCAAGCACTATGATGCGATTTTATTGGTGTAAGAGGAGCACTTAAAATGACAAACTCATTTGCTGTTTTACCAATCTGAAGGGTACACAATCCATAACAAATAAGGTTACAGGTTTAGTTCATCGCAAAAAAAGCAAAACTAGGTCCCTGATGTGTAAGTAAGTTACTTTAACTGACATTAATGTAGCTATCTGTGATAAGTGAGCTGAAATAACTAGTTAGTTGTCGTCTCTGTCGAAGCCTTCATACCCAAATTCTGAATAACTGGCTCATATCAGAGGACTCCTTCTCCTTGGGAATCAGGATTTCCACTGCTCTGCACCGGGCTTTTGCAATAGACTGTTTCTCCCAAACTGACCTTGGTAACCACCACAGACCTAAGGACATCAAGCATGATTTTATTAACCCTGTAGGGGGCTCTGTTTGAAAGAAGAAGACTTTGCACTATCCCTCTCCTCTACAGTGCCAGAGTTGCTGATATCCTGCGAACTGTGGTTTTCTACATGCCGCTGGACTTCAGCTGGCTGGCTCAACTGATATCTCAGGAAGAACTGATCAGTGTGGCAACCCTGCAGTCCTTTCACCACAAAACCAAACAGCTGATCAAAGATAGAAAAATGCTGAGGCAAAAGAACACGCAGCCATAGCAAAAGAGTGCTAAACATAGGGCTCTCTGGGTGACAAATAGAACCCTAAATTCAAAAAATTCGACACTGTTTTTTTGCCCATTTCTACCTAAAATTTGCTGAATTATACAGTGCAACTGTACCCATCTGTAGCACCGTTTAGTCTAGCTCCCCCCAGCACACCATTTAAAAGGGCAATGCACACTCAAATCTCTCAAGGCTAAGGGCATCCCTATTGCCAAGTATCTTTTAAAACCAAACTTCAAAAACACAGAAATATCCCTTTAAATACCAAGAAATAAAGATCAAGAACTTAGTACTGCATTTACAACTAACCATCATATCCTGTTGCAGAGACTAAAGCAATTACTTGGCATCACAGGAACCACTTTAAGATGGTTGAAATCAGATTGTTCTCTGTTTGTACATGTTAACTGGAAGTCTGGAAATCTGGGAGTTCTTTATGATCAGGATATGTCCTTAGGGTAAATACAAACACTGTTACAACCTTAGTGACAAATTAATAAAACCATAGAATATCAAAAAGGAGGGAGAACAGTAAGAAAGAGGAGGAATATGAAGAGTATCAGGATGAGTGGGAACACAGATTGGTTTCATTGCATTATGCATAGAAAACAACGTGATGAACATGGGTGTTACCTTTCCAAAGTCTCGAACATCAAAGAGGTCGAAGGCTTCAAATAAGTCACTTTTCTTCATCCCAAACACATCACAGCAAGATGTCAGGAATGTACGGATGTTCTTCAGACACAGGAACTGAAAAGGAACAAACGTGATGCATTTTAGAGCTGCTATCCTCTGGTCTGGTAGTATTGCTATATTGCCAACACCTGAACCACTTGCTCAGTTACACATAAATGTGACAAAAATAGATCTACGTCAACAATCAGTCTGTGTTTGCTTCTCAGTGTATATAACTTCCAGTTTGCAGAATAATATTTGCAAAGGAAGCAGCTTCTTAATTGGAAGCAGTGTTTTAAAAGATGAATAGTCTTTACAGTCAGCTTGGGTGTTGACATTGGGTTTGTGGCTTATCAAGACTAATGACATATCTTTCACTATAAATAGATATGGCTGTTGATTTTTGTTAATATCATTTTATGCTTTGACAAAGATGCTTGTGCTTATGCTGCACTGAGTCAAACCCAATACTTGTCTGTGATTTTGCCAGTGTATGTGTTTAGATAACAATTTGGTCTGTTAAAACTCGAGTTTGGCTTTATTTCTTTAGAACCCACATTCATTTACATTTTAACTAGAGGTGGTCGAAATAGTTCAACATGATTCATCTCAAAAGGCTTCACTTGACTTCCAATGTCATCACCAAACACCTGCTAATCAAAGAGTATCATGTGGGTGTTTAATATTTGTTCTTAAAGAATTTCCTGTTTCCTCTAACTATATCATGACAACATAGCCAATTTTGTTATAAATATTAATTCATTAATACTTTTACTGCAGTCATCTCTGTAGTCTCTGCATAATTACAATTAAGGTGGACTTTCCCATTTTGCAGCAGTATCTCAGTCAGGTCAGGAGCATATGCTGGTTCGGCACTTCGCCCTGTCAGCCTTGGCCCTGTACTGTTCTGGCCTCCTGATGACCATCATTCCAGGCCTAAACCAGGCCCATGCCTTATCTTTCCAGGTATCTTCCCAGCTGCCCTCTCTATGACATACGCAAGACATCCAGTCTAGCCCACCAGGTCCTGGGCACCCAATATGTGGTGAGCTGGATCAGGCCTGGGAGAGTGCAGCAGCTGCTCCCATATCCAGCACCTGACCCATCCCTGCTCTCCTGAGCACGTTACCATTAGACACATGGTCTTGCCAACGATACCCAAAATTCACTGAAGAGTAGTCGTCACAAAGGAGTTCTACCAGCGTCTCTGGCCTTCAGTCAGCAGCCAGGCTTCACAAGAGTGTAGACCTGGAGGACCAAGGACCGAAATCAACATGACTTTAATGCTCAGTGTCACATGATCTTGCCCAGCGAATCCATCCTCTCATGTGCAAGGCTAAGTCTGCAGCTGATCTCTGCCTTGAAGAGAGTGGATCGATGATTTGGTGAAATGCTCTACAACTCATCTCAGCTAGCCTTTAAATATTTTTATTTTCCTGATTGCATGCAATGTCAGTAAAAAAAAATAAGATTAAAAAGTGTGGGAGCATTAAAGATAATCCCCAAAAAGTCAAGTGTATATCAACATCTTAGGAATATGATCATCAAGTAAAGGACCTCCAAAGATGGCACGGATCCCCAGTTTACACCTCTGTGGTATTGTGAATAGGGCTAATGAGTGAGAAAAAGGATGGAACAAGTCCTTTCATAGAATAATTTTTTAATTCAATCCATAAAATAAACAGATTAATTATATGAAAAGATACTTGATAAAGTCAACTATAGGTAAGATCTGATCAATCCAATTCAACTTTGTAAATCCCTAGTGTGAGACACCCCTAGTTTCAGCCTTTATAAGTACACAGGAACAGTAAAGTTGTCACAGAGAATCTACAGCCGTCTCTCTAAAAGTGAAGGTGAACCACAAACACATACAAACTGAAAATGAAAGCAGAAAATTTCCCATGTCTATTTTGGTGCCACTTCCTCAAGGATCTGTGTATTGGTGGTAAAACTTCAACCAAACAACTTTAACACAGTGTCCTTGTGGTTATGGGATACAGGTGAACGTTTCAGTCAGAGTCAAGTTAGGGCCATTTATAATAAAATAATTGCCGCTCTATAGAAACATTTAAACATCCTGACCTTAAACATCTGTGTACGTGCTGACTCAACTGTGAACTGCGTATGTGATCATCTGCTGTAAAACAGAGCTGTGGAGAGATTCTTGAGAACAGATAGGCTCCTTTTTATCACATCAGCTCATCATGGAGACGCCTGTAATCACTCAGCCAGCCCCCGGGGGCCTGTTCGTCTGTGGAGGAAGTGCATGAAGATGACGGCTCAACAACCCAACTAGCCCCTTACTCCTCCTGAGTACTGACTCTGCCCTGGTGCAGATTTACTCTCTTTGCGTAGAATCAAGAATAAACAGCACCGTCAACAAATTATTTTGATAACAGGGTTACTCCAGTTCATCATGATCCTGCTCATTTGATAATAACCTTACTATAGGGCTTTTTTATGTAACTTCTGACTTGGCTCTGATTTGTCTTAGACTGAAGAAAGATGTCGAAAATGCACTCTTACTTTCTCAAAACATGATAATAAGCCCACAAGTAAGCGATCCTTACTTAAGAGTTTCACTGACAAAATCCATACTTCCCATCTACGGCAAGGCCTATTAAAAAATGCTACATTTACGT
Organism: Cheilinus undulatus; assembly: GCF_018320785.1. Lineage (NCBI taxonomy): Eukaryota > Metazoa > Chordata > Actinopteri > Labriformes > Labridae > Cheilinus > Cheilinus undulatus. The sequence goes on along the minus strand of NC_054877.1, from coordinate 12,850,321 downwards.
GCATTTCCTCCCAGTGTACGTTTCTGATGTCCTCCACTCCATTACCTTCATGCACTTGCCTCCATTTCCTCAGATCTTAGGTCAGCAGGGCACAATGAAAGGGCCATTTAAAATCTGGAGCCCACTGACACACATGTCTCTCTTGTCCATACTCTGATGGCCTACAGCTGCAGGCTAGTGCTAGCTATTGTTCAGTTTGCTTTCACTGTGTTTTAAGAGTACAAAAGATGAGAGGACATGCACCACACTGCAGTTTAAAAGGCACATACTTGGCTGGAAACCGGGATTTATCACAGAGGCAAAGAGGAAAGGGGGTGATTTTGACAAGATGTCTCCATTAATTTATGGCCTTTTGTAAACAAAATAATTTATTTAATTCTGCATATTAAAATCTGAAGATTCAGCACTGCAATCAAGACTAATTATGTGTGTTTTCTTAACATAAAGGCCCAATACTGTGGCTGCAGCATAAGTGGCAGAAGTAACTCCATACTCCCATAGCAGCTTTTTCCATATATTTCCCCTGAAAAACAATCTTCAGTGATGCATTGACTGTTTAAAAAAACAGGATTACATGTGCTATACAACACTGTATAGGTGTCCAGAAAAGTGTGTAACAAACTGAAATCAACACTAACGCCTCTTTTCTCTTTGTGAAAGCAAGGAAGATCATAATCGAAATGCATTTTAATGTTTGTAACAACTGACACCAGACTGGCAAAGAAAGCGTACGCCACAGAAACAGCCTTTGTTGATGCTCTAAGATGCAACGATTCACAGTAGGACTGATGATTCTAGGCCTTAGTAATAATTAAGCTTTATTTTGGTGTAAAGTGTAATTTAATAAATCAAATCAAATGTTATTTAATCATTATAGCTTAACAAACTGTACATATGCTTCATATAAACTCAATTAAAACAATTTAATATAAACTCTGCTTTATTTTTGAGTAAAGTATAACTAAATTACATCAAATTAAATGTTATTTGATAATAAGTAAACCCAATGTAAATATGCTTGATAAACTCAATTAAAACAACTCAAGTAAACTCTTTGTGATCAGATGGGTTTGCTTTCACTGAAAGAGGGCTGTGCACATGTGAGATGGCACAGGCAACGTCACAGCTGGGCTGATGCAATTCAATGAAACCACTTATATATAAAGTTTTGAAGACAGTGTTCATATTTCACTGGAAAGGATAATAAAGTTTCAGTTATCATGTAGAAGTCTTGCTGTTGCCTCACAGCAAGAAGGTTCCTGGTTCCCTTTCCAGTTTCAACAAAATATGACCAAGTTACCTGATTATTTCAAGCTCTCTCTACAAGGTTTTAAGCTTTACTTTAATGTAATATTTTACCTTAAACTAATGTCATAAAAAAACATTGAACATTTACATGTATTAAAGTTCATGATTTTTACATAATTCTTTATGGGGGGGGGGCAATACTGGTGCTAAATCAATAAAAATCGTACTTATACAGCAGGGTTGGGAGAAAAATCGATACAGCATAGTATCGCAATACCTTGTCTGGTGATATATCGTATCGTCTTGTCCACCAAGTATTGATTTTTTCAAATTAATTGCTCATATGAAAAGAAGTCTACGATAATGGAAAAACAAAATCAGTTGTTTGGACAATTGTTTGTCCAGTGAGGCTGGCAGAGGTGACGGTCATACAGCAGGAGAAAGTTAGTACAACCAACATGGCAGCACCAGGGAAAGGACATTAGGAATGCAAGTAGGGCACAAGTGAGATGGACATGACACTTGAGGTTTGCAAGAAATGCTACATGAAAATAACATACTAGGGAAATACGACAAACATGAGAGCAAGACTAATGCTGAATCAGCTAAACAGTTGAAAAAAATGGTATAGATCGCAGTATATCGCAATACCCATTGCAAAATGTTCAAAATCGCAATAATATCGAATCATGACCCAAGTATCATGAGATACATGAGAATATGGTATTGTGGGGCCACAATTGAGTCCCACCCCTATTATACAGTCCCTGAACCGATACTTTTCTCAGAGAAAAAAAGTGTTTCAAAAGTTGGTGGCTGAATTAAAGCTGTCTTAGTATCATAAATGATTCAGAAATAAGAGACGAATAGAACACTGAAGTAAAGCAAGCAAGTGTGACTTCTTCACATACTGAATTTTGTGCCAGGGATCAGGTCGGGGTCTGTCTTGTTAAACAGTAGGTATCTGATGTGTTAGTACAAGGAGTGAGAACCTCTCCTATTCAAAATGATTCAGTTCGAATCTCGATTCACAGGCTACAATTCAGATCACTGACAATTCATCAAAATTAGCGTTGGGTATCGTTTCTTCTGATACCGGTGCTAAATCAATACTTTTTATACGGTGCTGGTTTCTGAAAGGTTCCTGAATCAATATTTTGAAAGAAAATGTGTATTATAAAAGCCTATGTATTATAAATGATTTGCAGAAATATCTTGAAAGATGCCAACAGAACATGGACAGTAAGAAAGTGGAGAGCAGGACATTTTTTGGGGGGTGGCAGGGTGTCGCATCGAGGTGGTGGGGTACTGAAACAAGGTAGATATCTGTGTTATAATTCGGTCCGGTAGGTATTGGTTGTGTTAGTATTGGTACTAAATTTCGATATTCATCCTTAATCAAAATAGAGAACAGTTCAGCCAAATTGATCCGATCTGATTTGATTAGGTTTAATTTGATCCAGTACAAACTGATTAAAAATAACTTTTTGCTTTAAAAAAAAAAAAAAAAAAAAGAAAAGAAGGGAAAACAAGATCCTTTCATAATAGTCTGAGTGTCTTTGAGTTTATCTATAAAGGGCCAAAATCCCAGACCTCCTGTGCAAACATGACATTATGTTCATAAGTTAAAGTTTTCATCACACTTATGCCAAGGTGTCTCACTCTGACAGTGAGTTGGAAGAACAAACAACAAATTGAGTTTGCTGGTCCATAAATCTTTATCCTTCTGTAATTGTAACTTTCCTGGCTTTATTAACCAGTTTTAACTATAAAGACTGTTTAATATCCAGGTCTGATTGTGCTATGTCAACAACTTTGCTACACTTCAGCTCCGCTGTCTCAAAAAAATGAGATTCCTGAGCTGCCATTGCACTAAATCACTTTTCTCCAAAGTTAACAGATGAGAAGGCACTTCAAAAGTGATCCTTCCATCATGTAAAGTCCACATGGCTTGATTTATGAGGTGGGCGACTGTAACTGTAGGACATTTCAGCGATGATCAGTGTAACACATCCAGCTAGCTAGTGAGCACCTACGGCTAACATAACTCCCTTGTAAAGGTAAAAGGTCATCACACAAGTTTAAAAACGCTGAGCCAAATCATGGCAGAGGCAGCAGAGGCTCAGTAAACCGATCTCTAACTTTAAAATCTGTGCATTGACCAATTCATGATAGAATTTTACCGATCTAGGTCTCCACGAACCAGTGCACTCAGACTTTTGATGTTAAGTCGGTTGACTGATCCAGATCAGTTTAGCTTTACACCACTTTTTCCCATATTAGATAGCAGACTTTTGGTGGCAGTTAATAAGGGGGCTCTGGGGCTATTTTTAAATTCCTCAGTATATTACTATATTACCACCAAATGCACAGTGAGTTGTACTTAAAGCAGTTGTAACAATTTAGAAAATACTACTTAGACATGTAGCCTACAGCAAAGAGATAGGAGGTACTGGTTTGACACAAAACTGACACAAATCCAAAATTCCTCAATGGAATTTTAAATTACTTTCAACTCTTAAAGCAACATTTAAGTCAAAATTCATTCAGTGAGGAAGACAGTGATGAACATGGTACCAGTACAGAGTATGAAGTTGATTCTCTGCATTTAAAGTTTGTAAGGTCCTCACTGTGAGTAGCCAATATTCAAAGCTAGACAGTCAGCTCTCAACTTGAAAATCCACCAAGGGCTGAAAGGCATATCTTTTATTGTCATGTACTGAAGAATTCCTCTGAATAATATGTATTCCCTATGTTTCTTTTTTGCAAAACTGCAATAAAGCACACATTACAAAATGCATGAAGAATAATAAACACAAAAAATAAGGCACAGACAAAAATTAGTAAACTCAAAATGCTTAGTCATGCTGCTAACTTACAGCTCTGCTAGCTTACAGCTCTGCTAACTACAAACATACAGCCAAGAATATGAACTTAAACATAACCCTTTACCTCTATCTCTATCATATAAAGCATAAAAAATACCATACGGACAAATAGTGTCCAAGGACACAATGTAAAAGATAATCCTGCAGGCAATGAATCAACTGCGGTCTGCACTACAAGGTGCTTACATGGCAATTAACTGGTCATTGGTCTCTTTTCAACCAGCAGGGGGCAGTGTAAAAACAAAACTTTACTTCAACTGCATACAAAGACTTTACAGGTAGGGGGCAGTGTAATGACTAAACTTAGCTGACTTTACGAAGGATAGAATAGCTATGGTAAAGTTCTATAGTGTAATTTAGGCATGTGACGATAACAAATTTTGCTGGAGGATAAATTGTCCCACAAATTATTGCCGATAAATGATATTATTGTCAACATTATTTTGAGACCAAATTAACCACTAATGTAATGATAATATATCATAATGCAATAAACTTCTATTTCTCAAAAGTATTTTTTACCATTGTAATTGGAATGTCAAGAACTTTTAAAAATCCTAAATAAATAAAACAAACACACCATTTTGCGCTGTTCTGTTTGTAATTACTTTGTTGACCAAACGCCTCAGTGAGTGTTGACTGTCAGGACGAAGGCTCTGCATCTCGAGGTGAAGCCGAAATATTCCCACACCAGGGCTGTGATATTTGGCTTTGCAATCATCTTTTTTTTCCTCCTAATTTCTACCATGTTACCTTGCATTGCTCCTCACAAGGCTCACTTGCTGCACTCTGTGTGTGTATGGTGTATGCTAGCGGCCCCACCTGAGAGACGAGGAAAACAAAGACACATGCACATGGAAATATATCCAGGCTGGCAAAATTGAGCTCATTACCATTTAGCATGCGATTAACTGATTTATTGATTATTGTCCCAGGCCTAGTGTAATTTACATATTCCAACTAAAAAGAGAGAGTCAGAGAGACAATAACATACTAACAAATACAACCAGTCTTGAAAACTAAACCCTTTGCTCACAGACAAAGTCAGTTTAGAATTATACATCGAACTCATATATCTCCTAGTTGAAGACATTCTTCTAATCCATCACTGTTTATGGTAATGCCATAATTTGCAGAAGTATTCACCAGAAATACTTTTTGAAATGGATAAAATATTTCATTTAAACAGACATGTCTCTGATTTTTGGGACTTTGGGACAAGTCAGAATATAAGCAATGAGGCTGATAAAAAAAAAAAAAAAAGTGGTATAATGTTCTCACATTTGCTGCCAGGAAAAATATATATTGTTACAATGGATAAGTGATAATATACCTACTGTTTAGGGATGGAGTGAAGTTGTCTTAGAACTGGTTTGCTTAAAATATCTCACAAGCATTTTGCATGCAAAGAAAGATCGGTTTTACAAAGTCTAGTAGCCTATTTAAATTACTTTGGTCTGATCTCTCTGCCTTTATTTTATATCAAATGGATCATTGCCTGAATCTTTCTGTATAACTGTCCTGTTCTGATTTGATTATCATTTACACTTGTTGATTTATGGCATCACCTCAATATGTGCTTTTTTGTCATTGTGGAAAATTAAGAAAAGAAAGAAAGAAAAGATAAGCTCCCAAAAGCTTTTCCGACTTACTTGTGTATAAAACATTTTCTTATGAATGCCTTATAAATGTTTCTTGCAACTCTACATATTTCTCTTGTCATAACATTTAACCCTAAGCTTCAACCTCATAATTTTTCAACTGTATGAAATATTGCAGTCCTAAAGAGGAGCATAATTCATCTTTCTGTGATGGTAAAAACAATAAAGAAAACTGAATTTGATTAAAAAGACTTGTCTGACCTTCAAAGGTTATGATACAAAAAGTACTCGTGATTTTCTTTGAATCAAACCTCTTTGAAGTCTGACGGGATTTTCCGTCAACTGTGTCTGTCACATTTAATAAATGCAGACTAGATAAAGATGTCACCACCTGCATCTGCGGAGAGAAATTAGTAAAAGTTAATGCCAAGACATGTTGTTTTTCCATGGTGGTATAATACAAGTGATTAGTGGGTATATTTGTTACAACAGTATTTTGTAGTTGTGGTTTTTGCACCCATTAAGAAATGTAGCTACAGTGAGAGTTCAGTCATGAAGATGACATTCGGCATACTGGCTCTATCGTTCATTCTCATGCTACGTTGCATGCTCTTCTCCACACATGATCTCTCATTCCCCTGGATTCATCAGCTATTCACATCACCTAGACATATATCTGTCCAAAAAGTTCCAGCCATCTTCCAGTCAGCTCCAGTGATGATGCTTTATGACATTAATATGTTAATAATAATAAATACTGTTCCTGACATGTGTCCTGCTTCAACCGGAGATCTATGGTTGGTTTAAGAATTAATCTTCAATAAAAAAAAGAATGTTGTTTTTTTCCATTTGATTTAAAGTGTCAAAAAAGCCAATATTTCCTGATTGCATACTTCACACGAAGGCTATATAAGGCCTCATACTTGGTATCCCTGAGCTTCAGCACACGTAATAAAAGCTCCCTGACTAATGGGTGGATCAAAGACAGGATTTTTATCAGGCCTCTCCAGTGGCAGAGGAGAGAATTATGGGTAAAGAGAGGTCAAGCTTTGACCATTCCTTTGGGTTTCAAAGGCTAAGGGACATTTAGCACTCCCTCAGTTACTTAACAAGATTTTTTAATTGCTTGTAGATAACATCCTTTTAAATACGAAACCATATAGAATGGTAAAAGGAAACATATTTTGATGGAATAATCATCATCTTTAGATGTAAACCAGTGATCCAACATTAGTCCCTCTGTGATATTTTTCAGTATGTCAAGCAATAAGGAAATAAAGGAGGATGGCTCTATCTCTTAAATTCTGGACTTTAATAAAATATTGTGAATGATGGATAAAAAATGATCAAAAGCTTCCCAGTGCTTTACATTACTGTCAATTCACTGGTCTGTTTAGAAATCCTGGAGGAACTCAAAGATGAGAAACTCCCTCAGTACCTCTACTTTTACTTTTTCTATAACAACTCCAGGCCTCCATCCATAAGTTACACCACTTATCCTGTGCATGGTCGTTGCAGACTGGAGTCAGTCCTGGTTTTCATTGGACAAGAGGCAGGATATACCCTAAACTGGTTACCAGTCAGCTAATGGGCTGACACATAAGCCAAACAAGCAGTCACACCTACAATGTAGTTACCCATACGAGGCTTTTCCATTATACTGAGCGGCTTGGCTCTACTTGGTTTGACTCGGCATGGCTGTCCAGTGTGGCAGAGGATTTGCTTTTCCACCACAACCGAGCTTCCTGCTTCAGAGTTGGTTTAGAGCTGATGACGCTGTGTTTTCAGTCGATGACATTAAATAGCGGTAAGCATTGTTTTGTTCAAAAGCTGCCCATTGTATCTACTACAAAGTTTCTTCTTCTTCTATTGGTGATGCGGCAGGTATTTCAAAGTTTGGTGAAGCATGTGCTACTTAAACACATCTGCAACTCATAAAGAGTTAAAGTTAACATTTTGAAAGTGTTTATGTAGGTCCACACTAGATAAAGTTAAACTACACATTCTGTAAGTGTTAAAAATGTTACAATATGACGGAGCTGCGGAACTCAAGAAAGTCTGTGGCGAGGTGTGTCTCCTCTGGCAAGAACAAAGCAGAGAGATGATGAGAAGATGCGTATTCGTCATCAGTAGAAGAATAAGCTCCATGCAACCTTCAGTCACAGAAGGGAATTCTAACTCTGTGGATAACTTCATTCATGGTGCAAATGTGTCTCACATCAAAAACAACAATCCACCAGAGATACAAGCAGAAGTACCCTAGCAGGGATCACTGTACAACGGGCAACATCTAAACACAACTAAACCCGTAAAAAATACATCTTAACACTCTGCCCCAGTGCATGATGGGAACTTCACTCACTCTCTTGCTGTGTTGCTGACAGAGGTGGAATTACAGTAATGTGAGTAAATGTGATAAGTTACTTTCCACCCCTGATAACCACTGAGAGGTAATCTATTCAAAACTTTTTAGTCTAAATGGATGGTTATGGTTTTGGTTATTTGATTTCAGGGACAGACAGAGCTGCTACATTACAAATAAAGTTCAGCTGATAGTGATACCTGTTTGATACCCTGCAAAAATAGAAGTCCTAGAGAGCCAGTAATGAAAATAATAATTTATTGTTTTTATTTATCGAAAACTGCAGGCAAACTGATTAATACACATACACAGGTAACATTTCAATATCCTTCTTAAAGCCCGAATGCACATATTAGGACATTACATTCTGGCTTTCCTACAACATACTAAAAATTTCTCCTATTACTATTTTGTTAGAAAATTGTCTGGACTGTCCATTCAAGTTAAAGTAATTCACTTGGGAGACTGGGAGAATTTGCAATGAAATTTTCAAGAATTTTCATTGGAAAATTGGGATATGTTTATGTGTTTTTAAATGTTTCACTGGAAGTGCCTTTGCAGTGACTTTTTAAGTATTTGCATGGAAATTTTATCGTTTTATGTTTGGGGATTGTTTTTTTTTTTTTTTTTTAATTATCAGTAATTTTGTATAATTTTGGGGAAAGTATTTGTAGTTTTGGGGGAATTTTATTTTAATACTTTGTGGAAATTTTTTTTTTTTTAATTTTAATTCATTTGTACATTTTTGGATTTTTTTTCTTCAATTTTCAAGAATTAAAGTGGAATTTTTAAAAGACTTTTTAAACATTAAAATTTAGGTTTTAGTTTAAAGTTTCACTGAAACATTTTTGGATCATTTTAGGAAATTCTGGGGTGTTTTTAATGAGAATGTTAAAATGTGTTTAAGAATTTTTCACAGAAGTTTGAGCTTTTGAACTTATCAGGTCCAAATTATCCCAAACTAGAAAAGCACTCAGAGAGCGCAGCCCTCCACCATTAGCCCTATCTCCCAAGAGTGAAGAATCCTTTAAAAACATTCCTGGATCCAGACGGTGATCTGGATCAGTCCCAAAATCTAATTCGCTGATTACTCCCTCCCCAGTGGGGTGGAGACATGGTAAGGCAAAGCACTGGCTTCGCTACATGTGGAAGTCGTGGCAGAGGGTGAATATTCCTCTATTCCTCCCAGCATTGTGAGTATTCTCACTACAATTCGCTGTCTTTCTCTCTGTTACGCTCTGACTTGTCTCCTCAACCCGGCGTGCATCTTTCAAACTCTATAAACTCCAAAACTTTGAATAAGTTACTCATGTCCGCCATCTCCTGGTGTAAAGTGGTAACAGCGCAGACCTCCGCCATTAGCCCTATCTCTCAATAGTTCAGAATTCTTTAAAAAATTCCTGGATCCAGACGGTGATCTGGATCAGTCCCAAAATCTAGTCAGTTCTTCCTTATGCCATTTCTGACATTTCCTGAAAATTTCATCAAAATCTGTCCATAACTTTTTGAGTTAAATTGCTAACAAACTAACAAACAAACCCACCCGATCACATTACCTCTTTGACGGAGGTATTAAGTGGGAAAAACTAGAAATGCATTCCAAACAAAAAATCAGGTCTCAGGAGGTGAAATCTAGGAAGTCAAAATCTATTAAGGAAACGCTTGCTACGTAGCAGTTCAACCCACTTTTGAAATGTTTGTGTAATTCAGGCAAAGTTCTTTTGCTGAAATATGATTGAAGGTCATCAAGTTTCTGTACTTTATTACCACCTATCATCAAAATAATGGACATGTTATCAGTTTGCATCACATAGTAAAAGTGTAGAAAGTGTTAACGATTAAAAAATGTAAAGGTTGCCAATGCTTTTGTACAATTTAGCAAGCTTGTTTGCAATTCAGATGACTTAAAACAAAGATCTGCCCTCTATTTGTTGCTGTTGTGTTTGGAAGGATTAGTGACAACTTGTTTTCCTCCTTTGTTAAAAGACAAATGTCACAAGGAGATTCTATTTCAGGTAAATTAGCAAACATTTAGTGGTTGCAATTGTTTGAATATAACAGTATCCTGCTTGTCTACTGGCTTTTCTGGTAATGGGCTATCTTAACTTTTTCAGCTAGTTCAGCATGTCTTCTGCAGACTACATCTACAAGTTGGAATGAAAGCGGCACAAAAACGATAGCTGTACCTGTGACATTTGTGGCCGGAGGTTGATCTCCTTGAGGTTGATGGTGTGGGCTCTAAGATTGTTGAGAAGCTGGCACAGCAGCACCCCGTCCCGCAGGGTTTGCGCTAGGTCGAACACCTGCGCCGTGTCCGCAGTGACTCTGTGGTTCGCGGGCAGCACGTTGCAGCTGATCAGCCACATCGCACACTGCCTCCAGTACTCCATGTGAGCGAAGAAGGGTGGAAAATGCCAAAAAAAATGAAGACTTGGTGCCTACTGTGACTCCCTGAACGGCATGACAGCTGCGTTCACCGCGGACAGCCCTACTCTACTCTCCAAACTCCAGCATCGCCTCTGGAGGACAGACAGAGCTGCTGCAGGTTATGGGCGAACAGCTGGGCCAGGCTGCATGAAACCCCCCCTCCGCATGTGTGAACTTCCCTTTCCTCTCTCTGTGTTGTTTCCACGGAGGTGGTCGTAACTCTCATGAAATGTTGTCTGTTAATATTTCCTACCACTTCTGAAATTAGTTTCCACTTGTAGAATCTGGTAAATAAGCTGCAAGAGCATGTCAAAAAATGAAACAATGGAGGCGGTTTGTTTCTGCATGGACAGGAAGTTGAAATGGCCATCATAGAAACTGAAGAAAACAGACTCATTTCACTAAAGAGCCATAAAACTTTTAAAGAAATATAACACACAATGCAATTCAACTCTATGTGCAATACTGTATATTTCTAGTTTGTTATGTACGTATTATTTTCATTCTATTTTAAAAGTTATTTACTTGCTTTTTTCACTAATTCCTTGTTACTGATTTATCCCATCATATTTAGATTGTTTATGTTAAAACATAAATAAACAATATATGATAAATATCAAAGGATGTCTTATTTAAATGGACCCTACCTGATTTTTTTAGCTTCATCAGAGTGACATTAAACATCTTCAAATCTTGAATTTTTAGGGTACATTTTTAGCTGTTGCCATTAAATTATGGCTGTCAAAATTAATGGAGTTGACTGCAGTTGATTAAGTTCCACAATTAGTGCACCAATATTTTTAATCATGGTCAATCCCTGTCAACACGCTTTGGTTGAGGTGGGTCAGCATCTCCCTGCACTCACAGTGATGTAAAATAAGTCAAGCTCTGCTCTTTAACAGGGGCGTAGCTAGGGATTTGGGGCCCCCAGAAAGAATATTACACAAGACCCCTTTAACCAGCTGGTCAAGCCACAAATGTTGCGCCATTTTTACAAATATCTATGCATTTTAATGTATTTTTTAACCATAATTTCTCCATTTATGAGCAATATTACGATTACAAATTTTACTATGGTTCAATTAAATTTACTTGCAAATTTCTGCAATACTGGACTACACCATTTGGACATTTTCAAGGGAGGAGCAAGGCCCCCCAGTATTTTATTTTATTCTATGTGATACAAATTTCAGTCTGTTGACTGATTCATTTTGTCACTTTTGCCTCAGTAATGACAATAATTACTAAGAAAAAATAAATCAAAACACTTCTCATGCAGGCTTCTGCTTCCCTACTGTGGGCCCAGGTAATCAGTACCCTTTATCTTCCCTGTGCCCATGATCCTTAATCTCTCAGTTTGCCTTAAAAAAAATCATAGATAGCTAAGTGGAAATAATGTGCACCTATTTAATGATGTCTTTATTTTATTTTCAGTCCATAGCAAACTCCTTTTCCATGGTTAAGTTAATGTCTACCTCTTTAGTAGGTCTGTACCCAAACAGTAAGCCATTTACCCTCATTTAAAACAGAAAAGTCCCAAATGACATGAAAACAGTTTGATATGCAATATAGTGGAAATTAAAAATGCAATTAAAAGCGTGTGATTAATCATGATTAGCTACAGAAATTCTGAGCTCAATCACAATTTAATAAAAAAAATATGTATTAATCAAGTTCAGACAGGGTGAATAAAAGTCCCATTTGCCCATTCTTCAGGCCACCCCTGCATAAGTCACTGCCACAGCTGGGCCACCCTAGTTGAAAACGTCTGGCTACACCACAGGTAAAACAGTCTACTTTAACTGATAGTTGAAGTTTTAGACATTTTGTTTTGTCAGTTTTCTGCAGTTATTAGAACATTCACATTAAGAGAGCCTCCAAAGAGTAATCCTTTTCTTTCGCTGTTTCTCTCAGCTGACATTCCATGTGGATTAAGAGCAGCTGACAGGAGACTTTAAATCTGCTGTGAGGAGTTGTGAAACATTATGAAATTAACATCAATGCCACTATATGACCCACAAAAGAAAACTAGGCCCTAACTGACTTAGTGTTCATTTTCTGAAGTCATCCTAATGTAAAATGCTTGAAATTGTTGTTGCAGAATAAGTGACATAACAACAGCATGCTGCTAAAAGAAGTTCTTACAAAGGCACATCAACCAGTCCTGGATCAAAGAGCTGAAAGTCATTGGCAACCTGACACATCTTCTCAAATATTACCTGCTTTTAAAGTATATATTACTCAGCATTGTGCCTACTTTTAGCCTCAAAATGGTGATTTAGTGATTTAAGTTTATGTTTTTTTACTTGTAAAAAGATCCTTCTAAATATTTTGTCACTTGCTATGATTGCTTTTTGCTACGTACGTAAGGATCTGATATCAGCCTTTGCCAGAGGCCTCCAAATTACTAAAATCCCCCATGTGATTAACCTCCATTAATCCACAATCTGACAACTCATTCTGATTAAACAGATACTTTAATAATCCAGAGGAAAATTCAAGATTTTGTGATAACTGAAGCCTGTACCCTTAATGAGTTTACTAACAGTGACATGGGGTGGAAAGATCATCTGCAAAAACAATAGCTAAATGAATGATACTCTAGATTAAATCATTTCTGCTCATGGGAAATAAAAGGGGGACTTTAAATCAGTCGTTGTTATTTCCTACTTAGAAATAACTTTCAAACTAGGCTACATTTGATTGAATGCATAGCTGGTGCAACCCATTAAAGAATATTTTTGTTCCTTAAAGATTTTCAGAACAAAACCTGCAGAGAGATAATTACGTGGTACCACTTTGTACACATGGCCACAAATCGCCACAAACCAAAAGTTTCTCAGAGGAGTTTTAATCAATTAATAATTTTTTTAAATCTGAGCTGTGCTCTGGGAAGCTGTGATCTCTGTAGGTTTCTAATAGAGGGGCGAGAGAAGGAAATCTCCTGCCATGAGATTTACTGTACATCTCTCATTTAACCATGACATAAACACAGGAAGGAAGCAGAGGGATCCCATCTTGATTCACCGTGAGTCAGGGAGCCAGATGTTTCCTCGTAATTTGAGCATTAATGACAGCCACTGAGATAGAAAGTATGCAAAGCTGGAAAACTCTATCCTAGCTCAAATATAAACCGATGCAAGTGTCTGATACTGTTTACAAGACTGATACTTTCAAAGAATTCAAAATGATGCCAGCCCATATTCCCTACAAAACATTCTTTTAAAGATACAACCAGATGTCTACAGACGCCATAAGCACAGACACCTGAGGCAATGAATAATGCTTGAAATGCTGATAATTGTTGTTTCTCAAATTCATAGTGTGCAATTAGCCAGAGTTGTTATATATGAGCCCAGAAGTATGGGACTATACCAACCAGATGATAAAAACACTTCCCTCATGAATCATCATGATGTTGCCTGTGCTGCATATGTAAATTAGCATTTATTTAACATAACACCTTGAATGGTTGATAATCTGTTGTTGTGTCACCAGATGTTGAGAGAACAAATCTGATAAAACAGGTTTGAATCTAATTTTACTGTATCCTGTAGCTTTAAAGAGAAGAAAAACATATTAATTAGGATAACAGGATAAAACTCCTTGCAGGAATTTTAAGCATCAGTATAACCATTTAAACTCAACAGTGATGCCTCTATTTGACTTACAACAGGAAACAAAACCATCAGCAACAAGACTGATAGTTTCTAACTCATTCAAATGCTTCTAACCACTTCCACAGTGTAGGTGTGTAGATGTTAGATGAATTAATGGGGGAAAAAAACAGCAGAAAAAAAGCCTCTGTTGACATTTTAAGTGGCAGATTTACAGCCAATGATACTATGGAGTGCTACAAGACGGAGATCTCACAAAAACACTGCTTGATGTTGAGGGCAGTAACAGCAAATAGCTGTATGGGACTGCTTTGTCCACAGGGGGCGCCAAAACCCACCTCAAAGGTTTTTTTTTTTTAAAAAACATAAGTATTTTGTATTAAGCTCTTAAGTACATTTCAGACCTGTCTATCATGAATCTTGGGCTGACATATTGAGATCCTCACACAGACTAAAAATAAAAGAAGACAGAAAATTTCCTGTGACAGCTCAAAAAGTTTTGAAAAGCTCTGACTAAGGAGATCCCCTCTTTTTATTGGTAAGCCTTTGATAAACCAAAAATTTAATAATATACATCTTTTCAAAATGTCTTTTTGAAAAAAAAAAGTGTTTTTAAAACTTCTTTATCCAAAGTTTACATATCTTTTATAATATACTTGTTTCTTCCTAAATCTTGCTATGCTTTTTGTTTAATGACCTTTTTCAGTTTGCTGCTTGTAACTTAAAAAAGTTTTAAATATGTCTTTATTGATATCTTAACATATATGAGGATGAAAAAAGCAGAGAAAAAGGAAAATTTGCAATGATAAATTGCCAAGATGAGGAAAATCTGATGAAAATAGTGCAAACTTTCAAAACAATTCAATGAACAGTTATGGTATTATAAAGTACTCAATTTTGTACTCAGTATCTGTGAGTACCCAGCTGTATGTACTCAAACTTGGTCTTGAAAAATGTGGTATTGATGCATCCCTACTTAGTATTAGTGGTATTTTATTAGTTGTATTATCATAATTAATTGTATTACTGTGTTTAGAAAATGGATTCACGTTTACAAGGAAATGCTAATACATGTTAAATATCTGTATTTAAAATAAGCCATAATTATACACTAAAACCTAAATTACATACTACAGTAAGTACTTTTTTTCTCAGAATTCTGACTTTAACCTCAGAATTGGCAAAAGAAATTCCTCTCAACCTTCTTTTCAGTAGCACTAAACCTCTTCCACACTTTTCTGTACATATAGATCTAAATTTTAAAAAGTCAATAATAAGTCAAATCCAGAAGAAAGAAAGAAAGAAAGAAAGAAAGAAAGAAAGAAAGAAAGAAAGAAAGAAAAGAAACAAAAGAATGACTTGTCAGAATGTGATGTCCTGATGAAGACTCCTGTTTAATGAAGGATTTTTTCATCACATCAGAGTGCCTCAGATTTTTGGTTTTGACTGCCATTTTTATTATGGACTATGTTAGCATGCATTCTGGTAAGTAACTCTTTAATTTTTTGCTGTTTTAAGGTTGTCCACCCACCCTGGAGAGGACCTGATCCTGTTTAAATTTTACTGACATTTTTGACCCCTTGCAGCACTCACCCTCCTCTCAAAAGGTCAGATCCACTTGAATCAAAACCCAGATATATCACAGACCCTTTTGTAAGAGCTAGCTGCAAAATGTAAAGATGTATAAGTCACAATTCTGACTTTAATCTTAGAATTATTCTTAGATTTCAGGTTTCAGTTAAAATTTGGACTTTAAAGTCAAGAGTTTTGACTTTATTCAGAATTCTGACTTTAATCATAGTATTCTAAATTTAAAGTAAAAATTTATATTTTAAAGTCAGAATTCTGAAGTTTTTCTCAGATTTGGAAAAAAATCTGATCTCAAAATTTATTTTGCAGTGACCCCTTTCCTCTTCCGTGCTCTTCCAAACAATATAGATGTAATTTTTCAAAACGTCAATAATAAGTCAAATCCACTTGGACACAGACACCAAGAGACAGCTGCACAATGAAAACATGGGTGTGAAAAAAAAAATAATAATAATCCACACCATTTGTGAGGGGGAAAAAAAATAAAAATGTTCATTTAAATAAGTAAAATAATAATTCCCGTTTAGACAGATTATCTTATATATTGTATTGTGCTCAGTAATAATATTACTGTCAGATTCTTACTGTAAAAAAAGCTTTCTTTGAGCATTAAGGCCTGGATTTTTTAAAAAAATCAACATGTCGATATATTTGATATTGTGTTAACCTATGTAATCAAAAAAATATATATATTTCTAAGGTATCTTAAAAATTCGTTATTTATATTAAATTATATTTTACCTTTAATTTGTCATTTAGGTTTACATATTAATTTACAATAAATGTTTTATTTTAATTTCGCTCTCTGACGTCCTTTCTTTGTATCCCCCCAGTGGAGCAGAAAAAAACGAGCACGACACCGGAAATAGACACAGTCACACAAAAAAAAGAAGCTGAAGCTGAACCGTCAAAACATAAACAGAGCACTCAACCCTGAGTGAACGCAGCTAGCTTACTATAACTCTGTCTTTTACTGAAAGCTTATGCACGCAGTCCTAATGTCGTGTGTTAACCGTAGAAGAATTCCCAGTCGAGGCACTTAGCTCTGTTGCTAAGTAGTGGAGAGGAGAGAATAAATCTGCAATAAAGATTAGGACTAAACTAAGAAGTACGCCTCGTCGGGCCTTCGAGTAGAGGTAACGCTAGCTATGCTAGTTAGCCACCACAAGCAGTGCTAGCTGCTTGTTGGCTTTTTATTTGACAAGCAGCTGTTTGGTTGTTCGGCATGACTCACAGCAGTTGTACTTTCGGTATTTGTTAGCATCACGGAGAATAGTTAGCATTAGCTCACGTCAGTAACAATGACAAGTAGTCGGAGCACTGCAGAGGACAATACACTATCAAACATCTAAAAGCAAGATTAGGCATTAGTTGGGCCTGTGAGGGAGCAAGCTGTCGAGTTAGTTTATTTTGTCTGCTGTGATTGTTCGGTAAATCTAATTTAGCATTTAGTTTCGAAGCTAAGGAGCTAACAGGTAACTTGTGCCCCTTGGCACTCAGAGCAGCGTCCATGGTTGACAGCACTTCAGCAAGTGCAAGCAATCATATCTGCTAACTTGTGAATGCTGCAACTTCTCTCTCCTTGATCCGTGCACGTCTTGATGTGGTTAATAAACAACCTAAATAGGGTCTGTTTTTGTCTGTGTGACATTTTAAGGTTCTCCCTCGGGTCGACGCAGGACAAGGAGGACAGAAATGGCTGAGGCTGACGGCAAATCCACTGTGCTTAACGGTAAAGGATCAGTGCTAAAAAATAACTGTGTTACCTGTCAATGTTGAGAGCTAATCAGAGGTTATGTTTGCTTTTACCAGGTGGCTCAGAAGAAAAAGAACCTGGAGAAGATCAACACAAGGAGGAAGATGCATCTGGAAGCAAAGAGGGACAAACACAGTCAGCTTCCAATGATGGTAACAAATACATTTTAGTAAAATATCTCATTATGCAGGAGACATTGCTTAAATATATGTATAGATTTTATCAGATTTAAATGCATTTCACAAATGCAACTGTCCCCTAAGTTGTTGGAGTTTCATTTTTAAATATATTTTTTGTGCTTGTTCATGTGTAGAAATTGTAAAACCTAAGTTGAATCTCCCAGTGAGACTTTTATGTTTTAACCTTCCATACCTGGTTCTGGCCTCTCCTCTTTCTGCAGCTCCCAAAGAAACAGGAGAAGCGTCTGGAGACAAGCCTATGCCAGATGAGGAAGGAGAAGCAGGGGAAAACAGAGATGGAGAGGAGGAGGAAGATACTGACAGCATGGACGGCAGCGGTCTTTACTCCTTGACTGAAGATGGCGAGAGAGAGAGTGAAGGGGGCAGACGAGAGAGAGTAAAGGACAAAGATAGTGGGAAAAGAGCAGCTAGAAAGAGGAACAGACCGGGCGGTGGCACCAATCACTCTACCAGCTCAGATGATGATGATGATGATGACGATGAAGAGGAAGATCAGAAAGACGATGAAGATGATGATGAAGCTATGGAGGCGTGGTTGGGAGCAGAGCTTCAGGATTTGCGTGGCCCTATATGGCGGGCGGTACCCTCTCTTTGCTCCAGGGAGATCGGCAGGGACTCTCACCAGTTTGTGAGGCGCGTGTGCGGAGCCCGCGGCCTCGTGCAGAGGCTGGAGCTTCAGGGTCGCCTGGAGAAGCACACAGGCTGTGTCAACACATTGCACTTCAACCCATCAGGCACTCGTCTGGCTTCAGGCAGCGATGACTTGCGAGTGGTGATCTGGGACTGGGCTATTCGCCGTGCTGAGCTGGAGTTTGATAGCGGCCACAAGAGCAATGTCTTTCAGGTAAAGGAAGAAAAAAACTTAGCATAAGAGAGAAAGGAAACATGAGGATTGAATTTTAAATGAGGGCAATTCTTGCACACCAATCATGATGAATAATAGACAGTAAAGCATAGATTAAAAGGTTTTAGCTTTCATATTTTGTTTCAGACTTAAAATAAGTTCTCTCTTGTTGTATGCAGGCAAAATTCTTGCCTCACAGCGGAGACTCCACCTTGGCCATGTGTGCCCGAGATGGTCAGATCAGAGTGGCAGAGCTTTCTGCCACACAACGCTGCAAGAACACCAAACGGGTAGCACAACACAAAGGGGCAGCACACAAGGTAAGTTCTAAATGTGTTGTTATGAACGTTTAGCTGGATTCAGATTAACCTTTGTGTTGTCTAAGGGCAAAAAAAGAAAAAAAAAAAAAAAAAAAGACCTGAACAATTCTTTACCAACAGCAACCCTGCCACCAAAGTGATCTTTATTATCTTGAAAATGTATGACTTCTCTTTGAGTGACTTCAACACTCAAAAAGGTGAAAAACTCTCCAGACTAGTTTAGGACTTTTAGTGGAATAGTAAAGTATATGAGAATATGTGGTATCTTTCAAAAAAGGCTGAGATTTCTCCACATTTCTGTTATTTTTTCTGGTGACACAAGCATCTCCTTTTTTAAAAAATCACATATTTGATCAATTATCTGTAGAATAAAATACTGATAATCAGCTGAATGTCATATCGGTATCAGTAATTGTCCAGGTAAATATTTGGTCCACCCCTGATTACATTAGAAGTGGTGTAATAAAAAAACAGTGGAGAGCAAAAACACAAGTATTGGTAAAGTTTATCATAATGGACCGTATTTTTCTTCATTCTTAATAGATATTGAGTTTCAATTTCAATTTAACTGTTTTCTTTAAGAAATGCAAAAGGTCATTTTTGACCCTAGGATAAGGAGAGTAGATATAAAAGCAGTCAAGTTAGTTTAGTTAGGGGTTTACAGACTCAGTCTTGAACTTGAAATGTCTGGCAGTCTCATTAGGCTGTCATGAAGATGAATCATGATGATGTACAGCACTAATCACAGACAGATCAACAAGGAAACTTTGTGTTCTTGAAAGATGTGCTGTCATATCAAGATGGCACCACAGCATGAATCAATAGCAGTGACTGTCCATATCTTTTATCAGAAAACACTCCAGACACATAGTAACCTTATATTAAATCACTACTCACCGCAGTGCATTGTTCTTTAAAATATGAACCTGTCTCAATAGGAAAAAACCCTCTATTATATTATATAATTATAATGCTCCCTGCACAGAATCACTTATTATAACACTACAACACTCTACATTTGCACTGTAAGGAAAAGGGAAGCATGTTTTGATACTCTATAATAAAACTGTTGTGTAAGATTTTAAAGGAAGCGTCACTGCATAGAGGAAGAGCCTCTATCAAATAACATCCTACATAGAGCCACTTGATAGCATATTAGAATGGGTGGACTAATCAATACAAAACTTAAAGTCAGGGGTGTCAGGCTTACTCTTAGTTATCAGTAATGAAAACCTCAATTATAGCTCTTATTGAATGAAAACAATCAAAGTTGGCCACATCTTCCCAAAATTTTTCTCATCAAGACTCGATGAGCAACCTGACTTAGTTTTTTCTCTTTTCAAAGAATTACTTAAAATAGTTGCAACCCTCGTTTTTTACTCCATATCTGCTGTATTTCTTGTTTAAGGTTAAATTAAAATTAGAATAAAAATATGGATGTACGCACTAGAGACTTAAGATGTGTAAAGATTTCAAAACTCAAGTGTGAGGACAAAATCCTGAGGTAGAGTGCATTGCCTGGTTGCACCAAAGAGCACCCAGCATAAGTAAAATAAAAAATAAGTGTTTTATAAAATTTAAATTCATATGGCTTAAATAAACAAAAAAAAACATAAACATGTGTAAAATAGAAAAATGAAAGTTAAGTATTGCATAAGTATATAGTTTTGCAGTGTCTGTGCAGCAAAATGCAGCTCGGTGGGTATATTTATGTCTGAAAACCAGGTGATTAAGGAGTCTCCCATCTCTGTCTGTTTTTCTTTCCTTTTTTGGTCCAGCTTGCTCTTGAGCCAGATTCCCCCTGCTACTTTCTGTCTGCTGGAGAGGACGCTGTCGTGTTTGGTATTGACCTGCGTCTAGACCGTCCTGCCAAGTGAGTGGTGTTTTTCTGTTGGTTTACGAACTCATACCTGACATGTAACTAAAGAGATATCATGAATCTTATAATGATTTTTAAAAAATCATAATCTGATGGCCTTAGTCCACTAGACAACAATCATTATAACAAGAGCATTACATCTTGGCATCAGATTTGATTCAGACCTGTGCCTTTTTGTTTAAAACAGTGATCAATCTCGCTTTCTTTGCCTCAATAGATTTGCAAAATAAGCTCCTTTCTTCCACTGATTTGAAAGTTTCTCATTGTCCTACTTTTTCTTGCTAATATAACTGCAATGCACTTTTAATTGTATAATATCTAGAATTTTCACACCAAAATTTCCGTATTAACTAGAAAAATACTAGGGGGTTTTTCAGTCGAGTACTTGCATTATCACAGTTCTTCCAACAGTTTTTATAGCCAAAGAAATGTCTGATTTTTATAGTTGTAGCAGGGTATATCTTGTCAGACATTTAAGCATGACGTGGAAACACCAGTTGTGGCAGTGTGAACTAAGGTCATTATAGTTAACTTAAACTAACTAAATAACTAAGACAAAAGGGTAAAAATCATTTTAGTTAACTGAAACTAAATAAAAATTAAGCTTTACAAAAAAATTTACTGTGAGTTTACAAAACTAAATGACAGTGAAATAAAATGAGGGGAAAAATCTATTTTTAGTATTTGACAGCACAGACTGACTGATGCATACACCCAAGCCTGGAGAGCATAAAATGGCCTGATTTGATTGAAGAAGACTTCGCACAACAGTAATTTTAGGTCTTGAGTAGTATATGAATATTATATCTGATCAGCCTGTTTGAATGTAAGTTTTAAAACTGTATGCTGCTTGCTTTTTCAGGCTCTTTTGTATCTCAAGTATCCCTTATTGCTAAAAAACTTAAACTTATTAAAACTCAAAACAATGCTTTTTTGCTAAATAAAACTAAACAAAGAAACCAGTGGTAAACACTAATAATAAATTACCAGATTTTTAAAAGTTAAAACCAAATAAAAATTAAAACTAATTAAAAATTCAAAGCTATTGGTGTGATCTGCTACTGGAAGCTGCTGTTCTGTTGCTGTACCTCCTTGATGTTTTGTGCTGTTTACTTGGGGTGGACTGTCTTTATTCTCTGCCATCAGCTACAAAATCTGTTGCCTAAGTTTCCCCTTTTCGTTTGGACTGGGGTTCACTCTGAGTTTGTTTTAACTGGGGATGATAAATAAAGTGATTCCCTACCCTCGACCTCGTCTGTTTTTATTGTTTTCATTGATAGCTCCCTGGTGGCAGAATTCACAGAATTTACATTCTGTTTATGTTTAAAAGTTATCAGCCAGAGCTCCCTGCACCAAGTCCAATTAGTTCAGGGAGCTGCTGCAAGAATTAAAACGGGTAACACATCGCTCCTCTCCTGTGCTCACTAGCTCATACTGGTTCCCTGCTTTTTTTTTTTTTCATCAAACTGATGTTAGATTTATTCATTGCCTCTAAAGCTTGAAATGGTCTTCCCCATAAGTATATTACAGACCTTTGAAATCCTGTGTGCCTCGCTGTTCCCTTAGATCAGTGAATGCAGCTCCTCTTCTTGTTGTTATGAAATCCCAGCTTATTACAAAAGGTGACAAGTGTTTGCAGTCAGAGCCCCCAGATTGTGAAACTCTCTGCCAGTGACAATGAAGCAGGCTACATCTTTTAAATCCTCTCTTTAAACACTCGTTTATTGGAAGGCCTTTATGAGTTCCTAATTTTATCTTCTGACTTTAAACTGGTGTACTTCTACTGTAATGACTGTTATTTTTCTAGCAAATTACATCATAAGACATCTATTGTTTGATTTCTGTTGAGTCAGTCACAGGTTAATGAAACTGCAATGTTTTCAGACCAGTTTTTCTAGTTTTACAGCCAGTTTTGGTAAATGTTCAATTCCAAAAACCACTTCCTTTTTTGCCTTATGTGGTGATTGTTTCTAAAGCTAATATTCTTGTTTCCCCCTGTCTCCTTACATTTGTTTTACAGCAAACTGGTTGTTGTGAAGGAGGGTGATAAAAAAGTGGGGCTGTATACCATCTTTGTCAACCCAGCAAAGACACACCAGTTTGCTGTTGGAGGGAGAGATCAGTATGTGAGGTATGAGACTCTAAAAATACACACTGAATATAACGGAAATATTATGATTAAATATGACCTTCAACATCCTCTTACATCTCATGTCTTTATTCTTTTTTCTCTTCTCCTCGCCCTCTGTAGAATCTACGATCAGAGGAAGATCAATGAGAATGAAAACAACGGCGTGCTGAAAAAGTTTTGTCCTTCTCATCTGGTATCCAGCGAATCCAAAACCAACATCACCTGTCTTGTGTACAGTCATGATGGCACAGGTAAAAATTGTCCATTAAGTGTTTTCCTTTTCAAAATCTTTCCACTGTCCCATAATAAGCCCAGCAAAAATAAACCTGTTCTGGCTTGCATGCAGCATTTCTGGATAATTTGTTATTCTGGACATTTCTTTGGTATGATTTAATGCCCTTAAATTAAATGATTAGACTTGAATACCCTTGCCTAATGCTTTTCTTTGTTCTGACCAAATTTTAGAAACATTTAAATTAATCAGCCTTGCACTATATCCTCTTTGATTCATAGTCTGAAAATGTAGAAGGTTGTGCTTTTTTTCCTCTCCTGATGTAATCACAGTGCAATGAGTGCAATGAAAGTGAAAGAAATATGAACAAAAAGAACAAAAAGCAAAAAGTTTCTGTTATCTTGAAGACCAGTTCAGTCAGGATAAGCATGTTAATATAAGTCCAGTTAGTATCTGTTTTCTCAAAGATCATCTGAATGAAAGCAAAAAAAGTTGCTGGAATGAAGAAAAATTTAACAAAGACTGCTTGACTTGATGTGTTTGCAGAGCTTCTGGCTAGTTACAATGATGAAGACATCTACCTGTTTGACTCGAACCACAGTGATGGGGCTGACTATCGCAGGAGATACAAGGGACATCGCAATAATGCTACAGGTATTATACATTCAGCTGTAATCATAGAAAATAATTATTGTATTGATTTGTTGTTTGACCTACAAGGGATCCTTCTTGGTGTTACTTGACAGTCTAAAACCGTTTATTTAAAGGTTTTTGTTTTGTTTTACGGATGATTATAGCCTGTTCTGGCAGTCATACAGTTTTAGAAACTGTCAGCCCCCAAATATTAACCATTTTCTCCCATGTAGTGTGTCAGTGAACAATCAGTCTTTGTTTGTAAAGCACCAGTTCATAACCAAAGTAACAGTGCCGTGAAATAGGGCCAGATAGGTTTTGATTTTTTTCCCCCGTTAATAAATAAAATCATCATCTAGAAACTGAGTTTTGTATTTACTTGGGTTGTCTTTGTGAGATATTAAAATTGGTTTGATGATCCGAAACATTTAAGTGTGATATACAGTGCTTAACAAATTTATTAGACCACCTGTCATATTTGTCTCAGAGACCATCCAGCATCACGAAGTGCTTTAATGCAGACTCTTTCATTTTCAGTGAGCTCTCCACGTTTTACCATTTTGAACAGGAAGGAGGAATTTCAAACTGAATTCACCTTTTTAAACCCAAATTTGAGCTGGCTCACTGGGCTTCTCTAAGAAGTCAGAAATTAATCAAGCATAACACTCAACCCTTAAAACTAATTTTTCTGTTCAGGAATGCAAGTAAGTAACTATAATTTGACATATTAATCAAGAAGTAATAATGTGCTTTACTATTTTTTCAGTTGTTTTTGTAAATCAGTAAATTTGAAAATTCATGGATAACAATAATAATTCTATTTTAGCATTAAAAATATCCTAACATAAAAATGATTTTGGTAATTACCAATGCTGTTAATTTAGGGCAGCTGTGGCATAAGCCTTACTATTGTTAGGGTTAGGGTGGTCTAATGAATTTGTTAAGCACTGTAACTCAGCAATCCAATGAGTAACTGCCTTTAACGTTAGCATTAAGCTAACGTATCATTCATTAGACTTACAGATACAGTATACACACTGTTTGTCTGCTTTCTGAGTGTAGTCTAGTTCAGCCCTTCTTTCTTCCAGCATCAACACACTGGTTGTATTGACTGGTTGTGTAAACTGACATGTCTGTTGGTCACAGCACAAATTTATGGATCTTTTATCGCCTATTATGACCACTGACACAGAATCATTAAGTTGTCTGACCTTGGTCTAAGACTGATAACACACACTCCTCATCTTCCTTCTTCTTTATAGTGAAGGGCGTGAACTTTTACGGGCCGTGCAGCGAGTTTGTAGTCAGCGGCAGTGACTGTGGACACATCTACATGTGGGACAAGTATTCTGCTCGTATTGTCCAGTTTATGGAGGGAGACAGAGGAGGAGTGGTGAGTCATATATATTTTTGTGATGTGAAAGGATGACCCTGGAAGGGCTGCAAATATACTCTAGTGTTTCTGTTGTCATCTTTCTATTTTAGTAGTTCTAGAAAAGTCAGGATGAGTTTTCAGTGAAAGCAATCTACGGTTTAATAGTAACAGTGAGGCTCTTTTTAGAAAATATATATTATCTTAACTCTCCTCTTATCCATTATACATTATCAGTTTAGTCATTTTGTCCCTTCTTGATTTCTAAAGGTGAACTGTTTGGAGCCACATCCACATCTTCCAGGCATGGCCACCAGTGGGCTGGACCATGACGTTAAACTCTGGGCTCCCACTGCTGAGAACCCCACAGGACTCAAGGGTCTAAAAGAGGTACTGCAGCATAAGCCTATCATTTGTGACAGGAATAAATAGTATTTAACAAAGTTCTCTGTATTCGAATACAACAGGGGTTCTCTGATCATTTTTAGGTGTTTAGTCTGAAGTTTGGTATCTAACTTTTTTAGAGCCTTATGACTCATGCCATAAAAGAAATTACACTTTAAATTTTTTCAGTGTATGCATTAACAGGATGTGTCTACACAGTTTTGTACTGAAGAGAAACATTTCAAAAAAAATTTTTAAGGTGATGAAGAAAAACAAGCGGGAGCGTGACGAGGACAGCGTGCGCCACGGTGACCAGTATGACACCCAGCTGCTGTGGTTCCTGATGAGACACATGAGGAACAGACGGCCCACGAGGGTGAGCTCTCAGAGTCAACGCTGTTAGTGATGTTTACACAGGAATTTATCAGCTACTCTGGCAGATCTTTCAGCAGGTTGTATTATGGGACCTGTAGGGTCCAGGGTGCAAGGGACTTGTTATTAGGATGTTTGATCTCTGCTTTGATTTTGACTTGTCTTTCTCATATGGAGGAGTCTTTCAGAGTTATGTTAATGTAGAACTGATGTAGTGTATTGGAATTATAATAATGCACCAAGAAAGGCAAAAAAGAGAATGACTTAGAGCCAGCAAGAAGTAGTGGAAACTAGGAATATAACATGCCACATGGTGTAAAATTCAGAGTAAGACAAACTTATTCTTCATCCAAAAAGTGAGGTATGTCCTTGCTTGTTCGACTAATTAACTAGTAATAATGCTGAGACATGCACCATTATGACCGTAGGCACAGCCATCCTATCAACGACAGCATGCGACCTGACACTAGTGAAATTCACCACATTTAATGTAATGCAAGCGGTGCTTCACTGCAGAAAACTTGCTGAAATTCACCACAATGCAGACCACTTTTTGTCACGTTTTCACAGCTTTTCTCTCTAAATCAGGCTACACACTACACCATTTTAGGAGTGATTTTGGTTCCATTTTTCAACACATTTGTTTCACTGCACCTGATTGTTAGAGCAAGAGTAAAAATGAACAGTCTGGCAAGCTTCACCAACACTTTTTTAATATTAACATTTTTAAAATATCACATTGACATAAGTATTCAGACCCTTTGCAAAATGATTTTTTGGCTTAGGTTCCTCCCATTTCTCTTAGTTTTTATTGGAACTTTTTTTACTCCTTCACTGGAGTCCACCTGTGGTGAATTAAATTGATTGGATGTAGCATTGAAAGGCACACACCTCTCTATAGGAGACCTCACAGCTGACAGTGCACATCAGAGCAAAAACCAAACCATGAGGTGAGCGAATCTGCTGTAGATCTCAGGGACTGGATTGTTTCAAGGCACAGATCTGGGGAAGACTACAAAAAAGTTCTGTTGCACTGAAGGTTCCCAAGAGCACAGTGGCCTCCATTTACAGCCTCCCATTATTTGCAAATGAAAGAAATTTGGCACAACCAGGAGTTGTTCAAGAGCTGGTTGCCCAGCCAAACTGAGCAATCCCGGGAGAAGGGCTTTAGTAAGAGGGGTGACCAAGAACCTGATCGTCACCCTGACTGAGCTCCACAGATCCTGTGTAAAGATGGGACAGTTTAAGAAGGCCAGCTATCACTGCAGCCCTCCTCTGATCTGGGCTTATGGCAGAGTAGCTAGACATTAGCCTCTTCTCAGTGCCACTGTGCTTTTGGGAACCTTCAGTGCAACAGAATTTTTTTGTAGCCTTCCCCAGATCTTTCTAAATTTCAAGTGTTTTCACAAAGGGTCTGAATACTTCTGTCAATGTGATATTTCCTATTTTTATTTTTAGTATATTAGCAAAATTTTCTAAAACTCTGTTTTCACTCTGTCACGATGGAGTACTGAGTGTAGATTAATGAGAATAAAAACATAAGAAAACTGAAAAAGTGAAGGGGAACTGATTACTTTCTGTATGCACTGAAACCAGATACTAGGGCACAACCATCAAACACTTGTAACCAATTTCTGTTTACACCTGATTATTTGGCAGGTATTTGTCATCAGGGCTGATATCGGCTGATTCTGATGCATCTGTCCTTTCCTAGATAACAGTGGTTCACCCTTTAGTAAATAAGCCTTCTGTGGCGCTGATTTGTTTAAAAAAAACTCATCAATAAAAGGCATAAACTGACCAGCAGAGGTGGCATGTCTGAAAGAAAGCAATGTAAGCAAGATCAATATCCTTATGGCTTCATGATCAGTTTAAAAAAACATTGCACTGCCGATTTACTGATTGCTGTTTTAAACCGCATACATTATATTCTATAACATTTACAGCCCCTTTTCTGTTAACTTTTTAAGCAAAAACGCTGTCAAACAATGTCATTCTTACCTTTCCCTCCACTTTTTTGTCTTGACACAGCCCCGGGGTGCAGACAATGACACAGATGACTCTTGGAGCTCTCCAGAATCCTCCGATGAAGAGGAAGGAGGTCCAGACCATGTTCAGTGCATGTCCTCCTGAGCCACACATAAACACGAACACACACAAGCATACACTCACACCCATACATCTACACACTTTATTGCCCTTGAATTGATGCACATAGGCAAGCACTATTGACACACTGGCACACTCAAACACTGATGAGCCACAGACTTGTTTTTCTTTTCTTCTTTATTTCTTTTTACACATACAAACTCAGACACACAGACATTTACGTGAACATACTGTTGAAAAAGAGTGACAAATAAGCTTGATACCCGGTTTCCCAGCAGTCGTGAGTGCGCATATGGCGACTACAGAGTCCATACACACCTCCAGAACCCAGATCTGTGCAAAGAGTTTTTTTGTGAGTGCGTATGTCCCTCCTAACCACTCGGAGGCCCCCTGCTTGTCCATTCATTACGTACAAGCTCTGCCTCACCTGGAACGTTTTACTGTTTGTGTATGGCAGCAAGCACGTCCTCTTTTAGACACCCTGTAGGAAGCTAAACATCACCAGCACACAACCCCCCTCTCTCTTAGTAATACATGTCTTCTTTTTTAGGAGGAAGGGGCATCAATTGGTACTTTGAAACCTGAAATCCCCTTCCCTTAAATGTGACTTCCTTTCAAATCTCTGAGTAAAGACAAAAACTCCTCAATGTGTCACCCCTGCACCAACACTTCCTAGCTTTTTTTTTGCTTTTGCAGCGTATTTGCATCTTCTCAGACTACTAAACCCCTTCATGCTGCATCACCTCACACGCTGCCCCCTCCCTACCTCCTCTTTCTCCTCAACACCCCCACCTCCATCACTACTGAGTGCACTTTGAATCAGGGATGCTTTAGTTTGAGACACAGACAAAATGTGCACTGAGTTTGTGATTTTTTTTTTTTGTGGGGGTGGAAGAGATGTCTTCTATCGCATTGGAGAAAAAAAACACATCGAAGTTTTGTTCATTTCTTCGTTTTTTGATCAAGGGGGATAATTTTGCACTTTTGCATTCTTTGGACAAAGGAAGAAGAGGTTTCTTTTGCTTCCACCAGCTCTTCTTCCTCCCTCACGCTCCATCCCGACACCTACATTTTACAAGAAAACTTCAGATCAGATCTCAGTGAACATAAACATGCAGATGTAGATGGTGTGCATAGAATTAAAGGACAGGTGTTGGAGGATTTTGTGGTTTTAAAGAGCCAGAACAGACCTGGGTTGAATCAGAATTAAAAGACTCCTGGAGTAATTATGGACTACACTTGTTCCTGGAAATGTTCTGCGATACTAACGGGCTCAGATCCCCCGCTGAGTATCTGTTTTGAGATGATTAGCTAAACCAGGTTTGCAGCTAGCACACTCCTTGTCTACGTGCTGTGTGAACGCAGCTCAAAGAGGAGGACTGAAGGGGGGGCAGAGGGGTCAATATGCTTGCCAGTCTTATGTTGTGTGAGAGCGATAAAGTCCAGCTTTTCTCATTTTCTATGAGAACTCTAGTTAGTTGAATTTATATGTACATATATAAATATATATTAAAACTGTAAAAAAAAAAAACACCTTTAGCTAAAGGACTTCCAAAAAAAGAAAAAGAAGATGTCAAAACATTTGATTGGTATCAATGCAGAGGTTTATATTCTATATGAGGATTAAGTACTTTTAAAATCCAGAGAAAAATGTCAACTTGAAGCACCATTTTTGTTTGGTTTGTCTTTTCTGAATGACATCCCTCTGTTAGGAACAGAATCGCTGTCATTTCAAGTTTTCAAGTTCTGATTCTCTTACTTGTTAAAGATAAGAAAGAAAATAAAAACAGTATTTCCTTTTTAGATCTTAATCCAACATTTGAGACAGTTGTATCCAGATTTTCCCACTGACTATTTTTGGCATCTTGTATACATAATAAGGCTTTTGATGAACAGTTTTTTTTCCACCACTGCCTAATATTGTGTTATACCAGTTCAGTTGGAAATATGTACAATTCGTGCAATAAACAAAACAACAGTGTACCTCATGGTGTCATTATTTCACGCTGTGTGTTAGATCTGGTTCTCCAAGACACACCTAAAATCAAGGCACAATCTTAAGTCTCATATCAATTCATAATACCCTCTAACTTGTGTAACAGTAGCTTTAGTTGATGCACAGATGGGTGTACAACAGGGGTGTCCAAACCATGGCCCGGGGGCCAAATGTGGCCCTTTGCTTATTTCCAATCGGCCCGCAAGTTCTAAAACATAATGAAAAATGGCCCACATAAGAACATGAAATGTGTGCTTTACTGTAGTGTTTAGTTTATCTGTGTTTTCTTATTGATAGACGAGCACAGTTTTGTGTTACCTTGGGGGCTCATCCAGGAAGGTAACACAAAACTACACTCATCTGTCAATTAGGAAACATTAGAAATTATAGTTAGTGAAGTTTGGATTAGGGTATGTTTTACTTTCAGCACTAGGCCAGGCTACTGTGATGATTGTGTAAACAAACATTTTGACACAACAATTCATTAATGTTTAATGTTAAAAGATGTTATGACTTTTAATCTTGAAGATGAGAAATCCCAGGAGCCTACACTTTACAAAACCAACCTCAAACTGATTTTTAAGATTAAGCTAGTAGTTATGTCTTTAAGCTTTACTTTCTATTTACTTTCTAAGAACCAACAAAGTTTTTTAATTAACCATTTATGTGTGGGATGACTCTAGCTTTACTCATACATGTGCATAAAAAAGACCAAAAATACATATTGCTGTCAAAAAATAATAGAAATGTAAGTTGATTTCATTGTAATCTATATTATAAATGTCGATATTATAAGCCAATTTGGGAGATTTTTCTGGGTTTCGGCCCTTCATGTTTTTATAAAATCAGTCTTTACCAGGCAGTTATTTAGCTTAAGCAAAGAACTTATTGCCAACACTACCTGGCTATTATGCTCTATGCTCACATTTAGTGGAAACTGACTATGAGTTTGCATCTATGCAGCTGATGTAAGGTTGCATAGCTAAAGATCATCTTCAGCCTTGCCTGGTACTTGCTTTTGATCATTGTTGGATCCTACAGAGGCTTCCTTAGTGTTTATGGCGCTAAATGTCTGTTACCTTTTATGACCAGAAGTCCATTTACTTCCTGTCACCCCCCCCCGGTTTTGGTCAAGAGACTTGGTGCTTTTACCCCAGGGTTTACACTCTTATGCTGTCATTAGCCTGTTCATTAAACACTGGATGCTGAACATCTTCAGGAACAATGCAGGAAAATCCTAACTTTAGGTTGACTCTATAATGTTGTTGCTATAGAAACTATAAATCTGTCCATTTTGCCCCATGCACAGCTGAAGTTACAGAGCAAATCTCCTGTTTTCCTGTTTATGGTTCTGCACCTCCCTGAAGTCCTGTGGCAGCCCCTAGTGGAATCCCACCTCACACATCGAAAACTGCTGCTCTAAAACAGAATGATGTAGTTGATGCTGTGACATGGGACTATGGGACACGTGGAGCTCTCAAACTTCCTGCCTTTATGACAAATCACAGACGGACAATCTTGAAATCCTAAGAACACAGAGATCCTCATGGCCCACCTTAGGGGGGGGCGGACCCTAGGTTAGTAACCAACAATTTCTTCTTACTTTTAGCATGAAAAACAAAACAACTGCATAAAGGAGTCTCTTAATAACATCACAGCTTACTTGGGCACTAATAAACCTACCAATACAAAACTTCTAGTGGTTGAAAAGGCACATTGTATAATTCAAACAGATGCTTTCCTCTATCTTTCCATTTTTTCCAGTTGTAATTGTGATCTGTCTGAGAAGAAATCTGACCTACTAAGAGGAATTTTTTGTTGAAATCCAACTTTTACAAATCAGTTACCAGACTGGTAAACTATAAAGCCTTTGCAGGTAATAGCATGCAGCATCCAAAACAAAGTTCCAAGAAAAGTCACACACTGCAGTGTTTTTGGCTGATGGTCTGGTACTGAAACACAGGAAATAACTTACTCTTTTTGCAAGTTTCACAGTAGTTTCTTGGAACTTCTTGTTGGACATGTTGCCCTCAAACTCACCTGTTGTATGCAGTAGATGTATTAAGCATTTTTCTTATAGTTTGGAGCAGCCCTGCTGACTAAGGGCACACTAATATCTAGTGATCTGTACCATGCCTAAGCATTTAAGAACCCCAGAGTCAAATCTGTTGGACTAGTGAGAGCTCTCTCACTGGCCCAGATGCCAAATGTGGGCTTGGGCATTTATATGGTTGCTCATGCACAAACACGACTACCAGTATGCAACATGAACATGGCATGACTGATGCACCACCTTGCATAATTGAGAAATAAAGAAGTATTTGAGGGCTAAAACAGCTTGAAATACACCAAAAAATCCATACATTTTCAGTCATATTCTTCGCATTGTTCTTTACAGTGCTGACTCTAATCAATAAACCATGCCCCATGCAAACAAAACTATGAGGACATATGCACAAAAAGGAACCATGCTCAGGCCTCAAGCAAAGTAAATGGCCAGTCAGTGGGGGATATTGAAAGGGGGCAATCTTGCTTTAGCATGGCACAGTGCAACTGGGATAGGTGTGAGTGCATATTAAAGATGTTTCAGTGACACAAAGACAATTTTGATGTTTTTTATTGTGGAAATGTCCTTATTCATGTTGTGATGCCAAGGGAGACAGACTCTTCTTGGATGCACAACCCAATCGTCACCTCATTTCAACAAGCATTTTTACTGGTAACACATTGAAAAACTTCTGTAGTGACAAACTCCAGTAAATATCTGTGCCTGAATGTCCTGAAATATCTGGAAAACGTCAGCAGTGAGAAGTCACAGCTTTGAATATCTCTTATTCCTTGACTGCATCTTGTTGAGCACTACAGGGACTGTAAGGTAACACTGGTGGCTTTAGTTGCCAGTTACTTTATCACACTTTACTGTGTATTAAGACATTATAAATGGCATGGAAATAAATGGGCACAGCTGAACTTTATAATGAAGCCGTGCTCCACCATCTTTGACTTTTGCACTTTGCAGCTGAAAATAAAAACCCCTGACAAATGATTATTACACAATGTTTTTATTCAACAGTTCTTTGATCGTCAATTTAAACTCCAGACTTGTTGGCAGTGACAAGTTATATTTACCCAAACTTATTTTACATGAACAAAACAGACAAAAACATTTACAAAGGTGTTCTCTATGAAATTATGATTCTCCACACTGGTGCCCAGAGCAAAATGATATCTCAGAAAATATGTTATCAAAACAGACTGAAGAGACCTCAGAAACACACAAAAAAGTTTCTCTCACACCTGACATGCTCCTTTTTCTCGCTCTCTTTCACTCAGCACACCTGATGCATGAAGGCATTGAAATCCAGGGGATGTAGTTCAAGGAGACAGAAGATTAAATATGAAACCAGAATTTAAACACAGCACAAAAAAGCCCTTTAGCAGCCTCATCCCAAAGCCAAAAGTCAAAATCTTGATAAGATTTCCTTGCAGTACAACAACACTTTGGATTGAGCTGCTTTTCTTTACAGTGAGCTAGTTTAAATGAGCCAGACACAGGCAGCAACAGTCTTCAACCTGTTTCAGTTTATCTGTTGGACTTCCTGCCTCGTCCTCCTGCGTGTTCGTGGTGTCGTCTAGCCTGTCAAGTACAATCTGCCATGACATAGTGCAGGCATAAATATTAAAAGAGGCACTATCATGAGCTTTCACTTACGGGCATTCGCACACAAAAATCACACTGATGGGAATCTGAAGTGTCAGATGTGTTATTCCTTGTATTCCAGAAACTGCTGCAATCTTTTCCGGTGCTCTGTGGACATCTGAACAGCACTGAGGAGTTAAGAAAATAGGTATCAAACAATTGTCAGCTCTACTTGTATCATTGAAAGACAGTCGTTGTTAGAGGGAAGCCTTACTTTAAGTGAGTCCCAAATGTTGTTGTTATCCTGTAGATGGCTGTTTTTAGCGTGGCCCTGAGAGCAAAACGAAGGGTTTTATACGTGGAGTCTCCCATGCTGATGGTTGACCTCACTGGTTTACTCGAAGCATGAGGGAGCTTGAAGTGTCGATCTACAGCCTGGAGGTAAGGAGGCACACAGCTGCTGTCAGTGGGTGCAATAAAAAGCATCTTTTATTTCCTACAACTCATCCAGGCTGCATCATGTATGACTGTTTCTTGGTTTTATGTACACGTTACAGTTTTGTCAGAATATACTGTCACTGAAAAAGGGCACAAGAAGACAGATAAACACTGAGGGGGACTTCATTGACTTTGCACAACATAAAAACCCAAACTACGATCTAGTGGTGACATGCCTCTGCAAAGACTTCAATTGTCCTACAGTAAAAGTGCAGAAGTGAGTCGAGAAGAGCTGGTTTCTGTGGTGGTGCGATTCATAGAAATCTTGATCTCTGACCTCCAAGATTTAATCTCTTCTTCCTGAGTAGTGGTGAACATTTGTGCAAAGTTTGAAGAAGAGCCCCCAAAGTGATCTCAAAAAAACAAAGTTTAAAGTTATCTTTGAACCTGTAAAAAGCAATTTTCAGTCAGAAGTAAAACAAACATCTGCTATACCAACAATAACTACAGCAAAACATTTAAAAGAATAAAATCCCATTGCATAAGCTCGTGATTTAAAAAAAAAAAGCTAGTAACAGCTGGGACAAATGAAGCTGAATCTGCAGCCGAATAGGTGCAGATTTAACTCAAACAACAAAGAATAGCTGTGATCGGCCAAGATTGACAGGATTTTTTTTCTATTATTTAGAGCCCTTACTTTTTAAACCCATGTCAAGCCATTCAGCACTGAACCTGCAATTTTACCACAAACTTCAGCAATCCCCTGCAGTCTGTTTAGATTTTTATGTTAAGGTGAGATAAAAGAGAAAGTTATAACAGGTTCAATAAAACAACAAACTAGCATCCAGAAGGATGGCCCCTGTGAAAAAACCTAAAATATAATGCTCTCTGCCTAGGCTGTGTTGGCGCAGAGGCAAAGAAGACATAAAAGTTCAATATCTCATCCCAGGAGATGAGTCTGCGTTTGTTTCTGATTCATCATCCATCGCTTCCTCAGCTTTTGTTTGCAGAAACAGATCCATTTATTAATCCAGATTAGATTATATCCAGGTGTTGAACTTGCATACCAAGTGTAAATGACTAACTAATGACTTATCAACAGTCAACAAAGCTGAAGTACAGTGTTATTTTTGACTGCTATTTTAAATTCAGATTTTCTCTTTAGATTAAAATGCCTTTCGTCACATTTTGCTCATTTTCCCTCAAAATCTTTAGTCTAGTTTCGTTAAACAAAAACATTTTAATTTAGTTTCAATCATTTTTTTTTTTTACTAAATTTATTAACCATTTAATTTTACTATAAAACAGTCATAATAACGCACTATCAACACTTTAAAATATACTGATAAAAACACTGGCATAACTTAAATGATCTTTACCCAATATTTCCTTTTGTTTTTACCAATTATATGCGCAATGGAGAAATTTTAAAGTTTTTAATCACCAAATATATCCTTTTAGCTCGTCGAC
The DNA here is from genome assembly GCF_018320785.1 of Cheilinus undulatus. Taxonomy (NCBI): domain Eukaryota; kingdom Metazoa; phylum Chordata; class Actinopteri; order Labriformes; family Labridae; genus Cheilinus; species Cheilinus undulatus. Next base: position 12,814,812 of record NC_054877.1, on the reverse strand, counting down.
AGCACTAATATTTTATAAGCTATTCTTAAAGAGACAGAAAGCCTACCTAAAGCAACAACTAGCGCTCTTATTTATTTATTTTGTTTTTTTAAGGCCATGGCTCAGGTTTAGTTTCTCGCCACAGAGTGTTGTGCAAAAACACACTCTGTACTAAACAAAAATCAGAGCAGCAGGGCCTCAAAATCTTTCTTAACCATACTTCCTGTGCAAATATTTACTTTTGGGATTGCTGCAATAAACCGTGATGACTCACCTCTTGTAAAACCAGCATGGAACTGAGAATGCTGGGTAATGTAGTCTGTATAACCCCAAACTGATCCTCAGAGAAAGAAGCTTGGACGAGGTAAGACAGCCCTGGAGGAGGGTTTAAGAGTTTATTTTGTAGATTATTTATTCAAAGATGACTATTCTTAACAAAGACACAACAAAGACAATAAAGATCAATGAGGGCTAAAACTGAGAGGGTGAGAGAAGGCCAGAGTGAACATAAATCTCTACAAACAAATCCGATTGGTTTGCTGGAGTTAAGTTTCAGTAAAATGGTCTGCTGATTGATCCATAAAATTAAATTATCAATAGAATAATGAATGTACATTGTGCAGGCCGGGCCTACAAAACAAAACTAATAGGGATGCAAGATATCAGTAATTGTTTTTGTTGTATTTTTCTATTGTAGTAGGTAATGTGTCCATTTCTCTGGCTGGACAGGTACCAAAAGCAATTCACTTTGCATTGACCAAATATTGGAAGTTGGTTTTCAAACATGTCTTCCTACCTTCTAGCGCCCAGATGTGAGCCTGGCTGTCTGCAAACAGAGCCTGACTGGAGGCTTCTGGGAGCTTTGAGAAACAATGTTAATGAGATGGAGGTTTAACTGAACACATAAAAGCACATTTACAGTAGGTTAGTAAAATTATTTTACTACGATGGGCATTACAACAGTCATGCTCAGTTTAGGAAAGAATTACAGTAAGCAAGCAACTCACCTAACCACCATTCTCTACATCAGGAAGTTTAATGCATGATACTGATCATGATCAACAATCATCATTGAAATCACAAGCACAGCATTTCTCAGCATGTAATTAGTGCAGATGATGCTTATGTATAGAGTAACGCACTTGTTATATAACTACCATCATTCAAGCCTTAAAGTGATTAATTAATTATTAAGGTTCATTGTAACAGCCAGACGGATGGAAAAGAGCTACATTAGTAATGTCTGCACACAGCAAAGATAGGAGTTCAAAGGAGATGTCTGCAGGATGGGGGGTTAGATTAGGTGAACCTAAAAGAAAATCTATGGTGTCAGCATGCAGGGGGGCCCCTCAGTGATCAGGAGTCTACAGAGGACAGGATGCACACACATGCCAGTCATTCTTACCTTATTAAACAAATACATAATCAGCACCCGCTTTGCCAAGAAATTTTTAACCTGAATGGAGCAGTTAATGTACAATTGTTTAGCTTTCAAATGCTGCACAACACCACAAGACAAAAGAAGATCATATGAAGGCTTTTCATACTTGTGAATTTGTCAAAATATCACTGATAGTTATTTTGAAGCAGCAATGTTTTGCTCTACCTATCATGCAAGCATCAACTGTCAATTTTTTCTCATTGTTGATAAAAAAACATCTACAGAAATAATAAAAGTAGGATTTTTGATGCAATTAGTTTAATCTTATCTAATAGAGAAAAAAATGCTGCTTTAGATGTTTTCAATAAAAAAAATATGAGCATTCTCTTTCATTTAAACATTCATATCACAATTGCAATTAGAGTCCAAATAACTGCTGTTGGATATGTTTTCAAAATCATTCAGCTCTTCTTTGTAGCAGTTTACAAAAAGTAGTACACAACCAAAGACAAGGAGCTGCTATGTTGCAATAAAATCCCACAGGTTGCCAAATCCTGCTGTTTTTAACCCTTTCTAGCATCTCTTTAAGATGCAAAAGTTACATTTACATGTCTAACACACAATTTGACACTGTCTAAACTGCAAAAAACACTGCCAATGTTCTAGTGCCAAAATGTTTCAAGTATTTTTGTGAAAGTTAGACATTTTATAGAGGTTTGCTGGCAAATGGTGGTAAATAAATAGAAATTTCTCATCTAGAGTTCTGTTTTTGGATTTAAGGTATCAAGCAGGTTTTGATATAGTCTGATTTTGGTAAAATCATATCAATGTTTGAATATTCTGCTGTCATGAAACCCCTACCTTAAAACACACCAGAGCAGAGGTTATTTGTGTACTTTGGCTTCAAATGAGGACAGTAGATAAAATATTCAGATATATGGGCTTATTTTAAATCCTGTGTCACACCTGGTTGACCACTTCATAAAGCAGAGATGTCTGCTGGAAATCTAAAGAGACAGACCTCTCTGAATGACTATGTTGCAACACTGGGTTATCAACAGTAAAGTATGAAAAACCTTTTACTAATACTGTATAAATACTGTCATCTGTATTGATTCGCTCAGACTGACATACCTGTTCTTTCCTGTTCTGGAGGAACTTGGCCAGCAGACTCGGTTTGGACTGTTCAGGCTTTGTACTGGTTACTGAGGCAGGGGAGGGTGGGGGACTGCCTTTCACCTGTGAATCTGCAGGGACATAAATGCTAAATCACAACAGGAACCAGCAGGAAAGCTACGCTTGTAGATATCCCTCGTACATCTGTTTAACTTTGTAAATCAAGAAATCACAGTGTCTCATTGACAAACTGTCAGGAAGTTTTAATCTCTATGGTAAAATCTGATACAATCAAGTTTAATTAACTCTGGGTATAGTTGAAGAAACAGGTGAAGATTTTACCTGGAGTAACAAAAGTGTTCAAAAACTATCACCACAGAGCCATAAAAATAAAAATTTATCAAGCACACAGGATTAAATTTCTCCAAAACACCTTTTATCTAAAAAGGTAGTTTACCTTTAATCAAAATACAATCTTATGATATAAACGCTTTTTGATACCATGTGTTATAAAACAACACAATCTCCATTATTTTAATACTGGTATGCCGAGAAGTCCTCATTTTTAAAAACCTATGGGTGTGCAGCCACAACTTTATCCAAGAAGTGGCAGAAGACATGAAAAGAGAGCTCCATCTAAATCACACCACCACACTGGCATCTGTTGGGTACCGATTTGTTGGTACAGAAAATTGCTTGCAGCTTTTGCTGATTAAAATGAGAAATTACCCAAAATAGGTGCTTAGGAATTTATTGTCAAGGTATCAAAAAGGGTATCAATGTCATTTGGTTTTTATTAATACCATGCCCAAGTTTGATTTCTGGTGTCTATACAATCCTCTGCATGGCATGCAGAGATAAACCCTTCCTTAAAAAAGATTGAAGCAGCAGCTGCTGCTTATTTTTGAAAACTATTTGACTCTTCAATTGTCCCTATGACTTTAGTTCTGAATCAGATTTGTCTTACCTGTGGAAGTGGACCAGAGTTTGGGGCCTCTCCTCATGACATGTGGGCTCTGCACTGTGCCGAACCACGGCGAGCATTGTTCCACGGGAGCAGTAAGACGCCGCAGGGCCGGAGAAGCAAACGGGCTGTCCAGGTCAGGAGTGAAAGGGGCTGTCAGAGGAGTCTGTGATTGGCCAATGACGGAGCGTGCAAAGACTGACGCTGGAGTTTTCATGAGTAGAGTGGGCCTCGGGCTCATCAGATCATCTGTGCCTGACAACACTTTTGAGAAATAAAGTAAATGGATTACTAAATGTAAAAGAGAAAGAGGTGTGTTCATAAGCAGTTCGGTTTTCTAGCAACATACTGTACCTGACGTGTCAGAGGAGGTCTTCCTCTCACTCCCAATGGACAGGGATTTGGCTCTGCCGTTGGTTGCCACAGTGTCATGATAGGCTACGAGTCTCTGGGTCAGATCAGCCAGCAAAGACAGGCACTCCTTGCTGATGGCGTTCCAGTTATGAGGATGACCACCTGGGAAAACCAAGACAAATGATTTGGTTTTGCCATACATTACTCATTAGTAGATCTAGTTGAAATGTTCTAACATTTGATTTAACATTGGAAAAAGTTGCATATATATGCACACACAACCTCTGTGCATATGTAAGTGTGCACATGTGTTGTATTTAAAGGCTTGTGTTCACATGCCTATGTTTTCCTTCTAAGTACATCCCTGATTTGATCATGCTTAGGCCAGCCACACACTACAGGATTTTAAGCCTGATTTTAGCCAAGATTTGACTCCCCCCGACGATTGTGGGGGCGTATACCGACTGGAGCCTCGTCGCAAACGATTATTTGTCTAAATAGTCTTCATGTGTGTGGTGTCAACACAAGTAATTTACTGCTCCAAATCCCGTCGTAGCCTCCCAGATCCTGAATTGTAAATATCAAACATGTTTGATATATACGATTCTAGGTCGTAGTGCCGCTGACGGAGTACCCACAACAACCAATGAGAGTGAGCACATCGGGTAGCGTCACCAGACAGATCATACATACATTTACCGCTCACAACCATAAACACAACTGTACCTTAATTCCAGCCAGGATTTTATCCTGAGTCTTTCCCATGTTTATGATTTTCGCTGCACCTGTAATGCATGCCAGGACAGCCTGTTGTGGAGAGACAGCAAGACGGTATCGACAGACATCCGTGTTTTTTTTTTTTCCTGAAGTCATGTTCTGACAGTGTCACCAAAGAAACAAATTAAAATGAGTTTGAATGTAGTGAGTGTATTATGGAAAACGACAGGTTTTCTGTGTGAATTTAAAAAGAAAATATCCCCTGTATATTTGAGTGTATTGCATGAGGGTGCTTGCTGTCATTCTGATATATTGATATGTGATTAAGATGATAAGGAAAAAAAAAAGCTGACGAGATAACATAGGGAGGATGTTTTGTGGGGGAAGAGGGGGGAAAAGGAGAGAACCTGGAAAAAGGACAAAGGAGCAGGCAGACCTAAGAAACTGGGGCCTGAAAATAAAGTAAAGTAACAAGCCATACACGTTAATTAAGTGAAAAAGATGGAAAAGTAAACAAGTAAGCAATTGCGTGTGGAAACAGTAAGCATTAACCCGGCTGGGCTTCTCTGCGCGGAGACTGGTGCGTGCGTCGAGTAGCGCTTTCCTTGGTGGATTAACCTCTTGGATCTGGGTGAGATTGTCCTTTTTTGTAATGTTCTTCCTGGTATACCAGTGTAGCGATCGATCGCATATTTTTGTTTTTTACCCTTTTTTGCCATGTGGATTTATTGTGTTTTTTTTTTTTCCGGAGGAGACTGGTGGCTTACAGACTATGGTTTGCATGCGTCACAGACTTTAAAAAAAGACTTAAAAGACAAAAGGTTTTGTTGTAAGCAACTTTTCATTTAACTTTACGCATGAGTTACGCATTCGCTCTGGTGGTGGTGTAAATTAAATGTGAAACTCTTTGAATTTATGACGTTCTCTGGAGAGCTTTATTGATTATATTTGTTCAGAGTTGTTTATTTCATTGTGATATATTCTTTACAAATAAAGGTTTTCTATTTTCCTTAAAAGTTCCCCCTTGTGTGTTTATGGCTAACTTAAGAAAGGTTAAGTGTTACAACGTGATCACGCGAGGTCATAGGCAGGTCGGCAGGTGTGTGGTCTCCAGTGATCGGACAATCTGGCTGAGTCGTCTAGTGTGTGCCTTCAGAGGATTAAAGATGAAAAATCTTTGAAAATTGTCCTGAAGTCTGTGGTCTCCCATGGTTTTAAAATCGTTTCAGATTAAAAAAATCATCTAGTGTGTGGCCGGCCTTAGTTTGCTTTATTTTAAACTATGTGCAAAACCAAAAGAAACAAGAACAAACCTGGCTGACTCAGACTGAAGACCTCACAGCGTCGTGATGGGGAGTGTTGAGACAGCAGAGCCAAATCCTGCAGAGCTAGGAACTAAAATTTGAGGAAATGCAAGTCAACACACTTGTAACTGATTATTTCTGAACACATTAGATAACATTTGAAACAATCGTGTTACTTTATCTACCTTAACTATCATTGGCTGCCTGTCAGTAAGAACTCTAGGGAGACACTGGTGAGAATCCTCGGTGAAAGATGACTGCACAGGAAAACTGTAAACCTGGGAGGAAGAGGAAACACTTTAAAGTCATTTAGCATTAAAATCAAGGCACCTGCTATATTGAATTCTCCCAGTATATTGTACTGGGAATGAGGGAATGATGAAATGAAATGAAGAACTTGTAATAACATGGCTGATGTGTCACTTTTTGTCCATGTTTGACTATTTTCCCCCTTTTTGGGGTGGTAAATGTTTCTCCTGTTAGTTCCTCATTTCTTATTTTGTTTGTTTACTCAATAAAAATGGTTTAAATCTACTGGACAAGCAATGATATCATCTGTTTTTATTATAAGCTTTCCAGTGCTGTGGAAAATATGTATGGCATTATAAAAAAGTCATGTAATAAATTGAATCTGTTTGTGTTCAACTTTTACTAATAGATGCAAAAAAAGAAGCATATCCAGTGGACTTTGGATTGATCACAGATGCTAAAGCTCCTGATGTTCAGCATTAAAACGCAGTTAGTCTGGTACTTCTTTATTCACACCAGTTTAAAAACAAATGACAACACTGCCCCCCAGTGTCTCTAAATGACAATAAAAGATGTATCCTTTGCATTGACACAGCAAATTCAAAACAGCCCATAATAGGTAATTACATTTTTCACAGGAAATTTTCCCATTTATGTTTTCAAAATCTTCAAAAACTTCATACGTTTTCATACCAAGTGTTTTAAATGACAACATCTGGATGGATGGTTTGAAAAATAAAATAAAACTACAAAGCTTCAGCCCCATTTTTCAATCCAAAGAGAGAGAGAGAGGGAAATGTTTGCATTGCAAAAATGCCATGGCAAAAACATATCTGTGCAATTTATTCAGTGTAAAGGTGTCTGCAAGTTTTGTAAATTAAACCAGAGATCCCCCATGATTGGTTACTGAGGAATCTATTTCTCTTGCTGATATTTTGAACATGGCATCGAAATTTCTTTAAAGATTGTATCAAAGCCTTAAAGTGGGGTATTATGCCTTTTTTCAAGGCTTTACACCATCTCTCTGATACCCACGTAGTATTACATGATTTACATCTCAAAAAACTCATGTTTCTCACACTGGCGTCCTAAAAAAAAATCCTTATTTTAACCTCCGTCTGAAACACTTCGTTTTCGCTCCTGTCTCTTTAACCTCCCCCGCCTCACGGACCCGCTTTCCTCCGACTGGCCGATTTTCCTGAGGCTGGCCAGCGGCAGGACTCAATGTTTTGTTCCCGTCCCTTCCAATGTGGCTAATGTTGTTATGCTAGTAGTTGGAAACTTTGAATCAACCGGTCTGACAGTAAAATATGGCGAATTTTGATATACGCCCATACGTGTTAGACCCAGAGTCTGATCCTGATAGTTTGGAGAGAGGGGGGAAGAAAACCAGCAGCAGCGAAGGATAGAGCAGGACGCATCTGTTTAGTAAGTGTTTAATTACTGTGTTGCTAAATGGCTAAAAGGCCTTGCGGGGGCGGTCTGTTCTGCTTTGCCAGCAGCACGAACGAACCATGAATCAGTCAGGAGAACCTATTGCGATGACCTCATCAGTTTGCTCCATCAAAATCTCGTCTCAGGAGAATCTCAGAGATATTTTCAATGAACCGTTTTCATCAGTTTACACGCTAATTCCAAGATTACTGCCACATACTTTGTTTATCTTGCGGTTTGAAAATTTGCATACGTGGAGTATGGACACCCAACATTGTGACTTTATATTTTTGTTTTAAAAATCAGAAAAGTATAATACCCCACTTTAAATTCCTGTATTTTGATAACCCTAGAGCAGAGCATGTGTAATCCTATGGGGGTTAGTCGGCACTACATGTATGAAAATTCAGAGCAAAACTAAATGTAGCAAAGAAAAAAAAATACAGAAGTTTGGATATTTTATGTCTGTAGCTCAGCCAGACCTTCACTTTGATTTCTTAGGGTACTGTATTTATTCTAACTACTAGCCATACCTCTGTGACAAAGATCCTGAAGAGTTGTAGTGTGATGTGCCACGTAAAGAGAAGGAAGGTGGCACTGATCCACAGGTGGTAAAGCAGGGAGAGGTCCAGCAGTCCTGCAATACTGTCCAACTGATGGACTGAACTGGAGGAGGAGAAAAAAAACAATTAATGTAGAGCTTGAATTTTATCAATACAGCAAGAAGCACAGGGCAAAAAACAAAACAAGAATGTCCAATAAACATAACAAAGTCAATACTGACCTGTTCAACTGAAGATTTAATGTTTTACAAATCCACGCTCTTGGAATGTATCCTGTTAATGTAAAATTTAAGATATTTGAGCACGCCTTAAAACAACTGAGCTTAAAACTAGAAACTCCTCAAGCAATTTGTTCTGAGATTTTTCATTTCAATCAAACTTGATTTGTCTAGCACTGTTGATTCAAAATAGGGTAGCACAAAGGGCTTTACATATAAAAAAAATAAAAAGAATACAATCCATGCACAATGCTAGAAAATAGATCATAAATAAAGGACTACATAAAAAACGGCAAACTGAGGAAACACTGTCTTGAATTAGTAATGAGTAAACACGTGAGACTCGGTTGAAATGTTAAAATAAATTCTAATAAAATACCAGAATAAAATGATAAAACACTAAAAAATAACCCTGAATCTGTAACAGAATAAGGCAATATATAAATCAATAAAACAAAGAGGATAAAATAAAATTCAGTTAAAAGCCAGACTGGCCAGGTCTTGAGCCTGCTCCAAAAAAATACTAACATTACAAACTTGTAATGGAAGAAAACGTACCCAAGAAGTAATACAGAACGATGAAGTTTCTGACGGAGTAAAGTGCTTGAGTGGCACTGCACTTCACCACCAGAGGTAGGGATCCCTTAAACCGAAGGTATTTGTATTGCTGTGAAACAAGAAAATACGTTTTCGTCAACTATTAACAGCTTTTTAAAGGAAAGTGCCGATTATTTTCCAAATATGTCAAATGGCAAGACTGGGGCCAGAGCCAGAAAATACAGCTCCTAAAGCCAAACTCCGGATAGATTTGGATAACAATGACCTGGATGAATGAGAACCCAGAAACTTCTTGCCCATAATTTTTTTCTTAAGTTTGGCTCACCCTGTGTAGTGTCAGACGCAAAGACTAAAGAAATGTTGTAGTGAGAAGTCAAATTAAAAAAAAAAAAAGCATCATTTTTGCATTAAGGAATAGGTTAGTCTAACATTAAGACATGGAAACATCAGCTGCCATTTTCATACCTGAACAGTGTGAAAAGCAACATAGTTCATGTTGTGGATCACACCCAGCAGACTGTGAGAGAATCCAACAAAGGCCCCAGCCAGCAGGAGGAAGACCTGATACTCGTTCAGACACATGCGAGTGGAGCTGTCAGTGTCAAAAACACAGAAGGATAGTTAAGACTGAAACATGGTCAACTCAGTTCAACAGTTTCATTCAACCTGCAGCTTATTACCCATCACTCTGTGTGCAGGAGTAGCTGAGGGCCTCAAATCTGCCTCCGACGGTGATGGTACAACACCAACCAACGATCACTCCCATGATGCAGTGTGCAATGGAGCTTAGAAACTGACGAGGGTGGAGCAGCTGACCCAATAGGGCGATCTTTGAGCATGCAATAGTCGGAATAACTGCAGGAAAGAAGATGCAAGTCAGAGTAACAACTAAAGACCAACATATATGTGCTTCTTTTCAGCACTTCTATATACATGCCAGAATATTAGCCATATATTGTGATTTTAGATTTGTGATCAATTTTAGCAATGCTTTCAAGAGCAATGCTGAAAAGATTCGTTGAAAGACAGAAATTTAAACCAACGGCAGCTGAACTGAGTTTATTTTAGTTATCTGAAAAGATCAAACAGCTTGTTAAATTAACTTTAAACAAACACAGAGTTTCCAGTGCTCTGTTTAATATCACTGTGGATAAACTTCTGAAGATGAATTAAGTAATGTGTTGATTATCATTATTCTGAATCAGGATATGCAATAGGACTTGTGAATGTTTGAAACAATTTTGTGATAATTTATCACTTTATTTTTGGTTAATTTTGATGATATAGACTAAAAAGTTGTGATTAGAAAAACCTTCAGAGTCCATGCAGTGAAGCTATGTTCTGAAAAATAGAAATCTACATCATCTGAGCCAGCATCAAGGAAAAATTGAGTCATCTTTTTAAGCATTCTGTTTCTGACCTGTATAATACTCCAAGTTGAGGAACCCCACCATGAGGATCACTCCAAACAGCAAGATCAAGGAGAAGATGGCACTGGTGCTCATTAGGAGGGACAAACATTCTGCATGTAGAAAGCAGTCCTCAGTGAGTTTCTCACATTTTCAGAAAGCAGAGGATCACATGTCCCATAGAGCTGTTGACTGACCTGATACTGTGTGAATGGGGTGAAGGAGACTGAATCTGCTGAGGATGACAAACACTGCTGTGGTGGGTGGCAACAACAGGACAGCCCAAGCAATGCTGGCCGCAGCTCTCCAGCAGATAACCTGAACAGAACAACCAGCCATTACTACAGACACATCAATTATCAAGCACACATTTATTGATAGAGCAGTTGCTGTCAGTAACATGACATCTGAAACTGACTCAAAACTACCTTATTGTTATAAAGGTATCTTTACAATTAAGAATATTTTCTTTATTTGAATGTATTTATTTGATGGGGACAATGCAGTTTAACATAGTTTCATAATAGAGCATGAATCTGATGTGCTGCACAGAGAGTTTGTATTTTACATTCATTATTATTTGCATGTTTTTGCAGTTTGAAACTACACTTTCATATGTTGGCAACATTTGCTTGTTTTTAACTGTATATAACTAGCTGAGCATTAATTGGGCTGATATGCTAAATACTAGGGATGCTCAGATGCATCGGTTTAACTTCTGGATTGGCCAATATCAGCTCTGTTTACTAGCATCAGTCATTGGCCAAAATAAGTTGCATCAACAGATATCAATTATAAATTTTCACCTGTTACGTCTAATCAATTTTGTGCTGGTCTCCATCATACCTAATGATTAAATCAATTTAGATTTTTTACAGGAAAAAAATGAACTGTTGGTCAAACTCTGCTCTGATTTCATGGTCAAACATGAGAGAAAATATTGTCATAGGAGTGTAACACCAACAGAAGTATTTAAATAGTAAAAAATAATCATTAAAAGCCCAAATTTTCTCAATCAATGCAGATCTACTAGATACATCAATTTTTTTGTAAGTTCATGGACTCAAAGCTGACCCCAAATCCATTTAATTTTGCTGTACTTGGTAGTGATACAATAATGTTAACATTGGTATATACATTTATAATACCAGTCAAGTAATTTTACACAAAAGTAAACTCCTAAAAACACTGCGATTCTTATCTTCTTAAGGAGTAATTTTATTTGAATTTTATCAGATCTGAAAATGTATTAAAGCTTCATGAATGTTTATCCAGACTTCATTTGATTTGACTCCCAAATGTACTGTAGTTAGAGTATTATTTCTTTATGATTTTATTTGTCAATCAGTGTGGTTTGATGCATGTATGTCCATTCTGTGTTATCATGTTTTATGGTAAATTGCAGGACTTTCCCCGGACATATGGACTAGGCAGCTACATGGGTCCAAATCTGCAGTCTTGTGAGTATTTATTAAACAATTTGTCATGAAAATGTACAAATTCAAATGGAGAACATTGCTATTGACTAGTGATAAACAAAATTGTAGGTGTTGTTTGGGTTAAATATTTTTGTCAAGTTTTAACAGTTGTCTTTTACTGTTGGGGCTCTGTTCATGTTGTTTGGAGGTTTACTACTGTTTTGTTGTCTTTGTTTTTGTCTCCGTTTCTGCTGTTTTGTTCTTCTCTTTGCTTCTGCACATGTCAAAGCACTTTGAAAAGTATTTGTTTCAAAATACAATACAAATTGAATTATAATAATATTATTGTATTATTATTTAAAAAAAAGTCATCTATTTCATTCACAAATTCCTGCATGAAATTTAAAGCTTAAATTGTTGACAAATCTTAACTGTTACTCTTCACATGGTCATTATGTTTTTTAGACTCTTAAATTAAAGGTTATGAGTTTGAAAACTGTGTCACAAACCTCAGAAATAACCTCTTATAACAGGTGGCAACTCACGAGATATATCTAACAAAAACAAAGCTATCAGTTTTATGTTAATGTTTTTTTTAATTTTTTATCAAAAATACTTCAAGTTTATACACTCTGTAAAGCTGTATTGCAGAACAATTTTAACGTGAATCATTTTTCAAACACTGAGATTGCAATTGAATATACAATTATCTTTTCAAGTTCTTCAGCTTATTTATTTTTCCACAAACACAATCAATAAGTCATTCCTTATTATAAGGAAACAAATCTCAGATAGCTTACACTGGGGCTGAATAATTTTGAAAATATGTAAGGATTTTGACTCATACTACTGATTCGATATGAATTGTCTTAAAAAGAGAAATATCTATCATGCCATTCTCATTTAGATTTAGAAAAGCATACAAAAATAGGGAAAGTAGGATTTTTTTGTAAATTATTCTAAAAGAAATGACACTTGAATGTTTGCATGACGTGTGAAGCATAACATATCCACTGCAAATAAAAGTATTACTGTTATTCTGACACACATCTCAGGTCAAAGAAATATTGCACCTTCTGCAATGGGAAAATGTGAAAATTGCTATTGAATCAACATTTGGCTCAACTGCCCAGCCCTAGCGTAACCTGCAACCTGTTAGTCAAACTAATTTCTAAAGTCAAAAACTTCAGTTTGAAAAAGTAGTCGGCTGTAATTTAGTGATAAGTCGGCTGTCTGACTGACAGTTGTGGCTTATAGAAAACCCTGCTAATGACTAATAATGTTAATAATTTAATTGGTTTATTTTCTTTTAAACACAGAGTCTTTAAAGTATATCTAGTATAGAAAAACTGTAGTTTAAGATACGTGAATTTTAATCGGATCTTGTCTTGTGCTGCAGTCTGGATTAACATCCATTTGGTTTGTTAGTGCTACTCATTTATCTTTCAGGAGTCTTTACACTTTTACATTATGACACATACACTTACATTAATTTTATTCTCCTTTCTGTACAGTTTGTAACTTCTTAAATTACAGTTTTGCTTTCTAAAAGCTGGAACAAATTAAACCTACGCTCCGGTAAGCTAGCATAAACACAAAAGCTACATGAAGTTAGCAGGCACCACCCGCGATTAACTTTCTCTTTAAAAAACAATAAATAAAGTTTCATGACTTACCTTGCGGATAAACCAACTACTTTGCTGTGTAGAAATCATGTTGTTTGGATAAACTGTGAGCCACACGTCGTTAAAAATCTCTTCGGCTCTCCGGCTGTCAAATTAGTTTTTCTCTCAGCTTCCCATATCGCGCCACATGCATTCAAAGGACCTCTGAAGGACCCCTGTTAATAGTTGTCCGTAAGAGTGCCTGATGCAAATATTCCCAACCAACTATAAAGTTTAGCGAGCGTAGCTGCTCAAAACGAGCAGAAATGTAACCTTTATCTTCTAAAAATGAAATTAAAACAAGTAACCGAAATATAAAATCAGGGGAAAAATAAAACTATACGAAGTCTAATATTTGTATACATACAAATTTAAATTACACTTGAGTCCATTTTTATGATATACAAAAAATACTTTTAGTTGTCATTTCCATTCATTTAAATAGTCCAATGATATTTCACAAGCTATATCCCTCCTTTACTATCTTTATCAAAGTAAAATGGCTTTCAAGTCAATTCTGAATTCCTTTAGTTTCATCATGCATGAAGGCTTTCTTGTCATGATGATAGCCATTTCCATAAGTTGGAAAGCTGTGTTTTTCCAACACAGTTTTTCTGTCATGGTCCCGAACAAACGGCTTTGTCTCAAAGGCATTAACAGGAAGTTTCTGCGATGAACTGATGGACATATCTGTTTGAACTGCTTTATGGGTGGGGAGTTTCTGTCCAGGTTTCTGGTTAATTGCTGGGAGGGCAAGCTGCTCCCTTTGGACCTTCTTGTCTTCCCACAACTTGAGCAGACGCCTCTGATTGTTTGTCATATCCTTGAGATTTTGTTGCAATGACTGCACTTGATCCTCTAATAGGGTTTTAGAGGTGACAGTATTTGCCAACTCTGATGTTAAATCATCAATGGTCAGACTCAGTTTCCCTGCTTTCTCCACCAGGGAACTGCACTCACGCTCCTTATCATGCAAGTCACTGATGATGTCCTTTGTGGTCTTCCCGTTGAACTTGGGGCTGCACTCCAGTCCAATCTCAGTGCGAAGAGCCTTCACTTGTTTCCTCAGCTCCTTGTTGTCCACAGTTAAAGACTTCAGTTTCTGTTTCAGAGCCTCAGTTGAACGCATCCTGGACTCGTACTGCCTCAGTTTCTCTCTCAGGGCACTTTCCCTATGCAAGGCTTCATCTCTTTCCTTTCTGCATTTCTCCAAAAGTTTTAAAGTCTCAAATTTAGACACCTTCTCAACCTTCCCACTTGAGCTTGCCATCCTATGTAATGTTTCCCAATCTCAATGAGCAGAAAAAAACAACCTCAAAAATGCATTTTCTTCTTTTCAAACGGTGTTACTCACAAGCTGTTCAAATAATCCCTGAGCATTGTGTCAGTAAATCCTCCTCACAAGCACGAGCAGACACATGAATGCCTGAGACTGAGGCAGGTGACATTTCTCTAACAGGGTTATCTGTTTGACAGGCGGCTCCTGTGTAACTCAAAGCTGGGGCTAGAATGACCATTAATTAGGGCGCCACCATCCCTTTGACACCGTTTCAGGTGACACAATTTTTTTCCCCTATTTTGTTAATTAATCTAAAAACTCTGATCTTGTTCATGAATGAAAATATTACACACAGACTTCACACAGGGCTTATGAGTGTAGAGTGTTCACCACAAGTGTGATACCAGTAGGAGCCGGCTTTACATACATAAGTAACATTTTCCACTGCAGGCGATCTGTGCATCCAAACACTGACACCGTAGATTCTATCGGTTTGCTCGACCACACGACAGTTTAGATGGATGAGTTGGAAAAACAGTAGCAGCAGCCAAATGTCCACTTTCAGAGTTAGATGCTTCCTTTGAAATGTTGAAGTTATACCTATTAGTTTCAATCTCGTCCTTAAATATTTAAAATGTCCAACTGTTGAAATACACTGGCAGCCATTAATGCCTTACATGAGCGGGCAGAGAGGAGTCACGTTGTCTTACACGTGTCAGGGTGAGTCAAGGTTGATTCAGGATTTTCTTTTTAAACTGACATTTTAAGCATCCACATGATGAAACTATCCACAGTCAAAAAGGAATTATATGCATATTTTAAGATAACAAGAACTGTCTGTTGATGCTTATTGTAACTATAAGAAACTAAATAGACATTGCAAGGATTTTATGACCTGCATGACAGTTTTTGCTTCAGTTCATCTTTCTGTTCAACCAAGATTTTCCTTTTTTTAGGTTTTATTGTTATTTGGAGAGATTTAGAGGTGCTACTATGAAGATCTTAACTTTGAAAAGAACCAGAAAAGCTCTCCCAGAAGTCCTAAGAGGACATGCATCTGTAGTTTATTTATGGTTTTCCTGCGATAACTACTGCATTTTCATTGTTTTCCAGTGCAGTGATTATCAGCTGGACAAGCTTCAGGACCTGCAACTGCAACCACATCTCTAAAAATTTACAACCGTTTAAATGTATTCAATGAAAAATGTTCTTCCGACCTTTTACTGGACAAAAAAATGGAGACAGGACAAAATATATTTAAAAAGCTTAAATTCATACATTTTATTTTACCCCATTCCCCATGATAAGATGTTGATTTTGGTTGTTTTCTAGAGCAGTGGTTCTCAGTTGATGGGTCAGGGCCTGAAAGTGGGTTTTCATCAGGTCTTGAAAGTGTGCCTTGTAATAAAAAATGCATCAAAAAGTCTATGAAGTCCTTTCTAAATCTTTGTTTGTTCTGATTCTTTGTTTTGTCATATTTGTACCTTCTAAGGTCAGAACTGCATAACTTTTTTATTGGAAAAAATCTGATAACGGGGCGCAGATGGCCCAGTGGTTAGGTTGTCCCCATGCAGCCCTGGTTCAAGTCCGACCTCTGGCTCCTTTCCCACATATCTGTCCCCCACTCTCTAAGCCCTGTTTCTAACTTAATTTCCTTCTCTGTCAATTACAGACATAAAAAAGCCCACAAAAATGTATTTAAAAATTGGGTGTCAGTATAGCTCGGGGATAGAGCGGGCGCCCATGAGCAGAGGCTAGAGTCCTCAAAGCACTGGTTGCGGGATCGATTCCTGGTCTACAGCTGTCCTATCCAAATAAATGCAAAAAGTCCATAAATAATCCTGAGAAAAATCTGATTGGTTAGAAATGTCCATAAATTTGGGTTGTAGTTTTTCATAAAGGAGTTGGTAATGGGTCCTGAGGGTAGACCAGTTAAAAACACTGCTCTAGGGATTCACTTGAAGAAGAGATAGATTATCATAGGATAACAAGCTTTCTTATCCCAGGATATAAAGATAAGTAAGAGATCTGGAGAGAACAACCAAATTGTATTGATTATCAGGGCAAAAATGCAGTAAAATAAGATAAATATGTCAACTTCAGGCTTCCGTACATCATAGACCAAGGGTCATTAACTTCATCTGTACAAAGGCCAGAGTTTGTCTTGACTGTGAGGGCCAGACTTCCAAATAAACCAAATTAAAATAAATATATTTGTCTTATGATCACGTTGTTTATTTAAGTTTGCGTATTTTTTTTCAAAATAAAAGCATTTTAGCCTTTAACAGTGAGATCAGTCCCTATACCCTGTACCAGTGTTAATTTTGGCAGCTATTTTTAATTTTAGTCTTAGTCTTTAGATGAAATGTCTTTTAGTTTTACACATATTAGTAATTTCTCCCCTTTTTAGTTCTAGTCGAAAATAACTCAAAAAGATTTTAGTCTTTTTTATTTTCTAGCCTAAATCTGGTACCAAATGTATCATGTCAGGTATCATGGTAGTGTTCTATGCACTCTGCCAAACCTGGGGTCCCTGCTTTCTACAGCTGAGAGGCAGAAGAGCTACAGCTGCATTGTATTTTGACAGATTTACCCACAGTGGAGAAATATCATGGATATTGAATGTCTTGACGAAAACTAAATTACATTTTTGTCTAGTTTCAGTCATCTTGACGAAGACTAAACCTACTTTTTGTTAGTTTTAGTCATCACAGATCTATTTTTGTTAGTCTTAGTCTAGTTTTTGTCATGGAAAAAAGGCTGTCAACAAACATTTTTTTCTCATAGTTTTAGTTGACAAAATTAACACTGCCCTATACTACAGCCAGTCAAGGAGGATACTGAGATATTTTAGCTCCCTATTTCTGGGGCTTTCATGTTGTCTTTAAGGGATTTGATGATTATATCCTGCATCCTGGTTGGTGGAAAAACCGAACAGGAAACTGGCCTTTAGTTTTGATTATCAGGCAGGATAAATCATATTCACTCATAAGGGCTGACAGGTGGATTTCTGTGAAAACAGATCAAACTTGAAGTCATTCCTGATGAAACGGTTTGATTGTTGATCATTTTTGGGTTGATTTAAACGATGTAGGGATTTAAAGACAAAAGAAACCCAAAAATTCCAACATTTTTATTCCTTCTCACATTTTTAAAATTTAATAATCTGTTGGGGGCCGGACTGGAAGCTTTGGCTGGCCTGATATGGCCCTTGGGCCGACAGTTGATGACCACTGTAATAACCCCATTCCTTTTTCCTAGGCTTACATTCTCCACCCAATAAAACAACTTAATCACCCATCTCTGGGTCCTGACCCACCACTGAAGAACCGCTGTTTCAGACATATCTTATTTGAGGCTACAATGTTGGTTTTCCCTTTATAGTGCCAGTTATTTCCTTGCAGTCTTCAAAAATAAACCAGCAAACACTGGAAAAGTTTCCCATTATCATACATAAACTTACTAAAACACCACATATGGAATGGATGCATGTCTGCTTTGGGCTTCCATAAACTGTTACCCATTGCCACTGTCATTTTATTTTGTTTTTTGAGTGGACAAAAGAAATTTAGGAAAAATGCACATATGACAGAGTAAAAATATCTGTTTTTAGAGTTTAATTTGTGCTTTTAAAATGACACAGGTTATATATTAAAATGATTACTGTTTGTAGAACAGTCACTGAACTTATAAAGGTTGGTGCAAATGAAACAGTTCAAATTTCTTTTCTGTGTAACATCAGAGAATGGACCACAAAACAAACATGTTATAATAAAAACAAGTCAATTGAAAAATAGTTACACCAACTGTAACTCCCTTGTATATTTACAACAGCCCTTTGGCATTAGTTGAGGGCACTTTGTGTTAAACCAGTCAGAGAAATGTACAAAAAAGGCATTGATTTATACCAAGTCCTACTCTTAAATACTTCACCTACTTCTAAAATTTTTGTGCTGTTTGTTCGAGTTTTTACACAAAATAGACAAGCCAGTTCCCCATTAAACAATATAAAAATCACATGTATAAAACACCTTTGATGGGACTGCACCAGCATGTAGTCTAAATATTTCAATAAAAGAACTAAAGGGTGGAAAACTGAAGGACTACATTAGATGTTTTGTACTTTGCAACATCATACCCCACTCATCTGAAAGGAAGTTTAGAAGCCATCCCATTAGAAATAACATACTTGGTACCAGTGTTCATTTTCAGAGGTCACGCAGTGGAACTGAGCATTCACACTGGGTTATAAGGTCTTCACCCACAACGCCAGAGTGCAGGTGAAATCCAGACGGCCCATGACTTCATCACCACAGCAACCCGACTCTCTCTAATAAGGCAACAGGAGAACCTGCAATTTTAAATAGAATAACACATGCTTTGGGAAGGAGAAATCATGTAGAGGAAGTCCGGTGTCAGATGTTGTCCTTTAGCAGGTCAAAGGGAAAAAAAATGCTTTGGCGAGAGCAAAGAAAATGGGTCAACGATGTAGACCTACTGAAACAAAGGTCAACATTTTTTTATCGTAGGGTTGAAAGTAAATATAAAACAGACATTTAAAAAGTAGAGGGTGGAGGAATATGACATGCAGGTACCAGGTTTTTGAGTATATTTGCACAATGGGAGGATGGCTTCTAATGGTTCTCTGCCATTTTTATTTACCTTCAAACAAAGGCTCTCATGTGGAAGACGTTGACTTGATCACTTGTGTGGCTGTAGACATGTCAGTTTCTAGTGCAGGCTCTGGTTTGCTAAAGAAATAAGCCTGGAAAAAAAGACAGCAAATAAGGAAAATGGTGTAAACGTATACGACAATTACAGCATTAAGAGAGCCTACTAATCCATCTCCATCTAAAGCTGGTGTGTCTGGCACTAAGTGTTCAGCAAATGTTTAGTGGAGAATAAAGCATTACTGGCATCCATTCATCTTGGTCAGCCTCCAGACACAGGCTTACTTTGTAGACTAATTACAAGAATGTGTCCAGATATATGACACCTCTGTGGACCTGACAGTGTTCACATTAAGAAGCGCATGTTCCCACACCAGTTAGCAAATGCTGTCACAGTTTCCAGAAAAGACTCCCCAGAGAGTACTGAACTTGACACGATCAGGTCCAAGAAACCCACAGAAAGAGACAAGAAATAAAGTCTGAGTGCAGTTGTGTGTTGTCCGTGATTGACATAGACAAGGTAGGTCAAGTCTCGGCCATGCTACAGAGTTCATTGCGGACAAATTGGAGTGAGTCAATCATTGTTGTTATCTACACCGAGACGGACAAGGCGCCTGAATCAACTAGATTAAGTCAAGATGGAGTTTGCCAAAGCAGGACAAAGACTGATGTTCTGGTATTACATTTCCTCACACTGATTTATTTTCCATTTCTCTCAAGTTTGTAATTAATCCATCAATAAAGTGAAGGTTTTAGAACATGTTGATTACATGCCAATGCAGACAGATTGTGGAATAAGTTGGACTGCCGTTCTTTGCTCATTCATGGGTGCATCAATAATGTTTTTGTCTCAGAAAAATCCCACTTTTGGCTAAAGTAGGGTACACACGACAAGATAATTGTGCCAGTTTGATTCCCTCTGATTCCTCCTTTCTATCCAAATTCAACAGAGGCCCAATTTTCTGATGGTTCCAAAGATTTCCCACGTAGTGTAAGGTGTGTTAAAGGTGATTTACCCTCCCAGATCTGCTTGGAAGTGATCAGAGCTGCTCTGATTTAAAACCATAAATATTTAGGCATTGGTGCTTTTCAGATTATGTCATTGTTTTCAAGACATAAATGACAAACTGCAACATGATTGGCTTAAAAGACATGTCAGAAATTCAAATTTTGGTCAAAGATGAAAGTCTGTGCAGTTTCTTTAATAAAATTTGTAGGTTTTTGAGGTTTGTTTGCAAAGAATACTGAAGTTTTGGACGGGGTTTGAGTGGTTCTACAGGTCAGGCCAGGTACGGGAGCATATGCTGGTGCTGCACTTTGCCACATCCGCCTTGGTCCTATACTGCCCTGACCTCCTGATGGCAATCCTCTAAGTGTGTGCCCAGGCTCATGTCCCATCTCTCCAGGCATCTTACCAGCTGCCCCCTCCACGATGCTCGCAGCCCCCCCTGGGTCCTGGCATCTGGACCAGCCAACCAGGTCCTGGGCACCCAGTATGCAATGAGCTGGATCAGGCCCAGGAAAGAGTGCCAGGTGTCTGTAAAGGTGCTGCTGCTGTTCCCATATCAGGCAGCTAAACCTTCCCATCCTCACTCTCCTGAGTATGTCAGCATTAGATGCACGGTCTTGCCAACAATATCCAAAAATTAGCCAAAGAGAGGTAGTCACAAAGAAGTCCAGCTGGTGCCTTCAGCCAGTATCCAGGCCTCACAAGGGTATAGTAAGACCAACAACCTCGAGGATCTAATGACTCTGACTTTTGCCCGCTTGCTTGATATGGAATTGCCACACTGTCTTGCTTAGTGGACCCATCACCCCATGCACAAGTCCAAGTGTGGGGTTGACTTCAGCCTTGCGATCAGCAGATTGATGGATTGCGCTGCCAAGGTAGGTGAACTGCTCTCACCATTCACAGACACAGATTCGATGGCAACATCCAAGGCATCCACAAATGCCTGGATCTCATGTTTACACAGTATTCACAATCAAAAACCCTGTTATATGGGAGGAACACCCAGGACAGCCAATCATGCACTCAATGAATTGTTACATGTAATGGAATCATAGCCTAGGAGGTAGGCACGGGAGGCATAAAGACAGATGCATGTCAGAAATAGAGGACCAACTTGATGATTTGTGGCAAAAGCATGATTGTTTATACGTTTACTTTAAAATTTACCACAGTCAAACTGACAAGGAGAAGATTTGGAGAAAAATTGCTACTGCTATGGATGTGCCAGTTAGCTAACAGCTAGCCACAATTAGCTTACTTTTAGCTTAATTAGCTTAATTAGCTTATTTACTCCTAATTTGCATTTGACAGTGTGAGATTTTGAGTTTTTAAAGAGGAGACACTAGTTGTCAGAGAACAGAATCATATTCTTATGTATGCTAATTATTCTACAGGAGGAATTAAAGTTAATGGTAGAATGAATAAAGAGTGGTAACTTGATTCTTAATGTTATTATGAATTCTATTATATTTTAGTGAAAATATCAGTTAAAAGCTGAAGCAATGCTGAAGAGGTGTGTGTATTTTTCATGTTTCCTGAGAGGAGTTACTTTTGGTTGTGGCCATGTTTGTTTGTTTGTAGTTACCGTAATATGTACAGCTGTTTGAACAGGTGTGTGTTGGATCCCAGGAATACTAGCTGAAGCTTAAGCTAGTGGAATTGGGATTTATCAAGAGGGAAAAATGTCATTATTTATTTTCATGTATGAGCTTTTAACAAATCCATTAAGATTTCACAATTCTGTCAAGATTTGACATGAATGACATGATACACAATGAAACCTTGGTATCCTCTTCGCTTTATGTTGACTATTTTTATGGCCATTTTTTTTTAGAAACAAATTGTTAAATTCAACAATGTCTACAGTTGTGACTTATAATTTACATTGTATGTTTTTTTCTTTGTTTTTACGGCTATTTCAACCAGAAAGGGGGACTGATTTGTTTTTGGGTTTTCTTTTGGTTTTTGTCAGAAATGCAAATTAAAAATATAATTTTGTAAAGTCACGATCTTGACATAAAAAATATGATCTATTTCTGCAATATGACCCACCTCTACAATAGAGGTGTGGAAAAGTGGCACCATAGCCATAGAGGGCATTTACCTTACAACCAACTGCAAGCAGGACGTTGAGCAGAACAATGGCTGACAGGACTGATATCATTATTTTGGGATGGTCATCCCTGACCGCAGGCCAGAAAGTCAATGCCAGGACTGAGCCAGAGAGACACAGAGCCACCAGGATGGAGCACCACCTCAGCCATTCAAAGGGAAGAATCCACAGGACCTAGTGATGGAATAAACAGTGCGATATGATGTCTGTGTCTCAATTAGAGACAACTTGCACAAAGCACAAGCAGTACTTCACATTGTGATAGCAAGTGGCAATAAAAAAATGTTTTTTGTTGCAGAGATAGGTAAGTTAATATTGTACATCATCACACCTACTATTCTCATAACTACTTGATTACTTACCACTGCTGGAATGTAAATTGCAAGGGAATATCCATACACACAGACAATCTCCATGAAGGAGTATGACACCAAGCTCATGATCTTGTTGTTTCTCCACAGCAGGGTACCCCAGAGAGCAAGGGGCACCAACCAGGCATAGCTGAAGATGGCAGTTGCAGCAATGCTCACTGAAAAGTACAGAAAATACATTTTTAAAAAAGCATACCAAAAACATTTTGATGAAAAGATGTGGAGGAAAGCCATATCAGAAGGCAGCACTCACCTTTTCGAAACTCTGGGGTGTACTTATAGTTTGGTTTGCCTAGGTGCACCAGAAAGTTGGAAATGTTTCCACTGATGGCAATGGCAAACACCAGAGTGGTGCAAATCCAGAATGGTCCTGAAAGCACAAACAAAAAACACTCTGATTGTGTGGCCAAAGGGTTTATTTAAAGGTGCAGTGTGTAATATTTAGCCTAACAGCATTTAGAGGAACAATCTTGGAAAAATGGAACCTAGTATGTATAAATACGCCTATCTAATTGAATGTTTAATCACATGAATATACAAAATTGTTGACTTTTTATTAACTTAGAGCAAGCCTATTTATACATGGTCCCCTCCATGGAATCCACCATCTTGGATTTCTGCTTCTTGCATGGTTTTACCGTAGAGGGGAGAAAATAACAGAGACCCATTTTTTAAAATTCCACAGGTTGCAACGAATACTACTAGAAGTGAGCACTGCAGTCTAGAATGTGACTGATGCTGCAAATATTCCACAATATTACACACTTGACCTTTAATAAGAATATTCACAAGTATGTTAAAAATTTGGCAGCTGAAAACAGGAACAATGATTTTTCATACTTTCTCTTAAGGTTGGAAATTTCACAATCAAAAAAATTAAGTTCTGACCATAAAGATCGGGATTTCTACGAAGGTAGACATGAATAAAGTTCTTCCCAGGCCATGGCCGAACTGATCCAAGGATCCTTTCTTTCACCTGAAAGAAATGTTAAAAACCAGTTATTACCCTGTTAATCCTATTCCTAAACACAATAAGTAGCCAGAGGGCTTAGAAGTCATTAAAATTAGTTGTAAACATATTACGTGATGGGTCTCAATGTCAAAAAACTGTTGGTAGTACTCAAACGTCCAGAAAGGGACACTTTTCTTTTGACCAGAAAGAAGCTGGAAATGAAGAAAAGAGACAGAGAAAATATTAAGGAAAATAACTCGTGTTTTATGCAATGTTAAGTGATAAAAAGGGATGTTAGTGTGGTCCACACCTCTGATTTGTCATCACTTTCAAGTGGGTCATCATCATCATTGCCAGCTGAAGAGTAACCAGCAGTTCTCTTCTGCTGCTTCTCTGGTTTGTTTCCTTCATCTTCAATGCTTATGGTGACTGCATCTCTATTTGTCTCCAACAGATTTTCAGCTTCTTCAAATTCTGAGGGCAAGACAAGGATGAATTGAAATTCAACGTTTTCCCAGTCTTTTGAGTGAACAAAACATCACTGCTGCCAATGCATTAGAGTGAAAAATTTAGATGGGTGTTTACAAAACTTAAATTGGTACAATTCAATCAATCAAATCCATACAAGAATAACAACTAACTCTAGCATCAGTTAGGTATCTCCTTTATCTAAAAGGAAAGTAAAGCGTGGAAGAAACTCACCTTGAAAGTCAAACGGATCTTTTGTGGACGCCATTCAAACAAATTTTCTCTTAGTTATTAAGTTTGTCTCTTGGGAATTGATGATATCGTCAAGTTGATGTTGCACATATGCATCAACGTGTATTAGTAATCTGTGAAGTAAAGAAGCATACCTTCTTTATCCGCGATCCCATGTTATTTTTCATCTTAACGTTGGTTTTAAACTTTGATATTACAACGAACAGACACAAAGTTTCATGAAGTTAGCTAAAGGTAGCTAGCTTATCAAGTTCTCAACTGACAGCTCTTCAACAAGTGGTGGTATTTAATGTTTAAAAATCAGCCAGCACCTTTTTGTAGCAAGCTATCAAGTCTATACATTCCTACTAACATTCTTTACTTACCAAATTGTTCTCCAGAATTCACAAAAATCATTCCGTTTCCTCAGCTAGGTTAGCGTTGTGATGCGTGGAACAGGACATACTGGTCATGTAAACATTACTTCTTCTGGTTTCTGAACATGTCAAAGTAAGAGCTTGTACCTTTTGGAGTTCAGCAAATGTCCAATTTAACCATAGTATTTCACTATAAACACTATATACTAATTTAAAAAGCATGTTTAAACTGAAAAGACCCTTCATTTTGTTTCTCAACCACTTAAAATTACTTTTTACTTTCTGTAGACTTTTATTTTGAAGTCAGTGAGCTGGACTCAGCTGTGATGGCTAGCACTGCAAGCTACAGCATCGAACTTAGAAATGCGTGCATTTAAAACGCGATATTTATCACGGATTAGGCGAAATTTGTGTCGAAAGATGGAAAATTTATGAGATAAGTGACCCTCATACGTAAATTTCATTTTGGTCCTGTTTATAACTCAGTTCAAGACCATGTTTTAGCTGACTAGCTCGGTACTGTGAGTTTACAATGCATCAGGTGCTTAGCCGACTGGTTCATTCAACGTCCAGGATTTAAGAATTTACTTCTAACGACCAAGGGAAACGGGTGGCCTAAATATGGACAATAGCACCATTTATGTCCGAGAAAAAGGCAGCCTTCGTCGTGTTGGTGACATAGTCCTGGCACAGCCAAAGCCAGTGTCATCTTGCAGAAGGACAAATCCGTTTGTGCTGAGAAAAGAGCACTTCATATTCACCTACAACGCAGAGGGAAGTCTGAGATACACAACAAAATCTCTCTTTGACATCACTCTGTTGTTCGTGGCTGACAACATTCATCATGTGGACTCTCTGGAGGGCTTCCCTGAGCAAATAGGAGACAGGCTTTTTGCAGCAGCGGAGGAAAATCGTGTGTTTTTAAACGGAGACGTTTCTTCAAAAGCTCTGAAGTTATTCAGTGATGCTTATGGGGAGCTGGTGCTTGGATCTCTGTGTCTGAGAAATAGGTAGGTCAAAGTGTCAATAAAAAAAAGGACTGAAGTATTTGGACGCCTGACCATGACACCAAAAGGGACTGTAATGTCATTTTATAAAAATACATTTGCTTAAATATGGAATTGGTACCTGTAACAGCTTCCAGTCTTCTTGGAAAGCTCTCCAAACGTTGTTGGAATGTTTTTAGTGGGAATTTGTACCCATTTATCTGTGGTTAGTCTACCATTTACAGTGTCATCTCAATCTAGGCTTGTCAAAATGTTTGTTTACAGAATTAGTACATTAGCACCACCTTATGCTACAAACTACGAAGTAAAACACAGTCAAACAAAAGGTTTATGATTAATATGGCCCATTTTTCATTTCATTTCTAGAATTTGCTGCAGGCCAATCAAAAATGGTCTGAGGGCCACATTTGGCCCCTGGGCCATAGTTTTTTTCTATCACTTATGGTAGCAGCAATTGTTGTTTGTCTTTATTTATGTCTGTTTCTATAACAAATAGACGGTCACAATGAGAGCTATAAGTAAACACTGCCACAGGACAGACCTGTCCATCATGATGAAAAAATGTGGTATGAGAATATTCATTTTTTTCAGTGCTGGACGATGCTGCTGAGTCTGTACACCTCCTTAGCTACTGAGGTCAAATAAGAGAACCCAAAAGTATATAGCACCCTCTGCTAATTAAAAGGATTATAGCACATTTATAATTACTGTCTCATAGATTTGAATACTCCTGTATTTGTATGGATTAATTAATTGCATCACAAGGTATTTTTACATATCTTAACTCCATCCTCACAGTTTTCTGAATAAAGACTGCAATATTTGTCCCTCTTATTCCTGCAGATTTCCACTCTTGCATGAGAGGATGAATGAAATAAAAACATTTCACAGTTTAAAGTCTCTGGATCTGTTTGGCTGCAGACTGGGTGATGATCATGAGATATTCCTGCATCTAACATCCAGTTCACTGGCGAGGTAGTACCTGACATCTGATCTGAACACTAAAAGCATACTATAGAGAGTTGATTAAAATCTGATCTGCCCTCTGTTCTTCAGGAGCCTCATTCAGCTTTTCATTGGTGGGAACAGTCTGTCAGATGTCGGCCTACAAAGATTGACCGCACCAATCCGGGTAAAGAAAATGGGACTGGACTGTCTTCAGTTCATTGATCTCTCCTGTAAGTGACAGATAAAATATGCCCTAATTTTATTTAAACCAGCGTTAACAATGCCAGAACCAGTTTGTAGTAATAAATTCTGATGTTGACAGTAAGCTTCATCCTTAAATATTGATCGGTTATTTTGTTTCTCATACAGATAATCCCATCTCTGAGAGAGCGTTCAGATACCTCACATGCCTTCCCAGACTTGAAAAACTTGATGTGTCTGGGACGAGTTTCAAGGTATAGGAAAAATGACTGTGGTTAACTCTTGGCTGTCTTTCTGTGAAGCTGGCATCTAAACATGATTTCTAACTGCAGCTTGGCACAAGATTGAAGACAACCATATGGGAACAGTTGGGGCTCATTTATTCAGAGAAACCACTGGACACATTCAATCATAAAGGATGTAAAACAGAAGGCTGGGCAGAGCAGGTAAGGATCTGCAGACATTGATGAAGCAAACACGAGTGATTGAATGCTGTTCTGAAATTTTAGGACACATTTTGCAGAAATGTTGAGATTTGATATCTCATTAACAAATCTAAGTCGCATCTCCAGGTTGTAAACCAGTGGGAAATAAGTAGCTCTCAAATGCCAAAGCAGAAGAAGATTGAGGAGTCCAGATCTTCAGCACTTCGCTTTTGTAAGTTCATTTTAAAGCTCCTGAGATGAACTTCTGGTTTGTGCTGTGCATTTTATGTAATTGCTAGCCCTTTTCTGCACCTGCATTGGGCTGAAGATATACTTGCTGTTCCACCTTGCACTCCCTTAAGCGTCCAGCTGCATCATGAGCGTTCTTATAAATATACTTTCTTATACATGGCATACTGTATGTTATTGGAGGATACCTCTAGGGCTGTGCTTCTCAACTGGCCAAGACTCAGGAGGCACTACAACCCAAATTTCTGATATTTTTAACCAATAAAATTGGTTGGCAGTACCAGATGTCCCATAACAGACACCAAGGGAAACAAGTTTTTGAAGAGTTTCTTAGACTTTTTCTAACAATATTTTTCGCATATTCATGATCAACTGGAAGAGGCTGCGCAGCCCTTTGTCCTACCACTTCAAAACTGCTGCTAAAGAAGGTAGAGCCCAGGCCACATACAACTGCCTGATTTGTAGGATGTAAACTAAAATCATTGTGACACTTGAGGGGGATTTTTATCTTATTTTTGAGATCTGAAATAACATTATATGATCACCGATAATCAATCCTAACACCTGATCAACTCAGACTGATGACTGGTGGGCAGAGAACACTGTTTGCCTCTCCAAAGTTTTCCTCCGTGCACTAGCGTACTTTTCCTGGTGTATTGGTTTAATTAGTCACCATGTTAACTGGTGACTTTCAGCCAACTGCGCTCGTAGATGTCATTGTTACAGCAGCTTGTGCAAACAGAGTCTCACAAATGTCTCTTGGTTTTGTTTTTTTATAATAATGTCAATATATACTCATCAGATATGCGTCATGCAAAACTTAACTAATGCAAACACAGACTGGCATTATATGTGGGCCTTTTGGGCCTGGACCCACCAATGTATCTAAATGCCCAGTCTGAATAATTGTTTCTGTTTATTTGGTATATCTGAATGCTGTGCAACACCTAAAAAACAGTTTTCACATTAAAAATGACATTTGTTTATGCAGCTATCATCTGTGAAGTCATAACCAATCATATGGTGTAAGTGCTTGCAGTCCCCCCATGTCATGCATCTAAGCTCACCAGCAGATGGATCTATGAGGGACAGAGAGAACTATATGTAACAGAGAGAAACTCAACTTTCTCCCTGGTACAAGCCATACAACTTCTCAAGATTTTATCAACCTTTCTCCCTTTGATCTCATCCACAGTGACTCGCACTGCATGTGCTGCAAGAAGCTTGTCTGATTTCAAAACTAGATTGTGTCTTAAAGACATGACAGAAAAGAACAAGACAAAACATAAAGAAAGGCAGGAGTTAGTACTAAATATTCTGATCTTACAGCCTTTAAAATGTCTGAAGAGCACAATCAAACTATTTCTCGTTTAATAAATTTATAAACGGACAGCCTGGTGCACCACTTTTTTCCCAGTGGCATGCTCTCCCTTCTCTCTCCTATCCAGGATCCACATAAACAAAACAATTGATCTTATCAATAAAAAGAGAGGATTCTTACATTAAAGTGAAATTGTTCTGAAAAGCTATTTGAGCATTTAGCACAGCAGAAAATTAAAAGATGTCTTTCATAGGGTAAAAAGAGTTCTTATAAATTAATATATGACTTATGAGTTGTCTGCATGTAAGTAAATAACTTTAGCCTTGTCGCCTGTGAAAAGAGAGACAGTTTAAACTTTGATAACAGGCCCATCCAAAAATGAAATCAATGCCCCGTGCCTGCTACCTGGAACACACTTAGCTGAAAGTCATCACTTTGCTCGGTAACTGGTTGAACTAAAACACCAGTCTTATTTTCATTATTGTTAAAAGTTTAAACATTGACTTTTTAAACAGAACTTACCTGTCGCCTGCTGGTTTGATAGGCATCTTTGTCCCTGTGCAGAGACATTTAAACATCATACATGTGGAGAATTGTGGATTTGGTTTATCAGTTTGTATATCACACATGCATACTGGATTATTTTGTGTTAACTTTTGAGGACATGCACAGCTAACATGTCAAACCAAAGCTGGGGATATATGGCAGCCATCATGTGACTGTGGAGGCATAGTTAACAGCAAGTGTATCTCTGACATTCTTAACATTCAAATGTTTCTCTCATTGCTTTGGAAGGTGTAAAATAAGGCTATTTCTTTAGAAAGTTTGTGAATATCTTATCTGACGGAGTGTTTGCAAGCATTAAGAATAAATGTGTAGAAATAATCTCTTTGCTAATGACACGGTTGGTATTGTAGCTCGTGCAGTTATCGGTTTAAGTTTGTCTTTTTCATAACCAGATAACTCCCCACAGGAGCTTCAAGTTACATTCATATTGTAATGACAAGCCATCCCAGTCATTATCACCTTGCATCTTACTAAACAAGTGTCCTTGTTCTCTAGTTGGCAGGCAGAAGTTTGTCCGAGATGTTCTGAATGCAGCACCTTTGGTATGTGACAGCGAGGACGAAGCCAAGAAAGAGAGACTGCATTTCTACAGACCTGCAGCAAACAGTCTAAAAACGGAGAATCGCACTTCATCTGCAACAAACCATCAAGTGACATCCTGTCAAAATACCAAAAAAAGGCAGCGTCAGTCAGAAACGTGTGACAGCTCCTGTCAGAATCCTCCAACAAAACGTTTGTCCTTGTCTGCTCTCACTGCAGAGGATGTGGACTTGTTAAACTCTTACTGAAGCAGTTGAACAGGTAGCATTTCACGAAGAGTGGCAGATATCATGTAATAATGAGCCCAATTAGATAGAACATATTTCATGTGACATGTCTGGTGACCTGTGATTACTTTATCTTAAATACAGATTCAGTTTTTTTTTATATTTTTATAAATAAAGTGTTCAATTTTTTTGTGTCCACATATTTACTTCTTGTTTTTATTCCAACATTGTTCCTTGTTAGTCATTGCACTAATTAAAGTTTGTGGAGAAAAATATAACCTCTTTTTATTGTATAGATGTAGAGTTTACACAGCTATGTTAAAAATCCCCATCTTTGAATGTTAAAGAGGCCATGATAGATTATTCTGGAACTTTTTCCACCATTAATATATTCGATAACTCATACAATTCAATTAGAAAATGACCAAAACCTTGTAGGGGAGAGAGAAAGATAAAAATCTGATTGCAAAATATGCACACTCCTAGACCAACACTTTAAAAAGCACCTTTTGATTTTGTTATAACCTTCAGTAGGATAAGTGTAGCTTCTGTCCACTTGGCAAAATTTCCCCTCTCTTCCTTTCAAAAACACTCAAAATCTGTCTGATAATGATGGCATTTCCTGCGCACAGCCCTTCTCTGGTCAAACCAGTTTTTCAGCAGGTCTGGGCTCTGGCTGCCACAGCCCAAAACTTTTATCTTATCCTGATGAAGCCATTCCTTTATAGATCTAGATGTATGCTTTGGATCCCTGTCATGCTGAAGGTGGAATTCCTCTTTATCTTCAATTTTTCAGCAGATACCTAAAGGTTTTGTGCCAAAACTGACAGGTATTTTGAACTGTTCACAATTCCCTACACTGTAACTCAAACTTCAGTTCCAGCTGAAATAGTAGCCTGAAGCATAAGCTGCCCCCATCATGCCTCACTGTGGTTATAGTGTTCTTTTGGTGTTGTTTTTATGTCAGATATAACCCTTGGAGCTTGTGAATGACTGGCTGACTTGTCCAGGGCGTACTCCATCTCTTGCCTAATGGCAGCTGAGATCATCTACATCAACTTCAAACAGGCTGAACTGTATACTTAGAACATAGGTGGATGCTACTGTCTTCCAGTTTACTAGTCAGAGCTCTCTGTACCAATACAGCAAATTCTAATAATTCTTTAGAATAAAAAAATGACAGGTAAAAGATTAGATTTAATACTTAGTTTCAACAAAAAAGATTTTCTTTTACCTTTCGCTCACACAAACCACTATCTTCCAAGATTTCCTTGTTACCATCCAAATTCCAAAAACGTTGGGATGCTGTTTAACATGTAAAAAAATCCAAATGCAATAATTTGCAATCCACATAAACCCATATTTGGTCCACAATAGAACATAAACATATCAGATGCTAAAACTGAGACATTTTACCATTTCACAAAAAATATTAGCTCATTTTGAATTTAAAAAAGGAGGGACATGGCCATCGAACCATGGTGTAGGATCTCCTCTCTCTGCAGTCTGTAAATGTTTGGGAGATGAGGAGACTGGTTGCTGGAGTTTTGGGAGAGGGATTTTGTCCCATTCTTGTCTGATGTAGGATTCTTGCAGCTCAACAGTCCTGAGTCTTCTTTGTCAAATTCATTTTTAATTATGCTTATGAAAGGTCTGGACTGCAGGCAGGCCAGTTGAGGACTCAGACTCCTACTGTGGAGCCATGCTGTTGTGATGGATGCGGTATGTGCTTTAGCATTGTCCTGCTTACATATGCAAGGCCTTCTCTATAAGAGACATCTGGATGGGAGTATATGTTGCTGTAAAACCTCTGTACACTTTTCAGCACTGATAGTGCCTTTCCACTAATGCAGCCCCTTACTGTTCAAGATGCAGCCTTTTGAACTTTCCCCTGTGCTTTGGCCCAGAGAAGACAGCCACCTTTCTGAATCACATTCACATATGGCTACTTTTTTGCATAACATGCATTTGTGGATGGCACAGTGAATCATGTTGACAAGATGGGGATTTCTGAAAGTGTTCCTGAGCCCATGCAATGATTTCCAGTAAAGAATCATGCCTGTTTTTAATACAGTTCTGGCTGAGTGCCCAAAGATCACAAACACACAACACTGACCCTCAGCCTTGTGCCTTGTGCAAAGATTTCTCCAGTTCCTCTGAATCTTTTCACAGATTGGTGAACCTCTGCCCATCTTTACTTCTGAGAGACACTGCATCACTAAAATGATTTTTTTTACACCAAGTCATGTTACTGACCTATTGCCAATTAACCTATTTAGTTGCAGAACGCTCATCCAGCTGTTTTCATTAGTACAACTTAATTTTCCAGCCTTTTGTTTGCCTGTCACTTCTTTTTTTGAGATGTGTTGCTGCCATCAAATTAAAAATTAGCCTTTTTTTCAAGTAGTAAAATGTCTGTTTCAACATCTGATGTTATGGTCTGTAGTGAATGAGTTTGACATTTGCAAATCATTTCATTATTCACATTGCACAGCGCCCCAAGTATTTTGGAAACAGGGCTGTAATAGCCCATCAGTTTTTAAAGACTTTTGTAAAATAGTTTTGTCTTATTCATCTTATTTTTCTAAGTTGTTATGAACAGAGGAGCTGTTTCATAATTTCAGTCAGAAGGTTTTCCAACAGCACATGGCTGTAGATAAGATCAAAAATTCTGATGTATATCTCCCTCATTGGCTATTTCAACAACAGACTGAGGAGAAGTCTGGAATGCATGGGTTGAGAGCTCACTTCTTCTTAAGAGTTCTTAATTTTCAAATTCATCCAGATCTTCAGCCAGAGTGACATCACCTGCAACATCACAGATTTTGCTTAACCCCTTCAAATGCCACAAAAGCTTTATAGACTTATTTTGAGTGTATATTATACAATTGCACTCCCAGCGACCCATAAACAGACTTTGATGTGTAAAGTCTGAGCAGCTCCCTTCTAAATCACATCACCACACAACAAACCCTGGAGGCTATGGAGTACTTCAACGCAGAAAATTGTACAGAGAAAGAAAGGGGGTCAACTGGGGGCCTATCTGCTTGTTTTTACCCTTAGGCCCCCCAGCAGGTTAATTCAGCTGTGAATTATACCATTTATTTGCTTTATAATCCCTGCTTCTCTGGCATGTCAAACAGATTTCAATTATCACATATTTTAAAGTCAAGTTCTGAGACTATTCACGCTACGACGATGTGAATTGAGGAGAAAATCCATTGTAGACTGGACTGAAAGTAGGAAAAGAGCCCATTATGAGAAAATTATACACTCTCTAAGGTAGACTGTGGAATTCAAGATATCGTACACCACCAGACGGCTCAATATCCAATAGCACAGGAAACCAGTGCTATTTTCTGCAGTCTAGTATAAACAAGTGGCTGCTGAGCAGAGAGAAAATAACACAAAATGACTACGTTTAAACCCTCTCAGCAATAAATGGTCACCACAGCTTTACATAGATAGCAAAAGGAAGCACTAAATACACTGCAATAAAATGCCAGAGATCGAAATAACTGCAGGAGAGCGGTTTGATTCTTATGTTTTCAAAAGTTACGCATTCAAAAGTTAAAAGACAACCACTGTTAGTCAGCACTGGTATTAAACTGTTAAAATAATCACACTCATGTCACAACTTCACTTTATTGCATTTAATTCTGACCCATCATTAGGTAAACAGACATCAATGAAGCAGAAAAAGACTTACCGTTTGTACCATCACTATAAATTAAAATTTAAAGCATGAAATTTATAGTAAAATTCAATATCACCTGGCTGCAGTAGAAATGTAAGAACAAACTGGGTGACAGCCATATTTTCACAAGTTGGGGTTAAGCCTGGATCACTTCAAATACACAAATAATTCATTTAAACGTGATTTAATAAAATAAGCACATAACCACACAACTAAAGCACAAATCAAAAAGTAGGGAAAGCCCCAGTCCCTATATTTCTGCCATCCCTTTAATGCCTCAATCATACCAATATACAGAAAAATCACCCTTCCATCATTCCAGTTTTAAAAGCTTAAAAAGGGGAACGATGCATCATATCAAAATGTGCTGCAGGTTTACTCCTGATTAGACCACAAGAAGCACAGGTCTAGTGCCAGAGGATAAAAATCATCTAAGACTATTCAGAGAGGAGGAAATCCCTTTTCTTTTTTTTTTTTTTTTTGCTACATCTTTGGCATCTAGATGTTGGACTGATCCAGGTTCACTTTGGGAGGTAGCGGCCCAGCCTCTTCCTCCTGGTCTTTGGAGGTGATGATCAGCAGGGAGGATGCTGGGTAAGGAATCAGCTTCTGTTCGTTTATGTAATCTCTGTCTCCGTAGATGCTCAGTTTCTGAAAGAGAAAAGGAAAAATTCAAATTTGTTAGCTTTTCACACATCTTTATCTTTGATCATCATCTTTGTTTCATCATCTATTGTTTATTTCTTCTAATGTTAATGTGTTGAGGAGCAATGTTTTTCCTCCTCCCTCTCTGTGTGTGCGTCCTCCACTTTCCGCTGTTCTCCAGGTGTGGTGCATCCTGATTGGATGGGAGGTGAATGTGCACACCAGCTGCTGACTGGACGTGTGTCACTGTTTAAGTTGTGCTACTTTGAAGGGAGACCAATCGGATCTGTTCAAAATTGTATTAAAAATTAGTTGTGATTGTGCTTCACGTGAATGGAGAACCAGGACGAAAATCATTTTTTCCAGTTATCCTCTGAGATCTCCTGATCCAGGTTCCTCTCCCAACACCTCTTCAATCCATCCAGTTTTGGCTTCTGTGTGCTTTAACATATTCATTAAATGTTGATGCTCCCTTAATTTTCTTAACCAGAATTTTTAACTATTTCACTGTAAATTAACTATAAATAACAACTTTTTGAACTATGATACCCCACTGCACATATTAAGTGCCCTTTTCATCATTTTTGCCTCTGACTCTCAAACATCCAGTCTAGATTGCACTC
The DNA here is from genome assembly GCF_018320785.1 of Cheilinus undulatus. NCBI lineage: Eukaryota > Metazoa > Chordata > Actinopteri > Labriformes > Labridae > Cheilinus > Cheilinus undulatus. The sequence goes on along the minus strand of NC_054877.1, from coordinate 12,779,561 downwards.
TTTGATATATTAATATTATTATGAAGACCCAACATTAATCACTATGAGCTCCGCACTAAGCATCACAGACATTAATAGAGCTCCAAAGTTAACAACATAACCTTGAATTTGATCAGATCATTCATTTTAACTGCACTTCTGGACTTCTTTTTATATTAAAAGTAATTACAATCAACTTTCTCGCAAAACCCTGGCACACACCACAAGATAATCATGTGGATTTTCATCGTGATTCCCTTAAGACTATCTTGACAGATTTTCCTGTGATGTGACGTGTTAAGAGTGATCTTAACTTCATGTGGAGTAATATAGCCCCTTCATCTGTGTTCTTTGACAACAGCATACAATGCTCAATAAAAATATGTTTAATGCAGTGTACTGTCTTTATATTCATATGAAACAACATGGATCTATATTCAGAATAAACATAAAAAAAGCACCTGATATAAACTGAAAGAATGTAAGAAAGAATGCAGAAATGAAAGTGTTTTTCTGGCTCTATCAGAGGGAGGAGACAGAGAGAAACTGCGGGATCATTTTAAAAAACCTGCTCCAGACCAGGTTAGCTTTACAGGCACGGTTGCTGTAGTAACTGACTTAGAGCTTAAGTTTCCTCTTCTTGTGAAATAGATTTGAATCCCTCATTCTTGGTTTGTTTCCTCCTTCGCTGAAACGTAAATCTCTAAATTTCCCTCATTTCAGGGTAAGACACTCAAGGTTTGCTCTTAACCTACTTTATGAAATTGTCCCCTGAAACCACAATCACACTAACAACGACAGGAGATGAACCACAATTGCAACTGCAATGTAAAATGTATAGAGGTGGTTACTGACAGCTAGTCACATTTAGCTTGTTTACTCTAAAGTCACATTTGACCTCACAAAATTTGGTGTTTTGAGTGGAGACTCTGCTTGTTGGTGAATTAATCTCTAAGAGTTTGGTGAGCCTACTTTTATCATGTGAGGGGTCTCTCAGTGTGTGAGAGGATCAATGCTACTTATAAATATGTGCAGAGCTTTTGAAGCCAGCTATCTTAACACTATACAGCAAAAGGTGACAACCTGAGAGTCACTAATACTGAGCAGGAGGGGCCTTGGAACCCTGTCCTCTTCTTTATTTATTTGCTATTTTTGGGGGAAGATACTTGAGAATTGAGATTGATATTACTAGTTTTATTGTTTCAATGATTTGAGTATTTACTAATACTATTATTTTGAGAGAATCTGTAGTTTTGGCATTGTACAATATCTATATTATGGGCAGGTCAGAGAGGTGGGTGTGCAACAGGAAGGTGATTTTTTTTGCCAGAAGCACGTCACAACGTTGCCAATTTGTAAAGAATCATTAAATATACAAAAAATAAACTGTCTTTTATGGACATTTAAACTTTAGATCCTGCACAAGATCTGCTATCCCAGTGGTTCCCAAAGTGGGGGTTAGGACCCCTAGTGAGGCTGTGATACAGTGAAGGGGGTTGTGGGATGTTTTCCATAAACAAAGAAATTTTATATGATTTAACATCATTAATTATATCTATTATTTCAAATATATTGTTAAAATAAGTTCAAACCCTTTTGTAGTAATAATCTTTTGTAAGAAAAAAAAGTTTATTTGGAAAATGCACTTTATGTCCTGTACATATTGCATTTCTGCTCATCTTCTGCAACCTTGATGGCAGCTCTTGGCTGTCTCTGCCCAGATTAGAAGACATTTAAGGACATTAGGGGACATTTTGTGCGCTGACAGTTTCATTTTTCCAGCTTAGGGCTTTACCAGAAACTGTGAGCCTACAACCTCAGGAAAGTGTTCTGTCCCTTTGTTTCCAGTCTTTATACTAAGTTCAGAGCTCCACAGTAGTGTGGTGTTTAGTGCTGGCACCTCACAGTTAGAAGGTTCCTGGTTCAAATCTGGGCTGGACAAGGCCTTTCTGTGTGAAGTTTGCAAGTTCAAAATTGAATTTTTCTCCAGCTTCTCCCCACAGATCAAAAACATGCTGGTTATGTTAACTGGTGTGATTGTGATTACTTGTCTCAATGTCAGCACTGTGACTGACTGGCTGAATCTCAAACTCCTCCCTAAACCCTGAGCCCTCATTGACTTAACTGGCTACACCTGGAAAGTGATTGAGTGAGTGAGGCTGCAAGGGCTCGAAGTGGTAGAAACAGGAATGATTAAAATTCAGCCAAAAATGTTTAAAAACAAGCGTGCCTCACTTATAGACCTGTTTTCTCAGTGGATAAAGGCTGTTTTATATAATACACTTACTGGAAAAATACACCTTTTTGCACCTTCCATGTTTTTTGTTTACAATTTCGCTCTTTTCACTTCACTTTTGTAGCGTTTACCAGCGGGCATGCCCTGAGAATCCCTATCATACGTCACAATGCAATGAACTATGGGTAATTCCCTCATGTTGTTTGCAGAGATGCCCACTCACAGAAAGGGTGCATGAAGGGCTCAAAAAGTCAGCGAGAAAATAAAAAAAGGAAAACACAGTGCTTACCTCAGCAGGTACATACTGGTCTACAGCAGTTGCAGCAGTTGCACAGCAGATCCAGATGAGGACCAGCACAGACAGGATCAGGGTTGTGGTGAGGATATAGCCTGGTAGCCAAGAGTTTCTGAGAAAGAGAGAGCAAATATTTAGCTTTGGTGGCCCCACTAAGATCAGATATCTGTTTCTGTAAATGTCAGGATGCTTTCTGAAGTAGAAAAGGAACAGAAATGTTTGGTAAGCAACCTTGAAAGACAGCTGAAGAGGTTGTAATCGTCATCGTAGCTGCGGTCTCCAGTTAAATCTCTGTCCCTCTCCTGGATGAAAGATGCCTGGTAATCCTTGTAAATTGGGCTGCCAAAGCTGGGCACTAAAAGGAGAAAAAAATATATCTATAAAAATACATCTGATTTTTACTTTCCATTTTTTATTGCAAGGCTTGTGGCTGCACTAGAAATACTGTATATTTTATGTTAGGGATTTTTTTATAATACAGATTTTATCAATCAAAATAATGATTATTTTGCTTTCCCTTTTCTTGTGATTTAAGTCTCCAAAGGACCAAAACCAACCACATACTGGCAAGATATAAAAAATATTTTGATACCCTGCAATATATAACATTTGCACGGGTCAACACGAGTCTCATAAAGATGCTAGAGCTACACTAATGCCTCCAAAACCCCTGTGTGCAGGTTGCCGATTAAACAAAACACAAAAACGTTGCAAATTTATGAGATTTGGGAAAGAAGAATGGGTCCATCACAAACTGCAAGTAAGCTCCTTCACAATGTCTGAACTGCAGTATGCTTAGACAGTATGCTTAGCCAATTGCATCCAATATCGGGTGCCATGTCCTGAAATGTATAATATTGGGTGTCAGTGAAATTTTTAATGTTTCTGCATCTAATTTTGTGACCTGTCAAGGGACAACAGACAAAAATTAGCATTTTTGCTAATTCTGGCACATTTATAGTATGTACTTTGTATGTTTGTTCATTAATGTGCACTTTCCCTTTCAAATAAATAAATAAATAAATAAATAAAATGAAGGAGTCAGCAGAAGTGGTTCAGGCATCCGATCTGGATGCCTCCCAGTCACTCCCCTGTGGACGTTTACCGGGCAAGTCAACTTATGAGGAAAACCGAGGAAAGACTCAAAAATTGCCGGAGAGGTTAGAGATTCTGTCTGGACTTGGAATGCCTTGGACCGCTCCCAGGCAGAGTTGGAGAACTCTGCCTTGGAGAGGGAGGTCCGTGCTGACCTGTTTAGCCTGCTACCATTTCGACCTGGCCTTGGATAAGGGGGAAAATGGATGGATGCCTTGGCAATAAATCAATCTAATTGACTGTTTGTATTTGTGGGAAAACGTAGATTTGAAAAAAAAAAAAAAAAAAAAAAAAAAAAGAAAATCTAGATTTTCTCTTGAACTTCCTCTCCTGCTCCTCTTGACTGAGAACAGGCAAAATGGTTGGAAACACCTCATAAGAACAAGACACATTTTGGATCATTTGTGTACCATCTTGATCTTTTTCTCTCTTGTCTTCATAGATCTAGCTACTAATTGTCAATCCACTTTTCTCTCTTCTACTCATGCACATGAAAAGAAAAGTGACTATATTTGTATATCAGGTTTGATTTACTCCTAAATCGATGGATGGTCAATGGAACATTTAAAAGTCTAGTGTCCTGACCACCCTATGTACTAGCCTGTCTCGTAATACCTTCCCCTCAATTTTTTTTGTCCCTAAAGGGGCAAGCATAGTGTAACAGACCTGTGCGACAAAGTTGTAACTTTCTGTAATCCAACACTGGCAGTGTTTTCATGCTGTAATCAGATACATTTTCATTAGAAAGTTGCAGAGGACCGAATCTCTCCTTGAAGCCATTTTTCTTTATACTGTCCATAAGAGCTCTCTTTTTGCACATATACAAACAATTACAAGACTTCAAATGGTTGGCAAAATTTTTGCCGATAGAGGCTATTGTCCTTAAAGTAGGCAGCCAAGGTTTAAATGGCTCCTTTTCTGCATGTCCTTACCCACCCTCTCTCCCTTGTTTCTGACTCTATCCACTGTTTTATCAAAATAAAGGCATAAAATTCCAAAAATAACTCTGGAAAACCCTGTCCTCTTTCTTAGTGATGGCCTGCCTTTTGATTCTCCTTCTCCAAACTTTTAATTTAACAACGTCTTTAATTATCACTCAGCCTATGGCACCTAAGGCCATGTGGTTTTTCAACCTGAAAAACTGACTGAAATAAATACTTTCATTCTAAAATGGTTCTGTAATTGTCCAGAAATAGCAGGGTGATGTAGTCCTTAGCTAACCTAAATAAAAAAGGAACAAACTGTACATTGGTCTGCAACTATTTTCAGCCATAGATTAAAAGATTTATGATGTTCCAGACAGTTTTGACTGCAGCAGAGTGGTCCTTGAAAGATTGAGTAAAATAACCTTTAATCCCATGTTCCTATTAATTAACAGTCCGGTCACTCAGAGCGACTATGCAGCTCGTTTGTGTATTTTGGGACATTGAAGATTGAACTTAAGGTTATTATATACAAAGGTAATACTTTTAATGAAGCTTTTAGTATTTTTCTTTGTAAAAACTAACTAAACGGAGGAAAATAAAGAATTTTACAAATTCTGTATGTTACATGGGTCTTACAGCTTCTCTGTGGCTCCTCTTTCTCTTCTTTTTCTGCATCGAACAGGGAGAAAAACCTGACTTGTGGCTCGGACTGTAAATCAAGAGACAAAGCACAGCTGTTAGGGATGTTCTCCCTTCACACGATGAGCTGTGCACTTTGCATATACAGTGCTAGTTTTGGATGTCAAATTCATTTATCCAACTGTACAACTCACCTGGAAAATTACAATTTTGCCGTCATCAGCCTGCAAGTAGAAAGTCCATGAAGAGGTTATGAAGCTGTGGGCCTGATTCATGATGTCTCCCCAAATTCCTCTCACAAAACTCAGGGGGTAGAGCAGGTGAATTCTTGGCATCATGGCTTCCAGCTGGAAAAGAGAAAACACAGGAATGTCTTTACATTTTCATTTTAAACTTTCAAAAGATACCCGTTGATACCAAGACACAAAAGCAGATGGGACTGAGCAATTTTGAAAAACTACTGAATTGCTTTTATTTTGACTTATACTAAAAGTTTAAGTATATGTAAAAGTATAAACATGATTGAAGATAATTTTTTGCTATTTCTGAACCACCTAAGATACTTTACTATTGCATCTGTGCATAAAATGTGCATCAGGATATCTCTGCTGCAAAACATTTTAATTAAAAAGTACTTAAAATGGATCTGACACACATTTCACTTTAAAGGACACTGTACCTACTGTGACTTTAAAATTGCAGTAGGCCATATTGCAACGTCAATACAATTAACCTTTCAGTCCTAAGAGTAGAGGTCTAAGGAACCAAATGTTGTTGGGTAATTGCTAGTTTTTATTTTCAAATTATTGCAGGCAAATTCTTGCAGATGGTCTGCACTGCAGGAAAAGCATTGTGTTTATTGTACTAAAACCATTCTTGTCTTTCATTTTTTAATCTAAATGTACAGCCTGTTCTACATTTTGCTGGTATTGGACCATGCTCTCCAATCTTTAAAAAAAAATCCAGACAATTTAACACTGAATGATCATAGTCAACATTTTTGACACGTTTTAGAGGTTCAAAATTTGTAATTAAAAAATACAGGCAGGGGAAAAAGGTAACCAATATAACTGATTTATAAATAATAAATATTTTTTATTATCAATATTATAGTTTTTACTCACTGTTATCAGTCATTTCTCTGTATCTCAATTTAAATGTTAATACTGTCTATATTTTGTACAGTAGTGAGCAGTATTTTCTTATATTTGGGCCAAAAGTTGAGGCTGAAGTTGGACATATATGTGATGAGTAAGCCTCCCTGATGGCATCACTGAGCGGGAAGGGGGACCGACACAACCCCAGTCATGCTCTGGATGTCCTTGCTTAATCCGAGGCATGAGAAAATAATCTGCTGAAAAAATAACAGTCCACACCTTGAGGGCGGAGTAAGGGGTGGATGTGGCAGAACTTGGCATGACCTAGGGCAGTGGTTCCCAACCTTTTTTCCTTAGGGACTACTTCAAGCTATTTTCTTTGCACAAATCTTGGAGCTGAGAGCCTTATTTAAATAATTCTTCTAAATAGGACAGTTAAGTAAGGAAATACTTGTGATTTTAGCCCAAAATGATCACATTTTCATTATTCTGTGGACTCAGAAAAGACAGTTCTGTAAACTGGGGCTATCCAACTACTGTTTTCATATTTGATTCAATCAAATTTTTGACTTTACAATGTCATAAATGTATGACTTCAAAAAATTTTTTTAAGGGGATATGATATCAATATTTTTTTAATCTTTTCAATCTATAAAGTGTTTAAAGATGTAGTTTTTAAGAGTTGGGCACTTTTCATTACCATTTATTATCGAAATAAAAGAGATTGTATCATTTTTCAACATGTAGTATCAAAAATGATCAAGAGTATTGATTTTTTTTAAGATAATAAAAACACACTGTTCTTGATTTGCATTTTGCATGCATACATACCAATGGGAGCTGTTTAGTACCTGTTCATTTCGCTTCTCAGCAAATGGAAGCTGGTTCTGACAGCCCAGGTTGCATGCATACTGCTCATCAGTCTGAGAGTAGGCCTCACGACAGGCTGTGGAAGTTTAAAAGGTTGTGAAGCAAAAAGAAATGGAGACACAGGACATTAGACAGGAAACTGAGTGCTGCTCTCAAGAGAGCCCTGCCTGTTATGGCGATGAGTGTAAACATCAAGCTAATTATATGCATGCGCACTTGTTACCAGCTTATATGAAAAGACCAGGCCAAGTTTAAAGAGGTGAAAAAATGGGTCAAAGGCTAATTGCACAACTTACTTGATTCACATTCAGACTTGGTCTGATTCAGATCCTCACTGTCACGAACAAACTGACAAATGGAGAACAGACGGCAACCTCTCTGACAGGCGTACAGTTCGTCCTCCTTCAAAACACACCATAGGAGCATTGAAATATCTTGGCAAACCCATGAAAATGACGCACGATCAATTTCACCGTACATTCAGCTCAAAAGACGCCGTAACGAAGTGATAAACACAGGCTGGTTGTTCTTACCAAACTGTGTGAACGTTAGCTAACGTTAGCAGACATTACTTTCCTCACAGAGATCTGTACTCACCGACGGATACGTGTGCAAACTGTATGTCATTTCACACGACTTGTGACAGGATGCTGTGTTTCCCAACACGCTGTTGAACACATCAGACGAAGCTAATGTTGAAGAAAGAAGGACAAAGTGTCCTAAAATAACGACAAAGTTAGAAAAGGTCCCCATTGTGCCTGCAAAAATCCAAACAAACAACACGCTCTTCTTCCTCCTTCTAACAGGGTTTGCAATTCTCGCGGGAACTTAACCCTCGCGAGAATGTTACGTAATACCTATGCAATGTTCAATGACTCCTGGTAAACGTAAAGATTCCAATACAATGGTAAGAGACAACAGACCCAGAATATAATTTTGTAGATTTTCAGATAAAACACACAGTAATAATGCACATTATATCATTTTATCTTCAAAAAACGCAATTAATGTGCCATTTATTTTGTTTGAATCAGGCATCTAAAACGTCCCTTAATTTTTTTCCCCTAAAAGTTATCTATCTCTGTAAATGTACCTGGCAGCCCTGCAAACTTTTCCAAAGAAGCAATAATGTCTCTGAAGAGAATGATAAATTCTTAAAACCTGGAAGCAAACTGCAGTGTAGTCTATTAACTGTCACCAGTTAATAAGACACCAGTTGTCTGGTTGTATGCATAAGAAAAATATAAATGATAAAAAGGTGAAATGAGTTAAAGTTTCTTGCAGTGTTTTTTTTTTTTTTTAACTTTTGAGACCATAAATGACAACATGTAATCAAGTATTTTATGATGATTTAAAGCATGATTTATTTATTAATCATTTTTGATTTCTTCATTTCTAATTATTGTAAATGTCCTCTTGCAGTCCACTACAGTACCTGTGGGGCCCACCTTAGGGCCCCGGCCTATGTTTTGGGAAGCACTGTCCAAAATAAATTCAAATGCCTAAATTCAATAGCAGTTGTTTGGCCAGCGAAAAACAAATTGTTTTTTTTTTTGCAGATAGAATATTGTCCCCACTGTGACAAGTCCCCAGAATCATAAGTATGGTGTATTTTAGAAGTTAATACTTAGGATTAAAGTATCATAAAGTTACTTTGTAATTATTTACTTACTTAAAGCTTGTTGAATCCAGGTTTTTCTAAAGCATTTAAATGTAAAAATGCCAACTGTAAACATGCATTGTCATTCTTTATCAACAGTTGCATCATATGATTATGTTTGAGCTTAGAATCCACAGCGTTCTGTGTAATTTCCGACAGTACTTGAAGGCATCAGTAGTTGCATCTCTTTACAATAGTCGCCCAGCTATTGCTAGCTTAACGTTAAAGGTAGTTCATGGTTTCTCGTTTCAAGGCAACTTTTGCAGACCTATAAGCGGAGAATAGAGCTCTATTCCTGGACAGACCATTAGTGCTTTTATTGGGGCTCTTTAATTTAAACTGAGACTTAGCAGGACAATGCTAGCTGACAGCTAACATCAGTTAGCAGCTGGGCTCCAATGAAGTTCTCCTGTTTTATTTGATTAAACAAAACTTAAGCATCTTATCATCAAATTTTTTGAACTTATTGTTCTTGTTGTTAGCTTACGTCTTTGTATCTGAAGATGGACAAGTTTGTAGTTCGACTTTCTAAAGGAGAATCACCCAAAAAATCAAGGAGCAATGAAAAAGTCTACAAGCAAACTACTATTGAATCTTTACGGGTGAGCTGTCAGTCCTGAGTTTTTACGATGTGTGGTCTGGTAAAGGAATTTCAGCTGTTCGACACATTTACTTTATATAAATCCTTTTTATCCTTTAGAGAGTGGTTGTGATTGAGGATATCATGCGCTACAAGTCCATGTTGGAGTTGCCAGAGCAAACTAAAGACAATCTACTGACAGCACTGACTGAGCTGAGCAAGAAGATCCCATCCAGAGAGGTGCTCAAGTCCACCAAAATAGGTAAAACAAGGGTAAAAGCACTACATACACAGATTACTGTGGGTGTGAAAGCACAGACAGACATGTATTTAATACAGGACATAGCTCACATTTTAAAGGTCATATATTTGACCCTTTTAAGACAAGTTTATATTGGTCTCAGAGATCCCCAAAAACATGTCTGTGAAGTTTGTTGCTGAAAAACACCCCATAGCCCTGCTCAGAACAAGCTGTTTCTGTGTCTGTGGCTTTAAATGTTAATGAGCTGTCTGTCTAAGGTGGTTTAATTCAATTGTTACTTGATTAGTGATGCTACGCTTGCCATAAACCAGACATCATAACTTCTGTATTAAAAACTGGTCTATTGCTACTGTTTTGATAATACAGCATCAACAGTCAAAGTCTGCGTGGGTACCCTGTACTCTTTTCTTTTGGTTTATACCTTACATATTTTAAGAAACCCAATATAATGCATTGCATGAACAAGTTTAGCTATCAAATGTGCTTTGAATACTTAATAATTTGTTCACTCAGCGTTACAAGTTGGCTCTTTTGCAGTGTAATAGCTTGTTTTTAGTTATCAAACATTGCAGATAAAGTTTTATACACTGGTTAAATTGCCCATACACATTGGCAACATTTCAGTACCAAAATGTAGTCAGTGTTGTTGTACAGTGTAGACTGTGCAGGAGTCTGCTTGCAAACTTTGAAGGATTCTTTCTTCTTCAACACACATTTCTTGTTTAGCATATGTAGTTTTGGTGCTTTTCAATGATCAATTTCTTAAAATGACAGATTTTATTGTCTTTAAACATATCTTATTGAAAAGTGTCATGGTATCAACAGCACCCATACAGAGCAAAAGTCTGAATTTACTGCCAAAAATAAAATCTCTTTCTAAGGAATGCTTTCTAATGCCTTATGCATACATCTTCCCCACTGAATTGAAGCCTGTATATGATTGCCATGCTTCATACTAGTTTGATGCAGAGAAGTGATGCTTCAGCTGACTATTAGCTACACTCAGATTAATATGTGCTAGTTTAGTGGAGTAAAGAAAGTGGAGTTTATTTGGATTTATTTAAGTAAAGCACGTGGCGTGAGCAGGTAAAAAATGAAGAACAGATAACTATCAAAGTTGTGAGATAAAGCTAATATTCATTTTTGTAACTTTCATTGCCCTTAATATTGTTAATGCAATGTTGAACAGTGTTAATGTACTTCACACGTCTTTCTTATATCCTTCCAAAATAAAAGAGAAACGAAGGAGAGATAGAAGATAGATTCTTAGAAAAATCATCCTAGTGTCTGGAAGAGATGATTAATGAAAATGTAATGGGTGTCTTGATAAAGAGATATATCATCCCCTGAACTGAATCAGATCTAAATAGACTTGAAGTAATGCTTACCTCATTTGAACTCCATGGACCCTTGGTTTAATTCCTGTGGCACTAATGAGTTCAACCCTTGTTTAAAACCTCTCTCCTCTAAGGTCACACGGTCAACAAAATGCGAAAGCACCCAGACCCTGAGGTGAGTTCAATAGCAGCGAAAGTTTACACAGACTGGAGGACGTTCATTGAGGAGAATTCCAATAAGCCGTCTATTGAAGTGCGCTCCGACAAACAATCTGAAGGACTCCGGAGCAACGCTAGAAGACTAATGTGTGAAGCCCTGGAGGTCAAGGTGAGAAAACGGCATCTTTGAGGAGTCCTATGTAGTAGTAAAAATCTTTTTATTCTATGAATTATTTTCTAACTCTATTTGCATTCAACTTTACATTTGCAAGATGGCGGTTGTGATCTTTTTAGAATACAAATTGGTGGAAAAATGTGTGTGCTCAGTTTGATAATATAAAAATCTAGCTCTGCATCAGAGGTAAATCCTCCTTTTTTTATGTTTTTCTATCTTTTGAACTGCAAGATGTATCATGTCCATGTTAAAGTAAGCTTGTCAGAATGTTTGATACTTTGATACTTAGCGTTAAAAAGCACTGACTCTTTAAGAAAACATATCTGTGTCACAGGACTAGTGTGCATGAGAGTAATAATTCTATCAAAAAAGTGACATAAAACTCTTGCATGCTGTCTAAAGTGCACAAAATACCATTTTGTTGCTGTGGTATCAAAACAGATTATAGTATTGTTTAATTTTTACTAAATCATATTAGAGTTAAAAAGTCTAGAATTGTGAAAAGCCTAGTCTAAAGACTTAAAAATTCAATGGTACCTGCTTTAAAGTCTGCTTATATTGCTTATACAGCCAGCACAACTTGAAGTTTATGAAATGGATTGCATTTCACACCAAAAACTGGCTTTTGGCACGCTGTTACTGCAGAAAAATTCCCTCGGTTGACCGCTGAAATCTCCTGAAACATTCACCAGTCACTTCATTTAGTATACCAGTTCATGCAAATATCTAATCAGCAAATTAAAGGGCAGCAACCACTGCTCTGAGGCATGTAGACATGGTCAAGACAAACTGCTGAAGTTCAAACCAAGTATCAGAATGAGATAGAGAGGTGATTTAAGTGACTTAGAAAGTCCCAAGAGGTGATTTAAGTGACTTTGAAAGTCCCATGGTTGTTTGCACCAGATAGGCTGATCTACTGAGATGCTGACGCACAACTATCTGTAGGATTTATAGAGAAGGGTCTGAAAAAGGAAAAAATATCCAGTGAGTGCATGTTCAATGAGCCAAAATACCTTTTTGACAGCAAAGGTCAGAGGAGAATGACCGGACTGGTTTGGGTTCATTTAGAGGCTCAAACAACTAGCTAGTCATTACCACTGAGGTATGCAGAAAAGCATCTCTGAATGCACAACATGAACTTTGAAGCAGATGGATTGCAGCAGCATGAAACTGCACAGGGTGCCATTCCTGTCGGCTAAGAACAGGAAACTGAGGCTATAACTCACAGGCTCACCAAAATGGGACGAAAGAAGATTGGAAAACGTTGCCTGGTTTGATGAGCCTCAATTTCTGCTGAGACACTCAAATGGTAGAGTCAGAATTTGGCGTAAACAACATGAAAGCCTGCCAGATCACATTAAAAGTGCCTTAAATCACTTTTCTGCCCCATCCTGAGTCTCACTTTGAACCATAAAGCAAATTGTTTTGACCATGTCTACAAGCCCAAATGATGTCCTGGCCAAGACTCCCTTATAAATTATTTTTTTGTGTCTTAAGGGGAATATTTCTTGTTATTGGCTGATTAGATATGTGTCAGTGGTTGAACAGGTATGCATTTTAAAAGGATGAGTGTAAATCCATCCGCTTATTTTCCTCCTATTTCTGTCTGCTCTACAGGAGGAATCTGGTCTCATAGACAACATCGAGAGAGAGATTTTTCATCAGAGCTCCCGGTTAGTCAGCAGCTCATACAGACGGACTGTCAGAGCGTTGGTGTTTGCCTTCAAACATAACCCTGAAATCAGAAGTCAAGTGAAGGACAGCACATTATCAGTCAACCAGCTGGTGTCTAAATACAAGAAATAACCGGTAACGACACATTTGGAGCTCCACCACAGATTGAAGACAATGTTTTACTTGAAAATTTTATCTGAATTTTTTATAACAGTTTTTATTTTTTTGTATTGTTTTCTTGATTTTATATGAAGAAATTATAAAATTGTTTACATTTGTGGCACATAAGCAGGTTTTCACAGTAACACTTGGAACAACTACACTCTATTCAGTTTTAGTTAAGCATTAGCTAAGCATTAGTTTGTGCTCATCAGCTGTTACTCATACATTAATAGTTACTTGTATGTCATTAAACACACTGGTACATGGTTTCTCTTGGTTAATATCTCCATCTTCTCATCTGTTATTCGTGTTTATTTTTGATTTTCATATTTTATAAATGATGAATTCACCATTAATACATGAACAACATGCCAGTTATTTAGTAGGGCTGGGCATTTAATCAAATTTTAGCTTAAATCGCAATATTACACACTGAAATTTTCAAATCGCAGAAGTTTCAATATTTCTTTGACCTGAAATGCTTGTCAAAATACCAGTTTAATAAATGTTTTGCAGCAGAGATGCTACACTACATATCATGAATCACTTTGCAAAAATTCCTGCTTTCCTTCTTTTGTATGTGTGTCTGATTCAAAATGAGAAAAACACAAAATAATTGTTCCTATCTATACAATGGTGACTCAAAAGGATCACAGTTAAATTGTTTAGCCTTTTTTTAATCTACCAAATATCATGTTTTTTTTTAAAAATACAGTGATTTATTTTGTTTATGTTTAGAAGAACACAAGATGAGGAACTTCAGAAATAATCACACTTTAAATCACAGTTGCAATATTGGGGAAAAATATTGCAATAACATTATTTTACCAAAATTGTTTAGCCCTATTATTCAGGAGGGGTTCTTCCACAAGATTATTGTTAAATTGTTCGTAAATGATTAACAAACTATTCAGATGTCTACTGATGCATATTTTACATCGGTAATGATTTAACCACTATTTTCACTCATTTTTTAATCACAATTAATTGCAGGCTTTATTGTAACTTCCCAAAAACTATGGTTATTCCACGTTAGCATCTCCCTGCAGCAACAGTTATGTCAGTGATACTCAACGTGTGACTCTTGAGCCACATGGGGCTCTTTTGTGATGATTTGTAGCTCTTTTATGTCTTAATTTGAAATATTATTCCCCCATTTATAAGTTTATTTCCCCACATTTATACAGTAGGCTTTGTCAACCTTTATTTCTTGCCAGTATGTTTCCATTGGCCTTATTGCCATTTTTTTTTCTTTTTTTGCCACTTTTAATCAATTTCTCCTTCTTTTAGCATATTTTTGCCACTCCTTTTTGCCACTTTAATCCTGTTTTTGCCCTTTTTCATCAGTTTTGCCCCTTTTCAACCTTTTTTTTTGCCATTTTATGCCTGTTTTGTCCCTTGTTTGCCACTTTTGACCATTTTTGCTACTTTCAACTTATTTTTTGTCACTTTTCACCACATAGATTTAGCTTTTGCACATTTTTTTTGTAACAATTTGGCTCTTTTGTTGAACAGGGTTGAGCAACACTGAGCTATGTAAAATAAATCGACCACCACTGCTACTTAATTAATGAATTATTGTAACTTTAAGAACCCATTACAGTTCCTAAATAACTGGTTTGTAATCAATGTGATCATTGATCTCCATAAGGTGAATCCATTATTTATAAAACATGAAACTATTGTAAATAAACACATGATCGGATGATCACGTATTTCAACAGTAAACTTGTATAATGACTTTTAACTTACATTTAAGTAAATATTGATGTAGGAACTTTGCAAGGGTGTTGTGTTTATCTAATGCTTAACCAATGCTCAGTAGTGTGTGGTTGTCAAGTGTTACTAGCTTAAACTGTTTTTAAACAGACATGTCAGTCATAGTCACTGGTATTGTTGTTGGGATGACAGTGCCATTCCTCTGTACTTGAATCATGTTTTTTAAACTGTTGGTGAACTTTCTGTACAAAATATGATGAAATACATGATAAATTCAGTGTTGGAGTCCTTTCTTTGTATACAAACCATAGGTCTGTGTGATTCTACAGCAGCACTAGCCAAACAATAGCAATCACCATGAGAATGACAGCCAGAACACAGATGCTAATGAAGACAATATCACTGAGGTCATGAGGCTCCGCTTCAGGACCGCCTGCGTTGCCATCACTGTCATTGTCACTTTGCTGGTTCTGCTCCTCGAGACGACGCTCCTCAGCAGAAATGATGGACACTGACGCTATCTTCCTCAGGGCGTCACACTGCACTTTGTATTCCTGCACGTTCTGCTGCTTCCCGTCAGAGAAATCAATGTAGAGTTTGTTCACCAGCATGGTGATGTTCCGATGTTTCTGGAAGAGATCAGGAGTCACAGACTTGATAACAAATCAATGTTTCTAACAGCTGAAGTGTGGTGTGTCACTAAGTACTGTGAGGCTGTGGCTCATCACCTGGCTGGCAGTGCCACAGTTGACAAACTGAGCGAGGATCTTGTAAGAGGTGGCGGTCAGCTGGGCTGCACAGGTTGGGTTTCCCAGGTAGATCCTATCGCGCTCCAGCTGAGGTAAGGACTGTTGCGGTATCAGGATGGTGAATTCTGATCTTGTGCAGCTCACATTCACAGGTACCACTTAGATTAGATATGAGAAAAAGACGCAAATCAGATTTAATTTAGAAAAGTAGCATGAAAAGACATGCAGATGTTCTGCTACATCACATTTTGTGGTGGAAAAAATTTGCCCTAGACTTATCATTTTAGCACTTTTTCTAGTTTCAATGTCATCTGTAACCTGCACATTTGACCGTAAAAATATTTTAGAAGGAAGCAATAAAAATAAAACACAACCATCTGCAAAACTCTCAAGTAATACTTTACTGAACAACCTTTTGGTTTCATTTAAGCATTCATGGTTTTTCAATTAGAGTGCAACATAGTAATCTATCTTGACTTGCAAAATTCCCTTTAAATAAACACTAAAAATCTATCAGATAATGATTGCATTTTCTATGCACAATGCTCTTCAGATCCCCACAGATTTTTTTCAGCAGGTCTGGGCTCTGGCTGGACCCATTCAAAACCTTTTACTTCTCCACTTTTGTAGATTAATCTTCATCTTTCTAGCAGATACCTGGAGGCTTTTTGCCAAAACCAACTGGTATTTGGAGCGGCTTATAGTTCCCTCTTAATTAAAACTCCAGTTCCAGCCGAAGCAAAACAGCCCTATATCCTGCTGCTGCCCCCACCAAGCTTCACCGTGGATATGGTGTTCTTTTTTTCATTTATCCTCATATTTTCATGTCTGGGCCGGCTATAGGGTGAGGTTGTAAGACACTAACTTTTTTTTTATGAGGAAATCATCCCAGCTCAGTAAGCGTTGTAAGGCAGCATCATGTTTGGGGCTGTTTCTGTTCAGCTGTAACCGAGGTTTTAGTTAAGGAGGAGTGAGTTATGAACACTTCCAAATACCAGCCAGTTCTGGCACATAATTTTCATGTATCTGCTATCAAGCTGGAGCTAAGGAGAAATTCACCTTTCAGCATGACAATGACCTACAGCATGCATCCACTTCTACAAATGAATGGCCTCACCAGAGGAAGATCAAAGTCTTGGACCGGGCCAGCCAAAGACCCGACCTGGTGAAAATCTGTGGGCTGATCTGAAGAGGGCTGTGGCAGGAAATGCCTTCATTTTCTGACAGATTCTGAGTGCTTTTGAAAGGAGGAGTGGGCAGATTTTTCCTTATCGAGACAGGCTTCACTGACAGACTCCTACCCAAAAAAATAGGTGTTGTAATAAAATCCAAATGTGCATTAATGTAAAAGTATTAATTTAAGAGTGTGCATACTGACACAACCAGGTTTTGGCTATGAAAGGGACTGAAAATGTTGGACCAAAAAAAGATTGGTAAAGATAATCCAGATAACAGATACTAAAGATGGTGTGCTATAGCCTGAAGAAGGGGCATGTCAACATGTCTTGGTGCATTTTTATGTTTCTAGCCCTCTTAATTGAAGGCCTTTAGAACCACATTGAGTACCAGAACCTGGATTGTTTTTGCTTGTCCTAAATTTTCCATCCTTTCAATTTAGTTTTCTCCTCCATGAGCACTGGTAGTTTGAGTCACATGTGAGAAAAGGTCACTTTTAACTGTTGTGTTGACATAGCCTTTGTGGCATTTTAACAGATTTTTAGACCAACTATGCGGGAAAAAGTCATAATTACAAGATAATATTTAAATGAAGATAATTTGCCATTATAAGGAAATGCAAAAATTGTGCATAAAAATATATTAAAAGTACAGAATCCCTATGTGGACATCATAAACCTCATTTATCTCAATGAAAATAAGAAATATTTATTTGCTTTCCTCTGAATCTTGAATTATTTATGTTGTTGGCAATGATATGAGAACAGTACAGAAGCCCTTAGAGGCCATGCATCCAAAACGTTTTTATTTTCTAAATTTTTACATGATACTGTGGAATATCTGGCTGTTTTCTCATGATAAAGGTTTTAGAAATAATTCAAGAAAAAAAGAAAAAAAGATGACATGATGAGAAAACAACTTAATTTACTTGTTATCTTAGGACAATGGAGTAAAAAAATGTATGGATGTATATCATTTCAGGGCTTCCATACATTCTTAGTAGTGACACTTAATTTAAAATTGAGATAAGTCATGATTGTAAGATGTGAAGTCATAACTGAGAAATAGATCAAAGTTAAAAATAGACCAAATAGAAAGCAGAATAAGGCAGGCAGAAATGTTGAGAAGTCATGGCTGTTCCCTCCTCCTTCCTCCTTACACTGAAGGTTTTATTTCATAGTTAGCCTTCTTATCGTATAATCGTGACCATTTATGTCACAGCAATATCTCACCAAGGAGCTATTTTTAACATCAAGGCTAGTTTCTACATATTTTAATCCTTGACTGGCAGAAAGGGCTTCCAAAAGATGCCTACTTTAGCATTTACCTCCCAGATAAGAAGCAGTAAAGCCTCTGTGAGCTTCATTCCTGTCTGTGCTGAGCACCACCAGCAGCTTATTGCCCTTTGAGACGAGAGAGGGAGGCTTCTCTCTGCCACACCAGTGTCCCAGCAGCGTGTCTGTCTGACTGTCCCCGTCGTAAACTGCAATAGAGTCGTAGTCACACTCGTCTGACAGACTGTTGCGGTCCTCCAGGTCCATGATGGGGAAGAAGAGTTTGATACGGTATCCCGCTGCGAGACTGATGCTCCAGTGGCAGTTGATGTTGTTCGGGTAGATGTTGGGAAAGTGGGGGCTGCTGAAGTTGCCACTTACAGCTGACAGGACCTGCTGGCATTCACCTGTTCATTTCAGTCACACATGAGTTAGTCAGATTTTTTTTATATTAGACAACTATAGAAAAGTACTGCTCTTGAGCTGCTGAAGGTATTTTTCCTTAACTCCAGACAGAGCCGCCCATTCATTCATTAACTATCATGCTGATCTTGTTCAGGGTCATGGGGGCTGAGTGAATCCCAGGTGTCATTTGGTGAGAGGCGGGGTAAACCCTGAACTGGTCTCCATTCAATCACAAGGCTGACATACATACTGACACTTTGGAGTCATCAATCAGCCTAATGAGCACGGCTTTGGCCTATCAGAGGAAGCCGAAGCAGACTGAAGCATACAAATCACACAGAAACATCCTATACAACAGGAATTTGAACCAGGGACCTTCTTGGTATGAGGGAACCACTTCACCACCGTGCAGCCCTGGACAGAACCGAGCTAGATTTATCTTGTTTCAACGCATTATGCAAAGCTATGCAAGCCAAATGTTGGTCATACACTAGAAAAACTCAAGTTTATTTGTCTATTTTCATTACCCTTGACAGATCTGCAAAAGCATCTGATGTCAAGGTATCACATGAAAAATGTGGCCTGGAATGCTTGTAATTAGAAAAACTAGCTGCCAAATACGGCAAATAAAATGAACATTTTTAGTTTCTTGAAATAAGAGTCTGCTTTTGAGAATCTTGATGGGTAAAATTTGCATGCTGCAGTGGCAGCTAGTATGCTTATTATGTCCTAAAATAAAATGTTTGTGTGGACTGGCAACATGTATCTGCCCTATGTTAAGGGTAATGAGATGTTTTTTGTCTAGAAGCTAAGCAGATAAACTTGGAAAAAGTTGGGGGTTTATGACCAATATCTGGCTCACTTATATTTGTATAAAGCATCAAAACAAAAAGAAAAAGCTTTCTTGACTGTCTGGGACTGGGGCAGTGGGCAGCAATGTTTTTACTCTGTACAAGCAATTAAGACCTTTTTGCTTTGGTTGTTTATCTTGGCTTGCCAGGTGAATTTATTTTTTACTGGGTGAAAGGGAGAATTTTTGACAAGGAACTTCTGCATATTTTATTGCCTTTTATTTGTCCACTCACGCTCACAGTTTTCAGTGAGTGACAATTTCAACACATTTCATGTCCAGAAAGGAAGAAGAAAAACCTTATTTTGCTTTCTCCTTTCTCAAAATACAAGAAATGGACATTGGTTGGACGCTTAAATAAGTGACAAATGTTTCAGCAGCATAAAAATAAAAATAACAAGCTAACCGTTATAATTCCTCATAAATAAAAAAAACAATCCACCTGCCAATTTCATTAAGTCTTATAAGTATTTTAATTATTTCTACATCAGTACACTCATAAAGCTCTTCAAACCCATCTGTAAAAGTTGACTCCAACCACATAAACACACATCTGCTCTAAAGCATCCTCACATAAATAGTTAAAACCCATGCTCCTTGACCTCTGAGCTGTAAGATCAATGGATCTGGTAAGATGTGAGCAAACTTTTCATCCAATTTTTGCACAGGAATTAGAGAGAAAAATCAAAACTGTCCCTGTTAAAGGGAACCCTACATACTTACACATATTATTGACCACACTGGAGTAACATTAGTGTCTTTTACAGTAAGCATTATGCATGTTGTACAAAGACAAAGATTATATTTAGAAGACATTTTTGAGGAAATTTGGAAAGAAGATTCACACACATAGCTGCTTTTGTATATCACAGCGCTCTAAGTAGTGATGTCAGATGGTTGCATTGTTTTTCCTTTCATATATTCAAGATCTACATAGAGCAATTTCTTCCTTATTACCCTTTTAAATAATGGCACTCGGGCTAACCTAAAAAGGCTTCACTGATGACACTCCATAGGAAGAACAATGCAACTATTCAGTAACACTAGCATGCATTGCACAACAGTGGTGGTCAACATGTTAATCTGTCTTTATTTTTTCAAAGTGGGGATGCCGATGGACTAGCAGTTAGGTTGCACCCCAAGTATAAAAGCTAGTCTTGCAAGCAGGCAGTGCAAGTACAAATCCAGCATGTACAGTGCTGTTGAAAAATAAATTGTAATATGAGGCAAAGATATCCTGAGTGAATACAAAATGTAGTTTTTAATTGTGTGGCATTAAATAAGCAGGGAAAAGCCATCCAAACCTACCTGACCCTATGTTAAAAAGTAGTAACTGAAAGAGTTGTTGATGTGCTTTTGGAGTAATTTGTTTGGCCGGCTACTCCTGCGAATGTTCACCGATGTTCCAAGTTTTCTCCATTTGTGGATAACGGCTCTCACCATGGTTTGCTGGAGTCCCAAAGCCTTAGAAATTACTCTAGACTAGACTATTGTTCAAGCCTTTTTAATGACTTGGCCTACTACCCTACTGGGGAGTAAAATGGAACTCAGCTTTGCAAAAATGTGATTAATTACAGTTAATTTGGGGGAAATACTTTTTCACTGCCATGCATGTTGGCCATGTTTTCATATATGAATGTGTCAGTGTACATTGTACATTTGTGCAGTGAGTAGGAGCTTTTCAGATTTTTTTTCAGTAAACATATATAAAACACTCATTTTAATCTAGTAGAGTCAACATGTTCTCTATGCAGGTTTTCTTCTAAAACCTACAATCTTGGAGGTTGCCGTTTTTGTAATATTTGGTGGTATGGCTATTTGAATTTAGAACTGATTACAAGTTGATTTACTTTATACATGAGTGTAAAGTTATCACACTATATTTGATCCCCCACTTACTCAGCTGTGATATTTTTGCTCTTATTAAAAAAGGATTATTGATTTTTTTAAAAGTCAGTGGTCTATATCTCAGTGTCCTTCTGTGACTCTATTTAAGGATTTTTAATCTTCTTGGTTAATGCTGGACAAAGTCAAACGGGGCCAGTCTGCACTCAGCAGTCTGAAAGTTATGCTGCAGTGTTCATATTAAATTCAAGTCCAGACGTTGACTAGACTCAAGGACCTTTACTTCGGGGAATTTTGTCTCATGTGTGGCAGAAATGGTGTGAGACAAGGATCGAGCTCTGTTCTGTTCAAATACAGTGATCCACTTTGAAGCTGAAGTGTTCAACTGTCTGCTCATCAGATGACGGCATCTTTTCTGTCATGTACTACATCTTTCATGTGCCTTGTTTCAAACTCTCAGTGTCATATAATATGTTCTTTCACTTCTTGCCACTAACAAGGACCATTGTTTCCTTTGGTCCAACAACGTCAAACTTTTTTTTCTCATCACTTTAATAGCCGTCAGCAGAAGTATATCCTCTCAGTGTCCTTTTGATTTCACGGTAGTTTTTCTGTTCTAAATGGCCGAATGAATGGGATTTCTGTAAACAAATGTTGCTTTGTGTAAATCCTGACGATGTAATAATGTGACATTCATTAACATTGTTTCTGTTTCCTGCAGTTACAGCCTAAAAGGCATGTCAAGGCAGTCAAAAACCAAAATATCTTTATAAAATATACTGTCAGACATTGTTTGAGCACATTTGAGTTGGGGCTGAATGATTTTGGAAAATAATCTAATTGCGATTTTTTATTTATTTTTTTTAAGATTTATTTTTGGCCTTTTTGCCTTTATTATATAGGACAGTGGATAGAGTCGGAAATAGGAAAGAGAGCGGGGAGAGACATGCAGGAAATAGTGCCACGGGCCGGATTCGAACCCGGGTCGCCTGCGTACATGGCACGCGCCTCAACCACTCGACTACCAACGCGCCTAATTGCGATTTTTTTCCACCAATATTACAATTACGATTTGATATGCGATTATTCCTTAATGTTCTTTTATTCCTAAACAAGGACTGAACAATACTTTAAAAATATCAAATTCTGATGATTTTGACTCGTATATGAATTGTTGCATTGTGGTTTTTGTCATTCTTATATTTAATAAGAAAAAAGTACAAAAATGAAGAAGATAGGGTTTCTGTAGACTATTCTAAAAAATGGCACCTGAATGATTGCATGAAATGTAATGCATAACATCTCTGCTACAAAAAACTTTTAAAACTGGTATTTTGACTCAAATTTCAGGTCAAAGAAATATTGCACCTTCTGCGGTTTGAAAATTGCAGCAAGCCATATTGCGATTAAATCTAATTTTTTATTAATATTCCAGCCCTAATTTGAGTAACCTACCTGAGTAATAGTAGGCTTTAAACCCACGCCCACCAATGTTGAAGTCCGACTTAAAGACCACCAGCAGCTGGTTGGATGTGGTGACGATGTTTGGGGGTTTATCCGCCCCGCAGTATTTTCCCAGGTGGCGATGGGTGACCGTGGGGCCATCAAACAGGGCCACAAAGTCAAAATTACATCCCTCATTGTTTTCTAGTTGGAAGTCCAAGAAGACCAATGTGACCACGCTTGTGTTGGAGACATGGACGGCCCAGGAGCAGTCTGCATTGTTGCTGTACTCCTGAGGATAGCCCGGACTGGAGATGACACCCGATAGGCCGGTCAAGACTCCACCACACATATCTAGAAAGGGTGGAAGACGAAATTTAGAATCATATCGTCATGACAGCTATTAGATGGCATGATACTTTGTATGGACATTAGAGGTAGGAATTGTCAAAACCAATTATTTTTGATGTTACAGGCTACGATTTGAATCACTGTCAACACATTTCAGTTGTTAGCCCAGGAATAAAACAGGCTGAAGATGTCTTGATAATCAAGGACTTATAGTTGTGGTTTAGAAAACTGTTAATATTCGGGTTTGTTGGTGCTGCTTACTAGTGTTAGCATCTAACTAACATTGTCTTGCAGTCTCAACAGGTGAGATTTATGTGCTGCTGTTGTACTCACTACTTTTCTCCAAAACCCACAAATGGGCACACATTTGGAAAGTTTTCCTCCCTTCATATTAAGTCCACATGACTTAATTTCTGAGGAGAACTGTAAGATGTGTCGGCAATGATCCGCTTAACACCCCTATCTATGGTGAGCACCTTCCACTAACCTACTGCCTCAATAAACTGATTTATAACTTTAAAGTCAGTGCTTCGGCCAATTCTTGTTACATTTTTACCAATCCAGGGCTCCACAGACAGATACACTGCGATCTTTCATGTAAAGATTGGTTATCGATTCTTATCAGTTTGTCTTGACACCACTAACAGGAATGCATGGTCCTCAGAAGATAGACCCTGCTATCTTTATTGAATCCTGTGTGAAGGAAATGTCTTTCTCTAGCTTATGGAGATGGTGATCCCTTGCCTTAATCAAATCACATTTAAATTTAAATTCTTGTTTTTTGCTTTAATATCTCAAAATAATGTGTGGAATGCTTTGAAGTCTGGTACACATATTCAGCATCCCAGAGGATGAACACCAAAGATCGGCTGATACCCTAAGCAAGGGATATGTTTTTATAGGTACTAGACAGATTGTCTTATGATTTGTACCAGAATTTCAATGTCCCCTGAGGATAAATCCCTATAATATTGGTGTAACCCACCACCCACTGTCCTCAGCTATCACTGCAAGATTTACTACCAGTTTTGAATGAATTGCTTTGAAGATTATTTCATAAATCCAATGTCCCCAGAGGATGAAAACATGGTGATATCACTTGACACTTTGGCGATATTCTAACAAAGTAAGGATTGTATTGTAGCAACTTGTGAGATTGTTTTTCATTATGATACAGATATTCAAGGTCCCCAGAGGATAAATCCTGGTTATTTTCAGTAATACCTCCACAACCTGCTTCCTAGTGCCAACAAAATAATTACAACCAATAGTGGATGAATTTTTGTAAGGGTAAATACATGAAGTTAATGTCCCCAGAGGATGAACACGTCTGATGATGTCCTAACAAATGAAGGAATCCATGTCCATTCTGAAATTTGGAACAGATATTCATGGTCTCGAGAGGATAAACCCTACTATTTTTGGTGACACCTCCAACTTGCTTCCTTTAGTACCATTAACTTCCAGTATTGGTCGGACTGCCATGAAGATCAGTAAATAAATTAACAGTCCCGAGAAGATGGACACACATTTCTTCGTTTGTATCAAAACAAAGGAATTATATTGCAGCAAGATGCCCAGTAGTTTTGAAACAGCTGTTCAAGATCCCAAGAGGAGAATCATTAACTCCATTCATTCCCTGAATAAAAAAAATAACTCAAATATCAATGGAAACTGTAGTTGGATTTTTTATATTTTGGTATAGACATTCAAGCTTCCCCTTCAAGAGTTATTACCAGTACTAGATAAGTTGTTATGACGATCAGTACATGAATTTAATGTTCCCCAGGATGAACACATGTCTTTGATAATATCCTAATAAAAGAATGAACCTGAGGGATTTGTAGACATTTAGCTCAGGTATTCAAGGTCCCCAGAGGATGAATCCCTGTTATTTTTAGCAATACCTTCCCAGTGTGTTTGCTTTAGTGTCACCAAAAAACTACTACTAGTATCTGATGCATTATTTAGTGAATTGAATGTACCCGCAGCATGAAGACATGTCTTTGGTGACAAGTGAAAAATGCTGGTAAATATAGTCTGTGTCCTCAGAGGATAAATCCCTTGTGTTTTTGGTGGCACTCCCAATTTGCTTTCTTAGTTTGTTTTGAAATCTGGAACAGATACTCAAGGTACCCAGAGGATAATCAGTAGACTCTGTCTATCCAGGGGCACAGATGACCTAGTGCAGGAGTGTCCAAACTATGGCCTGGGGGCCAAACGCAGCCTGCCTTCCACTTTTGGTTGGCCAGCAGTATATTTAAAAGACAATGAAATATGGCCCACATTAGAACATGAAGCTTTTGCTTGACTGGTTTGTACTTCTTTGTTTCAGCACAAGGCGATGCTGCCATGTTAATTCTGTAAACAAACATTTTGACATGAAGAATTTCCTGATGTTTTTTAAATTTGTGACCAAATTGAGATGACACTGTAAATTGTTAAAGCATATTGGCAACAAAAGAAACAACAATAACAATATCTTGACTCATAATGCCCTAATTGATTACAGCAGAAAATGGCAGCACCAATAGCATTCCAGGTGCATAACCAGTGGTAGCCAGGTCCCTGAAATCTGACTGCCCCCCCTAAGCCCTTGAACTGATACGCTATTTGCCTTGTCAACCACTAACTAGCCATGTGAGGACTCACAGTCACTAAGAATGTCTTAACCTATATTAGATTAGTTTGGCTAACTTAAAGATCCCCAAGGTTCAGTATACAAAAGTGGCCTCACCATTCTTATATATTTTGTTATGTGGCCCTCAGTGGAAAAAGTCTGGACACCCCTGACCTAGTGGTTTAAGGTGCCCCAGGTATGTAGGTGGACTGGGTTCGAGTCTGGCCTGTGGCGCCATTTCCTACTCTCTCATCCTTGTTTCCAGTTTTATCTATTGTCCTGTAAAGGCATAACAAGCCCTAAAATATATCTTTGAATAAGAAACTCTGTCTATCCTCTGACTAAATTAAATATCTTAAACACAAATTAAAAGGGTTGTCAGGAAATGATTTTGTACATGTGTTCAAGATCCCCCAAGGATGATCATTTGCTATTTTTCAGTCAACACTCAGTCTTATGCATCACAGCAAGATTATTTATTTTTCTAAAACATATTCAAAACTGTTTTGTACTTCTATAAAGGTTATAAAGCATTATTAGTCCCCAGAGGATAAACCTTCACTACTTAGGTAGATTCCCTGACCCATTCTTCTCAAGGTCAAATTGTCACTTTGTTCTTGACTTTTCTATTTTCCAGTTTTCTGTTTAGTACTAATGACATCCCCATCATCCTCTTGTGTATTTTATTTTTCGCGTTAGCATGCAAATGCCAACCAGAGGGAAAAAATGTAAACATGATAGCATGTTAATGCTTCTTTCTCAAAGTACTGGTAAGCCAAAGACTGGCCTCACAGAGCCACTTGCACGACTATGGTCTGTTTATGTATTATGTTTTGCTGAGTTCTAAGTTTTCCAGTAAGATTAAGGTTGAGAAGTCTTCCCTTAAGGCAACAAGATAAAAATTGCCAGGAAAAGATCAGCTCAAAATGTAGGTGGTAAGCCATCAGATCACTGTCACATTGCATCTTATCTCATGAGTTACCTTTTCTATAGCCAACACTGAATCCCCTTTGGGCCACATGGCGGTCTGAATGGAAGATGATCGACATGACATTCCAGGAAGAGGTAAACTGTGGCGGGGAGACGTCTCCGCAAAATATCCCAAGGAGGTTTCCTTCGTCTTCAGATATGCCATTGTAGATCTTGATGTAGTCGTATGCACAGTTGGCGTGGTACTCCAGCTCAAAGTGGTGAAAGGTAAGGAGGACGGAGGAGCCTTCTGCCACCACTATTAGCCAGGAGCAGTCGATATTGTAGGGATACAAGCCGGGAAAGTTTGGACTGGAGATATTCCCAGATGGAGCAGAGAGGATCCCTCCACATTTGACACCTAATAATTGCAAGAATAATTGTTTAATCATTGCTCAAAGAAAAATGATACTGTGAAGACTTTGTGGCTCTTTCTGTGCTTAATTATTTATCAGACTATTTTTCAAGCATCCCAATACAACTTCTGAAAGTGTATTACCAGCTGACATTGAACAATAGAAATCCATCTCTCTATGTGGTGTACCTTCAAGATTAACTACCCCCATCAAATTTAAGTTTTGCAGCATCAGAATAACAAATAGCAACTCACCTTTTTTAGAGTCAGCCTTGTCAACACACAGTAGTAAATGAAGCAGTATAGCCACCCAGAGACTCATGTTGTTATTGTTGATTCAGCTTTTGTCACACTTCAGCTACAATACAGGGAGAGGAAGACAACGGCAGTGTCACAACGCACAGCCTTGAGACATCAGCAGCGGTGCCTGTAGAGGTAATAGGACTTTGAAAAATTCATTCACAGCCTGAATGAGGAACCTGATACCTATCCAGGACATGCTTTGCCCTCTTCGCTAAATTTTAATGACTGATATCCAATGAGCAGGGGCGGCTTGTCAGGACACTGTTTGGAGAGATGCTATACATTTTTAATGACGGTCAAATAGACACACACTGAGCAGCAGCTGTGAGTGGGGTTGATAAAAGAGACAAGAAGAAGGAAAGAATGATCACATTTGTCAGTAATATAAATGGCTTCATTACAGCCATCTGAGGGAGGGCAGAGCCAGAGCTATTGATGTGTCGGAGAGAGGGGTAATGTGTGGACTTTTCTTTTTTGGTGTTAAAGTGGGTTATACACAGAAGCATGACAGTGAATCTTAAATGTACAGAATTACGCCTCCAGGGGGCTCTCCATCAAAACAATAACAAAAGATGACATGAAGAGACATGCTGCTCTACTCCACCCACCTCAGTTTGGGTAACAATTCTCTACTGATCTCGCCTCAGAACACATCGCCACCTCCTTAATGAGAAATTGTGACCCAAATTTGAAGTAATTTGCAACCACTCAAAAGTGTTTAGTGAAAAATGTTGCAAATTGGATTTTGGATGGAAGAAAACAAAGTGCATCAGTACAGAAGTCTTGAGAGGACATGCCTACATTGAATTTTACTCTGTTTTCTGCAAAAACATGAAAATATTAAAACTTGGTTAAATTAAAACTTAATCATGGGACAACCATCCTTTTATTATCTCAAGATAACAAGATAAACAAATCAAGATCTCAAGAAAATAACCAAATCCCCATCATGATGAAGTGTAAACAGAATCTTTTGCAAAGTTGTTAAAAATAAAAACTAAAATTTCACATTAACATGAGTATTCAGACCCTTTGCAAAACACTTAAAATTTCAAGTAGTTGCTTCCCATTTCTCTGGATCTTTCCTGAGATGTTTCTTCACCTTGATAGAAGTCCACCTGGGCCAAATTAAACTGGACATGATTTGGAAAGGCACACACCTCTCTACAGAAAGCTGACAATGCATATCAGAGCAAAAACCAAGCTGTGAGGTCAAAGAAACTGCCTACAGAGCTAAGAGACAAGATTGCTGCAAGGCAAAGATCTGGGAAAGGATACAAAAAAGTTCTGTTACAAAAACAAAAGTTCCATTTTTATTAGTTTGGACTGCTGGTTTGTTAGTTTAGTTTTTATTTTGCAAGAATGCTTTGTTTTAGTTTAGTTTTTATTAGTTTTAGTTTTTTACGGATAGATGTCAAGGCTGAGTGAGCGTCATACATTTTTAAAAACATATTCAAACACGCTACTCTTCACTAATCATTTTATTTACTTAATGATGATGTTTGAATACAACCCCAGACATAAAACTACCACTGTGTGAGGTCTTAACCAAACAGATCAGGCAATTTTACACCCCCAGACTCTGGTGTAGGTGCCAGTCAGTAGGGTTGTGTCAGAGACTAAAACTAAGGCTAGTTTTTTATTTCATTTTAGTTAGTTTTGTAAGCGTATTATACAGTTTTAGTTAGTTTTCGTTTTTTGGTAAAGCTTAGTTTTTATTTAGTTTCAGTTAACTAAAATGATTTTTGAATTTTAGTTTTAGTTATTTAGTTAGTTTTAGTTAACTACAATAACCGTGGTTCAAGAGCTGGTCGCTTAACCCAACTGATCAATCAGGGTTGAAGGGTCTTCCAAGAACCCAATGGTCACTTTGACTGAGCTCCAGAGATCCTCTGTGGAAACTGGACAAAGTTCAGCCTTTTGCATAACTGGGGACTGAGTGTTGATTAATGGAAATACTTTTTTTTTTTTTTTTAACTGTAATATCAAACTGCAACATAAGAACAACAAAAAAGTGAAGGGGTCTGCATACTTTCTGACTTCACTTCATATTGATTATGTCTTTGTATGACTAAATCATAGACTCTTTGCCATGACATTTTTCCAGGCAAACATTTGGACCATATGAAAACAGCTTCGAGACCCACTTTTGGGTCCCAACCAATTGCAATAAAGTGAATGTACTAAACAGTAAACCACTGTTTTTGTTTCATTGACGAGTTTCATATAATAAGGGAGAAAAGATGTTAAAAGTTTCTGGCTTGAGCTGCAAGCTACTCACAAAACATTCTGGGATCATTCGTGGAGTTGACAGCTTCACTGTCTACTATGTGAAAATCATCAATGAAATTAGGTTAGGTAAAAACACCACAATAAGTGCAGGAATTAATTGGACAAGGTCCTTCATTTAAAACAAGAAGTAACAATGGAAGTGAGCTGAGCTAAGTAGCACACCTCTACATAGCTTGGAAATGTCTAGTGGGGCCACTATGATATGGTGTGGAGGGGTTTACATGTTACAGGGAAAGCTTAAACAATAGCGCTTGCTGCCAATGGCACAGAAAAAATGTAGTCTAGCACATGTAAGGGCATGTAACATGAATAAGACATGGCTACATACAGCAGTTCATGGTTCCTTATGTAACGGTCTTTGATGGAACATCCAGCTTTTCCACGTTAACAATAAACATATCTGTTGCAGTGGCTCCATCGTAGCAGCTGCCATGACAAAATATGAATCATCACAGCTATAAAAGCTAAGAAATTCTCTTTCAAAAATGTTGGAAATTAGGTGTAATGTATGTCTTTAAATGAAGAACATGAAAAAGAAGTAGTCACAATTTAATTAATGTTGACATTTCAGTGCCAAAATTCTACATATTGTACCTTTAACTTCAGGTGGAAGCAGTGAAGAAGTGCAGTTGTGTCAGATTTTACATCAAATACTTTGTTGCTGTCACAATAGCTTCTACTTAAAGTTTTTTGCACGGTCACTGAATCTTAAAAGCGTGGTAAATTATTCATCAAAGTGCATTTTCAATCTGGGACATGGTGGCTAGACAGAAAACACTTTCAGTTATTATAATCATCATAGTCACCTCAGAGAAAGACCACTGAGAGCTCCAAAAATGCATCAAAGTTGTCAGATATATCATTTTTCTGTTTGAAGAAAAAGAATAAATGCTGAAATCCTCTATATTATTGTTTGACTTTTATTTTTGTTTTGCAAGAAGAGTGCTCAACATAAGGGGCAAACATGACTGCGTGGCACAAAACTGCAGGGAGATGATGACAATTGCTAAGAAAACATTGAAAATGAGAAAAGACCAACAGGACAATAGCTGAAAAACAATATATAAGGGACAGTATAAATGAAAATGTATAAATCTTCAGCTGAAGAAACCTTTGTATTACACGTTAAGGACAATATTAGATTACTACCATGAATGAGTGTCTGTATGTGCATGGAGTTGATTGGAAAATGATTTTTTATATGAAAGCTAAATGTTAGCCTTGCATAACCTAGCCCTGCTAAAAGACTGGAAACAGGCAACAAACCAGCCTAGCTTAGATCCAAGAAGCAAAATATGACACGTTAATACATTACATATTGTTTCCATGAGTTAAAACCTATAGTTAGTAAGGAAATAATTTGAAATAAAACAGATTATTTTTTAGAAATTTATTATAGGGGTGGTGTTTATGCTTTATTGTGATCCATAAGTGGATAGAGAGAGAGGGTATAGAGGGATCTTTCTTCAGATCTTACTTTTCTGACGGCCACGCCCACAGAACGTTTATCTGAGAAGGGAAGTGCCGTACTTTGCAGGTACAACAAATTTCCAGTTTTAGATTTTTTTAAATTCAACTTTTGTCATAAACCAAGTCTAGCTTTAATATTTATAATAATTAATATTCAGTTATACTGAAAACATTACAGAAACATTTAATAAATAAAACAAAGGAGAAAGGTTGGAGACCTAATCTGGGATTAAGTTACTGTATGTATAGACCCATTAAAGAAGTTACATGAATGGTCGCTTGCTGTAGCTCCGTTAGCTTTAGCTAAAGCTAACATAGCTACTAAAGCTTCATGATTTATTTTATTACATAAGCCAGTGTAGCTAAGTTAGCATTAGCCATGTGAGCTTCAACAATTTAAGTTTTAGCAAATGCAGCTGAAGCTAACTACATAGATAATGTACCAAGACATTTTTTGGGGGAATATTGGGCCATGATCTGTCATAAGACAGACTGGTGGGTCCTGAGGCCGGACCAGTTGAGAACCACTGATGCAGATAATGTACCCACATAGATTATAGCTCCTTTTGAGCTTTAGCTCTGTTAGCAAAGCTACAAAGTTATGTTATATGTAGTTAAGTTACCTTTAGCACTGTGAGCTTAAGAAATCATAGCTAAAGCTAATTTAGCTTTGCAGATAATATAGATATATTGCTTATGTAGCTGTTTCGTGGGCTTAGCATTAGCTCTGTGGGCTATGTAACTCTGTTATCTACGTAGCTCTGTCATATACGTAGCTTACACAGCTAATGTAAGCCATGCTGGCTGCGTTAGAATATTTTCATGGAGGACAAGCTTTTTCCCTGCAAGCTGTTTACTTGACTTAATTTAAAGTTGGTTTTATGATCAGGTTTTACAGGTCAGGGTTTTGACATTTGGTATACCTTTACCCTTAACCTAACTCTGTACAGAAGTGTAATCCAACTCAACTTTAAAAGTTTTAGTGTCACTTTCTATTCTGAGACATACTGCATCTCAGATGAACAGTCTATGAAAGTGGCCGTCAGATTTGTATGGTCTGCAGTCCGACTGTCTTAAGAAAGAGGCGAATGACATGAGGAAAAGGAGCTGCATGCCTCATTTGAACCTAGGCTGCCCGCTCCAGTCTACAGCTTCTGTAAATGAGGCCCACGTGCTTAACCAACAGGCTACTGGCATCCCACTGACTACAGTTTAAGGGGGTTCTTTTATCAAATAGTGCTACCCTTAGAGATATGCTACCATGCAGCTCTGTGCAGCACTAGAGTTGTTTGATGGGGGTTGTTCATCTATGTTTTATCTTAGATTAAACAGTACCACAGCTCTACGTATGTGGACTGAGTAGTGGTTAATTATACAGTTAGTATGTACTGGGAGCATTTACTGATGGGGGTAGCTTCTTCTAATCATGCATGCATTTGTGCACAACTATTTCTTAAGCAGTGACTTTGAGAGGTTTATTTTTGTGACAGTTCTACTACCATCTTATCTTGAGGTCACTGCTGCAGGCAAAGGAAAAGTTTGTCTGTTTCCTCCATTGATGCTAAACTTAGACATCTAAGTAGCTAAAGCTTTATACAGCCTTATGACACGGATAATCTTGTTATACAACTCCAAAATGATGCATCTCGCTTTGTTGCTTGAAGTAAAAGCAAACACCGCACCGATGTTCCACTTGAAGTCGTCGTATTGCACATTAATGCACTTAAATATTTTACTAATGGTGTAGAATGGGTCCTGTCTCTGCACAGTGGTCCAGCTTACACCCAAGATCAAGGGATGAAAACACAAGCATTTCAATGCCGTACACAATCTATCTCAATTTGCAAATGCATGTTCAGTCAGTTCATCTGTAGTTCAGCAAAGATGGAGTCAAAGTGTAAAGACTACTGAGCAGCATTGCATTCACTTGCTTTACAGTAATAATCATTTTAAAGCCATATTTTGTACCATTTGGTATCCATTTGTGATTAAATTTAATTTCCAGTTTGGTGTGTTCCATAACAAACTAATCGTATAAGAAATAAGTGCATTATGACTCATATGCGGGGTTAGGTTTCACCTCCATTATGCATGCTACTTTAATGCTAATTTTGTTTACACCTTGTTGCCATTTCTGAGAGGAATACTGAAATAACTCTCAGAAGAAGACAGATATTTTGCCGTATTTACCAGGTGCCAATCATATGCTATGACTCATTCCTCCTACTACGGCAGCTTTTTAACTGAACAGTGCAGACACGTATAGACAACCATAATCCTGACTCAAAAGAATATATAGCAGACAGGGAGATAAAGTACTCTTACTAGAAACCTTTTCTGAAAACAAATGCTTGCTGTCCCAGCAGTGCTGTAAATGCAGGGCTTTTAGAGGGAATATCTAATCAGTTCAGTGAGCAAAGCTGATACTCAAAGTGGCCTGCTAGATGGTGCTGTTGCACTATGACAGTACAGTGAAAAACCACTGGCTTTTAAAAAGTCATGCAGAGCTCTAAGCTGAAATAAATAAGAATGTGATTAAAATCAGTCAAGTGTTTTTCACACAGCGGTTCCTGGAACTAAAATGAACCGCCTTGCCTTTGAATTTTAATTCTGTCCTCTCTGAAAGCTTGTCATTGTTCAAGGATGTGGATACTGGGCAGTGCTGAAATGTGTTTCAGAAAGATATCGTTTGTTTGGAGTAATTAAATCAACTATTAGCCAGTAAATACTCAGAAAACAAATGAGGGGAACTACTGGAATATTCCTTTAGGATAAAGGAGAACTTCAGTTAAACAAATTGCAGGCTTTTGACCCAGCTCTTCAGGCTTAATTTAACAATTCTGGTCCAAAAATACACAGTATAGGTATTGTTTACTATTAAGTCTATCCAGCAGCATTGAAATATCCATCATGGACACCCTGAATTGAAGGCGGATGAGATTTAACCATTTGGCAGGTGAGAGGAGTGACTATAAGTGTCTCAATGTGTTTATTTTGCTGTGGGATGGGGTACTTGACAGCTAAACCATCTGGCATCATTTGATCCAAAAAAGCAAGACGTCACAGGATGAAAGTGTTGAAATTTTTAATAAAACCCAATCTGCTTACAAAACATCTTTCTCCACATCAAGACAGATTATGTTCGATTCGGCTACGGGTGTACCGGGGCTGTTGGTAACCACTCTCTCTGATGAATGTTCTCTAAAGCCTCTGACAGTGACATGAATATATAAGCATATATGTCACAGGACAATAAAAAGTTAATGCTTCCGACAGAGCCTGCAGCCTGGCGGAACATCTCCATATATTTCTGAGTTTATCCAGAGCGTATGGTGTCTTGGTCAGCATGATTTGTTTTTTAATATAATGGATGCATGGTGTATTTCTGCAGTAAAAACCTGAGGATAACTCAGAGTTAAATCACACTGTGTGTTATTATGATAAACATATACTAGACCATACTTTCTCTGTTTCAGGATGAATTTTTGCCTCCTGTTGTAGCTCTTTTGAGTTCATTTTGCACTAAAAGCTTTATCTACCAACATAGCTCTTTACTTAATGACATTCAGAGTGTTTAACATTAATCAAACTTACATAACAGTGCTGGTTATGTTTATGCAGAAGCCAACCGGTCCAACTCACAACAGAGGAAACATTGCTACAACCTTGTACGCCGTATTCCCAGCTGGTGCTCACTTTAAGCCAGTAATGTTGTTTTTTCCCTTTCCGACAGTGGTTTTGTTCACTTTTTTCTGTGCCACTTTGTTGCATTTCCACCTTGTCTCTCTACCAAGGACAATATGGATATGTCACTGCACCTGCAACTCAGGGAGCTCACAGATTGGATTATGGGCCATAATGAGCTAAGCCTCCTCCCGTTATTATGAGGGCAATAAAATCCCTTATTCAGGTTAAGGAACAGAAAAGACAAAAAATCCACTTCCCTGGGCAACTGCTACTTCCATCTTTACTATACTACATTAAATATGATGGCATTCGTTATGCTCCTGGCTACTTTTGCCATACAAATGATAGAAATCCTATTAATGAAGCATCACAGCACATTGAAACAATATAGAGTGGAAGTAATGAAACACTGTCTAGTCAGTTCATGGAGGTTGATATAAGATTTTGCTGTTTTAATTATAACTTTTTCCTTCTAAAAACGTTCTGCTGTTATCCTTCTTATTAAAAGCACCCAATGTAACACTCAAGGGGCCGTCATTGCTACAGCAAACATTCATTCTCCCAAAGTATTTTGAATTTTTAATCTAAATTGTTACAGCTATTACAAATGAAAACCGGACTCTGACAAGATATACATTTCAACAGTTTAAAGGTGATACAATGAAAAAGAAGTACTATAAATGTACTACATTGAATATTACACACATTATAGGAGTGTTTTTAACTGATAGCCTCTTGAAATGAGTCAAATATAGGACTGCATTCTTCATCACATGATAGCCTTCTGGAGCAGCTAAATGGTTCTCCCCAGTTCTCGTTGCCACATGTTGATGTGTCCAAGTCATTGACCCCAAATTGAACCAACTGCAGCAACAACTAAAAATGAATGGGATTAGCTGATGCTGATGGCCACTTTATACAGCAAGACTAGACAAGCACTACACAACTCCAAGCCCCATACCAAGTACTGCTATAAATGAGAACTACGTAAAGTCAGCTGAGCGTAGCCTTTTTCTGAACCTCAATTTTGGAAACCCTATCCCTAAAATAATTAAACTAATATACTACTTACTGGCAAAAGTAAATGGTCAATATACATTGGTCTGCAGAGCTGCAAAATGAGCATAAGGGTAGTGAGCATGATCGCACCTTACGTTTAAAAGAAAACCCTGCATATGAAGACATGTTGCCTTCTTAGATTCATGATGATGCCTTTAAAATGTAGTTTTACAAAGAAATACACTAGGTTTCTACATTTTGGAGAAAATTGAAATAATAACTAGATTCACATCTAGGCTTCCATGTTTGTGCAATGCACTCTGGGTTGGGATGTCATATGACTGTTTCATTCTTTGTCCTGTAGAGCTGTGGTTCTCAACATTAGGGTCAGGACCCCCTTGGGGGTTGCGAGACACTGTGAGGGGGTCCCCAGATGCCTTTAAAAAAAAAAAAAAAAAAAGAACATTTTTTAAGTTACACATTTGCAGCTTTAGACCAATTTGCCAAACTTCAACTTGTTTTCATCACATTTCCCCCACAATTTGTCCAATTTCAACACATTTTTTGCCACTCAAAACCCTTTCCACCACTTTTTTCCAGCCTATTTTGCCTCTTCTAAAACAATTCTTGCCACTTTCCACCAATTATTGCCTCTGTTGACCCATTAATGCCTCTTTAAACCACTTTTTACCACTTTTACCATTTGTGCCAATTTTAACCACAAGTCACTATTTGTTATGCCCATTTTTGCCAGTTCAACCATTCCCGCAAATGTTTTGCTTATTTTTTTGCCTATTTTTGCTGCTTTTTTTGAATGTCATGCTAAAACCCTTTTTGTTTTAAAACAATGTTTTCCTTGTTTTATTATGGCATAATCCACAATATATTTTCATACAGTATATTGTAGTTTTTTACATTAACAAACACAAGAACAAAAGAATACATTCATCACCCACCGTATTCTTAGTCCTCCTCTTGTTGAAGCTCTCTAAGGTCACCTTTTTCGAATTTTTGGACAGTTTCACACCAACCAGGGCCATTTATAATTATTGTATGTAATACAATAAGCATCACATGCTTGAAATAAAATGATTCACCCACAGTTTTAAAAGGGTGCCAACAGTTTTGTCTAGCCCATTTTTTGAGTTTTGTGTAAAACTATGTCAATTTCGGCTGTTTTCATCTGCTTTTTTGGTGTTGTTCCAATGCAAATAAATGAAATAAACATGTGTATACCAAACACATTTGTAATTGCAACAATTTCTGGAAAAATTCCAGGGGTGCCAATACTTTCGTCCATGACTGTAACTTACAGGAGATACTGGTCTGCAGCCTTCACACAGTCCTGCAGTGTGATCTGGTATGGTGTAATTTTAATGCTCCATGAGTTTGATTCTGCAAAGACTCCCTGTAGACTCAGGACCAGTGACCTCTACCCTCAGAGGATAACTGGAATGGGAATTAAAAGGGCAATTAGATTATTTGTTACAGGTTTTTAATATATTTTTAGATTATATATCACAAAATTCATCTATGTTCTCATTTCTGACTGGACAACAAAAACAACCCACACAAAAAATGAAGAATTATAAATTATCTGGTTCCATTTCTGTTCTTAAAATGAGACCTCAGAACTTATTCTTCATTCACTGAATCTGACTGTTTATCCCCATAAACCAAGAAAATCATGATAATGATTAACCACATGTCAAGGTATTTTAATCAAACAAATTAAATATTTATTTTTATTTTAAAATCATTTTCTTGTTTTCTTTAAAATTAATAGTGGAACAGTTATTTCTACCAGATGTGTGAACAACTGTCTTAATAAGGAAAAGCCACACAAGGTGTACATAACAAATAGAAGCAACTTAAGAATTAGATGAAGAAATAGAGAAATCTATGATTTCATATAGGCATATCGTGATTATAGACTGTGACAATCACTCTGATTGGCTGAGGATATAGGCAATAAGGCAGAATGAATCAGCAGTGTTAGGAGAGTAATTTGGCAGACATTACAATTCTGCCAAAATATGACTTTGGCAATTATACTACGGCGTACAATAGGCTAACGATATTGCATCATGGGCATGGCAATAAATAAAATAATTGCAACGAATTTGCTTATTTATTACATTCTTATTTTAAAAAATCATCTCATCCACATCTGTATTTGACTGAAAACCATTGAGTGGCACCAACATTCATGTAACAAAATAAGGTTTTCCTGAGCTGCTGTCTGTGCTGCTTCAGTGAATAGAATTAGCAATAATATCGAGATTGTTAGCCTCACACATAAAGTGACGAGGCACATAACTCATTAGAAAGACTATGAATTAGCCCCCTGCATTAGCAATTAGCATACTGCGCTATCCGTTAGTATACCCCTCTGGCCGTTAGCATTTCTGGCATCATAGGCGAATACATAATATACGTAGACGCCTAATTGACTGGCTGGCTGTATGTCAACGTCGCCGCCATATTGCATAACGCAAGTCCACTGTATAAGGCAATACGAGTAGATGAGGAGTATGTGGTTCGTAGGAATTTAAAGCACAAACGATCACATTAAATTGATTTTAATGAATAGTTTATACTCATTCATGTAAGTACCGATAATGAAAACAACTTGGACAACAAATGAACATGATTTTATTAGTAAATACAGAAGCAGATTCTGCTTTCTTATATTTTAGCAATGAAATTTCAGTTATTTTCTTTGATTAAAAATTCTAGCTTTACTGAGAGCTGAAGGCTAGCTTGTGGTTAGATAGACAGACAGACAGATAGATAGTTTTTATTTAAAAAGATGTTTTTTTTTTTTTACCTTTATTCAGCTTTAATTTACAGACATACAATATATTATACTGTTGCAGCATAATCCTGATCAACTAAATTGACTAAATTTTCACTCTCTGTAGCACCAGCAGCACTCGTAAACTTAGCTATCACTCACAGATTCACATGCAGACACGCATACTCACTGGCTTTTTACAAAGGCTGCCGTCTATTAAACAATTTTTAAAAAATCACTTTAACTTGGCACTGAGAAGAACAGGTATTTTCAAAATATCTGTCAGTATGTTTCTTTATATTCTCTGCTTACATTCAGTTTATGTTTTTATTTTAAAGACCTCGTTCATTTTTTGGTCGTAGTGAATGCCAGTATCACTGCATACATGAAAATAGACCAGTGGGTACATAAATGATTAATCAGAATCTGTTTTATGTGAACACGGATGCTTTTCATTCAGAAAATCTCAAGTTCCCTTGTATAGCCTACTTATATATGCTTGTGAGGCGGCCTGACCTCTGGCAATATGGCTGACATATTGAGCGGCAGCAAGCAAACACAGCCAATGAGGCATCTATTTTATGTCTATGGTGTCCGAAATCATTTTTGTGTTTTGCAAATGAGTCCTCTAGATAGTCCACTATATGCTGCTCACTATATAGTGGAAAGGGAGTAGAGAATGGGTGTGCGGTTTCAAACACAGCCACAGTATCTAGCTAGCTGCGCTCCAGTGGAAGACGCAGCCTGACCACTGCCAAAGACTCGCTTTTACTTAGGTTTATGGCAAGTTTAGCAGCTAACAGTCAAACTTGCAAGCAGCCAAGGTAATGGACGACCCACAACCACTACCTCAGCGTATTTAATGTTAGGCGACCAATGTCAGACATAATGCTAAAAACATGCTAGCAGCAGAAAGCCAGCGTTAGCTAGGGCCGTCGGCTTGTTCGGTTTAGCTATTAACAACGTAACTGGCGACATTGAACCAACATCTGTGCTGTTTTAACAATGAAAACAAAGGGACTTCACTTATGCCATGTCGTTTTCTAATTAGATATATTCTTAGTAAGTATATTTAGGCATTATAATGAAGCTGGATATATTCATCAAGAGTTGATAAAGGCTCAAACCTAAGCTCAAAGGAGAGTTGAGATGAGCCAGCTAAGAGTTGCATTGCACATGATTAATGCCTTTAAAACTGCATGTTACATCAATAATGTAGGCAACAGTTTAAGTATTGTTTAAATGTTTAAACTGTGTTTACATTTTGTTTCAAATGCTCCCAGGTGGAATAACTGAGTCAATAAATAGCAGGTCGCCTGCAGGTGTATTTTAATGTCTTACTACATGTTAAATTTGCTCATTCTGTCCAGGAGGATTAAATAAGTTCATACTTCTTCCTATTAATTTTTGCTCATGTAAACTCAGACAGCTAAAGGTTTGCAGATTGCATAGTATCATCTCTTATTTCTTGTCCTGCTCTATTTCATTTTTAACTGGTTTTATGTTGTATTTTTTAACTTTTAGAATAAAGGTATCAGTCAATCCAATTAGGATTTCATAATGCATTATAGTGAGCTTGCCAGGGCTGGGCAAGTAATCAAAATTTAGATTACATGGCAAAATGACTTGCTGCACTTCTCGAATCGCAGAAGGTGCAATATGTCTTTAACCTGAAATGTGTGTTAAAAGGTCAGTTTCTGCAGAGATGTTACACCCTGCAAATCATGCAATCATTCAATCATCATCTTTTTTTTGTAGAATAGTTTATAAAAAATCCTTCTTTTCTAATTTTTGTACTTTTTTTTATAAAAATGAGAATGACATAAAAATGATCAGTCCCTTCAGTGCAACAAGTCATAAGGAATTTGCAATATGAGTCAAAATAATCACAACTACATTTTCTTTTTCAAAATTGTCCAGTCTTAGTTTAACCTTTTTAATATCGTGTTGGCTATAATGTATTATGATTTATTGGTTGTGTTTCTTGAAACATAAGAAGGGAAACTTCAAAAATAATTGCAAAGGAAATTGCAATCTCAATGTCGGGGAAAACAATGCAATTAGATTATTTTGTCATATTGTTTGCAAATCTCATTTTAGGGTGGATCTATAAGGAAATAATCATGTTCACTGCTGTATTGACTACCTCATTGATGCTTTGGGATCAAGGAGGACTTCTTTAGCCAGGTTAAGGAGAGTGCTTTAGCTATTACATATTGATCCTGCTCACTTTAGATACAGCAAACAATGAAATTAGGTACTTTCTTGCTTTCTAACAGATATTTCCTGTTGGCAGTGCCCTTTATGACGTCTATGTGCAGTTTTCTTTCAGTGACTAAGTGTTTTTAGAGATTTGATGATTTGTTATGAATGCAGCAAAGAATTACTTGTTCCACTCTTAGTTGATGTTTTCTTTTGCCTTATTGTACACCATGTCTCTGTAAGAAACAAGAATTGTGTTGTTGTAGAGAAGATTATTGTTGCCTTGCACATAGCCTCTTCACACAATTATTTCCTTGTAATTCTGGCTCCACGGGAAGCCAGACGTGGCTTTCTAATATAGAGGCTGTACTGTGATGCAACTGTTCATCCCATTGTAATTACATGTAGACTTCTGGGCTCCCAGTCTTTGCTTTATGTTGCACACTCACCTCCACCCGTACCTGCATGCACTTAAAGTCATGCTGCTTTTAAATGCCACATAACCTTTCATAGAACATCATGGCTGAGTTTGTGTGATTTCTTTGATATGCACAGCCTAACAGTTCTGCTGTGGAGTTGATGGCTGTCAGACGCTCAGACTGAAAACTGTGCTCTCATTGAAACAAATAATGGGGCTGTGTTTTTCTCACAGTGCTACCTCTGCAGCATGCTGCTGCATAGAGGATGGATTGATGGGTTTAGAAAGGTTGCTGCCATTCTTTTGGCTCGTTTCCTTTGTGCTCACTTCAAACCAGGTCTCTGGTAGAGTGAAATTGTATATTGGCATAAAAACTCAATGTGGCTTTTGTCAAACAAAGGCAGTCAGGAACATTTTCTTCACATGCTTTGCATTGAGTGGACTTTGGAGAAACAGTGTGATTAAACTTAAAGCAAGTTTTACACAATCCATACAGTTCCTTTTAAAGTCTGTCTCCAAGCATCATTATATTCTGGTGCAGGAGTGTATAATCATCAACCTTCCTCAGTCTCTGCTTTGGTAAACATGTCATATGCAAGTGGGGAGTGACAAGTTTTTTCTCTGCAACAAGGCTGTTTGAAACCTATTGAAATGTTTTGAATATCTCTTATATAAACAGTAGCTGAACTACAAACAAAGCAAGGTTTGAATCTTATATCCTGCTCTAATATGGTTATTATACCTTTGAAAACAAACACTTAACAGATTTCAAGTACAATTTATTCACGTCAGTGTTTATAAGTTCTGCCTACTGATCATGCAAATTATTTTTAAAAGTGTCTGTTTGAACTGTGCTTTCATCAGTGACAAGTGAAGTGTTTCCATATTACAGTAATCATATATATCACAGCTGCTCACTGAGCTAACACATAAAAGTAGATCATCAGAAGCTGAGCCCTACAAATCAATTCCAGCCGAGGCGTCTTGATGGCTGTGCTGTTTTGGACTTAAAGCGACAGCATTTTAATTAATCGCTAACACAGCAATGCTGCAGTGTAAATACTCCCGATAACAGGAACTCAAAGCTGGGGGAGAGAGAAGCAACGTGGCACATAAACAGAGTACAATTATGGCCCTTAGCAAGAGCACTTGATTAAGCTGTTTTAGTACCCTTTCCTCATTGGGTTCTAAACATCTGACTCATAATGCATCAGCTCTATCAGAAGACTGCTCTTGTTATGATCTTGCATGAATATTCACTCAAGTAATTAAAAGAATGGAATGATGAAGTGGATCAGGACAGGAGTCAGTGACACAAACAGCTCGACTGTTTGATGACTGATATGAAATATGAAAACGGAAGAATTATTATGTCATTAGAGCCTCACTTTTATCTAATCTTCAAGGTGCAAGTTTTGTAATCTTTCAGTTTAACATATCGACACTGTCAGAGAAGCGGTTGTGTCAGCAAATGTTTGAAAAATTAAACATGTTTATGCACAACAGTGAAAGACCCTTGCAGCTGTAGGAAGTATGACTTGTCGGTCCAGAGAAAATGGGCAAATTTTGCAGAATGATTACAGAACCACAAAATCTGTAGAGGGTGAAGGTTGTTGTTGCAAGGATCAGGAAAGCGTTGCTGCGTGTTGTTTGATGTGGACAGTCATTTGCTCGGCCGGTTCTTTTTTCTCAACCCAACCAAACCTGTGTCAAATCAGTAAAATTCTCTTTTTTAGCTGTTAATCTCAATCAGCACCTTCATATCCTACTTCTGCAATGCTAATGTATTGACCAGCCAAAGAAGTGCATGCTGAAATGGATGTAAAATAGGAATAGGCAGTTATTTATTAGTTGAAAACTGATGTTGACGGATACCAGGCCTGCTGACAAACATTGGTCCATGATTAGTAATTAATGTGGCAGGCACCAATGCCAATAGCTGATGTGTTTCTGTTGTGTAAGATTAATTTAATACTGCCACTAACACCTCTTAAGCAAACTAGGATTTGTTAGCATGGTCAAATGTAAATGAAAATTGTCAAGAGTCTCAGGGGGAGACTTGCCAAAAGTATTCACTCACCCATCCAAATAATTGAAATCAGGTGTTCCAATCACTTCCATGGCCACAGGTGTATAAAATCAAGCACCTAGGCATGCAGACTGTTTCTACAACATTTGTAAAAGAATGGGTCGCTCTCAGGAGCTCAGTGAACTCCAGCATGGTAGGATGCCACCTGTACAACAAGTCCACTTGTGAAATTTCCTCACTCCTAAATATTCCAGTCAACTGTCAGTGGTATTATAACAAAGTGGAAGTGATTGGGAATACCAGCAACTCAGCCATGAAGTGGTAGGCCACGTAAAATGACAGAGCGGGGTCAGCGGATGCTGAGGTGCACAGTGCGCAGAGGTCGTCAACTTTCCGCAGTCAATTTCACAGAC
Source organism: Cheilinus undulatus (assembly GCF_018320785.1). Taxonomy (NCBI): domain Eukaryota; kingdom Metazoa; phylum Chordata; class Actinopteri; order Labriformes; family Labridae; genus Cheilinus; species Cheilinus undulatus. The sequence continues at coordinate 12,736,049 of NC_054877.1, read as the reverse complement.
CACCAAACTTCATGTGGCCTTCAGATTAGCCCAAGAGCAGTGCGTAGAGAGCTTCATGGAATGGGTTTCCATTGCCGAGCAGCTGCATCCAAACCATACATCACCAAGTGCAATGCAAAGCGTCGGATGCAGTGGTGTAAAGCACGCCACCACTGGACTCTAGAGCAGTGGAGACGTGTTCTCTGTAGTGATGAGTCGCACTTCTCCATCTGCCAATCTGACAAGTCTGGGTTTGGTGGTTGCCAGGAGAACACTACTTGTCTGACTGCAATATGCCAAGTGTAAAGTTTAGTGGAGGGGGGATTATGGTGTGGGGTTGTTTTTCAGGAGCTGGGCTTGGCCCCTTAGTTCCAGTGAAAGGAACTCTGAATGCTTCAGCATACCAAGAGATTTTGGACAATTCCATGCTCCCAACTTTGTGGGAACAGTTTGGGGATGGCCCCTTCCTGTTCCAACATGACTGTGCACCAGTGCACAAAGCAAGGTCCATAAAGACATGGATGAGAGAGTTTGGTGTGGATGAACTTGACTGGCCTGCACAGAGTCCAGACCTCAACCCGATAGGACACCTTTGGGATGTATTAGAGTGGAGACTGAGAGCCAGGCCTTCTTGTCCAACATCAGTGTGTGACCTCACAAATGCGCCTCTGGAGGAATGGTCAAAAATTCCCATAAACATGCTCCTAAACCTTGTGGAAAGTCTTCCCAGAAGAGTTGAAGCTGTTATAGCTGCAAAGGGTGGACCGACGTCATGTTAAACCCTATGGATTAAGAATGGGATGTCACTTAAGTTCATATGTGAGTCAAGGCAGGTGAGTGAATACTTTTGGTAATATAGTGTAGAACAGAGTAAAGTTAAGACCTGCCCTCTTTGTTAAGTGTTTTTACATAACTTTTGTCATGATCTGGTGCTGTACAGTCAGCCAGTTGAGCTCGGTGAGAAAGCCATGTTGACACAAAACAGTTGCGTTAATAATAAAATTGCTTCCATACATGCCGCTGTACTTTTATTTCTGCATTTCCCTGTTCACAATGAAAGCAAAAATTACTTAGTTGTTAAGATTTGCCTCAAAAAATGCAAAATGACCCCCTTCTTATGAGCAACCCTAGTATTATACGTTTGTATAAAGACCATCAGGACCTATCCCTAGCCTCAGTTTTCCCTCCTGCTGCTGACCCTTTTGGCCTTGATGGCTCCTCTGGTCTGAATCTGCTCTTCACTTCCTGACAGATGGCCTCATGTTCCAGTTATTTCCCAGTCTGTTGGGGGCACCAGCTGTATGTACAGACTTGGCACACACAGACCACGCAGTCAACAGTCACACCATGTTTAGCCCCAAATAGTGGGAAGTCTTGCATTGCACTACAGTATAAAAAAAAGAAACAATCTTGCCGGCCATAGTGCCTGACAAAGTGCTAGCCATTGTAGTTCCATCCCAGCAGTTTACATCATTCTGCTGTAATCTGGCAAAACAAGGTTATAGAAAACAGAGCAGCGTAATTATCTTTTGACATTTCTCTTAAATATTACTGGTTGTTCTGTTGTAGGTGTAATCCATTTGATCCCTGCATTTTTAGCTTAACTAAGAGTGCATGTTTGTAGGAGATACCAGTTCAGAGTACTCTTAAGGAGTAATCCACCTTTAATGAATAAGCAGTTGGAGATAATCAACCCCTTACAGAGAACCAATGGAATTTCTTCCCAGGGTCATTTGGAAATGATGCCCACCAGTATATTAATAGTTAAGGGGACAACAGCAGGGATAGAGACAGAAGGTTAAAAGCTATTGGCCAGCTAGACTCTTGGGATGCTTGAGACCAATTATAGTGATTAATAGGGGTCTAATTAAATAGTCCCCCTCCCTAACTTTGCCGGTGATGTGTCTGTGTAATAAAACAGTTGAAAGATATTTGTTTATCCTCGCATTTTATTATTCCTATGATGTCCATATCTTTGAATTTCAGCGTTGTGGGTGGATCACTGATGCCTCTCATAAGACATAATCATTACTTGCGTGCAGACTGATGGGAGTGTGTTTGTGTTTTTCTGTGTATGCATGGGGTTGTTTGTGCCGTGTTCCCTCATCTATCACTAGGCTGCCCTCCTCTGATGGCCACTGAAGCTCCATTAGTACCCACAGTCCTGATTGATGCTGCACAATACTGTGTTGGAAGGCTAGGATTGTTATTCTGAACCAGCGACATGCTTATTACAACACCTTTTCACCGTGGAAAAAAAGGGGAATTGCGATGCCATTCCTGTCAGGCTGAGATTTGCATTGATGTTGAGCTCAGCAAATGTCCAAAATTATTTACTTTTCAGGACTTTGTTTGCAAATGCACCATGTCTGCGAGTAAGAATAATGTTTGTGAAAACAGGGCAGTTTAGATAATAGGGTGTTTCATGAATGAATTTAAAGAATATGTTCTCTCAAGCAGAACGGTTCTGGATCCTGACTGACAGACTGTACAAGCTCCTGCTGATTCAAATGATGCAGAGCTGCTAAGTGGTTACATTTGAGCCGCCGTGCCGGTTGAAATGCTGCAAACCTGCATGATTGAAAGGATTTAGACTGCTGCTGTGGGAGCCATGATAGTCAAGGTCCAGTCCTCTTATGATTCCACTTGAAACAACATAAAAGTGGATTCATTTTTCCTTTTTTTTTCAAGTGAAATGAAAACTGAAGACTTGAAAGCCCACTGATCAAAAAGAGTGACATTTTTGACGTCTGTGTTAAACGACCTTGATCATATAAAGCCATCATGGTCACCTCTATTAAAATGAAGAGCTGCGAAAAGCATAAATTGGCGAGTTTATGAGATCAGACATGGATCTGGTTTCCCTGATGAAAACATACTTCTTCCATGTGATCTTCCTTCCTGCTCTCCTCACTTTTTTTCCTCCTGTCTTTGTCAGCAGTACTGCACATCTTAAGAAGCCAGCGCTTGAGTTATGCTGCTACTTTCCAATATGACCTTTCAGTTCTTGTCTGCATTCATTAGTGGGAAGCAATGGCACCATGAGTACCAGGGCCAGCTGCCAAGACATCCACGCCGCGAGACAATGAGGGAGATAGCCGGCTCTGTAGCCTGCTGATGAGTACACAGTCCCTTTGATTTTGCAGTTGAAACAGAGATGTAAAGCTTGTAGCCTGCCGGACTGTCAAAAAGAAGCTGCGCTGAATCACTCAAGTTTGGTTTTATTTAGTGCCAGCTTTGCTTTTGTTCCTTCCACTGTGGCTGTCTTATTGTCATTATCAAGGTCATAAAATATGAGTCATAAATGGAGCTGAAAATAGTTAACACATTGTCTTCCCTCTGCATCTGCTGAGGCTTTGGGTGTTTTTTTCCTGAAGTGGGGGTTGTTGATGATTATTAAGGATATATGAGATTATTTCTTTATACAGAAATATGGAAAATATAAGAGAAGGGCTGAGTCAGATTCAAACTGACGTCTTTAACCAGCCGAGCTTCCCACACACAAACAATTCTGTTTTTATTGTCAAATTCATGCTGTTTGGCAGACTATGTATATTTTTCTGCACATTTCTTTGTCAGTGTTATCTCTGTAGGATTGCCTTATGTACTGTGACATGTGGCAAAGTGCAGCGATTGCTTCGCTGCACATTGAACATACCATTTTAGTATTCCAACGCCGCACATTATTACACCCGTTTCCACATATTAACCTTTCCCGAGTTCTTTCCTTACCGTTGTGCTTGTGTGTTCCCAGACTATGATTAATATGCCTTTGCCATCATGTGATAAAATCTCACGAATCTCCCTTCCTGCCTACCTACAACTCCACTCACCTTATTATTTTCCAAAGGTTGTATGGTCACTGAGCTTAGATTATTCCATTCCTCTTATGCACCACATATCCCTTGCTCATTCAAATATGCGTTTTTTTTTTTCCAGGAATGGAATATGGAAATGTGTTTTAGCTTATGTGTGGATGATGTTTCAATCTATCCCATAACCATTTCATCAACCTCCCAATAGGGCGGATGGTGTGGATGTCCTTGGTTTGCTGGTGTGTTTTTTTTTACGCAGTTCTTTGCGGCTAGATTGTGCTTTGTGACACAGGGAGGAATTAAGCCTCAATGTATTATGAGCTGAAATATGAAATTAAGATGTTTTATTTTGCAGCTCTTGTTACTGAGAGTCTTTGGAGTATATGGTACACAAGTAACAGATGAATGATCCCTGGTCATTTTGATTTTGTAAAAAAAAAAAAAAAATGAAAATGGTAAAAGTAGCAATACATCAACTTGTCTCCCAACATTTTCAGGTGTGTTACAATACTGTCAGTGGTACTTTGACCCAATCTGTTTGTCTCTGATAATACAGTGATTGTTGAAAAACAGGTCTAAGATACGGGGATTGATACTTAGATTTATTTTTGGGACTCTTTTCAAGAAAAAGTCAATATAGTCAGCAACTGGGGGTAAAGAGGGGATTAACAAGCAGAAAAGGAGCCAAAGGCATCCTCTGCACATGGGCTGCATGCAGTGGTGGACAAAGTATTCAACTCCAGTACTTGAGTCAAAGTATTGATACTTGTTGTCAAATCTTACTCAAGTACAAGTAAATGTTGCTCTGTGAAATTTTACTCAAGTTAAAGTACTAAAGTACTTACTTTTAAAAATACTTAAATATTTAAAAGTACATGCATTTAAAAATACGTAAGTATTCAAAAGTACAAAGTACATTTTCTAATATCAGTACATTACTTTGTTGTTTTCTCAGTGCTTTTACAGAACCTTATAACTCTCTGAAACCACCTAATGATGTACTGACATGTAGAACCACTCTGCTACAAAAAGTCTATAAAAACACCTGTAAAAAAAATTTTCACCACAAAAGTGCTATCAAAAACAGTAAGGACAACTGTTGTCATTTAATTTTTGATGATATGAATCATTCCTCATTTCTGAAATCTCAAACATCGAGCTGGAATATGGCCATGGGTGCGTTGCCATCTCCATTGCCAAGTTTTGTTTGAATGAAGGCGGAGAGCTTGCTACACAGAGCGAGGATTACGTAGCCTATTTCCAAATCCATCCCAGGTGGGAGCGGTGGCTGTGATTGGTTCCCTTTTGTGAGGAGCACAGAGTGTGGCCAATTGCATTTTATAAAAGAAAAACACCAACATCTGACTACAAAGCTATGCTGAACCTAAAAGGAACGAGTAATGACAAGATTCCTAGAAATGTAGTGGAGTCAAAAGTACAATATTTGTCTTTGAAATGTAGAGGAGTGAAAGTCATAAGTTTCCAAAAAAACAAATTCTCAAGTAAAGTACAAATACTGAAAAAATGTACTTCAGTACAGTACTTAAGTAAATGTACTCCGTTACTGTCTACCACAGGTTGCATGGACATAACAGCAAGGCCATCAGGGTTCTGGGGATTCATTTTTGACTAAACATTATTACCATTTAACAGTAGGGCACTGTATTGTTTGGCAGTGACGGTATTAAGGACAGTAAATGTTGAATTCAAAGAAAACCACAGTTTTCATGTCCACAGTAACAAAGAAATGTCACCCACATCAACAGAATGGTGTCTGGTGCTTTCAGCTCTGGCTGATTGAACTCCTGTTCAGGTAGCAGTTGTGTTCTGGTCTGAGTATTATTGCGCTTCTTTTCGAGTAGCTATACATTTAAAAGCTTTTGCATTGTAATTTGTTTTTTAGAAGTATGTTCAATAAATGATTGTATACGAACAAGATGTAAATGCCAGAAAAATGTAGATTTTAAACAATTCTGAGCACCTGGACTAACCTGACACGCCAGATGGATGTGTTTCACACATCCATCAGGGAAAGCTTTAATAGGAAACATCTGAGAAAAGGCAGAGGCTTTGAAAAAAACTCAGAGTATGATCAGAACAATCAGAGCAAAAAAAGTGACGTAGCGCAGCTACTGAGGAATAACGCGAAACATGACGACTGTAGACATGTAAGTAATTGACTTTTGTTGTTTTTGAAAAGAAAACAACTCACTGCTGTTCTTTGTTCTTCTTTTAATGAAGAAATTTTGTCAAGTTCTGGTAAAACTGGCACTTTAGCAGCATCCATGCTAATCTCTTCCTCCATAACTGCACCAGCTCTTGCTGCTGCTTGTTTGCATCACAACTCCGCCGTGCCCAAAAGTACCGCCCCTCATCGCTGATTGGTCCTGTCACTTTCTAACCGGGCCCAAACGGTTCAGATGGGAGCGTTGCGAGATGGATTCGCCAGTGAGAAACAAGGAAACAGGCGTATCCATCTGCTATGCAAGGTTACACCTGGACTTGATTCACCAAAAAAAGATCTTGTCACAATATCCAGACTGGGGGGACTCCAGAGTCAGATGTAAAAAGATGATGTGAAAAGATGTAAAAAGGTGTGTTGCAGTTGTACAGTTTGTGGATGCTATGGCATTATTTGCCTTTATATGAGAGTTAAATGTAAATGTATCCACAGTGTCAACAAAAGAGTGGGAAGAACATACTTGCAAGCTGAAAATGGTATGAAGCAGCTTTATTATATGTATAAATATTGTACCGGTTGTGTGATATAAACCTCATCAGTCTCGCCTACTCATTTGCAGTGAATTTTCCTGAATATGGCACGCTGTGTTCACACCTCCACATATCCCAACTTCACAGGAAACATTTGCTAAGGCGGTGGCAGGAAAGAGACTGGGTGAAGTCAAGGAGAAATATATAGCACTCATACATGCAATTTACCCTGAGAATTTTTGAAGGTTTTTTTTTTTTAAGTTTTTATGTGTGAATACAGCCTGGGAAAGATACGACATATCTGTAGTTACAACATATCTGATGCTTTCTTAAGAGGAGGTCTGAGAAAACAGTGTCAGTAAAAAACAGCTCTTTGGGCACAGCATGGTAGTGTAATGGAGCAATGATGATGTGCCGCACAAAGGAATACAGACTGCATGAAGCAGGGATTACAGCTGTAAAAGTGTGGTCACAGTTTATAGAGTTGTTAATGTGCATACTATGATTTGAACTAAAGTGCAGAACTAACACAATTATAATGTCTGAATATTTTGGTCTTTAATCATCCCTTTTTATTTTGACACATTTTACCACAATACATGCTAAAAGAGTAAACTTTGATGGTTTTGTGCTTTTCACAAGATCTTTTAGGTAACAAATATAGTCAGCAAATTGATATGACAGATATGTTATTACTAATTGTGCTCAAAAATAAAGATCTGATCTTACATCTTTGGTTGAACTTTGTGGTGCCTGAACCAGCTCCCCTCACTCTGTCCAGGATTTTATGTCAGGATGTCATTACAGTAAACATGAATAATTGACACAGCTCTGCTCTTATGAAATATTCATAGAAATTTATCAGCTGAATTTGTTATTTGCGCTCAACAAACATCACACCTCTGGAATGAGCTATTATTAGTGTTGAATTATGCACAAATAATCTTTTATACATGACACCATCTATTATTTATTAATTGTGATGTTTTTCTACATGATAGAAAAAAAGACTCTCTAGGGCTACACTCGATGCTTATTATCACATTTTACTAATCTAAGCTGCTGGAGTAGGTCTTGCTGTATTAATCATCATACTTAATGAAGTATGTTTGAAACAGATTTATTATTAGCTTGAGACTGGAAACGTTTGCTCCTTCAGGCTTGATAAAAACAAAAAATCTGTCATTTCAAACACACAATGTTCTGGGCTTTTGTCATCTCTGACTATGTTGTATGAACAAACATGAAGAACTTCCAATGGAAAAGAGCTTCTCGCAGTTGTTTTCAAGAAAAATCCAGACTTTACATGACAGAAGAACTCTAACTTTTCCCCTGAGTTGCCAACTATAATTCAGCTTTTACATATCAGAAGAAAAGATCCGTGCATTAACTGGAGTTAAAAGCGTAGCCTGACCAAAATAACCTATTTACCCACATATTCTGCGTCAATTAGCAAAGAAATGATGATTAAAAGACATCCATTACAGCCCACAGTGTGTTTTCAGCAGTGGCAGGTCTGAAGTATGACAGCAGGAAGAACAAGAGGAGGAAGTGATGGCTGCTGTCTGTAGTGTTACTCTGGAGACCATTTTGTTCTGCGGTGCAGGCTAAAACACTTTCTCTTCTTGAGCGTTCCAGCACTTTTCACATTTCTTCAAAGCATGGAAGGCTCTGAAAGATTTGGCATGATCACCAATCCGTTACTTTGTCGGCACTTTGCTCTGTAGGATGTACAAATAGCAATAAATAAATTGCACCAACGTTCTAATATTTTTATTCTATTTAACTTGTATACATCTTGGTTTGTATTTCATGATTTAGACAAGGGGTGTGTGGGATTAGCTAGCTACATGATCAAAGTTGGCATTCTGAGTAGCACCAGAATTACCAGACGTCTAAACAAATTATTATTTCTCACCAGCTGTGGCCCATCCTCCCGGTCAAATGTCCTGTGTAAACTTTAATACAGCGGCTACCACTAGTAGCCACTGTAGCTCCATAGCTCGATGTAATGGCTGTTCTGCTCTGCCCTAATGCTCTACCACCCTGTAAACAAGCACATGGAGGAGATATAATGTGTGGCATCTTGTTGGAGCTGCACGGTTTGACCATATTCTAAGATGGAAAGTGAAGATAAAGTTGATTTATGCTGTGTCAGGTAAACTTATGGATTACCACTTCACAGATGCAATGAGTAACCACATTCAGCATATGCATGGCTCTAGGGATCTAGGTGCTAGCGCTGCTTATACTAGTGTGTGCTTGTGTTAACTTATCATGCTCAGTTTCGATTGTTTTCTGAGTGTCTTCTTAACTTAAGACTTGTCAACTAAATGCTAGTAAAATTTGAGTTTAATCAGATTTGAATAGTCACCCAATTTGGACACAGTTTCTCTCAGTAGTATCTGGGATCTTAGAAACACAGCCTAGTTAAAGGAAAAGGGCTTGACAATGCAGGGACATAACGGGTAGGTTCACATCTTGGGATGTACTGATACAATGGTTTAACATCAGCTGATATCAGACCTGTTGGAAAACATCGGCCATTGGCAAATAGCATGAGGAGTACTCAGTAGCCAAAATTTACATGATGTAACAAATCGATTTTATGCTGGCAACAGGTACACCTGGAACACACTGCTGAACACCAAAAAAGTAATGAAAAAACACTGGTGTAAGTTTTGACAAATAGCTAAATTTTAATTTCAAGCATTGATAATGGCATTGATTTCAAAAACAGTGCATCTTTATTTGTAACTAAATATGAAAATTGCCTGACAATTTAAAAAAATATATTATTTGGAATCATAAAAATAATCAGAGATCAGTGATTAGCTCACTAACTAGTAAATGCTGTCATTCTCTGTAGTTGACCTTAGTTAAACTTATATTGTTTTTTTTTTTTATCTTACTGTACTTTTTATCTTTAAAATATGCACTTTTAAGTGTGCATTTGAAGTGGACACTTTGAAGTGTTCTTTGATGTTTGCACTGTGAAGTGCAATAATGCAATGATGGTGTGCATGTTGAAGTGTACTTTAAACTGTGCATTTTCAAGTGTACACTTGGAAGTGCACTATGAAGTATACAATTCGAAGTGTGCACTTTGAAGCGTACACTTTGCAGTTTACTTTATAGTGTGCACTTAGAAGTGTACACTTTTAAACATATTTTGAAGTGTGCACTTTGAAGTGCACACATCAATGTGTGCACTTTGAAGTGTACAAGTCGAAGTGTTCACTTTTAATCGCACACTTCAAAGTGCACACTTCAAGTTCACACTACAAAGTAGACACTTAGAAGTGGACGATTTAGGGTACACTTTGAAATGTATGCTTCATAGTGCATGTCCAAGTGTACAATTCAAAGTGCATTGTAAAATACACTTTGAAATGCTCTTTAAAGTTCCCTTTGACATGTACACTTTAGAGTGCACACTTCCAAGTGTGCACTCTAAAGTGTACATTAAAGCATGCACTACGAAGTCTGTACTTTGAAGTGTACACCTGGAAGTGCATTATTAAGTCTAGACTTCGAAGAGTACTTTAAAATATGCAATATAAAGTACACTTCAAAGTGTTCTTTAAAGTGCACTTTAAAGTTTTTACGTTGAAGTCTACACTTTCAAGTGCACTTTTAATTTTGCACTTTGATGTGTAATTTGAAGTGTGCACTTTGAAATGTGTATTTGAAGTGTGCTCTTTTAAGTGTATTAAGTATATTTACAGTGTGCGCTGTAAAGTACACTTCAAAGTGTACTTTAAATTGTATTCTTCAAAGTGTGCATTTTAAAGTGTGCTTTGAAGTGTATGCTTTGTAGTGTGAATTTGAAGCGTGCACTTTGATGTCTACACGTCAAAGTGTTTATCAAAGTGTACACTTTAAAGTGGACATGTTGAAGTGTACAATAAAGTGGCACTTTAGGTGTGAACTTTGAAGTGTACACTTCGAAGTGTGCACTGTAAAGTACATTTTGACATGTTCTTTAACTGCACTTTGAAGTGTACATTTTGTAGTGTACTTTAAAGTGTGCACTTTGAGGTCAAACTTTGAATTGTACTTTAAGTAGGCCCACAATGCTAATACAATGCTTTGTCTAAGCTTTATTGCAGCCACTTGCCACTAGGTGTTTCACTGGCTTAATAGCCTGGTCTTCTCCTGGGATAAAAAAACCAGCACAGTAGACACATGGCATTTAATTTGAGTTGTGGAGTTTGACACTATTTTGATCCAGAAAGAATATTTAGTTGTTCTGAACATAGGCTGTGTCAGGTTAAACTGGCATGAGCCAGAAGCAATGCACATTTAGTAGGTGGATGTTATTCTGCAAGAATGGCCGAGGGCTTGTGTTGCCTGGAATGCCAACAGTAGCCCCCCCCCCCCCGGCAAAGATTTTTATATTCTATACCCACAGACACTATTTTCTTCTAAGTCTGAAAGATAAGACAGCTAATCACAGCAGTGACTACAGTGTGTTTCCCACCAGCTTTATGAAACTGTGCTCAATTTAGATAGTTTCTGTTTAGTTTACTACGTTTAGACCAGGCAATTTGTCTGAATTTACATTCTGTTAAATCAATAGAGAAATTAGTCACCAGGAAAATCCCTAAAATCCACCCAGCAGTATCAGCTTTATCATATCTTTTGTGAACATCTGTTAAGGTGAGGAAAGCAGATAATAAACCGACACTTAATTGAGAGAACCATCTTCTAGATTGATATACATGTATATACCGATAAAAAATATTTGAGTTGCCAGACTTCAGCAATCACCTCTAAGTATTATGACTATATTACATCCAGAAAATAATGAAATATGGTCCAAGTTGTAATGAACTAGAATTATTCGCCAAGCAAAAAAAAAAAAAAAAAAAAAAAAGAAAAACAAAAGAAAAAAAAATGATTGGAGGACACTGCAGTCTGCCACCTGTGGTACATTTTTATCACTTCTTCTCATCAGGTACAAACTATTTGTCCTCTTTTCTCAGGAGGGCACCTTGTACTCATAAATTACTGGCGCGTGAGTGTGTGTAGAGTGTGTTTTCAGACCAGAGGGGCACCCTGTCTGTGACCGCATGTGTACTCACTCAAAAGTGGGTAAATTTGCGTGTCTCTATCTGCCTGTCTGATCTAGGTAGAGGCTATTAAAAGACGTACATGCTGTGCAGATGCCCTTTCCATCATGGCAGGATCTGCTCTTAGTGTCACCTTTGTGGCCGTGACTGACAGCATCGAGGGGAGAGGGGGAGGGGCCACCTGCTCCCTAACACAGGACCACCTGTCAGAGCCAGCAGGCTCACAACTGATGATGTTTAAGATCAACTTGGGGGCAGTGGACTTCACTTCAAGGATGTACGCTTCATAAACTCAATGGTGGAGCATTCATTAGCTCCATTAAGCCTGGACTTTGAAAGGGTAACAGTGGCATTGACCTGAATAGAGCGATTTCTGTGTGAACCATTGTTCACTTAATGTCCTGGAGACCGATCTATCCTCTGGGGCCAAACTAGTCAACTTTCTTTGGAGCTGATGGTCCATGTCTGCTTTTTTGGGGCTATTTGATTTGCTTTCAGTCACTGTCAGAAATCACCAAGTGTAAATTCATTGTTTCTGCACATTTCAGGGGTGTTGCACTGCTACATGTGATGTCATTTTGTAGGGGTATTTCCTGGGGAAAGGTGGTCCCCTGCTTCCATAAGATGCTCAGTGAAGCAGGAAATTGAAAAAGGTGGAGCACCAGATTTATAGCCCATCACCTTTATTAAGCCTTGTTTGCACAGACAGAAAAGTGAGCGTGTTCATTTCACGCTTAAAGTTACAAGTGTCAGCTGTACCCTCCTCCTGCTTAACTCCAAAGGGGAGCAGAGACAGGACTGCTGTTTTTATCATCTGTCTTCTAAGAGATGGGGCAATTTACATCACATAAAATGATATGTGATGTTTTACGCCTGAATAAACAATTAACAGAAGTGACAGGAAATTGTGTTGAAAAATAGGTGAAAAAAATCTCCTTCTTATCAGGGGGAATCAACTTCAGCATTAGCAGGATTAGAGGATTTTTTTTTTTTAGTATATAGAGGAAAAAGTATTAACTGTTCCCCAGGGAATAAATGCACTGTTTCCTTGATGGCAATGTCATTGTTTTTTCCTTTCTATGTCGAGCAACAGGGGCATATTTGACAGTCACACAGGCTGCAGACGTCATTATGTACCAGCTGAAAATAGCCAGCTGCAACAACAGCCCTGAATCATCGTGGGAGTTTTAAGAGTGAATGGCCAGTTCCCCTGCAGTGACCCTGGCAGTCCTTACAGCAACCTGAAAAACACTGAAACAAGAACACTGGGACTCAGAGGCAGCAGGTTAGGAATATGTATGCATACTGTGAACTGTAGGGATGACTATAGCACCAAGGCTGAGCTGCTTGAGACAAAAAAGTGGGTCATGGACGAACATCTTAAGGGACTGCTGTGAAATTCTAAAAACTCATTTGCTGGGAATTGAATTTCTAATGATACTAAATGAAAATGGAGCTGTGAAAGTGTTCAGCTCCTGCGCGAGCCCCACTTTCCACAACCCCACTGAGACAGCGAGGCGACACGGGAGGCTAGTAAAGGCGCGGCTTATGGAAATGAATGGCACCATGTGAAAATCACATTTCATTGTGCTTTATTAAACTTTATGGCTGCTTGATGAGGCCCACCGCTCTTAGATATGATGTCATTAGTTTAGAGTGGGGAGGGTGGTGGAAGTTTTACATCTTCATTTTCGTAAACATTTAACTATGCAAGTTGACTATTATAATAGCTTGGGAGAAGGTTTAACAGTTGAACTCCCAAGTGCAGCAACAAAATCCCTGTAGTTTTGTGTTGTACAGTAGAGTGGGTAGTCTTTATTGGGACAGCAGGGCAAGCTCTTAACAATTATTGATTGAGGGATGAGCAATAACCCGCCCAGTTATTCCCGGCCAGAAGCATTCACAGAAACTCACCTTCGACAACCTTTGCTGATCCCGAGGCTGATGCTCTCTGCGAGGGATTAGTTCTGTTTGGTTTAACTAAAGATTTTTTTCATCACTGATCATTCTTCAGATCCACTGGTTTATTGTTTGTTCAATAAAATGACAGAAAAAGAGAGGAGGGAGATTATGTCTTCAAGTGACTTGTTTTGTCTGAAACAGCTTGAAACCAACAAATCTTTTATGTATAATAACGAAAAAAAAAACACATAACCCATTTAAGCATTTTAGAAGATAAGAAAACTGAATATTTATCCATTTCTGTTTAAAGAAAAAGAATTTATGGTAGCTTATTAAAAATATTTTTCCCTCTGGCATTAATACATGGTAGATAATTATGTTAAATATTTGCTGTTCAAAAGTAAATAAGGAAAAGATAAAATATGTGTCAACATAATCCTACTCTTTTTCATATACGTTATATTTATTTTATTTTGAATATTGTCATGGTTTTGTTGTTAATTTTTAGTTACTTAGGTTTCTTGTGCTCCTTGTGTTTGATTTTCAACCTCCTCTGTTTCTAGTTGTGTTATTTTGTATCTTCGTCCCTCCTTGTGTTCGTGTTTCCTGTTTTATTTTGTAGTTTTCCTCTCCTTGTGTGTGGTTTCTGTTCTCTTCCTGCCCTTGTGTTTTCCCTCCCTCTGATTGCCTTCACCTGTGTCTCATTGTGTCTCCATAGTTGGATCCCATGTCTCTTATAGATCGATCCTCGGTCCTATGGATTCGCTCCAACCGGAAGTAGTTTCCGATCCGCCATCTTAAGATCGTGCCAAAGCTCTTTACGCGGTTTTAAGACCCAAGCCATAAGACTGAGGACTGAGATTTGAAGACCGATGTGCAAAGACACATAAGAGCAGGCTTCCCAGAACTCTTTAACTCAGAGGCACGCCCCCTTATTGGATATCACTCTCTGATTGGATGATGCTACACGGTGGATGTCAGTGAAAGTTTACAGCACCAGCAGAGAAAAATAATGGAGGAGAAATTGAGTTTATCACAGACGATAAACAGAATTAACGGACTCTCAAGAGAATCTAAACATCAAGAGTTTTAAAAGGCTCATTAACTGATGGGCTGGGATTTAAAAGAAGTGTTTGAAATAACCATTTATAGTGAAATACTGAAAATACATTTAATAAAATCAATAATAAAGAGTGAATCAGTATGGAGTTTAATATTTGATTAGTCCTCTGATTCACCTTCAAACATCAAACATGTTAAAAGCTCATAAAATCAAAAGATTCAGATATAAATCTTCCCTTTCCCACCAAACACTGACAACATTTAGACGTTTTTTTTTCTACATTCAGTCTGTCAGCCCATCAGTTATTGAGCCTTTTAAAACCTCTGATGTTTACTGCAGGTTTCTCTTCATGCAGGTGTTTTCTGATCCCACACTGAGACCAAACACTGTAAATGTGGATATTTGTTTAGAATAAATACAGCACAAATTATGCAAACACAGCTGTTTATGGCAGCTGATTGATGATTAGCTGGCACCGTCATCATAAACTGACATCGCTTCAAGTGACGCTGCGGGGGGAAGGACATCCCATGGACCGTTAATCGTCGGTCTTATGGCTTCAGTCTTCTGCATCGATTCCTCTGTCTCTCCATGGGTCTCTGGTGGGCGGGACTAAGACCCAAGGAAAAGACTCGCGCCAAAGACCCAAGCCATATAACAAGAAAAGTGAGAAGCACCCCATGTGTCTAATCACTCCCTTTCTATTTAGGCTGTGTCTGAAATCACTCCCTATTCACTATAGTGCACTCATTCTATCCCACGATGCATTGTGGAAAGTAGTAAACAACTGATGCTCACTAGCCCAGCTATATTTACCATCATGCATTGCGGTTGCTGCTCTCAAACATGACAGACGAATGAGATGAGCACAGAAACACACATAAAAACTTTATTTAATACTTTTTTGTTTGTTGGTTTTAACCAAATCTGTAAGACAATGTTAAGGATTTAAAATGGTGTGGCTCTGAGGATGACAAGACATGAGACCATCATCTTTATGCAAAAGTAAGTTACATTTCACACAAAAATGTAAAAAAGGCAGAGGCTTTGAAAAAAAAACTCGGAGTGTGATTGGATGAACATTGTGTCTGTCATCTTTACAGGCCAATCAGAGCAACAAAACTAGCAGCACCTGAATATACTTTTAAATGCATCATCTCTTTAGTTTTGTAATACCATGGTATAATACTGTTAACATAAAGGGCTGAAAAAGACAGTGATATAAGTTTTAGCCCTAACCCAGGTATGAAGTTGCAAACATATTTAGGACAAGATATCTGCCCTCAACTTCACCCAAAGACAATCTGAAGAGTCCATCTCTGTCTGTGGTCTCTCTAAGGGCACTAATAATGATCACTTGGTAGAGGTTGTGTATTGATTATTGACTTTTGACCATATCCATTACATAGTCTAGACTTTTGTCGATGTTCGCCTCTTCCCCTGGTCCCCTGCCACTCCCTCTTCATTATAATCTTTTTCTATCCTTGTGCTTCTCACAGCTGCTGCCCTGTTGCAGCACCCGGCTTTTCGTTACATAAGCATGGGAAATGCTCTTGACTCGCTTAAAACAACAAATATATAAATAAATAAAAACAAAGTGGATTATCTGTGACTCATTCCAGCATTCGTGAACACTTGAAGAATTTTCTAATTTGTTTGATTATCTTTGAAGAGACAGTCATGCATAGTAATCCCGATTTATGCTAATATGCTACTCCCTTTCCTCTCCTCCCAAACTGAGGCTGGAGATATTGGCATCGGGTGTCTTAGACGGGTGTGTGTTTGCTTGCGCGGAGTGGGGAGGGGGGGAAATGAAGGTCTGAAATATAAAACGAAAGCAGACCAGTGTGATCTGTTGCTCTTAAATGCTGTGCCATGGATGCTGCTCATTGGCCTAGTGGTGGAGAGGCTAATTAACAGCAAAAGCCTGCTGCTTTCGTTGCCAACACCAACAGAAGGGCATGTTCCAGATGCCAGCTGGTATCTTGAGGGTTGCTGCTTTTAGATTAATGTGGAGCACATAGTAGAGGGGAAGTTAAAAGTGGAGTTTAATGGGCTTGCAGTTATTGAAGCTACAAAGCATCCTGCCTCTAGAAAGATCATGATTATTTCTTAAAAGATGGTTTATTTCACAGTTGGACAGAATTTGAGTTCCTTTAACTTAGTCTGGGAGAAATAAACATGTTTTACTGCAGCATGTTTGTGAGCAGAGGATTAAACTTTTTAGACGTATTTTTCGACATGGTATCCAAGCTTCAGCCTTTGGGGTAGTTTCTCCTGTGGAAACATATGATTGGCATCTTTGAGCAAACAGTGCAGGGAGATTCACTGCATACACATGTGGGACTAAACTGCACTGACAAGGGAGTCGTGATCCTGTGTAACATTTCAGATTATTTTATGAAGATGTTTTGGAACACAAACAAAAATGAGTCCATAACACAGCCTCAGGATTAAAAAAAAAAAAATACATTTGCACACTCACACACCCATGCACACTTACACCAGGATGTAAATGTGCTTTGACAGGGTACATATAACAAAGAGAAATTTGTCTAAATTGCATGTCAAGGACACAAAGGCATGCAGTACATATCAAATCTTTATTTAACCTGACGTTAGGAAAATGGAAAGGATGACTCACTTTGAACATAATTAACCTATGTCTATTTTTTACTGTGCAGCCCTCCATAGTCTTAGCTCTTCACAGGTCAAGAACATTATATCTCCTTATCTCTCTAACCTAGGCATTCGGATGGGCCTGTCATACTGTCAGATTTTCCCTTGAATAGTGAAAGCTAAATGTGCTGGCTTGGTTATATATGCTGTGTTTGTTACACAACAAAGTGGGTGCCAAGTTGCTTTTCATCATGGTTTCCATTTGTGATGACGACCAGGCTGTCAAACACACAGCATAGAGTGGGCAGCAAACATCTACACTTTTATCTGTGAGGTGATGCTATGACGTTCATTGTACCATTAAAGTTGTGCATGTGGACTACATGTAAAATAAATTGTGCTGTTAGCTTTATTGACATGGATTTCCTTTTATTTTTTAAATTCCTCTTGAGTGACACAGTGTATTGTCCTCTGATGGGTTAAATTTAATATACTTTATGTGAGACTCTTAGTCTAATAGTTTTCCATCTAAGCATTCTGGAAAGGCACTGCCTAGGAAAATAAACGAGTATTAGATATCTTTGACACATTTATATTCCAATATTCATTAATATCCAGGCTCTATAAAAGGATTAAATGCAATACATCCATACCTCTCACCTCCCTGGTGTGTGTTCGTCAATAGAAATGAAAAATAGAAGTTATGGACTATCTCCTGGCTTAATATGCTGAGTTAAAACCTTGATTAATGGATCAGCTCTACTTAAGGAGATAAATGTATCGTAAGATAAATGTTAGGTATTTGTTGAGTTGATCAAGAGGCCACTGTTTCAAGGTGTATTTATCAATGCATTTTCTTTTTAACATTGTCGGAAACACAGCTCAAGCTCTGTGCTTTAATCCCACATGCAAAAGGGGCCCCAGGCAAGATTTGAACTCGGGCCGTCCGCGTACATGGGGCACGCCTTAAGCCACTAGGCCACCTGCGCCCCAGAAAATTACAATAGTCTAATAAAAAAAAATTGTTATAAAATCAAGGAAAACCACACATTAGAATTAAAACAAAATAAGAAACTACAAATAAAATGTTTCTCTTTTAAATTCCAATGTATAATGCATCAAACTGTCACAATTCTGACCTTTTTCTAGTTTTTTTTTAAAGAAAATTGGATTACTTTTATTCACAACCAAAACAAATTCACAGTCAATTAGGTAGACAAATGTAAATCAAACATGAATGAATAAACCATATTGCATAAATTCACTATTCAAATCGTGTCGATTGAATACTTTTAAACCAAATCAAGCTCTACCTATATTTCAAAAATAAATAAACAAACGCCTTCAAAGTCCATTCAAAAGTTACTCCTTTGGTAGGGGCGCAGCTCGCTGGTGGCTACGTCATGTGTTTTGTCGCTCTGATTGGCCCGTAAAGATGTGACAGACAGAGCGTTCAACCAATCACCCTCTGAGGTTTTTTTTTTAAAGGCTCTGTTCTTTCCCAAACGCTGTGTAAGAGTGGTGCCAGGTTAGGTATTTCCAGTGCTTGGAAAAAAACAAAAACCTGACCATTCTCCAGCAGTTTCTCACTCAATTTATCTGCATCAGTAATGTTCCCTGGTGTTCCCTCCACACAGTAGAGTTTCTGATTCTAAATACTGAATTTAATATATATTTGATTTAAAATCAGAGTGGCCATGACCATAGAGCAGACCATGGAGGGTAAAATCACTCTCAGATCACCTCAAACCACAGAAAAATCTCGCAAGATAATCTTAAGAACCATTATATTATTAGGCCTTATGCTGGCTTTTTTGAAAGGGGGGAACTGGGCCCAAAATTGGCACAATGATGTTATTTTTGTTAAATTAAGACCTAGGCACCCAATACTGGCCAGAGCACTGCACCTTGTAGAAAAGCTCCTGCTCACTGCCTACATGTGCAGAATCATTGACACATGTATACATCAAAACATGCCCAACATATATTCCCTGTGATATTTACACCCCGATGTTTCCCTTCCATTATGATTGTCATGGAGGCATGGGGGAGCTTAAGCAAAGGAGAGCAGCGCTGTGTGCATCTCTAACAGAGTGTGTATGTGGAGCTCTCATGGTGTGTTCACCCGCCGTACTCTCTTGTGCTTCTGCAGTGATATAACACACTGTGAAATGACAGCAGTATCTTGCCATTGTGGATTTAATATGAACGTACAAAGGCGTAATGATGGCACAACTTTGTGGCTCTTCAGTTGCAGTCACACTATGAAAAAGGCCTTCGACAGTGCCCTCTCTCTCTGACTAGAAGGAGCTTTGGTTAAAAATATGCCTGAAGAGCTGTAGTTTCACAAATAACTTTTTATGATTATTTTTTTACAACCTCAAATCACTTTCATGGAGCCCATTGCCTTCAAAACAACACCGCAAAATGTAATCTTCAGAGATTTCTGCTTCAGTTAAATGATACTGAATCATTAAGAACCATCAAGAATCATGATTATGGATTACGGACGACTTTGTATCTTCCTGTTACAGCCCTTTAAATCAGCAGTAGTAACTGGTGATGAGAAATTTTGTACATGTTGCTTTGGAAGAATTCCCAAACCCAAGCATCTGGAGAAGACTCAGTTTAACATGTTTTGCCCTTGAGTGTGGGATGACTAAATAACGCTTGACAGAGTATTTGAAAACTTGGTGAATGAAAATCGTTCTATTTCGGTTCAACTGTCACACACTCTGTAAGTCTGAATCTAGCCCTAGGTCTATCTCGCAGGCTTATTCATCACATCAACAACTTCACAACAGAATTGTTTCTCATTTAATATATCTTCTGTTAAACTAGATTGTATAACTTTGATAAAGCAAAAGAGTTTCATTCACAGGCTCAGCAGCTGACACAAGGGCTTCGTCTAGATGGTGAGCCAAAATTAGTTTTACTGGTGATGGTAAAAAAAAAACTCTGTGGAGTCATTAGTAGTCTATCTGAGTAAGACTGTGGTTCTTCTGTCGAGCTACCGTCACAGCTTTTTGGAGAAAACACCTGATACGATGCCAGCAGGGCCCTCATGTGCTTCCTCTCCTGGCTCTACACAGATAATGACTGTGTCTTAAGATATTTAAAGTTGCACAAACTATCCCTATCTCAGAATTCTTCACTTTTCATCCTCTTCTGTTAGCTTCTGTACAGCAAACATTTTCTTTTCCTACTTTGTGCTCAAGCAGAAAATAGTGACAACTTCTGCCTTCAGAGGAAGGGCACAACTCTCTGGTGGTCCTGTATCGATTGGCTGAAGGCGACTCTCACCATGTGTGTCTGTTGAAAGAAGACATTTGTAACAGCATGGAGAAACAAGTACAGTAGTATACTTGACAAAGAAACACCACCCAATTACCATAAAGAAATGCCACCATTCTGTTTTAAAGGCAGGATGCAGAATGAGATGTGTTTCAGTGAAATGCTACACTTATTAAAGGGCACTTTGATATCACAGGAGCCAATTATATCTTGTTTAACCTTATAACAAGAGAATTAAATCTTTCTGTGCAAACCACTCCATAGAATGATATTTCAGTCAATGATGACAAGGAGATTTAAGTCCAAAGCAACACTGAATAATAATGTTATGTGCATATTTATGCCTTAGGCTGCTGTTACCATAATAAAAGTCTTTTAATCTCTTAATTGTGCCTAGTAACCTTCTGTCAGCTCATGTGTAACCAATCATCTTTACAACTTTATTTACATGGCCTACAATCACAATATTTATGTACAGGGGAGTTAGCTGCACTTTATGAAGCAGCTTGCTATTATGCTCAGTCAGATTCTTTAAGGCCAGGATGATTAATGGTTTCTATTTTATCAATACAGCCAGAAAATATTCAAGGCTTTATCTAATTTTACTGAAAGCTTACATTTATCTTTTTTTTATAGAATGGTCTATTTAAATATTTAATTCAAAACACAAGCTTGAGCATCCAACAAAAATAAAATCAGCGTAAGAACTGATGGAAGACCTTGTATCTGTGCTGGGATGCATCATCAATGATGTGACCCGGGGGTCACAGGGTGTTTCGGGCCTTTCAACATCAGACACCCTTGTCCAGGCGACCCAGTGGATTGCATCCCAGCAGCATTTGGCCACAGATCCGCCCTCTTGATCCAAAGCTATCTTGTGGCTTTCTCTGTGGCTTCTGTTGTTTCTGATAGCTCTTCTCTTTGCTTGGTCTGTGATGCTCAGCGATGTAAATGTCCTGCAGAGTGAACGCCCTGCAAAGACTCAGCACCTCACCTCCACAGGATCCCATTAGGCCTGCCAGCACTGCCTTTGGCATGTCTCCACCAGCTCGCAAGTATTTTTACAAATCTGAAACTTTTGAAACCATCTTTCCATTTTCAAACAAAACGTTTTTTTGTTTTTCATTTCAGACTGATAAATCTTGTTATATTTCATTCCAAGCTCATAATAACAATCTCATATTCAAAATGCAATAGCGATGAACAATCTGAATTTTACTGAAAACAATTTATGGCCTACTCCAAATTTTAAACCACTGTAGGTGTAACTCTTTAAAGGTGAAAAGTGTGTCAAAGTACCAATTTCATCATATT
The DNA here is from genome assembly GCF_018320785.1 of Cheilinus undulatus. Classification (NCBI taxonomy): domain Eukaryota; kingdom Metazoa; phylum Chordata; class Actinopteri; order Labriformes; family Labridae; genus Cheilinus; species Cheilinus undulatus. The sequence continues at coordinate 12,714,276 of NC_054877.1, read as the reverse complement.
TTTTCATTTCACTATTTTTTTTTTTCTGGAAGTACATTGAGGGAACCACATTAAATTTAGGGATGCACAATATTCTTGGCTGAAAGGAAAATGTCTTCAATATTTATAACTGCTACATCATCTCTTATATTGACCTATATCAGCTGTAAATATTGGACTACAAACAATAAGTTGGTGGAGCTGTAGGCTGGACAAGCAGATCTACATCTACGTCAGCTTAAGTCTTTTTCTTTATACATTGTCATTACTTCTCATCACTTTTCTCATATCTCATGGACACCATGCTTTATGTCCCACTCTTTCTGTCATTAAAAATATTTTTCTCATCAGTGATTCAGCGTTCCTCTGCTATAACTTTAAACTTCTTAGAATCCACCCAGTTAATCAAAAGAACAGATTTTCTTGGAAAAAAAGAACAAAATTACAGTTTTAAAAATGCATGTATTGTCTACATCATTCCTACTATACCACTTTAACATCATTTGAGCAGCATGCTTTACTTGCATATGTTAATTGTAATACTGAAAGTCAGAAGGTGATGAAGCTGTATGGATTGGTATTATAAATGTCTCAAAGATATATCTTTAAAAGGAGTCTACAAAATATGGGCCTAGAAAAGGAAATAGTTTAACTTCTTTAGAGGTTCGATCACAATTCATTTTTGAGCTGCATTTTATACAAAAGGATTTATGTCCAAATGATTGAATCAAAGATAAAAACTCCCTCGGGACACAAGAGCAGAGCAGAGACATTGTTTAGGGCAGATAGAGGCTTTAAAGAAGCTCATGCTCTGTAGAAATACAGTGCCATGAAAAATATTTGCCCCCTGTCTGATTCCTGATGTTTTTGCATATTTATCACACTTAAATGTTTCGGATCATCAAACCAATTTTTATATTTCACAAAAACAAACCAAGCTGATAGAAAATGCAGTGTTTGAATGATTATTTAATTTTTTAAGGGGAAGAATCCAAACCTATCTGGCCCTGTGTGAAAAAGTAATTGCTTGGTGCGTTTGGTTATTAGTAGACTTCATAGTTTTTTATCAGTGATCTACACTCAGAAAGAAGAATTAAAGTACTTCAAACTTACTTTGTTGTGGATCACAGTTCAGCTAGTGGTGCATGTTTAACAGTTGGCCTCTAAAGAAGATCCTACTGCGGTGCCATGCTGCGCTGTGCAAGTGCTTGTGCCTGGCCATGGTGCACAACTTTCTTTGCACCGGTGTGTATGTGCGGGTTTGTCGTAGGTCAAACTGGCCTGACATCATTAACCCTGCATTAAGGAGTTCTGTCATCGCCTTTAAAGCATCTTCACACACACACAGTGGTGCTGCTGGTGGGAATGGACACACACTCTCAAGGCATTTTTCATACACATGCGCTTTTTATGCAGTCCCATCTTCATGACAGTAATTAAGACAATACCATGGCTATTTTTGATACCACAGTATACGGTACTGTATTACTGCCAATTCCTTTTTGAAGTCATAATTGGTTTGATTTGAAATAATGTTTTGCATAGCAGATTATGGTAAATTATGTTGGAAGTACGGAACAATAAAGAAGTTTCTATTATGTTAAACACAAAGACTTCTCCTCATCTTACGAATTGTGGAGATTAGTCTTTAAAAACAGGCCTACTCATTTTCCCATTGACTCTTCCTCTCACCTGACCAGTCTTTGCACAACGTCACGTGAAAGACTGGCTCCTCAAAACAGACATAGAAATTTGAATTTGAGAGAAGGAATTGTGCTTCTGCCTTTAGACACTTGAGACTTGACTTGGACTTCTAATCATTGACTTGTGCCCATCTCTGCCCTAAAACAAACATGATTGAACCTGGTGGCTCTGCTCCAATGACGACATCACCAAACTGAAATGTTGATGTATGGTTGCATTTGAAATGCAAAAACTTTGAAGACAGAGATGAGCTAAATTAAAATATTTTTAAACATTATGGAGCTACTAGTGGTTTAGGGACCATTTTTAATACAAACCCTAATAGGCAGTAAGGTTTCTTGTACATCTCCAACATTGATTCTTGAAGAATCCCTTTTGTATTAAAGCAAAATAGGTTTTTATAACTGAAATATCCTTATATAAATCTATGTCCAATTGAATCGTACTAAAATGCAAATTAAATTGAAGCAGGACACTTTGAATCAAAGTTAAAGTGATTCAGGCAATCTGGTGATACCTAGCCCTACTAAACACCTCATGGCAGCAGCTCAGAGTGCTGCGGTTTACATATCTAACAGTAACACTTTGCAGCTTGTTTGCTTGCCACTAAATAGGAACCCCTTGATTTATTCATCAAGTCCCCAGATCTGTAATATTATATGCTGGTTGGAGTGTAACCGTTTACATGGTCCTGTGCAGATGTAGTCATCGGTGAAGCTGCCTGGGGCACGCCTGTGTTTACCATCCCACTGATATTCATCTTTAATCAGCCAGGCCACAGATGGATTAGCATGCTTCGTGTAGAGCAGTGTCAGACATTAACATGCTCTCTGTTGGCTAGCGGAGAAAAGATGCAGGGGGAGAGGAGATAAGGTCGGCAGTTAAATATTATCACTAGCCACAGGAGAGGGACCTGGATTTGGTGGTGGGAGGCAGGGAGGTAGCTGCCATGCTTAAACTGCTCCATAAATGCTATTCAATGAGGAACAACCAGCCCTTAGAGTCATGATAGTTTCCTTTAGCTGTCACTCTTAACAAACAACAGGACCAAAGGATACACAATGATAGGCATCTCAGTTATCACATACTAATCCCATCCACGCAGAATTATAGCAGACAACTTTCTGCAATGTGTGACTCACTGGTGATCTTTAAAACTTGCATTCTTTATCACTTTTGGAGAGGATACATAAAGGGAATAAAGCAGATATTTTCTTCTTTTAAATTCTTTATTGGCTTAAAATTACATGATACCAAGTAAGGTTGTTAAAATTTTTGATAATTTAATACTTTGTCATACCAAATATTTTAAATCATATAACCTCTTATTTTATTAATAGGTGCTATCAAAAAAATTCCCAATTCTGAAAAAAGCCCCACAGATATTAATGCATATTTTTACCCAAAGAGAGACAGAATGCTGTCTTAATTGCACAAATATTTTGGCAGTGTTTTGGTACCAAAATATTGGCAAAGTTTTTGCAAATTATGCCAGCCTTACACCAAAGGACTTTGCTAAAACTCCTAAAAGACTCTAAAAAGACTGACATCTGAGACCCTCTCACATCTAAAGACATTTTTTTGGCAAGCCATTGAGTTTTTCGTCTCAGACTGAGATTTTGCAAAGACTGTGGGTCATCTACAAGACTAGAATACAATTCCTTCTGGGATTATTTCCCATCATACATCTGGTGGAAATTCATAACAATTTTTGAAAAGACAGCAAGATGTAGAAGCAGATGGAGTTCACATTTGAGTTAATATCTCTTATATTTAGATGTTTTTAAATCATTTACATCGAGTAGAAATGAAAGGAAAGTTAAACTCTGGAGCAAATTTGCATGTTACTGCAACAACAGAGGAACTATCCCGGAAACACTTCAGAATAAAAGTACCGTGTGAAAACACCTGCTCCCATTGGTTGTGTTAGACGGTTGTGAAACATGATTTGCATATGACCAGACTGAAGACTTATGACAATATCAAACATATTTAATATTATCGTAACGCCAAGACTAAAGAACGGTTAAAAAAACGGTTAAAATTGAGTGACCACTTTACACATAACGACTGTCACAAAGGGAGCGATCTCAACTTAAGCAAGACTCCCATGATTTTTCACTGTCTTTGGAATTTTGTCTGCGGCTTTGAAATCGGAGGATAAGTTGTAGGTATGAGGCCGACTTTAGGTGAGGAGTGCCTGCAATGCCGCCAAGACATTTGCTGAGGACTGCTAACCTGGCACATCAGATGGATTTGTTTCACACATCCATTTGGAAAATCACTCATAGACAATGTTTGGGAAAGGGCCGAGGCTTTGGAAAAAACTCGGAGGGTGACTGGATGAACGTACTGTCTGTCATATCTTAACAGGCCAATCAGAGCAACAAAACACATGATGTAACTGCTACCGAGGAGTAAACTACATATAGAACTGCATATCGTGAACCATGGCAACTGTAGACATATCAGTACACGACTTTTGTTGTTTTTGAAAAGAAAACAACTCACTGCTGTTCTTTGTTCTTCTTTTGACAAAGAAATGCCATCAAGTTCTGATAAAGCTTACGCTTTAGCAGCATCCACGCTAAGCTCTTCTGCCATAATTGCACTGGCCTCTTGTTGCTGCTTGCTTCCGCCATGCCCGAAAGTACTGCCCTTCATTTGGTACTCTCACTTTCTAACCGGGCCCAAATGGTTCAGACGGGAGCTTTGCAAGATGGATTCATCAGTGAGAGAAACAGAAACGGGCATATCCATCTGCTGTGCAAGGTTAGAGGACTGCTGTGTTTGTTGTTGGAGTATTAGAGCAGATGTCAGTATTTTGGGATTTTTGCTAATATTGCGTTGAGTGGTGAAGTATGAAATTTGTGGCAATGGTATCACAACCTAACCTGACACACCAGATAGACTGATCCATTGTATGGGATATAATTCTACATTCATTTAGGAAACATCTGAAACAAGGTGTTTGGAAAGGGCAGGTCTTCTTGGATGGTGATTAGATGAACGTTCTGTCACATTTATTACAGGCCAATCAGAGTGACACAACAAAATGAGGTGATATGCAACTCTGAGAAGGCTAGACGATGTTCAAGTCTTAAACAATTTTAAAAACGTGGCAAACTACAAATATTAGGACAATTACAAATGATTTTTCATCTTCTCTGAGCACACGCTATATGACCACACACCTGCCTCTGATCTCAAAGAGAAGATTCAACAAGATTTCACAGACTCTCATCTCGTCAAATGTGACTTTAGAATAATGTCGATTGTTGGGGGTGGAAAATCTGGTCTCAAAGTAGGCTCAAATCCTCTAGTACGTGATCCGCCTATGTAACACGAGCTTGACAGGCAAGTGCTGCCCTAGATTTTGAACCATGGTGCTAGTTGGTGGATAAAACTCATTGCAGTGCCGGTTGGGTGTAAAATTTTTCATGCCAAGAAAAGCTTTCAGTGTGTTCTATTTCTGATAAAACTACCACTGCAGTATACCATAGATACATCCTAGCTTAGCGCTATGCTAGCGACAGCCATTAGCACTGGCTTCCAGTACGACTAAACCCTTCCTGTAGCTATGGCCTTGTTCTCCTCGATCTTAATCTTAAATTAAGATTTAAAACAAATTTTTTTTTTTAGAACAATCTAAAAATGTATCGTTAGTGACAAATAAAGAGTTAACATCTGGCAGAAGAATGTGTATTTTTAACCATCACTGTTCAGACTGGGCCATATTTGTTTTTCAATCAGCCAAGACACCCATTCCATCTTCTGTGAAAGCCACATTCACGCTCCCATCACAAAGCAAGGCTCATAGTCTATTTCCGAAGTCTGCATCACATATTGTAGATCCTTCTAATAAGCACAGGTCAAATAGCCTCCATAAATCATAAAACACAGCACTTTTCCTCTGGTTTTGCTGCAGCTCTGCTGTAATGGAACAAGGAGCCAAGATAAATTGTTATTACTGCTCCTATAGCAGGGACCAGTGGTGAAAAAAGAAAAAAATCAATTGTATAATCACTCGTGGAGGAGGGGGGAAAGGGCGACATTGAAGTGTTCCTCCATTTCAGGTTATTCCTCTCATGGAGGCTTACCGCTGCTCATACCCTGGGTAAGGGGCAAAACAGAGCGAAACACCGGGAAAAATGATTCATACTCAACAGCTCTCATCCAACTCGAGCACCCAGCAGAAAAAAAAAAGAAAAAACAGGTATGCAACTGGCATTTACAGTTCATTTGTTTTTGCAGGAAGTAATTTTCATTAGCAAAACCAATTTCCCCCGAAGTCCTCAACCTGAATAATAAACTCACAGTCTTACAGGGAGAAGGCAAAAACAGCATCTCAGCTCAAACTCCTCTTTGCAGAAGTATTTTGGGATGCTGTCTTTGTTTGGGCTCCAGGTAAGAGGTGTCATAGTTTGCAGAGCGTGTCGTAATCACTCGCCTTAGGAGAATCCTGCATGAGAGCTAATCATTACCACCCTGGCAGCTTGTGGGGGGGGGGGGAGAGGCACTCTTCCCCTCCTCTACTTTAGGCTGTTTTTTTCCTTCTCTGTGTGACTGCTGCCTGTCAAACAAGCCATCACTGGTTGAAACGGCAAGTTTACATCAAAGCCACTCACAACAACAAGTTCATTTTGAAGCCGCAATGAAATATTCAATGGTGTCTGCCTTTAATCAGAGCAGAGCAGCGTTATTTTCAGCATTAAGTTTGTTTCCCTGAAAACAGGCTGCCTTTTACCCAAAGCTTCATGATGCTGTGGCATTGCTCTAAAGCTGCTCTTAGAATACAAGTGTATTTCTGGAAGTGACATCAAGCACTCATGGCTCCAACAGCATGTTATGAGAATTGAATGATAGCAGTTAGCTTACATCATATAATTCAACCATACATGCAAACTTGTATGACAACCTTTTACCTGGGTGGTTTCCTTGAAGTACTCCACTCAAGGCTTTATATGTATATATAGATTACTCATAACTTCATATATAAAGCCTTGCTTGCAATTCAACTCAAGAGATGGCAATTTCTGTTGATGCATTCATTTTTTTTACACTGAATATCAGCTAAACAGGTGAAAGGAGACTTTGATAGCAGGCATAGGACCTTAAGAGCTGTTTATTTATTCCAGGTCATACTGTCCTTGCACTATTGAGCAGTGTTGTTGCACATGAAATTTTTTCCTCGTATTGTCCAGGCCTATAGCAAACTCACTGGTACAACAAAAACTGGACACTTCTACACTGGATGTAGATAAGGATGTCATTTGCACTATTATAAAAGTATAAGGAATAACAGCAGCAACTTCGGTGGTGATTAATGTATATAAAATAAATAGAAAGTAGATTTGTGTTTGATAAAACAAACATTTTCAAGCCACAGGTCATTCAGTGCAGGCTCTTTATTAAAGCAGCTTTGAGATTTCTGTTAAAGCTACCATATATGAGCTGTTTCGTGGTATGTAGTCATGCTGGTTGCATTTTGCCTGGCAGTCAACTGCTGCTTTTCACTCGCCAAAGCTTCACACAGGTTCATCAACTCATGATGTAACAAAGTTAGCGGAAATGCATTTAACTGCATCAGTTTAACATCGGTATCGTTCCTTTTTTACAAACAACGGTCACTGGTAAACAATTTGGGCATTAACCAATACCAGGAGCAGATTTAGGGGTCGACTGATTATCGGCTTGGGTGATTTTATTTACCAATAATAAATAAAGTTAATTAATTATAATGTGAACTACTTTGGCTCCACTGCAAAGCGTGTCTCTTCAACTGTCTTTACTTTTACTCTCTACAGTCTCACCAATTGTTCTGCATACAACACAATCTGATTGACTAGATGTGAGTACCAGTCGTCCAGCACTTCAGTCTGGGTGCCACTGATAAAGTGGCATCACTTCCTGTTTTCCTGTTACTACAGTGTTGCTCTGTGCGGTTTCCCATGCAGATAGAGCTACGGCTAAATTATTTTTCCTTATATTTTATCATGGAATTTTACTTTTGCCACGTTAGGTACATTTTGTACATCATAATAAAATACACATACCAAATGTGGTACCAAGTGTCTATAATAGGCCACACAGACTACTAATAATATGTATTGGTATCGCCCCTAAAAAGACATTACTGGTCGACCCCTAGAGCAGATGTTTATCAGCAGTGTAATATCAGTTTAATGCTAACATTTGGCCCACCTAACTGTTCATTTAGAGAAGAAATTTATTATTGGGCAGAAGACATGACCTTTTGGATGAACTCTGATCTGTGTTCATTCTCAAACATGAGCTGGAGTGTTCCACCAAAAGAAGTAAAATCTGTACTGACCAATGACCATCGGCTAAACGGTTGTTCTAAATATCAGTATCAGCATCACTCCTGATTTTTACAGTTGGTGCATCTATACTGGTTAGGGAAAGTTTATATACTCTACTTTTCACGATGCATTATTGGATAAAATAAGTGTACTATATGGAGTATGATAATAATGCTTCCTCATAATTTGGACAATTCCCTTTACAGGGCACTACAGCTAGTAGTAGTTGATTTCAGACAACTAAAGAGTTTTTATACTGGGAAGGGGAAGCCACTTAGGCACAGTAACAAGTAACCTAAGATCTTAAAAAGAAACAAATGAAGGGTGACCTCTATCCAACCCTTTTGTTTTTGACTACATAACTGCAGAATAAATATTTCTCTTTGCCTCAGCTGTAATTTATGTTCAGTGCTGGTTAGTCGTTAGCATGTTCACACATTTAAATTTGAGGATAAAAATTACCTAAGCATCGACATATTGCACTAACATAACCAGACAGTTTGCCTAGTCAACAAAGGCTAGCCCATAGATCACAATGTTATCCAATCGCAATATGGGCATTCCTAATAATCACTCAAGAAATTTTGTCTCAAAAAATGAGAAAATGGAGGCATATGCGTTATAGTCGTGATCTCACCATAACTGGAGAGCTGTCTGTCTAGGTTTGTATGTCTGTTTCGACTTGCAAACCTTTCTGTTGCTCCAATTGTCATTCAGCCCTCTCAGAGGACTTCTTGGGTATACTGGTTCAAAACTGGAACCATGACAAAATCATATATATGTATAGATTTTGTATAAAACTACAAAATTGCTGTTTTTTCTGCTCCTCCCTCCCGTCCCCATCCACCAATATGGCTGACATACAGTCAGTGTTGTAGTCAAGTCACCAAACCTCGAGTCCAAGTCAAGTCTGAGTGGAGTCCCCTAAATCTGAGTCAGAGTCCAAGTCGAGTCCCCATTACCCATGTTCGAATCCTAGACGAGTCCCTAGTAAGTTTAACTGATGCCAATTAAGTGGTTAAAAAATTATTATTTTTAAAATTAATTCAGGGGAACATGTTGCCAACCGCTATAATTAAATCTGACATGAATTCTTTATCATTAGTGTAGTAGTAGTGTAGTGTTAAAAGACTACATATCCTTATCACAACATGGAACAATATTATTGCACATCACATTTGTTTTGTGATATCCTGCAGGCCCAAGATAAAACAGACTTGTGTAAAATAATTACATTTGGATTTAATGATTCAATAATAATTGCCTACATTCAGGCCAATGCCTATCACATTTCTATATCACAAGAAGAAGAGATATCGAAAAGCCAGTTTTCCCCTTTTAGCCCTATTCCATACTAGAGCTGCATTTTAAGCCAACGAGCAAATTAGGATTGTTAAATAATTCAATATTAACTGTTAATTTTCAATGGCATGTATAGTAAATCTTTATAACAGGCTGATAGTACATTATGTCATGCTGGAGGATGCAGACAGCATCAGAAAGGTTTTACTTTACTTTTGCTCTTTGCAGTGGAGCTCTCTCTTTGTGATTGCTGTGCCTAAGACAGTCTTGCCTTGTAGAATGCAAATACCACAAAGACACCGGGCCTGCAGCACAGGTTAATGGTAAAGAAGCAAGCGACTTAAAAGTAGGCCAGCATTTTGATTACTTCTGATCACATCCAGATAGCTCGTCTTTAACATTCATGGCAGCACTTTGTCCACCCCCTGGAGCGACTAGATCAAATTCTCAATTAGGTTTGTTGTAAGTGTGCCACTGACCTTGAGAAGGGCTCTTTTCAAATGTGCTTCCTGGTTTGAATGTTAAGCCTTTTAAGCCACTTGAGGATAAACACTTTGACGCACATAGAGCAACTGAAGGCATTCAGGAACACAAGATGGCTGATTTAATTGATCACATTGATGTATAACACGTGAAAGCTGAGCTGCAGAAATTTATTTTTACACACGTTATTGTGATAAATAAGACTGCTTATCTGGGTAAATCCATGTTGGGTAACTTTCAATCGTCCTATCTTAATTGTTTACAACAAATGAATTACACCACACACAAACACATGCACACATGCTGCTGATTCATGGCTCCTAATTGGCCTTTAATGGAAACACAGTGTGTTAATAAAAATCAACCGCTCGTGTCTTTTTAGGAGTGTTGAACCTTGGGAGGAAGTGATTAAAGTGGTTATTAAAACAGGTAAGATGCTCAAACACTGGGGTGATTAATTCCCTAGGGGGCACCTTTTCATTGAGGCATCCTCTAAAAAGATGAATGTAATTGTACCAATTTCCACCCAGAGCATGTCTCTCTCTCTACACTAATTCACTGTCAGAGTGCAGACCAAGTGGACTAAAACTAAACTAGTGACAGATGCACTGTAGCTCTGATGAGAGGATAAATGAAAACTGAAGGCGCCGAAACTGGAATATTTAGAAACAAATTAAAGTCAAGCAATTATCCAGTGTAGTGAAACGGTAATTACAGATAAAATGATCAGGGGATTTATGGAAGAAAACAAAATGTTGATGTTGTTGATGTCTCAGTGCATCACTGGGCTTACCAGCATTAATGTGTGCCTTTCAGAATATTAACTAATGTATTAGAGATTCAAGGTGAGCAACATCTTTCACACCAACACTGAATTGAAATATCAGTCTGGTCAGTCAGACATACTGGCCGAAAGCAGAGAACTTCTCATTTACACCAGATGTATACAGCAAATAAAACAAATATGAAAGGACTGAGCTCTATCAAAATAAAACAGTAATGCTTTTAATGACCCGAACTACATTACAGAGAAATTATGCAGCTAACAATTATGCTAAGGACTTCTACAGTCTTTTATTGTGAAGATTTTGTTGGGAGAAAGGGGTTTCTCATTAATATAACTTAGCTTTAGCAACTAGTGTTGCACGGTATACAAGAATTTTTGGTATTTTCAATACTGGTGATTTTCCTGGTGTTCGGTACCCTTGTTGGTCAAATATAGCTCTGGTTCAAGTCACTGGTAGATATTAAACAGGCTGGGAGAATAAAAAGTTTTCCACCAGATGGCAGAGAGTGTCAACAGCGATGTAGACGCCTATCAGCTGGCTTTGTTCATCCATTCAGTTTAATACGACGTAAGCCCCAAGCGTCAGCCACTGGCGGGAACATGTCCACTGCTAACATGAACATCGAGTCTTTCCCCGTACCACACCTCTGCGTGCAGGGGAACAGAATGGGCTACTGATGTCTCACACGGTGCTACCTTATCCACAGGAAAAAGTTGATACAGCAAAGTATTGCGACATTTGCACGGCAATATATCGTATTGTATCTTCCGCCAAGTATCGATTTTTTAAAAAATGAATTACTGATGTGAACTGAAGTCTATGATACTGATAAATAGCATCACATGCTTTTCTGTCCACTTGATCATGCTGTCGTGCCCTTTGTCCAGTGAGGTGGCAGAGGTGATGGTCATAGAGCAGGATAAAGTTAGGGAAAGGACATTAGGAATGCAAGCAGGGCATGAACAACATGGACATGACACATGAAGTTTGCAAGGAGTGCCGCATGAACATAAAATACTGCGATAATAAAAATTATGGCAAGGCTAATGCTAAATCAGCTAAACAGTTGAAAAAATGGTATAATAGCAATATATCCCAATATACTGTATTGCAATACTCTGTGTATTCTATAATCTTTAAAATTGCAGTAATATTGAATTGATGCATAAGTATTGTGATAATTTCGTATCGTGGGGCCACTAGTTATTCCCACCCCTACTATTTAACCTCCATGCTAAAGCTACAATCAGTCATAAGAACACAGACAAGATTACCAAGCTCCCCGGTGACATCCTGCTCAAGTAGTACTAAACAGTTTAACGTAGAAGCTAGCTAGCAAGCCTGCTAGTTGGAAGATGGCGGTCTGCTAAATTATGTTGTCAGATAAATACAGCATTGGTAAATCCCGTCACATTGCTATCATCCATACCCAGCAGCATGAAAAGCCTAAGAGGCTTACAGGAAAACATGAGCTCTAAGACAACATATTTATGAGGCTGAAGTCCTCAGGTGTCTGCTCTAAGTGCTTTTAGAATGAATGTATCGCTATAAAGCCTACAGTAGGGCTGCTAACTTATCTTACCTGTCATTATCGTCACTCTGTGGTCTGTTATGTAATCAAAAAGTCCTCCAAAATACAAAAAATAACCTTATGTAGTCACTGGAGCAACATTTAGTGTTTAAGGCCCGCTCATAGATTTATAGAATCTATTTTATTTATAAAATAATGTAAGCATTGTGCAGGGCAGGCCTAAAACACATAATATTTTGAGCATTAAATGTTGTCAGAAAAAGTGTCTATAAAGAATCCGATTGGATTATAATAAAATCTAACAACAGATAAGCTACAAACCTGTAAGTACATGAAATTAGGCATAACAATTAATTTAAAAATGAACTTTGTAAACTCAGTGGGTCTCCTAGTTTTGCATAAGCACACTGTATAAAAACGAATAAATACATAGTACCAAATAATTGATTATAGATAAGGAGTTATCATAAATATAAATAATAGAACTAAACGTACTTAGAATAATTAATTTTTTTACACTTAAAGTTGTTAAAAAAAATCTTTTGAAAATATGAACATCTCTTGTAAACACCCTGCTTCTGATTTATTAGGTATCGAGTATTTTTCACGTTTCATTTTAATATTGAGTATTGTGATACTAATCGCTGCAGTACTGGCCTTAAGACTAACTGAGCAAATCCGTTGCAGCTCACTGCTTGTGTAAAAGTCACTTGGTAAACTTGGAGAGGAGAGAACACACATCTTACCTCACTGCTGTGCTTCACGTTATTTACAATCACACAAACTGGTGATGTTTGGCTTCTCCTTGGTGTCCGAGTAAATGACAGAACTCCAACTAAGCTGTTGTTTGTCACATATCACTGTGACTTGACATACCTATCTGTACAGAGTAAAGACTCTTAAGAAGGCCCAGTCAGTCTTGGCTGACCACAGCCATCCTCTATTCTCAGAGTTTAAGCTGCGTCTGTTCGGCTGCAGATTCAGCCTGCCAACATGCAGGATAAAGAGACTTATAAACTCAGTAGTCCTGGCTGCTATTGATGTTTTAAATGACTACTTTGTGAGCTTGTTTAATGATAGATTATTATAATTTTGAAATTCAAAATGTTCTGTTGTTATTTATTGTTGTACCCTGTATTCATTGTTGACCTGATGAATGGATGGAGTCTGGTGAATTGACGAACGTTTGTTTTGCTCCTGACTGCAGAGCAGTTTACCCCTTACAGTAGGGCTGCCACAGTGAATGGATTATATTGATAATAACTGATAATTAGAAATGCTGGAAACAAATTTTTTTATTTAGTTGTGATTAAGGCATCACTTAACACTGCCGATCTAAAAATAAATCTTTGTCTTCAAAAACTCTGTGTATATAAGTTTGTGTGTCCGTCAGTGAATGAAGGCGGACGTGACAACAAAGCATTGACAAGCTTATGATAGCTTGGTCAAACAATGAGTGGCAAACGCCTTTAAGCTATCATTCTGTTATCTTTGAAGGCTGAGGTTTACATTTATAAAGATGTAATAAAAGTAAGGATGTTCCTAAACGTCTATTTCCCTATTCGGCTAAATGCTCATTTAAATTTACTTTTACCGGCTTGTCTAAAAAGGAGAAAATTCCTAGAAAAAAGTGAAATTCCTCACAATGTCATTGTGTCAGTTGGTGGGATGGAAGCCTCATAGACTCTACAGCGGTGCTAACATTAGCAGCTAGCTTCGCCAGCCTTCGTTCCTTTTTGCAGATAAATATCGTGCTTTGATATGTTGCCTCTTTTCACTTTGCGAGTAGTTGCACGTGAGTTAAATCCTCGAAGGCCTGCATACCACTTTATTTCCATTTACCACATCCATTTACTCTGTTTACTAAAACGGTCATACCGTGCTGTTCCTGTAAAACATTGTAAAGCATTGATCATGTGGCCTGTGAAAGTTATTTAATGTAACAGAATTTGTAAAAATGTATTTTTCTTTTAGTTTTAATAAAAGATAAATATTTCCATCTCTGCTTTTTGCACATGATGTGGTTCTGTTGGCCTCTTCAGCCAGAGACCTCCAGCAGGCACTAAGGCAGTTTGTTGCTGAGTGGGAAGCGGTTGGGATACGGGCCAGCACCTCCAAGATCCAAGGCCATGATTCTCTGCTGGAAAATGGTAGGTTGCTCCCTCCAGGTAGGGAGGGTGTCTTTGCCCCAAGTGAAGGAGTTCAAGTACCCTGGGGTCTTATTCATGAGTGAGGGTAGAAGGACCATGAGATCGACAGTGCAGTAAAATGTCTGCAGCGTCTGCGATATTGCAGACATTGTATCTCACTATCGTGGTGAAGAGGGAGCTGAGCTGGAAGGCAAAACTCTAAATTTACCACTTAATCTTTGTCCAAGCCCTCACCTATGATCATGAACTCTGGGTAATGACTGAAAGAACAAGACTGCAGGTTCAAACAATGGAAATGAGATTCCTCAGGAGGGTGGCTGGGCTCAGCCTTAGAGATAGGGTGAAGAGCTCGGACATCCGGAAGCATCTCTAAGTAGAGCCGCTGCTCCTTCGCGTCGAAAGGAGCCAGTTGAGGTGGTTGGGTGTCTGATAAGGATGCCTCCTTGTCACCTCCCTGTGGAGGTCTTCTGGGCATGTTCAACTGGAAGGAAACCCCAGGGTGGACCCAGGACTCGCTGGAGGGATTATATATTTCATCTGGCCTGGGAACGCCTTGGAATCCCTAGGAGGAGTTGGAAAATGTTGCTGGGGAGAGAGATGTCTGGGTTGACTTGTTTAGTCTGCTGCCACCACGACCCAACTTTGGATAAATGGAAGAAAATGGATAGACGGAAAAGATAAATATTTAGACTTTCTAATTATTTTAACAGCTATGGGGCATCTGAACAAAGTGTCAGATTTTATTGATTAATTGGGAACATGCTGACACAACAACAAAATAGATGATTCCAATAACCAATAATAAAGAGAACCTTGAAATCTGCCACGCTAACAGGAGCATTGGTTGTGGTTGGTGCCTTGTGTGTCCACCACAATAAAATACATGCATTTAAAGCGGTTATGATTGTTTTGCAAAAAAACATTCTGTAGCAAAAAAAAAAAAAAAAAAAAAAAAATTACAATGGCAAAGGCCGTGATACTAGTTTACGACCCACCAATATTTTCACGTGATAGTTCCAATGTCTTTTTATGCGAAAATGCTTTTTATCACTGAATCAGGAGCCGTTGTAATGTCTGTTTTAGAGTTTCTGTCAGCTGACTGGTGTCAGTTTTCATTTCTACTAAGTGTAGATGTAAATGTTGAGCATTATTTTTGTATTGGGATTGATAAAGCAAATTAAAAGCAACAAGTGAACAAACGAGATGGGCGGCACACATGTGGGCTGGTACTTCATAACTTTACCATAGGCTTAGAGCTCATCCACCATACTTCTAGCTAGTGGGATCTCATTGGGATTTTCAGTCTCCGCCAAAAGCCACACTGCTGCACAATGATGCAGTTCTTCAACTTTGTTATAATGGAAATCATCACAAAAAAGTGAGCTTTAACATTTTTTTTTTTTATTCCTCTAAGCAACCCTCAAAACAGACCATGTCTGACTGATGTCACTGTTATTTTGGATTCTACAGTGCTGTTAGTAAGAATCTCATACATGTGTTACAGAATGGCAATGATGAAAATAGCTTTTGGAAGAAAAATACAATGCACTATCAAATATGCGATTTAAATGCACCATATACTGCATATGAGCTATGTAAAGTAATTCAGTGTGCCATTTTTAAACCATGCGCTCTATGCTGTAGGCAATAATAATGGCTTTGGTACAGTTGTTCCTTTGGCACTTTAGTGCACTTTGCATATCATAAATGGGAGTAAGCAGCCATCAAAGGACTTATCACAAAAGCAAAAATGATTTCTTTTCTAACAGTTACTCTGAGGCATATTTCAACGGAGCTGCTATTGAATAAAATGAGCTCTGTGTTTAGCCTGTGGTTGCCACAAAGAAGCCTCAGATTTTGTACTCTACATTTGAAAAGTAACATTTTCCAGCACTTCACCCTTTGATTATATCAAATCAGAAAACTTAATGAGTAAAAAAGAAGCCTTTATAGAGGTTCATAGTCAAAGTCGTATCTCTGTGTCGCAGAAATTGAAACAAATGAACTGAAAAACTGATAACAGCTGGCTGAGTGGATTGGGATTTACGCATGACACTCCGACTTTCCCGAAAAACCAAAACCTTCTCTGCTGTGAATTCCTCCGTAGGTCTTCAAAGCATTCAAGCCCCGCTCAATAAAAGCGAATGAGGGGGAAAAATTTCAACTGATGCTGCTGTCTCATAGAGGGATGCCATAGTCTTGTCTGTGTTTTCCCATCATCTTCAGAATGGGAGAGA
Organism: Cheilinus undulatus; assembly: GCF_018320785.1. Classification (NCBI taxonomy): domain Eukaryota; kingdom Metazoa; phylum Chordata; class Actinopteri; order Labriformes; family Labridae; genus Cheilinus; species Cheilinus undulatus. Next base: position 12,697,779 of record NC_054877.1, on the reverse strand, counting down.
CTTAAAACACCTGCACAGGGTGTCAGCAAGAAGACACATTTTCCAAGATAGCCGTTTCATCAAAAGAAGCTTAGGTGTGCAATGATGGGGGCATCAATCGCCCTGCGACAGACACCATAACCACTGTTGCTTTGGCAACTATAACAACTTAGTGCCTACTCAGACATTTTCAGCAGTGGCACCGTTTACTCTGGTCCCCTTTTTACTACTTTTCTTTAAATTTCTTGGTGTAAGAGCAAGGTCTCTGTGTCCTAATTGAATCAGATAAATCCTGTGACCCTCCATCTATCATGTGTTTTCAGGTTTTTAGTTTAGCTTCTTGTTCCTTGAGGACTATATTGTTGCATTTACAAATTGTATAATTACTTTGAAGCAATCTGCTTATTCCTGAGATGAATCCAACAAAGCGTAACACAATAGATGTCTTCTTTTGTGTTAATTGAGTGACTGTGCATTTCTCTGTAGCCCATTTTTATAAGATTAATGGTAGTGGCCAAGCCCTCCTTAAGGCGCATTCATTACCACGGCCTCATCTCCCTTTAACCAAATACAACACCATGAATCACTTCTCTCTCATTCAGTATAGCAGCTCTGACATCTCTTGATCAGTGCACTGTGTGTAATTTCCTTTTCCTACAGGTTCAGTCAGAGATAATTTGGTGGCAGGTGATTTGTGTGTGCTGGAAGGATATTGAAGAAATTATCATGTAGTTTTAAAGCTCTATTTACAAGAAGAGTCTCTGTTATTACACTGCTGAGTAAAGACCTGTCACAGGACAGTGTCCAGCTTCTGTGGTCGTACAGCTCATGGCCTTTACACTAATGTAACATTAGTCATAGTGACACAGGGACCTTTTCTTTTACTCTGGTGAATGGGACTGTGAAACAACAGGAATCATTATTCAGGTTTGCATTGGGCAGGGACAACATTATTTGTTTTTCCCACATTTTTTTCAATAATGAACACTAAATCAGAAATTCATGAATTCCAAATATTTAAAAATTGGTGGTGTACAGATAATCTGATATTCATCAGTTAACCAATCTTAATGTCAAAGGTCAGAGTTCATCGGTATAAGGAGCTCTTGATCTGTAAAAATGTAGCAGGATCGGTCTGGAACGGTTTTAACGTTAGAGATCGCTTCACTGAGGCTCTGCTGCTTGTAATCATAGCCTTTTCCACCATGCTCTGGCTTTAATCTCGTGCAACCCGCGGTGACCTTTTCACAGTATCCGTAGGTGCTCACTAGGTAGCCAGGTGTGTTTCAGCGGTCACTGCCGAAATGTCTTTCAGTAACAGTTCTGCATCTAAGACATAAAGTCATATGGACTTAATATGATGGAAGGACAACTTTCGAAATGTCTGCCCGTCTGTACGCTTTAGAGGAAGCCGATTCAGTACAATGGCAGCTAATAAATCCAACCTGTTGTGATGGTGGTGCTAAAGTTCAGCTTAGAAAGCTAAACGTAGCACAAACAGAAGCGAAAATAAAACATTTTCTGAGTTGAAAACTTGGGGCAGTCCTCAGTTATCACCATAAAACAGCCCGTTTTATTCACAGGGTTTACAACCAATACTGGTTAACCAGAGCTATTGCTTTGGTGAGATATTCAAAATGTCAATTGATTGATATTAAACAGACAGGATTTCACTGAGCTAGAGATCAATTGATCTTGAGTGAATTAATTCAAGAATGAAAACAATCTGAAACAGTCAAAAGGGAGAGATACTGTTTTAGTGACATGTAGACTAAATATTCACATTAAGGGGAATTACAGAAAAAGAAAATGTAATATACAGAAAGCTGTTTTTACCTTACTGTTTTCAATATTATTTATCCCCATTATTCTCCTGTACTAGCAGACACACAGAGCCCTGTATATCCCAATCTTCCTTTGATTTTTATATTAGCTTTAGTTTGTGCTTCTTGGGAAAATGTGATATTTAGTTTTTACGGTTTTCAGGATTAATAATGCCAAGTAAGTTACAAGTACAGGAGGACAAAAATGTATGTACAAGTAAAAAGTCATTTTAATATTAATCTCCCACCTAACTCTCAAAGTTAGACACCTGGGCATATGTGTGATAAAATTTAACATAATTTCATAATGTTTGCACAGGTCTGGGATTAAGTCGTTTTTATAAAAAGCTCAAATTCATTCAGAATATTATGAAATTATCGTGTTTTCCTTATTCTCTAATTTTTGTTAAAGCAAAAAGTTATTATGATTCCATAATCAGATTGTTCCATATCAAATTGGACTGAAAAGTTCTGTATTTTAATGAATCGTCAGTAAATCAAATCGTAGCCTGTGAATCGAGTTGGAATCGAATTGTCTTGAGATTGTCTTCATCGCAGGGCGCATGCGCACGCAGTGACCAGTAGCGAGTAGACTGCTTGTTTGCTAACTTCATGTCTTATTGTGTTTTTTGTGCTTCTCGCTGCTACCCAATTTGCCCACTGGGACATTAATAAAATTGAACTTGAAATTGAACTTGAACTTGAAGGAGAGATTCACACCCCAAATTAAAATGAATGATCTGAGGAAACTGTAACAATTCTATGTTACTTTTATTGAAATTCACAAACCTACGACTTCAAAGAAATAGATATAGATTGCACCGTCCCGAGACACTGAGAGGGGGTCACCAGATGCCTTAACAAAATGCTAACAATAGTTTTTAAATTCGACTGTTGACTCTTTACACCAATTTTACCAAACATTACCCATTTTAATCACTTTTTAACACTAATTTACCAGTTTCAGCACATTTTCGCCACTTTTTCTGCCTGTTTTTGTCACTTCTAAACCAATTCTTGCAACTTTCTATTGTTGACCCTTTTTTGCCACTATTAACCACTATTACATGCCTTTTTGCCCATTTTAACCAAAGTTAACCCATTTTTGCCAGATTATATTAATTAATTATCCCATTCCACCTATTTTCCACCAATTTATTGCACTTCAAAACAATTTCAGACACTTTTTTTGGTGCCCATTTTTGCCACTCTAACTCAGTTTAGGTTATTTTGCCACTTGTATGTTTTGCTCCTTTTAACCCGTTTATGTTCTTTAAAAATCCAATTTCACCACCTTTTCCACCTTTTTTGCTATTATTAACCAATGTTAACAATTTCTAACCCATTTTAATTATGTTTTTAACAAGTTATTTTCATTTTCTGAAGGCTATTTACTACACAAATGAATAAATAAATATATTTGTTTCTTTGATATAAGATATAGTTTTCACAGCTTAACTTCACAATGGACCATGATTTTGCTGACCTCCATGGGCCCCCAGTGTGGCTGGGTCCTAGAAACCTCCCCCTTTATCCCTCCTCATGGGCAGCCTTGTCTGCACACGACTATTCTTGAATGTTCATAACTGTTCAAACACCTTCAGGTACAGCAGGGGTCCCCAGGTCTCTGGCACCTTTATTTTGGGGATTGCCAGCTGAAAAGGTTGAGAACCCCTGGATTACACTGCTGCGTCAGTGGCATCTCAACGTGTATGGATATGTACGAATGGTATTTGTTACTACTGATGCAAACTTTACATCAGTGTGTAAATGTGGAATGAGTGGTGTTAATTTCTAAGTGTGACCTGCTGTGTAAAAAGCGTTTTCAGTATTTAGATGACCTGAAAAGTGCTATGCAATCTTAAGTCCAAATATGTCGCCCTAAAGCAAACAGTGTCATCTTCCTTTTTTGCATCATGCATCATCTACAGGTTTTCATAGTCTTCTTCTTCAAACTGGAATAATCCAACCCAGCAGCTGTATCATATGCAGAGCGTTTAAGTCATTTGTTAGAGCATAAAGAATAGCAGTGGGTGTGTGTAAGGGCAAAGCGAATACAATCAGGCATGTAATTGTTTGGCCATAATGGCAGTGACAAAGCATAGCTTCGGCTTTAACAGATTGCTCCTCTCAACAGAAGACAAAGGTGTTATGTAAAGGAATTCAATCGGCTGTGTTCTCTTTTTTTGTCTCTTTGAAAGTGAGGGGGCAGCCATTCCCGTGTTTGTAACAGATCATATAAATCAGCTTACAATAGTGTTGAAGTGTTTCTAAAGATCTCCCCCTCTTTGAAGCATTGTGTTTTTGAAGTGATGGCAGGTTTTCTGGTCTAAATAGAGGAGCCATGTATTGACTGAAATATCATCAAGTTGCAACCTATATTTCTACCAAAGTGCTGGAAAACTTTTGCTGAAAGCTGGAGACGACTGTGTGATGTATTTCTGTACGATGTTGTGATTGAATCAGGCCTCTGGTGCAGTTTGCAACAATGATATTGTTACTGCTCTGTATTGGCTGGCTGCACCGGTCGGAAAAAAAGGGAGCGAGTCAGAGATGTGATCGAGGTATAATGGAGTTCTTCACAGGTCAGCGCAGAACTATTGACCTCTCAGCGGGTTCTCTCTGTCCTCCACTCATCCACCACAACATCCAACACTCATCAGCAGTCCATCAGACCAGGGTCTCCAGGAAGAGCTGCAGCATTGTGAATTATACTTTTGTCCGGCTTTGCTCTGCTTTTCCACTTCAATTCCTCTTTCCTTCAGCATTCATAATATAGAGCGGCTGCAGATGCTTTCAAGCATCAATCAAAACAGCAAATGGTCATCAGAAGAGATGAAATGGGGACGTATTGAATAACTGGCCAGCTTCCGAGCACATTAGTCTCGGTAACAAACTTCTCTTTATCAGCTATTTCCCCTGCTTATCTCTCTCCATTTATTATTCTCTCTTCTTTCATATGCACGATACATTTTGCATATGGAAAGACACACTAGATTAGAGGTTATCCTTAACAGCCCCACAAATTGGATTGTTTTTTCCCCCTCCCTGCACATTTTCACAGCAGCAGATTTGTACCCACTGTAGATGAATAATGTTTTACTCAGTCGTGAGCACATATTACTATTCCTTTTGATCCTATAGGATGGCTGTTGTGTTGTTCAAGCTCTGTGTTTTTCTCTGATGCACAGCATCACTGTTAGATCACCGTTGATGCTTGTTCTGTAGAGAGTAACACTCAAAGCAGACTCAGGTGCACTGGCAGATAGAAATGTATGTTATCAAAGTGTCTGTATGAGTGTAATTCAAGGTGTGGCTGAGAGAGGGTGGCAGCTTCAGCATCTTTCTGGGAGGAATGTAAAATGTGCCTCTATCTGTGATTAAATTCTTCCTGAGCAGCAGCTGATTGTCATGGATAACATTTTCACATTGCATAAATTAAGTGATAAGGCTCATGTCTGATTTTTTTGTCCTATCAGGACAGCCTCACAGCCCTGCATGAAAACAACAGCCATGCATAGGGATACAGAAATATTAAAATTAGGGATGCACAATAAATATCGGTAATGATACATTATAAATAATAAAATATTAACTGATTAAAATACAGCATTTTTTGTTCTCTTTCTCATGAGATTACACATTCTGAAACAGTAGTTGGTGCCACAGTGAATGACCCACTCTTAAGCACCAGAGAAGAAGAGGAAGCAGCCTCAGTGCTAAGAGGCTAAAAACAGCAGTACTGGTGGAGTTTTTCGGTATTTTGCCCTGAAACAATCCTGAAAAGTGGAACAGGGTCCTCGAGTTTTAACACAGCGGCTCTTATAAGTCATTTAAAAGTTATCATCCTAATGTCGTTAAAACAAATTGGCAGTAGCCACCAGCCTTAGCCGCTGGAATTAGGACCAAACCAAAGGCTAATAGCATGCAACAGAGTACTAAGTCAGCAGGCATTGGAAACTGCAGAAAGTTTGCCAGAACCAAAAGGCAAAGCTAAGAAATGACAAAATCAATCTCACAGTCTCCTAATCCACCACTACTTTCATAAACGTATCCTTGTCTGCTCTGTTTTTGTTATATGATTTACCTGAATGACACAGTAAAATTAACAATATAAATATATTGATATTATTATTTAAAGTAAAACATTTGCATGAAAAAATAACTTTTAAAGAAGGAATATGGAAAAAGGCGTAATATTTGAAAGTATAAATAAAGTTTCAGTTTTTTCCATGTCTCATTTATTTATTTATGGGATAACTTTTCTTCTAAAACACTTAAATAAGCAGTTTTACATTGAGTGCCTTCTCCCTGTTCTTCCTTCACTCTCACACATCTTACTGAATAAGTAATGAACTTCAGATCGCCCTGTTAGGATTTCAGACTGAGCTGAAAAGAAGACAGGTTGCCTCCTGTCATGTTATTTTATTCAGTCAATAAAAGTATTTTTATATCAGCTCAAACTAATGTAGCTTTAAAAAAAACATTGTTTGCCATTGTGAAGGAATGATTAACTATTTTGGGATAATGCTGAATCAGTCATGATCAGATTTTGGGCTTGAGCCAGTATCATCATAAGTTATGTCCACACCACAGGGGTTTCTTTTGTCTTATGTTTTACATTATTGCATTTATCGGTCCAAAAATATAAGACTCAGTGGTTTTTAAGTATTGGTGGGCTGCACCATTTAAAACAGCCACTGAATGTGACGAAAGAAGTTGTGTTTGAAGACCAACAGGTCTTTTTTTTTTTTTTTTTTTTTTTTTTTTAAGTTGTTATGGTAGGCCGTGTCTGTTTGCATCGAGCTGCTTCTGCATGGATGCAGAATCGTCCATATCTGCATTGCAATGCAATGTGGAAATGATTATCTTCAACACCACTAATATATTTGGTGTATCTCAATATAGCCTGAAAGAATTGCAAAATTATTTTTAGGTCACATCGCCCAGCTGTAGGTGAATGTGACATGGGGTATAAAAAGTTCTTTGAGTAGTGGGACAACTAGAAATGCCACACAAGCTCACCGATCATAACATATCTAAATTGAATGATTTGTTTAGGTTCCTCTTAAGTTCTGACCTCTGATCCTATGCAGTATGAGGTTTATGTTACAATTGAGTTTTTATTTTAGGTGTAGACACACTAATCTGGCTAAAATGGTTAACATTACAACAACTATGTAGATCTTTTTGGACACAGTAACATTTCTATGTCGGTCTGTTTTCATGTGAACATTTCTGCTCCTCCTAAAAACAGCTGTCTTTAATTTTTAAGTTCAGGAATTTTATGCTTTAAAATTACTCATTGTGACCATCTAGGCCATCTTTTGCTCTTTGTACTTGTTGTAGCATGCCTGTTATGATGGTGTGACCACTTACCTGGAAGCTATATCAGAGCCAAATTACATTCTTGGCTTCCCACTCAATCTCTTGACATCTCTCCACATCCTGTATGTGTTTCTGTCAGATCAACAGCCGTCTTCAGGCATTACTCACCCTTGTTGTTGTTCACAAGCTGGAATTTTCAACCCATTTCTTCCTGATTCACTCAAAAAATATGCCTTCCCTGTCCCGGGCCAACATGGATTTGAGAACAAAAAAAAAAGGTTAATTGGCTCTGTCGTGGCTGATGTTTGACAAAAAAAAAACAGCCGTTTCAGAGACAAATGCAAGGAGGGATAGAGGAGAGAATGAATATGGGACATGTGAGAGAGGTTATTCATCGTCTATGAGACTGTACAAAGAGAATATGCGGTAAAGGACCTTGACTACTCAGAAGAGCACCAGCCGAATATAGAGAGGATAAGAGACAGGCCTCAGTTGCAATTTGTACTATTCATGCTACATTACACAAACAGCCGTTGAGCCAAAGCACTCTGAAGAAGCTGTTTTTATTCAATTGTGCCCGCTTTACTGAAGTAGGCTCAAAAATTCTGCCATCAAAGCTTTATGTGAACTGTTTCATTTTAAGATTAGATGCTTTTTTATGGAGAAGAGGCTGCTTTAGCCCGTGTCTTTGCTCCGACTTCTTGTGTTTGTCAATGAAACGTCAAACAGTGCAGGGAGTGCCTTGTGTTTCCAATTACTGTCTGCGTGGCTGCTCTCAGTATAGAATGGGAGACGTCTTGTGATGACAGAGTGAACCCATCAACACAGTGGCAGCAGAGCCAGCCGGCATTAATGAATCCTCAACATGAGGCACAGAGCAATTATGTGTGATGTTACTATGGCGTTTGTTCTTTGCTTCTGGAGAACCATCCAATTATCAGTTGATCTGAGAGTTTCCAGGGGATCACGACAATTGTCACTTGTAATTTTGTTGTCGCTCAAATGATGAGAAGTGTAACTTAGCAACACAATGGACAAGTTTACAGGACTGTCTGACACTGGGCCGGTTTGTTGTTGCTCACTAATTAGATCTGACAACCATGTCAGCGTTTACCATTAGCAATTTTTTCTGCTACCACTTCTTTAGAAACCAAAAGTGACAAATACACTGATGTTATTATAGTCACTTAATAAATAAAAACAAATCAGAGACAAGGCCTCCATGATGTTTTAAGGACTCTAATGTAACAAAAATGGAGATAATATAACTCATCAACAAGCTTGAACTTCAACTACCTTGTGAAAGTATTCAAGGACAACTCCTTGAGAGACTCCTTAGTTTACTTATCTATTTCAGTGTTGTAAATTATATTTGTCTGCTGTTCTTGTCCTACAGACTTGCTAACATGGGCTTGTTTACTAAGACCTCATAAACTGTATAGAGAAATGGATGTAAATGTAAATATGTACATGTACTTTATTTATATAGCCCTTTACAACACCCCACAGGTGACCAAAGTGCTTTGCAAAAATTAAATAGAATTTAAAGCACAGCACAAGACAAAGATAAAAAATAACAGCATTTGTAAATACAGACTAAAAGGATAAAAAGTCTCAGTACTAGTAGGTAGGCTATTAAAAGCCATCCTGAATAAGTAAGTCTTAAGTTTTGATTTGAAGAGGACAAGGTCAGAGATAACACGCATATTAGAGTGGAGATTATACCAGAGCCTGGGTGCAGCAACTGAAAAGGTTCGGTCACCCCAGTGTTTATATTTCGATCTAGGCACTTCCAACAAAAGTTGGTTGGATGACCTTAAAGCCCTGCCATGTTCACAAACAGTTAAAATCTCAGATAAATAGGATGGCGCAAGGCCATTCAGAGCTTTAAAAACAAACATTAAAAGTTTAAAATCAGTTCTAAAATGGACTAACCTTGCAAAGCACATGGATACGCCTGTTTCCCCAAATAAATGCCAAATTCAACATCATTACCCACCCCTACTTCAGCATAGGTCATAAGCTCTGCCAGTGTTTATAGATGGGACATGGATCAATCTATAAAACAAAAAGATGCCAAACTGTTTTCAAACACGGTGTCTGTCCAGTTACTTCTTAACAGGCTGAAAGTAGGCCTTTTTAGGAAACCTTTGGTTTTAATTTGTTATTTGAGCTCTAATGCCATAATTGACAGTTTGTCTGACAAATGGGACTTCTGTGGCATTGTGTGCCCGATTAGCACAGAAGAAGAGCAACAGTGAGGAGAAATAATCAACAATAACACAAGAGTCACTTTCCATAACCGTCAGTGTCTGCTTCAAACAGACTAAAGAACCTGTTCTGCTCTGAGCCTGGGGGCCCTTCCTTTTATATCATCAAATAAACTTTCAGTTTTGGTAAGTATAGATGTGCTGGAACATCAACATCATAGTCCACCAGCTGATTATGGCTCAAAAATGCCCAACATGTCAGCACTCATGGTAGGATGTTTTGGCTTAAAGGTGTTTGACACTTAACAACAATCAGTGCTCCACAGATGTAAAATATTTGCTCAGATAGCTTTATGGACACGTAGTCAGTTTAACTCACTCACTGCTGGTCTGTGAAGAGATTTGCACAAGATGTGAAACAGTCTTAGCTAAATACTGAGGCCTCTGTATGACCCACTAAAAGTAAACAAGCCGATAAGATATAGGCTCGACTATATCTACAGAGATTTTCTTATCAGTCACTGTGTTTGAAGTCATATAAAGCTGTTTACCTCACAGACCAGGACCAGGAGTGCCTTTAGTCACATTTTTCTCTGCAAATTTTCACAGCGAGTCATACAATATGTTCGACAGTCACAAGGAGGCAGAAGGAGACTTATTTACTCTCATATGAACAGTATGTAGGATCAGGATAGTGATGAGCTTTTGCTTTGTTCAAGGACTGCCAAAGACAACAAAATGTTAGCGCCTCACAGCTGCTCTGAAAGTCTTCATGTTGTTTTATTAAGGTTCAGTAGTATTATTGTTCACTTTCCTTTGGTTTAAGTTTAAAATCTCCTCTCTGCTCCTTTTATGTATTATTTTTTTATGGTTTCTATGATTAAGGAGATTTGTAGTTGTTTTTAGGCACAGTTTTGCATATGCACCCTGGCTTCACTCCTTCCATGCACATACAGAGTTATCTCAGGTGTATTTTTTTCTGAGGATTGACTTCAAATAGTTAAAAAGTTAAAATCTTTTTTTTTAACTGGTGTTTTGTGATTTTGTAATATTTTGAGATAGTGGATTTTTGATTTTTGTGAGCTGTAAGCTGTGATCGTCAACATTGCAACCCAAAACAAAGAAATAAATTAAGAATGAAATATTCACTATGGAATGAGATTTGTGTCAAAAAGATTCAAACTAAACTTTTTCACTATCAAACAAAAATTAGCATTTGAGAACAAAAAAATGTGATCCAAGCAAAAAAAAAAAGTTCACATCAAGAGAACAAATTTAAAATAGCAACCAAATTATTCGTCTCTGAATTTTGAAAATCTATCTTTTTGTTTACAGTTCCTGTTTTTCTCTTTTGGTGATCAGACTTTTGCTCTCGCTTCTCAGTTTTGTGTTTGCGCTGCTTGATTCTTTGCCTTACTTGAGTTTTGGTCTCAGTTCTGACACAAATGTCACGTGTGGGCGGGCTTTTCTGGGGCGTATCCCTATTGGCCAACGAGTTTTTGAGTGATGGCTCAGTCACTCCAGATGCTCCAGAAGTTGTTGTTCAGCTCACTTCTGGGAAATTTAAGGAAACCAGCGGACTATCATTTTTCAATCAGTTTGACTGAATCATTGATGCTTTATTAAATCTAACTAATGATTAAACAGGTGTATTTGTCAGTGCAGTAGTAGGTGTTGTGTTATTTCGTACACATAAATGTTTTATCGATTTTTCCAGCCAGTTCAGGTGTCGTCTTCGCTTTGTACATGAACTGCACCTACATAATCAGCTTATCAGGTAGCTCAGCGGTAACATAGTTGTCTATCATAGGGGACCGGGGTTCGGGGCTCTCTACTTCATGATTATCAGGGATGTCTTGATCCCGATCACATGTATCGGAACAGGGCTGATACTAAGCATTTTTAATTGATCGGCGATAGGCAACTTGATCAGCCCAGCCGATCATTCATGTCAGTTGCTGTAAATGGAGAATAATTTACGACAGGCTGTAAACGCGCCAGTAAAAACAGTAAAAAAAAGCAGCTTTAGAAACCTTAGCTTTCATGTGTTAAAAATGTCAGCGGTGTGGATAAACTTCAAACCTGAGAGCAAAAACAGTCCAACAACCACTTGCAGCATCTGTAACATGATCGTTTCATGAGGTGGTTGCTGCAGAGCTGCGTTTAACTCTACAAATTTGATCCGTCATCTCCGATCAAAACATGCAGGGGAAAACAGAGACCTTACAAGAGAAACAGGCAGCTTGACCGAAGATACACACTCTGGACTTTAAGAGGAAAGACAAGTACCCTCAAGAGAGCGATAAGGCAAAAAAAGATGATAGAAGAAGTGGTAGAATTCATCACTTTGGACAACCAGCCCATCTCCGTGGTGGAGAATTTGGACCCATGCTATGCCCTGCTGTCTCAACACTACATTACTGACACTGCTTTACTGGAGCTTTACACAAAGTACGTGATAGCATACTAGAGAAAAGCAACTTCACTGCCGTAAGCTTCACTACAGACATTTAGAGCTCAGATGTTTGCCCCATGTCACTGCTGAGTCTCTGAGAAATAAAAGAGAGGGAATGGGGAGTGATGTAGCAGCTCTAGTTGCACTTTAGAAATTGCACTGAAATTACAAGAGTGCCTTGTATTTGGGTTTTATTCTAGTGTTAATGTTTTGGTTTACATCTGAGATTAAGCTGCTTCATTTTAAAAAGATTGTTGTTTTGAATCTGTATGATTCACATGTTTTTGATCCTATTCAAGTTAAACTGTTTACACCACTTTAAAGTGGAGTTGGGATGTTTTTAATTCATTTTTGAGTTAAGTTTTTCATTGTGACTAATAGAGTCAAGTTAACTTCTAAGTGGAATTATGATATTTAAAATCCATTTACTGAATTGATATGTTATTGTGACTATTGACTCTCTTACACCACCTCTAAGTGAAACTGAGGTCATTTGAGTTCACTTTGTTGACTGCTCAGGTCATTCAGCTGACCACTTTAAGTGGATTTTGATTGTCTGATTGAATGCTAAACACTGCACTAAGTGAAAATGTAAATTTATTTTTTGACAGATAATTAAAGTGAAACAGAGCTGTTACACCATTCTGAGCAGAAATGTGATTTTATGTTTTTTACAACAGTATTGGCTGTACTGAGTTAAATGGAATAAGTTTGAGATATCTAGTAGTAACAATTGAAACTGTAATCTAGATAATTATGAGTATCGGATCGGGACTCGGTATCGGCAGATATTCAATACTGAAAAATCGGATCAGGATCGGAGGCCAAAAATGCTGATCAGGACAATCCTAATGATTATTGATGTCCGTGTGGGTTTTTAAAGAATGATTTCCATTATAAAACACTGCTAAATAACTAGTGAATTCTGTACAGTTTGTACTTTAGTTAACAGTCTGAGCCCCTTTACCGGGCAGATGACTGGGTGTGTGTACTGGGCACATGAGCTACAGATTAGACCGCACTCACACTAGGCAATCTGTGCTCATACTGTGTTAAAGCCATTTGACCCCCGTCCCCCGCCCCCCCTTTGGCCTGCACTCATACTGTTCAATGGATGCGTCACACGTCATCACAGAATATATATTACCTAACAGCCAAGTAATACACTAAATATTGTTGTTTAGGCTGTAAAATAGCAGCCGATTTATATGATAGCTGATCTGGCATCGGCATTATTTCACCTGACCTGGGATCAGTAGAAAGGGGTTCATGGTGGTTTTTATTCCAGAAAATCATAAGAAAAAACAAACAAACAAACAAACAAAAAAAAAAAACACACATAGAGACATCAATAATCATAAAACAGCAGAGCCGCGAACCCTGGTCCCCCGAGTGACAGACATGTAATTACCTCCACCAAGGGGGTTATGTGGTCAGGTGGGTTTGTTTGTTTGTTTGTTCATTTGTTAGTTTGTAAGCAACATAATTTAAAAAGTTGTGGACAGATTTTGATGAAATTTTAAGGAAATGTCAGAAATGGAATAAGGAAGAACTGATAAGATTTTGGGGCTGATCTGGATCACCATCTGGATCCAGGAATTTTCTGTACTATTGAGAGATAGGGCTAATGGCAGAGGTCTGCGCTGTTACCACTTTACACCAGGAGATGGCGGACATGAGTAACTTCAATCCCAGCAGCATTTTTGGGTGTGTTTCTATTCAAAGTTTTGGAGTTTATTGAATTTGAAAGACTCATGCCCAGTCAAGGAGATGAGTCGGAGCGTAACAGGGAGAAAGAAAGCAAATTGTAGCGAGAATACTCACAATGCTGGGAGGAATAGAGGAATATTCACCCACTGCCATGACTTCCAGGCATCCAGTGAGACCATGGCTGCATCTGTTGGCACACGTAGTGAAGCCAATGCTTTGCCTCACTGTGTTTCCACCCCACCAGGGAGGGAGTAATCGGTAAATGGCATGGTGAGGGGGCACATAGGGACGGATCCAGGAATTTCTTGAAGGGTTCTTCACTATTGGGAGATAGGGCTAATGGCGGAGGTCTGCGCTCTCTGAGTGCTTTGCTAAACTAGAAAAGCACTAGGAGAGCGCAGACCTCTGCCATTAGCCATATCTCCCAATAGTAAAGAATCCTTTAAAAAAATTCCTGGATCCAGACGGTGATCCGGATCACTCCCAAATCTAATCAGTTCTTCCTTATGTCATTTCTGCCATTTCCTGAAAATTTCATCAAAATCCGTCCATAACTTTTTGAGTTATGTTGCTAACAAACTAATAAACAAACAAAATAACACACCCTGACGATCACATAACCTCCTTGGTGGAGGTAACAATCCTAAAATGTAATAGTAACAGTTCTGATAGGTTGATCTTCTCACAAACCTTCCTGTTCTGCTGCTACTAGTGAATTTTATAACTGTGGAAACTGGGTGGTAAATGTTGCACTCTGTGGTGACGAAGGCTGGCACCACATATGCCACTTGCCACCAGATCAGCCAGTAGAAGTTTTTCATAAATACTCAGTCATAGAAGGTTGGGTTCTAACATGAAGAAGTTTTCCTATGCCATTTTTGCCTTTGTTTAGATGAGAAGGGAGAGAAATAGGACACACTTGGATAATGAAGTGGAGTATGACATGCGCCAAGTGCTGAACTCAAGCTTGTGACAGGTTGAGTGCTATGGCCTCTTTACATAGAGCTCATGCTGTAACCACAAAGTGAAATCTGTTAGTGTATCATCTTATCCAAAGGTTTTGTTTTCATAACTAAAAGTACTGTAAAAAAAAAAAACAAAAACCATTGATTAAATGGGAACAGCCCCAAATCTTAAAATCTTATCATAACTTACAGGTTGGAGGTACTGTGTATATGAAAACCTACTTTTATAACACAGCTATCCCTCTAATAATGCTGGACTAGAGGGAGGGATGAATTTCATCCTCCCATCTATAATCTGTTATTAGGGTTTCATAAAGAAATCAGCACTGTGCGTCATTTAGCACCGGCACCGGTGACTCCCCCGTCTCTGGATGATCCTGCACAGCAGCTTCTGGAAGTGAGTCAACCCTGCCGTGTTGTTGGCACAGCACCTGAACAGCTGCACATGCTGCACCCAGCGCACAGAAGTAGAAAATCCTCAACCCCCTCAAAGATCATCCTGTTATATATTTAATATTTGTCTTCTTGAATGAAAAAGCATGTTCATGTTGCCCCCATTTTACCTTATGCTGACCTGCTCTTTCCTTCCCACTGGAGGGAATCTAGTTCTGAATCTGCAGGATTTATACACAGAATTATTAAAAATGATGTTCTTCTTATCTATGCATGTGTGTTCATAGGGGGGTGTCAAGTCTAGGTTTTAAGATTTTCTCCATGTGAGAAAATAAAAAACCCACAAAAACAGGATAAATATCATCCTAAATGCAACTAATATACTTAAAAATGTTGCTTAATTGCACTAGGCAACTATTGTGCATTAGTACAATGCCTAGTTTACATGTGAAGATCTAGTTTGTATTTCCGAATAAGGCTGCTGAATGACTCTGCTTTTCAGCCTCACTGTCACTCATCTTAAGCCCTTTTACAAATCCCTGCTTTTTGCAAGTATACCACTAGGGGGCAATATCTCACCTGGAGTCTCTCTCCATTTGTGGAGTGGCTGCAGTGCTGGGCTCGAGTCCTTTTCACTGTCACCATGCTCTGACGCCAGTGTTCCCAGAGCCTCCCTGTGTGTGTTGGAGAATCGTAGGCATACACCCTGAGGCCAGGCTACATTTCAGACAGGAAGGAATTTGAACGCTTGGACTGAGAATCACCAGATCCACCCACACACGTAGGATTAAATTAGGGAGATGATATTTTTTTGGGCACTTGCTGTCCTTATTCAGGGCTGGACCATCCTCACTGTAGAAAAGAATGGAGAGAAATGCAGTTCTGGTTCTTGCAAAACTCACATTCTGTGTTGTGATATGAACCCAAATGACTCTGCTGCAAGAGATATAATTTGGTCTTTAGATAAGTCAGGCCAGTGCTTGGCTTCATTTGTCACTAATAGTTTATATTTCTAACACCTTGTTTCAAATAAATCTCTATAAATGCTCCCAGTGCGTTTGCCCTGCTCTTGAACCTTTCCTTTTTTTTAACACTCTGCATTTCTAAGTGGTCTGATGTAATAGCTGAATTACTCCTGCCTTTTTCAGCCACCTTTTCCCTTCTCTTTTTTTTCAAACATAAAGGCGCTGCTATTTAACTGCATTCATGCAAGAGTGCTATTCTTGCAAACAACAGAGCGCTTACATGTGAAAGCTATGCAGTGCCCTCTAAAGCTCATCACTGTGCTAGCCCAGGCTGATCCATGCATAATAAAAAAACAGACAGACGTGTGGAAGCGTGCATGCCCCTGTGCGAAAAATACAGTACGTGCTGTCAAGCGTGTCGTTTTGACTGCAACTTAACTATGCATGCTGTCACCCTAAAGCGTCTCTGTGCTTATTCAACTGGGTTAAGGAATGTATGGTGTGGTAAGGTATCTGCTGGGTTTCTGAAATTTTCCATGCACAGAATGCTACTCTTCTATTCTGTACTTGAAAGAAAACTAACTATGCTTTATTTGCTTGTTTCTCCTCAGAGTCACATCTTCTATCCTTCATGATGTTAAAATGCTTTGTTTCCAATACTCTAAAGCACCCTGAATTACATTTTATAAATAAGGCTCCTTTAATAAACTTGCCATGCCTTGCCTTGCTTTAATAGACCTTGACAGAAAGGTGATGTGTTAATTAAAAAAGTCTGTGAGTGTCAGAGTTATCTGGAGCTAA
The DNA here is from genome assembly GCF_018320785.1 of Cheilinus undulatus. NCBI lineage: Eukaryota > Metazoa > Chordata > Actinopteri > Labriformes > Labridae > Cheilinus > Cheilinus undulatus. Next base: position 12,681,150 of record NC_054877.1, on the reverse strand, counting down.
ATGTTGGCAAGGTTAAGATCACTTATGATGCTTATCCCCAACAAAAGAAGCAATAACACCTTTATAAAAACCAAACCTTAAAAACTAGGGATGTCACAATACCAGCATTCTGGAGTTTGGTGAGTAGAAATCAGAACATACTGATATCTGTTATTAACTATGGCAGTAAAAATGGAGGTCATAGGTACCTAATATTGGCTACTTTTCAATTATGGAAAATTGCAGGCAAATTCCCGCACACTGTCAGAATTGTAAATAAACATCTTCAGTGCTCTGGTGCTGGTATGTTCTGGTTTAGAGGTGTCTTCGACTAAGGATTTTCATAGTTGAGTCTGATTCAGCAGATTTTGCCTTTAGTTGACTAATAGTCGAACAGCGTTTCCGCTAGACTTTTTTATCCCCGGTCAAAATGACCGCCCAATTTTGAACAACTACTGGACATTTGCTTTAACATTATTTTGCTGCATTAACAGCAGCAAAACGCATAAATCTGATATTCTGTGATAGATCGCTATATATAAGACTGCGCTAAACGGGACTGAGGACACATTTTTATTTCCAGACCTGACCCAAAACCAAGACAGTAGAAACCAAGCCAACAGTAAACCTGAGTAATTATTACCCTGTTATTACAGACTGGTAGACATGATTAGACCCTAGAATTGACTGCACAAAGACTTTCTCTTATTTTTCTTTGTGTAAGTGGTTTAAAGTATCAAAATGAAAGCTGTGCGCTTTTCCTTACAGGCGTAGTCAGTTACACAAAATACGCCCACATTAAACTCATAAACAACAACAATTAGCTTTACATTAGCACCGTCAGCCGGTTAGCACATTTGCCGCCACTATAACTTTGCAGCTTACAACAGCCAAATACCATCCTCCACCGACAACAACGAAGCATCCAAACATAACTCCCCAGTGCTCCATTAACTGGACACTGCATTAGAACTCTAAATTTCAAATGAAAAATGAGTCTTACTGTCAGTTGCTAATATCAGTCCTCATGATGACAGCTGTAACCTCTGCTAAAGCTGGAAATCCAACCATCCTGGTTTATTTGGACTAGTCCCGAAAAGACAAAAGCTCCACAACAGATAGTCCAGTCCAGTCCTCCTCTCATTAAAGGCTTATCCAAGACTACTTCTGCTAATTAGCCAGGACATCCCGAGCATTAACAACCAGCTACGCTGAAGAGAGACAGAGCCTTCGTTATGAGCTCCAAGCAGTCCATGCTGTTCTGCACGATGTGATTCTGTGTTGACTACCATCCAACTTTATCTGAGGATTGGTCATAGGTAGTTTATTGAAGTCCACTACAACTCTGCTCGGCGTAGCCCTCTCTCTCTCTGCTGCTGCATCGGTGTTTATGACGCTCAGCTATACAGTTGCCTTTGTTTCAGCATCTTCATTACTCGCAGTGATGACTAGCTCAAAATCCCTCCATACCATTGATGATTTCCTGGTTAACCAGGAAAACCTCACTTAGATTAAAATTCTGCTTTACGAGAAAGCTCTGGTCAAACTTTCCCTGCATAGTCCCCAGCAGTACTGAGCATGTGCAGAGAGATTTGCTTTGACGTCACTGTGCATACATAATTAGCCATTTGTTTGCCGCCTGAGGAGATAAACAACCCCAGCACCGCAGGACAGTAGATGTAGTAAGATTAGGCAACTTTTAGTTTATATTGACCAATCTCGCAACACATCTTCAAGGTTACACAAAATATAATGTGCAAGTATTCAATATTTACTTATCTGGTCATTTGCATGTTTTCTGCCGAACATTTTGGTTCTATGCCATAAGCTCACGTTTTAAAGCACTTAGGCTTCCATTTGCACCCATTTGTGGTTGCCCTAAAATGAGGACTGGTCAGGCTCTAATCTGGCAGGTTCTTATCTTGGGGATGCAGAAAGTGGCTGTGCCTTAAAGACCACCTGAAGCCTGTCGCACCAGCTATTGGTAGGTTCAGTCTTAAGTTATGGTGTAATGTCCAAACTAAACCCAAACTAAACAAACTAGGGTTGTCACAATACCAGATTTTTAAACACTGGGATCATATTGATTAAATTCAAACAATATCAAGGCCTGATTTGGTACAACAGTAACAATAGAAACCTTAGACAGTCAATATTAATGTTTGCCTGTTTTCAGTTTACAAAAATGCTGGCAAACTTCTTCGCACAGTCTAAATAGCAAGGAAATGTTGGTAATGTTTCAGTACCAAAACATTGTTGTTTTCATGCAATTAAGACAGTGTACAGGAGTTTGACTGGACTCATTCCTCTCTGCAGCAACGGTTGCATGAAACAGATGTTTTTATAAAGATTCAGTACTTTCAGTTAACCTTGCAAAGCAGATGGATACACCTGTTTCCTTGTTTTTCACTGGTGAATCCATCTTGCAAAGCTCCCATCTGAACTGTCTGGGCCCAGTTAGAAAGTGACAGGACCAATCAGCAACAAGGGGCAGTACTTTCAGGCGCAGCAGAGTCGTGACGTAAACAAGCAGTAGCAAGGGTTGGTGCAGTTATGGATGAAGAGATTTGCATGGATGTTGCTAAAGCACCGGTTTTATCAGAACTTGACAATATTTCTTTGTTAAAAGAAGAACAAAGCACAGCAGTGAGTTGTTTTCTTTTCAAAATCGACAAAAGTCGAGTACTTACATGACTATAGTCGCCATGTTTCGCGTTATTCCTCAGTAGCTGCACACGCGCAGCTCGATAGCGGCTACGTCACGTGTTTTGTTGCTCTGATTGGCCCATAGAGATGTGACAGACAGAACATTCACCTAATCACACTCAGTGGGATCAGCTTGGGGGTGCTGTTGGTGCCAGAGTGACCAACACAACCACGTTGGCTGACTTGCAACAAATGCTGGTTGAAGAATAGGATGCCATCCCACAGCAGTGTGTGACCAGGCTGGTGACCAACATGAGGAGGAGGTCAGTTTTTTTCAAAGCCTCTGCCTTTTCTCAAACGTTTCATATTGAAGCTTTCCCAAATGGATGTGTGAAACACATCCATCTGGTGTGTCAGGTTACTTTTCAGTGGCTTAAAAAAAACCCTGATTTAATCATTTTAAAGCATTGAAAAAGTATAAGAAATTTGACAACCTTGAAAACTGAGCACAGTTCATCCCTTTGGGCCTCTGTTCTCTACTTCAACATATTTTTCAGTTACATGGTCCAGTTTTTTTCTTCATTTGATTGCTCTGTGATTGTGATTGTCTTATACGACCTTTAAGCCTTTATATTATACTTGAATCAATTTTTATCATACTTATCACCCTTTAAGTTGTTGGGAAATGCAGTCTCACCACCATAAATGCTCATGTTTAATTCGACACTAAACATAAAGTATTTATACTTCATAAATTAGTTCAACCTTTCCCCTAAAGTCCCTTTAAAGTGATCAAAAAAATCTTTGTTGCATGACAGGCTACTTCATTATTGATGAACTTGGCCAAAATTTAGGCATGAAAAACATCTCTAAATTATAAATACTGCTCTAGGATGGTGTGGACATGTCAGTTGAATTAGCTGAAGCCACACCCACTTATACAGTCCTCTCAAATACAAAAGAATGCCTCTGATTAGAGCATAGCTGCCTGGCTCTGTGTGACAGCAGAGAGACAGAAGTTGGGGATTTTACTGTTTTCTGGTACAAATCTCTCTGTTATGATGTTTTTAATGACACCAGCAAAGAGTTGAACAACTTTCCAACAGTTTAAATCAAAATTCAGTCAAACAGAGATCTCAGTGTTTTTACATATTAACAGTAACCTTATTCCTACATATCTAGTTTGATTAGATTTCACTTTACAGAGACTTTAATGATATGTTGAGTTACAAATGCCCACATTCACACAGCTGCTACTTAAAATAATGACACAGATTTTTTCTCAACTACTATCTGCCAGGACTCTCCTTTTAAATCACAACACAGACAAAAACTATGTTAGAATAATATGTGACAACTTCAATCAAAACCAGTATTCACTCCTTCTATTAAAAAATGCATACCAAACAAAGCTTCCTTTAGCTAGCCTTGCATCACTGCAGCATAAATACAGACAATCAAACTGTGCAACTTTCAACCAAATGACGCATAAAAATCCATAGTACATGTCTCCTTCATATTGACTTCCTGCCATTGAATTTGGCCTCCATTCAGAGGGTTATATTTCCTTTTAAGACCCGACTGCAATCATCCATCATGCCACAGTAAGCGTTGCCCTTCCCTATGTCAGCACTAGTAGTGTGTCCAGGGCTGCCCCTGGCCAGAGTGAGGCCCTAAGCAGACTCTAATATAAGCCCCCCCCAGAACTAACCCCCCCCCCCCCGCCTTTAAATTTAAATTTGCATAAACCAGCTGATCTTGCCCCCATAACCCCCCTTGTACCCACCCCTGCACCCCTGCCTGTCCCTCACACACGGCAGCTAAATCGTTTAGCTTCTTTTTCTTCTTCACTGCATTTCTGCTTCAGTGTTACCTTAAAATAAACATCGGGGGAACTTTATGAAGTTTTATTATAAGTTCTCAAACTGAACTATGGTAGAAGTTGACGTTTCACAAGAGCGGTTTCAGAATAACGGTCGACAGACGCTATGAGAATATCTGTGCTGCAAATTCCAGGAGAGAGATAGAGAAAGAGAGGGCAATGCACACACTTGATTGTTTATGGATTGCACCGATCTCCAAAGATAGATATCTTTAGGGATAACTTACTAATGTGTGATGGACAGGTGAAGTTTATGTTTGGTCAACATTGAATATACATTACCTGGATCATACTAAGCATGCAAACATTGGATTGATGTGCAGAGAGAGAGAGAGAGAGAGAAGGAAAAATATGCTCACCTAGGACCCCCTGGGTGATGAGGCCCTATTCACTATGTGTATTCTGCGCACAGGCAGGGGCCGGCCTGAGTGTGCCCAGACATAATATCATCCATCCCAATCCACCTGCAGTTATGCAACTGCCCTGACTGGTTTTTATATTTGTTCATCTTTTTAAATAGACCAAACCTGATAAGATCTTTTATATTTATACCCAAATGTAACATCTTAAATCTCATTGATGTCCTTTTTTGGTTAAAAACTCTTTTACTAGGTCAAAATCCTTGGACTGGGCCTCAGTTTTCAAGCCCACATTAGAACTTTCAGTGTCATTTTATCATCTCTGAAACATTGCTGAGGTTAGACCATTTTCCTCTCGGGCTGCCACAGAAAAAAACTAATGCATGCTTTTATAACCTCTAGGCTTTGCTATTGCAGTGCTCTCTTGTTTGGTCTACCTTAAAAATGCTTTTGGCCGCCTACAACTCGTTCAGAATGCAGCAGCCCGAGTACCCATGAGGACCAGACAGAGAGCACCTCCAGCTCCCATTTTAAAGTCATTGCTTTAGCTCCGCTTGTGGCTGCAAAGCCTCTTAGACCAAAAGTGAGATCTCATTATGAGCTGAAAAGTAAAGGTTGGCAGTTTCAGTTTGTTTACTTAGACTAAATAGTGCTAATGTTAGTTAAAGTTCCTCCAATGGGTAGTTATAGTAAAAAATGTTATAATTCCAATAAATACAGGATAATCATAGTGATGATTAGATACAGAATGGAGGACAGGCTATGAAGAAACTGATAGAAATGAAAATACATGATAATACATGATGAATTTATAATCTGCATCATAATTCGTCAAATAATAGAGTAATGGATCATATATTCCCTTTTGTTTTAGGGCAAACTTGTCCTAAGGACAAATAAAGCATCCATCTATCTTGGTATAATCGCATTATGTAAAAAAGAACACCAAGGAACCTTTAAATTAGTTTCAAATAATTGTGACCTAGATTTGAACTGAAAAAGGCAATTTAAAAATAAACTTTCTGTCTCTCTGGTGAACAAATTATATAACAGCACCACTGTTTCTACTCTACCTCAAACCATCATTTGGCATTTCTGTGCTGACATTTCTTGTCAATTATGGTCTGACATACTGTATATGCTGACTAATATCAGCCCAGGCACAAGCACTGCCAATGTTATAATAAAGCCAGAATATGACACAATTTATGGGGTGATTTAATGGACCATTCAAATGCAGAAATTTCTCAGTCAGTCCTGGGTTTTACCTGCAGGTAATTAAGAGCAGTGCGTGGTGAATAGATGTGAGGTTTCTGGAGGTGGAACAGGGGCTGGCTGCTGGTGCATGCATTGCTTTTAGAGCCAAATAAAAGAATCTTTAAAATCATTTGCTGTGGTAATGTGAGGGAGGGCCAGCATGGGGAAGAGGAGCTCGCTGTTGTCGTTTTCTGTTAGCCTTCACTTTCCTCCACCATTTGCAGCGAGTTCTGCATAATCTGTGCTGTGAGTTAGGTGTCAGTTTCACTGTGCAGCACAATGGGAGGTTGGGAATCAATAACCTGCCAGTGGGTGTGTGCTGGGGAAAGAGAGACAGGGACTTTGCATATATCCAACAGAGTGGAGAGAGTAATTTCCTTTCTTTGGAACAAAGCACTGATCCCTAGAATATAACTCAGTGTTTAGGCAGAGAGCGCAAAACATTTTACACCCCATAGCTTTTTTTTATTGAGGACTCCTTATGAGCACCAAATCAGATCGTATTGCCACCAAAATGCACTGAATTCTTTGAGTCATTGACTCTGCAGAGTGCTGAAATACTGCTCAGGGATCCTGACTTCCTCTCTGACCCTGATTTCTGTAAGTTGATATTTAGTTCTATGGTATCACAAATGTGCATTAACAGGTTAAGATATGAGTACTCGCCAAATGTTACAGTCATGAGTAAAAAGGGGTTTAATAACACACTTAACGCACAATCTGATAAAGCCTTTTTGCAGTTTTCAAATTTTTCTGAAGACATAAAAAGTCTGTATGAAAATTATAAGCAATACCTTTTCATCATGAGGTTTATTTATCTATAAAGCAACCCATAATTTTCTTTGAGAAAAATTACACAAACAAGATCTTCAAATGAGTTCTTTCTGAAACTTAAGTTAGAAATAAAATGATATTTAAAGATTATTTTTGTGGCTTATGTTTTTATTATGACAGACCAGCTGAAGATGGGCAGGAAATATGGGGAGACATGCACCAATCGATCAGAATTGGATCCTGAGACCAGTGCATTGAGAGCTGGAGCTTCCATTTATGGACGCCTGTTCTACTAACTGAGATAACATGGTGCCAAAGAAGGATTTCTGAGTAAGTCTTAAAAAGCATAGCAACATATGATCTTTTTTTTTTTTTTTTTTTTTTTTTTTTATTAGAGATGTGTCCGATTGGCAACCTTATGATTAAACATTCCCACCCTAACTAGCTGGGACCAGAATTACTCATTATTCACAGAGTAAGTGAACCTTTTTTTTCTCATGAAAGCCTTTGTATATTAGTATTTAATGGGAGAGTAACAATCCATCAGTGTATATCAATACATCTAATGGTTGATTAATTAACCATCAGATGGATAAAAAGTCAAAACGTCAATCTACACCATCACCTTTAAGCTACGCTTTTATTTTGAAAACTGCAGCCTCTCAACTTATTCAACAACAATTGAACAACAATTCTGCATTTTTATCCATATACAACTGCCTTATGAGATCATTTACAGACATAACCCACTCTCCCTTTGTTATGGCTGAAGTAGTTCCTGATATAGGCTCTATGCATAAACGGAGAGGGAATATTCGGCTGTTTCATGGCTTCTTTGATGGAAATCCACCATCTCACATTAAATTTGTAATGAGAATATAAGCTGTCCAAACTCAGCATGGTTCAAGCAGGACAGCTGTCTCTTTATACCCCCCTACCCCCTCTTTCTGTCTTGTTATGTGGCTGCTTATAATGGGACAGCATTAAAATACATTTATAAAGAAATAAGACATGGTCCTAATATCTCCATTTATTAAAATCAAGATTGCAGTTAATCAAAAATTATGTAAATGCATCACATTATATACAACATATTTAATCTCATTAAAATCTCATAATGTCTTACAAAACTCCAAATGAACTGTACACCACAATAATAGCCCCATATGTAAAGTATGAAGGACTTAGACGGAGCAGAAATAACTATTTAAGTCCACATGTGTATAAATAGGTTCAAGTTAATGAATGTGAAATGTTTGCTGTTATAAAACCAGCCTGTTTCAACACAAATGTACATATTATGTTTATAATTTAGAGGTCATCAGGGGCCCTCAATTTATGCAACTAAAACAACTTTTACAACAAATTAAAATGTTACTGCAGTGAAACACGTCTTTGTCCTTTTTGTAAAGTAGATTGCTTCATTTTATTTAATATAGAAACCTTTCTGTAATTAAGAAGCCAAAACAACTTTTTGTCTGTAACTGTGTGAAATTTATGTTGTCGATTGTAGGCTTCAATAAAAAATCATATTGCAATTATATCGTTGCATATTTTGTATTATATATTTATTAACAAGACATATCGGCAGTTTAACAAACAGGAGCCTCAGTAGCGTGTGGAAGAACCATACACAGCCACAACAGCCTGGCTCCTCCTCCTCATGTTGGTCACCAGCCTGGTCACACACTGCTGTGGGATGGCATCCTATTCTTCAACCAGCATTTGTTGCAAGTCAGCCAACGTGGTTGTGTTGGTCACTCTGGCACCAACAGCACCCCCAAGCTGATCCCACAAGTGTTTAATGGGGTTAAAGGTCAGGACTGCTGGTAGGTCATTCCATCCTCTCCACTCCCAAATTCTGGAGGTAGTCTTTGATAAACCCTGGTCTGTGGGGGCGGTTGTCATCTTGGAGGATAGAGTTCGGTCTGTGGAGACATGGGATTGCCACTGGTTGCAGAATCTCATCTTGATATCTCTCTGCATTGAGATTGCCTTCAATGATGACAAGCCTTGTTTTTCCAGTGAGGGAGATGCCGCCCCACACCATCATACTGCCCCCACCAAAAGATGTTGCTCTATCTGTGCATCAATTAGCATAGCAATCTCCATGTCTTCTCCACCCCACGATCCTACTGCCATAGGCAGAATCTGGACTCATCGCTGAACATAAAGTTCCTCCACATGTTCAGGTTCCAGTGCACGTGTTGCTGACATCAGTGCAAACGGGCCTGACGGTGAAGGGCAGTCATGTCAGGCCTCCTGGCAGCCCTATGAGACCGGAGATTGGCTGCGTGCAGTCTGTTCCGGATTGTCTGGGCAGCGAGCCATCGGCCATAGTGTCTTGCAAACCTTGTAGAAGACAGCCTACGGTACCTAAGTGCTGACAGGGTGGGGAAACGGTCTTTTTGGGGTGTCATCTTCTTGGGACGCCAACTTCGTGCCCTGTCTCTGACATTCCCCTCAGCCTGGAACTTGGCCTTCAGTTTGGAGATGGTACTAGGGTTCACTCTAAACAATGCTGCAACTTGGTTTTGCGGAACACCAGCTTGAAGTTGCCCTATCGTACGGGCTCCATCCAGATCAGTCAAACCTGGCATGCCGATTCTTGGAGCAGACACCTACTGACCACTGTAGCAGGGCCCATGCTCACACATGGGGGTACCAGAAGCTCAAAACAAGAGTCAATAGCAACAGCAAAATAAGCTGTTTGGCATTGACAGAGAAGATTTGCCAAATTTTCCATTGCCGCAACCCACATACTCAGCTCTGCTGCTCGTCCCGGAAATACATGCTCCTTACAAATGTGGCATCATTTAAAGGGAAATAAACAGGCTTTCCAGTGGTACAAGTTTAATGCCAAGAAGAATTGTTACAACAAAGAAATAGTCTACCAAACACAAATTTCTTCACTTTTTGTGCTAAGTTTATTTGCTGATCTTGAGGCAAGTGAAGCATGTGGTGCTAAGCTTCTGTACTTCAGCTGGAACTCTGCTTGCCTCACATTAGCATTACTTAAATGTAATGTAGCTCCAGATGATCATGCCTCCATGACACAGACATTGCATGGTATAGTTGAGAAGCATTTGAAAATTTGTCAGTGTCATGATTAAAAAAATGTGAAAAACCTTTTCGAATGCTATTCAAACAGGCTATTAGCAAGGTCGGAATAAATTGTTTCATAATCAAACATTACCATATGAGATGGAGTCTTGTTATCACCATTGCTTTGATTCAGCAGAAGACGGATTATTTTTTGGGCTTCTTGCCTGTTTTCTGGGTGTGCAATTATCATTTAATTTACAGTTTCATTTATTACTAAACCAATTTATCAATTAAGTGTGGTAAAATATTCATGTTGGCTTCCCAAAGAACCAGTAAATAAAGCTTCTGTACATTTATTTTTGTCTTACTGGTTGCATCTATTGCTTGAATATACTATTTAACAATTTAATTTATTATGGACATCGTATTTCTCAAAATATCAACAGCTGCACCAGTAGAAGAGAGCAAAAATCCAGAGAAATTCAACAGAATTTTCCTCCTAATGTAAGCAAAGCTGAATATGACACTTACTCCCCATATTTACCGCTTGGCTTTCCTTTGCTCCTTTGTCTCCTTTTAACTCCCTCCTCCTGCTGCTGCTAAGCTCTTTGTTACAGAAAGATGAATTCACTGCTTCCTCTGCCTCCCTCACTCCTGCATCTTTTATAATGATGTTCCGGCTCTCTGCAGTACCTGTGTTTTTGCATGCCTTCTCAGATTTGGTTGAGAAAGTTGGCTGCAGGCTGCTCTGCGTGTGCGTCGCTGACATCCGTGCAGTCGAGTGCGTTCGAGTGCTGTGGGGACCTCAAACTTACAAAAAAAAAAAAAAAGGAAAAAAAAAAAAGTTGACAGCCAGCCTTGGAAAGAGGAGCCTTTTCAAAATGTGTGAAAAGCAGCATTTTTTGTCTTTTTGATAGCAGCCATGTTTACTTTGTTCCTGTGTTCTGAGGCTGATTTTCTGACAAAGTAGTGAGGATGCTGACACTGTAGTTTTGGAAGTCCAGAGCAACTAATCGACGTGAATTCACAGCTATGAAGAGAATGAGCTGACTATGTTCTTTCCTTTAAGTCTGAAACACTGCATTCTTGAATGGAATTTTATTTATCATATGTTATGGGACATGGACATATTTCAAGATAATTAGTATGCTTACTTCCTTTTTTATAAATTTATTTTTTACATTTTTTTCTCTCTGTCAGGTTGAATAAATACATATAATTCAGACATTGTACGATCAATGACTCATTTTTAATAATCATAATAAATATATTGATCAAAATAATTCTGATTATGGTTTTTGCCATAATTAAGCAGCCCTACATGTCAACTCCTCTCTCAGCTCAGCTTGACTCAGCCTCTCTTTGCACAGGAGACAGTTTTTTTTTTTTTTTACAGTAAAAAAGGTGGGAATTTATCAGCATTGGCTAAAGTAAGTTTAGAAATACTGGCATATCAGATATTGTCAGAAATCTAAAATTTTGAACCCCTAGTTAATTTCTAGCCCTGATGTAATGTTTGTGTTAAAACTGTGTAAAACTACCACTTAAATCACTTTAAATAATGTGAAGTTTGACATTTGCTAAGGGTTGCTATTAGGGGGTTGACTACAACGTCAGAAGATTTCTCTTGGGGGTGAAAAATGTATCGCGAGATTAACAGACTGCATAAAGTATCCTGCTATTGCTCCAGACACTTTAAAATAATTTGTGTGGCAGCTAGTAAAGCAGTCAACATCAACTGGAGGCCCGAGGGCCAGATCACGCCCCCCACAGCTTCCGCCCCTCAGAATTCCCAAAAGGAAACCCAAAATTGACTGAGATAAAAACATCTTTTTCTGGATTTGCTTGATCAGTTTCACAAAAATCCACCTGTCAGCCATTATTAGTAAATAAGATGTATAATAAACACATACTCGTCAGTCAGTTCTTGATGAGGACTGTCGCTTACCAGTTTCCCTGCCTGGATATCAAAAACAAAAGACTTGTTTACTGCACATGTTTTTCACCAAACAGGAATACATATATTTGACTCAAACCCAGTGATGCACGGCATTACATCCCTTGAAATATGTGGCGAAAATATCTCAATCGCCCCCTTGTGGCTGGCTGCAGTATAGGTGATAGGGGCTGAATTTACTGCTAATGCATCAAAATAAGGTCCATAACAAAGGAAATCAAAACATTCTGGCCCCCACAATGTCTGCCAAAGATCTGGCCCTTGTGCAAATGTAGTTGGTGATCCCTGTAGCAAAGGAACAGAGAACAGCTGATCCTCCTAGAAGCATGTGCGCTCATCAGGCAGCATGTTAGCAGTAAACGAAAGAAAATAAATGATCACTCTGTGCAGTAAATCTGAGGGTGCCAAATACCTGCAGAGTCACAGTGAGAAGAATACAGTGCTTAATTAGTTCATATGCATGCAGATTCTTACACAGAGACGATTTGCAGTACAACCTGATCATTACTTCCTCAACTTTCACTCCTCTCCTCCTCTGCCTCAAATTTCCTCTGTTTATCTCACCATGCCTCTCACTCATCTATCACCTTCTGTCACATCAATCAGAAACTTAATGTAAATATTGTCACAGCTTGTTGTACACTGCAGGGGTTAACTTAGTAGAACACAACTCAGCCATTTAGCGCTTTGTGCGCTCCAAAAACCAAAGATATAGTCACTAAAGAGTAGGGATAGGAATTGAAATGATTTTGTTGATTTCAATGCCATTATCAGTTCTGCTAATGGATTCAATTCTTAATCGATTCCTTCCTATGAATTTTATTTATGGAAAAACTTGACTAGATTTTCAATGTACGTAACTCAAGTTTTATTGAGTGTCTCATTCTCTGGTGTGCCACCTTCAGTGAGAGTCAGTGACAAGCACGCTTCAATTACTGGCTATAGTAATCAGTTTTAATTACCATTTTATCAAATTAGCTGGTGCAAGGTTTACAAGTCAGTTAAAATAATTACCTATCATTTCTTATAAACATGACTTTGAATTCCCAGACTTTAATGCTCTATTGAACTGTAATGAACCTCCTGCAACTAGAGGCCGTTGTAGCTTCAGTTAATGGCTGCTGCCTTCCTGTCCTAGCTTACCCCCAGCACATCACCGGACGTAAATATGAGAAGCTTAACAGTAGCTTGGCGCTTAGTGTGTTGTAGGAACAGCTTACTATGGCTGTTTTTTAAGTAATAAATGGAAATAAAGTAGTATGTAGGCTTTTTGTTTGTTTGTTTGTTTTTTCAAAATGGAGCTGCAATAACCTTGCAAAGCTCAATCTGAACCGTTTGGGCCTGGTTAGAAAGTGAAAGGACCAATCAATGACGAGGGGCAGTACTTTCAGGCGCGGCGGAGTCGTGACGTTAGCAAGCAGCAACAAGAGGCCGTGCACTTATGGTGGAAGACATCAGTGTGGGTGCTGCTAGAGTGCCAGTTTTATCAGAGCTTGAAAACATTTCTTCGTTAAAAGAAAAACAAAGAACAGCAGTGAGTTGTTTTCTTTTCAAAAACGACAAACTTCATGTACTGACACATCGCCTTAGTTGCCATGGCTCACGTTATGCAGTTCTCTGTGGATTTACTCCTTCAGTGGGGGCGCAGCTCAGTAGTGGCTATGTCACGTGTTTGTTGCTCTGACTGGCCTGTAAAGATGTGACAGAAAAAACGTCCATCCAATCACCCTCCAAGTTTTTTTTCAAAGGCTCTGCCTTACCCCAAACGCTATCTCTGAGAGGTTTACCAGACGGATGTGTGAAACACATCCATCTGGCGTGCCAGGTTAGAGCTGCAATGTTTGCATTTGATATTTTTCACTTGAATAAAAGAAAAAAAAAACATCTTTATATTCTGTTATTAAAGTTAAAAAATATAGTCTTGTCTCATTCTAGTTAACCCAAATTGTCTCTTCCCATGAGCCAAGTGTCTTGTTACACCTCTAGTTGTTATGGACTCTTAATATCCTATTAAGATCCTCCTTATTCTTCAACTTTATTGTCCCCTGAGGGAAATTTGCTTTACAGTCAGGTAAAAACATTCAACTCTATAAAAATAGCTTTATGCATAAAATGTAGGGGCTAACTTAAAGAACTGATGAAAACAGTGTCCCAGATTCACGTGTAATAGTTGAACACACTAATGGTTGAATGCATGGCAACATTTGGTGACCAAATCCAGTCAAAGAGGGTTGTTCTCCATGTCAGAGGTGTACATTTCTGTGTATTTCTTGTGGGAATGATTCAGATTCACTTAAAAAATTGATGTCCAGGATGGCAGCAAGAGAGCTAATCTGGACCCTGAGCTTGATGTAAGAGATGACTCGTAATATTTACTGAGATTTTAGGCATCTAAAATCTCAGTAAATCTACTTCTAACTTGGGATGCTTCTATGCCCACTGTACTCTCCTCTGATTCTAAGCTTGAAGCCAACATTGATCTCCCGTGGTTTGTTGATCCACTGGGTGTCTTGATGACTTGTTTGTTTGGAGATGTTCCTCTGCACATACAGAGCTGATATTTACATTCCTGGTCCCCTCGCGTCAGTGCAGCCCGCCTAGAGTCTCGCTTTCCACCCATCATCTCTAATCAGAGAGGCATTTTCGCCTACAGCGCTGACCAGAATTCAGGTAGAGCTTTTACTGCGTGTCCAGAGGGCAGCCATTTCCGTCCACCTTTTTGGTTGTTTCGGAAATGTTGGAAAAGGCACTTAACATCATATCCAAGGTCACCTGAACTACACATCTTGGCACTTGCAGCATTATTTGAACAGTAACCGCACATTTTTATCTCTGCATTATTTGTGCTTAAGCTTTAGTCACACAGGAATCTGGAGGAGCAAACAGCAAGGTGTGCCAGATAAAGTGGTGTGTGCGTGTGTGTATACTTATAAAGTGTGAGCCTTCTTGTTGCACCCTCAGGGGTTGATGGCTGAGCTGCTTGGGAGGGGAAGCTGCAGTATTTACCACCTGCTATGAAACAAGCCTTCTGTGCAGCTGTGATAGTGTCACACCATGTGAAATGAGAGTGATGCTTCCCCGTATTGGCGCAGCCTGTTTTTAGAATAATATTTTCATGACGTTCCTACTTTTATTAGATTGTGTACAAGTGGAAGCAAAGAGAGGAGGCAGAGTGAGGATGACAGGCAACAATTGTCATGTTTATTTCTGTCTGACAAGCTTTTGGCTCCCTGGATGTTTCCCCCAGCAGGACAAGAAACTCAGCTAATGTCCATGTTTCAATATGGCTTTGTGTCAACAAAACATGATATCATGTTGATATCTTTGTCTCTTCATATATTTGAAAAGCTAACATGATCAGACATAAAACCTTGTTGGAAATAAGTTGTCTGCTCGTATTAGTTTTTGTCTTTTTTCCAATTTTCTGTCTTCATTCTTTTGTTGATTGGCCCTTTAATGGCAAACCAACACACTGCATTGTGCCAGCTGGGCTACAATATTGTGAGGATTTATCATAGAAACACTAAATTCTCTCAACTGGAGTAGATCGGTTTCCCTTTGACACTGGTGCACATGCTCAGTTTTATTTATTCGACCCGTCACATTTGCACCATCTAAATCTAAACCTTTATTTTGCCTTGAAACGGCTGCCTCTGCAGAATAAACTGGATGCACTTCTTACGCTGACCCCCTGAGATGCCCAGATCTGCTCTGAGTGTTCTCAACAATGAGATGAGTCAGTCAAAATGGGATTTAACTTCTGTATTTTGCATAATTTGAACCGAGTTGTAAAACTAGCATTTCCTGGAGAGAGAAAATGTGTCCAACATGTTTTACTCCTTGCTTATCCCCTGATTTAGCATGCAGGAGGATTACTCTTCTTCCAACATGAGTGCCCTGATCATATTTTGCATAGTCTACAGTATTCTGGGCCTAATCCCTGCCCTCCCTGCCTCTTGTGTAGCTCCCTCCCTTGTTTTGCAAGGGCCTGGTGATTGGTTAAATAGATTGTCTAAGAACGTCATGCTGTTTGGGATTTGCAGGCTTCTCATTGCAGCTCCCAGCTGAATGGGTCATAACCCTCTGACCGTGCTAATGTGCTCATGAAACGGCCCCATTATCTTTGTACCACATGTGCTCTATATCTTCTTTCTGTTGTGGCATGAGGGTAAATCCTGCAGTTTGATGCTTTTGATCAAGTGGCAGCCTCCAATATTGAAAAATGACACGATTCAGAGGACTGAAAAGCTGCAGTTCCTTGAGGTCCTCTTGAGGCTGGATCATTCTTTAAATCCTATATCAGATGACTAATTTTGACAGAAATAATCATGTTTACAGCCTGCTGCAAACAATGAAATTGGTCTGAATAGCTCATGTCTGTGTTAGTACACACTGAGCAGGGGTTGAATGTTTCGTTACTCATCTGTTTTGATGATTCCTAATAAGGTTTTCATAAACAAAGGTCGACTGACAGTTGGGCTTGTTGTAGATGTTTACCAAAGGCTTCTTTAACCCTGCCTCTTTGCATGTTTCTAGAGCAGTGGTTCCCAAATGATGTGCCTTGAAACAAGACTAGGAATGCCATGGGAATTTTTGATATCATACCACAACTATACAACAACTACTGAATAAGTTTTTAAATTAGTTTATCAGTGCTGTGTGTGTATTCATTTGCATTTACTGCTGCAAATTTTTAAGGAGTTACTAAACCCCAGAGTTTCAGCAGAGAACGTCACGGGCAGGACTTCGAGGTAGAAAGATAAGGCACGCCTACTCCTGATGAAAAGCGATGGAAACTAAATTTTAACATTTTAACAAACATTTCAGCCTAGTTTTGGTCATCTTGAGGAAAGCTATATGTACTTCTAGTTAGTTTTTGTCTTGAAAGATCTATTATTGACTGGTCTTGGTCTAGTCTTTCTCATGGAAAGAAGGCTGCTGACAAACATTTTTACTCACCACATATGTAGCTTGGCACTAGAAGTTTCAAAAATTTCAGGAGTGGCAGAAAGTTTGAACCTGTAGAGGGCAGTCGTTACGCACTTTTTTTAAAATGTTAATATGAATTTGGATACTTAATGGTAAGATGCTAAGATTTGAGCCCTAACCAGTGTTATTTTTGACTGCTATGTTTATTTAAGTCTCAGTCCTATGACTACATGTCTTTTAGTTTTAGTCACATTTTAGTAATTTCTACCCTACTTAGTTTAAGTGCATAAAAAATCCTCACATTTTAGTTCAAGCATTTATTTTCTTGCCTGAATCTGGTACCAAATCATGGTGGTGTGTCTATGCACTCTGCCAGACCTTCCTGCTTTCTACAGCTGAGAGGCAGAAGAGCTGCAGATGCATTGTTTTTTGACAGATTTACCCACAGTGGAGAAATCTGCCAGGAATTTTTAATGTCCAACGAAAACTAAATTACATTTTAATCTAGTTTTGGTCATCTTGACGGAAAACTTGACTTACACTTTGTCAGCTTTAAACACCAAAGATCTACTTTGGTAAGTCTTAGTCTTGTTTTTGTCAATGAAATTAACACTGGCCCTAACTGATTAACAGTACTACTAAATCTACATATGCACAGGTTTTCATCTGAAAAAAAGTGTTCTGAGGGTTAAGTTACTCTCCAGATTCATCTACTACCTGAAAGGGAACACTGTCTTTTGTAGCCTACAGAATTAGTGAGTGGCAGAAATGTTTAGTATGTGAAACATCAAAGGTCCCACATGACAGATAGTGTAAAGGAGGACAACAAGGGGAAAATGGTACATTTTCTTGTGTGGAATAAACCTCCCAAAAATTACCAGTGAAGACAGATGAAAAGAAAAGAACATTTCAGACAGTATCAACAGTGTTGTGTAATGAAACTGAACAGTTACAGAGAAATTGTGAATCATTTTGTTCATAAATATTGAATGAGCTGTGAAAGTTGTAGGTCACATTTTAAAAGGCATTAGTAGATAATAGATAAGGACTGAAAAGATACTGGACCAGGTTCAAGAGACCATTTTGTAAGGATATGCATGTGGTGTGCAGAAAGGTTTTGGCTTGATCTTCGGTGTGTCTTGGGCAATAAAAAAGTTTGAAAACAGTTCTTGAGTGGCAGGAAATCAGCATGAGACAGCATTACCAAAATAACAACAGCCATTGTTGGACTTTAAACACCCCTCAGAAACCAGAAGTTGACATCACTGAGTCTACGTCAGTCTTTTACACAGTCTGATATCTGATTTGATTTGATGTGATACATTCTAGTTGTCCTGTTGACTTCACTGACGTCAGCAGCCTCTTCTAACAACATCAAAGATGCTTGTATCATCAGAATTTAGAGACTCTGACATCCCGGTTTCCTCCAGTCTCTTGTAACGAATCAGATGAAGAGGCTGGTGGAGTGGATTAGGTTCCTGCTGAACACTGAGGACCGTGGTGAAATGCAGTAAAGCTGACAGAGAACAAGCTGTAAGTTTGGTGCTGAATGTGATTCATTGGACTGTTGACCTTCCTTTAAGGGAGATGATGAACAGCCTGGTACCGGACCCCGGGCCTCAGGCCCTGCTCTCCCTCTCAGCTGTCTGCGGCTTCACCTTCAGCTCACATTCAATCACTCTGCCAGCTATCGGCTGATAAATACCCGCCATATGGCTACCTTCCTCACCTCTTGCTCTGTCCTGCAAAACAAACAGTAAAATGTCACCGATGCTGCAATAGTGCCACCTAGGCTCCCCATAAGCACCATATCCTTTCCAATTTGCCCCCCTTGATCATAACGGCCTGCATCAACAGGAGACGACAGACAAATTGGTGCTCTGTTGCCCTTGCTGGAGTGTGTTTGCTTAAAATGCATCATCAGTTGTATATTTTATCTTCTTTTTTTAAAAGCTGGTTTTAGGGATAAAAGTTTTATCTAGCTGTCTCTGGTGTTTTCACATCAAGTATTATTTTATGCATGGGTTTTATATCATCACGAAGAAAAAGACCTTGTGTTGCTGTGATAAACCCTCTCAAACCCTTAACCTACAGTCAAGCATGACTGTTTTCCTTATCAAGGCATGCATGCCAGAATGCCTCCGGGCCTTACCTGTAAAAGAGGGCAATATTTCTTTGTCTTTTATAAAAGAGGGCTGAATTGGCCTGCAGAGGGTTCCTCTTAAAACCTGTGGAACGTGGTGTGGACTGCTGCTGGCCTGTCTGGGGAAACAAGCTGAGGCAGTTATTATAAGTCCTGATGTATTTCTGCCCAGCCTCAGGGATGTTGCCTGGGCAGCAGTCGGCTCGAGGGTGCTCTGCAAAATTCATCAGCACCCACCTCACGTTTAAAGTACAGACAGAATTATTCCAAAATGATAGATGAGTCTGCACAGTGAGAAGCTTTGACAAGACATTCACAGGGAATGGAGAAGCACTATAAAACACGAAGAGGATTTAAAGAATTCCAGATTACTTGTAGAATCTGTGACTTTTGATCCTGATTGCATGCCTAACAACCATGCTGGATAAACAGCTCCAGTTTCTGCTCTCTGGTCAAAGTGTCATGTCTCCTCCATAGCGAGACCACCCTCTGAGCAATTAGGGTTTCTAAGGTTTCCTTGGAAACACCAATTAATTACGAAGCGCTGGTATGAATGAGCGTATTATTCAGCACTCCTATGCAACATTTTAATGTCGCTATTTAAATGCTAATTTTGACTTAATGACCCCAATTGAATTGCAATGAATAGTTTCAATTTCAGTGTTTTTATGCCTTTTGATGTGCATGAAAACATTGGAAGTGTTCCAGTGTTGCATCATGGTCACTCATTTCAACATAAAGACAAACACACTTAAAAAAAGAATTAAACTGGGGTTTTTGTGTTTAATTAAAAACATAACCACAGTCTTTTATTATTGATGCTAAATAGCTGAGTGTCATAAATACAAACACCCCCTTTGTAAATCGATTTATGGTATTACTTCCTTGCATAAAGTGAGAGGATAATAGCGGTAGAATGAAATGGCCCCCACACAGTAGTAATAATTAGAGGAATCATAAAGGTAAAAGAGTCTCAAAGACATTTATTATCTCTCTTTCTCCTGCCGTCACGGTGGGTCCCATCGCGTGCTGTCGAGCACATGCCTCAGCTGTAACCTTGGCCAATCCTGCCGTCCCTGCAGGGCTCGTGCCGGTCAGAGTGGGTTGTAATACGACTAATCAGACGCCTTAACTTTTATGTAAATTGCCCCGGCTTATGAATCTTTAAAGAGGTGATGTCAAAGACAAAAGGGGGAGGGATGAGGGGTAGGTGAGTGAACGGTGAACTGTCAGAGATGTGAGCTCTAAATCTGATTACCCATGATGCCTTCTCACACACTAATAAAGTCATAGTCAGGCTAATTAGTCATGATGATGTCACAGTTGGGCACGGATAAATATCACCAAGAGTGGGTTAAATTTAGCATTAATATGAACACAAGTCTTGTTTTTATCACAGATCTGATATTTAGGCTAGGATCCGTCTAATTTATTAAAAGTTCTTTGAGGCTAAAGATGCAGAAATATTTCACACTCCTCTGTTTGTGTTTAATGACCCAGTTTAAAGGTAAAGGAAAAGAGTAATTGTTGTGCCTCCAGGTGCGATGAAGCAACATCCATATATAGACAGCGGCAGATTAACAGTGACATACAGATTAACAGTGTTGCTTAACTGAGCAAACCGTAATTACTGACCTGCATTCTGTGCAACCCAAGGCTTCTTTTAAAGCATCTCACACACATGTATCAGACGTAAACACACCCTGTGTAGTATTGTTGCTGCAGCAGAACAATTTCATGATTCAGGTCAACAAGAAGCCTAAGGCTCATAAACCAAAGTCACCCCGTCTTTCATAACTTCATTTGTGAGGAAAAATGGCTTAGATGTACAATAAGGCCACGGCGCGTCACAAGTTTGTGCAAAATATATTAGACACAGAAACGGACTCCCACGCTAAATAATTAGCGTCAGTGTAGCTCTGCTTGTCAGGTATAACAAAGTATATGTGAATTTGCCTTGGTGGCATTGCTCTGCAGAGAAATGGTCTGCTTAAACAGTCACAATCCATATATCCAGCCAGGTGTTCAAGTGCACTAATAAAAGCCCATTCACAGTGCAGCTTATAATAAGCATGTGAAAGATATATTTTATATGTTCAGATCAATTCATACAGCCTTTGTTAAGTATTCATTCATGAGATGATTAGTGGTTTGGCACAAAAAAAAAAGATGGCTGCCATATTTTAATGTACTAATTAACTTTTCTTATGTTGGATTAGTCTTTATATTTGAATGTTAGGCTGACAAAGAGGGCATTTTGTAAGATTACACCTAGAAACCCAAGAGCCTCTGACGTGCTTTTTCTTTGAACTTCCCTTTTCAAACCTTATATAGACCGAACAGTTGAAGAAGCATGGTCATAAATCTAATTAATCATTTATAGCAGCCATATTTTTTTCTTAACTCTATTTTCAAATTAAATGCAATAATTTCCCTGTAGCTCTAACAACTAAAATTGAAATTGCCATTTAATTTTCATGTAACTCCTTCAATATATTGCCAAACTTTCTCCCTTACATGAACGACAACCAGTTTGTATTGGGGTGGGTGATATATCGAGTATACATGATGTATTGCTGCTTTTACCATGTGAGATAAATTTATATAGAATTACCAGATTGCGACTATGTGTGTGCTGACATGTGATGTCTGCTGACTACTGGGGCTTTTCCATTACATGGCACAGCTCGGCTTGACTCGGCACAGCGGCGGGTTTGCTTTTCCACCACAACCGAAATATCAGTTTGGGGACACATATGCTTTGTGCTTTGAGCCCTCCTTGATCTCTGACAGTGCTGCACGCCACTCTTTTCACATTCTCTCTTTCCCTCGCTCTCTCTGTCCGCGATCAGTAAACAAACAATAATTCACGCTTAACATCAAAAGGAGAGAATTTTCCTGCCTTTAAGTTAAAGATTGATGATTGATTTGTGGGTCTCTAAAAAGCAGAAAATGAACACAATCATATTTTTGGATTGGGCAATAAGAACAGCATGCTTTACTAGCGCCAGTTAACAAATTAAAGACTCTGTCATAGGCTAAATGTTTCGAACATCTCCAGCATTTTATTTTTTAAAAAGTCTAAAATTTATTTGTCTGTAGGACAGGGAAAGGGTCATACTTTTGTTATTAATGGGTGCAGAAAAGTTGTAACCCTTCCTGATCTCACTTGTCAGTGTAAGAAGCCGTGCACAACTATCGGACCGTAGTATGACCACAAGAATCTCGATTATTGGTCTTGTGTGATAAATGATTTAGTCACACAGTGAATGCATTAGACCATCATTGTAACAGAGTTATACAGCTGGAGCAGAGGCAGGGATAAAACATATCTCCCCGGGGTGAAAAACTATCATGTAGGGGAGTCATCAGTAGCTGAAGGAGTAAATCCCCCCAGCAAATCGCACCCTGCGAACCGCTTCGACGCCAGCTCGGCGTGCTTGGATGTGGGGCTGGCTTGCTTAGGCCCTGCTCATGAACAAGGCGCGGCTTGGTAATGGAAAAGCAAATCAGCACAGCTTGGTTTGGCTTGGCACGGCCAAAAGCCGTAGTGGAAAAGCTTGACTCTGGGCCCCCCCTGCCCCTCCAGCCCCTGGTTGTTGCACATCTGGCCTTGTGATGAATCCTTAGCGCCATACATGCCTAAAATGTTGCACATGACTGACTCTCTTTTTCAAAAAAAAAAAAAAATGCTCAGGCCATTCCCAGTTTTTGATATGTAAAATTGTGTCATTACATCCTCATTTGGTCCTGTGCAATTATGAATTCTTTAGCTCTCTCTGCCTCAGTGACTATGACTGGGATTTTTGGTAAGTGTACATCTGTTTATCATCATCATGTTGTTTATGCCAAAATGCCTCTCAAATATGCTGGTTTGACAAAGTTTTAATCACATACAATGCTGTGACCAAGCCAAGAGGGCACTAGAAATAAAATAATATTTATGTGTGTTGACAGTGGCAGAGAAAGACGAACAGACTGATGGACGGTCTCTCTTCACAGTTACAAATCGGGACAGCTGTCACTTTAATTTCTGCTGAACTGTTATTATTAGCATGTAAAGGAACTTGGTAAAATAGTTGCTGTTCAACATTTAGTTTACTCTGTGTGTGCTGAAGTCTTTGGGTTAACATTAATAATTTATCAAAACAAAGTTTGACAAATGAACCAGCACTCAAGCTGACAGACCCGAGACACATTACAACAATTTTCTCCAGAAATTGTCATAATAGTGTGTGTATCCCCTCTAAATTGTTCAGAAATGATAAATGATAGATGTGTATCGAGTTTATTCTCAAAGCTTCTGGTCAAGCTCATTTTACTTCAAAGTGTTTTTATTCTGTGTGATACACCCAGAGTAAAATATAGACCTCTTTAGTAATCGGGACTCATTTCAAACTTTGTCACGTTGAGTGAAAATACCATTACTGAAATGGTGCATGAGACTGTCTCACAGTTATTTGACTGTCATAGACATATTATTTTATAAAGAATAGGCGCCTACAATAGGAAATCATTCTGGCCTTTAGTAAAGTGAGGCTTTAAAACACATCAAAATCAATCTGTTACTAAGTCAAACAAAACATCCTTCAATCAAGGTCTCAACAAAAAGGTCAGAAAGAGTGAATCAGAACCCATTTATCTTACTTGATTCAAAACAACTCTGTCAAAAACCCATAAAAAAGGATCCTCAATAAAGTTGTTGAGAGCTGCAGTTAAAACAAGACCATTGAAAAGAGGTATAGGGATGTTACAATATGATTAACTCATGATACAATATGGGTCACAACACAGAGTTCAGAATATGATTTTATTAGAAAAAAAGATTTCCAATCTTACAAAGATTTATGAATAAATATCAGCATTTAGTTTAAATTGTCATAAAAAAAAAAAAGCAAAATACCCCAATTAGAAGTGTCGGTCTTACTTTGAAATGTCAAGGTTGTATATTACCTAGTATAAGAAATGTTTTTCACCTGAAGACAAAGTGACAGTCAGTGCGTTTACATGCACAGAAAAGTTACACTTACAGCTTGGCTCAAATCATTAGTGTTTTGAAATTCACGTAGTTGTAGATGTAAAATCGATTACTATCGTTTGTGTTGAAGTACTCAAGAACAGTCTTGGTCTGAAGACCGGTCTCAAGACCACATTTTTCTGGATTTTCCTTTAAGCAGTTTGACTTCATTAATGTGATAATGAGGAGAAGAACTGGCTTAAACAACAAATAGCTTCAGCTGCAAAAACTTCACCAGTCCATCTTATTTCTAGTCAGAAATACCTCTGAACACTTTAGGCCTCATTCACCTGACAAATCTAGATAAACATCTCATTTTCAGATATTCAAAAATAAATCTGGACTTTTCAGGATTTTTTTTTGTTTTACAAATAAAGCTGGGTGTACACTGTGCGATTTTCCTGAGATTCAGCCACAAATTTTGGATTTGCACGACTCACTCTGAAGTTGGGCCGACTTCAGTCGGATTGCGCGTCGTTTGTCATGCTGTGTACAGGGGGGACGCAGAATAAACAACTTTGGGGGATTGTTTTCTTTTGTAAACGGTCAGGCATCGTCCTAAATTACCATGACAACTGCTGGAATGACTTTCTGATACACCCCCACTATGATAAAGGAAAAAAACAAGCAGGAAATATTCCAACCCGTGGACCCGCAGCTGATCAGAGGTGATGCTGTTTGTGTGTGTGAGACAGAGAGAGATAGAGGGAGAGGGAGAGAGAGAGAGAATATGACTGGAAACACTTCACACTCAGACCCTGAGACTTTTTATAAAGGAAACTCTGTAGGTTCTGTCACAGTCTGTCCTGACTTCAGTCACACAGTGTGAGCACTCAGGTCATGCACGACCGTCGGATCGTACATTGTGAGCACACAACTCGCATGTGGTCATGCGTCGTAAATGATTCAGTTGCACAGTATGAGATGACTTTCTGCCACGACTGTCATATGGTCGGCTTGAAATCGCACAGTGTACACCCGGCTTTAGTTGAACCAATTTCTTAAGATTTGAGATTTTTGCACGTTGTTCTATGAAAGAGTTGCAGACAGCTTGTTTTCATCATCAAATTTATTGAAAAGAAAACTAAATTTAAAGAGAGAATGCTCTTTATCTGTTCAACCTTGGCATGTTTTTAAAGGGGACATATTTTACCCTTTAAAGACAAGTTTATATTGTTCTCAAAGGTCCCAAAAACACGCCTGTGAAGTTTGTTGCTGAAAAAAAAAAACACTAGTATATTTTTGCATGTCTAAAAACCCCTCTGTTTCATCCCTTCTCAGAACGAGCCATTTCTGTGTCTGTCGCTTTAAATGGTAATTACCTGTCCACCTCCGCCCCTGACCACACCCCTCTCAGGTAACGAATGTGGCTCTCCTGGTGTTGCAATGTTACAGATACTTTCATCCTAAGTTAAGGACCTGACTGGGATTCGAACCATCTTTTTCCCAGATCAAAGTCAGCAGGGTAACCCACTGAGCTATCCAGCATCTCAGCTGGCAGCTGAGAGGAAGATCAAGAAAAGAGGGTGGGGCAACCAAACCTGGGGGCGGTGCTTATTTCACATGTGACATCATTAGGGTAAAATCTGAGAACGGCTTGCTTTAGCATACATTTTCTGAAAGGTGGAGAAAGAGAGGGGGAGAAGGGAATGGATTTTTCTGCTATTTGAGGGGATTGTGGACAGGCCAGGGGCACATATTTTTGGTAGAAAAGCCTGGAAAAGAGATTTTTGCATAATATGTCCCCTTTAAAAATTAATTTGTATGGTATTGGTCTTGTCTCAGTCTCGGCTTGTCTTGGTCTCTGTCTTGACTTGGTCTCAACCCCCAAAAGTCTTGGTCTTGTCTTGGTCTCGATGCACTCTTGTCTCAAGCAAGTCTTGGACTTGGATAGTGTGGTCTTGAGTACAACGCTAGTAATTGTGTTGAGTAATCATGATCTCAATATCAATCAAAATGATGATAATTATGAGTTTTGCCAAAATCAAGCTGCTCTACTAAATGCTTGACTTTTGATACAAATGAAAAGATTGTCACAGGCCTCAGGCACGGATGCCAACAGCAGACAGTTCCCATTCATGGTTAAAAGTGTGGATGTGTGCAATAAGTCTGCTTAACCGTTCAAGTTTGATGCCTCAGTCATCTGCACCAGAATAACTAGTTAAAGTAACGATTAAAATATATGCTTCTGATGTAAACAACAGAGAACTGACAGCACAGATAGCATTTAGTAGGAAGATTGAGAGCAGCGGTAAAGTTCTATGTTGGCTGTGTCAGGTTATACACACATACCTAGAGCACTGAGTGAGAACATTCAGCCCATAAATGTGAACATGAACCTCTAAAGAGGATTGAAGGTAGGCATTGCTAGCAGTGCTAATGCAAACCAACCTAAACACCATTTACTTCAACACCTTTTTACATTTCTGTGACCCCATCTGAAGTAGTGTTCAATTTTGACTGTTTTTGCTGTATTTTCTTCCCATCATTTGATGTGAAATAATTTGCCAAGGAACATCACTAATAAAAAGGGAGAACTGCAAAATGATTATTTCATATCCATTTACGTTGTTCACATTTGTTCCTCTTTAAAGTGTATTGTGATACTAAACATTAACTATCTTCATCCCTCGTAGTCTTGCACACGTTTAAACAGCATTCCTACAGCATGTCATTTATTTAGCATTTTAAATCTTTTTTCTTTTGAATTTGATGTGGTCCTTTATTAACCATGGCTTCATTTCTCTAGCTCAGAGTCCCTTTGGTGACATCAGCCGTAAACTTCACTCAGTTCTGATGAAATTTCCCTGCCTGCCCTCCTTTGCTCCTTTTGGCTTCTGTGTAAGTACACCGTAAATAAAGGTCATAAGCTCATTAATCAAAAATGACGCCAGAAAGCTAAGTTTACATTCTGACTCTTTTTCTTCTGTCTCTCTCCCTCTCTGACTTCATCTCGGGTTTTTGTAATTGGGGCATGATTGGATTAAGGGAGGAAATGCGAGGGGCCGAGAGAGAGAGAGAGAGAGAGAGAGAGAGAGAGAGAGAGAGACTGTTGCTCTATACTGGAAATATAATCCACTTTCAGACCCACTGTTTCTGCTGTGTCTCTGATCCTTGAGAAAATGTATTTAGCATTAAAAGTCCCCGTCTAATGACAACTAGACACTTTTAATAATAATATATTTCTCTTCTTGACGTGAATGGTGTAACTTTATTCTTAACCCACTTTGAAATAGTTATACTGTCAGTCATGCATTATGTATTTACCTCATTTCCATGCCTATTGTATTTAAAATCATACAGCTCCTGCTAGACTTTGGCTGCTTTAACAACAAAACTGCTCAGTTTAGTTAAAACTAAATCCAGCCTGTTTGCCTGGTTGGTACTATAGTATAGAGATAATAGTGTGAAAGCTGTAGTTAAAGGCTTTTTTGGACCCAGGAAACAAACAAAGGCTGATTGTTGAAAGCAGTCAGAATACTTCCTTTTTAAACTCTTGATTTTCTCCTTATACTGAAACACAACAAAGCATTAATTCAAGGCTGACTTTATTAAAACAATCTGTTCCCTGACATGCTCATAGGTATCCAGAAACAAGAAAGGAACAGTAATCAATGTTTTTCCCCACTGGTTGAGCCAAGTGAACTCAAACCACAGCTGAAACAGCACATTAAGTGGTGTTGTACATATTGCAGGCAAGCGTTGTGGAGTGATCTGTGTATCTGGACTTTATCTTGAGATGAAATAGTCCAAATTTTACTTTTTATTCACATCAATTCAATATTTTTCTCTCATTGACCTCATCGATCCGAATCAAGGCCTCCATTTTTTCAATCAGCTATTTTGTAAATAGGAAAGAAAGGTCTGCTCTAAAAGCCCTTTCTGTGCCTAAAACCAATCAATATCAACCAACATTTATCTTCTGCTTATCTTGCTCTAAAGTTGTGACTATGGGTTGTGAAAGATGAAAAGATGCTCATTTGACAATTAAAAAGTAGCTGGAGTAATTGCTTGGTTAGGCATTTGCTTATAAAGAAATTAGGGCTAACATTAATGCATTTATGCTCTTGATTAATCCTGAAACATTAACGTGTTAAATAAATAATAACGCAATTTAATCATATGACTAAGTTTGAGCACAACTTACTCTCGTAGTTCTCCAGCGCAGATGTTTAGTGCATGGGAGTGAAGAGGTGAGAGGGTCAGACACAGCCAGCAGTGATGAGTGAGGAGACAGACCCAAGTCTACTTAATGGCAATTTTCTTGTTAAAAAGCTGGAGAATGTTAGTTAAGATAAAAACCAAAATTGTGGGTACATGCTGCAGTGGCTTATGTCTGTTTCACACTGGGTGTGTGTTTGCTGCGTGAAGCTGCTGCCTCACACCATCACAGCTCTCACCAGGCATATGTGTGCTACATGTTGGCTACGTCTTCCTACGGTCACAGTCCTGTCTTTGTTCTTAAGTTTGGCCTCAGTAAATCTCCCTACAAGTGGAAACACCTTGCCTCACCTTGTCTGATGTGGAAACAGAAAGCTTCACCAGTAGTTGAATTTCAGTGAACTACTTTTTTTAGACTGACACATTTCAGCTTGTGTTCTTCATCAGGATCATCAAAAAGCACATCGCAAACATGCTCTACTGATGTGGATTGCATACCTGCTAAAATAAGGTCAATATATTTCCATATTCAATGTTTATTTCAAAGTGACAGACTTTAAAATAAACATTTCCATCATGAGAAATAGCCAATGCTGGAAGTGCAACTATACAAAGAAACACATAACAACTATTTACTTGGTTTAAGTATTTTAGAAATACTTCTTTTAAAAAAATCGTTACTCTTATAAATCAGTCTCCATTCATGCAAGTCTGAAGGACAACATGAGGAGGCTTTTAGCTAGCTTCACTTTAGCAAACAGAAAACTTTATTTTTCCTCAGCTACAGTTGTCCAAATATGACAACTACAAATCTCTTCAAAGAGAAAATGCATTTCTTCTTACCTTGTTATTTTCCACAGAATGAGTGATGTGGGTGATCATGAAAAGAAACTCCAGAGGTGGCTCATGTCCAACATATTTCCTTCACAAATACAGTTCTATGCTTTACTTTCCAGCTCTTCCTGTGTTGATTACTGTAATTCAGTGCTATTCACAGTAAAATGTTGTACGTCATGGAAAATGGCATGGTTTTCTAAATTGCTTCCCAGAATACACTGTGTTCTATAGTACCATACTGTTTTAATGGAGAACAGTATAATACTGTTAGAATGTGGCCATATCTTTACAGTAGTTTGTTAGAGTGTAGCCCAAATGGATCTTAACAAGAAAATGTGCTGTCATAATTTGAGAATAGGGATGAGTATCGGCTGACACCGAGTACCAATCTGATACCAGTGTGAACTTTCTGGACTGACTGTGCAGACTAGCAAATTATTTTAGTCCTATATTTGACTCAGAACGTGGCTCAGCAGATCAAATCATAACGTACAGCAACTCTGTTACCCCGAAGGTGTTTTTCTGCTTATTATTGAGTTTTACTGCTAAATATCAAAATAGAAAAAATACAGGGAGCTGCATCACAGTCTCTCTCTCTCTCTTTTGTTTTATTAATATTATTTACATGATTCAACCGTGTATATAATCTATAACCATGGATAAGAAAACGTTCAATATCGGGTTTACCTTAAAGTCCCCAAAAGTCACACGAGTTCCAGGCTCGCTGAAAATTCTGCTGCACGGGATTCAAAGGCCTCAAGAGTGTCAATAGGAAGACGCAAGGCTAGCTTCAAGAGGAAAAACAAGAGGCAATGATTTATGGTCCAAAAATTATTTAACTTTTGATAAATTGTGTCACTTGGAAGGCATTTTAACATTCACATTCAGAGAAAAACTGTCACCCAGCCACCTTTCTTAGCTGCTGCAGTGGGTCCTTTGCATCGTCTTCACTGCTCTAAAAACAGTAGCCCATGCATGCAGTGCTTTCCGGCAGCAAAGAAGAACTGATTTCTGGTTTATAGCCCATTTAGCATTGGCTTAATGAACACACCTGATGTGTTCCTCGGGCCAACCTAAAAAAGGGGGATACGATTCCATTTGCCATCACTGTGGCTTTGGGTTCTTTACATAACATTTTTTATCCAGTTAATGACATTAGAGTTGAAGCCAAAATGAGAGCAAAAATCGCCACTCCATCCCATCAAAGGCTTTCTCCAAAGCCAGGGAAATGGCGGTGACAGGGGGATCCTGAGACTGATTCAACCACATTAAATGTAAAAGGAGTCTAACATTGCCAGTTGAGGTTCTGTTTTTCATGAAACTTACTTGACTGTGATGACTGATACTTGGCACCAACTGCAAACAGGTGGCTAATATTTTAGTCAGGATTATGCAGTCAAGATTTAGCAGACTGATAGGTCTTAAATTGGAGAGGTCATCAGCATCTTTACCTGCCTTGGAATTAGTCGGATGATGGCTTCATTGAAAGTTGTTCGCTTATCAAACATCTCTTGATAAACTTTTTCTAGTACTGGTGCAAGAACATCTATGAAAGCTTATAATACTCCATTGAAAGTCCATCATAACCAGGTGACTTCCCGTTTTTCATTGAAGAAGCTGCTTCCCTTAATTCAGCCTCTGTTATAGGTAACTCTAGTCCAGCACATGTAAAGCATTTTGTAGCCTGAGGGTGGAAGGTGTCAGCACTTTTATCTTTACTCTCTCAACACGTGAAGGTCATCCACGAAAATCACACGTTGGTTTACTGCAGAGGTCCTTAAAGTAAGGGCCGGGACCGCTGGGAGAGGGGTCACAGGATGTGGGATGCTTTGGAAGAAAAATAGAGAAATTTTAATGATTTACAATGATATACTGCCAGTAACTACCACTGAACACTGCCTGATCAACAGGAGACTATTGAATGCTACCTATAAAGATAGCATGGGGCAGCGCTCCAACACTAGCAACAAAACAATGCCCTACACTTACACCAGAACCAATATTCTCTGTATAAGACTGCTTCTTTGACTACTAAGGAGGATGCAGAGCAGCACAACACCTACAGTCGGGTGAGGAGGATGCAGAGACAACATTGTGTGAGAAGGTGGAAGCGGGGCAAACAAGCCAGGCTGCAGGCTAGTCTAAGAGCGGCCCCACACCTGTCATACCAGGCATCTTTCTCGTGGGTGCCTGCTCCCTCGCCAGCAGGATGGAGATGTAAGGCTGCAGATTTCTAACCTCCACTTGGATGAATATGTTTGCTGCTCTAGAGGAGACTGACAAACGTAATTTTGTTGTTTTTGACAACGCAATGACAATAAACAACCATCTATCTTTCATATCTTATCCATTATTGTAAAAACACTATTAAGATCAGTTTTATTTTGAATAAAACCATAGTTATTAAGTGAAATTTGTGCTTAAATGTAAGTTATGTGCAAAAACCCCCTAAAATGTAAATTTGCACATGATGCTTTGTGAAACATTGTACATTTTACCACATGGTGGGGGTCTTTGATGCTGTAATTTTTGGGGGTTACAGGCCGAAAAGTTTAGGGAACCCCTGGTACCTACACCTAATGGAGTTAATTTTTTAATGAAAAGACACCTTGATTCAAAAAGATGGTAGGCAGTGGAGAGGGAGGCATGATGCTCTGTCGTTGGATCGCTGCTTGGACGGGCTGAGTGGGGCTGTACCCTGACCCTCAGCCATTGATAAAAAAAGATTGTCAAGGGGTATGGTTGGATTGATTACAGGTTGCGTGCACATAGTGCCCCTGTGTGCGTACATGATCAGTAGTACCATGTCAAAGTCTACCTTTTCCATTTGTGCAAGATCAAGGGGACTATAGCATGCTTCAGCATTGCACAGAGTGTGAGTGCACCCTTGGGTGGTGATAAAAATGGGTATAGGCTGTGAGATTCAGCACTAGAGATAGATGCAGAGACTTTAAATAGTTCTATGAGCAACTGCTTCAAAAGAATTAATAGAAATAAGTGCAGTCTTTACAAGATATAACTAGCTGCTAAACCCATCATTGGTATTTACATGTAAATGCTGCTTTTGGGTTTCTAAGATTCATCAATACTGCTACCATCATGGAGGAGGTAGCCACAGATCTACTGAATGTAAGTCTGTGGCAGTGGGAGGTCTATCTGTGATTAAAAAAAATATTCATAAGTTGCTGAATAGTGAATTGGGTTTCTGCAGTGCACACTTTGACAAGAAAATAAACTGACAGAGTTATGAAAAAGTAAGTAGCTCTCTTTGTCTCCCCTTGTGTCTCTGTTTGTTAGCTCTTGGGGGTCTTTAAATAATGGTTTAGTAGTTCCAGAGAATGTCAAATAATGTTTTAGCCCCGATGCCCATCTCTTGTAGTAGCAAATGTCTAAATGATGAAGAACTAAGGTTTAATAGAGTGAAAATAAGACCATCAAACTCCAACCATCCTGCAGAAGATTCAGTGTTTCATTGTGTGTGATCTGTGAATCATGGGATGTGCTGAGGAGGCATCATTACAGCAATTAGTGACTCTTTTCCCCCAAACACCTGGAATAATCATTGTTCCTGAAAAGGCCCAAAACAAGATGAAAACCTGCTGCAGAAACCAGTTGACACGCACTCTTTTTCCTGCCTTTCATGAAATCCTTGGGTTACTGTGCTAGAGAGAAGTGGAAGCGAGGAAGAAGAGAGGAACAATCTGAAGATGAAGGTTTATCTGTGCGTTTCAAAGCAACGCGCTCTCCATGTTGGGAGACATTCTGACTGATCTCGCAGAACAAAGGCGGTATGAAAATAACCATCCTTCTGGTATCACGAGGCAGTCTAACTTATTTTAAGAAATCAGCACAACACAGAGGCCAGTGCAAGTCTTCTGTAGGCTGCAATTATCCTCCATATCAAACCAGAATCCGAGGTCAGATGTTTTTTTCGTCTCGCTGTTTGATTGTTTTCCTTATTGCATTATTGCACAGCCAGGATAACACTGACACTGACTGGTGAAATAGCCTGCTGTCAAAAGCCATTCACTCAAAGCAAATTAATTCCTGTCTCTTTCCTTTGCAGCTGAATGGAAGTTTGAAGCCGAAATGAGGCGCTTTCCAATTTAGACTGCTCTCTTCAAGAAAAGGGAGGTCATTTGTGTGAAAATGAATAACCAAGCAGATTGTCTGATTCAGCTCACTCCTATGGGGATGCATATGGCCGCAACACATTCAACGATGCATGCGCTAACATAATTGGAAGTAATGAGGAAAAGCCCGGGAAGGTTTTATGCATAGTAATTGTAAAAAAGGCTCCTTAGTCTGTGTGTAGGGTTGAACATTTCTAAACAAATACATACAGTAAATAACAACTGCACTATGACTAAATTACTCTTAAATAAGATCTGATTTATGTGGCGCTGGGAATGCAATTTTCTGTGCTGCTTCCCACAAAAGTAATTTTGAGTGTCCTCTGTGCCTGCAGCAAACAGGTTAGTTTAACATGCAAATGCAACCTTAATGGAAAAAATACCTCATCCCTGAATGCAAAAGCAGTGCATATATCTAAATAAACTTTGACATTCATGCATTAGAATATATTAAGATATCCAAGTTAGTTTTTCAGTTTTTCCAGTGCACATTTTCCTTCTTTTAATCACAGGTTTGTGAGTCCATACATTTTCCCAGAATCCCCTCTTTGGCAGGCCTGGAGAGTGATTTAAGATATGGCTCCCATGTTTGAGTGAAGAGACAGCAACAGTGATAAGAAAGTAAGAGCAACAGAGTTTTTACACCACTTTCTCAAAGTGCATCAATACTTCAACTGGAAAAAATTTGCCACTGAGCGTAATCTACACAACAAATATGCTTCCTCTGACAAATATAAGGCAAGAGTAAATTTGACAGCAGGCAGCGTTGGTTATTTTGTGACTCTTGGATAATTGGATATGACTGTCACTGGTGTAGCTAACATCTCTTAAAGTAGAAGCCCTTGAATTGTGGCAAACAAAGCAACAACTTTATTCTCCACTTAAAGATACTCACACTGAGGTATTGAAGTGAATAACTCATGAATGAAATTTTAGACATTTGTTTAAAGGATTTCCATGAGTGGTGAATCTAAAAATGCTGCTTCAAACTTAATAAGTAAATTGCAGAAATCTTCAATCTTAGAACCCTTTGGCAATCATCTCTCATTCTGGGTTTTCCCTGAGGTATCCTCCCACCCAGACATGCCTGGAAGACCTTCACATAGGAGGCATCCTGGTCAGATAGCGAACCACCTCTACTGGCTTCTTTCAGCAGGGTTTCTACTTGTAGTTCCCTCTGGATGTCTGAATTGCTCAGCTCTAAGGCTGAGCCCAGCCACCCTTAGAAGAAAATAAATTTCAGCCGCTTGTATGCGGGATCTCACTCTTTTTGGTCATTACCCAGAATTCATGGCTATAGGTGAGTGTTGGTAGGTAGATCCACTGATAAATGGAGGGCCTTGCCAGGACAACACCCACAGTGCTGCTGACGCTGCACCAATCCATCTGTCAATCTCTCTCTCCTTTTTACCCTCACTCGTGAACTAGACCCTGAGATACTTGAACTTCTTCACCTGAGGTAGAAACTCACACACTACACCTGGAGGGAGCAGAGAACCATGGCCTCAAACTTGGAGGTGCTGACTCTCATCCCAACCGCTTGGCATTCAGCTACAAATTGTCCTAATGCCTGCTGGCGGAGCCAACAGAATCACATCATGTGAGGTCCCCGAACCAGGACCCAGATCACAGATAGGGGAGAGGTAGGAGAAGAGCAAGTGAACAGCAAGACTTGTCTCTTCATCAACTTTACAAATAAATTCACCACTGTGGTCTTTATGTGTCATCAACCATTTCTTACAACATTAAAAGTTGAGTTTAACCAACATGAGTGCAACTGATGGTTAAACAAGCAATTTATAAGCAGGACAAGGTGCAGGAATCAACTCACCTAAGATCGGCCTCACGTAACTTACCATCAGTATAGTGATGGTGGCAGCGTCACCTGTACCCTAACATCAGTAAGAGACACGCAGACTCCACTGCGTAGGGATCAGATCTCTGACTTCTGGTGGAGATTTAAGCCAGACTTAAATGCTGAATGTTGAAGAAAGAAGAAAAAGTGTGATTTTTGCTAAAATCCAAAATCACAAAAGTAGGAGTGTGGCATACATCAGGCCACCTGGCTATCACACGTCCAAGAGATGGGACTATTGCGCATGCAGAAATCACTGGTGTGGTAGATCTATGATATATCTATGCCAGCGTTAATCAACCCTGCTCAACCAAAGAGCCAGCTGTTGAAAAAATGCCTTTGCAAGAGCCACAATCTAAATGGTGAAAAATTGCGAAAATGGGTTAAAGTGGCAATGAAAATAAGTAAGAGGTGGCAAAAATGAGGGGAGAAGGGGCAAAATAGGCATAGAATGGAGAAAACTGGGTGAAAAGTGGCAAAAATGCATGCAAAGTCACAAAGAATTGAGTTACAGGTGGACAAAAAGCTGCAAAAAATGAGTGAAAAGTGACTAAAATGGGCATAAAACTGATAGAAAATGGGGAAAATTGGCATTTAATCGCAAAATGCAGCTTACATGGGCAAATATTGCAAAGAAGCAGGAAAAAAGTGGCTAAAACTGATAGAGAATGGTATAAAAGTGGCAATAATGGTCGAGAAGTTGCTACACGAATTGGTAAAAATGGGCTAAAAGCAGCAGAAATTCATTAAATGTAGCAAAAAAATGTAAAGAAAAAAAAAATTGCAAATAAGGGCAATGGAAATAGACAGAGTAAATGGTTGACAATTAAGTCTGACCAATAAAACCTACTGTATAACCTGTGTGGGAAGCAAACTGATTAATGTGATGATTAATAAAGTGGGTAATTTCTAAAGTCAAAATTTTATTTTTAAGGTTCTCTGGGGAAAAATATTTCAAATTAAGACATAAAAGAGCCACAAATCATCACAAAAGAGCCACGTGTTGAGAAACACTGATCTATGCTCATATGTAATAAGTTAATACAAC
This sequence comes from Cheilinus undulatus, assembly GCF_018320785.1. Taxonomy (NCBI): domain Eukaryota; kingdom Metazoa; phylum Chordata; class Actinopteri; order Labriformes; family Labridae; genus Cheilinus; species Cheilinus undulatus. The sequence goes on along the minus strand of NC_054877.1, from coordinate 12,645,128 downwards.
CCAGACTATAAACAAGAACAGGCAACATATGAGGGAAAACCCCACTTCTGAGTATTTTTGAAAAATATCTGATGTCAGTTTTGGATGTAGGTGGAACAGTTTGCAAACGGATACTTTATAAATCATGAAGAAGAGCAGTAATAACAGTTAAAATGCAGAAACGCTTGTAATACTTCGACATCATTATTCTCTTAGTGACTAATATCTAACCAGGTTTATAGGATACGGTTTATTTTTCTACTTTTTTATTCATCCAAGTGGTTGGCTGCAACCGCTTTATCAGGACAAAATCTGACATGCACCATCATGAATGAATGTAGGTCCTACCATTGACCATTGCACACAACCCAGTACTAAAGAATATTTGCCCAACTCATTGTGTCTTGCAAGCTTCTGCTTCACAGCTTGAAACGTGCTTGGATATACACCCAAACAGATTTGTATTACTTTATTAGGTCATCATTGTTTAGTTAAAGAGGATGATACTATCCTGTTAAGTAAGCAAACTGTAAACATGGAAAAAAAAGTCTTCATTTGAAGACAAATGGTGACCAGTGGAGGTCACTGGATGTCTGTGGGTCAGAACTTCACAACTATCACTGTAGGCGGAGAGGACCTCTAACATACTGGTAGCTAGCAGGAGTGCAAACTCCACATGGTGAAAACAGATGGTACAAAAAGAGCAACACAGCTGCACAGAAACTGCTCACCGAGGACTTCACTGAACACATGGATACTAAAGGATATCCTCACACAGGGAGGCAGTCTAAAGCTCTTTTGCCACTGGAGAAATGAATCAGTTTGACTTATATTCTAGATTTAAAGTGCTTGTTTTCTCATATGTGAAGGCCTCACTAAAAGCATTTTGAAGTTGTTGTCCAACTAAGCAGCCTTAAAAATACAGAAAAGGCAACGGTAGTGCATTACAGAGTAATGAAGATCAACCTTTTTAAACCACGGGAAAACGACTGACACATATTCTACATTTCTTATTTATAAAGCCCAAAGGAAGCCATAAAATATGTGCCCTTATGTCAACAGTGCATTAGAGTAAATAACTATCAAGGTAGGGAAGTTGTTGACAGGTTATTTAAGGAGAGATTCATGCTCATATGACTGCGGTCTCCAGAGCACAGTACATAACCTGCCAATTACATGCCATATTTTCTGATGGCTACTTTATCTTTGTTTTTCTGTGCTCAGGCTCCATTATGTTTCTGCCAGACTCCTGCAGTTCCAGTAATGCTGCACAGAAGCCTTTCAGAGCGACGGAGGTAAAGAATTAGGAGAAATGCAATGACTTTCTTTATTACACTGCAGAGGGAAAAGGCCATTGTGGAAACATAGTTTGGGTTTTTTATTTATTCAGTACACTAGAAGATGTTTCTTTTGATTTAGTAAAAATTCAGCCCAGTGTCAATAATTCCTCTAAAGCAGGATACTTTTGTTCCTCTGGCTATATGATGATCGGAAAATTCAGTTCAGCCATTCCTTTATTGAGGCTGCTCCAACTCTGGTAATGGTTATCTGATAAATCTTAACACAGTTTGTGAGTTTTTCTTCTAGTTTTATGAAGCTCTTGTGCTTAGGGGTGTTTTTACTTTTGTCTGAGCTGCAAATCTGCCCTGGTTTTGGTCTCGTTCTGTTCCTAGCACACAATGTAATCATCTTATTTTCTTAGAAAACAAGAATAGTGCACTTGAGGTTGTTTATTTTTGATGAGAGAGGAAAAATACTGTCTTCTTTTAGTACTTCTTTTATTTGTTTTGTTAAAGCAAAAAGAAATTGTTCTTTTAGGCAAAGCTGCACTTTTCTTGACATCAGTAAAAAAATGATTAAGACAGCCATGTGGCACTCCTTCTTTTTGAAATTAGGAACCTGAGAGGCTAATTTAGGGGAAAAAATCAGTGGAAAGTCTTTAAAATCAAACTTAATTTACTGTGGCTGTGCAATTTTCCTCAGACTTAGTCAAAATAATCAGAGAAGATGTGCTTTGAATTTTTTAAACAGACACTTAAAGTATAATTAGCAGACGTTACTTATGACAGAAATAATTAGAAGTTAAATTGGATATTTTCATATTCAATCCAGTCCCAGACAAGCTGTGTCACTTTGTCATTAATTTTCTTTGAAGAACAAAATATTCCATGATGAACGGAGTATTTCATAAACAAACACAAGGCATTACATGGATGAAATGATATTTGAATTGTGCCTTTGAACTATGATTGCATCCTCTGCCTTGTTTTCTTGAACAACACATTCGTACATCTTGTCCTTATCTTTATAATCCAGAGTATTTTGAGGGATTTAGTCATTTCAAATAAGGAAATCAAGTTAAACGCTGTTCTTTGTGCTGTTACAAATGATAGGCAGAGTCTTCAAGTAGGGAAACATGTTTGGTTTTGATCATTTCCTCGCTGCTTTGAATAAGATGTGATCAGAAATTTATCCAAGTTGTGCTTAAACTTTGATCTTAACAACCAGCAGTTATCGACTTCACATTGCAGCTACATAACCGATGATGCATGCTAATGCTGCTGCATGTCCATATTTATGACATCTCCTTGCTTTTTGAATGTTATTACACCTTATTTGCTTTAATTTTACCCTCCTCAAAACAAGAAAGGCCCTCGCCTCCTGTCAATCTCCTAAATGCTCATGTCAGCGCTCGAATAAAAAAAAGCTATTTGTGGAGTGTTCATGCCTGAAGTGCTGAAGTTAATTGGGTGCGCAGAACAAACTGGGGTAGCACATTCATGACGAGCCACAATAATCATGTTTTATGCTCAACACGTTGCTTGTTATGATTCTGGATCAGTAGAGCGGCCTTTATTGAGTGATGACTCCTCTCTAATTAGATGCAAAATGCAAATAGGAGCACAAGGAAAACTATGGAATATATTACCAACTTCACAATATCTACTTGTAAGGAATATAAAGTCATAGGCAGACATGTTTGTGTTGTTGGTACTAATGTATTCCCAAATGGTGCTGTTTTTTTTTTTTTAAACACATAGAAAAACAAATGAATTTGATATATCGGCCTCTCAGATTTCTCTCTGCTTCTGCTGTATTACTATGTTCCGGTAATAGTACAGCAGGCAGTGACTGACAGTCAGAGTGCTGCTTCCTCCTCTGGGAAATGTTCCTCTGGCAAATGCCTGATGTGTATGAGGCAGAGTTACACCCGCTCTGAACACTGATTAGTTAGCTCCAGGCTCACGCTGTATGAATTATGCTCTTTGTGTCGGTAGCTTCCTGCAGAGTAATGGCTCTGCCAGCGAGGGCGTGCTGAGGCCAAAGTTTAAAGGTCAAAAGTGAGACTGTGTTTGTTTAAGAACTTCCTAAACATGTATGCATACTTCTTTGTGCATATGTAAAGATAATTTCAAGCTGTTAAAGAAAACATAGGGAACATTTTTTCCAAACATATAAATGAAGCTGGAAGAGAAGTCATCAAAACAATTAAGAGGAAACCTCCATCCAAGTTAAACCCTTACTGAAGCCAACAGCATTACAAGGGCCTACAAATCAACTTTGCAGAGGCCTCTGTGCTTTTCGTTTGGAAGATGTTTTCCTAATTGGGTATCATTAAGGGTTTTTTTTACGATAATTCATCCACTCATCCAGATTTAATTGCACTGCTGTGAATAGTTTACTTTTTATAAAGATGCCGCCTTTTGGCAAATTGAGCACAATTTCATTTCACCTTTGTCTTTGCCTTCTATGGTAGATCATAAAGGGTTAAAAGTGGTTAGCAAATAGTTTGGAGCAAAACTGACACCTAGATTAGCAGGTAATCTGTGAATGACGGTTTTCTAGTATTGTTTCATATTCTTTTGCAGTGTAATATACTGTATCATACCGTATCGTATGATGTTATACGTATCTGTAGAGTATCATAAGGTGTCTTTTTGTAATGTATTGCAATGCACTATGGTACATCATTAATAATATCATATCTACTGTATTGTATCCTATTACTCTTCCTGTGTTCGACCTTTTTGTATTGGACTTAATGTTTTGTATAGTATGGTATCATATCCTAAGTTATCTTGTGATTCCAGCCTCTATCTCACACAATTCTAAAGCCACCTCATGGGCCTTTGTTACGATTGCCGCTTCATTTTTAAATCCCTTTCTTTTTCACAGCAGTGTAGTCTTTTCTCTGCTTGATGAGCTGCAGTCTACAAAATCTGTAGCTACATTTAAACCTCAGCTAAAGTGAAATACTGTCTAAATATTGTGTTTATTATCCTATTGTTCCGCCGCTGTGTTGAATATGCTTGATGTTATATGTTCCTTTTCAAAGCAGAGCACATCGAGTTTCTTTGTAGTGTATAAATGAACTCTATAAATAACACCGGCATGCCTAAACACCAGATTGATTCATGGTTTCTATACATAGCCTTCCCATTTGGGACACTGACTCATCCCCTCATTCAACTGTTTCTCAACTTTCCTCTGTATCTAGCTGTAGTCCATTCATTATCGTTACCAATGCAACTTATAGAGAAAAGTAAGACAACAACTCATGCTGGAACCCAGAAGTATTGGCTTTTTTTGACAAGCTGGAATGGAGAAAGATAAACCTGTCAGTGTGAGTGAATAATTTGTCTCCCCTGACATCTGTTATGGGATTTGGGGGGCTCGTACAGTTCGTTTTAGCCCCGGGAATAGTTATATAGACAATTGGTGACACAGTTGGGATTACAGCTATACTCGCCAGATCGAAAGTGGGAGATAAAGAAAACACAGAGTCCCTCAGGAAGAGCTGAGGACTGAGGACTTGCATCAGTTTATCCTGATGAAATGGCGTGAAGTCCAAGTTTAAGATTAAGGCCAAACATGTCCTCCACAGTCCACGTCTGAGCTGCTGTAGCAATGTTTCTGTAATAACTATGAGAAAATAGGTCCCTGCTTCTCAACAGTATGCTGCTAGAGTACAAAAAAAGACAAAACATGGATCATGCATTTCACAGTGGATCTTTTTAATGCTACAGACGTCTCTTTTTTAGTCTGTCTCCCCTCTCCCTCCTTTAAACCTCTGCCAAAACCAAGAGCCATTTTTTTACTTGTCACATCCAAGCATGTTAATACTTTTATGACTTTGCAGGAGCAGATGGGAGAGCCTTAATAGGAAAAAAAAAAAATGAATAGATATTCTTCATTTCTGTCGCCATGGAGAAGATGCGGCATTCGTCTGAAAAGTTTTGATATGACAAGAATTGAATTATGCACAGATGCACCAAGCAATCTGTTTGCTTTTCAAGGATATTCTGAACAAGCTAAAACATACATATTTGAATAAACAATGCACATGGATTTCAGTATTCTATTTTTATCTCCTAATGCAGTAAGAATAATGTAATTGTTGGCCTTGTATTAAACACAGCACAGTAGGAGGAATCACATTAAGAGTAGAGAGAAATCCAATAGATGGAAGGCGTTCAGAAAGCCTTATCAAATCTGAGTCGTTGAAAAGCCCTTCGCTCACACGTGTGCACGTATAGATATTCTGCTTCTGCAGACACAATTGCGGAAAGCAATCCACTTAACATGGAAATTGTCCTTTCATCTTTTAGGAAGGAATCACTCTGAGGAAGTTAAGAGGCAACTAATCAACAATAAAGGAAATGGTTCATCTGCAGAGTTGACTTTAGGTGAGAATTTTTCATTCTGCATGCTGTGATCCCAAATCATGTCTTTCCTTACATGTAATATTAGCTCTAAGTGAGAGAAAAAGCACAGATTGAATTTGGTTAAATTTCTTTATTCATGTGCTCTTTTATTATTTATGCTCACTGTGCTGCCAGTAATTTCCTGTTCCTTAAAAAAAAAGCTCTTTGTAGAACACAGAGTTGGCCAAAAGACCTCATTCTCACTCTGTGTGACGGATGCAGCCTGTGTTCTCTGGTGCTGAGGTCCACAGGGTCGGCCGCTAAACTATTCTCCACACGTGTGATAACTTATAAGCTCCGTGCGGTGGAATGGCGTGTGAAATATGGACACCAACCTCGCCACGTTTCGACTCAGCAGCCAGTCAATTGACCTCAAAGGCCACTTAAGAGTTGAGTGTGTAATATTTCATGCGATCGGATTTGCATTAAAGCACCACATTTCTGCCCACCTCTTCATTTGTTAGAATCACAGTGCCAGAACGAGGCTCTTGCTTCTGTGTTTCTCGCCCCAGCTGGACCAAACCTTGAGTAATTACGCTGATTTACACCTCTGTCTTAATCCTTGTTCTTGTGCTTCCTCCCCTTGCACGGTTTGTGTCAGTGTAGCTGCAAAAGTAAGGTCACAATATTTAGAAGCACTGCATTAGCATTAATCTGTATGAAACTAGACAGCTGTCAACACCTCCTTTCCTCCTTCGTCTACCTTTGTTTATACTTCATATCCTCCTGTTAATATCTGATTTGCAAAGAAAGAAACAGGAGGCAGCATGTAATTGGATGTTAGATGCACCAGAGAGCACAGTCTAAAAGAATCTGGGAACATTCACAGCAAACGGGACAAGATGATGGAGCCTTAAAAGACAAAGAGTGTTATCTTTTGATGGGTGAGTGTTACTGTTTCTTCTGTGAGAACAGCTTTTAGTCTGAGTGTAGTGAAATGAAATGAAACATACAGTAAATGATATGCATAGTTTAGCCTCTTACATGGGACATGTGAGAGCCCATTGGCTAAAAGAAATGTAATTAGGTTGGAAGTAAACCACGTTATTGCCTCATTACTGTTAATTGACCTCTTGGAGACCTGTTACTGGAACGCTGGAGAGGATGCCTGTATACAGACAGAGACATTAAGGGGTTATGTTGAGAAGACCGTGAGGAAGTAAATGGAAAGCACATTAGAAAGGCATTACTTCATTCAGTACACATTTTCACCCCCGAGGAGGATTCTCGCTCTTTCCGTTTTGAACTGAGACCATCAAGGATGTGATAAAGCATCTAATAAATACGGTAAGAAACTGAGACTTACAATGGGGTGTCCCGATATCAAAGAGCAAAAGAAGACAAGCTAATTTTTCTTTACTTCAGATGTGTGATGCCTCAGGCATGCCTTTGAATCCGACTCGCTTTTTAACTAAAGATGAATCAGGGGATTTCACTAAGGTGCAATGGCAAAGATATTTTTAGATAATTGTCATCCATTGTGTGGCCTTCAGGTCAAATCATGACTATGAAGCAGGTCAAGCCAGGTTTACAAGCATCTCCAAGGTTCTTTTACCCCAAAACAAATCATAAAAAAAAAAATTTATACATATAAAGGGTCTCTAGTAGAATCTCATAAAAAGGTATCTAACTCATAAAGGCAAAGGAGGAGAAATCCCCTTAAAACCTCTCACATCAATAGGCGTCCATAGCTCCAGGCTCACTCCCATCTTGCTTCATTAAATTCTCTTACAGCGCTCATCAAAACACATCTTTCATCTAGACACAGTGTCGGAGCTGCGTAGAGACCAGACTGCACCACCACCGATAAGAATTCGCTGCATGGTCTGCATGCTGTGGACGGAGGGCCGCTTGCTGCTCACACAGTGGGATAAGCAGTTTGTTTTCCGTTCTCTCCTCACAAAACAAAAGGGATCCTTTAAAGATGTATAGAACCTTTTGAAGTTAATCTTCCAGCAACAGCTGGTGCCGATGTGAACGCCCACTGAAGTGTCAGCTGTGTAGGAATAAAGTTGAAATACATGACAACTCTGAGAGGAAAAAAAAAAGATGAGTATTCAAAAAAGAGTTGCAGTGTGGGCGTAAATTCATTCACGAAATAAAAAGTTAACAGTTTGACAGAGTTTTATTAATAGAGGGAAGTGCCTTTTCTTTTTCTTCAGACCTTCAGCAAAGTACAAAAACTTTCTCTTATCCACTTGAATATACTTAAGACAACTTTGAGCTGAGATAGTAGAGATGAGAAGAACAGATTTGTCGAGCTCAGCTATAGACTTTGAGAACAATGCTGCAGAAGCTGTATGGTTGCATTCCTAAAAAGAGAGATAATATACCAAATAAACTATTTTATGATTATTTCCCCTCTGAATGGCCCTACTATGCAACAAGTGTTTCCCCCCAACAAACATGCAAACAAGAAAAACAGGACAAAAGATTGGTCACCAGAAAAAGAAGTGAAGTCACTACTTTCAGAGAAATAAACGTGGGTATGGTTGTCAGATGGTTACCTCTTACAGAAGGCGTTTGGATCCTTAGAAAGATTGAAATGGAGTTAAAATGAAGGGTCCAACACTCTAGTCCTGATTCACCCACACTGGATTGCAGCCGCCAACAGCTCCAAAAATTGTGCATCATTTGTGGCTCCATCTTAAGGTCCAGTTCTTAAGAATAAAGTGCTCATAGTATCCAGCTACACCGAAGTAGTTCCCTTCCCTCTCCAGTTAGCTCTTGATTTGCATCTGAATTTGAAGCTATGGAAGCTATTTGTCTGTGGAGCTGCTCTCTTATTCTGATGGAGCTCAGTTTGTTCCATGTAGAGATGTTGAACTGGAAGGGGTAAGGGAACCCTTTCAAGATTATTTGAGGTCACAGTCTTCACTATTTTAAATGAAAGCTACTTCCCTTAAGACAAAAACACCTGGAGGAAAAAGTAACTGTGTTTCCATTACCCTTAGAAATGTGCAAAATCTAAATAGCACATGAAAAACCAGTAATGGAAACACCCGAATTTCAAAAAACCTCTCGAATATCGCTCAAAAGTTTGTACACTCTCATCAGGAGGTTTTGTAGATGTTTCGATATAGAAATATATTGCAAAAGTGTAATGGAAACACTTTTTCTGCATTAACAAGTCACAGGATGTAACGTATGGTGTCACATGACCAGTCACTCCGAGACAACATGGCACAGTAAGTGTGGACAGAAGAGGAGACCAAGACTTTTCTTGACATCATCCTTATACCCTTATACGTGGCTTTTACAAATACATACAGACTTTGCCTCTCAACAATCATCTGTTGCCTTTGTTTTTTGTTCAAAATTATAAAGGCAACCGCTGTAATCATAACCGTACCAACATGCAAAAGGTTAATTAGCGTCTGGTGAGATGAGATTTTGAGAATTAAGAGACTCATGCCCAAAACTCCATTCAATGGAAACACATTACTCCAAATTTAAGAAATATTGCTTTTATTTTGCGAAAAACTGTAATGGAAACGTAGCTACTGTTGTCATTTAAATTTTTGGGTCTTACTTTTAAAACTAACTTGCTGTGTTATTGTGTTACATCCTGAGAAAAGAAGAGTATTTTTTTTTTTTAAAGATTTATTTTGGGCATTTTTGTGCCTTTATTATTTAATAGAAGTCAGTGGATAGAGTCAGAAACAGGGACGAGAGCAGGGGAGAGACATGTGGCAAAGGGCCTCAGGCCAGATTTGAACCCAGGCCGTCCGCGTACATGGGGCGCGCCTTAAACCACTGGGCCACCTGCGCCCAGTAACATACTTTATATTATCAGCAACGAAAACCCTGTAATTACTCACTCCACACGTGGTTTGTAAAAGTAAAATTATTTTATTGTGCATCTACTAGTACATCTACCTTTGAAGGAGTTGAATCTACTGCCACTCTAATTGACAGGCCATAGTCTGTCCCTTCACTACATTATAATAAAACAAAAGACATGATAACCTCGTCAGCTCTAACCCTCCAGTATCATTCCTACGCATAACCTTAATGAGGCATTCAAGGACAAAAATGTCCGCTCTAAAAACACATTAATCCAAAAATTATATAGAAATATTGTTCCCCATTTTTTTAAATGAAGTCTTTCATAAACTTCAGTCCTATCCAAAACTAACAAATATCTGAATATTATCAGGATTTTAACCCTTTAAAGACCAGTTTCACTACAAGAGGTCATGGTTGTTATTTATGAAAAAATCACAGAAAATTAGTTCTTTTCTAAGAGTAAAATAAGTCAGGTGGCCGGAGGATTATTTTCAAGTATAGTCCTTGATATATCAAAGATTAGCAACAAAACTGATGTTGGTGCATTTTTACTTTTTTAATGTCCAACTGAAAACTTTAAACCCTGGTAAGCCGTTCATGGTCAAAACTGTCGACATAAAAAACTGACATCCCAATCAACTTTGCTGCTAATCTATCACACATCTAAATTCTGAAACATTACCCCAGCCCCATGATGTATTATTTAGTAAATAACTTTTTTGTCGAGAAAACAACCTTCCTACAAAAAATCATGCCCTTTGCAGTGACAAAGACAAAATTATCTCAAAATAAAAATGAAAAATTCACCCTAGTGGATGCTGACGCAGCAGTGTTTACATTCCACTGCCATGCAGCTGTTTCAACAGGTATGAGAGAAACAGAAACAGTGCAAATTTCGGGGATTTCTCATTTGTCCTTTTTCTGTGATAAGAAAAGGTAAAGGGAAATAGGACATTTTTTTCAGCAAAGCATATTGTTTATTAAAAAAAAATTCTATTCAGTGATTTGCTTAACTGATGCGTCTTACTTTTTAAGATTAAAAAAATATGATTACAATAATGGATTACTTTGTAACACTTTACCTCCAACACTGGTCATAACCACAGGGACTTTTGTCATCTCATGAATACGGTGGTGCACTCACCACCAACTCTCAGCAAACAGTAACTTCTTTACTGTAACTGCGTGTGCCTGTTAGCTCTCTGTAAAGCAGGGGTTTTTGCATCATAACGTTCACAGAAAGAGACAACATTTCTAAATGACTGCATACTGACTCACAGAGACCTTGTCTGATTTGCAGCACCGTATGGGTCCATCTAACCTTTTGCATGTGTTTGTGAATTTCATGGTATCTTTTGAATCACACAGGTTTAGCAGGCACAATCAGGCCTTAAGTATGCAAAGTACAAATGGGCTTTCTTCATCAGGAATAATTGTTTAAAAAGCTTTGTTTAAAAAGCTCCTTGGGCCTCTGCTATAGATATGAGGACTCTAGTCATACAGTGAAAGTTTTAGCAGTACATTTTCCCAGTACTACCAATGGCGGTTATTTTAAAAGGAAATTGGCCTGAATTAAGCACATAGTACTTTATTTTAATCAGATGTTCAACTAAATCATATTTCAAGCTGTCAGGTTATAAGTTATATTTTCTAAAATTTCCTTGCAGATTCTGATCCCCATTGTGCTGTCAGTGATTGTACAAGCAAAGCTTTGAGTATTTCTTTAATTGCGTTGTTCTAAGCATGCTGTTCCCTGTCTAACTACATCTGGGAATTGATCCTTCTGATATTAATCCAGAATTATTACTGACCTGAAGAGGTAATCCCACATGGATTATGCATATTAGCAAAAAGGACATTTAAAAAGAGGGAAATAATGAGAATTTAGGAGCATATGTCATGGCACTTTTATCCTATCATCTATCCATCCTAATGTTTATGTTGAACTTTAACAAAGCTTGCTTTTGAATCGACACAAGTGAGCTTTGTTAGCTGCTTGTGTTTATATGCTGAATAAAATCTAAAGTATAGGTGGGCAGAAAACCAGTTTCAAAAGCATAAATGGTAAAATAGCTGCCACAGAATTGATTTTTGCAATCTCATCATTACTAGTTTAAATGCATGAGAGGATGTGGCTTCAGCTCATTCCACACACGCCCACACCATCTTATAGCAGATTTCCCCCCTCATTTTTCTAATTTTGGAGCTTGATTTTGTAAACTTAGAGATGTTTTTTATGACTGATATTTGGCCTGATGGTTCATAACACAGTGCCCTGTCATACAGCAAACCTAAAATAAAGATTTTTTTAAATAACTTTACAGGGACTTTAAGGCTCTACATATGCTTCAAAGTATGAAAGATTGTGTCCCACCTACTTAAAAACCCCTAGGGACCATATTACTATATGAATTTGATACATAGCTAATCAAGCTAGCTTGATTTGCTAGTGTACATTATTATCTTCATATTGTCTTCCCATCGCTTGATGAGAAGGCAGATCAATCAATCAATCCAGAAACTGTACAGCACCAGACTGATTTAAACAGCTATGTTTATCCGACACATTAATCAGAGGTCAGTGGATGGGTTTAAACCAGCATGATGGGTGCAGTAAACAGAATTATAAGCTTGACGAGTGCATGCTTTCTTTTTGTTTTCCTCAGTGGTTCTTGGAAGCCTCAGCTGACTTCTCTCCTGAAGTTACCTTTTAGACTGATGTTCTCTGATGTTCAGCTCAGCTGCAGAAGTTCTGCACTTCTGCTTCAAGTGAGAGAGTCCATTAAAATGTTATGGATGCTTGAATAGCCAGACGTTTGAGAGCATGTCTTGGATAAAATGAACAGGACTTTTAGCGTCTGATTTAACCACGCCCAGCTGGAATTTGTATCTATTTGGACATCACTGTAGGGTTTTCAGTGTTTTGTTGGACTTCATACGACACGGCTACAACTGAAATCACTGTTGAAGACTTTTTCCCTCAGCCAAGATGTCGTCTATCTTTGCTTAGCCACACATGCAACTGCATCAGCACTAAAGAATACAAGCTACTAACTAAACAGATAAGCACTCATGGTGTAATATATCATTCATGGGGGCGGCCATTTGCGAGGACTTCACACAGAGCCTGTTTGTTTATACAAAATTCACCTCGCACATAGTCTAACTTTTATGTGATGAAGTAAAGTAAATAAGTCATTTATTTTTCAAAGAAGCATGCACCTAAATATGCCAAGCTGACACTGACTCACAACCATAAAACAAACAATCAAGTGAAGCAATAACACAAACAAAAGAACAAATACCTCAACACCTCCCTATATGCCAAACAATGTCAAACCAAATATCAATCCTTCACCTTGAACATTACAGCTTTAAAACATAACTTAGGCACATCTGGGGCTCACATTATGCTTTTCAAATCAAACAAAGAGCAATCCTCTGATGCTTCTGAGAGGCATTTGAAGAAAAGTCAGATACTTTAAAGATACTCAGGGATGCACTCAGAAGACAGTAAACAAATAAGGACATTCTGTTGACATTTAGCAGGAAATTATTCATCAAAGATGGTAAAAAATGGTCAAGAGAACATTTCATTTTAAACTTTTGCCTGATCAAACAGGCCACTCTTTCTGTTCTCCTCTGGATTTGAGTGAAAGCATCAAGTTTCCAGCGCCAGAGGCAATGTACCACATCAGACCGGGCACACACAGTTCTGTGAACTCAAGTCAGGATGAGGGAGAGACAGTGCCCAGGATTGTACTTAATCAGAGTGAACATAAAAATTTTTCTGACCATTTCTTTTTCTGATTTATAAACAATGTTTAGTCTGACAAATATGACCAGAAAGGAGCACTGGTAGCCTAATGTGCCCCACGTATGGGGCTCTGCAGCACTGTGCCATAACAGTGTGCAAGCATTAGACATCCTGTTGCATCATTTTGTACCCTTGTAATCCTCTGCACTGTGAATTTCAGGCTCTCCTTGTGAATAGTGTGCCATCTATTGCTTTTATTTTCAATGCAGACAAAAAGGAGTGGGGCTCTTTGTGTTGATGAGCATTTGACAGCTATAAGCTGAGTAGCATTTTATCAATGCACAACTATCTTCACTGCTCTGAGGGTTAAAGTACAGAAAGGCTAAGTTAGTTTCCTGGCGTCTCTACAGTCTGTAATTCTACAGTTGTGTCACCAGACATCACTGCTTTCTTTCTATTGGAGATTAGATAACAGCTTTACAGCCATCATCTAGCAGTAGTTCTGCATCACATCAGGGCACTGGTAAAAGTAATGAGAAAAATATGCTAGCTGCAAACTAACCTGACACGCCAGATAGATGTGTTCCACACATCCATTTGGGAAAGCTTCAATAGGGAATGTTTGAGAAAAGGCAGAGGCTTTGAAAAAACTCAGTGTGATTGGATGAATGTCCTGTCTGTCACATCTCTCACAAAACACGTGAAGTAGCCGCTATCGAGCTGCACGAGCGCAGCTACCGAGGAATAATGCGAAACATGGCGACGATAGACATGTAAGTACTCGTCTTTTGATGTTTTTGAAAAGAAAACAACTCACTGCTGTTCTTTGTTCTTCTTTTAACAAAGAAATGTCGTCAAGTTCTGATAAAACTGGCGCTTTAGCAGCATCCACGCTAAGCTCTTCGCCATATTTGCACCGGCCTCTTGCTGCTGCTTGTTTATGTCACTATTCTGCCACGCCTAAAGTACTGCCCCTCTTTGCTGATTGGTCCTGTCACTTTCTAACTGGGCCCAAACAGTTCAGATGGGAGCTTTGCAAGATGGATTCGCCAGTGAAAAACAAGGAAACAGGAGTATCCATCTGCTTTGCAAGGTTGGCTGCAAACACTATTCAGGGGTTTCAGTGACTTTTTCTATGGTCTCATTCCACTCCTTCACCTGTCTTATGATATATGTGCAACTTTTAAAAGTTTTGGTATTGTTAAATGAAAAACAAAGATTTTATCATTTTGAAATGTGGACTACTGAAAGGTATCAAACATTTGGATTACCGTACTGCAACTTTTGAACCACTGTCCACACCATGAAAAAATGCACCTTAACTCCAAACTCCTGCTCCTGAATCTAAAATAAGACTGACACAATATTTATAGAACAGTGTAAAGGATTTATAACCAAGATCTGTACATATCTCAAACTTGGTGTATTAAGAACAGCTCCCATTGCTCCACCTGCACAGTGTGATAAGACATTTATTCCTCCTTCAAAGGTAAGATGCTCATCTAGAGGAAGTCATAAGTATGTTTAATGCCATATGACGCTAGTGTTAAGCCAAAATGGGATTTAAACTCTTTCTGAAACTCCCACTTCTTCTGAGTTTTGTCTTAGTTTCTTAAAAGCTTAGAGATTTTTGTCTGTGTGAAATCTCCATGTACTTAAACAACACAACACAGAATTCACCAAAAGCTGATCATTTTGAGTCTGCAGGGAGGGCTACATCATCTGTGTATTGAAGAGTGCCAACCTTAAAGTTAGACAATCTGACGCATGTGGCGACTTTCCCAGTTTTGAGCACTAGATTGTTGATGGCAAACAGAGCGGGGAATACAGATCGCTGTTTTACACCAAATGGGGTTGGAAACCAGACTGTTCTTCTCATTTACATGCAGACAACTGAAGTTTGGTAGACTAACTTTAAAGCTTAATAAAATATTTAGGCTACAACAAATGTCTGTTGTTTCAAACAGAGGATGTGTTGAGTAATGCAGTCAAAAGCTGTCTGAAAATCTCTGAAACAACTGAAAGTAGTTATCCCATCCATATATAGAAGTGACTAAGGATACTATTCGGTCCTGGTACTTGATGTTGGTAATGACAGTGGGCTGATGCACAGGTCTGAGCTTTGAGGCCAGAGTATACAGTTATGTTGAGGGCTGCTTTGTGTGTACATGTAGGACATTCCACTCTTCTCAGAGCACTGGTAGGTCTGTACATAGCGTGAAGGGTGCTAACAGCAAAAGCTTAGAAGTATGGATATACACTATATTGCCAAAAGTATTCACTCACCCATCCAAATAATTGAAATCAGGTGTTCCAATCACTTCCATGGTCACAGGTGTAAAAAATCAAGCACCTAGGCATGCAGACTGTTTCTACAAACATTTGTGAAAGAATGGGTCGCTCTCAGGAGCTCAATGAATTCTAGCGTGGTACTGTGATAGGATGCCACCTGTGCAACAAGTCCAGTGGTGAAATTTCCTCACTCCTAAACATTCCACAGTCAACTGTCAGTGGTATTATAACAAAGTGGAGGCAATTGGGAACAATAGCAACTCATCTACGAAGTGGTAGGCCACGTAAAATGACGGAGCGGGGTCAGCAGATGCTGAGGTGCATAGTGTGAAGAGGTTGCCAACTTTCTGCAGTCAATCGCTACAGACCTCCAAACTTCATGTGGCCTTCAGATTAGCTCAAGAACAGTGTGTAGAGAACTTCATGGAATAGGTTTCCATGGCCGAGCAGCTGCATCCAAGCCATACAGCACCAAGTGGAGATGCGTTCTCTGGAGTGACGAATCGCTTCTCCATCTGGCAATTTGATGGACGAGTCTGGGTTTGGCGGTTGCCAGGAGAACCGTACTTGTCTGACTGCATTGTGAAGTGTAAAGTTTGGTGGAGGGGGGTTTATGGTGTGGGGTTGTTTATCAGGAGCTGGGCTTGCCCCCTTAGATCCAGTGAAAGGAACTCTGAATGCTTCAGCATACCAAGAGATTTTGGATGAAAGAGTTTGGTGTGGATGAATTTGACTGGCCTGCACAGAGTCCTGACCTCAACCCGATGGAACACCTTTGGGATGAATTAGAGCAGAGACTGAGAGCCAGGCCTTCTCGTCCAACATCAGTGTGTGACCTCACAAATGCACTTCTGGAGGAAAGGTCAAAAATTCCCATAAACACACTCCTAAACCTTGTGGAAAGCCTTCCCAGAAGAGTTGAAGCCGTTATAGCTGTAATGAGTGGACCGATGTCATATTAAACCCTATGGACTAAGAATGGGATGTCACTTAAGTTCATATGCGAGTCAAGGCAGGTGAGCGAGTACTTTTGGCAATATAGTGTATTTCCTGCTTGTTATACCACAATTACTTAAAAAAAAAATGAAGGTGTATGTTTGGATGGATGGTGGCTGAAACAAAGAAAGATGGAAGATAAAATGAAATAAAGCAGTAAACATCGTCTGCTTCATCAAAAAGACAAGGAAAACTTCCTGTAATCATTTAAAAACAGCACAACTCCTGCACAACTATTCAGCTGTCTGTGATCTTGTAAGTATTTCTCTGAGAGCCTTCTTCTTTAACAGATTTAGTTAGTGATATCGGTTTACCACCCATCACTACATGGAGCAATGACAGAAACACAAAATGCAATGCTACAGGCAGGCAAAAAACTCGTACAGATCACACACCAGTGACTTGATTTTGGTGGATAACATGGAAAAGACTTCGACATCTTACTACTATAATTGGCGGTGTGTCTGTCTGTCTGTCTGTCTTGATTTGCATGCCACCCTGTTGCTCAAATTGTCCTTGATTGGATCCAGTTGCTTTGTTGCTGTATTTCTTGTAGTGTCAATTCAGCTGAAGTTAGCAGCCTAACTGTTTAGCGGCTTTTCCCTTTCCTCTTCAATTGCAGAGCCTTGCTATGCTTTAGCTTAGCTCTTAGTCTAGCGATGGCTCCTCTTTCTGCCTCTACTGCTCTGTCTTCCCCGGTCTGCCACATGTTTAGTTTTACCCCGTCTTCCATTACTGAGAATGGTACTTGTATTAAATGTACGTCATTTGTAGCTTAGGAGGACGGTGTAACTGTATTGGAAACACAGCTCCACACCACTGAATTAAAATCCTCATATGCAACTTCAGTTAGCCAGCCCCTTGTAGCTGGTGTGAGCCGATTTAGCCTAGTGCCCCATTCTGGCTACTTTGTACATGTACAGTATTTATATCTTGTATGCATACACAGCAGCTCACTAAGGGTTCACTGTGACGGCAGAGGGCGATTGATGCCAGCAAGTGATGTATCGATTGTGGGGCAGATTGTGATGATACTTTCAGTTTATGTGTATTTTCTTTTATCATTTTATTTTGTTTAACAAAGTTGAGAAAACCTGAAGCAGACTGACACATAAATAATTCCCAGTCTTCACCCTTATAAATAAGAAAATACAAATTAGAAATGGATCTCATTTTTCTCCTGACTGCAGGAAAAGCATAGTTGAAGTATCACTTCTGTGTTGACTGATGGGGATATTATCTACAGGCATGCTGCTGCTTCTGTGCTCACATTTCTAGACTCAGTTTATCACTTTGCACTTAGATTCATTACCAAGGATCCCTAAAACACTCATCAATGTATTCTGGACCTCTTACGCAAAGCATGCTTATGTTCCTTTGTCCATACATCCCAGACTGGAGGTCCCTATAGCATCTGAACAAAACTTGCTCTACTGACTGTCTAATCCTCTAAGTCCCACAGGTTTAATCCATTTTGGCTTTAATTCTCCTAAAATGTGGAAGAGTTTACAACACTGCTAAGATAGTCTATTTTTTTATTCTCGGAAAATTAAAGAAAATGATCTCAAACAACTAAACCAAATTTTGTCATATTTTTTCTGGGTCTCTTTTTTTGGTTATTTGTACCTGTGCATTCAGTGTCATTGTAAATGGGAAAACCTGATTTTCAAGTGTAAATAAATAAATGTCTACAGTGAGGGAAACAGGTTTATAACTTAGTCTGCAGATAGCAAAAACCTGTGGATTGCATCGATGTCAGAGATCAGTAAGTTTGATCGGATATCACCAGAAAGAAAGAAAGTGAAATTCGTCCACTGGCATATCAAACATTTTTTTGGGATCATTTGTATCTCATTAAAAAGAGCTCAGCTATGAAAACTCACGCTGGTATGATACTCCAGCAGTGTTGTTGTGGGACTAAGGGATCAGATGTATTATTGATTCATGCCAAACAGAAGAGACCAAGCTGTACTCAAAGCAAATCGAGTAAATGAGACCTAAATTGGAAATAAACAGGGTATTTTCAATAGTTCATTAGTCAGATTGACCTTTTAACTTCCCCTTCAGTCATATTAGAATTTAAGAAGTGATGGGAAAAAGAAGAACCAAACAGCATATTAGCCTCACTTACATTTTTATGATCACTTTTTTTTTTTTTTTTTTTTTTGCAAGAAAACAGATACTCGGCTGCACAGGACAATCACTTTACCTGATAATTAAAGTCAGAAACTTGTTCTGTATTCACTTCCATCCAGGTTTTTAAGATCCAGTTCCCTAAAACCCTCTTGTTGGGATGTTTTCACTCTCTAGTGCCAAATCCCTAGTCACACTTGAGAAGAACCGGAGGTTATAGGTTCAGTTTTGACGTTAATGTTCACAATCTTCTGTGTTTTCTTTACTAGTTACACAAGTCTGTCAGAGTGTTATCTAACCTTTTTATTTGTTGTCAGGGGTCAGGTTTGTTGTCCAGTGCGCTGCTTTCTCCTGTATATCCGCTGCTTTAGAAATCTTTTCCTTTCTTGCCACATCTCTTTCAACAGTCCTTTCATGTTAGGTTTGTGTTTCCTTGAAAGTCGTCCTATTTAATATCGAACTCTACTGTCCTCTGTTAGTGAATTCAGTAGGCACTATTTGTCTCTTGTGGGAAGAACAGAGGAAGGAAATATTTCCAGTACTCCTGTGGCGGCTTTGTCATTAGTTGAGCATTATCTGAAACCATGAAATCAGTGACGAGGCTCCAGCTGCTTTAAAGGTCACATCCCACTGGTAAACTCTAAACCTTAGCCATATCTAACAGACTGTAGTAGGAGTATTGCCCCGCTTTTTAATCAAATTCTAGATTTTGATGACATTATTTCCATAAGAAACCAGCAAAGCACTCGGAGAGCACAGTCCTCCGCCATTAGCCCTGTCTCCCAATAGTAAAGAATACTTTTAAAAAATTCCTGGATCCAGACGGTGATCCAGATCACTCCAAAATCGACCATATTTTCCAGACTATAAGTAGCACTTTTTTTCATAGTTTGGCTGGTCCTTATATAGTCAGATGCAACTTATATATCAAAATATCTATAATTTAACATGTTTTAAAATGTTAATTCATACTGACTGACATGAACCAAGGAATAAACATTACCGTCTATAGCTGCTAGAGGGCGCTCTAGGCTTGTAACAACTATACTAGTATGCTGCTTCTGTACAAGCGGCAACCTCCAGTCCTAAAAAATGAAGACAATGCAGAAATGCAAAAAATTGCTATACTGCGACTGTCCACTTGAGGCTGGCTGCAGGAAAACCAGAAGTTCCATCCGCACACATTTTCAACAGTCAGTTTTGATACACAAAATAAACTGGTTTACAGCCTGGTTCAAAACACCTCATTAGCTAGTGTCTTATTGTGCCCTCACTGCACGGGGGGTAAATTTTTTTGTACCACGATCGTTTGGATTATATTTAGGATAAACCTCACTTCATGGTGATTGGCGCATCTCATTTGATTGACAGATAGCTCGGCAGGCAGAGACTCAGTTTCTGTCAACCGGAATGCTAGCTAGCAGGCTGACAGGAAGTCGTGCTTAGTTAGGTTGATCCGAAGTTCGGTTGAGACCGCGATTTCAATATGGAAGCATCCACGAATGGGCTTCAAAAGCCGTTTGAGTCCGCCTATTGTAAGCAGACGAATTACGTCACACGGGGTTTGTCCAATTCTTTCTACAGTCTATGCTCCTGTACCACTGAAAAAATTAACTGAAACATTAACTTAAAGAAAACAGAAAGAAAGTTTGGAGTGAGTGAGAAACTTGTGAGAGACTGGCGAAAAGCAGAGGTTACTTTTACTGCAATGAAGAAAACAAAGAAAGCTAATCGCAGGCTGAAAGCAAGATGGCCAGAGCTGGAGGGACGAGTCCACAGATGGGTGCTTGAAAAACGTGCTGCCGGGAGAGGCTTGTCAACTGTGCAGTTACGTCTCCACGCCCTGGTAGTTGCCAAGGAGAGGAATATAAATGACTTTGCAAGCGGGCCTTCTTGGTGTTACCGCTTCATGCAACGCAACCGCCTCTCTATCAGAGCACGGACAACAGTGTGTCAGAAACACATTAAATAAGTGTGACTTATATATGTTTTTTTCCTCTTCATGACGCATTTTTTGACTGATGCGACTTATACTCCAGAGTGACTTATAGTCCAGAAAATACGGTAATCAGTTCTTCCTGATGCCATTAGTGCCATTTCCAGAAAATTTCCTCAAAATCCGTCCATAACTTTTTGAGTTATGTTGCTAACAAACTAACAAACTCTGCCTATCACATAACCTCCTTGGCGGAGGTAATCATATTTTTTATTCCAATTCAATTTTCTTATTTTTCCATCATAAATATGAGTGATACTATTTAATTTGGAGGTTGTATAGTTATTTATTTGAACAAAACCATGTCTGTCCTGAAGCAGATAGCATACTCTGTTAGTGAAATGCAGAATCCTGAGTGATCCTTTGTGGAGATGGGACAAAGTCCTAAAAGGACAACCATAGCTCTCACCCTCCACTGATCTGGGCTCATGGCAGAGTGGCTAGCCTGTGTTTTGTTTTCCCTCCAGCCACCCTGCCATAAAGCCCAGATCAGTGGAGGGGTGCGGTGATGGCTGTCCTTCTGTATCTATGTCCTGTCTCCACACAGGATCTCTGGAGCTCAGTCAGAGTGACCAACCATCATTCAGGAGTCAAGCTTGCAAGCTGCAACTTCCTGGAGGGGCTGGTAAACCCCATCATGTGCCATCCTTGTCAAAATACTTCTTTTAAGTGAGGCTGAACAATTTGCAAAAATAAATGAATTGCAATTGTTTTTCCCCAATATTGCAATTTTGATTTTATATGCTTTTATTTTTGGGTTCCTGAACGTATGCAAGCAACTATTAATTCAAGCAATAAATCATTGTATATTAGAACCTACATTCAGTCAGGAACACTCATCATACACTGGATATGCAGTTTTAATTGGGAACACATGGCTAGAAACCCCTATACAGATGAATACATAAATGACAATGTGTAGTGAAAGCAAGAAACATCAGAACCAATTAATCCATAGTAGCATGGATCTGAAATTGAGAGTGCAACAAGGTTTAAGCTATAAAGGAGACACTGGGGTGGGGGAGGGGAAGCTGGCTATAAGCTGACTGCTGCTGGGGGTATGATTTCTGTGAAATAATGTTAAGCTTCATCAATATTAGATAGAATCAACTAGTTATTTTTGCTCACATTGCAAATTTGATACAACTTGCTTTATTGAAAGGGATTATCATTTTCATGTCACTCATTTCAACTAAAATAAAACATACATAAAACACAAAAAGAAGGATTTTTGTAAACCATTTTTCAAAAAAAGGGCTGCGTGGTGGCACAGGGGTTAGCGCTGTTGCCTCACAGCAAGAAGGTCCCTGGTTTGCTTCCTGGTCAGGGCCTTTCTGTGTGGAGTTTGCATGTTCTCCCCATGCACACGTGGGTTCTCTCCGGTTACTCAAAAACATGCTCATTGGGTTAATTGGTGACTCTAAATTGGCTGTAGGTGTGAATGTGGGCGTCTGTCTCTACGTGTCAGCCCTGCGATTGACTGGCGACCAGTCCAGGGTGTACCCCGCCTCTCGCCCAGTGACATTTAGGATAGGCTCCAGCCCCCCATGACCTGAGATGGTATAAGCGGTATAGAAAATGGATGGATGGATGGATTTTTTAAAAAATTCTGCAAAAAAACAGTGTATTAGACTGCTATTTTGACACATTTCAAGTTAAAGAAGTATTGCAACTTCTGCAATTTGTAAATTGCAGTAGGTCATACTGTGGTTAAATCTAATTTGTAATTAATTGCCCAGCCCTATTTTTAAGCTTTGTAAAACAGGTCTGAGGTGGCCAAACTCAATGATACAAAATGGTTGCTGTGGAAAAGTAGAGATGCCATTATGTTGAGGGTTTTTTTTTTTTTTTTTTTTGCTGTGTTGTAAGAAATTACCCAAATGATCTGACATTCATATGTTAAGACAACTGATGCATCCAAAAAGCTTGTTTTGATGGTGTAAATTTATAGATTGAGGATAAAATAGGCTTTCTAAGTATTCAGAAAACACTCTACAGACATGCTGCACCACATTAGTCAAGCTTGCTCTGTCAGTATTACTAAGGGAGTCTTGTAGCTGCCCTGTGTGTATCTGTGCATGTGTCTAGACATGTGCTATGTAAACATAGTATTTTCATTTTGATATTGTTATTCTCCATGGATTGCTCTTCTCCAAGCCTTCACAAGGCTCTCGGTGTTTCTCCAACACATTCCTGCATACAGCTTCTATTTCAGTATGTTTTTCCTTCTTTATTCCCTTACATGAGGGATCGCTGTGGTTCACCACAGCTCTGATCCTTCACTTTTACCACGGTGCAACAATTTCTCCTTTACCTGCTACTTCAGAGTCTTACATTTCATTTTCTGGTACCTTTCCTGACTCCACTAGTGTCACCTCTGTTCTAGACACACTTACCTCTGAGGGAGGGAGAGGTGACTTTGGCCCGCGTGGGGCAGCAGAGGTGTGTGCTGTCATCAAATACAAATATGGCCTTTCTTTTATGATAGGATTGGAAAACAAACTTTCACCTCATTCACAGCAGAGGTGTTGGAAACTTATTCTCCAGCAGAAAAATGTTTCCTATTGACATTGACCTTAAAGAATTGTAAAGGAAAGGCCTCCCTAAGGTTTTCTCTGTCACTTTTTCCTCTTTTAAGACCCTGAAAATCTTTAGATTGCTTTTCAGGCAGTGACTTTAGAGGATGGCCTCATTATGGAACAAATCATCGCTTATACAGCTTGGTTAGATAGTCTTCATTTGCTTTTGATGGATTAGACATATATGTGTGACACAGATGGAAGCTCCCTAGTGTTTTACTGACTATAAATACACAATATTTACATACAACAGATGTCAATATGTTGTGTTCCTCACTGAGCCTTTAACTCCATCTCAGTCTCCACTGCAGCTGCTGTTGTTTGTTATAAAAACTAACCTAAAGAGCCTTCTCAACTCTTTGTCTGCCTCTTATCTTCTTCTTGAGTGTGTTTTCTTTGCACACATATTAAACCATGTGTTTTCCCACTTTTCCACTCCGTATTGAACTGGCAGAGATCTTTGATGTGTATTCAGTGCTGCGGTGACCCCTGAGATATGAGCTTTAGAAATGCAATGACTGAGGCACCGTCAGACACTTTGAATATCTTCTCGATCCACTCAGTGAAACATTTAATATCCTTTTATGCAACAGAAGGTAACCTATTGAGCATTTTGAGAGCTGCAGTTCACATTCATGGATTTTATAGTTGAAATGAAAAATGTTTTCTGTATTACAGTTGATGAAATGAGTGCGGTTTCACAGAAAAAAAACAAAAACAAGACCTTGTTTATGTGAGCCAGCTCATCAGTTTGTGCATTTGCATTTTACTGTGGAGCCACAGGAACTGGGGTATACGTGAAATCAAAGAATCTTGATGCTATGAAATAATACAAAGTCAAAGATGGTTTATATGCCAAACCTCTTTGAAATCTCAGGCTGGTTGCTCCATCAGGACAGTTGTGGTTTGATCTGATTATACGGATATTATCTGTGGAAGCCATCAAACCAGTAAACCAGGGAGCCTAAGGGCCAAAACATGCCCCCCACTGCTTCCCATCAAGCCCCTAGAATATTATTGAATTTAGAAAATTGGGTGAAATCTGCTTTTTTTTTTTTTTTGCTATGTTGTTTTCCACTTTTATTTTCTTTGTCCTAATAAAAATCTTCAACCTAAGAAACTTATCAAATGATCACATGAACTCTTGATTAGAGCTGCAGTTTTAACGCCTCCTGCTCTTAAGGAGCACAGTTTTCTCTGCCTGTAAGAATCTAAACAAAAGACATGTTTCCTGCACATGTTTGTCACCAGTCACGACATATCACAGCAAACTCAGCAGTGATGAAGTGGTGGGCGACATTATGACACTACAGGCATGAAAACATGTGGCAAAAATATCCCAGTAGGCAATGGGAACTGATCTCACTGTTAAAGGTTATAGATTACAAATAGAAAAATCTAAAAACAATAATATATTTATTATATTAATAATTTTTTTCATGTATTTGAAATTGACAATACAGTCTGGCTGGATTACACATCTCTGATGGCCACTCTCATAGACCAATCATATGAGACGCCATCTATTTCAGAAGTGCTGTAATTTAATCAAACGTTTGGGTTTTTAAAAGAAAGTGTGGCAGTTACATTTATGAAATAAGTTCATTGCAAACATTGCAGATGAAGCAACATTTCATAAATAAAACAGAAAAATGTCTGAGGTCTTATCAAGTATTAGATTATATGTAGTGTTTTAGAAGTAGTCACACAAATGATGACTCGCTTTAGCTGCATTAGCTTTAGCTTAAGCTAAAGTAACTACACTAGTTACATAATTAACATTACAACATAAGCCATTGTAGCAGTGTGAATTTTGTTGACTAATATGCCAAAAAATGTTCAATAGCCTTTGTTTTCATGATGAAGACTAGACTTAAGTGTAATTTAGTTTTCGTTGGACATTAAAAATCCATGATATTTCTCCCCTGTGTAAATCTCTTTTGCCTCTTAGCTGTAGAAAGCAGGTTTGGCAGGATGCTTAAAGCACACTACCTTGATTTGGTACCAGGCTTAGGCAAGAGAGTAAATGCTTGGACTAAAAGTAAAGACTAAAATGTGAGGACTTTAATGGTCTAAAACCAGACTAAAATGTTTTGGAGTTTTCGTCAACTGAAACTAGACTAAAACTAAAAATAGAAATTACTAAAATGTGACTAAAACTTAAAGACATGTATTGAACAGACTATGAGACCAAAATTAAAAATAACTGTCAGAAATAACAATGCATTGTAGCTAAATTAGCTTAAGCAAATGTAGCTAAAGCTAACATAGCAATGTAGAAAGCATACCTTTTTAGCTTATGCAGCCACTTAGTGAACTTAGCTTTAGCTACATAGCTTGCGCAGCTAACAGAGCTATGTTAGCTACTCTTGCATTGAGTTAAGGCTTCACAGACACAAACTGACGCAGAATCATGATGCTGAAACATCTGCTGCATTTATACTTTCCTGCTCGCTGCAAACCAATCTCCTCCTAAAGGCTAAGGGGCGGTTTCTTCAAAAATTGCATCTGTAGCAGGCTTTGACACCTGGGGCGTCCCCGTCTGTAAACATTTCAGAGATGTTCATGGCCAGGCAAAAATATGCCGTACGGCACCCAAGCGAAGGGGTGTGTATGAAGATTTTGTCACATTAACGCACGGACACTCTTAACTCAGCTGATGCAAAGAGCACAGAACAGGCTTGAGAATATTTTAATAGAGGACAAGTTTTTTCCCTGTAAGAAGAATGCTTACTCATCTTTGTTGAACATTTTGTAATCAGGTTTTAAAGGTCAGGGTTCTAACAATTAAATTTGTGTATCTTAAACCTTAGCTCGACCCTAAACAGGAGTTAAATCAGACTTTTTAAAAAAGATTTTATGTGTATTTTAGTTCTGAAAGAGATGGCGTCTCAGATGAACGGTATGTGAGAGTGGCCGTCAGAGATGTACGGTCTGCAGCCAGACCCTTCTCGAAATTCAAGCCCCCACAAAAAATGCTGTCAACAAAAAAAGCTGGCCATTTTTCAAATGTACTTGATAACCCTTGCACTAAACCAGCCTGTCTGTGCCTTCTGGCAATGTCAGTGGTGCCTCCAAAGTATTCCCAATCCAATGAAAAATTACCACAAATATGTAGATCATTAGCTCTCCCTGCAAAAATCATAAAAATAGTCTAATATGCTCTTTTTCAGAAATCTCATTGCCATCTTGGTCAGTGAATGAATAGCAGTTCAGTGGGTGAGATGTGTATTTAAGGTCTGCACTTCTTACAGATGAAGGCGTGATGCCAAAATGCCTCAAAGTGTGTTTTTAAAGTCAGCACCTTTATGAGAAGGCATCTTAATTGTTTTCAGAGATTTATCTTCAGTTATGAATCCTTTGGCATTAGTAGGGATGTTGTTCTTTATTGGTTCATTTTAACTGGGTAGACTTGTAGATGTTTCATATTTTAAAGCATGCCTGACAGAAAAAGCTTGAAAATGCTGCACTAAACCATCCTTGGTTTATAAGATAGCTGCTGATGAGAACAGAAATTTAATGTGAGCCCCTGTTGTTAATTATTACATGATCTTACTCAAGAGTTTTCAGGGCCTTAAAGAGAGATGGAACTTTGGCTTAAGATCGAACAGTTAGCCAAGATTGCACATCAATGGAGAGGCTGTGTTGCCAAGTTTCACTTTGATATACAAGAAGTCATAACGGTTAAGTGTCTGTGCTGAGCTTTTCTGTGTTGGCAAAACCTATGAGGCTATGAAAGTTGTCTCCTAAAACTTCCACCTTTCCTAGCAGTGACAATTTGGTCTATTAAAGATTGTTCTCTGTGTTTTAGATTAGACCATGCCTCCATGCTGAATATAGCCAGGGCCATTATGTTTTTAGGTTGTTTTCTGTAACATTAAAGCACATTTATCTGCACTATTCTTGTAAAAGTGGCAACTCAAGAATTCTTCGACTTTAGAGGTCAAAGGTCAAGGTCTTTGGGCCTCATGACCATGCCTTGTTTGTCAATGTGATATCTAGAGAACATTGTGATTTTCTTTAAGTTTTGCTCAGTGTACCACTCTGGCTCAAGGCTTAACTGATTAGGTGTTGGAGGTCAAAGGTCAAGGTCACTGGGCCCCACGTTGACCCCTTGCTTCTCAGATTTCTATCATTCACACTATCACCAAAACCATCCCAGTCCTTCCTGAAGCATTGTACTTTTAGTGCACAGAGACATATTATAACCCCTGGCTGGTTGTTTTAATCAAGTGAAATAAAAACAGAAATGCTGTTTTGATTGGATTGATTGTGTCCTGCAGTAGCAGCAGCTCTAGACCTGGAAATTGTAGACATTTCTACACTATTGTTCTTTACAATGTTGATACCAAATGTCTCACCCCTTCCTAATTTTGATGTTTCATTGACAATCATTCTTAAAGCTGATCTATTTTTAAGTGAATTGAGATTTTTCTTTAGGCTTGTTGCCCTGGTCCCTGCCTGAAAAGCCACAAATCTTCCTTTCATTCTTCACTTTACAAGGAACACTTCAGCCAATAATGGTAACCATTACGCCTCCAATCAGTGCAGTAGAGGGCAGGATATACTAAGTGGTATTCCAACACCTTGAGCCTGAGATCATTATACCACCAAGAACTGTATCTAAATGCATTAAGTAACACTGAGCTGAGGAAGTATGTCCTTAAAGGAAGGCTAGCTGGACAGCTCTCACAAACAAATAACTACTATTGCCTTTCACTGCAACGGCTATGCTTGGAACACTTCTCCAAATCAATGGAACCTGAAATGTGACCCTTAAATTTCACATTTTGCATGTAGGCACTGGCATCAGACATCATGATTGATGAAGGTGGAAAATGAAAAGCCAATCATTTAGTGATTCAGAAAGTACTTCAATTGTTTCAGTAATGTAACGGTTTTCTTTAAATGCCACATATCAAATGAAAAACTGGTTTGTAATCACCCTTCACCAATTTGTGCACCTATTTTCAATTCCTCTTAAGCCCTTTTTATTTGGGTGTAATTTTTATGGCAGGAGCTAAGACACCTTCAACAGGGACCTTAATATGCCATTTTTTTTATCCCTATTTATCATTGTTGAAGACTATATGAAGTCCCCAGATGAAGAGGATGGGATGTGCCGAGCTTGTGTGGACACAGAGTGCTGCTTTAACACCTGCTGTGATTATTTACATCATAATGAGAGGAACTTGAAGTTTCCCATTGATTTGCAGAATCACCCTGATCCAGTTTGCTCAATTTATAAGAGACTTTGAGGTTGTTTTTTTTTTTACATTGATCACAGTTAAAGGACAGCAAATCAGAGTCAAATGCACACTTTTCAGGCCTTCAGTGTTTTCTGTTTACTGCTTTCTACATGATAACCATAAAATCAGAACATTCTGTTCTGACTCCCAAGATGGCCCGTCACTGTAGTCAAGAATACTGTTTGTTTGCACAAGCCTCCTCTCTTAAATGTCTCTTAGAGGATTTTTGATATATCCTCTTCTGCATTGTAATTATCACAGTTTAGGAGAGGTTGAGCTCTTATATGACTGAAGAAATAAGCCATTAAAGGCTTCTCTTGAAGAAAAATATGCAGAATGATTTATCGTGATATAACAACTCGCTTTACTCTGGAAAGGTCTACTTAAATCAGAGCTGATGTGTTGTAGTTTACTAATATGACAAATAATGCAGTCAGTATTCATTTGTTTTGCATTACGCAAAACAAATGTACACTGTAGTTCCATTTCTTGAATATTCATGCTGCTATATTATTAAAACATCTGTTGTAAATTAGATTTTTTATGATGCCCTGATAAGCTAACCGGGGTTAGCAGGCATAAACACTAATAGATGCTGTTGCAAACAAGAACAACACTTAATTTCACACTGTGCTGGTCCTTAACAAAGACTGATCTCCCATCAGCCCACCTTTGTGGCTGTTGAATAGAGCCACATTTCATTATTGCAGGAAACAACAAGTCAGTGGCCATTTGTGTTGAAGAAGAACAATGGCATTCAGGGGTGTGTGTGCTCAAACTGATCCTAGATAAGCAGTGCATCTTACAATAAGAGGATAAATGATTTTACCCTTTTTCTCCGACACTGAGTGCCATGAAATTTCAAACACAAGGCCTATCTTTGTGCCTTTACTTCTTGCTCTTCTTGGATAAAAGCATCTTGTAAATGAAGTGAGAACAAACCTTAATGGATATCCTCCATGTGTAGCCTGACAGTGAAAGCGGCAGCATTCTCTTTAATCAGATGGAGATGAAAATGGTTCTTTGTTTTTCACCAAGATCCAACATCATTTGGGCTTTTAGTGATGAAGCTGATGGTGGGGTTTTGTCTCTTGTATAAATAATTTATCTGCAAGACCTGGCCTTAAATGCTTCAATGTTCACTGTGTCTTGAAAACACCAAGCTCCATGGATTGCATTGACTTGGACATCATACAAGGGTGAGAATGCAACTGTTAATTGCAGTAAATGTCTAACATGTTGTAAGTTCAGTGGCCCCTTCTTTCAGTTCAGTGTAATTGGCCCAGGTCCCAATAGCATATTCCAGTGTATATTCCTCTTAATGTGGCAGAGCACTGAGAGGAGAACAATTCATAGTGTAATTTCTTCAAGCACCTCTCTAATGTTCATTAAGTTCAATAACCACTGACACTTAAAGTAGATATATGACAAAGAGGAGCATGATGAAGTGGAGTTGATATCTAATTTATTAGCTCTCGAAGTACAGCAGTGCAAAGACAAAATGTAGAAAAAAATATGAAAAATAGTACAGTTTGATGGGTTGATCGTGTTTTTATTCATTAATTCTATTCACAAGTACATTTCATGCAGTATTAGAGCTAAAATTGTTTTTTAATTCAAGGCAGAGCTTTTTGTGGATTAGTACCATGTAGCTGTTATGCAACTCTATAGAAAGGTTAAATTCTTAATTTAGATATTACACTTAAAAAATCAAACAATGTTGATATCTGTTTTTTGTACCACCACAACAAAAAAGGGAGTCCACGCCACCCAGTATTAACTAATTCTTGTTATCAGTGAATAAAAATTTCAGGAAAGTCCTGCAAACTTTTGAAAGACTATGCATAATATTGAGATTTTTGCCAGTATCCAACATGTCAATATTTTCATACTTACACTATATTGCCAAAAGTATTCACTCACCCATCCAAATAATTGAAATCAGGTGTTCCAATCACTTCCATGGCCACAGGTGTATAAAATCAAACACCTAGGCATGCAGACTGTTTCTACAAACATTTGTGAAAGAATGAGTCGCTCTCAGGAGCTCAGTGAATTCCAGCATGGTACTATGATAGGATGCCACCAGTGCAACAAGTCCAGTCGTGAAATTTCCTCATGCCTTAATATTCCACAGCCAACTGTCAGTGGTATTATAACAAAATGGAAGCGATTGGGAATGACAGAAACTCATCCACGAAGTGATAGGCCAAGTAAAATGACGGAGCTGGGTCAGTAGGCACATAGTGCACAGAGGTCGCCAACTTTCTGCAGAGTCAATCTCTACAGACCTCCAAACTTCATGTGGCCTTCAGATTAGCTCAAGAGCAGTGCGTAGAGAGCTTCATGGAATGGGTTTCCATGGCCGAGCAGCTGCATCCAAGCCATACAGCACCAAGTGCAATGCAAAGCCCCGGATGCAGTGGTGTAAAGCACACCGCCACTGGACTCTAGAGCAGTGGAGACGCGTTCTCTGGAGTGGCATATCGCCCTTTTCCATCTGGCAATCTGATGGACGAGTCTGAGTTTGGAGTTGCCAGGAGAACGGTACTTGTCTGACTGCATTGTGCCAAGTGTAAAGTTTGGTGGAGAGGCGATTATGGTGTGGGGTTGTTTTTCAGGAGCTGGGCTTGGCCCCTTAGTTCCAGTCAAAGGAACTCTGAATGTTTCAGCATACCAAGAGATTTTGGACAATTCCATGCTCCCAACTTTGTGGGAACAGTTTGTGGATGGCCCCTTCCTATTCCAACACGACTGTGCAACAGTGCACAAAGCAAGGTCCATAAAGACATGGAGGAGTGCGTTTGGTGTGGATGAACTTGACTGGCCTGGACAGAGTCCTGACTTCAACCTGATGGAACACCTTTGGGATGAATGTGAGCAGAGACTGAGAGCCAGGCCTTCTCGTCCAACATCAGTGTGTGACCTCACAAATGCGCTTCTGGAAGAATGGTCAAAAATTCCCATAAACACACTCCTAAACCTTGTGGAAAGCCTTCCCAGAAGAGTTGAAGCCGTTATAGCTGTAATGAGTGGACCGATGTCATATTAAACCCTATGGATTAAGAATGGGATGTCACTTAAGTTCATATGCGAGTCAAGGCAGGTGAGCAAATACTTTTGACAATATAATGTGTATTAGGTGATACTAGCAATGATGCTAATGTATTCATTTTTTTAAATCCTAGAAGAACACAAAGTGTCATTTGTACTGCAACTCTTAATGTGACTGTCTACTTTTGAAGAGAAATCTGTATGATCCTAAAGAAGGTTACAGGCTGAAACACATCGATCTAATAAAGTTGTCCTCTAAACTATCTAAAAGTGTTGCCGGAGATTTCTGTTCTCTTCAAGACTATTCATCCTCCATGCACCTTGAAAGTTGGTGAGAAAGTTGTGCCAGAGTTACCCACTACAGTCTATTTTTGAAACAGGCAAGTCAAATGTTTGATTCTGTATAAGTTATGCATATATAATTTTCAAATGTAGACATTCTGTAATATAAAACTCAAAGTAATGTTTTTTTTTTTTCTGATTACATAAGCATTACTTACAAAAAGTTTTTTCAACAGAGAAAAACCAAACTTCAGCTGCCTTTTTGGGGGCTACAAACATCGCTGTAACAACCTGCTGACAGGCAGTGAGCTCTGTAGCACACCCAATGAAATGTAACCCTTTTTAATGGAGCTTGTATTTTTCGATTAAAATAAATTCTGACAATCAAACAACAGGCTTGCAGGGCAGTTTCCTGTGAAATTTTGCTTGAAATGAACAAATTCTCTGCCAAAACACAAGCTTTCAGTGTGGCACTTTGCTCTTGTTTTTAAAAAGAAATGTGATCCAATTCTGCTTGAACTGCTGCTTTACTACAGCTACATCCGAGCTAATTGCTACAGTTTCAGCAGCCATTTGATACAAAACCCCACCCATAAAGAACGTAAACTTATGTGAAGCAGACCAGGAGAATTAGAGAACATCATTTCCCTCATGAAAAGTTTACAGTGTGGCACTCTGCTCTTGTTATTATAAGACCCAATGCTAATCACCATGAACTATATATGGACTATAACTGGTATAAACTATAATTTAAAGATTTTAGGAGTCAATATGAAGAAACAACAAACTTAAGTTGGGATAGGTCTGTTGGTTCTTAAGGAAACTCCACAAACTTGTTCACATTATTTGTTATGGCAGTGTGAATATTGTGAATAATATTGGGTTTCCCTGCCTGTACATTTAAAAAATTCGTTGTTTAACCTTGTGTAACCTTTTAGTTTCTGCAGTTAGCAAAGTTGATTTACCAGAAGAGCTCAGGTCATACAGCTGTTTATTGTCCCATAGATCAGATTAGATCAGATTAGATTAGATTTCCGCTATTGCAGTGCAATTCTGTGATTTTGTCACTGCTGTAGACAAATTACCCATGGTTATCCAAATGATTACTTGTATGGGAAGTTTGACATAAATAAACTGTAATGCAAACTTAACACTAAATACATCATATTTTGGATTTTACCTCGTGTTTATGTACCTGCAAAGCCTCATGCAATCATAAAACACCTAAGAATCACAAGTGCATTTCCAGGGTGGGCTCTGTTTTAACTCTAATTTCATTTGATTATGCCAAATATTCAACCCAGTTATGCATTTGCATAATGCCTCTAACACACCACTATGTATGAATTCCAAACATGTCCTCCATGTGAAATAGAATAGCAGTGAAAATTGGTCTCATTAAATGTGTTAAGTGTCTTCAGGGAGCGCATGTAAGACTCAGAATTTCTCCCTGGCTTCTTGGAAAATGGTGTTTGTGGGTGCTTATTCCTGAACAGACCTGTCTGAAATCTCTATAAATCACCACCTGAAAAATACTTTGAATGCAGTTCTTTCACATCTGAAATTGTGCCTCATCTACACACAAGGCAAGGGCATCATTATGGTAGTAGCCACCTTCAGCGTCAGGACAGGTCGATAATATTTCTCGAAAACCATTATGGTTGTGTATTCCCTGGGGACGGTCCTACGGTGGAGAAAATAGAAGCAGTGGAATGACAGTATCAAGTGATCTAATCACTTCTGGAGCTAAACCAGATAGTGGAAAGTGATTTCTTGTTCTTTTTGTGTCACTACGCTGGATACACGATGGAACAAAGATAGCAATAATGAATTCCTGGCATTCAAAATTCATAATTTTGATGTCTGAATATTGTCTGCTGAGAGAGGCTGTAATTTCTGTATCTGTGCGTAGAGTGATGTGCGAGCGCCTGGGCACATACCGTACTTCACACTGCGCGGTTTGTGAGGAAGTAATCAAATGCTACTTATCTTCATCCTCATTATAATAAACAGACATCACAGTCACATATGGTTCTGGTAGACAATAGCCACAGATGGGTGATTAGTTGAAGTGTTCTAAAGGCCATGCTGTTCTTCCACCAATTGAAATGGAGCTCAGGGGCCCCCAGTGTAAAATGAGGACTGTAATCACCGATCCTTCAGAACTGTAACTCATCACTTACCAAGCAGCATCTTTGTACTTCTTAATTTTCTGTGCCAAATGCAGCCCACTTTTCAAAAATGGTGCATCAAAACCATCAGATTTACATATATCACTTCATAACTGACTTCTTTCTGCAGCTTTTTTTCCTTTCATGCATTCACATAGCTTCAAAGATGCTGTAAAAGTGCCTTAAAGATTTAGGGCCCATTACCTCAGATGTAGCTGGCTGTGTTTTTAATGATTCATTTTGCTTCATAGCATCCCTTACATGCTAATATGGAATGCAAAGATAGCTCTTCCAGGTATCATAAAACGCTGCTTAAAGCAGCTTTGCCATCGTGTATTTGGAGAGGTATTAATGGCTTTTTGAATCTTTGGATGATTAGCCCTTGCTGTGATGGACAGCAAGCATTAATCATACGTTTTGATCGTGTGGATTTGAAGAAAATCTCACCGCTCTGCATGGAGAAGCCTGTGGAGGTCACTAATTGAAGTGGGTAGGGGGTCTACAGAAGTGTGATCCTCTAACCTGGAATAGGAGATGTGTTAATGAGTCCTGAAATATACCTTACTGACATGTGTCACAGGGAGAACATGAGAAAGCAGCCTTTTCAGTGCTCCCCTTTCTTGGGCCGATTAAAGTATATTTAAATCCATGCCACACTCAAGAATCCCGCAGGTTTCTCTTAATGTCTCATCAAGGGCAATAAACAATGTGTAGGGTGGGCAGATTTATTGTCACATAAAGGATAAACCACCAGTGATGGCTACTGCATGTAAATCCATTGGGATTAATGTTCCTCAACTGATGTAAGTGCAGAATTAACAGCCTCCCGTCTTCACAGAGACTTTGGAGCATTAGATGGCTGCAGTGCCAGCCCCTTGTTGCTAGGATTCTCACATTTAGACAGAAAAACATTTTGACCTGTTTCCTCTTTTCATTCCAGCCTTGCTTTGTTAAGCCCCCTTGGTAACTGGAGAGAGAAAAAGGAGCTGGAAGAGGAAATAGAGCTTTTAAAGAATTTATAATGAATGAGAGAAGAGAGGGAAGATGCAGACCATGTATCCCCATGGATAGCATGTGTATGTTTATCAGACAATACCATACCTCCACTATTATGCCCACTTGGGACATCCGGTACTAAAGGCGTTTATTTTTACTTGCATATAGCTAACTTTTTTGCACTTCCAGTTCAAGGTGGGATATCAATGCCCTTATTACACTTCATCTATGATGGTGGCAGTACGTATTTAGATTCCACCCACTCTGTGCCGCTTTGCTCCAACTGATGGCATGCACTAACCTTGCAAAGCAGATTCCATGTCTGTCATGAGGCAAATCCATCTTGCAAAGCTTCAATCTAAAACCGTTGTGCCAGGTCTGTAGAGCAGACCAGACCAATCAGCATCATTTGAGGAGAACGATGGAAGCCCATAGTTATGGTGCTGCCAGTGTAGCCATTAGCTTGGATGTAGCTTTAGTATCGAGGTAGTTTTATCAGAACTGGACCACATTTCTGTGTTTAGAGTAGAGCAAAGAACCACACTCTAAGCTTCTCATGAAGAAAAATATGTTTTTGCTGCCACCTGCTTGGGCACGAATTTGTGCCAGTTACATTCAGGTTTATTTGCATTGCAGCTGGTAGCAATGACCAGTGGTGAAGCGATTAGCTCGGATATAGCTTTAGCAGCAGTTTCTATCAGACCTGGACAGCATTTCTTTATTGAAAGAAGAGCAAAGAGCCACAATGAATGATTTTCTTGATGCTGAGAATGCTGCACATACGGAGTATGTTGAATGTGAGGGTATTGGCTAAGCCAGCGGATACAACTTTTTGTTTGGCATATTATGAGCACACTGAGACACCACTATTACGGGGTTGAGGATTCTGCATTTAAAGGAACATATCATAAAAAACACAATTTTTAAGTATTTTTGTATATTTATCAGGGTATGTGGATTATCATCCAACCCACAAAATGGGAAAAAAAGCCAATCCAGTCCTTTGTTCGAAATCTGATGGTCAGTTCAGAATCTGCATTCCTTGTGTCAAAAGGCTTGTGGCAATACAATGGGTGCCAGCATAATAATACCTGCCCCTCATCTGGATTCTCCCCCCACAGCCATGGAAACACACAGCAGTACTTGTCTTGGAAAACCCTGCAAAAGAGAGGCGGTGCTAAGGAGAAATTTAGTAGATGCATAGCTTCATCATCAATTAGTAATCTGGTGATTATTGAGCACAACCCTCATTTACAATGATACATCATTTATAGCCAATCTCATCCCGCAAAGCCAGGCAGGAGGTTGTCATCAAAAATCAACTTTGCAAAACCTAACTGAAGTCATCGCTTTCCTGATTGTCTGTACTGCACTGCCTACTTCAACAGAAGCAGCTGAGAACACACATCAGAGCAAAACTCTCTTCCACTGCTGTCTCAAGTACACCCTGCTAGTTTTATGCTAAAAGACACACAGGTACTTTTTAAATGAGAAAAACTTACAGCAATTACTCTGACAGCAAAGGAAGGTAAAGCTTCATAAGGACATCATCAGAGCAACATAATGCCAGAGAACCATGCTAAAATGGCAGCCATGGCATCATACAGGAGTTTGTTCCTCTGGGGTGGATGGAAGTATACTGATGAAGAGTCACAAAACTGCAATGAAAAGACCCCTGCAATATTAAAAATCTCAGCTTGAAACTGACAATGAAACATAAACTATATTAAAAATATAGAAAGACTACTTTTTTATATAATTGGTTTACTGCTTACTACAGCATTTGCATTGACTAAAAAAGTAATCTAACTGCTGTATTTTACAGTTTAATAAGACTGTGATAACATAAAACAAAGAGGGATTTTTTAGAAAGTTGAATAGCTCATTTGGTTATAAGGACCAAACCTGTTGATGTTACATTATGAGTAAAAGTGAGAGCAGTTGGTTGGTAAGACCAACTACCTTATATAAACTCCCAACAATATTAACTTTAATGAAAAAACACATTTTAAATAGTGTGTATGAACTACTTTCTATGTCTTTATACTGACAATGATGTTTAACAGAATAAAAACTATCTATTTTTCAGGCACCAGTTGGCTTTGTGGTAAGTGATTAACCCTGTGTACAGATTTTTTTAGGGCAGATAGTCCTAATTTGAGTACTTTCCTCAGACCATTTCCTGCATGCCCTTTTCTTGTATTTCCTCCAGACTTTTAAAAAACTGTATTTAACCTTTAATTAACCAGGTTAGTCCCATTGAGATAGACAATCGCTTTTTCAAAGGAGACCTGACCAAGAATGGCAGCAACACAAAGTTTCATCAAACAATGTATTCAGACTCATATAATACACATGACATGTCAAAGAACAATTCTAAGTCACCAGTTAAAAGAGTGACATTCAGACAGTTTGGATTCAAAAGTTTTTACTGCAGATTTAAAAACAATCAGACACACCAAGTTTTGCAGTTTAAATTCAGTCTGCAGATTTTTCCAAGCTAAAGGTGCTGAAAACCTAAAAGCCTTCTTTCCCAACTCAGTTTGGACTCTGGGAAAAACAAACTGCACAAAGTTCAGTGATCTCAGGTTGTGTAATCCATCTTTCAAGATTAAGAAAGAGGAGGAATTAACACTCTTTCCACTGTCCTGCCCTCTAAATAAGTGGTTCTCAACTGGTGGGTGGGGTCACAAAGCTCTTTTCAGTGGGTCACGAATGTGTGCTAGGAAAAAAAACTGAGGCAGAAATTCTATATACAGAAGCCCTAAGTGGACAAAGGGTAAATTCATACATGTATTTTTAAGGTTTCCTTTGATTATTAGTACATTTCAGCATTTGTCTCAGTCTTTCCTCTTATGTATCTATCTTTTTGGACAAGAAAGCAGTTGTATCCCAAGATAACATGATAATTCCTCAAAAATGTACCAAATTGTTATGCTGTCTCTGGAGAATAAGGTAAAATAAGATGTATGCATGCATGTCCGTTACTAATGCTGTGCTTTTAAACAAATTTGCTTGGTCTTGTCTCTTTCTTAATATGTTTTTTTTTCTTGCGGGTCCAAAATATTTATTCCACAAATTTGAGCCGTTAAAAAAAATCTGGGTTTCAAATTCTCTCGGGGTGGTCGTGGTGGTTCCTCATGCCCACCCAGTTGAGAACCACTGGTCTACATTAAAGGCATGAAAATCCCACATTGCTGATGAGTGTGATCAGAAGTGACTCAGAATTTTTGCTGACTAACCACGTTTGCAAGAAGACAGGGGAATATATAAAACATAATTTTACTCCAAACATCATTAAATTTCTCTGTGTTTGAACATGATTTGAAAACCGCCACACAAATAGATCATTTGTTAAAAAGAAGGGTTAGGGTTATCCACGGCAAAGTGAGTTTGAAAACACTTCAATTACACTATATGTTTAAACAGTGCACCAGTGTGGCTTTGGAGCAGAGTTAATTTTGTATAACAACTGAAATATTTTTAATAGTGCAGTGTGTTGCTGAAAGAAATGTCTAAAAATATTCATTTTATTGCAAACTTGTGTATAAAAGAAGAGTTGGATACCCACCTACCAAGCTGCACTAAGGAATACTGTGCCCTTTCCTGTAGTGATGTAAAAGCAGAGACTTTGAAGATAGTTGGGGGCCTTCCACCACTGACTTCACTGAGAACGCCCTGGGTAAGGGTCTGGTATCAAATACAGGTACATCTCAAAAAATTAGAATATCATGAAAAAGTTCAATATTTTTTGTCACTCATTTCTGAAAGTGAAACCCATTTATTATATAGACTCATTACACAAAAAGTGAAACATTTCAAGCCTTTATTTCTTGAAATGTTGATTATTATGGCTTACAGAAAATGAAAACCCAAAGTTCAGTGTCTTAGAAAATTAGAATATTACATAAGATCAATAAAAAAAGGATATTTTAATCAGAAATATCAGGCTTCTGAAAAGTATGTTCATTTCTATGCACCCAATACTTGGTTGGGCCTCCTTTTGCATGAATTACTGCATCAATGTGGCGTGGCATGGAGGCAATCAGCCTATGGCACTGCTCAGGTGAAATGGAAGCCCAGGTTGTTTGATAGCAGCCTTCAGGTCATCTGCATTGTTGAGTCTGGTGTTTCTCATCTTCCTCTTGACAATACTCCATAGGTTCTCAATGGGATTCAGGTCAGGCCAGTTTGCTGGCCAATCAAGCACAGTAACACCATGGTCACTGAACCAGCTTTTGGTACCTTTGGCCGTGTGGGCAAGTGCCAAGTCCTGCTGGAAAATGAAATTAGCATCTCCATAAAGCTTGTCAACAGAAGAAAGCATGAAGTACTTTAAAATGTCCTGGTAGATGGCTGCGTTGACTGTGGGCTTCAGAAAACACAGTGGACCAACACCGGCAGATGCCATGGCAGCCCAAATCATCACTGACTGTGGAAACTTCACACTGGACTTCAAACAACATGGATTCTGTGCCTCTCCACTCTTCCTCCAGACTCTGGGACCTTGATTTCCAAATGACATGCAAAAATGTACTTTCATCTGAACTTTGGACCACTGAGCACCTTCCAGTTCTTTTTCTCCACAGCCCAGGTAAGACGCTTCTGACCACCATTTAAAGGCTCAGGAAACCTTTGCAGGTGTTTTGAGTTAATTAGCTGATTAGGGTGTGACACCGTGACTTTCCAATATTGAACTTTTCACAATCTTCTAATTTTCTGAGACACTGAATTTTGGGTTTTCATTATCTGTAAGCCATAGTCATCAACATTTCAAGAAATAAAAGCTTGAAATATTTCACCCTATGTGTAATGAGTCTATATAATTTATGGGTTTCACTTTCTGAAATGAGTGACAAAAAAATATTGAACTTCTTCATGATATTCTAATTTTTTTTAGATGAAACTTTACACATTTAACACTTGCTTTTCAAAATGGATACACAGTCTCCAGCACAGGTGGTACTCTGAAAAATATGTGTTATTGTATCTAAGGGAATCAATCAACACTGAGCTTTGTAGCTATAGCAGCCTAAACAGGCCACAGCATATACCGAGAGGCATGGTTTGTTGATATCAGAGGAAGAATGTGAGCCTGTCTCAACTGCAGTATACTCGGCACGTCTTCACTTGTCTCCTGAAGGGTAAACTCACTCGAGCTACGTGGTGGGAGCCTGACACCAAGCCATGATTTGACAGCTCACCACTCAGTGTTGGTTTCAGTTCACTTAAAAGATAAACCAAAACATTATCAGTAATTGTCCACAATGGTCTAGAAAAATGTGTTCATAGCTTTAGTTGTCAACTCCTACCTCAATTACTTCTTCATTTTTAGACTTCCACGCTCTCACCGGCTCAGATATGATGAGACATGCACACCTGACAGTCAGCCTTCTTCAACACAACAAAACAGTAGCTGAAACTGTGTGACCTTTCTGACCTTAACAACCTGTCAGTGTTAACTTGTTAATTAAAGGTCATTTAATCGAACCCTTCTTTTGTTCAACAGGATACATAAGTTTTCATGGTTGATGTGAAGAAAGTGAAAGGACACTCTTGCATACAGTATTAAACCATTTGCACAGCTATGCAGATTCCATAAAAAGAAACACATTCATATAAAAAACAACCACATTACACCCAGCATATGAATAAATAACAAGGTAAAGTGCCAGAGTCAAAGTGCAGGGGAAGTAATAAGAGGCCACGGTAGATCTAAAGTGCAAAGGTCATTGGATTTCACAGTCTGCTTGAGTTACTACACAGTTCTAGTCAGGTGTTATTAAGTAATGAAGATTTAGTGTTTGCATAACCTAAATATCTCCCTAACCTTTATTTTACAGTGTTTGCCATTTATAGATAGTGAAGAAGTAAGCTTTTATTAAAAGGAGTCTTCATAACTGAATTAAAGCTGCAAAACTAATCTCAAACTTTAACCCTTTCCAAATGCCATTCAGATATTTTAAGGTCCTGTCAGGAGTTTTTGTGTCTGGCAATGAAATATGATATAAATAGTGATGCCTCAGTTTGACCTACATAAGCAAAAAAGACTGGTAGCAATAAGACTGATCATAATTTATTATTCTATCATGATTATTTGAATACTGTAACCACTGTGGCGGTGTAGAGGTAAGACAGAGTAAGAAACAGCAAGATGCAGAAGCAGGGAAAAAAGTTCAGAGTTGGGGACCAAGTGGCAACTTGTGTTGAGAAATGAAGCCAATACCAATGTCCAAAACCCTTTCTTTTTAAGTCATGGTAACTACAGGGTCTTATAAAGTAGTAAAAGTTGATACATTAATTTAGCCAAAATGAAGCCTTTTTTAAAAGTATTAAAACGTCTTAAAAGCAAGGCTACAAGTTGTTATTTTCCCCAAATTTTAGAGAAATCCAAAGAGGTTGTGGGCTTTAACATGCTTTGAAATCAGTATGTGTCTTGAAATGAGTAATTATACCTTGTATTTTTCTTCTTAAATGTTTCCTGCTGTACTTTTTAGCTTTAACTGCAGTGACGATTTTGTAAATACTAGGCACTTCTAACCTGGCATGCTAGATGGATGTGTTTCACACATCCATCTGGTAAACCACTCATAGACAGCATTTGGGAAAGGGCAGAGTCTTTAAAAAAAAGTCGAAGGGTGATTGGATGAATGTTCTGTCTGTCACATCTTTACGGGCCAATCAGAGCAACAAAACACGTGATGTAGCCGCTACCAAGATGGGCCCCTACTGAAGGAGTAAACTCCATAGAGAGCTGCATATTGCCGCGAACCATGGCAACTGTAGATATATCAGTACACGAATTTTGTCGTTTTTGAAAAGAAAACAATTCACTGCTAGTCTTTGTTCTTCTTTTAATGAAGAAATGTCGTCAAGTTCTGATAAAACTGGTGCTTTAGCAGTATCCACGCTAATGTCTTCCATCATAATTGCACTGGCCTCTTGTTGCTGCTTGCATACATCACGACCCTACCGCGCCCAAAAGTACTGCCCCTCGACGCTGACCGATCCCGTCACACGGACCCAAACAGTTCAGACGGCAGCTTTGCAAGATGGATTTGCCAATGAGAAACACAGAAATCCAACTGCTTTGCAAGGTCATTATTTTTATAAGATAACAAGGAATACTACCAGATTTTTCATCTCAGTTTTCACATTTTTGTCAGATGTTCAGCACAAAACATATACATAACTGTGTTATAATGTAAAGGGTTGAAGTAGGAATGGGTGGTAATACTGTGATACTTCTTTTCTCTGATTGGCCTGTCATTAGGGGTTGTCAAATCATCCTCCAAGAATTTTATCACAAGTTCTGGCCTTCCCAAACACAGACTAATGAGTGTTTGTCCAGATGAATGCAAAATATATCCCATGCAATGCAACGGATATCTGAACCAGTATCTGGCATGTCAGGCCATGGTGAGGTTTAAATGTGCTGCTGAAAGGTATTTAAAATTTAGACCCACTTTGTCCTACCGTCACTGGTCACTACTAATCATGATGCCAACAACTGTAAATAAGAAATGGATAGTTGTTGTTATTTGTGGGAATAATCTTAGAACTTTGGGCTGTTGATTAGGCAAAACATGATACTTGAAGAAGTCACCTTGAGCTGAATAGCCTAAGCCGGGGTCATCAACTCCATCTGCACAAGGGCCAGAATTTTCTTAACAGACGCTGTGGGGGCCAGACATTGAAATTAAAATCAATGAAAATCAGTATTTAGGTCTGATTAACATATTCTTGTAAAAATAGGATGTTCTTAAAAAATTAATAGAACTTTTAGCCTTTTGGGAACAGACTATCAGCTATACTGCAGCCAGCCACAAAGGGGCAACTGAAATATTTAAGCTACATATTTCTAGGCCCCTCATGTTGTCCATTTCTGAGTTTGATACTAATATGATTGGCCAAAAAGACAGAGCTAAGTGAAGATTCTCAGAAAGGGAACATGCACCCTCAGAGACTTGCATGGAAAATGGATGGCAAAAACCATAGCTTTAATCAAAATAAGACTCTTAAGTATAAGTTTGCCATTTTAACTACAGCCCTCCTCTATCAATAAAGGCATTAAAAGCCCAAGATACATCATTAAAAATGTTGCATTATATCTCTCTTAAATTTTCTGAATTTAACAATCATCCGAGGGCCGGATTGGAAGTTGTGGGGCACCTCATGTGGCTCCAGTTGATGATCACTGGCCTAAGCAGTTTAAAGACAAAGCATTCAACCTACTGATTAATAAGCAAATAACTGGCAGAGTACACGTCATGGAAAAAAAAAAACTGCTAAAATAGCAGGTAGTCCTGCACTGGTTTTGCAGGAATCTTTGTTAATGATGATTTTTACTGGTGATTTGGTATAACTGGACACTAGTGGAGAGTGAGCCTGCTTATAATACTGATGGATACTGTTTGTATGTTACAGATAATGCTGCATTCTATTACAGATAAATTGTATTTATCTACTGGATAACCCTACCTCTTATCAGATATTACTGTTTTAGTTTACAACCTTTGCCTTCTTCCTTTATTGTCGTGTAAATAGAAGTCA
This sequence comes from Cheilinus undulatus, assembly GCF_018320785.1. Taxonomy (NCBI): domain Eukaryota; kingdom Metazoa; phylum Chordata; class Actinopteri; order Labriformes; family Labridae; genus Cheilinus; species Cheilinus undulatus. The sequence continues at coordinate 12,601,597 of NC_054877.1, read as the reverse complement.
TTACAGCTAGTTTCTTCCACTACAGTAAAAACTGTCTGGTCAAAGATCTTCCATCAGCTTTAATGAGGGGATTTTAATTGAAAGGGCAGTTAAGCCCATGAAAGCAGTCGGAGGCATGGTACATTGCTGCAAGAAAGTGACCTTGGGTAACCTTCACAAAGTTCCCCTGCAAGAAATAAGCTAATATGGATTAATTCCTTTCTGTCTGAAATGCCAATTAAATTAGGAATTAACTTTATTTCTTGCCCGGACTGATTATCAGCGATTTCTTGATCCTGTGATTGGTCTCTACAGCTCTCCCATAACAACAATAAATGAGTATCATCTAGTTCACTGGCAAATAATTAAGGATTATCCAGCAAGACTGTGTTAATTATGTGTACAGCGACAGCAGGATCAGCCTGATGAGGGGTTCAGTGGTGTCTCCATAATGACCAGTGGCAGTCGGAGGACAATTACATCAGATATGAGCACATTGTATCCAGTATATCTGACAGTCTGTCCGTATACAGCGTGGTGCATCATTATTAATGGTAGATTGATGTCACGCGTACTCCAACCTAAATCAACACTTTTCCCACTTCACATGATTAGCATGAGCTGTGATTATCACTTGTGAATATCATCTGCCCTATTTTCCACCCACTGTGGGCTACACCTACTGATCTGTTGGGAGAGATTTGGATTGGCTTAACATGCTAAGCTCTTGGCATTCTCTCGCTGATGTAATGATACAGGATACATTGAAATGTCTTCTTTTTTTTGTTTTTCATTTTTTTACATGCCTCTGCAAAGATGCATATTTGCTTTTCTTTTTTTATTTAAATGATTACTAAAATCTCAGCCAATCCTGCTCCCACCATAGTGAGTCTGTTACCATGTCACCTCTACACATGTTTTGTTTGAAGCTGTCAGACTGAGGGGAAGAGCTTTCCTCCTATTTCAGCTGCAATTCCAACAGAAAGCTTTTGTCTTGTAAGCGTGCTGAAGAGAGAGCGAGCAAAATGAATAATTGATGCTGCGAGATGGATGGATTCCCCTCTGTGGAAAGCCGGTCCAATTGTGTCTTGTATTACCTGGAATGAGGGGTCGGCTGTGCATTATCTGCAACCCCTCTGTAAGCCTTTTTTGCAACATTTAGCTCCGCGTCTTCAACTATTTTTCTCTTTTGTTTGTTCTCTTTCACTTGTCCTTACTTTAACTTTAACTCTTTGAATCCCATAACTGCTGTTTGGAAAGTTTAGTACGATTTTATTACTGCTTTCAGTCCTGCAGCTAACTGTCAGATGAAAAAATCCAAACAAGAAAGAATCAAAGCTAACAAAGTCAACTAAAGAAAACTTAAGACATCCTGGGATTGGTCTGTTGTAATGGGACCTGTTGAATAGTCTCAGTCTTACTTGCTTTTTTGAGAATGCTGACAATAGATAGAACTAGACTGCATGACTGACCAACTAAATGATCGTCACCATGGCCAGTCAGCACCAGAATTACTTGACACTTTATCTGTTTATTCATGTTTCTAAATGTTGGATATGGTGATAGACAGATGCATCAGAAAATATGTACAATTTTGTCAAACATAGGCCATCAGAAAATAATGAGGGGAATTTTGTCAGTAACAGATAAATCTGTTGTGTCACATAATACCTAAAGGCTGATTTAGAGAAGAGCTATATTTGGGACCCATTGGAGCAACTCTGATCTGCTCTCATGGTCAAAAACCGGAGAAAATATTGGCATTGTGGGAGTCGATGCACACTGAATCTGTTATTTTTGGATGAGTTTGTCAGGTCCATAATCCAATTATGGTGCTGGTGTGAATGCTGTCAATGTGTAAATGCTGCAGACCAAACAACAATCCCAAGACTACTTGAAAAGGTGAGTCTTTTTTTGGAATCATGGGCACTTTGATTTGTGGTTATGTGAACCAATCTCAAAGTGACCAAGCTGCTGGAAGCTGTTGAGCTTTTTGGGTTACACCAGCCCCTGTAGCCTTCAGAAACAATGCACAAGTTTTATTCTACCACAGGCTGCTGTTTTGATTTGAAATACAACAGTTTTAACTAGAAAAGCACTCAGAGAGCGCAGACCTCCACCATTAGCCCTATCTCCCGATAGTGAAGAATCCTTTAAAAAATTCCTGGATCCCCCACCACAGCATTCACTGATTACTCCTTCCCAGGTGGGGTGGAAACATGGAGAGGCTAAGGACTGGCTTCACTATGTGTGGACTTTCATGGAGGAAGCATTGCTGTCAGATGCACTGACGGTCTCACCCATGGTCTCACTGGACGAGTGGAAGTCATGGCAGAGGGTGAATATTCCTCTATTCCTCCCAGCATTGTGAGTATTCTCGCTACAGTTCACCGTCTTTCTCGTGTTACCCTCCGACTCATCTCCTCGACCGGGCATGCGTCTTTCAAACTCTATAAATTCCAAAACTTTGAATAGAAACACACCCAAAAACTGCTGCTTGGATTGAAGTTACTCATGTCCACCATCTCCTGGTGTAAAGTGGTAAGACCTCCGCCATTTGCCCTATCTCCCAATAGTACAAAATCCTTTAAAAAATTCCTGGATCCAGACGGTGATCCGGATCACTCCCAAAATCTAATCAGTTCTTCCTTATGCCATTTCTGACATTTCCTGAAAATTTCAAGAAAATCCGTCCACAACTTTTTGTTATTGCTAACAAACAAACAAACAAACAAACAAAAAAACAAACAAACAAACAAACCCACCCAATCACATAACCTACTTGGCAGAGGTAATTACAAGGTAATGAGCAGCCAACGTTTCCCACACACAGAGTTTACCTGGGTATCATTGCCAGGTATGTGTGTGTTAACAGACAATGACCTGATTTTATTTTTGGATAAATTACATGATTCTGTAATGTTATCATGTTGGCTTAGATAATTTTGATATGTAATTAACATGTAGTGCACTCCTCGTGTGATTTTATTCATTTATTTGATTTTAATATTGAAAATGTTTGTGTTTCAGTTTCATTTATTCGATGTGAATTTACCTCAGGTTGCAGTATAGAAGTTTCATATGTATGTATTCATAAGACCAACCATAAATTCCAACCATTTAGATGGCATTTTCTTTGCACATAACATCTTTTAAGTCCATTTTAAATTTCCTATCTGAGCACCGACCAAGGCTGATGTAATTATGCAATAATCTAATGAACTGGTCCATGAATTTGAAACAAACAAATAAACTAAAGGGGTTAAATGCGCCAAATGTTACAACCAGGTAAACAAAGATGACAAAATGCGACAAGTCATGTCTCGCCCTTAGCTTCACCTGTGCAAAGGTAATGAAGAGAGCCACACTTGTTCCTTTTCTCACATCCTCCTTGTTTGAGAAAACTTCTTTCCTGCTGTTGCCTCAATTGAGACACAAAACCAGATCAAAGATGGACACTGAAAATAAACTAAGAGTGCCGGTCTCACAGCTGCACCTCAGACTGGAGAAGATCCGTAGTAGAAAACAAGCTCACACTGGGGGCTTGTTTGTTTGTTAGCTGGAAGTATAAATCTTAAAAGAGGATTTTCATCATTTTTTAATTCTTAGGGAGTTTATCTTCAGAGAGAAAAGTTTAAAAAAATCTGTTTCAAGGAATTATTGTTGATAGATCTTAAAAATTAAGAAGTTTCATGTTAGTTCATCACTTTCAATTGCTTCCTCTGTAAAAGTCATTTATTATCCATCCACTCATTTTCTACCACTATCAAGTCAACCCAGACATCTTTCTTCCCTGTGACATTTTCCAGCTCTTCCTGGGGGATTCTAAGGCATTCCCAAGCAAGATGACATCTATAATCCCTCCAGCGGGTACTGGGTTTACCCCAGGGGTCTTCTCCCATTTGGATGTGCCCAGAACACCTCCTGCAAGACCTCCTTGCTTTATTTTTAGTCAATTCTTACCAATGAGTCTTAAGTTGCTATTCTGTAATTTTGTCAGACAGTGTTTGAGATAAATTAAAAACAAATGGAGGAAATTGTTAGCTAAGAGTGCCATTGTGTGTGTAGTGTCGATCAATATAGAATGATTTTTGGCTATGGTGCAAGACTAGGGATTTAGCTGCTCAGAGCATCACTAGTTTGTACTATGAAACTCTTTTGTTCATGAATATGAATTTTAATATCTCAACACGTTTACCAGTTTGTGTAAAAAACAGCAAATTATTTAAGGCAACATACAATAAGATCTCACAGTAAACTAGCAACTGCTGGTCAGTGTAAAGTTTGTTGACTCAAACTATGACTAAAAATGTTTGTCAACACCCACATTTCCAAGAGAAATACTAAGACTAGCCAAACTAGATCTCTGATGACTATAAATGACTACAAGTAAGTTTAATTTTTTACTTAAACAAGACTACAATGTAATTTTGTTTTCAGCAGACATTCAAAATCCATGATATTTCTCCACTGTGGGTAGATCTGTGAAAAAACAATGCATCTGTAGCTATTCTGCTCCTCAGCTGTAGAAAGCAGGGACCCCAACTTTGGCAAGGTACACAGAACACACAACCATAATTTAGTACCAGATTTAGGCAACAGAATAAATGCTCCGACTACAGTTAAAGACTAAAATTTGAGGACTTTTTATGGACTAAAACTAGACTGAAATGTTTTTGAGTTTTCTTCAACTAAAACTAGAAAGGGTAGAAATGACTAAGATGTGACTACAACAAAAAGGCATTTAATATAAGGACTAAGACTGAGAGTAAAATGAAAAATAGCTGTCAAGATGTACAAAAACACAACACAGATCACTTCTGACCACAGAGCTTCATTACATGTCATCTCTGCTTCTTCTCATGTCCTTCTCTGTCAGTATCCAGATTTTACGGTCAAACATAGTCGTAGTATGAGTAGCAATAGGAGTAGGCTTTATGCAAACGGCTGTCAAGACTACTGATGTTCCAAGAACCTGACTTTTTGTGAATTAAAGGCAAATTCTAATCCTCACTAATTTTAAATGAAATCAGTTTACAGCATTTGCAGGTATATTACGTCCTTTTGGTTTAATAGGTCTCGTTAACATTAGCAATGTTTTCTCCCCAGTCTATGCTCCGTCTTGCAAGGTCACATCCACAGACTTGGGTTGGTTACATACTGCTCCAGTCCATCAGTTAACCTGACAGCTTAAATGCAATTTACGTCCATTCTCTCGATCAAAGTACTTCCAAACAGCTCTGTGATAGGAGATGTCATCCATCCACTGTGATGGTTAACTTTCAGTTAGTAGAGCATTATGGCAGGTGTCAATTCAGAGCGACAGCCCCAGCTAATGGCTGTGTTAAACGGCCTAAACACGGCATTGGAAAACACTATGACCATTAGTTTAACCCAGTGGTTCCTAGCCTTTACCTTGGAGCCCCTTGAGATAACAAATGGTTTAAGTGATTAGTATTCATAATGCTGAGTGAGCATAAGGATGGTGTCTGTCATTGTTGAGTTGGCTCATCACTCACATCTCTTGTTGAAACAAGTTATGAGGTAATTAAACGCGTTGCAATGGGGGTCACAAACACATCCATGATAATGTGTTTCAAGGAAAACTATGCATATGTAGCATAAGGTATATACATACTTTCTCTGTACTTTTTAACATAATAGGGACATTGTTCTTCTAGAGTCATCTGTTTAACATTCAGTTGGTTGGACAGTATCAGTATACCGCTTAAAGGTATAAAACGTAGAATTTTCTCTTTGAAAATGTCTACATTCATTAAAAGATGACTACCCCTTTGTCATTTATATTTCAGTTGATTACTCAACATTATCTCAATGCCGTGGAAACACCATATGATATGTTAATAACTGCTAAACTAGGCTGCCTTTGTGTTGCTGATCCTTTTTTATGTTATGTGCTGCTTACTTGGGATGCAGTGTTAATTTTGGCAGCTATTTTTAATTTAGTCTCAGTCTTTAGATGAAAGTTCTTTTAGTTATAGTCAGATTTAAGTCATTTCTACCCTTTTAAGTTTTAGTCTAGTTTTAGTCAGCGAAAACTCAAAAACATTTTAGTCTAGTTTTAGTCTAGTTTTAGTCTAGTTTTAGTCAACAAAAACTCAAAAACATTTTAGTCTAGTTTTAGTCTAGTTTTAGTCAGCGAAAACAAAAACATTTTAGTCTAGTTTTAGTCTAGTTTTAGTCAGCGAAAAACTCAAAAACATTTTAGTCTAGTTTTAGTCTAGTTTTAGTCAGCGAAATCTCAAAAACATTTTAGTCTAGTTTTAGTCTACTTTTAGTCAGCGAAAACTCAAAAACATTTTAGTCTAGTTTTAGTCTAGTTTTAGTCAGCGAAAACTCAAAAACTTTTTAGTCTAGTTTTAGTCCATACAAATTCCTCACATTTTGGTTGACTTTTAGTCTGAGCATTTATTCCCTTGCCTAAATCTTGTACCAAGTCACGGTAGTGGGTTCTGTGCATGCTGCCAAACCTGGGGTCCCTGCTTTCTACAGCTGAGAGGCAAAAAAGCTATGGATGAATTGTTTTTTGACAGATTTACCCACATTGGAGAAATATCATGGATTTTGAATGTCTGAAGAAAACTACACTACATTTTAGTGTAGTTTTAGTCATCTTGAAGAAAACTAAACTACTTTTTGTCCGTTTTAGTCATCACAAATCTATTTTTGTTAGCCTTAGTCTAGTTTTTGTCATGGAAAAAAAGGCTGTCAACAGACATTTTTAGTCGATGAAATAAACACTGATAGGATGGACATGACTGCTCTGTCGCCCAAGCCCCTCCTGTAACGTGCAATGCAATCCCAACCCCCTGACATCTGTGACAAAGTGGTCCTACTAGACATTTCCATGTAACGTAGTGACTTACTTCTTACCGTTGCAGCTTGCTAATTCTGAATTGAGGAGTCATTTCAATATAAGCTGATTTTGTCAAAGTGCATTTACTAAATTATAAGCCACTGCTTTCATTTCATGGATGACAGTCCACTAAAACTTTTTGACATATTATTTCAAAATAATGAAAGTTAATATATCTTGCCATAAGTACCATAAGTTTTGTTTTGTTTTGTTTTGTTTTTTTGTTCTAGTTGGTTTAGGTTAATTTGGTTCAGTTTGGTGATGATCACCTTATTACATTTATTTGGTGGAAAATGAATAAATTAACGTTAAGTTAATGCTGTTTTAGCACAAAACAAAACAAAACAAAAACTAATGAAAGTTCATGTACACTCTTGTACTTATGCATCAGTTTTGTAGTTCATAATTAACTCAGTCTATTGGTTAGAAATACAGCTGTTTGTACTGGTAAATTGTGACTGATATTTTCTATCAAGCAGAAACTTGTGTATTTTATAGTGCTGTGGACTCAACAAAGTTAGAACAATAACCCTGCACATGAGTGACTTTGCTTTGCTCTGCAGCTCAACAGTGCACCACTGGTTCAGGTCTGCACAGTGGTCGCACAATGACTGGATAAACAGACGGATGTTTGGCTGTGACCTGATGGCTTATCCCTTCGCTGGGAGCTGGATGAAGTGTACCATGACATTGAAAGAGAGGGTGTGAACGTTGAAGTGGCACCAGACACCTCCACATGGAAAAATTTTGCACTTCGGACACAGCGTGATTGCTGTTTTCGAGCAGAGAGTTGAACCCCGGTCAGAGAGAGGTGAAAGAATAAGTGCCTGTGTGTGAAAACGCTGAGGAGATTGTTATTGGCGGGTGGCAGTCATTTTACACTTTTATATCTGCAGTGAATAATGAATGAGAGGCAACTTGCAAAAATGTCTGGAGCACATCACAGCTTCATTCCCAGCATGCTGTTCAATGAGTGTCGATAAGAGGAAACTTTTTCCTCCGTCTGCTGAAAACAGTAGAAGCCTTTGGGTCAGCAAAACAACTTATGCACTATTTCTCCTTCTGAATATTGTCAGTTTCCTTTTCTTTATTGCGCCACACTCAGCAGCCCTGTTTCAAAAAAGACAGCAACAGAACCACTGTTGTACAAAAAGTGCTGAGGTCGGTATTCTTAGTGGATTCTTCCTTTTGAACCCAAGTACCAGCATGAAATTTAACCACCCCTCTGCAAGATTAATTACCCGATGAGAGAGCCTTTTATGGTGGAGTTTTATCACAGGGGAGAGGTCCTACCTACAATTCTTTTATTTCACTGCAAGACATTATTGGTAAAGAGAGACTGTTGATCATATTCTCCACCACTTATCCAATCACGGCCAATCCAAGAGAAGATCTGAGAAGCCCCGTGGAAATTGGAGATAGTTATCAGTCATCCCAGCCCAACAGGATACACAGGCGCTGAGTGATATGGTCTGCTTGGATGTCGCCCTCAAGGGGGATGTCAGGGGGGAAGGTTTATGAGAGCACACAAAATAGGTGGCCATTTATGTATTTAGGTGGCCATCTGCAGCGGGAGGATGAGAGCAAGGTTTATGGATACCCCTGCTCCTTTTCCAGTTCACTTGGAAAGCATTTATTTTATCAGCGTGCTGTAGAGCTGCTCTCCCACAAGGTCATGTTGTTTTTGACATGTATTGCTTTCAGAATCATTATTACCCTCCTTGAGCCCATTTCAGAGCCCGGCTGAAACACCAATGACCCGATAGTATCAGCCAGTGCTGGGTTTTTGTGCAGATAGCAACAACACGTGTTTGCAAAGAGGAATTAGGAAGCAGTAATGAATCATTTTTATCAGGAGCATTTGAGGAAATGTTTGAACATCACTTTACTACTTTGTCTGAGACAGTTTAAAGTAAATTGGAGTTAGTTTGAGTTTTTTGGCCACAACTAGAGATCATCTTCCTAGTTTTAACTGTTTTAACCCAACAATTAGGCCTGTCTTACCTATATTCAAACATACACAAAATTCAGTGCTAACATGGATAAGGAATTTGAAAGAAGGGAAATCACAGTCGTTACCAAGTTTGTGGATAAACTAAGCAAACACCATTTTATGATAACCATGATGTGATGGAGTGACAAGGCTTTGATATCAGTATGTTAACTTCTGTGGTTGTTTTTTAAAAACTACACTTGCCCATTTCAAAACTGAACATTGACTATTTACTCTACATTTTCGCTATAGGTACGGTATATAATTTCCCCCTAAACCTAAAGAAGACCTATTTACCATTTTTAGTTTTTTAATTTGATTAGATTACTTTTAAGTAAGGTTATAAAATGGTTTGGTCATTAGATAGCATATATATGCTGTTTAAATATATGCAACCCCATATATTATGTTGGCGAGATCCTGCATAGCATCACCTTGCAGCAAACTTTGCTGTATGGTGTTACCACAAGTTAGATAATCATTGCTAACATTATGGCCAACTTTAGCCTTGCAGTCACCACATCATCTTTTCCACTCATTCTTAGTGTTTTTGTCCCTTTACAATCAGGCGTCAGTGTTAACCATAGTGAAAAGTTGTAGTTCATGTTGACCCAGCTGCAAACTATTAATATTCACCTGGGCGCTGTGCCAACTGTTTGTCCAAGAGGGCTACTGTCATCAGGTTGACTGTCATTAGAGTCAGCAGATTGAAAAAGCCAAATTGGTTCCCTGAGTGTGGCTAATGCTAGCAGTAGGGACGTAAGGGTATTTTATTTGTCTCGCACATTCTCAGTTTGTTGCACGTAGTCACACAATGAATACATCTGAACCCTAAGAAAAGCAATCATACATGGCAGTATATTCTTGCCAATTCAAGTAGCAGTAACACCCACAGCTACTTGTTAACCAGTATTAAACAACAAACGAAGACGAGAAGCAACAACAGAACACAAGAAGAGGAATGGTTCGCCTCAGTAGCAAGAGCAACAGACCCACAAAACTTTTTATTCCTTTCCTCAATATTTCAGAGCTGTTTTTAGAATAGCTGTGATGACAATCCAGACTACTTAAGTGGTGTTGCTGCAGTGTTTTTCCTTGTTTTGCACAGCTGGAATATTTCATGACTCATGTCCAACTCCCAACTTTCTGGTTTTTGAAGAAACTGAAAATAATCCAGTATATTTACACTCTGTCTTGTTGGCAGCTGACAGTCTTTCTCACCTACGTATATTACTGGCAGTTTTAATCTAAGGCATGAACGTCACCATGCAGTTTAGATCTGTTGCTGAATGTTGGCTTTCTTAACTGCACTGTAGAGGATGTGTACACCAAAACTGTCATTACAGCATTTGCGTCCATATCAGTTCTGTAAAATCTGCATCGATGCACATATCGGCAAGGAGCCCATGATGATATATTGACAAATCGATATTTAGACTACAGGCCTGATGCATTTCTTTCTTTGTTTTGGTTGTAAACTAGTGGTAACAGAAATCAAGCCTGACATGTTTTTATGTCCACAAGGATGGTGAAATAACAAACTACTTAAACTCTACTGTTCCTGTTGATATTTGATTTATCTAAATACATTTTAATGGAAAGCTTAACATGTTGATATTGTGTATTTAAAAAAAACATGACATTTATAGAGCTGTTTAAATCCTATATATTAGATCTTATAACCTGATCTTTATCCATACATCTATTGCCATAATATGTCTAAGCAGCTTGACAACAACAGCAATGATCATGTGTTCAACACCTATATTTTTGGATAACATAATGCTTTTAAATGCTCACAGTAGGAAATTCAGAGTCAAACAAGTGAAATATGCCCTTTTTCATGAGTCAAATGTTTTTTCGTCTGCATTGCATGTGACTCGCTCTTGAAATATTCAATGAGATCCAATTTTTCTCCTGCTGAAAGCTGGGAGGTTAACAGGGATGATACTAATCATTCCCCTGCACTGATAATTGCCCAATATTATCATATTACGTGCCCTCATTAGATAGATATTGATTCTCTTGCCCAGAAGGATACCAGTGGTTCTGATATCCCACCAAGAGCTGTAAAAAATATTACTCTGCCCTGAGCTGCAGAGCTGAAGTCATTTAAAGTCTTTTAAAAAGTTAAAACTTGGAAATATTTAATTAAAAGCATCCATTAACATATGGCCCATGGCTGTGGAAAATGGAATCCTAGGCACAAATGGCAAAGCTATAATTCAATCCTAAAAAGGGAAGCTCTGTCAATAGGCATCAGGTAAGGTCAGGTACTCCATAATCTCCATCTGCGTCTTCCAGCTGAGTTATGATCGCTCAATTATATTACAACATAAAAATTTTTGCCCAGGTTGTGTGTATAATTGAGTTGAATTGACTAAAAGGAGACTAAAGGATTCACATAACAGTTTAATCCTCTCTCTCACAGCGGGAGGTCATTGAAATGTGGGCAGAGAGCTGCAGACAGCCAAAGATTCTTAGCCTTGATGCTCTGCTCAGCAGATTAGAATATGAAATTAATCCAGTAGAATCTGAAAGCAGAGCAGGTTTCACATATATCTCCAAGATTTTTATGCTTTGACGGCTGTGGATCCATGACCGGAATGACTCAGAGCAGGTGAACGTGGGTGAAACTTCAACTTAATTCTGATAGTTTTTACATCAACTTTAATTGAAGGTGATGTCTTGTAAAGGATTTCTTCCATAAAGAAAAGCTATACATAAGGGATGTAACCATGCACTCAACTCACAGTGAATGATATGATTCTCTTATGTCACTTCTCTGATAATGAAATGCAAAATATCCCTTTTCCTTATTTTGAAAATAAAAAGAAGTAATTTACCATGGCCTACATGGATGTCTTTGCCCCAAGTGAGGGAGTTCAAGTATGTTGTGGTCCTGTTCACTTCTGAGGGTAGAATGACAGTGAGATTGATAGGCGGACTGGTGCAGCATGAGCTGTTTTACAGACGTTGTACTGTACCATTGTGGTGAAGAAGGAGCCGAGCCAGTCTGGCTTTGTTCCAACCTTCACCCATGGTCATGAGCTCTGGGTAACAAATGAAAGAATGAGACAGGCATCCCAGCCCAACAGGATACACAACCACATTCAACCACAGTATTAAGTGGTTGAAATGAGACTCCGCCATCTGGTTTTAACCTTAGAGATAGGGTGAGGAGCATGGTTGCCCAGCAGAAGGTCTTCTTTCTCATCTGGCCTGGCAACACCTTTGAGCTCCCCAGGAAGAGCTGGAAAATGTTGCTTGGGAGAGGGATGTCCAGCAGGCTGACTTGCCTAGCCTGCTGCCACCGCGACCTGACCCCATATTAGTAAAAACAGGTGGATGGATGGATAGAATGCTATTTACGTTTGAAGTTTTACCTACTAATAAATTGATTTGATAACATCTCACAAAATAACTTCTTTGTTATTATACATTGAACAAGAAAACAAAGTTAGAAAAGCCTGAAAAAGTAATTTTTTTAAAAATACCCCCTTTAAAAGTGTGTATCAACCCTGCTGAGCTATCAGCACATTCCTGACTTCTGTTGATACACAATCTTCTGTCGGAGGTGTTTGTTATTCTGAAAAATAATTTCACCCACTGACATGTAAAACAAATACGCAGTTCTGCACGTACTTTAAGTTAAAAATGGTAAAGGAGACATCACAAGCTGAATCACTCCTTAATTCTCATTGTTAAATAAAATGGACAAGTCCAGGTAAAGATAAACACTTTCATCTCACATTACAAAGCAGTGTAATAAGTATGAAATGTAAGTATCCTTGACTTTTCTGCGTTTTAAAAGACCTTGCAGGATTCACTTCAGTTTTAAAGACATGTATTATATTTCTGTGAAGCAGCTTTTTATCACCTCGCACTTAATTACCATCAGAATAGTTTCCATTAGAGCACATGAACTAAACAAGAAAACTCGGCTTGCATAACATTTAGTTGCCTCATTTTCTTTTCACTCTTTGATGGTCTCTGTAGTGAAAAGAAAATCCCCTTGGTACTCTTTTTTTGACGGTCCTTCTCCCCAAAGAGAATTCATGCTAAAGAAAGCTGAACATTGCTAATGTATTCTAATTAAAAAACAAACATAAGTAGACGTTCAGGTTCAGTCTGTGGTTATTCAGGCGCCTAATTATGAGTGTTGGTTTTCTATGGGTTTAATTTATGAAGGATGAGTCACTCGGCGGATGCTCAAGTTGAAGGGGAGAACGGTGTCTTTGCAAACTAAGAAACAATAAGGAATGAGTCTGCTCCATCAGAGGTCGTGTGAAATATTACGTCTCTCATCAAGGAAAAGACACAGAATTTTGATTAAATCGCTCTATTTCAGGAACAAAAAGTACATCTTCTGTGACAAAAAGATTACTTACAAGGACTTTAACCTGACTGCTTATATAATCAAATTATACATAATTAATTCTTACTTTTTGAAGTGCTTCCCTTTTTGTCTTCCCAAAATGATTAGGCAGTTTATCTTCTAATAAACGTCTCTTCTCATCTACCATCAACTTTCTGATTTCTCACAGCTTTTGACACAGTCTGTTACACTTTCTGTAAAATTAAATCCATGTGATGCTTCGATATGATATTCATTTAATTTCATCTCCATGTAAACGAATTACATTGTTGCTGTTTTCCCCGTGTAGTTCAGTCTGAACTAATCAAGATGGAAATTCAAAAACAACTTAATGAATTAAATCCTGTTCACTCTCGATGAATATTCATAGTTTTCTCAGTTGATGAGTGCTGGCGATGGATTAAGCTGTTAAATTTGATTCGATAAAATAAATATTTATGCACTCCCACGTAAAAACGCAGCCTTTCACAGGTGCACCAATATTATCCCTCCATTTTTCATCTGTCTCTCACATTAGCACCACAGTTCACTGTCTGACAATTAATCATCTATTATTAGAAGTGTCATCCTTCTTACTGGCAATAATTAGGGGCAGCGTAAACAAACAATAGAGAGCTATAGTGCACTTTCTGGCTGAACAGATCATATTATGAGCTACATTTGAAGTATTAAGCTCTGAATTATTCCAGTCCTGTTACGCAGCCAAAAGATGTTTGGTAGATGAATGGATTAAATCAGTTTAAACTGCATGTACTGAAGCTGAATTTCAAAATACCAAAACAAACTCTTACTTAATACAAACCCCCTTTGGCCTGAGATTGCATTTTATTTGACTTCATGTCTAATTATCCGCCATGTCTGAATGTCCCCAGGGCTTCTTCCTTTTTCTGATTGGCTATTCTTTTTTGAAAATCATTTGATAAATATTAATAGTGGTTTGTTTTTGTATGTGTTCCAGAGGTCTTCTTCACATTTAAGTTTAAATTTTTCAAAGGAGGGAAGCAATAAGCTAATCCTCCAGATCAATTTAGAGGCAAACCTGAAGATATACTTGGTATATATCCTCCTCCATTATCATCAATCTGATTCTTATATTTTATTCTTATATTAAATTATTCTATTCGTATTCTTAGTCACATTTAAAGCTCTGTTCCCATGCTCTCTGAAGAATTTTCATGCCTTTCATGGCACTATGTTTTCTGATTGTTTATCAGCCTGCACATTCTGTACATCTACCCATACATAGGTATGTCCAGAAGGTCAAAAATCACCTCAGCCCGGACCCAACACTATACTATCATTGTTCAAAAACTGATCAGTTTAGTAGCTTTACACACATGCAATGCTAAAAAACCATCAGTCCATCCATCCATCCCAAACAACCAAGAAAACAGTCAACCTACCAATCAACCAACCAGCCAACACAAATCAACTAACGCAAACCAACAAAATTGTCAACCAGCCGATGCTGGACTGTATCTCTGGATGCCATTGAGAGCATGTTTAATAAACAAATGCAACACAAAATGAACAAACAAAAAATTGTGTTCCGTGACAAGTTGGATGACAACAGAAAATCCAGAGGAAGCAAATCAGTGTTAAAAATGGTTACATTTCTGAACTAAGTTGTTTCTTATTATGTTTTGACATTGCCTTATCTGTACAGAATATGGTTTCACTGTGTCTGAACAAGATGAATGTCTCAGTTTGCTGCAGTAATAAACAAAACTGCCTTACCACTACTGTGGCTCAGTAGGTAAAGTCAGTCGTCTCTTCACCGGCAAGTCGTGGGTTCAATCACCAGCTCCTGCGGTCACATGTCAATGCAAGATATTTCTAGGATATGATGTGGAACAGGCATCAAATAGTCAAAAATAGAAACCAGCAAGATAATTCTTCATTGGCCTGAATGGTTTCAATGGCAGGTGGATCGCAGTTTGTATTCCACTTTACTAGTTGTCTGACTAGTCATAGCGCTTTTACACCACAGGTCACATTTCCTCATTCACACACTGATGGCAGAATGCATACCAGGTTGGAGTGGCAGAGCTAAAGTCAATCATTTCCCCAACATGCACTAAAAAAGACTTGGTCCATGCAAACGTCTGTCCAACTGGGAGTAGCCCAGTTATGGTTGGGATGAGAGGGGGGTCTCTGAAAGGTGGGTCTGTGGGCCAGGCAGAGACGCAAGGTCAATTGGTGAAACTGAATACTCCTTCAGTAGTGGTGTGACTAAAAATAGTCTAAACAGTGGAAACAAAACCAACCTGGAGCTTATATTTTGCTCATGCTGACAATCATTATTCTCTCTGTTAGCAGCATGTTGTTGTTTATCCTTTAGTCACATATTAATTTACCTGAAAACATTCGATTTTTAAGCTAAATGACATGGCATGAGATTGATGCATCTCTAGGTGGATTCCCCAGCATGTTTGGCTGTACCACCTGCATGCAATACATCAATTTAACATGTGCAATGTGAGTTTTATTTTTGCAGTCCAACATTGCAAAAGCAGCTTGAAGGGTGTTCTCTATCCTCAGTAAGACCCTGTTCAAACTCCAAAGTTGTATTCCCCTCAGTATCCATGTGTTGAATTCCCTGCACAGATCAGCCAGTACATTTATTCAGCAGTAGTGTCACAGTCCACCCCTTTCATATGACTGCTACTGTGCATGTCTTACCAGTGTGTCCACTTGATGTGAACCCCCCCTACGGCCAAACCAATTCCAGCACTTTGTCCCTGGGGATGTTGGGGTTGATCTGTAGACCTAAAAAATACACTGTTAGCTGGCCTGTGCATGATCCAGCCCTTTGATCTTCACCATGGGAGCCGTCTTCATCATCTCAGGTAGAGCTATCAGCACCACACACAGGCATTCAGAGAAAATGACTGCACGACTGGAGACTCAATAAGACCAGTCTCCCGTTGAGAGAGCTCGGCTGTGGGATCTGTTGACAAGTGAGGGCTCCTTCTTTCTCCCTTAGCCACCTCTGAAATATTTATCACCACAACTTATCGCCCCTTGATCAATTATCCACCTGCCACAGGGTGGCAATAAATTATTTACATGCTCCTGATAAGCATCTAACCCATTGATTTTTTGTCACTCATTTGAGATGGATATACTGGAAGGGGTTTTCTCTCTCTCGCTCTTTCTCTTGACATTTGGCCAATCACCACAGGGAGCCAGCCAGAGCTGACAATTCAGATTGAAAGCAGCAACCCAATTCCTAAAAAGCTTTTAAACTAGAGACACACCATGCACAACTTTGATAGCTGTTTGCAGTATTACAGCTACTTTGTTTTTTGTTTTTTGGATGCAGTTAATGACTGCTTTTCCTTCTAATAGAAGACTTAAGTCTTTTTGTGCATAAAAAAACAAAGAAAGTGGCAAAAAATCCCCACAAAAACATTCATTAACAGCTTGAATTACAGTGTATAATTTTTAGACTAAAGGTTAAAAACAAATATGCAGTCAATTTTAAAAAAAGGAAAAAGCAATATCATAGGGTTGGGTGCAATACTGTCAGAAAATCACTGATTACAAATATCTTTATTCTGCTGGAAAAATAGTGCTCCAATCAGAAATTTTGGATAAACTGTAATCTATTTTCATCATTTAACCTAAAGTAGAAAGTGGAGGCAAAGTTTTTTTTTTTTTTTTTTTTTTCACCATAAAAATAAATTTAAAAGGCTTAGTTCTTGGCATAAGCAATTTAAATTGATAATGTAAGTATCATTATTGGTGGTGCCGTTATTTTTACAATTGGTACCTGGATATTCTTCCTTTTCAGACAAAAGGAACACAACCCCAGTTCCAAAAACATTGGCACGCTGTGTAATAAGTAAATAAAAAGAGAATGCACTGATTTGCAAATCTCATAAACCCATAGTTTATTCACAGTAGAACATAAATATGTTAGATGTTGCAGCTGAGGCATTTCACCATTTCTAGAAAAATATGAGCTTATTCTGAATTTGATGGCAGTAACACATCTCAAAAATGAAAGGCTGGAAAAGTAAGTGGCACTAATGTAGAGCACCTGGAGGAGCATTTCACAACAAATTCGATTGATTGGCAACAGGTCAGTGACATGAATGGGTATAAAAGGAGTGTTTTAGATTGGCAGAGTTTCTCAGAGGTAACTATGCGCAGAGGTTCTCTAATCAAAAAAACTGCATCTAAAAATTGTGGAACAACTTCAGAAAATTTTTCCTCAAATTAAAATTGCAAAGACTTTAAATATCCCACCATCTGCAGTACATAATGTCCTCAAACGATTCAGAGAATCTGGATAAATCTTTCTGCACAAGAGACAAGGCTGAAGGTCAATGTTTGATGCTCATGATCTTCAGGCCCTCAATATGCACTGCATTGAAAACAGGCACAATTCTATACTGGACATCGCTGCATGGGCTCAGGAACACTTCGAGAAATCATTGTCATCACAGTGCCATCTACAAATGCAAGTGAAAGCTGTTTCATGCAAAAAAGAAGCCATATGTGAACACAACACAGAAACTATGCCGTCTTATCTGGGCCAAAGCGCATTTAACATGGACTGAGGCAAAATGGAAAACTGTTCTGTGGTCAGAGGAATGAAAATTTTAAATTCTTTTTGATAACCATGGATATTGTTTTCTGCTGGCTAGAGAGGAGAGGGACCATCTGGCTTGTTAGCAGAGCACAGTTAAAAAGCCTGCATCTGTGATGGTATGGAGCTCATTAGTGCCTATGGTGTGGGCAGCTTACACATCTGGAAAAGCACCATCATTGCTGTAAAGTATATAGGGGTTTTAAAGCAACATATGCTCTCACTCAGATGTCTCTTTCAGAGAAGGTTTTGCATAATTCAACATGACAATGCTAAAACACATACTCAACCATATCGACAGTATGACTTTGCAGTAGAAGAGGCTGGGGGCTGAACTGGCAATCCAGATTTTTCACCAATAGAAAAAAAAGTGGTGTATCTCAAAATGAAAAATCTGATGAAGAGCAGCTAGAATCCTACATCAGATAAGAACAAAACAACATTTCTCTCTAAAAACTCCAGCAACTGGTCTCCATTACCAGATGTTTAGACTGTTGTTAAAAGAAGAGGGGATGCTACACAATGGTGAACATGGCCCTGTCCCTACTTTTTTTAATGTATTGCTACCATCATACTCAAAATGAGCTAAAAACAATTATTTCAGTTTAAACATCTGATACATTTATTTTCTATTGTGAATAAAATATGGTTGTTTGAGATTTGCAAACCATTGCATTGTGATTATATTGACACATTTTACACAGCGCCCCAACTTTTTTGTAATTTTGGTTGTAGGCTGTGGCTGTGACTTGGGTCAAAGAAGACAGTACATGTGTCAAAAAGTTTTGCAGAGCCAAATCTATTTTTATTAAAGCATTACCCTATTTTTTTCAACATTAAAAAAAAAAAAGTCCCCACTTGTTATGTTGCCTAAATGCTTTTATTGTGAAACAGCCATATTAGGAGATGGGCTCTTGCAGTTGAATAAAACTAAGCAGGAATAAAACAAAACTTAAAACCACAGATTCAAGCTAAAACACTGAGAACTGAACACAGTTATGAAGACATCTTCGTGTGATCTCATGCAGTAACCTGACTTGAGTGCAGTATTATAGGCTTCATAGTGTTTGAACATGTATTTATATGCATGATCCCTTTCAGCTTTGTGATGTCATGATTTATTTCTGTTAACACAAAAAGCAAAAAAGGATACAGTGATGTGACTTCTAGGTCACATCGACCACTTCTACTTGTTTGCAAAGCCCAGTTGTGCATTTCTATATCAGGAGTGCTTGGAAAAGACTGACTGACATGCTTAGAAAGATTTCAAAATCTTTCTGTCTACAGCTGGCTATTACAGACTTGGCAATATAAGTTTGGAAAAGCAAAAGTAGACAACATAGAAGTTAGTTCTAAAGTTATCTCTCTAAAGTGAAGTATTATAGCCCTTCCTCTGATGAAAGCCTCCCTTCTTTCCATTACTGCAGAGCTGAGTAACTTGTCACTGAAGCTGCTGGCAGGTTAGCCTGACATTTTCATCAAATCTGTTGATTTTCTTGGATCTTCAGGTGGCCTGAAGCATCATGAATCTGAGTTGAGAGATGCTGAATATTGTGAGGTATTAATCTATTATAAAGCCAGAAACGCAATAAGACCCACATGCATAATATATACGGAGCCATTCATTAAAACCGTAACATTTCCAGCACTTTCCTCAGTAGTTCGAGGTGTCATAAAGCAGCCAGTTCAATCTCAAACTTCTTTTGTGTCCTCGCAGCCTCTGCAACCTCTCACACATCCTTTTTTCTTATCTACCTGTTTGAGATGAATTATTTCACTCCTCCATTTCCTCTCACAAGAGCACCCCCCTGTCGCCGGTTCATAATGTTTCCATGCAGTGCCAACGCTAACATATGCTGGATGCCACTAAGAGTTGAAGAGAGAAATTGAAATGTAACTTTCTTCATAGCCACGGCTCCCGGTTTCTACAGACTCGGCCTGCCAGAGGAAGATTGATTGCAGGGGAGATTGAGTTTGAAAGTCAGTTTTCAGTGTGGATAAGGCACTCAAGATTAGTTTTTAAAATGATGTGTAGATGCTTTTTGGATTTGGCAAGAGAAAGCTTGGACGCAGACCAAACTAATTTTTGTACTTTTTCCCTCCTCCTTCAAGTGTGAAACATCTCAAAGAAGATCTCAGTTTGAGATGAATTCCACGCTGCTGTGATTTTGTGTAGCTCGCAAGACATCTGAA
The DNA here is from genome assembly GCF_018320785.1 of Cheilinus undulatus. NCBI lineage: Eukaryota > Metazoa > Chordata > Actinopteri > Labriformes > Labridae > Cheilinus > Cheilinus undulatus. The sequence continues at coordinate 12,581,580 of NC_054877.1, read as the reverse complement.
ACATTTTTCTGCAGCCAGATCTCTCAATCAGAAGTATTCTCTTGCTTTTTTTAACCACAAAGATACACTTTTCTACTTTCCTTTTGCATTCTCTTTGTGTGTGCCTCTCTTCTGCTGGTCCTTAGACATTTCTAAAGCGAGTCAGTGGACTTCCGGATGTGTTCAGACAACTGTAGATGTCAAGACAAGTCCACAAGGCATATTAAACAGATCAAAGACTAAGAGATTAATAGCTATGCCCAGATGGAAAACTGGGTAATTAATGAGGAGCTTAACAGCAAATTAAATACACGGCAATGCAATTATGGAGGTGAGTGTTGATCAATAACCTTGACTAGCAGCCTCTGGGATAGTGCATCATACAATAGAGCGCTATTTATTTGGTCTATCAGCAAAGAAACATCCCCAGATGAAACAGCAGGGGTGTGTGCATGAGTGTGTGCGAGTGTTGGTAGAGATAGCAGCATAGGCGTGTAACAGATTGCCTTTTTCTCGTCAGAGATCTACAGTATGCCATGATGAAATGCAGCTTCCAGACTGTAAATGAGCAATCAAGTCACTTAGGCATTAATTCGTCATTGATTAGACCCCTCACTGGTATTTATATTCACTGTATGAACGGGAGGGTCGGCCTTATGACCCCCTGGAAATTATCATTAAACCCGTTAATAAGAAGTTGTTTCAAATTAGCATTCAACAGTAGTAGGTGTGCCTAATTGGTGGCAAAATATAATTAGAAAGAGAGCATAATTAAAGGTTTTCATCCTCAAACCCTGCTGGGTGTGGGTTAGATTTTGCAGAAGGATATGGCCTGAATATTTGAAGATAAGATGCACTGATTTTATGTAACCTTGGGATATTTAATAACCTCAGTATATGAACCATTTATAGACAGAACAATCAGTCTGACTACTTTTAAATGAAAGAATAAATAATGATGCTTTTGCCAGCTAAAGACTCCAATGACACAATATGGATTTATTTTTAATCATATCGCTCCCAGTGTCCCATGCTTCAAAGGGATCTCAAGGTTTATTTTTTTAAAGGTACCCTGTGGACTTCTGATTGTAAACAAACACAGTTCTATTTACATTCAGTATCTCGCTCCAAAATGCTTTCTGTTTATCCTTAAAGCTCAATGAATGCTGTATTGATTGTGTTTTCGAACTCATGAAACCTTTACACTGTTTTTCTAATGCTTTAAGACTCTCCTTGTTTACATAGGCCCAAGGTCTTCTTCCTTTATTTTCTTGGCAAGATATTATTACGTGGAATTACTGCCACCAGCATTTTTTATTCAGGATCAAGCGTGTTTCCTGAATGGAGGTATTGTTTAACTTTGTTTTGATGTTTATTTCAGCTTATCTTAAAGGTTCTGAACGGAAAATAAAGAAACTGCTCCTGGTTTTCAATGTAATCAGACTTTGCATGTGTGATGATGACTTTTCATGCATAGATAAAGTGTTAAATGAGGTTTGTGGACTGCAGTAGCCCTCTTCATCCTCAGAGTAGCTCAAAACACCAGTGGGAACATCATTACAACATGAATGTATAATAGTTTATTAGTTTATTTGACAGGGGTCATACAAAACATTACTGTTAAGCCAAAGTTAGCTATAAAGCTAATTTACATGGTCCCTGTGCAGTAAGATGTAAAAAATATACAATACAAATGATAAAAACAAACATGATAGCATTTCAATCAGGAGAGACTTAATACAAGTTTAATAATAAATTCTTTTACAAATTGAAAGAAAGAAAGAATTGTGCAAAGTCCTTGGCAATTAGACTCCACCGTAATGATTTCATGCATTTAAAGGGGGAGTGAAGCAAACAGCAGGAATAGGATACCCCCCTATGGAGTCTAGACACAGGTGGTGGTGTTGAGAGATGCAGGATAAGATGAGGTGTAGACTTCTGAGAAGCTGCCCAGGAACCAATGAGGTGGCATGGAAGAGGAGACTGAGCTATGCAGGATGAGCAGGAGACCTGTGAGGATCTGGACTAGACACTTTTTCACTGAATGGAGGTGGCTGGGGTGGAGGAGGGTAGCAGCATCTGCACAGAACGACAGGCTGATTATGAAAGAGAGAATGACAGATTTAAAATCTGACAGGTGCATGATGATTGGTCTTAATCAGCTGATCATCAGAATGGGAAGAGAGAAAGAATGGAAAAGGGAGAGACGTGAATGAGTGGTGACTGAAGAATGAGCAGAAACAGTTTTCCTGCTTGAACTTTGGCTGAGCTCCATTTAAAATAAAACAAACTCAACAATAGTCCATCACTAAAAACAACACATTTAAAATGACATTTCATTGTCTTTAAGATTGATGCATTCAGAGGTTTAAATCAGTGATCACATGATTGTTTTTCCATGATTTCAGGTCTCTTTTAAAAACATTGAGGTTTATGCAGTCTCTGATATTGGTAGGAATTGAGTTCCACTTTTCTTTCAAAACACAGTTCTTGTTGTCTTTGTTTATGTTGGGTTGGTTAAGTCCGGCAGTCCTCCCTTTTCTTTAATCCTTTTAAAATCCACTTTTGCATAATTAATAAGCCCTGGGCTGTCTATAGCCGTTGCCATGGCATTCATAATGACTGGATTTAAATTAGCGTCACGGAGAGAGGCTTTAATGGGACTGTTGTGCCAGTCAAGAGGGCATGAATTTGACAGATACAGCAGGCATGCTTACTCTATGCTTAAGCAGAGATGACTTCATTTTTAAATATTATTTTGAAACTTAGTTTAGCATACCCTGGAATTTAGTTGTATCCAACTATAAACACCATTTTACCTTTCCAGAACTTCCCCTCTTATACGGTACCTCAGGTTTTTAAAAATCACATTCTACAAGAAGCATATCTGACCAAGCACTTGTGGCATGTAGGTGCAAAGTAAGCAGAGTGCTTGCCTCTACAAACATTTCATTTAATCATTTTACAAAACTTCCAGTTTAAAAAAACAGTAAGAATGTGGCCTAAGCTATTTTAACCATTCTATCTCACCTGGACTTATTATCTTTAAAAGCTTGTCAAACACCAACCCTTTGGTTCATATCCAAACATCCTAATTTTCAGGACAGCCTGGGCTTTAAGAATATGTGTGCTGCAGTAATGCCACTTGAACTTCAAAAAAGTTATGGGACTATAAAGACAAAGGAATTCACTAAACAGAAAACAGAAAAAAAATGACTGAGACTTTTTGCATAGATTTGTTCTCCCATTACTTGGGGACCAAAAAAAATAAGAAAATAATCATTCTGTGACAAAAAAAAATTCCAAATATTCACAAAATTTATAGCACCTTTTTTTAACTACCTCTGTTTATACCATTATTGAAAGCAGCTCCTGTCTGCAGAGACACAGCGGGCCACCTCACAGTCTCTATGCTTCTCTTTCTCTTCATTGGGATCTATTCATGCCATCTCCTGCATGATATAAGTGTTAAGACATGCACAGTTTGACAAAGGTTCATAGGACCATGGAACAGCCCGCCATTGGTTGCCCATCACTAAGCATTCTTGCATACAATATTGCATTTAGCAGAAATGATTTAAAATCAATTTTTAAAAATTGATTAAAATATGTATAATATTCAATTTACTGCTGTGGTTTTAATCTTTAAAGACCCTGAAAAGTTACCTGAGTTCCAGGCTTGCTGGAAAAGCTTCTATAAGGAATTCAAAGGCGTTGGTAGCTTCATTGGAACGTCTTAATGACAACCTCCAACAGGAAAAAAAATAAACCCTAACCCACAGCACTCAATAGTGCTTTTATAAACTTACCCTCTAATCAAATGCCAAGATGTATAATTTCAGAATCTATTTCACCTTTAATGTATAAGATAAACGATTCAACATAAACTGGTTGCTTAATAAGCACACTCCTACACTAATGTCTCATTAATGCACCTTTTGGTTTCATTACTTTTCAGTATAAGTCTCATCAGTCTGACCTTTCTCAACTTGGCAAAATTTCCACATACTTACTTTTAAAATGTGCTCAAAATCTGTTAGATAATGAGGGAATTTTCTGTCCACAGTCCTCTTCAGGTCACCCCACATATGTTAAGTAGGCCTGGGCTCTGGCTGGGCCAGACTTACACTTTTATTCTCTAGTGAAGCCATTCTTTGTAGAGTTATATGTATGCTTTGGGCCATTGTCACACTGAAGGGGAAAAATTGCCCCTTCATCTTCTGTTTTCTCACATATAACTAAAGTTTTTGTGCCAAAAGTGACTGGTGTTTGGACTCGTTAATAATTTTCTCCATCTAACCTAGAACTCCAGTTCAGGCTGAAGAGCCCTGAAGCACGATGCTGCCTCCCCCTATGCTTTACCACAGTTATAGCGTTCTTTTGGATGTGTGCAGTGCAGTTTAAATCTCTTAGAGTGATGATCAAAGAGTTCAATTTGGTGTCATCAGACCATAACAAATTTACCCACTTGCTTTTGGTAACATTGATGTGTGCTTTTGCAAAATATACCTGAGCTGGGACGTTTTTCTTCAATCATTTTCTTCAATCCTGCCACCCAACAATAGCCAGACATACAAAGAACACAAGAAAAAGAGCACTAAAACTTTGGTTTAGTGTGAAGGTACCCTCATGCTGTTTCTCTTCAGCTGGAGCTGGATTTTTTTTGTTAAGGTAGAGTGAATTATAAACATTTCCTGAAACCATTCGGTTTTTGCACAAAACCTTCAGTTATCTGCTAAATGGTAGAGATAAAGGGCCAATTTTTACCTCCAGCATGACAATGGCCCAAAGCATACATTGAATTCTACAAAAGAGTAGCCTCACCAGAAGAAGATCAAAGTTTGGGTCCGGCCTAGCCAGAGCCCAGACCTGCTGAAAATCTGTGGGGTGACCTGAAGAGGATGGTGGTCAGGAAATCCTCTCATTATCTGACAGATTTTGAGCACTTTTGAAAGGAAGAATGGGCAAATTTGCCAAGATGAGATAGGTTAGAGTGATGGACTGTATCGACTGTAGTGAAATCCAATGAGGCTTTTCACATAGTTTAAGTCTAGTTGTGTGCATATTTATGCAGACTTTTTTCTTATGCAATTATTCCAAAAACATATTATTTTTTTGCTATGAAATGTGTTTTTACATTAAAGGTGTAATATGTTCTGAAATAAAACATCTAAGCCTCATTTTACAAAATGTAACATTTTAACGGACGCGTCTAGACTTATAGAGTCACTGTTAATTAGAATTAGGGTTGGATATCTTTTGGATTTTTTTCTGATACTGGTGCTTGAAAGTCGGCTGGAGAATAGTTTGGGTATTGTGAATGAATCACAGAAATGTTTTTAAAAGTGGCAAATAGAAGATGGGATAAGAAAAGGAAACCAATTTAACTTCTTTATGTAAGAGGCTCAAGAAAAATGCAAGCAAAGCTGAGACATTACTGAGCAAATGCTCAGTTAAAAAAAAGTGAGTGCACCCATGTCACACACACTCCATAACATTTCTTGCCCTTTATTTGGAGTGGCAGGGGGTCACCTTGGTGTCGCAGGGTATCCCAATGAAGTATCAGTATTTATGTTGAAATCTGGTCTGATAGGTATCGGATGTGTTGGTACAGGTACCATGTTGGTACCAGATTTCAATATTCATACCTAATCAAACTATCACAAAACTGCTGCCATGGCTCCATCTATGCCTACCTACTCAAATAAACAGAGGCTAGGACCATGCTATGAAATAACAGAGCACAGTGTCATTGAGTACAAGTACTGAGCTACCTGATACTGGTATCAATGCTTCTCTCACTAATATCAAAAGGGATGATTCATGAAAAAATGATTTGAAAAATCATCCTTGTACTGTTTTTGCCAGTAAAGAAATAAGATATTCAGACCAAAACCGTTTTTTTAAAACCAAACTGTAAACAATTTTTAAAGGGGTTATTATGCAAAAATCACTTTTCAGCCTTTTCTAGCAAAAATATGAGCCACTGGCCCGTCCACAATACCCTCTAGTATCAGAAAAATCCATTCCCTCCCCCCTCTCTCTCACCACCTTTCAGCAAATGTGTGCCAAAACAAGCCGTTCTCAGATTTTCCCCTCATGATGTCATGTGGGGAGTTAGCACTGCCCCAAGGTTCACTTGGCCCTCCTTGCTTGGAGGGAGGGCTTATCCTCCTCTCAGCTGCCAGCCACACCCATTTCCGGAGAGGGGCGTGGTCAGGGGCGGAGTCAGACAGCTCAGTAACATTTAAAGCCACAGACACTGAAACATCTTGTTCTGAGCAGGGCTGAAACAAAGGGGATTTTAGACATGCATAAATCCAATACTGGAGTGTTTTTTTAGCAACAAACTTCACAGGCATGTTTTGGGGACCTCTGAGACCAACATAAACTTTTCTTTAAAGGGTAAAATATGCCCCCTTTAAACTCCTAAGACCCTGCAAGTATATATGAGGATATTACATTTTTGCTTCCCTACAACATAGTAATAATTTCTACCTTTGGAATTTGCTTGAAATGTTGGGAGACCAAATATTCAAGAACTTGCTTCTTGAATATTTTGGTGAATTTGCTAGAAATGTACCAAATATATTCATGGAAATTTACAGGATATGCTTGGAGAGTTTCATTGGAATATTTTGGGAAATTGCTTTGAATTTTCTGGACATTTCCATGGGAGTTGTGGAAATGTATATTTAGATTTATGGGAAATAGATTGGGATATTGTAGGTTATGGTTGCCCTGGAAATTTTCAGGAATTTTCACAGAATTTTCATGGAATTTGTTTGGATGTTTCCAACATTCTCATGGAGTGTTAAAGAATGGAAAATGTATTCGTACCCTTAATAATTTGCTACACATTTTAGGGGGACTTTTCTTTAACAATTTGGGTAATTGCTTGACATTTTTGAGGAATTTGCTTTGAATTTTGGGGAGAATTTTTAAAATTGGAATGCTAAGGTTTATCATAAGTTTTATGATAAAGTTTAACTGAATGATTTGAGGACTTTTTAAAGCAGTTTTTGGTTACTTTAATGGGATATTATTCTTTGAAAATACGTTTTTGCAGCCAGCCTGCAGTGGACACTCGATGAACTACATCTTTTTACACTGAAGCATTGGCTACATTTTCAGCACTGGAGTTTGATGCTTAATTAGGCAGAGTTTTCATCGGGTAGAGGCGTCTTCAGTGAGAAATCTGCAGCCCCTTTTATATTCAAAAACCTTTTATATAGAGGCAGCAAAGCAGCTTAATTGTTGTTGACTTTAATGATTTTATATAAAACAAGTCCCCACTGCTTCCATGTAGCTCAAACATCATTCAAAAGCAGCTTTAGCACACAGCTAAACAAATCCTAGCATTGAAAACAGAATAAGCAAGACATCTGTCATATAAATATGGCTTTCATGGCCCTAGTAGCATATCACATCCATCTATGTAGAGAACTTTCCATCTTCACTAGCGGATGCTGTGCAGTCTTATGTTTTGTTGTGTTGACTTGTTTTAGCCTTTGAGATATGTTTGGCGGAGTGCTTTTATCCAGTATGTGGTTATTATTTTTACTGACAACCACCACGATCTTTGCTCCCTTAAATCTCAATCCTCTGGTACTCCCTGAAGTAAAAAATACACTTGACATGGCACCTTTCACCTCACAATATTTTGTACTTTTCGTTCTTGTTCCCCTTCATTTGGTCTTTTTTAATCCTCCTATGCTGAGATTTATTTTTTTTTCATTATTTTGTTGCTTTGGGGACCATGACATGTTTTGATGGGACTGGGACTCAAATGGGATGATATGTTGAAGGATGTTTTCTAACTAAAACCATGGGTGGTACTGTGCTTTGTGTTTCTCTTCTCTCTACTCCTCTCTTGTCAGCACACATATGTGTTATGCGTTCCTTGCAGGCAGGAAAGTCAGTGCAGCTTCTCCAGTCTTCATATCACGTTTTGTGAGGGATTTTCTTTTGCTGGAGGGACTATTAATCCACAAATATTAGTTATACAGACACTGCTTTCTGCATGCCTCAAATTAATGAAAAGGCATGCATCATCTTTAGAGTAGCTAAGATAAAGATATGTAAATGCGGGCTTAAAAAAAGGTGTGATTTTTTTTACATATCCAGACAAAAAAGAGTCGAGGGCTGATCAGGCTGTTTTTATGGAACTGCTGCTGTATTACACTCACTTTTTAATCCCCTGCATTGTAGATTTTAAAGGATATGGATTAAAATAAATTCCCTTTTACATGTGCCAGCCTTTAATTTTTCCAAGAGGCACTTTTATTGCAAGAGAACAGAGGATACCGCTTTCACAGCTTATTACTGAGCTGACTCCATTGTTTCCCTATCTCGACAGCTGAATTCAAAAAACACTTTGTCTTTGCCTGATGGTTTATGGGAATTAAATCACATTTAATATTGAGGCTGTCCTCCCTGGAAAAGGCATTGTGTATTCAAACAGCTTAAAACAGCCAGAGTGAGCCAAAAAGAAAGTTGTTTGGCATCCTTATTGCATTAGAAAAAAAAAAAAAAAACAAGGCTGGGGAGGTGGTTTGTTTTTCATTGTGAGGACCATGAATCGTCCGTCATGTGAACACTTATTTCACTGCATTGATTTGTTAGTGTATTTTGAGAATTGGTTACATTCCTAGCCAGGCCTTCAGGCCTACAGAGATGGCTGGGTCCAGTGGATGGGCTCTCCTCAGATGTAATCATTAATATCTATGAATGTGTGATTGTTAAATAAACATTGGTGCAAGCCTTCTAGATAACATTCATTACATTTTGGTGCTGAAAAGTACATTGACATGCTAGTTCTGGGCTCAAAAATTTCCTGGGAGTTGCCTTAATTGCTTCTCCTTTCCGTGCAGCTCATGGTATGGCTTTGAACCAACTAGGCCCATCTTGAAACAGATGCTACTGAAACAACTGCATGTAAAATTTGATGTTACCAGAATGTTAAACTTAAATATTAGGGGTGGGAATCACTAGTGGCCCCCTACTTGGGTCATGATTCCATATTATAGTGAGTATTGCGATACCATATATTGTAATATATTGCAATCTATACCATTTCTCAACTGATTAGCTGATTTAGCATTATCCTTGTCCTTATGTTTGTCATATTTCCGCAGTATTTTATTTTCATGTAGCACTTCTTACAAACCTCATGCGTCATGTCCATCTCATTTGTGCCCTGCTTGCATTCCTAATGTCCTTCCCCCGGTGCTGCCATATTGGTTGTACTAACTTTCTCCTGCACTATGACCGTCACCCTCACTGGACAATTGTCGTAACAATTGATTTCATTTTTCCGTTATTGTAGATTTCAGTTCATATTAGCAATTAATTTGAAAAAAATCGATACTTGGTGGACGAGACGATACAATATATCACCAGACGACATATCGCAATACTATGCTGTACCAATTTTTTTCTCCTGCCCCTATTAAATATGTTTTGTCGGATGGATGGATGGATGGATGGATAGATGGATGGATGGATGAATGGACAGGTACCCGGGTGGTAATAATACCCACAGTTTGAAATTAGGTATGATTCCAGTAAACAATCAAACATGTTGATGTCTATATCAATGGCATATCAGCAACAGTAGAAGTAACCAATATTGGGTCATATCATATTTTGAATAATCAAAATTTCCGTCTAAACACAGTCCAAACCTGGGGACACACTACACAACTTTCACAGACTAAAGATTTTGAAAAGACAAGCAATATACACAAACAGACTGGCTTCAGCAGATTTTTGTACAACTGAAAGACTGACATACTTAACAGCTGCGCCTGATGAGGGATCAAGACTATATGATTTGTCAAACCAACTAAAGCTAACTGAATGTATCAAACTCTGACACATATTCTCGTGATTGCGACATTTTAAAGGGTAAACAAACACCAGTTGGTGGCAGTCAGTGTTAATTTTGACAGCTATTTTTCATTTTTTGTCTAGTTTTTTAAAACTCAAAACATTTTAGTCTAGTTTTAGTCCATAAAAAGTCCTCACATTTTAGTCTTTACTTTGAGTCAAGCATTTATCCTCTTTTCTCAATTAGGTACCAAATCATGGTAGTGTGTTCTCTGCACTCTGCCAAACCTGGGGTCCCTGCGTTCTCCAGCTGAGAGGCAGAATAGCTCCAGATGCATTTCATTTTGACAGATTTACCCACAGAGGAGAAATATCAGGGGAGTTGAATGTCTGATAAAAATGAAATGACATTGTAGTCTAGTTTTAGTCATCAAAGGTCTATTTGTGGCTGGTCTTAGTGTAGTCTTTCTCATGGAAATGGGCTGTTGCCAAACATCTTTAGTCAGTTTGAGTATGTTAACACTGTTGGTGGTAATGCATTAATTGGTTGTTCCCCATCTGCCAATGAAACTGTAAGGAGAGGAAGAGGAGGAGAAGGTCTAAGAAGTAGAAGAACATGTGTTTGCAGTTGGTTCAGTACACCTTCCACACTACCTGATCGTGTTCAGATTCAGCTCAAAAAAATCAAATATACTTGATTGACTGCAACTGAGGTAGGTCAGGTCTGTTCACCTCACACACTTGCAGATTTTTGTGCCAACTAGCCATGCATCTAGTGCAGAATGTGCAGAATGGTAGACTTTGCCAAACTGGGAATAGTGGGTAAAAATTTGACAAAAAAAGTCCCCAGTGACCCCAGCTTAAGTTGTACAAATATGTCTTTCTTTCTCTTGTGGCAGCTATAAGTAAGAGATATGACAGAGCATCCTTAGTTTTTACAGCTTTGGTATATTTCAGTTAGTTTAACCTAGCTAAACTGACAGGACGCACATCAACGGGACTAACATGAGCTAGTTCTCCAGTCTCTAACTATAGAAAATGCAGCATCCAGCCTTCCTCTGTACACCTTTAATGAAGATCTCCAATTATGGAAGTTTTGAAGAAATCATCATGATGCCATCTCAAATGTACCACTGTTAAACACTGCATTTTAAATGATCAGTCATCATGTTGATGTTGGAGGTAAACTAGAGGAAGAAATGGCAGAGCAACTCACAATGGTATACAACATGTAATTCATGTTTCATGATGACCTTAACTTTATGATTCAGACGTGATAATTGATATGTCATATAATAATAAATCATGCAGTCTTATCAACTGAAGAATACATAATACCTCTAAAACTACATCTAAGGGCGCTATCACAATAGAACCAGTTGTTTCAAACTGCACAGCGGCGTGATTCCTCCCCGTTCCCCTTCCCCCCGCTGGCTTGCTTTCACACTAGCAACATCGATCTGTGCTGGGCCCGCTCGTGCATGTACTCAGTCTGAAACAGCAGGTGGCGGTATGCACGTAGCCAGTTTACAACCCAAGGAGGAGAAATAAAAAGAAGCTACCATGGCAGCCACTCAGGTCATGACCTGAGTGAAGATTGTTTTTGTTTTAACCTGGCAAAAAAAGTCCATCCTGCAGGCATGGATGATTAAAAATCACTTTTTAAGATGCTTACAAACTTTGCTCTTTGTATCAGCACAATCACTACAGCTCAGAGGATTGAATGGACTCATGCTGTGCAGATACAGCAGTTTTTGAGGTGACAGGAGACTTTGATTGCCTTTGCACCTCATCTCACTGACTCTGACTTGTGTTCATCTGTAAGGTGATTCACAACAGACTATTTATTGACTGGATTCTGATGATTTCTGCCCTTTATTGCAGAAAAATGTGAATAAACTGCCACGCTGAGGACAGAAGTTTAGTTTTTACGATGACGTCATAAAGCTGAAATGACGCTTTGTCCTGTATCCGGGCGCAGATGCATTCACATCTAATCCGAACTGTGCCAGAGTCCACTTGAATCATGCCTGAGACCACCTCCCTAAGTGGGCCTGGGCCTGGTGCCTGGGCGTGGCTCATTTGCATTCACATTACCAAAACGAACTGGACTTTGGGCTCAAGTGCAGTCGGATCCGGGACCAGGCCCCTAGTGTGAAAGCCCCTTAATTATTCATGTATCTCAATATTATAAAAATATCCTGATATTTAAACATGCATAGATACATCCTTGCAGCGTCGTTATCCATGATTATAATTCTTATTTCTACCAGATAACAGACTATTTCACACATTTGGCCTAATCAAAACCAGACCCTGGAGTTCATTAATTATTTTTAAAGAAAAAGACAGACTGTGGGAGAGACATCTGGACAGTTGGACCCCTTTCTATCGACCGACTCCACCAGCTTCAAAGTGTGGTTTACACCAACAGACCCCCTGACAAGAGCAAGAACAGCAACACTGGCAGCAGCGTGATGCGCTTCTAATTAATGAGCAGCCATGTTTTAGGGAGCAGGACTACATGTTGTTTTTTTCATGTCAAGGAACTCCAGCAATGATGCGGACTCAGTCAGTCATCAGAGCTGAAAGTAAGTCTGCACTGCACTCTACCCAGCCCCATTTAAACAGCCGTCTGGGGCCTCTAGTGTTGGTTTGTGTGCAGTGACTATAGGCACCAGTGCTCGAGAAATACACTGCTTTAATGTACAGATCTTATTTTGAAGCTACAAATGGTCTTTAAAAAACAAACAGGGAGTTATTGTACCTTTGATTTAAAGGTTTGCTGATATGTCGCCCTAACAACAATAACAGAATCCTGCATGTTTAGTGAGCCTATGGGCCGGGGGCAATATTGAAAATGTAAAATGTGTACTGTAATGAGATGGCTTTTGCTACTGTCATGCTGCTTCTGTCGTCAGAATCAAATCATGGTAAAATAATAATGGTTTGCCTGAAGGTTCTTCCAGTATCCTTTTTTATTTTTGCAATTTCTGCCGAGGCACAGATGCAAATTAAAAAACAGAGAATATCTCCCCAGAGTGCGACTAAAGCTGTGCAGCCTCATACACTCATGTTGAAAAATATGCTCGCTTTTAACTTTTTTTTTCTCTCTCCATGTATGACGTGTCAAACTGTGAAAATTAGCAAGTCCCTGCTATTAATGATCCAGTTTGATTCGCGCTTTACATTTCAGCTGATCCGCGTAAGAGTGGGTTTTAGACATTGGACCTCTGAACACAGAACCCTGATTCCTCGGGGGAGTTTTCCCTGAGTAAGTGATCCACAAAATCCCAGAGCATGGAGAGATAAAGGGAGGCAGAGAAAACAGAGAGTGTGGCATCGGGTGGGGGGGTTAGAGGGGGGACAAGGAGAAGGAGGGTGACATAGGAGTGCATTTCAGCTCCACTGCCTCCCATCCTGTGCGTGTGACCATGGAGGATCTGAAAAACCTCAGCTTCGCCCCACAGCAACGGCAAGGAGAGGAATGTTCTTGGGGAGACTAAATTTAGACCCGATGTGCTGTACCATCAATCCCGATTAAGCTAACTGCGGAGCCGCGCTCGTTGTGGGAAGAATATTGCAGAATCCAGGTTACATAAGACTTACTTTGTGTGGCCCACCGGAGATGAACGAGCATAAATGTTTGTTAGATTATGTCCCTTTAAGTCTGCTGCAGATGTTTCAGTAAATCCAGTGTTAACCTAACATCTGCATGGAGACACTGTCCCAAAGCTGTTTAGAAATATATATTATACTAAAGCAAAGTCAATCAATATGAGGTAAACTGATTGGCACAATCAGAAATAAAACTAATTCTCAATGACAATTTAATTTTTTTGGACTATTTATATGTTTTTTAATGACCTTGGAGATTGCCTGTATTTAAATTGTCACTAGTAGCTCCTCTTCATTAATATTATTAGACAGTGTTTTTAACAGAATTGTGCCCTAGTTAGGCAGCAGAGATGGCCATCTCACCCTGCCTCTCTCTACATCTTCATGGTTTTGTTTCATTCTTTCGCCAGTATTCATCAACAGCACATGGTTTAAAGATGATCAAATTAGTGATCCACGCTAAAGATTTTTTAACGATACCAGTGACCAATAATTTCCTACTCCTGATGGCCAACAACCGATTAGAAACTATACTATTTTTTCAATTGTTGACTTATAAAAGAAGTTTATTTGATGTTTTTATGCACATCTGGTGGTAAGAAGGGGTCAATATGAAGTGTGCAAAGAAGTTATAACGAATTCTAACTGACATCACTTGTGTTTACATCAAAAAGAACTATTCTGACTTTATAACTGTTATTTCTTCTAGTTAAACATTTGTGTGACAAAGTACAACGTACGCAATCATCACCTAACCTATGTTTTTTTCCATTTCCCTTGAATTGAATTCAAGCATCTTGTCAAGTGGTCAAATCTGACATTTCAATCAACTAAACAAGAATTCAGCTGACTCATGTCAAATCAGACATAAAACCAAATGATAACCGGCTGTCATGTTTAACAAATGGAGATGTCTGTTTTGTTTGTTTTCTGCTGCTTAAGTCCGAATTAAAGAGAGCTGATGTTTTACATAAAGATTTAAAATATGCACAGACATAAGTCATAACAGAAATACGTTAAAAATGTTAAGGACACCGTGGTCTGTGGCTAAACTTCTGCTCCTAACGTCGACCAGACTGAATGAAACCACATCAAACAGAGCAGGCAGGGATACGTCTATGAAAGTAGCGATGGATCAGGAGAGAGTGAGATGGATTCTCTCATTATTAGCGTTGCCTTTTGGTTCTGGCAAACTTTCTGCAGTTTCCAATGCCTACTGAATCAGCACTCTGCCTGGTATTAGCCTTTGGCTTGGTCCTAATGCCTGCGGCTAATGCTAGCGGCTACTGCTGCGTCATTTTAACTTTGTTAGGATGAAGACTTTTAAGTGACTTATAAGAGCGGTTGTGTTAAAACTCAAGGACTGTTTTCCACTCTTCGAGATCTTTGCAGGGCAAATTTTGCTTATTTGCTCATTACTCCACAAGTACCGCCATGTTGTTAGCCTCTATTAGCCTCTTAGCAATGAGGCTGCTTCCTCACCTTCTCTGGTGCTTAACAGCAGTTCATGTACTGCGGCGCCACCTACTGTTTCGGAATGTGTAGTCTCATTTGAAAGAAAACAAACGCCTTTATTATCCATGGATTTTATCAGTTAATTTTTATTATAGGGATAATAAAAATATGTAAAATATCCGCAACATTGGCCGGTAATTTATCTGTACCAATAATTATCATGCATCCCTAGCTCAAATAACTTCTCTCCCTTTTTGAAATATTTGACTGGATATTTTATTATCATAACAGGTGAGCTGCATGTTTGAAGATTTACTGATGACAGAGGTGGCGGTTTTTAACCATCACCACTGAATGCAAACATAAGAGGAGATGTCAGCTGGGTTTCCAATACAGTTTTTCTCAAAATTAAAATGATATAGCTTAGATTTTGACTAAGTACAATTGCGCTTTGTACATGTTTTCACGTGGCGGCTGAGGCCTCCCACTTCTTCCATACCTTGAATGGAAAATGGCACTAAATTTCTTCTTCTGTGCACTTAAATAGAGCTGCTATCCTGCAGCCGACCTGTAAAGAGCAGCTGCCCTCAAAGGGGAACACTCCACCAGCTAGTGTTTGAATCAGTCCTGTAAGACAATTATTACATTTATTTATATAACACTCATCAAAACAGAGTTAAAAATGCTTTGCAATATATAAATAGCAAAACAATACCTTTATTGTTTTTAGCAATACCGAAATAGAACATCAGTAAAATTGTAAAAAAAAAAAAAATCAAAATAAATAAAAAATAGCTAAAGGGATTCAAGTAAGTTGAAACTTGAAAAAAAAAAAAGATAAAATAAGATCAACCACAGACTGCCAAAATCTGTTTTACTAAGTTTAAAACCTGGTAAAACTATTTAGATTTAGTTAAAACACAGCTAAAACTTAAACCCAGTAATAAATCAATGGCATATTAAACTGTGTTCAAACTCAGACCCAGGGAAAGTATACTTATAAAAATGTTTTTAAGAGACATTTAGATGAGGATAAGGAACTAACCAGTCTGATCTCCTCAGGCAGATTGTTCCAGAGAGTGGTGGTCTGGCTAAAAACTCCAGTCCTCCTCCTCAGCCTTGATGATGGAACAGTTAGCAGATCCTTGGCTGAGGACCTCAGGGTACGATCAGGCTTGTAAGTAATCCTTGTACTTTGGAGCAAGTCCAGAAACTGTTTTGAAAGTAATCTTTTTTTTTTTTAACTGATTGTAATAAACAGGATGCTACTGAAGAGAGGCTGAAATGGGAGTAATATACTCCCTCTTTCTTGTTTTGGTGAAGAGTCTGGCTGTTGCATTTTAGACCAGCTGTAATTTATGTAAGCTTTGTGTTAGGCAAGAATATAGAGAATTACAGTAATCCAGATGGGCACTAAAGCTGTATGCACTTCTTGGAAAAGGAGCTGCTAAAGAAGCATGGTGCTGAAAGCAGGCAGATGATGTGCTCTATGGTAATGGGTCAAGACCATTCTCCTTATTAAGAGTGCACAAATAGACTGACATTGAAACAACCAGTTTAAGGTGGAAAAGTTACATGTTGTTGCTGACTACTGACTGCTTTATAAAACAGCTTTCTTTTTGTGTCTCAGATACAAATGTTGCAATTGCAAATTCTAACTTCCTTTTCTTCTGTAGATTTTTTTGCATTTATTTGAAAGGACAGCCAAGGAGAGACAGGAAATGTGGAGAGACAGAGTGAAGTATGACATGCACCAAACAGCATCAAGACCGGGAGGCCTGCAGCCTCCCACACGAAGCACCTGCTCCACAAACTGAACTTAACCAATGCCCA
The DNA here is from genome assembly GCF_018320785.1 of Cheilinus undulatus. Taxonomy (NCBI): domain Eukaryota; kingdom Metazoa; phylum Chordata; class Actinopteri; order Labriformes; family Labridae; genus Cheilinus; species Cheilinus undulatus. Next base: position 12,564,864 of record NC_054877.1, on the reverse strand, counting down.
GAATTCTGCCTCTTTCTTTTCCCTTTCCCATCTCTGTGTGTAGTTTGGTATTTGATCCACTTCTAAGAGTTTTCAGAAAATATTCATAGCTTTCAGTCATGTGGCCATGCAGAGGTTTGGAGGGCAATAAAAAGCTCAGAACAGTGGCAGCTACCACTGAACACTACAGGGCGCTGCAGCACTGGGCTTTTATCCTCCATCTCTCAAAAAAGACAAATATTTAAATCACCTGAAAACTGCAGCAAACTTAGATATTAGTTTAAATGTACATTTTTTTTGTCACTTTGGACCCTCAAACAGCACAGGAGAGTATTTAAAGGTCACATATTTAACCCCTTTAAGACAAGTTTATACTGGTCTAAGAGGTCCCCAAAACATACCTGTAACATTTGTTTCCGAATAAAACTCCAGTGCTGGATTTTTGCATGTTTAAAAAAAACCCTGTTTCAACCCTGCTCAGAACGAGCTGTTTCTGTGCCTGTGGCTTTAAATGTTACTGAGCTGTCTGACTCCACCCCTCTCAGGAAATGGATGTACCCTAATGGATGTGGCTAGCCTGATCCTTCCCTCCTAGGATCAGGAGAGGAGGGCAGAACTTTCTTCTAAAAAGGGAGGGCCAGCCAAACTTGCGGGCGGGGCTAACTCTCCACATGACATCATAAAGGGAAAATCTGAGAACGGCTTGTTTCAGCACACATTTTCTGAAGGGGGGGGCGGGGTGTCTGATTCTTAGGGGGATTGTGGACAGGCCAGGGGCACATATTCTTGCTAGAAAGCCTGAAAAAGTGTATTTTGCATAATATGTGCCCTTTAAATCACCTAAATCAGAAAAGTCCCCAGCAGAACATTGCATCAGTGATGGTAACATACCCGTTTATCATTTGTGGACAGCACTTTTCTTACACCACTGCTGGGAAAAGTTTACAAATTATGGACAGAAAAAGTAATGCTGCAGTTTTGATGATGAGGTTCTGTAGAAGTAACCCATCCTTGTCTCTATTGGTTAGTGCGTCCAGGTGAGTAACAACTTTCTTTCATTAAAAAAGAAAAGAAATCTGACCAGAACACTTCAGTGGCAACCAAAACTGTCAACTTCTCTACAGAGTACAGCAGAAGGAAGCCGTTCTTGCCCACCAGGGGGGCCGTTCCATGAGTATGACATGTTTTCCTGATACATTAAAATGTAGCTATAGATAAAATCAGACCAGGTGAAGCATGTTATAGTTGATCCTCAGAGTTTGTAAAGACACGCTTTGATGAGTTCATACCTCTGAAGTTTGTATTTCCAAGGTCATGAGGTTGGGCGTCATTGATTTCTGTACAAAAACACATTATGACTTTATTGACAGATTGTAGTATAGCTGGATGATATTATGTTTGTCTAAACTGATGTCCTGCTGCGTCTGAGCCTAGATCCTTGGTGATTTACTGAGCTTCCTGCTGAGCAGATTGTTTACTTGCTGCCGGTAACTAGTTAGCTGAGTTAGTGCACGGACTGGAAGCCCAAAGCTCTGGGGGATTTGAGTATTTACAGCTCCCAGGAAACAGAACTCACCTGACGTCTGGGGCCTGTTGGGTGACAGGAAACAGATCCAAGATGATTCATTGTATCAGTGATGAAAGAAGATAAAGAAGAAGGATATTAATAACAATAGCACCCTTCTTAACATCAACCTCTTCTTTCAAACTGCCATTAAAGAAGAAAATGTTCAAAAATATTTTAAATTAGATCTATTATCATAAATTCAAAGGTCTAACAGAAACAGAGGTAACTCTCTTTTTTAAGTAGACACTTAGAGGCAGTGACAGCTCTAACAAACCAGATTGGGTTATTTTACAGTTTTGGCACCTTGACAGCAAAAGCTCCATACTCATCAGGGAGGCTCTGGTTACATCTGGTAAAGGGGTTTTAAAGTACTTGCCTGTGTCTGAACTCATTAGAAACTCTGTCGATCTTGTGATAAGTTTAACAGCTTAATTTTGGACAAGTTGCAGGCAGAAAAGCAAGCAAATAATTGCTGTTTAATATACAAAAGGGCCTTGCAGAGGCCCAAACAGGATCAAACAAAAGCTTATGCAAATCCCATCAACTGTTTAAAAACATGAATGCAGTCTGATTCAAGTCAGCAATTGGTTTCCTACCAAGGTGACAAGGAGCTCTACCAAGTCAGCTGCCAACTGGTAATTCTGTCCCATAATTCTAATTTTTGGTCAGTCTAGAAACATTGAAAAGGCCTCAAGCCTGGCTAGCATCTGCAGCATGCTCACCTGCCAGTCAACTCAGCTGTGCCTCAATGTAAGTGAAAGAATATTCTTGGCAATATTATTATGAAAACAGATCAGTAAAGTGTTTGCCAATAAATAAATGAGCTTTGATCCCTTTTGCATGAGGTTGTAATCATAATTAAGTCCACTGTAAAAGATAAAAATTTTAGTATGGGGCCTAGTAGGGATTTATTAGTTTTTGCAGCCAGCATCTAGTGGACACTGGTGGTATGGCAGCTTTTTGCATTTCTGTATTGGCTTCATTTTTAAAGCAGGATGTTGCTGCTTGGTAAGACTTCAAAAGATTAAAAAGGAGTGAATTGCTGTAGAATTTTATTTGTACTGTTTTTATTGTCATATGTTGATGAAAACATTTAAAACAAACCAACTCCAAACAGGGTATGCATTTGACTATGATTTCTCCTGGTATTTTTCCACTAGAACTTAAAGATTTCAGTGTTATTATCCTTAAAGAATTTTCTGATGATATTAATAATTATCCATTATTTTATGATTAATGAGTATGATGTGTCACGTTTCTGCAAGTCGCATGACGTGAAGGACAGGGGTCATGGACAGGGAAAGTAACAAAAAGAAAATCTGCACCTTTATACAAAACAAAAATAAGGCCTTTGGGGTCTAAAAGATGGAGTGGAGTTATGCTTCTCCACAGCCACCCACTAATTTTGCCAAAAGTTGGCAAACTAAAGTAAAAAGGCCTCAAACAGAGGTAGAATTGCTTGGTGGGGAGAAAACACTAAGTGCAGAAATCTCCTTAGAGATCAACCCTCACAAAAACTCTAGAATTTACCCTCTTTCCCTCAAAACACATAACCACTCTCAAAAACACTCATCACACAAACCAAAAGAAACCAACTGAAGGTGTTGGCTCTTTGGTGTCACACACCAAACTGAGGGAAAGAACCTCCTTTTATAGACTACCCAGGCTGACGAGCACCAGCTGAGTGCAATGAGGACAGGTGAGCTGAGTGAGAGGCTCGTTAGGAGTGCTGGAGGTCACAGACTACCTCCATCTGTAACACCTCCCCCCAAAAAGACAACAAATCTTATTTGTTGACATAAACGAACTTCAAATTCAACACAATGTTTACTTTAGGACTCTATCATTTAACTCCACCTGTAAACACAAAAAGCTAGTACAAAAACACTAGATAACCTGTTAGGAAATGAACTATTTGTTTACAACCAGAACAACAAAAAACACCCTACTGCTCTGAGTAGAGGAACCTTTAGACCAAGAACAAAAATACTTATTTTAGTCAGTCGTCACTCGTGACAGACAGTCAGCAACTACATTGTCTTTTCCTCTTACATGTTGGATTTTTAGTGGAAACTCCTGCAAAGCTAAACTCCAACGGAGTAACCTACGGTTAGTGGAGGCCGATCTTTGCAGGAACAACAAGGGGTTGTGGTCAGTGTAAACCACCAAAGGATCAGAAGATGAAGCGTAGACCTCACAGAATCCCAAAACCAGGGTCATCAGTGTCACAACCATTATCAAGTTAAAGGGACATAATCGTTTTTTCTTTCTGAAGTCGGGTCTTGACACAATGCCATCCAAGCTTCTAATCTCCCTTACTACAGTGCATTTTCCAGAAAACTGCACTTCAAGGGGCGACATAACAGGCAACAAAATCAACATCTGATCCTCAACATCAAATGATCGAGAACGAGCTTTTCGATCTTCCAAGATTTTTCTCTTTGCAAACAAAACTTGAACACCCTCATCCCAGGGGTCCACACACTCCACCAGCACTTTGCTGAATGGCTCATCAAAAGCAGTTATGGGTTGCAAAGCAGCAACTGGCACCACTTGATTTGGTTTGCCTGTTAACTGGCAAACTTCACAGGCTTTACAAAATTTCTTAATGTCTGTTTTCAGACCTGGCCAAAATAAATTTTGTAAAATCCAGTCATACATCTTATTGACACCAAAATGACCAGACATACTCCCTACATGTGCCAGCCTTAGTATCTTGGGACAAAGTGGTGTTGGGACCACTACTTGAGGTACCGCCGACTTGGCACCTTCCACAAGAGGACATGGCTGCCATTTCCTCATCAACACGCCACTCCTCTTAAAGTATCCCACCGGAACACCATCACAATCCTCTTCCAACCAGAGGTCAACATACAGGGGTAACAAAGAATCATCTTTCTCCTGCTCAGCAATGAGCTGCTCATGAAACATTTTAATGCGATATGTAGAGACATCGTTCATCTTTACATCTGCTTTCACCTTTGAGCTGCCCAAAGGTAAAGCCAACTCAGGGGCTTCAACAAAGTTTGCATCACACAATTTTGTCTCTGAGAGACCAACTGAAATGTGATGCTCAACATCCCCATCAACATAAACATGCTCACGAATAGACAATTTATTTTCAGGAGAAATCTGAGTCAGAATCGCACAAAAATGTCTCAGCCAAATCAACCAAAGTGAGATCTCTGACATCTTCAGAACGAGTGCTACCAGCCTCTCTCTTAGCCATAGCACGAGTGTCAACACAAGACACAACCTCAGGGTGTGACTCCACCAACCCTTCCTTTTCTTCAATTTTAGGTACCTCCGACACAATAGGGTCTGGTAGATGACTTGTGACTTTGTCACCTGCCAAGTCATTTCCTAAAAGGAAGGTGATCCCTCCCACACGCAGTCCATCCCTTAAGGCTACCTCAACAGTGCCACTGACTATCTCAGATTCCAACTTAATAACAAATAACGGTTCTTGAAACCAATTCATCTCCACACCCCTTATAAGAGCGCTGTTGCCGCTCTTCATTTCATCAGTAAGAGGCAACACCCCTCTCAACAGAATGGACTGTGACGCTGCAGTGTCTCGCAGTATTTTCACTGGTCTCTTGTGCTCATCTCCAAGCAGGGACACAAATCCATCAGATGTGAAAGGCCTGAACTCATCTGGCACTTTCTCACTCACAATTTTTAAGTCAGGGACTGACATTTCATCAATAAGGGGGCTTCCAAGTAAAGTTACAGCTTTGGGCTTATCACCCCTTTTCTGTAACACTGGACAGTCTCGAACAAAGTGACCTTTTGCATGGCAATAGTGGCACTCAACCTGATTTTTAGTAGTGTGCTTCCCAGTGGGTGTGAACACTGGTTTAGAGAAATTTGGGAGTTTTGTTTTACTAGAGAAGGTGCTTGGTGACTTTGATGGGCAAGTGAATTTGTGAGTGAGAGCAAACTCATCAGCAAAATCAGCAGCTTTTTCCAGAGTTAAACTACTTTGCTCATTGAGGTAAGTAGCAACTCTTTCATTAACGCAACGTTTGAACTGTTCAAACAAAATGATGTTTTTTAAATCATCCAGGTTTTTAACATCTTGTGATTTACACCAGCGTTCAAATAAGGTTTTCTGTTCTCGAGCAAACTCCACATGAGTTTGGCTCTCTTCCTTTTTCAACTTTCGGAATTGCTGCCTATATGCTTCAGGCACCAATTCATATGCACGGAGTATGGCTTCCTTCACAGTCTTGTTATCGGAGCTGTGAGCAATGGACAATGATGCGTAAACACCTTGGGCTTTCCCCACCAACACACATTGGAGCAACAATGGCCTGAACTCCTCTGGCCATTTTAAAATGTTGGCAACTCTCTCAAAAAGTGTAAAATACTCATCCACCTCCCTTTCATTAAATGGTGGTACAAGTCGGCTGTTTCGTGCTAAATCAAATTCTCTAGCACCACCGTGCTGTACAGATTTGATGCGGAGCTCTTCAAGCTCCAGTTCTCTCAAACGTATGGCCTGTTCTTTTTCCTTTCTCTTCATATATTAATTTGATTCTCATTTGCTCTAACTTGATTTGCTCAAACTTGAGTTTCATCTCCAAGTTCTTCACTTCAGACTCAGTAGCAGGGTCAGTGCTAGAGGGATCAGTGTCATCTTTTTCTGGTTCTGCTTCAGGATTTTCGCCAAGAAACTGCCCCTCCACTAACCCAATAACTACAGCTTCTTTGACCACATCCTTTTGGCTCCCTGCTTTCACAGGAATGTTAAAGTGTTGAGCAATTTTGAGAAGATCTGTCTTTTTACAAGTGTTAATGGCCTCCCATGTTGGGTTTTCAACAAATGACTCCAACTGAAACTCCATGACTTGATGTAGCTACTTGTGTGTTCTACAATAATATAAATGATCAGTACAGAAAAGGAAAGTGTTTCAGATCCCGGACGAGCCCCCAAATGTCACGTTTCTGCAAGTCACATGACGTGAAGGACAGGGGTCATGGACAGGGAAAGTAACAAAAAGAAAATCTGCACCTTTATACAAAACAAAAATAAGGCCTTTGGGGTCTAAAAGATGGAGTGGAGTTATGCTTCTCCACAGCCACCCACTAATTTTGCCAGAAGTTGGCAAACTAAAGTAAAAAGGCCTCAAACAGAGGTAGAATTGCTTGGTGGGGAGAAAACACTAAGTGCAGAAATCTCCTTAGAGATCAACCCTCACAAAAACTCTAGAATTTACCCTCTTTCCCTCAAAACACATAACCACTCTCAAAAACACTCATCACACAAACCAAAAGAAACCAACTGAAGGTGTTGGCTCTTTGGTGTCACACGCCAAACTGAGGGAAAGAACCTCCTTTTATAGACTACCCAGGCTGATGAGCACCAGCTGAGTGCAATGAGGACAGGTGAGCTGAGTGAGAGGCTCGTTAGGAGTGCTGGAGGTCACAGACTACCTCCATCTGTAACAGATGTTGAATGATGTCTTTCTTTTGGTTGCAGCATCTGTGAAGAGCCCATGACAAAATGCAGTCAGCATTGAGGGGAACACCTGTAAAACATCCCATCCGCTTCGCACTTAAAGGAAAAGCAGAAACCATTAACACGATGCTGAGGAGCTGTTGTGTGGCCTTCTCCACCAAAATGAACTTTAAAGTCAGGCTCTTTTATACTTCAGAATTATATTTACCCTACTGAAGCACAGAGACAGAAGAGGAGATAACAAAGGGTGTTGTCATCCAGGTTGTCCATCAAAAATCCAAATGTCTGTCTGTAGTTAACACTTTTCTCTAAACATTGTCATATTGTGTCAGGAACGTTGTATTAATTGATTTGATGTCAGGCTTAATTCATCAAATCAACAGAGAACTTGTTTTTACATCTTATTAGACAATTCAACTAGACAGCTACCTGGGGATGACAAATCAGGACACTGAGTGTGATCTTTCATCCATTTTTTAATTACATAGTATAACATTTAAGTTTATTATCCATGCTTTTGAGGCGTTTCGGGCTAGGGGAAAAGATTGATATCCTCATGGGACATCTCAGACCCAACTATGACATATGATATACAGTACTAACACACTAAATGGGGTACAAATACAAAGGAACAATTTGTCTTAACCCCATGTTAATGACATTAAAGCATACATAATTACATATCATTCCATTGGTTCCCAAATGGTGTGCCTTGAGGCAAACTTGGGTTAACTAAAACTGAGAAGTCAGCACTCAAAAAATGTCTTTTTAAGCAGTTTCATTTAGGCCAGGCAGTAGACAACTGCTACTGCTACTTCTCAGTAGTAGTAAGTCTTTTTTGCAGTGCACTTTAAGAAGTTTACTGTTGAAGTGCGGCCCTTTTTAGCTTTCTTTTGCAAACTTAGGTTTGCCCTTGGAATTTTTAAAACCATACATTATTACTTAATCCAATCACAAACACAATGTCAGGATGTGCAGTTTCATTAGTAAGAGAATAATTAACTGATCCCCAGAGGAGAAATTCTGTATTCTATATAATTTTATAAAAAAGGCTGCAATTATTTTTGTATTAAGTAGTAACACAAAGGTTCACAAATGCCTGCATAAAGGCCTTAACGTTTACAAAATTGCCCCTGATGTACTTTGTAGATGTACCTTTATTTTTGAAAAAGGAAATAGCTTTTTTGAAAAATATCCAGTTATTATGAAAGCAATACTTTAAAACCCCAAGTTTTTGTTTTTTGTTTTTTGTTTTTTTGTGTGTGTAAGTGCTAATTAACTATTAATATTAAATACACACTTAAAAACTCTTTCTGCATTTTCCTTGATAACCAAGCAAGTACCATTTATGTATGATATCATAATTGCTGTCCAAAATCCCAGTATTGTCCAGTATAATTGCAATCGCACATGATTATCAAATCTTGCAGCACTACTATACAACAGCCACAGAAGATATAAAATAGTTTGAAGAGGGTGTTTTGTATGGATAAGGTATGCTGTGAGACTTTGGCTTGATCTTAGTGTGCCTCAGGTGAAAGAAAGTTTAAAAACGGTGATATATACATATCTGTAAAGATTTAATTATTTAAATACTTTTTCATGAAGAGCAGGATTGAAAAATCTTCCTTACCTGTACAGTGTAACAACAGGATCTTGTAAATTTATTGTAGTTGGCCAGTTGATTGAATAAAAAGGTTAAAGATACAACTGTTAACAGTGAACTAAACTTGAACTAAACTCTGTGACTCCTGTAATGAAACACTGACAATCTGGTAACCAAGGCAATGAATGACCTTTAACTTACAACCACACCCCCATTCTATGTCTCTTCTTTTCAGTCTTGCCTTAAAAACCATTATCAACCTTTGCTTGAGTGGCTCTTTAATGTGCGTGTTGATGGGAAGGCTCAAAATTTGTTTTTGAGGATTTTAGATCTTTAATGAGGCATGTTCCAAGTGTGTTTGCTTTAATTGGCAGGTCTGTCAGGTTTCAGCTCTCAGTCATGGTAGCTGCTCCTTTAGCCTGTCCACTTCAGCTCCAGTTAATTGCCTGATTTTTAATTTTCTGTCCACCAAGAGCTTCAAAACACTCTGGGCTATAAACCAAACACGAAGATTTCAGAAAGTGCCCCAGGGTTGCATCCTGCTCTATTTCTACGTTTTATTACAGTCTAAACATGTAATAATGTCACTAATCTGTTGAGTTCAAACTACGGGCGTCTTCGGGAGTGACAAAACATTCATCTTTTTACGCTGTGACTTCAAATGACATTATCATGACTGCTCTTATTTAAGGCAGTGGCTTTGTGTGTTTACTCACACATTGAACATGACATGTTTGTATCAAGCTGTTTCCTCCATGAGCACACAAACATCACATCAGAACAAATGACTGCATGTTTCACAGAGAGGCGTGCTACCTTTTTACAGGCTTGTGTCTCAGCCTGACATTTTCATTTCATCACCTCATACATTATGAATGAATCACAACATAAATAACAAATGTCTGACAGGCATTTAAATGCCCCTTTTTCATTTTATCATGAATATCATAGACTCAAAGATCTTGTGAAAACTGGTAGGATTTTATATTTATATTCTATATAGCTTAGACTGTATTTAACCCAAATACATCCCATTCTGTCTTTTTTAATGTTTTTCTCAAGATGTTGTCCTATGGGGCTTATCTATACACATAAACAGATGGTAATTCGTGTCGTGCAATATGTGTTGCAGTTTCTAATGTGTTCCCACTCTTAAACTGGGTTTTGCTGGTGCACATGGACTTGACACTGACAAATTAATTTAAAATGTAAGCATATGGAAGGATATTTGAGGATGGGTAAGATATACAGGATAATATGTTGCCAGTTTGTTCTTCTGTAGGACTGATAGTAGTGTTTACGGATACGAAACTCCTAAAAATGGGCTCCATGTGTGAACACTAACAGCTGAATTTTTAACCCAACTTTATCCAGCCTGCCCATTAGTAAAGCAGTAAAGTCAACGTGAGCTGATGTAAGAACACAGCAGGAAGTAATGAGGAAAATTCATTCCTAGCTGGTGGGAGGGGGTGATGAGGTTTATATCCTGTGACTGGTGCAATCTCCACGCATGTAATGAAACTGCTTCATTATGCTTTCTTTTTACCAATATGCTCTTCTTTGCTTTTTTATTGACCCTGTTGTGTTTGCCTTACAGATATGACACTCAGGTGGGCAACTCTGGTATAATTATGGCCACTCAAGTAGAGGTGGGCGATATATCAAGTATACTCGATTTAATTTTTTGCAACTGCAGATGTATAAAATGACTATATCCCGACCATTAGGTATAGATATTATGGAAGTTTTAAGCTGACAGCATGTAATCCTCTTTGGAGTGTGGCTGCTCCCACTGTCTCCTACCACCTCTCTCACACCAGACAGCCCCCCCCCCCAATCCAGAAGGCTCTCCTCTGTGCATTTTTGTATCAGAAGTAGAGGGAAAAACAACACGACAGAGCAAAGAAAGTAAATAAACTACCAAAGTGATGTAGCAAGGGATGGTATTTGAGATAAAGAGTTGATTTGGTTCTAGAGAAAAATAGCGCTGGGTCTGTCATATGGCGGTATATTGCTATATCAAAATATTGCTCTGGCAATATATCGTCACACACCCCCTGCCTGTATGTGTATTGATACAGATGTTAAAGAATCAAAATGGCTACAAATGCTGTGAGAGCAGTTTTAAAATGGCACAGTTAACAAAAAAAAAATCACACAAGAGTACAGAAGACGCTAAAATGAATGATGCAGCCAACACTTTAGATCAAAACAAATTTTTTGGCAATTTAGATGAGAAACTGTTAATATCAAATGCCACTGCCTTTTTTGGCTGCCAGTAAGGCAGAACACAAAGATACTGGATTATTTGGGGTTTCTTTAAATATTAGAAAGTTGGGAATTGCACATGAGTCTTGCAAGATGCAAGCTTCGCAAAAACAAGGTAAAATACTGAAGCAACACAGCCAACCTCTGTCTACACATGACAAAACAGCAGGCTAATTAGCAGTTGGCAACAATAGCAATGCTTATAGCTACCTTCACACCCAACTCTGAATAATGCCATAAAGTAAAAGTTTTCTTTTAACTCCTTCATGGGATCACAAGCATCAGGTTTTATTAACATACAGCGTAGCTGATAATGAAGGCTTTATGCTGCTGTATTTTGAGTGTAAGTAATGCTGTTAAGTCTCACCTTGTTGGTTTATGCCAGAAACTGTGATGCCCTTATATAATAAAGATGTAAAACAAAACAGCATTCTTACAAATACAAATGGAATTACAATAAAGAGAACCAGAGTATTTTGTTATATGAAAAACAACAGTAAGAGAAACAACAGAGAGGGCTGTTTCAAGTTTCAAAAAGATTGTATTTATACTTCAATATTATTTATATTGACTATAAAAAGTTTGAGTGTGCATGTATCGCCAGCTAAACTATTAAATTAGAATTTAGAATTTTCAGTTGCTTTAACTATCATTAACAATTTTTAATCATTTAAATTTTAACTCAGCCGCCCACCACCAGTAACTACTGCAGTTGTTCTTAGCTGCCTTGCTGTGATATTGCTCTTTAATCCTACACAGAAAAAACTCACCAACTGCTTTAGCACTCATAGCCTCTTGCAGGAATGGTGCAGTTTAGCACTATTTTGATCTGGAATATAGGGATAAAGTTGTTTAGAGGCTAAGTTTTTCTCACACATAACCAAGCACTGAGTGATGATATTCAGCTCATGAATGTGGACATTAACCTGCAAAGAGTATTGGAGTCCAGGGGTTCTAACATTGCTGATGTTAACCACATTCTGCAAACCAACTTTGCACTGTTAGGGTTTGTACCATTGCAGTGTGAAGCTGGTTAATAGGATGTATTCATTTGTCATTAGACTAGTTGGCTAAACACACTTATATATATCTTTTGTGTTCAACTGGTTAGAAAATTATAGAACCTTGAAACACCAGACATCAGGATGTTTTGGTTGACTTCTTTAGAGTCTGAGGGTCTAAAAAGAAGTGTTTCAAAGCACATGATCCATTAAACTTAGCCTCTGCTATCATCATCTCTCATCTACAATAAAGAGCTACTGGAGTGAATTATGTGGACATGTTTTTCCTCCAAAATTAATGTGTATTGCAATTGCATCTAATAGCCAGTCCTACAATCTAACTTTCTGAAGTTAGGGTACAATGACCCCTCTACACACTCCACCTCACAGGTACAGCATGCTTCTGTGGTATGTGATAATCACTATTTCAGAAAAAGGAGCCTTGTAAGTGGCTCCTCTAAATACCCACCAGCCATCTGGGTATTTACAGACCACAGCCAACTCCTTCAACTTTCAACCGTTCTCCTCCAGCCGCTCTTAACAAACAATTACCAAATTATTAATTCACAGCGTATTGACAGTGAGGCAGCTCGGCATGGCAGGGTCACCATGGCAACAAGGCAGGCCAACAAAACAGGAGCTTGGAGTTCATCCATGGCCTGAAGTATTTCTTCCTTTTCAGAGAAGTCCTTGATTTTTTGTGCGTGTTCCGTTTTATCTCCCTCTCTAAGCACTGATAGGTTTCCCGTTGGTCCTCTTCAAACGTTTTCATGTCAACAGGCTCGCCACACAGACGCCTCAAAAACAAAGTCATTGTGATTCTCAGTTGCTCTGCTTGCATACAAAACCTGTCTCCCTCATTAAAAGCAAAGCAAAAGCTATTTGCATTAACCAAAAATTGTGATGGATTTCTCTTGTCAAACATGCATGTGTTCTGCTCCAGTTTAATCAAATATTTATTCAAATGTGTCTTTCTGAATAGTGCAATAGTTAACGCTTCACTTAGTGCAGGGATATAGAGTATTGATTAATACTCCTTGGTACATTTGCATGCAGCCCACTGCGCCTTGACTTGTGCAAATGTAATTTTACTGAACTCTGTGAGCCGATGGTGGCGTGATTCATCATGTAAATAAATGCATCAACACTACAAAGCTGCTTTCATAGGAGACATTTATAACAGGAATATATTAAGTGAACTTACGGTGTCATTTTTGTTTGCACTGTGCTTGTCAAATTACCTGTCTGCGTCATCCTTTATGCAAGATGTGCTCTCAGTGGTGAGGGCATCCTTCATTGCTTGCCACTTGAAAATCTCAAATTAGAACCCGGCAGGGACACAGATTCTTTCAGCTCAGCAGGAGTCTCTTCTCTCCCCAGTGGTTTATGGAGATGCGAATGTCTTATGAGGCTGATGGTGAAGGGGATACTGTTACAGTCTCCCTTCAGGTCAGGGCTGCTGCTCTGTGGAAAGAGCTGCTGCCTTGTCACATTCTGACTGATGGATGGGCTGCTTAGAACAATCATTCAAACTGAGTCCTGCACCTGCCAAAGGTCTCAGACCCACCAGATCACTATCCATTAGTCACATCATCCTTTTATTCCCTGTTTGTTTGGGTCAGCATTTTAGTGCACATTAGGATTCCTGGAGTCGGGCAGCATCTAATTAATGCTACGTGTTAATTTTAACATACAATATCCTTATGAGACACCAAAACTGCAAGGCAATCACTTTGACTGTTCGAAGATTTATCATGTCAAAAATCCACAGGACCACATCTTCTACTTCTAATTCTAACTTATAAAATTCTGACATTGTAAATTTACCAGACTTATTGAACACTAAAGAGGGCTTGAATGATATTTGAGACTGTTTAATACATGTGGTCACAGTGACATTACCGATTGGTATCATCAGAGGTTTATGAAGGCCTTATAGCAGTCACCAGGCTGGATATGCCATCTGCAATGGAATTTAAATCAAAGTTGAGTCAGCTCTTAGGGTGGTTTCACATTAGGTCCCCATGCCTGGATCCACTTGACCCACAAGGTCCAATTCCATTTGATCAGTGTAAATGCAAGTATCAATACTAGGGCATTATGGCGACACAACTGGGTCCAAACCCTCGGTCCTTGTTTGCAGGGTTGTAATGGCAATTCTACAAATCTCCTGTCCAGTCAAAATATGTTATATCCTCACAGCAGGGGACCATGTCATCCTTCAAGCACAGCAGATGTGGAAGTTGGAAGATAGTTGTTGGATTGTTGGAAACAATTAAAACGTCATGGTTGCCATGGTTGTCTCTTCTTTCTTCTTCTTGGCTTTTTTCAAACTAACTATGTGCACACTGCCACCTACTGAATTGGACTCTGTGCATACAGAGTACCCTGATATGGTACAAAAGAGTTGATCCTACTGTGAAACAGTCTTTACAGTCCTTGCTTTGTGCACTGGGGCACAGTCGTGGTAGGATAGAAAAGGCCTTCACCAAACCGTTTCCTCAACGTTGGAAGCACAGCAAGTGAAATGTCTTGGTATGCTGAAGCATTAAGATTGCCCTTCACTGGAGTTAAGGGGCCCAGACCAAATCCTTAAAAAAAACCCCCACCTCTACCTAATGTCACAATTTTCACTGTGCCGTCAGGTTGGTAACATCTGACCGTCACACAGAAAAGTGTCACTTTACAGAGCACATTTCCACTGTTTGACATTCCAGTGTCTGTCTGCTTTACACAACTCCATCTGACTCTTGGCATTTGACTTGCATCATGTGCTTTGGCAGTTGTTGACCCCACTCAGGGATTTTACATGGTCCTCTGCTTTGTGGCTGAGTTGCTGTTGTCCCTAAACGCTTCCACTTTCTAATATTAGTCACATTTGACTGTAGTATGTCCTGCAGGGATGAAATTTTACAAACCGTCTTATTGCAAAGATGGCATCCATCACAGTACCAAGCTTGATACCATTGAGCTCTTCAGAACGATCCATTTTGTATCACAAATGTTTGCAAATGGAGACTGCATGGCTAGGTGCTTAGATTTTATACACCTGTGGAACCAGGTCTGATTTACTTCAATAAATTAACAGGTTTGACCAAATACTCTTTCCATATAGGATATTTTCTTGAACACTTCATAATAACTACATTAAATTGTGAGAAATTTGGTGGTCATATTTTAAGTGAATAGAAGAGGTTTTCATCAATGACAACAGCAAAATTAGAGGTTGGAAGTAATGCATGTCGTGTACTTTAAGTTACAATGTTACAATGTCATTTAGCAGACGCTTTTCTCCAAAGCGACGTACATTTGAGAGCAAGAACAACACAAGCAATGATCTAGACAAGAAGAAACAACATCAGTAAGCGCCATCAAGTGCTTCAGGTTCAATTGGACGCAAGTGCTGCCGTGTAGAGTTTAAGGCAGAGTACCTAAAATATACGTTGTTTATGTAGTTTTTTTTTTGTTTTGTTTTTTTTTTGTTTTTATGTTTTTATTTTTTTTTTTGTTTGTTTTTAGACATCAACAATGAATCAAGGAAAATGTGGGATCACTAATCGCCATTCATTAGGCTTCACAACAACTATTACCAAGTACCAAGTGCTGGATCATTCCCAAAGAGCTGGGCAAAGAAATCCCAGAAGTAGAGCAGGACAGTGCGAGCTAACTATAGTTGGGAAACTCATTCAACCACTGGGGACAGCAGTGGAGAATAGTCTGGCTGAGACTCAGTCTACTACTGGGGACAACAGTAGAGAATTGCCTAGCTAAGTGCAAAGTGTTCTCTGAAGAGCTGGGTCTTTAGCCTTCTCTTGAAAGTAGACAGGGAGTCTGTAGATCGAATGGAGTTGGGTAATTCATTCCACCATTTAGGGACAACAGAGGAGAAGAGTCGAGCTAGTGATTTAGGAGCATGATGTGCTGGAAGTACCAGGCGCCTTTCGCTGGCTGAGCGTAGTGGGCGAGAAGGGGTGTAGACCTGGATGAGGGACTCCAGGTAAACAGGAGCAGTTTTAGTTACTGCTTTGTAAGCAATGATTAGAGTTTTGAATTTAATGCGAGCTGCAACTGGAAGCCAGTGTAGAGAGATTAAAAGAGGCGTGACATGAGCTCTCTTGGGTTGGTTGAAGACCAGACGTGCTGCTGCGTTCTGGATCAACTGCAGAGGTATAACTGTGCATGCAGGTAGGCCTGCCAGTAATGAGTTACAGTAGTCAATACGTGATATTATAAGAGCCTGTACTAGGAGTTGTGTAGCATGCTCTGTCAAGTAGGGTCTGATCCTCTTGATGTTGTAGAGGGCGAAACGGCAGGACCGAGCAATCGAGGCCACATGGAGCTTAAAGGTTAGCTGGTCATCAATCATGACACCCAGATTCCGGGCTGTCTTAGTGGGCAAGAGATTATTTGATCCAAGCTGGATATTGATCTGTGGTTCCATAGTGGGACTGGCTGGGATGATAATGAGCTCAGTTTTGGGCAGGTTGAGCTGAAGGTGACGGTCCCTCATCCATTTAGAAATATCAGCAAGGCAGGATGAGATCCGAGCTGAGACAGTTGTGTCATCAGGTGGAAAGGACAGGAATAGCTGTGTGTCGTCTGCATAGCAGTGATAAGAAAAGCCATGGGAGCGGATGATTGCACCAAGTGAGGTGGTGTATATTGAGAAAAGTAGGGGACCAAGCACAGACCCTTGAGGCACCCCTGTTGATAAGCCATGCAGTTTAGACACTCCTCCCTTCCATGATACTCTAAAAGATCTCCTGTGAGGTAGGAATTAAACCACTGTAGGGCAGATCCTGAGATACCAAGTGAAGAGAGTGTGGAGAGGAGGATTTGGTGGTTTACTGTGTCAAAGGCAGCAGACAGATCCAGCAGTAAGAGAACTGAGGACTGACCAGCTGCTCTGGCCAAGCGAAGTGATTCCGTTACCGACAAAAGTGCAGTTTCAGTAGAGTGGCCCGCCTAAAGCCAGACTGATTCTGATCAAGTAGATCATTGTTCTGCAAGTGTTCTGAGAGCTGGTTGAAGACTGTGCGCTCCAGTTTTTTGATAGGAATGGGAGAAGTGAGACTGCCTGTAATTTTCAACCAGGGCTGGGTTGAGAGTGGGTTTTTGAGCAGTGGTGTAACCGCGCTTGCTTGAAAGCAGCTGGGAAAACACCTGTGGACAGAGAGGAGTTAATGATACAACTCACAGCAGGGCTGATTGTGGGCTCAATCGCCTGCAAGAGATGTGATGGTATCGGATTGAGGGGACAGGTTGTGGGCTTAGAGTCAAGCAGAAGCCTGGTGACCTCGCTCTCACTTAGTGGAGAGAATGAGCTAAGTGATGCATCACTAGCTGGTGGCAGAAAACTGAGTTGGACAGGCTCAGAGAATTGGTTGCTGATGGCACAAACCTTGTCAGTGAAGTAGGAGGCGAACATGTCTGGAGTCAACATACTGGAGGGTTGTGGGTTTGAAGGAGAGAGGAGCGAGTTAAAAGCAGAGAAGAGTTTGCGTGCATCAGTGGCAGCACAGATCTTTGATTGATAGAACGCCTTCTTAGCAGATTTTAGAGCAGAGGTAAAACAGGACAGTTTTTGCTGATAAGCACTCAAGTCAGTGGTTTGTTTGGATTTACGCCATTTTCTCTCTGCCGCTCTGAGCCCTGCCCTTTGGGTTCTGATGACCTCAGTGAGCCAGGGACAAGGTGGAGTATTAATAGGCTTAGACACCAGAGGGCAGAGTTTGTCCAGAGAGGAGGTCAGTGAGGAGCAGAATGTGTCTGTGGCCTCGTTAACAGTGAGTGTGAAGGACTCGTTAAATGAGGCTAGTGCAGCTGAGACCTCGTCAGACAGCTGTGCTGGGTCAAGTGACTGAAGGTTTCTGCGGTATGATCTTAATTGAGTAGTAGATTGTTGAAGTTCAGGTAAGCCAAGTGAGAACTGAATGAAGTAGTGGTCAGAGAGGTGAAGTGGTGTTACACTCAAATTAGCCGTGGAGCAATTGCGAGTTAGAATCAAATCCAGTGTATTACCAGCCTTGTGTGTAGGAGGCGTTTGAACCAGTTTCAAGGCAAAGGAGGACAGTAGTGAAATAAAATCAGTAGCCTGGGCTCTATCCAAGTGGATGTTCATGTCACCCATGACAACCAATGGTGTGCCATCATCAGGGATCTCTGAGAGTAACATGTCCAGTTCCACAATAAAGTTGTCCAGGTGACCCCAGGTGGGCGTATACCACAACCATGTAAGCCTTTATTGGGGCAGTGACCTGTACTGCATGATATTCAAATGAGGTGTTATTGTCCAAGGGTTTGAACTGGCTGAAGTTCCAGCTATGAGAAAGAATAATGCCTGTGCCACCTCCTCGGCCAGAAGAGCGAGGTATGAGAGAACACTGCATCAACTGATAGAGCAGTTGGTGTTACAGTGTTCTCAGGACGGACCCAAGTTTCTGTCAGGGCTAGGACCTGAATGTTAGACAGTTTAGTGAGGGAATTGATGAATTCTGCTTTGTTAGCTGCAGACTGGCAGTTCCAGAGGCCAACTGTGATAAAAGGTTGTGGAAAAGAGGCATTCTGCAAAGTGGATAGATTATGCAGGTTTCGTTTTCTGTAACTATTGTGCTTCTTTCTGTTCCCATATATGACTTGTATTTTTTGGTTGCACATGTTGCGTTAGACTGCTGGGGTGCGTTAGACTGTTATGAGGCAGTGCTGCCTGTCTGTGGCCTTGCTCGGTGGACTCGCACAGGTAGACTCGCTGGTCTTTACCCAATGTGGTCTTCACACAACTGGGCTTCCAAGGGCTGACGCCACGCTGACGCTTCAGCGCAGTCTGTGTACTTATATAGAGAGAAATGCCACAGATGTGCACAATTGAGTTGATTGTGCACAGCCGCTAACCCCCAGCTGGCAAATTTAGATTCAAACTCTCTTAAAGCTTGGACTACAGTGAAACTCCGCCCGGCAGTTTACACTTTTAGCAATCAATAGAGGGAGCCACACGCCAACTGCCTCACCTATTGTTGCAGAGAGAGTGAGACTAACACGTTCAGCCTAAGCAAAACTGCCAACAACCTACTTCCAACTGAAACAACCAAAAGCAGATTCCTCTTACCAAGTAGCTTCTCCCTTCCTATCTCAAAGATCAGAGCTTGTTCTGCTGGCAAATTTAGATTCAAACTCTCTTAAAGCTTGGACTACAGTGAAACTCCGCCCCGGCAGTTTACACTTTTAGCAATCAATAGAGGGAGCCACACGCGTCAACTGCCTCACCTATTGTTGCAGAGAGAGTGAGACTAACACGTTCAGCCTAAGCAAAACTGCCAACAACCTACTTCCAACTGAAACAACCAAAAGCAGATTCCTCTTACCAAGTAGCTTCTCCTTCCTATCTCAAAGATCAGAGCTTGTTCTGCTGGCAAATTTAGATTCAAACTCTCTTAAAGCTTGGACTACAGTGAAACTCCGCCGGCAGTTTACACTTTTAGCAATCAATAGAGGGAGCCACACGCCAACTGCCTCACCTATTGTTGCAGAGAGAGTGAAACTAACACGTTCAGCCTAAGCAAAACTGCCAACAACCTACTTCCAACTGAAACAACCAAAAGCAGATTCCTCTTACCAAGTAGCTTCTCCTTCCTATCTCAAAGATCAGAGCTTGTTCTGCTGGCAAATTTAGATTCAAACTCTCTTAAAGCTTGGACTACAGTGAAACTCCGCCCCGGCAGTTTACACTTTTAGCAATCAATAGAGGGAGCCACACGCGTCAACTGCCTCACCTATTGTTGCAGAGAGAGTGAGACTAACACGTTCAGCCTAAGCAAAACTGCCAACAACCTACTTCCAACTGAAACAACCAAAAGCAGATTCCTCTTACCAAGTAGCTTCTCCCTACCAATCTCAAAGATCAGAGCTTGTTCTGCTGGCAAATTTAGATTCAAACTCTCTTAAAGCTTGGACTACAGTGAAACTCCGCCACGGCAGTTTACACTTTTAGCAATCAATAGAGGGAGCCACACGCGTCAACTGCCTCACCTATTGTTGCAGAGAGAGTGAAACTAACACGTTCAGCCTAAGCAAAACTGCCAACAACCTACTTCCAACTGAAACAACCAAAAGCAGATTCCTCTTACCAAGTAGCTTCTCACTTCCTATCTCAAAGATCAGAGCTTGTTCTGCTGGCAAATTTAGATTCAAACTCTCTTAAAGCTTGGACTACAGTGAAACTCCGCCCGGCAGTTTACACTTTTAGCAATCAATAGAGGAGCCACACGCGTCAACTGCCTCACCTATTGTTGCAGAGAGTGAAACTAACACGTTCAGCCTAAGCAAAACTGCCAACAACCTACTTCCAACTGAAACAACCAAAAGCAGATTCCTCTTACCACGTAGCTTCTCCCTTCCTATCTCAAAGATCAGAGCTTGTTCTGCTGGCAAATTTAGATTCAAACTCTCTTAAAGCTTGGACTACAGTGAAACTCCGCCCCGGCAGTTTACACTTTTAGCAATCAATAGAGGGAGCCACACGCGTCAACTGCCTCACCTATTGTTGCAGAGAGAGTGAAACTAACACGTTCAGCCTAAGCAAAACTGCCAACAACCTACTTCCAACTGAAACAACCAAAAGCAGATTCCTCTTACCAAGTAGCTTCTCCCTTCCTATCTCAAAGATCAGAGCTTGTTCTGGCTTGTGGCTTTTAAATCTTGAAGCTGAAGAAGATATCAAATCCTCATTCCCCACTGAATCTATCAGATATTTCAGTTTAAAGCAGCTCTTTGAAACGCAGTTTTTCGGTGTTTGATATCAATTTGTCATTATTCTAACATTTTTTGTTTCGCCAATTTTAGGGAATATGGCTTTTGAAATGCCCATTGCCATTTTTATGATGAATTTGATTTGATTAAATTCTGCCTCTAATGGTCCTTTTGTCAGGCATTAACTAATTTTTTTTAAAATTCTCAAGGTTATACATTTTCTGTTAAGATTTTCATTAATCAGCTTTTTGAGAATTTTAACTTGCCTATCCAAGCCAAGGTCCATATATTCTTGATTTTAAATCAATAAATTAACTTTACTTTACATTTTCTTATTTTGAGAATCTCAGTAGTTTTGGTGTTAAACTGTGCAAGATTCTGGTTAAAGATTCTGCAGCGTTTTCCATCACTTGGGTCTCTCTGGATCTGTAAGTCGAGGCTAAGTGAGGCATCCCAGTGTTTTTCCCGTCAGCAACAATTGTTATCTTTTGCTGCACATTCTCCTGACATTCAGTGTAGTGGGCTGAATAGCACAGGTGGAGGAACCTGATGTTAGATTGACAGTCATAAATAATGGAGCCAAGCAGGGACCTGCTCAGCTCACACTGCCCAGGGACAGCCAGCCACCCAAGAGTGATGAGAGGAGCCCAGGAGCCCAAGGACACTCATCTAATGGTCCAGCGTAACCAGTGCTGCTGTCGCACATCTCAATCAGACCACATAGCCACCACCCACACACACAGACACGCACGCACACTGGGGGGAGAAAAATATCCCGTTGTGTATATTTCACAGAGATGAAGATCAAACGCTTAAAAACTCCCACTCCCTCAGACACATTGATTTAACATCCTGCGCCCTCATGGCTCAAGATGATGACGTTATGAATCAAAGCAGAAAAACTCCAGATTAAAAGCATAGCAAAGTAGACAGCGGTCAGTGTTGAATAAAGCAGGACTGAAGAGGGAACCCTGCTCTGTGATCATTAGAAGGTCCGTGTGGTGAGTCCAGATGGAGCTGTCACTGTGAAGCATGCCTACACATGTCTTCAGTGTCTGTGGGATCCATAGCTGTGGGCTAAACAGGGGGGAGGAAAACCAACATAACCTCATGTCAAAGGATTTGCTCATTTTGACAGAATGATGACTTACTGCGAGAAACTGTGTCCTTGAGGAGCCGTAGACAAATGTAGAATTGCTCCAGTCAAGTGCCAGTCCACATCAGTGGGACATCTGCTGCTCAGTGATCACCTCCCGAGTGGGTGCATGGACTGTCTACAAAGATGCATCTCCATCTCCTGCTGTTGTTCAAAACTGAAAACAAATACCCCTGCAATGGACACTGACATATTGCGCTGCTGTCATTTAAATCTAAAGTTGTGCAGTGGATTTTGTGGCGGTTTCAATGTCCTGCCTTCCTTGAACCTGAACCTATATTTAACAAGCTGATGAAATGTCAAGGACCCATCACGTCAACAGAGTCCAGCATGGAACAGATTCTTGTGTCAGCTCGACAGACACTCAGTTTCAGAAAAGTTTGATGACTCTTGCGTTTATTTTGTTACCTTTCCTCCCATGTTTCCTCCTCTGCCCTGCTAATCTGGGCAACAGGGTGATACAGGACACACATTTACAACAGCCCCGTCCTTGTACCTATTTATCTTATCAGATAACTGAAACTTAAATCTCAACTAAACAGAGACTTTTTCACTTTGTTCATCAAATCATGTCATGTGAACTCCCCCTTTTATAGTTGATATACAGCACTGATCATCAACTGGTGGCCTGGGGGACACATCAGGCCCCCCACATCCTCCCAACCGGCCCCCAGAGCATCACCAAATTCAGAACATGCAGATGAAAAGATATTTTGTTGTAATCTTTTAAATAATCTCCCAACAGCTTTTAAAACAACTCCATAACAATTGATATATAACAGTTTCATCAAAAGGACTTTTTGATTCATCTATTTTTTTCAGAAAACCACCTGACAGCCCTTACTACAAATACGATGCATTTTAAACATGAATTTATCAGTCTATTCCTGATTTTCTATGTCAACTTCTAACTTCAGGGATAGTCAGCTAAAATATCTCAATCGCCCCCTTGTGGCTGGCTGTGATAAATAGGATTGATCTCACTGTTGGAACCTAACAGTTACATACATTTGAATGAAAATTAAAAATGTATATTAAAAAAAATATGTTAATGAGACCATTTTTAAAACTTCTTTAGTTTTTTAAGAGATCACCCCCCAAAGTGCCTGTATTGGAAAAAGCTAGCCCTTGTCCAAATGTAGTCGTGACCTCCAGTGTATCAGTTATTCCTATATCAGTTATTTGTGTGAATAAGAATGATAAAAATCACAAAATGATTTAGAATTTTGAGAAAGGAATTCTTAACAATGATATTGTAATCTGGTGTCTTTGAAATCAACAACTTTATTTTAAAAACATCTAATCTTTTGCATCTGTGAATAGACCTGGAGGCCTTGTTCAGTCAGACAGCTTACACTGTAGTGAATAAAATGCTTATGGCAATCTCTGGCAAAAGCCCTACATTACCCACAATCCTAGAGTAAAAAAGTAACTACTAAAGCTGGGAAATGAATCAAAATGCAATTTGCAATATGTCACACTGCAATTTTCAAATCACAGGAGGTAAAATATTTCTTTGACCTGAAATATGTGTCAAAATACCAGTTTAAGGGGACATATTATGGAAAAATACACTTTTTCAGGCTTTTCTAACAAAAATATGTGCACCTGGCCTGTCCACAATACCCTCAAGTACCCGAACCCCCCCTTCACCCCTCCTCTTTCTCCACCGTTCAGAAAACATGTGCTGAAACAAGCCACTTTCAGATTTTCCCCTCATGATGTCATGAGAGGTGTTAGCACCGCCCCCAGGTTCGGTTGGCCCTCTCCGCTTGGAAGAAGTTCCGCCCTACTCTCCTGATAGGAGAAATCAGGACAGCCACATCCATTTCCTGAAAGGGGCGGGGTCATAGGCGGAGTCAGACAGCTCAGTAACATTTGAAGCCACAGACAGAAACAGCTCGCTCTGAGCAGGGCTGGAACAGAGGGGTTTTAAGACATACACAAATCCAATACTGGAGGTTTTTTTTTCTCAGCAACAAACTTCACGTGCATGTTTTTGGGACCTCTGCGACTAATATAAACTTGTTTAAAAAGGGTAAAATATGTCCCCTTTAATACATTTTTCTGCAGCAGATATACATGTTACTCTACACGACATGCAATCATTAAATTCATTTTCTTTTTCTTGCATAGTTTGCAAGAAATCCTACTTTCCTACTTATTTTTGTTTATTTTCATGTTGATATAAAATGAAAATGAAATAACAATGATTATGCCCTTCAGTACAACAATTCACATTTCCTTTGCAATATGAGTCAAAACAATTGCTGTTAAACTTTCACTTCTAAATCTGAAGGGTGTCCACGGGGTTTTAAAAAGTATTAAGAGTTGATTCATCCATTTAGCCAAAATTAAGGCTTTATATAGGTATTTTTTTAAAAGTCTTCAATGTACTTATAAGAGGTCTTAATTTTTATTGTTTTTAATTTTCATATTAAATAGGTTAGAATCCACATAGACTTATGTAAATAAAATATTGAAATTAAAACAGTTCAGTAAAGCTGGGCTTTGGCAGATTAGCTGCAACAGTAAAGTGATCATTGATACATTAATGCTTTAAAATCAGAAAATTATTTAAAACAAAGCAAGCGTGATAAGTATCCTGAAGTGGGCATCCATAGCTATTTCTACCTTAAACCCTAAAAGTATGCTGTTCTACTTTGTTTTTTAGCTTTTAAGTCCCTGTAAAGTGATTAAGAAAACATTGTTTTATGTTTATTGCATGACAGGCCACTGTGCTATAAACCAGCTGGCCAAGTTTCAAGCATGAAAAACATCTTTTAGTTTATAAAATTAAGCTTCAAAATCATGAAACATGAGACAGTAAAATGTGCTCTAGGCAGGTGTGGGCGTGTAGGTTTAAGAAATATGATCGTATAAAAAAAAGTCTCTGATCTGAGAGCTGCTGCCTGGCTCTGTGCCAGAGCAGAGAGACAGATTTTGGAGTTTAAATGTACTGTTTTCTGGCACAAGTCTCTCCATTATGATGCTTTTAATGACCTCTAGGCCACCGTTGCTGATAGATTTGGGAAATTTACCTCACAATCAGCCTGTAGAGGGCAGTCACTATGCATGTTTTTAACACAAAATGTAGAATTAAAATATAAGGCACTTAAATGTCAAGATTTGGACCCAACCTGATCATCAATGTTACTCAATAAGAAGGAACTGGTCTGGTGGTTTAGAGATGCTACTGCATGTGTGCCAGGCCATGTTTTGCTTTTAGGTACAAAAACAATGAATAGCAAGGATTTCTAAAACAATAATGCATAACTTTGCCCATGTGACTTTGAATCTCATACTACAGATCATTACAGTTCTAACCACTTGTTTTATGCACTTATTAAGGTAAAAATGGCAAAACCATTTTATTTTTATTTATTCTATTTTCTATAACTTGTGTTGGTTTTATTTTGGAGCTACTTATTAATTGAACTTCCATCAGGTTAGCACATGAAGCAGCATGTAAATGTACGTGCACATGTCACATTGTTGAAGTTTTATGCTGTGGGGGTCTTCACTCGTCAAAATCACTGCAAACAACACAGTGTCCTCCCCTGACTTGTAGCTACAACAGAAGTTTGTTTACCTTGTCTTTCACTCTTCTCTGTGTGTAACACCGACACTCTTTCAGCCCGTCAGCTGCTGTCAATCAAACACAGACACTGACATGCCCCTGCAGCCTGCTGAGACAAAAGTACCATTTCTTTACATTATCCCAGATCACCTGAGGGGATAACTAAAAGTGGATTCAAATGAGCCAGAGTAGCACATTTATGGATACTGCTTTGTAAAACTTGAGTTACACCAACATACATAGATTTTTTCAGCCAGTTTTAAGCCCAAAATATTTCACCTGTTACAACTTTGACGTATCTTCACCTTCTATAACTACTTCAAATATGACGGAAGCTTATGTGACGGCATGACAGGCCTTCATTTCAAGTCATGTTTTTCTTCTTTTTTATTTAAATGCAAAGTGTCAGCTTTAGATATTCTTAGGTTATCAGGCTCAGTCTAGATAAGTGTAATTGTTTTAATTCTCTCTGATGCTTTGCATATTGTGTTAAGGTGTTTTTTTTGTTGTGACTGGTGAGACAAAAGCAGATTTTTTTCTCTCGATAAAAACATTGAGCAGACTGATGCTTAACCACTACAAGAAACCTTTAAAGCACCTTTGGGATGCTAAACTGCTTTGCAGCTCGATTACATTAACCGTAGACCATAAAACATGGACTAAAGGCCTTTGCATGCTGAGTCGTTTTTTTCGTCCACATTTTTTGCACGTAAAAAAAAAAAAAAGAAAAGAAATTGGCCTCATGTAGTTTCGATCATGTTTGCACACTAGTGCCGAAATTTTCGGCCGTCATATTTTTTCGGGATGTCAGGATGCCACTTACTACAAATTTTCGCAGTGAAGGCAATTAAAAACAAATCAGACTCAGTATGCAAGGTCTGAGTGTGTGACGTTTTTACGAATTACAGATCCGAAAAAAAAAAATGCATCCAAAAATAACAGACCCAGTGTGTAAAGACCTTTAGTCTCAATCAGGGTTGGTTACAAGGATTCATGTAGTTCACTACTCAATGTGGCCATCTTTAGGTTTCATTACTCCTGTACTCGTGCTGTTTTAAGATGCAGTATTTTGAATGATTTTGCATTACATGTTTACTTTAACGATCTGGGATTATTTAACTAAACATGAAAATGATGAGCATGATAAAGATGAATGGTACACAGAGGTAAACCCTCTCCCGCCATGGCTCTAGCTTTATTAGCACAGCAAGCATAGTTTATAGCTACAATAACTGCTTTAACTGCTAAATGACAACCACACCCACAAATAAAGACAGTTGACTGTTGATGACGACAATACGTGCATGTATAACTGCAGGTTTTTGAAATCCTGCATTGGCTTTACTTCTCCTTACCAGAGGTAACCACTTGCTTTGAACAAACTCTTTCAAATGGCAAAAATGTGTTTGATCGATTTTTAACCTTGAATAAAAAAAAAGGATTGAACCAGAATGGGGGTGTCCAAACTAAAGTGTGCTAGCCAAATGTGGCTTATTGTCCATTTTAAATTGACCCACAGAAAACTATAAAGATAACCTGAAATATCGCCTGAATTAGGTCATGAAGCTTGATCTTGACTGCTTTGTCCTTCGTAGTGTGAACACTTGACAGTGCCTCTGTGTTGATTTTATAAACAAACATTTTTACAAGAAGAATTTGTCAACATGTTTTTCATGACAAAATAAATGTTAACCATCCATCCATGATCTACTCATCTTATCCTGGGTTGTAGGGTGCTGGAGCCAATCCCAGCTAACTGGGTGAGAGGCAGAGTACAACTTGGACTGACTGCCGTCCAATCACAGCGCTGGAATATAGATACAAACAACCAGCTCGCACTCACTCTTTCAGCCAATTCAGACTGACCAATTTGCCTAATGAGCATGTCATTGGACAGCTGAAGGAAGCAGGAGCACCTGGAGAGAACCCATGCATGAAATGGGAGAACATGCAAATTCCACACAGAAAGATCCTGTCTAAAGGGGATTCAAATGAGGAACCGTCTTGCTTTGAGTCAACAATGCCAACCCCTGCACTAGCATGCAGTCCTGAATGGAAACATATTGACAAACAAAATAATGATCATGTAAGGGCTCTGATAAGTAAAGGCAAAAGGATAATGGCAACTAAAAGAACAAATTTCGCTCATTTGCATCTCAGGGCCCAGTTTACATATCCTGTTGTGCTTAATGTCTTCAAGTACCAACACTTCTATAAATTTTGGAAGCTTTGTGCAGTTTGCTTAAGTTTGTCTCTAAATGTGGAGATGAGCCATTAGTGTCCCCCTCTCTGCTGCGTGGAGCATCGGTCTTATCCTGACCAGGAGCATCGGGCCCACCAGGACCTCTTTACAGCTGGAATTGCCCCTCCAAATCCCTTAACAAGGAATGGCTTTTTGCCTTAGAATTCAGTGACGTAGGCTGTTGTTTTATTCTTCAACAAACTGCTAAGCATATCTTAACCTACACTGGATTAGTTTTCCTAACTTTAACACTAAAAGTAAGGTATATCTTACATTTTTTGTTCAAGGCCTTCAGTGAAAAAAAGTTTGGACACCTTTGAGGAAGAGGATCCTAAAATGCAGCACGGAGGATTTAAACATTTGAATTCCCCTTTACCCTTTAGGCACAGTTATAGAGGACAAAACGTATGAGGCATGCATAACAAAGTGTATTTCATTTAAAGCTTTCCCCCCAGGTTCAGTTTCTCCAGGACAGTCTAGACTAGGTGTAATAATAACAGGTCAGTATATAAGAGTGATCGCTCTATCTGTTGGCCTTTGAAGAAAAACACTCTTTTTACAGAAACTAATAGCTCTACATGAATACCTGTGATATGTATCCCTTTTGTTCAGCCCATTACAGATGCATTATGCATCCCCCCCCCCCCCCTTCATTTCCTAAAGTAAGTTATATGACAGAATGTTTTCAGAGGAATGAAATAGATTTCTATTCTTTTCACCCAGGCAGCTCTGCTGTATTTCGATATTTTAAGTGATTCATTGCATGAATGTTTTATGGGTAGAAAAATGCAATCTGTCAGCTCTGGCTTTCTCCAGGGAAGTTAGCATATTCCTCTTACTCTCCTCTGGCTTTGATGTACTGCATGATAAAGTGGAACCTTGACAAGCTAACTGGGCTCACCCGATATTGTTTGCTCTTTAAGATATCATTTTTACATCACCATCTGCCCATGTTAGTTGACAATACTTTTAAATTAATTTACTCTGCCTATAAAGTTTTGTAAAATGTCACGATAAAGTCGTTCAAGAATAAGGGCAGCGTATATTCTCCTGACCTACAAGTGTTTTCCTGTGTGAGGGATGTTAATAGGCGCTCTGACACACAGCACAGATTCACGCTGGGATCCTTCCTCGTAGATGCAGTAATGAAACTATAAATCATGGCATCATTGGACGTCTTCCCGGCCCCTGATATTTCCCCAGACACGTTCACTCTAACCGTTTCAGTCTGCTTACAGTGTTAAATAGATTGACCATGGAAGATAAAGTTAAATGTGACTTTCTCCCTGTGCCTCTGACTCGACAAGAAATGAGGAAGAAAAAGAGCAGTTATAAACTCCGTGAGGATGGGGGTTTAATGCTAATATTTTGGTTCGCTTGAAAAGTAGAAGCAATTGAAGAGGTGGTATTAAAGAAACGCATTTTGTCAGCATTGTGCAGAATGATAGGGATGGAATGGTATTTAAATGTCAATGAAAGGCCCTTTTATAGTGGAACATATTATCTGTATAAGTGGCACCACAGTGGGTCCCTTTGAAGATTTTCACCTAATATTAGTTCTGTGAGGCGTAAACAGGCAATGATGGACCTGTGTGATGTCTAACTCCCCTCAGGTGCAGAAAAATTGGGGAAAAAAAGAATGGACTACATTCAAAATGGCAGAGAAAACATCCGACTACATCATTTTTCTTTCACCTGGCTCTGAGGGCTTTGTGGTAGCGGCCTTTACATGAATGAGGAGCAGGTAGAAAACTGGGCACGTGTGGTTTGAAAGGCCCCACAATGAATACCCGACCTGCCAGTCCTGTAATTAGTTTGGGCTGTGGTTGGCTGTGGCGGTGATGGAGGCCGTTTATCACCCCCGAGACAATGACTGCATAGGACCTGCCAAATCAAGGCTGTGTGATCGCTTCCTCTCGCTGTAGCTCTGGACGCTGAAATGGCTCTCTGAGGTGTCGTGGGAGTTTGCTGTCAGGTTTCGGCAGGCCCTTTCTGCTACTGCATGTCTCCTTAACTCATGACAGATGAACAGTATTATAGCAAAGACAGCGGGTCAATGTTGGTGGAAGGTATTGCTTCATTTGCAGCAGAAAAGGGTTAGTGTGGCGTGCAAATCTTTCCTGTTTGTAAAATTATTAAACAGCTGATCTCTACGGTTCAACAACAACAGAAAAGCTTTATCCTCTGAAATCAAAATGCAACTCTGCCAAAGACTTGTTTTTGGCAGATTTCACTTCAGAATTGCTAATCTGGATCAGTATCAAAACTCATACAGTCATTAACACTTTACATTGGGTAGACTTGTTTCCTTTTTCTTTGAACCTGTAACAGAAACTGGCTGTAAATGCTGGAAATACATATTTTATTACTTTAAAGTTTAAATGGCAAATTTGTGAGCAGCTGCCTTTTACAGAATCCAGTAGATATAAAGCAAAATCAGTATTTGGTCCACCTGATCAAATTCAGACTCTCCATTTAGCTTTGTTTTTCTCTCTTCGCTGACTCCTCAGAGAAGTTAATTTTGCTCCTTCTGCTGTAAGAAATGGTATTTTAACATGGGTGCTCATCCAATTTTCAGGTCTTTTGGAGCCAGCCTCAAGTGGACACTTAAGGCTCTGCAGTGTTTGTACTTTGGCATTGGCTTCATTTTTTAGCTTGCTTTGAACAAATTCCTTCCAATAATGCATGGGTATTTGAGACATTTTGCTGTCAGTGTAACAGAAATGTTAAGTTGAATGTTGCTAAAACACACTATGGAGTAGAATAGTCATCAAAAGATTTGCACTTGTATCACAGTTTCCTAGTCATCTCACAACTAGACGCCTTCACAACGTAAGTCACACGTACCCATTCATACTTATGCACTCCACGTTCACACATTGATGGGGAAGGCTGCTATGAAGGGTGCTAATTCCATTCATATGCATGCTTACAAATTCACGGGCCACCAAAGCATTTGTAGGAGCATTTGTCTTGCCCAAGGACACATCAGCATGTGATTGCAGGAGCTGAGGATTGAATCCCCAACCTTTCAGATAAGAGATGACTGACTCTACCTACTGATCCACACAAGAAGAGCGGCTCGATTCATTGACTTTGAATTTCTATCATGATATTAGCCTAACAACAATAAAAGAAACAAGGCAACTATTAGCATTTATGTATGCCCATAGAAAAACCATCTCGGTCATCTATTAGAAATTGTTAAGAAATACAAAAGCCTACTTACTAGGGATGTCTCATGCAAAGAGAGGCTAGTCCGCCTACCCCACCACTCTCTCACCTCTGTAATCAAGATGAACTGAGAGAGGAAGTAGACAGTCTAGTAGTTGTTTTACATTTGAGGCTTCATGCAAGGTGTTCAGGGCTCACAGTGGGCCTTCCTTGAATGTGTGGCACCCTGGGCAACCCCTTATACCTGGTGGTACAGTCATACATTTTGCTGATACTTAAAGACCCTGTAAAGGGAAAATAAATCTGTATTTAGGTTTGTTGTATGATAGGTCTCTGTGCTATGAACCCCCAGGTCAAATTTGAGTCAAATAAAACATCTTTAACGGTCTCAATCCAAAAGTCAGTCACATGTAGATCTCAGTGTTTTCACATGTTCACAGCAACCATACTCTAACATATCTTGTGGGTTAAGAAACATTTTTCTTTATTTCTCTGTACAGGGTCTTCAAGGCTGATCTATCAGCTGTAAATATCAGCACAAATTTTCATCTCTGCCAAAACCGGTATCGTGCAGATAATATCGTGCATTCCTGCCTTCTACTTTATGTTTTCTATTCCCTGACCTAGAAAAAAAATCATGCAGCTCAAATATTGAGTATTTGAGCATCTTTAGGCTGCACAGACTGCAGAATTTTTCATTTTTTTTTGTTCACGACTTCACAGTGTCAGACTATGCAACTAAAATGTTCTATCTTGGTCAACAGACTGGCCACACTACAAGAGTAATCCCGACTGCTCATCTTATGCTGACATCACCACTGTCTCCTTGAGTGTGTGTGAGTTCGCAGGCTGTCAGGGGGGCGGGTCAAAGAGTGTCAATCACTCTACAACAGAAGTGCTCTGTGTGCTTTTCAAAGGAGTAAACAAGAAACAATACTGGATTGGATTATGGATAATTGTGGATTTATCAAGAGGAGGACAATATGGATTGGTTCTCCTTCAGAATTTATGGTATACTTATGTTAATGTAAATAAAATAAAATGTACTCATCAGTTCTCTAGAGGGAGAAAAAGTAGGGATTCTTCTTCTAAAAACCGATGATGCCAAGATAAGGAGCAAATGCTGTCCTGACAGTAGATGTCAGGATTCATGTGGTTTACATCAGGTCAGGGTGTCTAACAAGACAACGATGTAAGAACGTTTCTGACATGCTAGTCTTGTTGAATCATGGTTGTGGGGTGTTATGGGTTGTCTTGGATGCCTTGTTAATTATATCATATTACAATACTAGTTGTTATTCTTAACACTCATGAGCTGCAACATGCAGTCAGGCCAAAATCTGGCAGAACTCCCATCACCTTTAGAAATGCAGAGTGCAAATAGTCCTTTGCATTTTCATTGCTGTGAATTCCCATTTCAAATGTCCCCTGGGTATTTGATCAGTTCTTTACATTTGCAAATAGGATTGTTGTGGCTTTAGGTTTGATCACTGTCTGAATTGCAGGTCACAACAAATAAAGTATAAACAAGAACATGAGGTTCGTATCTTAAATATTTCTACCCAGGAAACACTCAGCAAACCATGGCGACTGCAGACATGTCAGTACACGACTTTTGTTGTTAAAAAAAAAGAAATAAAAATAACTCACAGCTGTTCTTTGTCCTTCTTTAAATGAAGAAACGTCATCAAGTTCTGATAAAACTGGCACTTTAGCAGCATCCACCCTAATCTCCTACGCCATAATTGCAATGGCCTCTTCTTGCTGCTTGCATACATCACAACTCTGCCACGTGGTTCAGATGGGAGCTTTGCAAGATAGATTTGCCAGTGAGAAACACTGAAACAGGTGTATCCATCTGCTTTGCAAGGCTAGTGTATCAGATTGAAGAAGTTGGCTCTGCTGATTAGAATTAAAGCATATAAGCTTTTTCAAAACACACTGTTTGACTTGTTTTCCTTTCCTTTAAACCTGTAACAACAGCACTTTTCCTTTTTAAGTTGCAAGGCAACAGGAATGAGATGTTGGAGCTGAAATTACAAATTTTCTTACAATAAAGCTCCAGTAGCAAATTTGTGAGCAGCTGCCTTTGTCAGAAACCAGCAGACACAAAGCAATATAAGCATTCAGCCCACCTGAATACAAATCCAACACAGACTCTTCATTTAGCTTTGTTTTCTCACACTGACTCCTCAGAGAAATTTATCTGGCTCTTTAGCTGCTAAAGGCTGCACTAATTTCTCTAGCTAGACAATAACTTTGTGTGTCTGCTGTTCGCTGCTGGACAGGTGGAGTATGCTAATGAGAGAAAGTAGAGAGAGTGAACCCAACAGTAAATTTTAAGGCTGTTAGAGCAAATCGATGATGTGAAAGACTTCTAAAGCTCTGGAAAGCTGAAGAGAAGTGCAGAGTCGGGGTGATTATTCTGTTTGGATTGACACTTGATGTGATTCATTTGACACGGTAGTTACAGACTCAGAAACAGGATTGCTTTGATACCAGAGTTTCAAACTCATATATGATACCAATAGGGAATGTGGAAATGCTGTCACCTGTTTACCACAACAACAGAAATCCTAGTGGGTACTTAATTGTCTCTAATCATCAAGAACTGCAGGCAAGTCTCTCAATACGGTCTAAATTAGGCAAATTCATCAACAATGAGACATATCAGCATCAAGTACTGCCACTGCACTCTAGTAGATGCATTTATTCTCCTTTACTGCACCTGTTCTATAAAATACATGTACTTTGAAAGCTTTGGTAATTTTCAGGTCTTTCTACTGTTAAATGACCGAGAATGTACCATTTTAAAAAATGTGGTATGAAAAAATATCCAAGTAATAAACATTTTGTCAACTTTAATCAGAGGGTATTTATTATATCAATGATAGATCATGCTTAAATGCAAAATGACACATTAAAACACCAAAAAATATCAAAAGTAGGTTTTCCACAATGTCATCTGTTGTTACATCTTACATTTCACACACAGTACCTTTACAAAGTATTCAGCCCCTTAGATATTACACATTTTAAGTGATGTTATATGTAACGTAAAATAAGTGATTGCATGTTAGTTACCCTCTTTAAACTGAATGAACTTATTCAACAGAGCTCCACCCAGTTGGTGCTATTAGTCTCAAAATGAGTAAAATGGGGATCACCTAATTGAACTGAATGTGTCTCAGGTGGTTGTGGTATAAGACACTTGTGTCAGGATGTTCCAGTCACTAGTTATTAAATATTCATGGCTACCATTACACCATGAAGTCCAAAGAACACTCCAAGCAACTCAGAAAAGAGTTTATTGAAAAGTACAAGTCAGGGGATGGATAAATATAATTCCACTTAACATCCCGCCTA
Organism: Cheilinus undulatus; assembly: GCF_018320785.1. Taxonomy (NCBI): domain Eukaryota; kingdom Metazoa; phylum Chordata; class Actinopteri; order Labriformes; family Labridae; genus Cheilinus; species Cheilinus undulatus. Next base: position 12,530,716 of record NC_054877.1, on the reverse strand, counting down.
GATCAATCAAACCAATCATCAAGAAATGGAAGGAATATGGCCCATGTGTAAATCTGCCTGGATTTACCTAGCACAAACTGTTCAAGAAGGAGACTAGTGACAGAGGCCACCAAGACACCTATGACTTCTCTGAAGGAGTTGCAAGCTTCAGCAGCTGAGATGGGAGAGACTCTGCATACAACAACTGTTGCCTGGGTTCTTCATCAGTCAAAGCTTTATGGGAGAGTGGAAAAGAGAAAGCCACTGTTGAAGAAAACTCATTAGATCTGGACTAGAGTTCACCTAAAGGCATGTGGGAGACTCCATGGTTGAAGAAAGTTCTTCTACACAAACACACCATCCCCACTGTGAAGCACACTGGTAGCAGCATCATGCTGTGGGGATGCTTCTCAGCAGCCAGCCCTGGAAGGCTTGTAAAGGAAGAGGGTAAAATGAATGTGGCAAAATATAGGAAAATCCTGAAGGCCAATCTTATTCAGTCTGCAAGAGAACTACAGCTTGGGAGCAGATTTATTTTCCAATGACCAGAGGTATACAGCAAAAGTAACACAGAAAAGGTTTAAAGACAATAAGGTGGATGTTCTGGAGTGGCTGAGTCAAAGCCCATCCACAATCCAATAGAAAATATGTGGCTGGACTTGAAACAGACTGTTCAAGTCCGACCCCCGTGCAACCTGACAGAGCTTGAGCAGTTTTGCAAAGAAGAATGGAGTAACAACGCAATACACAGATGTGCAAGCCTGATTGAGACTTTTCACACAGACTCAGTGCTGTGCTTGCAGCCAAAGGTGCATCTACTAAATACTGACATGAAGGGGGTGAATATTTATGCAATCACGAATTTTAGCTTGTCTATTTTCTAATTTAATTGATATTACTTTGTAGAAATCTATTTTCACTTTGACATTAAATGGTTGTTTTTGTTTTATTTGTATCAAAAAATACAAATTATATTGACCTTGGTTGATTTCTAAAATTAGTAAAAGGGTAAAACTAAGAGGGTGAATACTTTATAGGCACTGTATGCATGAAGTGACAGTAATAAAAGCCTCTTCAGGAAAACTGTTCAACATTTTGCCATGTTATCAGGCTTTAATTTTCAAAAAGACAGAGTAAAAGGATCGTGTGATAAGATATTTTTGCATCAAACAGGAATTTTCAAGGTCAAGAAGGAACCTTCAAGCTCTGAAGAAATGTTTTGCCTCACAATATAAACATCAACATACACCTTGACACATGACCTCATTTAAAAGCATATTTTGTAATTAAATAATTCAGTGTTCTGCCAAGATGGATTAAAAACCTTTACATCCTCAATCTAAGATTAGTAATCCATCCATGATCTGCCCTTTTTAAGCACACCATGTTGTGTAACATGCATAATATGGACTCCATGTACTCTGTGTGCACTCTTTTGCATGAGCCAGAAATTGTATATTGGACCATTGCTGAGGATGCTTCTATAAACCAATCATGGATTAGAACTTTAAAGGACCCACTGCATTATAAATCATAAAATGAGATTTGAAGCAGACTCCACTTTTGCACCCAAACTATTCAAAGCCTCGAGCCTCAGGGAAGCTGTGGTGCAGAGAAAGATACAGATGAAGAGGAAGAGAAAAAGAGAAATAGAGAGGAGGGTGGGGGCTATGACACCATGAACTGATGTGGAAGAAACAAGTCAAGGATGTGTGACCGCTGAGTGAGAACAGTTAGAAAATGGAAGGCATGGGTGTACTGGAGCATGTCTGGTGTATGTGCAGATTGCTCCTGCGTGTGAATTACATGTATCCAGCTTTAGGAGAGACACCTGTGTGGCTTTTTCTGTGTAAATAATGAAGCCTTTTTGAAAAGAGCAGTTGCTTTTTCCACCTGTCAGCTAAGTTGACTGATGCGGCCCTTTGATTGCAGTTCATTGGTGTGTGATTTATGTCTGCCATCCTCTGACCCGCACGGTCAAGGCCAAATGGTTTGAAGCCCTTCTGGACAGGATGGTTACCCTTTCACCTCCCATGCAGAGCAAGCACCTTATATCTTGGCAGTCCGCCACAGCCGTCTCCTTAGCTTCCTTACCAATCAAGTGATTTAATCCAGTTGCAGAGGATGGAGCAGCCTCGGCCCCCACACTCTAATCCAGGGAAATCCATGGACTTTTCCAAAGCCTGAGCATCAAGTGTTGTCAATTACAGCCTGAAAAGGCTTAAACTAAAGGGGGGCTTTGAGTCAGCATGAGCCCACGCCCAAAAGAGCAAAAATAGGCTCTTGTTTATCCATGACTGAGAGCGGAAAAAGATCCTCGACTGTCATTGTGCTATGACAACAATTTAATTACACGAGTTAGCCAGCTGCCACTAATCTCAGCGTGTTTACCTATGTAGAAGACTTCGTTTAATAGACTCTCTCTGCAAATTCAAACTAGCATGGCGTTAGCTAGGTTAAAAGCTTTGTGCGTGCCCTCCAGCTGTGCCCATGCAAGTAGAATTACAGCTCATCAGAGAATAGTGTGTAATGTAGTTAATAATGAATGCTGAGTGGGTTATTTGGTCCAATCACTGTGGCTGGCCTCAGATTAATGAAAGATAAAAGAGCTCCCTGCAGTGCCACCATATTATGATCCTCGAAATCAAACTCTGCTATCACTTCTATAGGCGTTGTCAGATTAAAGTCCACAGCCGTGGTTGTATTTTTAGAAATGGGTTAACTCCCGAATCACACATATCCCCGCGGTTTAAATAATGCATGCAGGGCTCGATCTGGGTCATTGAGGTCTTTTGAGCGAATGACTCAACATTTAAAATGACATCGGCTCATTTCTGGTATGTCTGATGGTGCGCACTTTGGTAAGTGACTAGATAAAAGCAAAAGTGTCAGATTTAAAGACGGTGTAATGGAAGCGGCGAGATTGCCATAATGGTTACACTTTGGTATATTGGTCTGCTTATGTTCAGTCTAGACAGCATCTTTGCTTCTTTTTTCCTTCTTTCCTGAAGCTGGAAATTGCAATTTTAAAGCTCATGTGGAGAGTTTGTTGTTGATTGTGAAACCTCTGTTTGACTTACAAAAGCAAAGATGACCTTCAGCAACAAGACTAATTATTTGTATAGTTGTCCATAATGTTTTTAACGAGTGATGTTTCTCGGCAAATAATTTTCCATCCAATGAAACACATAATCAGATTTACATTTAGCCTACTTGTCTAAGGTTAGGAAAAAAGCCAAACTGAGCATTAATCATTGAAGATGGGATCGCAGCTGGAATTGATAAATGGCATGAAGGCGGTTTACAGAATTTTGCTAGTGTTGACTTTGGATCTTCTTTGCAGGTTAACGCCCACATTCCCTTCACTGAATGGCATCACTCACTTCTTTACTTATAGGTGAGTATAACCTGAAATAGCCTATGTACAACTTTAGCTTCGTTTCCTCGATAAAAAATAGTGCCACACCACACTAATCCTATGCTATCTGTGCTATCAGTTCACCATTGTTTACGTTGGATTAAAGAGCATTATAGCAGCACAGCAAAGGCAACAAGTGTCCACTGGCTGCATGCCAGTTTAGACAGGGCATTTGACCAGGACTTTTGGCCTTCACTGATAAAAGAATATCATCAATAAATTTAACCGACTTATAAATCTGGTTTAGCTTTTTTGCTTTGTGCTCATCCTGTGCATCCCTCCTTGTAACTGTTGGTGTAGCATAGGTGTCAGACAAAGTTGATTATAGCACATTACCGAAACAGATACTTTAAAAACTTTATCTTACAGTTGACAGCCATTGACATATTTAACTATTCAAATAAAGCAGAATGAAGTCTTCTACCTTGGAGCGACACTTGAACATGAACAGGAGGCATTCAACAAAATGAGAAGTAACACCTTTTCTACAGGGGGCACCAAAAGTGACACGATCTGTAAGTAACCTTTTTACCCCTAAAGTATTCGAAAAGGAGACCTAACAGTAAACTAACTTTCATTAGGTAGTGACCAGAGATAGAAAAAAGTACATGACTATTGTACACAAGTAAAACTACAGTTACTCTGGTTTAAATTTACTTAATTACAAGTACTTGTCTATAAATCTTCTCAAGTAAAAGTAGAAAGTATTTAATGTAAAGTTTACTTTAAGTACTGAGTAGCTCCTGAGGAATTGTAAAGTAAAATATGATTTTTCCTCATTGGCAAGAACGGCAAGAGAATAGATCTCCAACCACATTGTTCAAGGAAAATCAATAATAAAGTAAGATACACATAAAGTTAAATGTAACTCTTTTAAAGTGTTAAACTATATGTAGTGTGGACCTATTGGTCACACCTAGTACACTTTAACTCAGTGGATAACTTCAATCACAGTGCAAATGTGTCTCATGTCAAAAACAATTATCCACCGGAAAAATGACCAAAAGAACCCCTGCAGGGATTGTTGAACAACAGGCAATATCACACAACTAAACATACAAAAAAAAAACCATATAAAACTCCTGAATACTCTGCCCAAGGGCATAAATGGGTAACCTCGCCCACACATCCTTCAGATTTGAAATTGTAGTGGGCAGAGTTTAGATCAATTGATGCTCCAGAGAGGACACTGGTGGATCAACACTGTCAAATAACTGCAATACCAAAAAAAAACATTTTACTCAGAATGGAGTTAAAACCACACATTTGAAGTTAATATTAATTCAGCTTAAATTTACTTCAGTAAAAGTAGAAGGTGAGGTACAGGTTATGTCTACAGGTTTAATTATTGGTACAGATTAATTAATAAACACATTTAAACAAGAAACTGATTTGTTCCTTGTCAATCTTACAAACCTACCTCTCTTAGAAAAGTGAATTACCTCAACAATGCAGCCTTTAACCCATGGCCTTAAAGGGATATTTTGGGATTTTTTTTAACTTGGCTATAGTAGTAGGTAACAAGTCTGCATAATTTAAGAAGTGTGACGTAAAAATTGGCCAAGAAAACTTACAAATCATTTCATTTCTCCAGTAAAAACCCCTCTGTGTCAGGCACTAATTTACGATGCAGCTTTCGTCATTTTGTCTCCTTCTGCTGCACACTGTTATCCTCTGATCATCTGTGTGGGTCTGCGGACTTCTACAGGGATAACAACACCACGCGAAGCTAAATCAAAGATAATATGAGCGATTTCAGAGTGATGATGATGTGCTCTTTACTGTGGATATTTGTATGAACCGGAGTACACCGAAGAGGCGTACAGATGGAGAGTCAGCGGGCTGAGAGAGCAGAGAAACTTCCTTTGAAAGTTTTGGGCAGGACAGATCCTGAGCATGGGTTCACATTTTTCATACCTACACCACCAGGTAATGTACATAAAACTCGTTCAACTACATGGATAGAACGTTCCCATTTATAGCCAGTATGCTGCTTGGCTCTCTAACCACAAGATCAACTTTCACAGAGATCACTGGAGGCTAATACCACTACTGTAGCCAAGTACCTCATATGACTCAACTTCAAAAATCCCTAAATATCCCTTTAAGACTCCATGGCAACAGTTAAATACACAAACTGTAGATGCTAGCATAGTTAAAATCCGGTCATTTTACTGTATCGTCTTAGTCTTTGTCAGCTTTGCCTCCCTCTGTTTTATGAACAAACACATTGTCTATGAGGCGGAGGTGAAACAGGACTATGTCTGCAACAATGCAGTTGCATTCAGAGATCACTCAAATTTACAGAAATCCAGTAAACAATACTCCTACGATGTGACAGTAGATGTAATGAATGGAAACCCCTGGCCTTCATTTCCAATTTGTTGACAAAATGACAATGCAGGTACAGGTTTGTGTCACTCAGCAACAGAGTGCTGATTATCTATAAGCAACAGCATATTTGTTTGAAACCAAACTCCTGCCTCAGTCAACCCATCAGAAATGGATGCAAATGAACCAAGTTTCTGGCTCGCTGCACCACGCAAATTAATAACTGCGCACACTCGGCATTACGGTACAATTAGATTGTCCATTATTTTGTAAACGCCAGCAGAATCATTCCGTCCTCTCAAGCATATTGTCATGTGGCTGCATTTGCCTAACAAACGTGAGATCAAAGGCGTATTTTTGAATCCTAATCAAATCTATTTCGAGTCCCATGCTGGCTCCGGATGGCAGGCTGCGGTCTGCGGCTGGCACGGTTTGAGGCCCTGTCTGAATACCTGCAACAGTAAATAGATGGGCGGGCAGGATGATTTGCATATAAAAAGGAGCAGTGATAAAAGAAAGTACTTAACCTGGAGTTTCTCGCCATCCAACACTCTGGCACCTGCAACAGCATGACAGAAGACTGCTTTTTATCAAAGGGGATCCCATTAGAAGATAAATGTATTTATTCTTGATGGAGACTGAAAGGGAAAGGGGAAACAAAGAACCACGATCGGAAGCGCCAAAGACCAGGACTTGTACCTGTAACAGAGCCAGGAACCCCTAGCTTTAAATGCTGCAGAGGAGCAGAGCAGAGATGTTTGTAGTGTCAGTGTGCATTTGTAACCAGCCTTGTTTTTGTACCAAGATGGCTTCTTTGAACTAGAAGGAATCCTATAAGGTATAATTCATGTCGTGTCAATTACTAAGCAGCAGATTCACCGAGCTGAAGAGAGAGAGAGTCCCAAACCATAACTCTTCAAACAGTGTGTGCTTATTTCTCCACCCTACTAACACTCCTCTTGTCAGTCATGCAGTCAGATCAATGAAGCCACACTCAGCATATTTGAAGGTTTCTGTCCTGCTTTTGAAGATTTGTTTGTGGATTCCTCAGGGGGAGGTGACTACAAACCTCATATTGGATTCACTCTTTTATTTCTGGCTCCCAGCTTGTGTTAACAAGACTTAAAGTCAACAGTCATGCATGTGGTGCTGCTAAGCTGTAGGTACTGCAGTGCATTTGAAGTAAGCTTCTTATGTTCATATTATCACAATGATTAATTTGTTCATTAAAAGAGTAGATGCTAACTGTGCTTCATCTACTGATGCAGATTATATTATTACCATCTGAAGGTCATGAAAATTCAGATACTTTTACTGTTATTTAGCTTGAATTCAACCAAGTGACACAAGTAATTAAATTATGCTTGAGAGTTACAGTTCATATTTTTCACCTTATGTTAACCCCTTGGTGTCACCAGTGAAACCAGAAAAACATAATGGGTCTACACACACTTGTTCTTGACAAAAAAAAAAAAATCTGTGTAACTTCTCCATAATTATGGCAGTAAAGAGATTATGTTTGCAAGACAAAACTCCAAATTCTCAAGTTTAAAAAGTTGTTCATTGCCAAGAAAAAAGATTGAATTTTTCACAATAAAAGTTATAAATTTACATTAACCAAAACATTGAATTTTCATGACTAAAATACCAAAAATTCAATAAGGGTCGTTCAGATTCCGATACCAGAATTGGAAATCTGTCTGATACTGCTTGAAATGCAGGATTTGGTATCGGCGAATACACAAGTTTATGCACCAACCCGATACTGTTTGGTTTAACTTTATATCTTGCTTTGTTAGCCAGGCTAAATCTTAGCGCTATAACCGGAAAACAATTCTTTTTCGCTGCTGGAAACACTGCATGCACGGGCTACCGTTTTTAGAGCAGCAAAGAAGAACCAAAGGACCCACTGCAGCAGCAAAGAATGTTGTGTGCCTGACAGTTTTTCTCAAATAAGATCATTAAAATGCCCTCCAGACCAGTGCTGTCGTACACCACAAGAAGTGACACAGTTTATCAAAAGCTAAATAACTTTGAACCTTAAATCATTGGCTCTTACTTGTTTTTCCTCTTGAAGCCAGCCGTTGCGCTCTCCCATTTACGTTATTGATGCGTTTGAATCCCTTGGGCAGCATTTTCAGTGAGCCTGGAACTCACAGACTTTTGGAGACTTCAATAATTAAATCCACACCAGTAAACCTGATATTGAACATCGTTTTCTATCCATTTTAATTAAATTATGATCATTTATTACCACTAGCTCAGATGCTAACTCGAATGATAATAGCTATAATATTTTCCCTTTGCAAGGGTCTGTCATCCAGTTGCAGGCTGTCTTCACATCATGTGGTCCAAATTCAGCATGAAGGAGAGAGAGATAAAGAGGGCCTGTGATGCAGCCCCCTGTGTGATTGTTATTTTAATATTTATCAGTAAAACTCAATAATCAGCAGAAAAAAAACTTTAGGGTCACAGAGATGCTGAACATTATGATTCTAGTTGTTGAGCCATGTTCTGAGTCAAATAAAGGTTGAAAATAATTTGCTAGTTTGCACAGACAGTCCAGAAAGTTCACACTGGTATCTGATTAGTACTTGGTATCGGCAGATAATCATCACTTTGGTCCTGGAATCATATTGGGAAAGAAAAATGGTATTGGAACATTCGTAAATTTAACCACTGTTTTCACTTTGGTTTTTATAGAAATTTTTTTACTAAACACTGTTAAAAATTTACAGTTTAAAACTTGACATTTTCTCATGTCAAAATTTAAGACTTTTTACACTTGGAAATTTAAAGTTTTTCTTGTATATTTCTGACTTTATAAGCAGAAATATACCACTTTATAATCTTGAAAATGTGTTGTTTTTCTTCCCCTTTTTTCTCAAGATGTTGCTTGTTTTTCCCAAAAATGAAGAAATCTTCTTCACTTTATAATATTTTAGGTTTGCCCTAATTTATTAGGCATTCTAGTCATGGATTTAAAAAAATGAGTATTCATATCTAATTTTTAAAATGTCAGAGCAAGGATGGTCCCATGATCTACAATTAAAGCATTGATTCTTAAATGATTGTGATAATTGCATGCTTTATTGTCCTTTTTAGCACCCTTTGGTTAAGTCACTGCAGACAGATCTCCCTGCAGCCACAGTGGTGCAAAATAAGTCCACTGCAGCTCCTTAATGTCTCAGTTCACTTTAAAAACTCACAGACAGCTCAGTGGTCAAGTCAAAAGTCGTTTGCACCTTGTGATGGAAAACATTTAATATTTATCCATCAGTTTTCTTCCTTTCTTTCTTATCCAGGGCTGGGTTGCGGTGGTAGCAGGCCAAGTAAGTCAACCCAGACATCTCTCTCCCAAGCAACATTTTCCAGCTCGCCCCTGCTAATTCTGAGGCGTACCCAGGCCAGATAAGTTACGTAACCCGGGGAATCACCTCCCAGTTGGACGCGCCCACAAGACCTCCTAATGGAGACGTCCAGGAGGCATCCAAATCAGATGCCCAAACCACTTCAACTGGCTCCTTTCAACACAAGGGAGCAGCAGCTCTACTTAGAGCCCCATCTGGATGTCCGGACTCCTCACCCTGTCCTCTGAGGCCAAGAGCAGCCACCTTCCTGAGGAATCTCGTTCCGGTTGCTTGATCTCCTGATCTCACTCTTTTGGTCTTTACCCAGAGCTTATGACCATAGGTGGAGGTTGGAATGAACATAGACTGGTAAACAACAAGTTCCTTTTTCCATGGTTAAGTTCATATCATAATCTACAGTCTACTTGAAGAATGCATGTGGGTGGCCCAAGTGGCCCTGTCCACTGTCCTATCTCTCTAGTAAAGGGAAGAAGTTCCAAAATAATCTTAAAAAAGTCCCCATCCAAACAGGAAGTCAGTTACCTTAGTGTGAGGCAATACAAAACTCCCAATTCAAAACACTTAATAAAAAGAGAAATTTCAAGATGCAATCAAAAGAGGGATATTAACCACAATTAAATACATATTTTCTTAGACGGATCATAAGAAAGTTGTTTGGTAGCCCTACACTTCCCTCAGTTCTACAAGACAGTTCACAAGTGAGGACACAGAAAAGCTCAACAGCAGTTTTACATACAAATGGCTCTTTTTGTTGCAATTTAAAAGAATAACTGTAAAACTATACCCTTCCAGATGGAGCCCCCGTTATATAGCCCATGCATTCAAACCATGGTAGCCCCAGATTGATGTCAGCTACTTTCAAACAAGCCAAATTCTGGGACTGCCAAATAATTCACTGCTTTTTCTTTGTAGCAGTATGAGCACTTGCAAAAACAAGCATGAGAAACAGCTGGATTTATTGCAAGAAATACAGTTTTAAATGCAAGAAGTACTTTGTCCCCTAATCTGAGTACATAATGTTTCATGCCCGTGCTTTTACAATATTGTCATCAAACTCAAGCTGCTCTCACTTACACTTAGGTTAATTTGTGCCAGTTCACTGGTATGAAAGCTTTTGGATTCACTTTGGATTTAAGAAGAGAACTGCTAAGAACAACTTTAGCTAGTGTTGTGTCTGATAAATTGATGTATCATATTTCATTTCTTTACCCAACATTGAACAATATTATTGCATTTGACAACTTTCTATCACCATGTAAGCCAAAGTTAATGGTCTAAAATCATCAAAATTGGTTAAAGAATAGATTTTCAACATATCTGATTGATTACTTCCTGCATGTCTATATCACAATTTAAATATTCAGAGATAAAATCAATCACAATGCCAGTTTCTTCCAAGTGTCCTTCAGCCTTATAGACTGTTTGGCAACATCTGCTGGGACAAAAGCCAGTTTGGAGAAGATGTAGGATCTTGGACATCAGGCTCTTGTATTGGAAAGAAGATCTAATCTGACAATTGGAAAAACTTCATAAACATTATAACTTGCAAACAACTTTTTAAAATTTCAACATTTAATGAAGTCTTTTTATAGTTGCAGCAGGATGCAGAAGTCATACATCATTCACTGAACAATCAGCACTCTTTTTTGCAACAAGGTGCACCATTTAACCACAAATCCCAGTCTGTGAGACCCTGCAAGACCAGTGCTGTTTACTTTTTACTTGCATTTTCTTATTGACAGGTAAAAAGTTTGTGTAGACAGCATGAACATCTTTGAACTATCCAGTACTGCTCACATTGCTCTGCTGAAGGCAAAGCCTTGCCTCCAGCAGTGGGACCTCCTGCTTTCCAGCATTAAAGCTTTTAGTACACCCTGATACAAGTGCTTCCATGAAAGCTGAGGCGTGCTGCTCAGCCAGTCCAGGGAACATCATGAGTAGAGCCAAAGCTTAGCTGTGTTTCTATTTTTCAATAAATGGTTGAATCTGTGAAGAGTGTTCCTGACTGAACTCATCCATCTCTGAGCACAAAGTATATAAATTTGTATTTTGTGCTAGGGTTAGTGTACTGACTGCCCTCTACAGGTTGAAATCAGGCAACTGCAACTAATTTTTTAATTTTCTGATCTGGAGGTAGGGTTTGGAGACCCTGGGGTTAAAGAGCAGAGCGATTGTTACAGAGGTAGTCTAAGCTAAAAGTTCAAAAATAGACGCTGGAAGAAACTAAACTTTTGCCTGAGAAATCGCTTACTCACTGAAACCGACAATGAACTTAACGACAGCGAATCCAGAGACCAGCGTGGTCATTCATCTGTCTATGCCGTCCAGTTCCAGAGTGTGAATGGAATGACAGGGACTGGAAGCATTGTTATTTATTTTACAATAAAATAACATTTGTTATACAATTTTCAGATGTCTTTTATGTCATTGAAGGCAAAATTATAACATTCAAATCACTGTTTTGCTTGACAAATTCTCTTTCACAAAAATGCATTTTTTTCAGCTTTCTAGAAAAAAAAGTGGTCTTTTTGGTGAAAGTAGCCTCTATTCAACTTAAGATAAATCAAGAATAGAACAAGGTGCAAACAAACGTTTTTTCTATGATGAAATAGAGAGTTTCTTCAATTGCAAAAAAACAATTGCAGTCTTTTTTGTGATTATGTAATTGCACAGCTTGACACGGCAAAACTATTGTGATTACATTAGTTGTGCATCACTACTGTAAAGGCATTTAAAAATTCCAGGGTAGATGCCAACACTCTGGGGTGAAGTTATTATTTAATGATCCTCTTCTATGTATTTTTAATCTTGAATACACCCCTGTGTGCATACATGTATTCTGCACTTGTCAGAACGTGACCATACACTGACTTCCTGTGGTTGTGGCTAGTTCCACATGACCTCTTATTTGCAGTTCAACAGATGATCAGCTTTATCAGTGGGCCATCCAAACATCCTCAGGCTGCACTCAATGTCAAAGTCTCCATATCTACTTCCTCCCACGGAATGAGAGACAGCTTGCTGCTGCTGCTGGAGGGGATCACAATGAGCAGTGCCACCCTGAGGGCTCCCAGCGGGTCTTCAAAAGGCCACAAGGGCATTAGGCCGATCTCTCACGGGTCCTTTTTTTTTGTGAACTGCGGTTGTCATGAGTTGCAAAGTAGCCTTGAATGCCTCCGCACACATGAAAACATCAACATTTGTAAAGGGGATGGATTTTATTTGTCCGTTTTACTTTGCATAGCCTTTAATCTGTGGTCTGATCTCGCTGTATGATCTCCTTTGGGTCCGTCTGATGCATCGCTTCAGCGCTTTGGCCGCGAGGTGACCTTGACAATCAGCGTTGTTGGATCCTCCTGTCTCTGCAACAGTGGCGAGGCAGAGCGAGCAAAGCCCTCAAGGGGGCCGTTCATCTAGATAGGAGACCCATCAGTCAAGGCGGCCATTGATCGGCGTGTCAGATGGCTTGATTTCCTTGTGTAATAATCGGCTCAGTTTTGACACCCTCCCTAATGTGCAAACAGGAAGAGAGGAGCAGGACAAATGCATTGTAAAGGGCAGAGCTATGTATTATCCTTTGTGCCATATACATTAATATGTAGAGTAAGAGTCTTACATAATTGAAGCCTCTTATGTGGTGATTTGAATCGTGCGTGTGGTGATTAATATTACATGTAGCTTGGCGTGTGTTTCCTGTTGAAATGTCGACCAGAATTATAAGATTGACCCATCCAGCATTCAGAATGGGATAAATCCATTGTCCTCACTGTTATTTCCTTGCACAGACTAAGACATACTCTTTGCAACCTCATATGAGTGCCGCAAATGCCAAACAATTGTTCAGGATCCATTTGGAGCCCACAATGGATTAGGGTGTTTGGTTCCCTGTTGTGGTCAGTGTGCTACTAGGACAGTTAGAGGCAGGCTGACATGTGTTGGGCATTGATAATGACTGTTGAATCACAACGGACCCGCTGGAGTGCTGGGTGAAATAAAAGCATACAACCGTATCAGTCCCAAGCATGGCGGCAATCGCCCACAACAAAGAGCAGTGTCTTGCATGCAGAGCTTAGCTGATGGGTTTTATATTCCAATAATAAGGACAGAGAGGAATACCAGAAGCATGGGATCTGGAGCTTCCATGTACTTGCGATATTATAGGCTGCAGGATTCGTAATTTCTCCATGATCCTCAGTGAAAAGGAAGCCAGTTTCTGTAACGCTGCAGACTTAAGGATGCATTCAACAACAGTGAGCAGTTCGAGTTTAAATCCTTTAAGCCCACTGTTTGGCAACATATAGCATGTTTCCATCAAAGGGTTGCTGATTTTCAATGGACTCTCTGTATTTAATGAGGGGGAAGTGTGCAACATCTTGTTTTGTTTACCAGTCCCGTTCTGTCTGCGTGGTCAATAGGTTCAATTTGATTCAGACTGTGGGTGGGAAAAATAAATTGGAAGTTTAATGGGGTCATGTAGGACAAGACTCAGCTTGTTTTGGCGCTTGTCACTTTCAACAAGTTAATGTGACTATACTATCGACTGAACTGTGTCACGACACCACAATCAGAATTTGGATTAAAGTTCTTTGATTACATTTCAGTTAAAAAAAAACTGCATTTGATGACTTTGGCACACAACTCAAACAACAACTCTCTTTATGTCTAAAACCCATTAAAGGGAGTTCAGTCCTCTTTTAAATAAAGCTTTGACTTCTTTGACTATTGAGGGTCAGTGGATTACAATAGGAAAATCACACTTTGTGAAAATAGAAGCCCAGTGCCTTTGTAAAAGCTCTGAACTAGTGATTCCACTCTAAATAGCAATCTCATCATGATTGCAGGAATGAAAAGGCTGATAAACACAAAAGACTGCCTGAATCCATGTGAATGGGTAATACCATTTAAATACATGATGGACCACACAATCTCACTCAGCAGGCAAACATTTGAGAGTTCAGGTTCAGGACTATGGAGACACAGGTCATGCAATCAAACCATTATGCTCACAGATGAAGCCCAACTTCAGCAGCACTTTTCTGTGGTTGGGACTGGGAGGTTAGCTTACATGAAGAATAGATGAAAAAAAAAAGCTTTTATTTTCATATTCTCACGCTTCATCGGACATAATAGAGGAGCAGTTGGCAGCAAGAAAGATGCACTCTTGAGTTATATCTTGGACTTGTAGTTCTTTTCACAATTAAGTTGACAATATATGTTGAAACCTGTGAAAACAAAGATGGATGATCCAGGACACCTTTGAGAGAAAGAACGGGAAATTTCCATCAAGAAAAACCCCAAGAAGTTGAAAAGAAGACCTCAGTCTCAACTACAACTGCTGGCTAGCTTAAAAGCTAACAACAACTGCCAGTAACTGCAACAGAACACTGCCTGATCAACAGGAGACTACTGAGTGCTACCTACTGAGGTAGCATGGGGCGGCGCATATGAAAGCAGCGGCCCGGCACTCCATCACTAGCAGCAAAACAAAGCCCTGTACTCACACCAGAACTGACAGCGTGCCCACTGAGTGTACATCTCTCCTGACGAAGATTATCTGGAGAACGGGGCGCGTGGAGACTGACAGGAGGAGGACGTGGAGCAGCAGAACACAGCCATTGGGGAGGAGGCAGTGACCGCATTGTGTGAGGAGGTGAAAGGGGGGCTAACAAGCCGGGCTGCAGGCTAGGCTAACTGCAGCCCAACACAAACCTGTCGTCAGAATCTTTCTCCTGGATGCCCGCTCCCTCGCCAGCAGGATGGATGACATGAGGCTGCTGATTTCTGACCACCGCTTGGTCCACTGTGTTTGCTGCTACAGAAGAGACTGCCAAAAATAATTTTGTTGCATTTCTACAATGAAATGACATCTATCTATCTATCTATCTATCTATCTATCTATAATATACAGGGTTTGGGGATGGTGCTAGGTAATTAATCTGGTTTTGATGCCAACAGTTGGCTTCCCATAATTATGAAAACAAGATCATCATGATTAAATTGTTATGTGCCACATGCAGTGTTATACTTGTTTAATCTACAGGTTTTGTCATGTGGTAAATGTGTTCTGGGATAGCTTAGCCATAGACTTTATCTTTTTGTTTATATAGTGTTATTGAATTTCAAGATTTTTACATATTTATCTTTTTTCCACTTACTGTTATTTATTTATTGCTTTCAAAGTGATGATGTCATAAAATCAATGGGCAATTGTGATTAATTATATTACTACAATTACCAGTATATTACGGTACAGTATAAAATGAAAAGGTGAGGTACAATACAACAGGATATGATATGGTATGATACAGTACAACATAGTCTGTGAATGAAAGGGTTGATGGTTGTAATGATTCCTCCATGGTAAATGATATTATTAAATTTTAATTCTTATTGAAACTGTTTGCCTTTAACTGTGCTCTAATACCACAGTGAATTATTAAAAAAGTCATCCGTGGGTCAACGTAGAACGTAAAGAAAAACTTGAAGTTGCTGTCTCTCTTCGCTGCCTTCTATCTGCACCACAGCACTGTTTTTGTTTTTGTAGTATTGAAGAAAGTCTTGGTATTGCTTGATGTCTAATTATATTGTGTCCAAACAAAATTATGACATTGTGACAATTCTACAGTCATTCTTAAAGATTTATTTTGGGCCTTTCTGTGCCACTGTTCATAGAAGAGGAAACAGGGATGAGAGAGTGAAGAATGACAGAAGGAAAAGGAGCCACAGGCCGGACTTGAACGGAGGCTACATTGGGACATTCTCACAGCTAGGCCATACATGCCCCTTTGTAGACTGATAATCAAAAGCAGGGCTATTATTGGAGGGTTTTACAGAATATGACATAATCTTTCAGTAATGTGTGTGAAAAGTTGTAAAGTTATACTCAGACTGTGTATACAGCTGAAGAATGCTAGCACTGCTGACATTAGCTTTATTTTTAGGGATGGGGACCCAGTTCTGTATTTTTCTATTACTTGATAATCAATTACGTCTGAGCTTATCAATACTGCTATTGAGTCTCACAGGCTCTGTGACGTAACATAATTTTAAGTTACAACTGATGTTAAAATATACATCAGTTCTTTCAAGGGGAACATAAAAGCACATCAGTATTGTGCATCACATTAAACCAGAATGTGGTAACTTCAACTGTCTGCTTGAGGAATAAAGACTCCACCTGCGAGTCACATGTAATCATATCTGCCTGTGCTGGCAGTAAAAGGCATTCATATCACTCTCTTCAGCTGCTTCAGGACAGTTTTTTTTCCTTGAGCTGCTCAGATAAATGCTGAAAAGACTCCCAAACTTTGTATCCAGTCTTTTTTGTTAAAAGTATATATCCAGTATAGACATCTGTGGTGGAATCGGCAGAATTTAAGTTAATTTGCGAATTTAACAAGGTAGAAGATGGAAAATATGATGCGTTCAGGTAACCTCAGTAAATTAGACGACTATGTACTATGTTACTTGTTAAAAATGCACATAAAAAGGAAAAATTGAGTTTTTGACAAGAAACTTAAATAAATACAGTTATGAATATGTGTTTGTATTTGAGGGATATACAATAGATGTGACAGACTGAATCATTAATTCAAGGACTACTACATTACTTGTAGTTTGAATATTCACCCTTATTTTGTCTTTCCACCAAATTATAGAAAAGCATCAATAGTGGTGTTGATAAGGACTCAGATCAATAAAGAGTACTGATAGAGTATCAATATCAATAAAAACAAACAAGCCCTTCCCTGTTCATTCTGCATATCAACTCTATGTTGCTTACCCTCTGCAGCTGTGATGTGAACAAATAGTTCTCCATATTGACTTTTTTATGGATGCTTTCTTGACTAAAGACCAGTCAACTAAACCTACTTAAACTTTGTGCTAAATCAGATGTGAAATCATTCACCTAGTAGCATCACCAGTATTTTTAATAGCATATTGCCATGTTGTTAGAGGTGTTCTATCAGATAGTGCTAGCTATTAAGATGCACTACGAAGCAGCCTTTAAAGCTTTCCCCTGCTGTCTGACATTATTCTGTTGTCTCCCTTATTTCCCTGTCGTTTTACTCTTCAGCCAATTAACTTTCACTCACTTTACCCTCATTCATGTCATGGAACCACTGAGATGAGTCGTGAAGTGGTGACACAGTGAGTCAAAATGTCAGGTAAACCTGTTCAGAGTGCTATGCTTTTTTAATTTAAAGATCAATACTAGATGCACAATCATTAATTGTGTTACACAGGTCAAGGTGATGACATATTGCTGTATCAATATTTTGCCCCGCTTCAGTATTGCATTTGATTCTACCATGCATTCTTAAAATCTCACACTTGTACAGCCTATAAACTCAAAGATGCCAGTGAGTTGTTTTCTCTCCTTTCAAACCTTTATTTGGCTTAATTTTTTAGGCTTTTAAAGAAAAATTGTGCAGAAATGAAAAGATAAAAAGCTCATTTCAGTTCATTCCACCTTTAAAGTATTTGCAAACACTTTCCAAAAATGACTGTTGAAAAAAAAAATCCTGGTTGTATATCTGGAGAATAATCTTGAGGAAATATCCAAGCCTCCGTCTGGCTGAGATAGTCATCTTTTAGGAAAAAACACACTCTGTTTCCAGGAAAAAAAGCTCCGAGCCCTGACCTCTCTTTCCTTTCAGTTACTATTGTTCACTGTGATTTCCCTAGTTTAGCTCTGACAGGCTGATGCAATGAATGTGAGGCTCCACAAAAGAGACTTTTACGCTACATTAAGCAACAGTCCCACGTGCTTCTTTGACACAAAAATACAATTTATTGCGACGGTGCCGTTCATCTCTACAGAATCTCGGCTGATATGAAAGGCTCTATCCAATAAGCCTTTTTTTTCCTCTTCCCCGCTCTAACTGCTCAGTTGAAGATGACTTTAACATTTATTCTTTGAACAAGCATATGGTTTTATCAGAGACATTCAAAGAGAGCACAGGGATTCAAAAGCGGGCGGTTATGCAGCTTTAATGACACCTTATGAATTACGTGTGACATTATTTTCATTGAAGCATATTCTTTCAACAAACTGAGACTAAGGTAGGACTTATTCTGACACATACCTGCAGAAACACGTGCCTGTTGTTAGAAAAATTATCCATGAAATCAATGCCTCCTGGTGCTCTAGGTGGTGTGTCGGCGTGATGTGTGTCGTGCTATGTGAAGCAGCTGATTAATCACAGTTGTAGAGGAGACCTGAACACCACTGGTGGGCTTCCAGGTCATCACGTCAATGAATCAATTTGCTGTGTGCTCACACATGTAATAAGACCTAATGAGAGGAGGCGCGACCTCAAACACAGAGCAACAAAAGGAAATCACCACAGTCACTCTGATGCAGTTTCCTACAGCCTACAGGGGGTTAAAGCTGATTTTCATTCCTTTGTGGGATTTTTTCTTCCTTCTTCCTCACCTTTAATTATCTCTGTTGGAGCCATTTCTGTCACTAGGACTGTGCGTAAAGTTTCCTGCTTCGTAAAAAGTCCTCACATCGAGGTATATCTATAGTGCAATCAACAGATCTCTATCACCGCCACCCTTCACCTACATGTGCTGACTGGATAAGTGTTATGAGCTCTGTGGTTGGCTCTGACCTCCTGCCCCCCATCCTTTCCTGTCTTTGCAATCTGTACATAAAAATTGCAAGCCCCAACCTTTCCCTTTGAGTAAGGCTGTAATGTATATTGACTTGTTTTGATTGAAGCTCTTATAGGGACATCTTAGTAAGGGGGTATTTTTATTCACCAGTGACACCTTTGATATTGATGGGCAGGTGCGTAGAGGGCAATGAGTAGCTGTAGAGAGAGACTCTGCTAACAGAACCCATTACCACTACTAGAGAATACTTCACATCTCCACTTAAATCAGAAAACATGGGGACATAAATAGGAAAATGCTCATTGGACTCAGCATAGCTGCTGGAAAACAACATTATCAGGGCATTACTGTATATGTCTTTCAAATGGGCCTGTGCCAGCTTTGTGTTTGTGCTTTTTCGCAGTAGAAGCTGTCAGTCAGCAGAGAACAAGATGGTGCAATTTAACTTTAGGCTGTTGTTTCTAGACTCGGCGAGATCTTTATTCAAAATTGATGATCCGTATGTCGTGAGTAAATTAAAGAGTAGTGAGCCAAGTTCAGGAGGACTGCAGGCAGAGCCTGTGGGGAGCAGATCTTGTTAAATAGCTTGACACATGGCTTTCACTTCAAAAATAGGGGTGGCTTTAAAAATAGCTTTCAAAAGACACAATAAAGTGACACTAATGCAGCTCTGGTCTGTACGTCATAAGTCTTCTGAAGGTCTTTGAGACCGAAAAGTTTTCAGTTCTCTTTCAATGCCATGTGTTTGAAGCAATGCTATATCTGACATTTTTATGACTGATCATTTAAAAAAAGCATCAAAGTTGTTAAAAGTACAGATCTTTGGTTATATTTTAAAACTAAAATTACCATGACCAATAGAAAGGCCATGTTATTTTTTCAAATTAAGTTGCTGATATTTCTCAAGTCCTCGTGGTCTCTAAATCAGATTTCTAAAGCAGCGGTTCCCAACATTAATCCCCTAGAACCCCTCTTTTCCGTATCTGAGATAAGCTAAGATACATTGCTTTCAAAAATAACATCAATATTAATTGTTTTGTTGATAAAAGCTCAACAAAACTGGTCTAAACACATCTTTTCCTACCAACAGATCAGGTTGGGAACAAGTCTAAAGCAGTTTTTCTGTCAAAAAACATTATCCAGACAAATCCCTATAATTCTGAGGAATAACAGTAATGAAAGCTGTCATCATTTATATGCTGTTTATCGTCTCTCTTTTTTTATTTTGGTCTTTTTCAATTTTTTGACAGGAAACTGGAGATACACGGAAGGCAGGCCAAAGAAAGAGGAAGGCACGCAGTAAAGGGCCAGGAATCAGCTCTTTTAAAAGATGGAAATGCCATCCAAAGGGCACACAGGTCATTGAATGGCTTAATCAACATGGAAATGATGTGAGTCATATGCTTTGGTCTTTGCAGTCACGAGATTGTTACTCTAGCTGAATAAGAATGGGAGATTTAGAACATGTTGGAAAACATTTTAAACCCCCATTTTCAAACCATCGAGGAAATGTGCTTTTTATCTTCTTTTGAATTGCAATAAGGGTTGCCAGTGTGTGTGGGTGTGGGTGTGTGTGTGTGTGTGTGTGTGTGGAGGGGGTATCACAATTTCTCTTTTTATGACTGAATCATTCATTTTAATTTCTTTCTTCATTCTGATTTGGCTGGACCAGTCACACTTATTTCTCATATAATTTCTGAAATGCACAAATGCTGCATTTCCATGTCATTTTTTTTCTTTATACTCAGCAACAACCTGTTGTTCATTGCAAGAAATAAAGAAATACTTGACATTTCATAGCTGGAGCTACCAAATAAGGGGGCCCAGAGGTCTCCCTAAGAAGATTTTAAGCACTGAACTTTGATTTTTCTACATTCTGATCTATTTCATGGGGGCAAATTGTGCACTTTCTGCACCACTTAAAATGGCAGTTTACTTGCATGCTTTTATTGTTTAAAATCTACTCATCAGGCACTTTTTAATGTGATATTTATTTTAAAACATGGGTGCTATAAGAGTTCCTCTTTTTCTGCTGTTTGCCCTGCAGAATTCCTGCAGTGCACAAGCAGCCAGTGTTTATATGCAATTATGGATACGAGATCTACTTTAGTTTTGTTTGCAGACTGTAAGGGTGGAAAACTTGTGATTGAGTTCTGTGACACATGGTCATCCACTGAGGAAAAGCTTTTATCTTATATTCTATTTTTAATGATATTTATTTATTTGAAGGGTCAGGAGAACATTTAACAGAGTTGTGACGTTTATTGCGTTCATGCCTGCCTAGTTTGCGGCACGAGAGAAGAGAGAGCTGCAGACTGGGATCACTGAGATCAGCATACATGAAAATGAATACATGTAAATCAATGATTATACCGTTTAAAGCATTTGAAATAACAAGCAAGCTGACATCACTGTATCCCTCTGTAAAACAAAAAAACCCACTGCTTTGAAAAAGGTTTTCTTATGGTTTCATTATCTAAATAAGTGAGCTTTATGTGAAGATGTGGAGAGGCTTGTTTTAAACATGGTACAATGAAAGAGTAGAATAATGTTGTAATTATGAAAACAGCAGGATTAGATCTTCCTTGGCTGACCTCCTGTCCTGTTTTACTCTGAGCAGACCGTTCGGGATGCTGTTTCTTGAGATGGTCCAAAAAACTTTGTGCACATTTCCTG
The DNA here is from genome assembly GCF_018320785.1 of Cheilinus undulatus. Taxonomy (NCBI): domain Eukaryota; kingdom Metazoa; phylum Chordata; class Actinopteri; order Labriformes; family Labridae; genus Cheilinus; species Cheilinus undulatus. The sequence continues at coordinate 12,509,317 of NC_054877.1, read as the reverse complement.
TTTTAGAGTCTTGACTGAGAGTTTTTGGGGAATGGAATCTGTTAGTATGGTGATTTCATTGCTCTCCACTCAGAAAGGGTGACCCCACATAGTCAAATACTTCAAGATTGGTTTGAAAACGCCTCAACTGGCTGCCAGTCTCAGAGAAACACCTGCTTATGAAACATGACATTCCAGCCTGGCTCTATGGGGGGTGCTCAGTGTCCAAAATCCAGTGTTCCAATTATGTTTGCCTATTTCATAAGTTATAACTTTAAACCAATCTTGGAAAATAAGACCTTATTAACACTTAATAATGCAATTCTGAAAAGAGTTCCTGCATTTTTAATCAATTTCCTTCATAACTGAAGAGATAAACCACATCATTAAATTGGAACATTAAACATATTGAACTAATTTTGTCTCCCTGCAGTTATTTTTTTATTTAAAAATGGTTTGGTGTGTTTCATTTTACATTATTCAGAATTTCACTCTGCTTTTAATTCTACTTTATGTTGACATTGCTCTGCTCTTTGTGGCAAGAATTCATAAATGTAACTTTCATATTAATAGGAGGGAAATCCTTATCTCGCAATGTTTATTCCATAGTTCATTTGATTTATAGCATCAGGGCATTCACAATATCTCTGAGAGAAAAAAAAAAAATGAAAGCCTTTGGGTCATTTAAACATTTACAATAAAATGGTTCTGCAATATAAATACCTAGCAGAGTCACCCCCTCCACACCCAAGAGCACCAAAACTGTTAAATGTATCCTCAAGCCGGGCGATACGGTGTAAAATTTGTGTCACAATATTTTCCTTATTTTTTGCTCTTTGCTTTAATGGCTTTATATCATGGTATTACACAATTAAAAGATAATACATTTAAATGCATCTTCAGGTGTTACAGCTGCCTTCTCTTCATAAAACAAAGCCTGTGATGGCACATTTACCTCCTGTCTGAGCTAAGATCAAACAACAATGGTTTCATAAAACACCCTGTGTTCACTTTACTTGTATTGAACCTTTCATTTTTAGTTTTATTTCTCTCCTGTTGAATCAAGCGGCCACAAATTTCAATTACAGACTTTTCTTGTGAAAAACTTGTCAGAAATAGCATGTTAGTTGTTGATTTAACTTCATTTTAGCAGAGGCATCAGCAAGCATATGAAGCTATGGTGCTTATAGCTGCTTCTCTAACCTCCTTTAACATCCGAGTCTTACTTGGTTTATGTTGCTGTTATTACAGATATAGATAGATCTAGGTTTTATCATGGAGAGCTTATGTTATTTTTTTTTATTTTTTTTTTTTTTTGTAGATATTTACATCTGTATATTAACTTTTTATATACTTGAATTTTACTCAGTTTACAGTAGTAGCCCTGTGCTGCTGTTGGTTGTTTACAGTTGTTGCTGCTGTTTTTACTGTGAACTGCATATTTCAAATATTTAATTTGAAAACATGACTGCTACCTGTTTCTGTGTGAAACCAGCACAAAGTTTGAATACATTTTTTGGGATAAAATTAGTTTAATACATCTTAAAATATTGTTTAATCTTTGAATAAGAAATCCTGTTTCAAGCTCACTATAGATTTGTGTAACCTTACACCTAATACCACAAAACAAAAAAAAAAGAAGAATATGAAATATGATTTCCAAAAACATTAGTCTCATATCTTATATTGGTACATATGCATTGCAGTCAGGTTGGACTGATAAAGAGTGGATCGGCTCATCTCTATTAGTCACCTGGCTGCTCTCAAGCACGTGAGCGAAACATGCTGATGATGGGGCTTGGACTGAGCAGCTGTCTGTTCAAGGCTATTTTTATTTACCCACCACTCTGACTGTAAGATCAAGCTATCGATGACAATGGTCATTCGTCATATGTGTACTAAAACACAAGGTGTTAAAGCTGGGATGACGTTGTCAGGCCTGCCCCTGTCTATACGCAGACTATGCATAGCTCATAGGGCCTCATCACCATGGGGGCCTCATTTTAAGTTTTTTTGTCTTCTCTCTCTCTGTCCGGTGTTTGTATGATAAATATGATCCAGGTAATGCATATACAACCATAACCAGACAGAAACTTTACCTGTCTGTCACATTAGCAGAATAACCCTAAAGAAATCTATTTATGGAGATCGGTGCCATCCGTGATCAATTAAGTGCGTGCAGTGTTCCCTCGCTCTCACTCTCCTGATATTTGCAGCACAGAAACTCATCGCATCTGCCCAACCTCTCTTGTCAAAAGTCCACTTCTACCATTTTTAAAACTCCATAAAGTCCCCACACTGGTTCTAATCAGGAATTAATTGACGTCATCGAATTTCCTCGCACAGATCAGCTGTTTAAAACTCAGAAAGAGGGTGAAAACAAATAAAGACAACGAATAAAGGTGATTTAACAAAAGAAAAGTTACTGATGCAGAAAAACAGTGAGGAAGAGAAAGTGTTAGGGGGCCTCATATCAGAGTCTGTTTGGGCCTGATTTTGGCCAGGGTGGCCCTGGACATTGTTGCAGTAATCAACTTCATGACAGAAATAGCGAGATGGTATTAATAGTTATTAACAGTTGATCTATCAGTATGTGTCATCATGTGGGCTCTCACATTTTCAGCATCTGTTAGGTAGTGTTAATTTTGATTACTATTTCTAGTTTTCATCTGAGTCTTAGTTTTTAGATTAAATGCCTTTTAGTTGTAAAAAAAAGTAGTCATTCCTACCCTTTGTTGTTTTGGTCGATGTCATTAACGCTGCTGTTAGGATTTTAGATATCTCGAGTGAAGGCCAGGATCAAGTTAGCAATTTTCTTTTATTTTGTCACCAAACTGAACACTTTCTCTAAAAGAAAATGACCCTTTGAAAAATGTCTTAAACATTGACTCATCTAATGATGTTTACGCTCTCTTCCTTGATCATTCGATAATGATGCCTAAGCTATTTGCATTCAGATTAAACATCTTTGAATTAAAGGAGCTTCTAAACATCAACAGCAGACTTTCCAGACTGACGGAGGCAGCTTGGTCAGCTAATTAATTTGTATGATCAAAAGGTACAAATTTGAAAGACATTTTCTCCAATCAACACAAAGCAGGCTTAACGTTCAGGGAACACACACATCAGATTATTTACGACAAACTTTTGTCCCTGCATAATTGACTCCTGCACACCCTGTCTCATCCTCTCTTTTCAAAGAAAAGGGCAAACAACCGGGGGAGACAAAGAGATTTGACAGCTCGACTATGAAATGTGAGCAAGCAAATCATCACCTTACAAAACACACTCAAAATAGGGACGAAAACAGGATAATGTTGGAAGTCATCAAGACTGAAACCTTGTTTGCATGTTAATGAATTATAGGGGAAGAAAACAGAGTAATGTGATGCTTGGGGAATCTGGTTTTTGGGTGGATTGGCTGGTAAAATTCTATTTACTGGAGCTGAAAAGGGACATTTTGTGAGGTTAAAAGCAGATGCAAAAGCACACTATTTAGTACTAAACACAGCTGCAACGTGCTATCAATGTAAGCCATGGCTTAAGGCAAAAATAGGAACTCCTGAAAGGTTATTTCAGTCTCCAGATTGTTAATGTTTCAAAGGCTAATTCTAGGTCTTTCAATGTTTCAGGGAATTCGATGAGTTCTGATGTGGCTTCTGATCAGTTGGCTTGAGAGGAGGAAACTCCCTCGGTGGTTCTTGGCTTCTTCAGGGACTTGGAGAGGCTCTTCCAAAAAAATCCAGTACCAAAATTACAAGGCAGGCACGCAACAGGTCAAAGCAAGGACAGAAGGGACTTCCATATCGGAAACATGAATCATATTTTCATCACCAAAGGCTGGAACAGAGGGAGGATGTATAAATCACAAAAACAAAGTCAGCTTCACATTCAGCCTGTCTCTTCTGGCTTTGAATATTCTAGCATCACCAATTTATACTTAAGTTTGCAAAGTTTTCAAAGATAAAATGGAACAAACTAGGAGTCCCACAGAGGCAAAAAAACACTATTTTCCAGTTGTAGGAACATTTGTTAGAAATCTGTGAAGAGTGGCAGGCTTCAGATTTATCTGCCAAAGCCTGACGAACAGCATCAGCACAGACGAGCACTGGTCACCAGTTGAAGCTCTGATAGAGAATGATACTTAACAAACGTGGTTGCTAAACAACACAAAAATGCAGCCTCTGAAATAACTGCAGAACTGAATCGAAATCTCATCTTAAATTGCTCTTATAACTTCAGAAGTCTGGCCCATGCAGCTGAGTGGTCATTAAAAAACAGATTGTTTTCGTGTTTCACATAGAAATGGATGACTTGTTAGGAGAATGCGGCGCTTTCTGCTGTCGGAAAAATAAAACATTGCATGGTCCAAAGGTTATTTTTCACTCTACTCTGTACATTTAGATTGAGAGGGGTCAAAGGAAGATAGAGGCTTACCAAGTCCGTGAGCAGCCATTAAACATGGTGGTTGATCTGCTATTACATAAGCAGTGATCGGGCACAACAGGTGTAATGATTGCTCTCCACGGTCATATAACAGCCAAGGAACATGATGTTATTTAACTGAAGCACCCTGGAGTGAAAATAAAGCAGTCCTCTTGTGATATAACTGACCAAAGGGTAAAATTAATTTAAACTTGGTTTCATAAGCAGCAGAATGACGACAACTGCCTCCTTGTTTCAACAATGACCAGCTCTGACCGAAAATCAACTTTTGAATGTTGATTCCTTGGATTGGGGCTTGGATATTGACAGATTAGATCTTTACTCGTAAAGAAAGCTGGGCCAAAAGTTCAATTTGATCTGGGGAATGGTATGATTGTATTACAAAACCCAACTCAAGGTCAAGTTACAAGTTTTCTTCTTAAGACTTAATTTATATGACGCTGCAAAAAGGCTAACAAGTCAATCCAAAGTCAGGATTGTGATATTGAGGTTATACTTCCAAGAGGTCAAGAATGAACTTTTGCCTATTTTTAAAAGTCAGCTTGGACAAAAGCCTTAAAAGAGAATCAAGCACCAGGGTTTTAAAAGAGATTCAAAACTAGTTCGACACTTTCCTCTAGTGTTTGTTAAAGTTTCGAAGCTGCCTTGCACATTCAGAATTGGTGATTGAAAATGAAGCGATGAGACCTGACCTGGAAGCAGAATTATTAGTTTATTCCCTCAGAGTCTCAGAGCTGGAACTTTTTCTAAACAATACATCTCAATCAACCCTTTCTGAACCATAAGAGAATTTACTTGGATGATTAATGTTCAAGGTACTAAAAGTTAGGATAGCAGAAAAAGCATTCGTATGCAGGTACCATGATCTGAGGCAAAAACCTGCAGCACTTTTTTAGCTGGCTATCAAAAGTGTCTCTTTCCTTCTGAAATAACTGCTGCTCTCTGAATGTCTAGCTGCATTTACCAAGAGGTTTCATTTAAAACGCAGTATAAGAACAAAAACCTCCTTGTTCCTTCACATTGAACAGGTCTGACAAGGGCTGAAGCATTAATATTTAAGCAATTCAAGTCTGTAATTAACACAGGGGTGTCCAAATTAAGGCCTGGGGCCAAATGTGGCCCTTGGCTCATTTTTAATTGGCCTGCAGCAAATTTTAAAACATAAATGAAAAATGGCCCACATAAGAACATGGAGCTTGTGCTTGATTGTAGTGCATATTTTATCTGTGTTTTCTTAATGAAACACAAGAATGTCTTTTGTGTTACCTTGGGGAAACACAAAACCATTCTCATCAATCAATGTGAAAACACACAGAAAATAATTACAGTCTATGAAGACAGTATGAATTTATTTGGATTCGTGTGTATTTTAGTTTCAGCTATAGGCAGTGCTACTGTGCTTATTCTGCAAACAAACATTTTGACACGAAAGTTCCTTGATGTGCTTTTTATTGTGATTGAAACTGAGACATCACTGACCAGGGTGGAATCATTTGTAGCCAGGGCCAACCAGGCCAGGCCCACCAAATGACTGGCCTTGTCAGCCATTGGCCATATAAGCAAATCGAATCACTTTGTATATCTTTATCTAAAGTAGACTGGATTGGCTAACTTTGATATCACAATGGTGAGGTATATCAGAGTGGCCTCCTTGGTTATGCCGCTACAGTGCCCCCCTGCAGCTACTGTCAGAATGTTTACATATGCACAATAAAGTCAAGCTTAGGTATTACTCAGCAAATCTAACTGGAATCCTTTCCTCGTCCCAGTATACATTCACACTAGGAAAATCAGTTCATTAATGGTAGCATCAGCCTCTGCTGGCGTTTCATTTGGTTCTTGGTCACCTCTCTTATTAAGGCCTCCTCCTCCTGCTGGAAGAGTCCTGGTTGTGCCAACCTTCTTCCTTTTGAGAACTACGGAGGCCACTGTGCTCTTAGGGACCTTCAGTGCCGCAGTACTTTTTTGTAGCCTTTCCCAGATCTTTGCCTTGCAGCAATCTTGTCTCTGAGCACTAAAGGTAGTTCCTTTGACCTGCCATGACCTCATGGCTTGGTTTTTGCTCTGAAATGCATTGTCAGCTGTGGGGTCTTTTATAGAGTGATGTGTGCCTTTCCAAATCATGTCCAATTAAGTTGATTTACCACAGAGGGGGCTCCAAATAAAGTGTAGAAACATGAGAGAAATGGGAGGCATTTGAGCTTAATTTCAGGTGTTTTGCAAGGGGTATGAATACTTATGTCAATGTGATATTTCAGTTTTTTATTTTTAATGAATTTGCAAAAATATCTAAGAATCGGTTTCCCTTTGTCATCATGGGTTACTAAGTGTAGAATTATAAGAATAAACATTTTATCGTCTACTGTAGATTTAGGCTGCAACATAACAGAGAGGCTGACTAAAGCCAGGCTGAGAGAGGAGTAAGTGGACTGCCTGGTTGTTGTTTTGTATTTAAGGATTAATTAAAATGTTATGGGCTATTTCCGCCAATATATTGATTGTAAATATTAGCAGAATCGTGTTCTATTTTTTTATTACTGTATGGGCTATTTTTATATATATATATATAGATCAGACTGCTGAAGACAGATGGGAAATATGATGGGGGGCATGCACCAAATAGTGCCAGGTCCAGGTATAGATCTCATGACTAGTGTGGTGATGACTGAGGCTGAGCTAAACTAGCAGCCATGTTGGCAGAAATTGTCATATCTGCCAGTACAGATGTATTTGTCAATACTGTTGTCATGCAGATAATATTGTGTATCCATAATTAATAGGGATCTAGTTTGGACATTTAGAAATTAGTTATGATTTTTAAAAAAGTAATAAATTGCCAGCCCTAGTTCTGTAAAATGATCATTTTTATGAAACAGAATTTAATTTTGACATATCAGCCCTGTATTTTTAAAAAGACAAGGTTGAAAATTATTTTGAATTTGTAAATTCTATTTCTATAATCAGAAAACTAAAGTCACACTCGAGTTTTAAGCTTTTTCCCGAGGTCCCCATTTTTATGGCACTGAAAAATAAAAACATCCTGATCTGGAAGCGAGACGATTTGAATTTGAATGCACAGTCATAGTCTGATCGTGAATTGGAAATTTGACACAGTTCCCAGGACACAGACAGCCAAAGTGATTTAACTGGGGAAAGATCCCACTTTGTGCCTCAGAGCTTCAGTGTCTCCTCCCGAACAAAATATCTTAATCAACACTAAGTTGAGCCTGTAGAGACTCTTAATTGGATAATAATTTATTCAAAGTACTAAAAGGGTTTCACTCAGTTAGGATATTAAGATTTCAGGGGTTTGAGCTTTGATATTATGGAAAGAAATATCAAATGGCATCAATACCAGTTTGGATACCACAGCAACAAAAATAGAAGTCCTAGATGTCCAATACTGGGCACATTTTTGTTTTAAAGGCCCAAAAATAGCGAGAAAACTCCTGGACACTGTCTGAATTAAAAAAAGAAAACTGGCAGGTTTCAGCACTGAACTTCTTCTGATGTATTTGTTGAGTTTAGAGAGGGTGCAGTCAACTGCCTGTAATTTTGATGGATTTATTCCTCTCCTACACACCTGTCTTTCAATGTAGGTGTAGTTTTTGAAAGCCTCAGTGCTTTTTGATACTATTGATCATTTAATAACAGATTCAATGATTTAAAAGCATGCATTTTCAGAAAGTGCCATCTTACACTTTGGAGGACTGCTGAAAAAGAATCCATCTGTAGACATTGTATCAAACCTAAAAGACCTGAACCTCTGTCAAGGCTGTAATTTAAGTTTGGTGGTTAGTATTCACAAGTCTTACTTTTCTCAAAAAACCTGCTATAATGCAAATATTGGATTTTCTTTTACTGAGAGGCCTCTGTGATTTCTGATCAGCACCTGTTTTCTGTGTCTGTTTGATGTCACTGTAGTTTGCTGTCAGGTTCACTCTGTGCTTACACATAATCCTTTCACTATATCCAGTTCTTTCCATATACAAGTCTGTCATCATGTTTCTGCCTTTTATAAAGAAAGTTTTTGGCTTTCATGGCAATTAATTGAAACTGAAGTGCTATAGAACAGAAACACCGTTGACAGATTGTGAATACTGCAGGATTGGGCATGCAAGATATAGAACAAGTTGAAGTACAATTTTCCTTTAAGCCCTCAGATTGTGTTTGTTTCTTTCAACACACCGTCTCCCAGGTTCATTTTTCTGAAAAGAAAACTCTTCCATTTACTTCAAAATTTACTCAAAAATGTATTACTGATCAGATGTGAATTAAATCAGTGGCTCTAAACTGGTGGGTTGGGACCTAGAACTGGGCTGTGAAGCTAGTTTCACCTTTTATTTATTGTAGCTCACTCTGTATGGGCTTGAGTCACTCCTCACTTCAGCCCTGTTTTACATTTTTGGCATTTGAATACCAACTGACTGCACTTTTACAGTATGTATTAAGAATGCATCTTCAGTGATGAGCTAATATTAGAACTCATTTGCTCCCCTCTAATGTAAACAACAGTATTATATTGCATTTGGTGATTCTCTTACCATGACCCACTGTCCCTGCATGCTGTGTGCAATGGTTTTCTCCCTCGTTTTGTGATTTTAAAGGAAACATTGCTGGGCACCATTGTAGCTCAGTGAGCAGGCACCCATAAGCAGAGGCTGTAGTCCTCAACGTACTGGTCTGGTGCATGTCTTCTCCCATTCTCTCCCCATGTTTCTTGCCTTTCTTCAACTGTCCTATCAAATAAAGTTAAAAAAAGCCCCAAAAATAAAAATCTTACTATTACAGCTGGCAGCATAACTGTCTGTTTGTCTCAGTTTGCACGCCACATCATTGCTTCAATTGTCCTTGATCCCTCTCAGAAGACCTCTTGGATGTACTGGTTCAAAACTGGTGCCATAACAAGATCATAAGTATGTACAAATTTTCTAAAAAATGTGAAATTGTTGCGCTTTGCACTTAAGTTTGCCTCCCTCACTGTCACCATTCCCCATAACGTTACTTCCCCTGTATAACACACTCCCACTGCCACAATGCCAAAGAGACGGACAAAAACTACTGAACGGGCTTGAGAAACTGATTTTCTCTTTCAACTGAGAGAGAAAGTAACAGAGCTGGAAAAAGATGGACTTTGTGAAACACGCCCACAAGGAAACATATTTGGCACCCTGGGTGTGATGATACACATGCTCCTCAATTTGAAGTTGGCACTGCTGAGTAAGTGTGTTTGAATATGGGTCTGTCTCCATGCAGCCAAACGGTGTGGTGCTGTGTCAAACTTCAAAGTAAAGTGCATGCACTAAAACTTTGTAGGTAAGTCAAAAGCACAGCTTTAATGCTCCTCTTATTACACTGTAGGCCGATTACCACAAATATGCACCAGTATGCAAAGATGCTGAGCTCAAATACATAAACAATAGTGGTGTAAAGATAATCCAATATGGATCGGTTAACTGATCTTGATGTCAGCAGTCCAAGTGCATCGGTCTGCGGAGCCCTGGATCGGTAAAATTGCAGCACGAACCGGTTTTAATGTTAGAGATCGGTTCATTCAGGCTCTACTGCTTGTTTTCATAGCCTGTTCCGCCATGCTCTTTCTCAGCGTCTGTAATCTTGCGCAACCAGCGGTGACCTTTTACCTTTAAACAAGTGTTCCGTTCGCCGTAGGTGCTCGCTAGGTAGCTGGATGTGTTTCCCCTGTCATCCCCTAAAATGTCTTTCAGTTACAGTTCTGCACCTCAGGAAAAAGTCATGTGATTCATATTTCTTCATGAATAAAGAGGACCCACAGTCTAATAATGATTTTTACCTGATATAATGATACCCCACAGAGTATGGAGCTATTATTGTTGCAAAAGTATTTGCAAATGTGTACAAAGATCTGTGCACAAATCCACAAATGCGTGTACAGATCTGCAAATCCGTGTAAAGATTTGCAAATGTGTGCAAAGTTTTGCAAATTTGTACAAAGTTCCACAAATGTGTGCACTAATCTACAAACATGTAGACCAATTTGTATTTGTGGACTTCATTGTGGTTCATTTTGGTTCAGAATCTGCCTCTCAATTGGCTGTCATACACATGTGACTTTTGCAACACTTGTACCGTGCACGATTTGTACTGAAATCCGTAAGCGTGTACTTAGATCTGTAAGCATGAAGGCTGGGTCTGTTGCCCTAAATGCAGGCTCACAGGCAAGGCTGTCTTTCTCATCACATTGGAATCACACAGGAGGCAGCAGTTAAGACTTAGTAACAGCTCTATATAACGTCAGTGTGGAAAGAGAAATGTTATCATATAATACCTTTATTGTTATTATTCATATTTTGATTGAAAGAGTGAATAAAATAATGACTTTCTTATCTCCAAAATCGTGTCAGAGCGATGGTTGAATTGCTGTCTCTACAAGACAGAAATCCCCATTATGACGCTGGGTGATGTTAGCAATAAGATCAATAGAGTGGTCTGTAACATTTATATTTATATAAATAATAGGGAAAGAGAAAGATTGATGGCCATGCACGGAGCTGAACGGCACCCACCAATGTTGACATCTACATTATGCACTTAACAGGAGGACAAATTGTGGTGATTGCATATTCTCATGTTTTACTTTGAAAGATTCCTGTGAGCCACTTCCTGCCGCGAGTTGTTTTTGGTTCTCTTCACAGAGGTTGGGCGCACCTGCACTGATTGGCACGGGCACCTCCACACCTGCACGTCATCACAGCAATCACCGCACTCACTCTTAAGCTCTGCTCAGAGAAGACTCAGGCGCCAGATGATTCCCGCTCTCCAGTGGTATCTAGCCCTTCTCGAGATCCACACAAACCTTCAAAGATAATTCTTTGCAAGTTTACTCGTGTTTTGCTATTCCTGTGATTAATCTGCCTTCTCCTCGTTTCATTCCAGTGCATCCACGTGCCCTCAGTGCTTCGCTCACCTCTGCCACGACTGCCACAATCTCGAACCGATCACCAGCACCAGACTCACTCGTTTCCCCCCCTCCTCCTCCTACCTAACGACTCCCTGGAAAACTCACGCACTCCCTGGACCCGGATTCCCCCCTCCCTCACTCCTGTGTCTCCCTCAATAAACCTTTTTTACTGCTTCATCTGCCTCCGGCTCTGCTCCTGGGTCCTAATACAAACCTTTAAGATTACAAATCACTACAGAATCATCTGGCCATCATGGACCCAGCAAATCCGGAATCAGTTAAAGAAGCCCTCTCAACACAAGGAATCCTCATCGGACGTCATGACAAGACCCTACAGGAAATCATTGAGTCAATTCAACAGCTCCATCATCAGGTCACCCTCATCACCACTCAACTAGCTCAACCCAGCACCTCCAGCACCAGCCCACCTGTGAGTAATCCACCTGAGCCTGCACCCCCCAGGCCCCCCCCCTCCCGTTCAAGGAGCCTTTTGTCCCCCACGCCTGACACCTATGCAGGAGATATAGGGTCATGTAGCCAGTTTTTGTTAAACTGCTCTTAAGTTTTTGATCTCCAGCCCATCAGTTACCCCAGTGATAAGGCGAAGATAGCTTATGTAATTAATTTACTTCGTGGAAAAGCCGCTAGATGGGCAGCTGCCCTTTGGAAGAATTCTTCCCCAGTTCTATCTTCATTTTCATTGTTTTCTAGGGAGCTTTGTAAGGTGTTTGACCACCCAGTTAAAGGTCAGGAGGCTGTTAAGCGCCTGTTAGCCCTCACCCAGGGATCTCAGTCAGTAGCTTCTTTTTCTATTGAATTTAGGATTTTGGCCAATGAGTGTGGGTGGGATGAGCCAGCTTTAGTTGGGATTTTTTTGTAAAGGTTTATCCGAACCCCTTAAGGATGAGTTAGCCGCCAGGGATCTGCCTGCTACGTTAGATGAAATTATTTCTCTTTGTATTAAGATCGACAACCAGCTTAGGGAGAGGGTCAGGGAACGTGCAGCCAGGGCACGGAGTGTAGCTCCCCCTCCAGGACACTCTCCAGCAGTGCAGGCCCCTCCTCCCTCTTCTTCGGCCGCAGTCCCCCTCAATGTCCCCCCTGCGCCCTCTGCGGTCACGGAGGAACCCATGCAGCTGGGCAGGGCTCGTTTGGATCCCCAGGAACGCATGAGGCGTATGTCCAATAATCTGTGTATTTACTGCGGCCTCTCTGGTCACTACATTGCTTCCTGCCCCAGCACGCCAAAAGAGAGGGCTCATCAGTGATGGAGGGCACACTGGTGAGCCAGGCTACTTCCCCTTCAAGCTCTCCTCCCCGCGTGTCCATTCCCTGAACCCTCCTCTGGGACAACCAATCCGCCGCTGTTAACGTCCTCATAGACTCCGGAGTTGACAACAACTTCATTCACACCGGTCTAGTCCAACGACTGCAGTTACCACTTGAGCCACTTGACTGTCCCAAGAGTGTGAATGCTCTGGATGGCAGACTACTTTCCCACGTAACCCACCAGACGGCCCCTTTAACCCTTATCCTCTCTGGCAATCATCGGGAGACCATCCAATTGTTCATGATCCCCTCACCTGTCTCTCCTGTCGTCCTTGGTTACCCCTGGTTACAAAAGCACAACCCTCAAATCAACTGGTCTAAATCCTCCATTGCTGGTTGGAGTCTCTCCTGTCACTCTCACTGCCTCCTGTCGGCCAATCCAGCCTCTCGAGCTCCTCAGTCTCCTGCTGTACCCCCAGACCTCACCAGTGTCCCTCCTGTATACCATGACCTTGCTCCGGTGTTCTTTAAGGACCTGGCACTCACTCTGCCCCCCATCGCCCTTATGACTGCGCCATCGACCTTCTTCCGGGTGCACTGCTTCCCTCGAGTCGTTTGTACAACCTGTCTCGCCCTGAGAAGGAAGCCATGGAGGCCTACATCAAAGACTCTCCTGCCTCTGGCTTCATTCGCCCCTCCTCCTCTCCCCTGGGTGCCGGTTTCTTCTTTGTCAAAAAGAAAGACTCTTCTCTCCGCCCATGCATTGACTTCAGAGGGTTTAACGATTTCACCATGAAAAATAAGGCACCTCTTCCACTCATCGACCCCTCCTTCGAGCCTCTCTGCCACGCCCAAGTATTCACTAAACTAGACTTATGCAACGCCTACCACCTGATCCGCATCCGTGAAGGAGATGAGTGGAAAACCGCTTTCAACACCCCCTTTGGCCACTTTGAGTATCAAGTCATGCCTTTCGGGCTCACTAATGCCCCTGCAGTCTTCCAGACCCTTATGAACGACATCCTTTGTGACATGCTCTACCGCTTCGTCTTCGTTTACCTTGATGACATCTTGATCTATTCTAAGAACCCCACGGAACACCAGCACCACGTCCGCCTGGTCCTCCAACGCCTACTAGAGAATAAACTCTACGTGAAACCGGAGAAATGTGAATTTCATGTCACGTCTGTAAATTTCCTGGGTTACGTCATCGCCAGGGGACAGCTGCAACCGGACCCAGCCAAGATTCAAGCTGTGGTAGAATGGCCCACCCCCAACACTCGTAAAGAGCTGCAGCGGTTCCTTGGCTTTGCCAACTTCTATCGGCGGTTCATCCGCGACTACAGCAAGGTAGCTAGTCCTCTCACGCAACTCACATCCACCAATTCACCCTTCTAGTGGTCAGATGAAGCCAATACAGCATTCTCTAAACTCAAGTCCCTTTTCACCAGCGCCCCCGTGCTGCGACACCCAGACCCTGCACTCCAGTTTATTGTTGAGGTGGATGCCTTGGACACAGGAGTGGGGGCCGTGCTCTCGCAGCGACACCCAGTGACGGATAAACTCCAACCTTGTGTATTCTTTTCCCGCCGGTTGTCTACTTCTGAACGTAATTATGATGTTGGAAATCGAGAGTTGTTGGCAGTTGTGTGGGCACTTCAAGAGTGGAGGCACTGGCTGGAAGGATCCAAGACCCCCTTCGTTTTCTGGACAGATCATAAAAACCTGGCTTACCTCCGTTCCGCAAAGAGACTCAATCCCTGTCAAGCTCGCTGGTCCCTCTTTCTCAGTCGTTTTAGTTTCACTCTCTCATACTGCCCTGGCTCCAAAAACATCAAACCAGATGCTCTCTCTCGCCTGCACTCCCCCTCCTCTGACTCCTCCGACCCGGAAACCATCCTCCCTTCCGCCTGCATAATTGGAGCAGCTACTTGGGAGATAGAAAGGGTAGTTCTCGAGGCCCAAAAGGATCAACCCGACCCCAACACTGGACCCCCCAATCGCTTCTTTGTCCCAGACTCAGTTCGTTCTCAAGTCCTCCAGTGGGCTCACTCGTCCAAACTGTCCTGCCACCCTGGGGTCACTCGCACTCTCCTCTTCCTCAAGGAACACTTCTGGTGGCCCACCATGAACATGGATGCTCGGGAGTTCGTCCTCGCCTGCTCTGTCTGTGCCAGGGGTAAATCCTCTCACCAACCTCCAGCGGGTCTCCTACGCCCCCTGCCTATCCCCAGTCGCCCTTGGTCTCATATAGCTCTGGATTTTGTCACTGGCCTCCCCCCCTCTGAAGGAAACACTGTCATCCTCACCATAGTGGACTCCAAGTCCAGTACACTACGTGCCCCTCCCTAAATTACCCTCTGCTCTGGAGACAGCGCAACTGATGATCCTCCACGTGTTCAAGTGGCATGGCATCCCTAACGATATTGTCTCCGACAGAGGGCCTCAGTTCGCCTCACAAGTATGGAAGGAGTTTTGCAAGGCAGTGGGTGCTACAGCCAGCCTCTCCTCCGGGTATCACCCCCAAACCAATGGCCAGACAGAGTGGGCCAATCAGAACCTGGAGACGGCTCTCCGCTGCGTCAATGCACATTTCCCTGCCTCATGGAGCGTGCAGCTCCCCTGGATAGAGTACGCCCACAACTCCCTCACCTGCACAGCCACTGGTATGTCCCCTTTTATGGTCTGCTATGGATATCAACCCCCCCGTTTCACTTCCAGGAGCATGAAATTGCCGTGCCCTCTGTCAAGGAACACCTCCATCGCATCCAGGAGGTGTAGAGACGAGCTCGTGAAGCTCTCACCAGGTCCTCAGCTGAGAACAAACAGCAGGCAGACCTCCACCGCTCCCCTGCCCCGGAGTATAAGATTGGACAAATGGTGTGGCTCTCCTCTCGTGATCTCCCTCTCCAGACTGACTCCCGCAAGCTCTCTCCTCGATTCATCGGACCTTTTCCCATCGCCAAAATCATCAATCCCTCTTCCGTGACACTGAAACTCCCCTCATCACTCAAGATTCACCCCACCTTCCACGTGTCTTTACTCAAACAGGTATCCTCCAGTGACCTCAGCCCTCCGGCCGTTCCCCCTCCACCCCCCCAGATCACTGACGACCACCCAGCATTCACAGTGTCCAAAATCCTGGACGTAAGACCCCGTGGATGTGGGTACCAATATTTGGTGGACTGGGAGGGTTACAGCCCAGAAGAAAGGTCCTGGATTTCCAGGAAATTAATTTTGGATGAAGACCTGCTTTGTGACTTTTACAAGGCACACCCGGAAAAACCTGGACGAACGCCAGGAGGCGTTTGTTGAGGAGGAGGTACTGTGGTGACTGCATATTCTCATGTTTTACTTTGAAAGATTCCTGTGAGCCACTTCCTGCCGCGAGTTGTTTTTGGTTCTCTTCACAGAGGTTGGGCGCACCTGCACTGATTGGCACGGGCACCTCCGCACCTGCACGTCATCACAGCAATCACCGCACTCACTCTTAAGCTCTGCTCAGAGAAGACTCAGGCGCCAGATGATTCCCGCTCTCCAGTGGTATCTAGCCCTTCTCGAGATCCGCACACACCTTCAAAGATAATTCTTTGCAAGTTTACTCGTGTTTTGCTATTCCTGTGACTAATCTGCCTTTTCCTCGTTTCATTCCAGTGCCTCCACGTGCCCTCAGTGCTTCACTCACCTCTGCCACGACTGCCACACTCTCGCACCGATCTCCAGCACCAGACTCACTCGTTTCCCCCCCTCCTCCTCCTACCTCACGACTCCCTGGAAGACTCACGCACTCCCTGGACCCGGATTCCCCCCTCCCTCACTCCTGGTTCTCCCTCAATAAACCTTTTTTACTGCTTCATCTGCCTCCAGCTCTGCTCCTGGGTCCTAATACAAACCTTTAAGATTACAAATCACTACACAAATAGGAGATAAAAACATCATTTGAGACGCAGTGTGTGTTACAATCATCTCTGGAAAACCTGTTGTGCGCAATGCGCATACCTCCTGTGAAAATATTATAATTTATTATTCATTTAAGTGTTGAGCAAAATGGACTCTTAATAGCTTTATGCAACAACTTATTCACAATGAAGGTTCCAATAGACGTGGCTCTGATAAATTTAGAGTTTATAATAAAGAGAGCATTCAACATTTCTGACACTTCCAACAAATTTTCAAACCTTACTGACCAACTTCATCATTCTGTTTCTACTCAATATTAATACTGATTGTAGAGACCTTGGTTATATTATTCAAGATTAATTTTGAAAATAAATACATTTAGAAGTACATGTTGCAGTATTTGGCTGTACACAAGTTGCCACAATCCTCAAGAAGGCATAGCCTAAATACAAAGTGTTTTTTTTTTTTGTGGGTAGGATCCCCCAGATTCCCCTACAAGGGTGTGCGCTCAGCCCCCAATATTCCCAGGTCCAAGAAACGCCCCTGGTACACAGTTGGTTTCCCACCATGTGCACTGTCATCAGCGCAAAATACCTGTCCCAAACAATAAAATCCACCATCCCCCCCGATTTCTTTTTTTACAACTGGACCACTGCCTGTCTGCTCCCCTGTCACACACCAGCCTCTGCTGCTCTGTGCCCCCTCCTCCTCCTCCTCCTCCTCATGATGTAGCTGCATATTCACCAGCATCAGACCATCTCCTAGGGACTGCTGAGTCTTTGACACCTTTGCAGCATCTTGATTGACTGTTTTTTAAAATTTGGCGTTTATTTACAGTTCCAGTCAATCGTTTTGGTAAGTTTCGTTCTCTCTGAATACTTTCACTTTCAACAGGAGCTGAGTGTGGATGGGAGAGGGGGTAAACAGACCTTTAGGAGACGTGGTCAGACCAGTCAATAGTCAATATAAATGAATAAATCGTATTGACCCAAAAGTGAGTCGGCCCACCAGGAAATGCCAGGTATGCCAGATAGTGAGTCCATCCCTGCTTGCAGTGTTATCTGAGCATCTCTGTTGTAAACAATCCAGCATGGCTAAGGGGGTGGCTCTCTGTATTAGCAGTGTGCTTGGCTAGCGAGTGGTACGGGGTATTTAAGACTTTACAAACTCCTGGTAACTCCATTCATGTCGACAGTCGGAGAAAATAACTTCAGTCTTATCTGGCATGACTTCAAAGCTGAATCTGCCATTCAGAAGTCTCTGTCCTTTATCCATTTCTGCTCGCTTTC
Source organism: Cheilinus undulatus (assembly GCF_018320785.1). Taxonomy (NCBI): domain Eukaryota; kingdom Metazoa; phylum Chordata; class Actinopteri; order Labriformes; family Labridae; genus Cheilinus; species Cheilinus undulatus. The sequence goes on along the minus strand of NC_054877.1, from coordinate 12,491,494 downwards.
ACTGCATCACCATGGTGCTGCTTCCTGATCTGACAAACTACAGGATGGGTCGAGGGTCACACAGAACACACATGACTTAATTGTGCAACAAAAAAAATTAGTGCCATTAAAAGTAATTTGAGTTAACGGAATATTAACGTGTTAACTTTGATGGCTCAGTTCATGCCAGCAGTTGACCAGGGAGTCGTGATGTTTTTCACAGAGGGGTCAGTTCTAAGAGCTGGCTCCTTTTGTAACAGTCGGTTCCAGCTCCCTTTTGAGAGACATTATTCTTTCTTTTGTTTCTTTTGTATTGTTGTTTAATAGATTTTTGTAAAATGGTAACATGGTACTAGATGAAGAAAATTCCAACTCCCCATGATTAATTATATTATTATAATATAATTATTATATATTAAAAGATAACAGTTTGAATGTCATTTTGCAGATGCTTTTATCCAGACAGGTGTTTCAAGAGTTTAGGACCTCGCCCAAGGGCTCAGACTGGTAACTGATCATGCACTGGCTAGGAACCACTGATCCCCAATATCAAAGTCAGCTTTGTTACCCACCGAGTTATCCAGCCTCCTGTTTAATTGTGATTAAACAATCACTGTACCTCATGCCGTGTTGTGGAGCTCACTGATTCTGTCATCTGGTGAAACTTTTGTTGTTGTATTTTGGCCATAAAGTCATTACTTTTGTTTATTCACTCTAAGTATTTTCCATTATTTTGACATATTCTTTTCTTCAATCATATATTGTCATTCATGACTTGTTTTACAAAGCATAAAGAGTATCAAAGTTTAATAAATATATGGGATGCAGGTGCAGTCAAAACAATGAGTAATAGTGTTTAATAATCAGGATTCAAGTTCAAATCAAAACAATCGTTACTCAGATTTTTGCCAAAATTGAGTGGCCCTACTCAACATTCAAATGCCAAAATCAGATCTAAATCTGTTAATACATTGTTTTAATCACAGTGTCTGACACATCTCCATTAGTGGATACTGTTTGTGCATGGGTGTAAAGTAAAAACTAGTGATGGGAATTTTGGCGCTTTTAAGTGATCCGGATCATTTGGTTCAACTCAGCAAGAAGAGCCGGCTCTGTCGTCTCCCAAACAGCCCTTCATTTGGGTGCCAGTTACGCTCATTTGATCGGCCAGATTTAGCAATGTCATGGCATATGATTGATATTTGTGCTGGTATTTTTCAAATGAAATCTGCTCACTGGCTGTGCTGTATGAAACACCTGATATAATTAATATTGTTACATCAAGCTTTGGCCCTAATGTTAGATGTGCCTGTGGAAGTGTATTTAGGAAAGATTATTCCCGCAAATCAATCACATATCACACAAACAACATACATGAAAAAAAAAATTATAATGATATAATACGGCTCTCAAACAGGATCCGGATTTACTTGTTCACATAAAAAAGCCGGCTCTTTAAAATGGCTTGTTCACGAATGACCCATCACCAGTAAAACCCTAATTTCTCCTTAAGGGTTAGGAAGATATATCTTCTTAAACATGTCTGTTTTTCCTGTCTCTTTTTTCAGTCACATTTCTGACATCTAGGATCCAACTGCAACATTTTATATGTAATCAAAGTAGAGTAGTAGAATTCTTTTTATGTTTTTGGTTCATGGTGTCTCATTAAGGAGGTAGTAGTCAATCCTGAAGCTTAACCAGTCAAGAAACACTCCTTTAAAAATCTTAAATTTCATTCCTCTCACTCATCTTCTGTTTCTCACCCACAGCTGAACCTGCTTTAGCTCTTCACTTTCTCTGCCACCGAGCCGTAGAAGCGTTGGAATCTTTGGGAGGGTTAAATGGGAATTTTTCCAGCGCATTAGTATCAAATTATCTCATCTCACATGCAAAATTACCATCCCAATCTCTAGCTCCGAAAAAAGCTGATGGCCCCTCATTTTCATCATCTTTAAAACTGAAGACTCATGAATTTAGGTGTGCAATCAGCAGGAGCAACAAACAGGAGCTACTTATCAACACACAGCAGAATTTCCCTCCAATCAGACAGTTAACAGAGCTTCTAATATCCTCTTGGCATGCTCATCACATCTTGATGATCAACGCAGGGAGCTTGGAGAGCTCCCATAATTTGAAGTACATGGTCTGCACTCAAATGTGGGGTCTAATTTGTGGGTGAAAGCCGGGGCAGAGCGATGTGGACCTTTGCCGTGGTGGAGATGTGGGGGCAGGTGGGGAGACATGGAAGTGGTCTGAGTGCAAACAAAACTCTCCAAACCCAGATAGAAATGACAAAATAGAGGGGTGGATGGAGGGCTGGAGGGGGCTACACTCACACAGTATTGATTTTCCTTTGGGTTTTAAGAACAGGGGCTTGTCACTGTGGCCCATGAATAGAGCCCCTTTGTGTTTCTTTCTATATGCTTTCTCAGACAATGAAGACACCACAAAGCCTTTTTTTTACTTCAATCTCTTTCCTTTTGTCAAAAAATGCAATCGCTCATCAACTGTGAATGAAGATCACAACTTGAGCAATTTACCGTATTCACAGAGGGGCCGTTTTACCTGTGAAAACATGAAGAAAGAAGAAAGCTCTCCATCTGTCATCCCCCTTCTACCCATATGCAATAATTATTTAAATGCAATATATTCTCTTACTGCTGCAGTATATTTGAGTAACATTTTAACTGTGAACTGTTTATTAGTAGCTTGCTTTTCTTTTTTTTCTCCCCCTAAAGCACAGCTTCTGCTGTTTTTAAAAGTGCTATATAAATATATTTGGCATTGACTTTAACACTGAAGTATAGATTTGCTATCATGCAATATAATTCTTCTGTGCAATACTCATTATGTTTTACTTAAATATACAGGTGCATCTCAAAAAAGTTTGAATATGAAGAAGTGAATTTTCTATATATTCTTTATTCATCATTACAAATATTTCAAGTCTTTTTTTATGTTGATGATTACAGCTTACAGCTTACAAAACATCCACTATCTCATGATTTTGTAATATCTCAAAACACCAGTACAAAATAAATAAAAGAAATGTTGACCTTCTGTACAATTATGCTTATGCATGCACTCAGGAATTTGTTGGAGCCTCTTTTACATAATTGAATACATCAATGTGACATGGCATGGAGGCGGTCAGTCTGTGGCACTGCTGGGGTGTCATGAAGCCCAGGTTGCTCCAATAGCAGCCTTCAGCTCATCTATATTGTGGAGTCTAGTGTCTCTCATCTTCCTCTTATTTCCCAGAGATTCTCTATGGAGTTCAGGTCAGGCCAGTTGGTTGGTCAATCAAACCAACTAATACCATGGCTTCACTGTTATCAGGTGTAAAGTCCTGCTGGAAAAGGAAACCAGTATAAGCTTCTCAGCATTTCGAAGCATGAAGTGATATCAAAGCTCCTGGTAGACGGCTGACTGCATTGACTCTGGACAGCAGATGACATGGCACCCCAAACCACTGACTGTAGAAAATGAAAACACTGGACTTCAAGGACCCTGGATTCTGTGCCTCTCTGATCTTCCTCCAGACTCTGGGACCTTGATTTACAAATTAAATTTGAAATTTACTTCCAACTGAAAACAGGACTTAGGACCACTGAGCAACAGTCCTGTTCTTTTCATACTTGGCCTGGGTAAGAATCTTATAACGTTCTCTGTGGTTCAGCAGTGGCTCCACACTAGAAACACAACACTTGTAGTCCATTTCCTGGACTCGTCTCTTTGTGGTTGCTCTTGACACACTGACTCCATCTTACACCTTGTGAAGCTCCCCTAAGTGCTTGAATCTGTTTTTTTTGACAATCCTCTGCGGGCTGAGCTCATCCCTGTTGCTTGTGCTCCTTTTCTTACCACTTTTTTCCCTTCCAGACAACTTTCCATGAATATGCTTTGATGCAGCCTCTGAGAACAGCCCGCCGTTTCAGCAGTGACCTTCTGTGGCTTACCCTCCTTGTGGGGGGTGACAATGAGTGTCTTCTGGACGAAAGTCAAATCAGCAGTCTTCACCATGATCGCGGTTGTGTGTACTGAACCGTAATTTTAGAATAAGGCACAGGGAACCTTTGCATATTGGACTTTTACACAATATTCTAAGGTAAGGAGGTAATGGCTTTTAGATTAGAGAGCTGTAAACTGTAATCATCAAGATTAAAACAACCAAAAAGTCTCTGAATATTTTACTTTGTACGAGATTGATCTAAAATTTAGCCCTATTTAGCTGCTATTTTAACCATTTTGTCAGGACTTCTTGTCTTTGAAATCTTGTAAAACATCAACCCTGTGGTCTTTTTTAGGACAACCTGGGTTTGAAGAATTTGTGTCAGGTAGCAAACAGTATAAATACTAAGCATAGCAAAAGTACCATGATTGTCTGCCTTTGGATATCCCTATCAGCACATTTGGTATTGCATATTTGAAATGTAAAGAGCTGTAAAGTTTTCTGTGGTTTTATTGTTCAACAGACAACTAGTTTTCTGTTCGATCAACAGGAAAAGAAGTCCAAAGTAATCTGCCATAGCAGAGTCTACTGTACTTCCTTTAATAAATGAGTTAAATCCAGGTAGAAGGCCTCATTGATCTCTAACCTTAGCTGGACCTACTGTATCTGTGCATTTAAATGACTCTCAAGTCACTGATCAACCCAAAAAATGGGAATTGACAACAAAACCAGAACCAGAAATCTACATTCAGCAGTACAGCACTTGAACTGCATTAGAGCTTCCTTCCCTTAAAATGAGATGAGATGACCATGGCTGTCATGTGCATATGGTCAACACACGACCCTGACAAAACAAGTTCAGCTGCTACCCAAGAAAAGAGCATATAAACACAACCTAACCTTTAAAAACTTCTTGAGCTGGAAGCTTTTAATAGGTCCCTTAACGTGTCTCACACAACATCTGCAGAATACAGAAAGTTCCCTCATTTAACAGCCTGTCTGCAGAAGACTGTGAAACCGATAAAGAGGTTGCTGTGAAAGTGGACACAGAGGACCAGTGTGGTAACTGTTGTCATCTCTTAGAGCGCTCTGTTACACACCGCCATCATCCGTGGGGTCAGCAGCTGGTAAATCTTTAGCGGCACAAACCCCAACAGAGCACCGTTGGCGTGCAGATGCTGTTGAGGAAACTTAGAGATTCACACCACGTAAAGAGAGGAGGCAGATGTTTGCATATTAATAGAGATGGGATATGGAGGGTGTCTGGCACAGGGAGGCGTTACAGCTGCTCCATTACAGTGAACGGTGTACAGTATATGCCACAGATGGATGTGCTCTCGTTTCATCTCTGGAGCATTTTGATCTGATGCCTTTCTATGCCAAGAGAAAAGGCATGATCAAATATCTGCACTGCACTTGTTCACATCTAACAGCGTCAGAATGACAGTACACTAACTACAGTCGCTGCCTTTGCTAATGTACAGTATTTACATCATGTTTCGCTTCATTTACTTCCTAACTACAATGTTTAAGGAGAAAATGCACTTGTTGCTCCTCTCTAACACCCAGCTGTAGCTACCTGTTGCAGATTGAAGTTTACACATGAAACATACAATATGCCAGTGAAATCTGAATGCATCAAAGTAAAGTTCAAAACAGTCAAAATAAAAGGAAGCCTAGCTTTTTGTTTACTTTAGCTGTGTAATGTGCTTAAATGGACATGACAAAGGTCAGTAACAGTTCATTCAAAGATATTTATTTAGACCGTTCTATGGTACTAAATCTCTTTAAGCATCTTTTATTTTTTGTCACTTTTGGCTTATCTTATGCATCTATCACTTTGCCAAGTTATGTTTTTACAACACCAAAAATATCCTTTCTTTTTCAGAGTAAAATGTGTAACTCGCTTTGAAAATTGCTGTGGAAAAAGTCTGTTTTTGTGATGTGTTGTAAATCATTTTGTCTGACACCTACCCTGCATCAAGATTTTCAGACATTAAAGAAAACTGTAGAAATAGCCAGTTATGTTACTGATGACTTGTTTGCTTTTGTAGGTCATGAAGAGGCAGCAGTCTGATGTCAAGCATGTTTCGCAACTAACTAAAAACTACTGACAGGAGCTTTAAGGTCTTGCCCAACTGTCAAGCATCAAGATTTAAAGAAAAACAGAGAAGCTGAAATTAGCATGTGTCTGTCCAGTACTTAAACTCAAACAGAACAGAAAGAAAACAATAGAATCCTACTGATTAATAGCAAAACTAACTTTTTTCTGGTCAAGTGAGGGCTTCCATTGAAACACGATCATTTTGGCATGATTTCATCATCAGCTATATTTGTCACATGGTAGCATGAAAACAAAGCCACATTTTGCATTGCATCCCTGTGTGTGAAAAGTGCGATTTTTTTTTAAAGGTTTATTTTGGGCATTTTGTGCCTTTATTTGATAGAGGAGAGGATAGTGGATAGAGTTGGAAACAGGGAAGAGAGCGGGGAGAGACATGCGGTAAGGGGCCTCAGGCCGGATACAAACCCGGGCCGCCCGCGTATATGGGTCGCACGCCTTATCCATTCTGCCACCTGCGCCCCGAAAAGTGTGATTTTTAAGCATTCTGTTTTTTTTTAATTTCAAAAGGTCAAGTAAAACAGGAAATATGATCATTTAAATTATAAATATAACCAGAAAAGCACTCAGAGAGCGCTGACCTCCGCCATTAGCCCTATCACCCAATAGTGAAGAATCCTTTAAAAACATTACTGGATCCAGGCGGTGATCTGGATCACTCCCAAAATCTAATTCGCTGATTACTCCCTCCCCGGTGGGGTGGAGACATGGTGAGGCAAAGCACTGGCTTCGCTACGTGTCGAAGTCATGGCGGAAGCACCCATGGTCTCGTCAGACAACTGAAAGTCATGGCAGAGGGTGAATATTCCTCTATTCCCCCCAGCATTGTGAGTATTCTCGCTACATTTTGCTGTCTTTCTCTCTGTTATGCTCCGACTGGTCTCCTCGACCGGACATGCGTCTTTCAAACTCTATAAACTCCAAAACTTTTAATAAGTTACTCATGTCCGCCATCTCCTGGTGTAAAGTGGTAACAGCGCAGCCTTCTGCCATTAGCCATATCTCCCAATAGTACAGAATCCTTCAAAAAATTCCTGGATCCAGACGGTGATCCAGATCAGTCCCAAAATCTAATCAGTTCTTCCTTATGCCATTTCTGACATTTCCTGAAAATCCATCCATGACGTTTTGAGTTTCGTTGCTAACAAACAAACAAACAAACAAACAAACCCACCCAATCACATAACCTCCTTGGCGGAGGTAAAAATTATGTTACACAAAGGGGAATGTGGACCATACTGTACAGGACTGGCACTGGTATTTTTTTCATAATTTCAGCATTTTGAAGTTTCTTTTTAAAAATGATAATATATTGTTTTAAATAACCTGACGGGTTACTGTCAGGGTTAGGGTTGGTTAAATGGAGCACTCTCAAACGATGTGAAGGCCTGGGATCTTTCACGACCACTCTCCTCATATATACAGGCCACTCAAACCCCACCCCCAAGGCCCTGGGGCCCCTCCCACAAGTCTGGCTTTTTTAGGCTTTTCTAGGGTTAGGGTTAGGGTTAGAGGGTTTGCCAAATGAAGCACTCGTATAATGCAAAACTTAGATTTGTGTTTAGAAAAAAAGAAATGAATTAAGTTTCCTCTATCCTCTAATGGAAGATGTATGTAAACTGGAAATGTACAATTGCGCTGAACCAAATGTAGCAGCATCCTTTCCTTGTAACATATCTAAAATTACAAATGTAAAAATGTCCTTCACAGATTAAGAACTGGCAATCTTAATCTTGCTGTTACGCACTGAGTGTCAGAGTTCCACCTTTATACTCTTACTATTTCACAGTATTACATATTTAAATAGTTATCGATTATTGGACATCTATAAATCAATTCAGAATCTTCCACCTCCACGTCACGCTGCATCTAAGAATCCATTTTTTTCTTCCTCCTCTAAAACTAAAGTGGGTACAACGTCACCAACTTCCATGGCCCTGCCTGCAGTCCAGACCCTAAAAGAAGAGAGAATCCTACACAATGGCCCCGTCCCTACATTTCTGAGATATGTTGCTGCCATCAAATTCAAAACAAGCTAATATTTTTCATGAAATGGTAAAATACCTCAGTTTCAACATTTTTTGTGTTCTACTGTAAAGAAATATGAATTTCTAAGATTTGCCAATAATTGGATTATTTTTTCTTTTTTTTTTTTTTCGGATATTTTTCACTTTAATACAGATATTTTATAAGACACTGGTAATGTTAGCTACAGTCAGCTGTAGATGGGATGTTGCATTTCCTTAGATTCCTGAAAACGCCTCTTCTACTGGATGTGCATCTCTCCTTGTACATCTTTACTGCATGTGTTGCTCTTTGCTGTCATCTTATTGTAAAGCTAAGTCAAACTACGGACCGACTGCTGCAATCGGCCATGATTCACAACTTTCTTGATGTTCTACATCAGTGATGTGATGTAACATCAGCACAGTGGGTCCTAGCAGATAAAAAAACACTTTCATGGACAGAAAATCCTCTCTGAGGTTTGGTCCTGAAGGATTTATGTTCCTGTAAAGAAGTGACAAGCTCAAGCAAAATTCATATTCCTTACTGAATCCATAAAATCTCTGTAGTTGTCAATACCCAAGTCTATCCAGCTTTTTTTTTCCACTTAAATCTTTATTAGCATATTTTTAAACAAAGCATTTCTGTTACAACACAAAAAATAAAATCATATATAAACATAGAAACATCAGGAAATCAAAGGTGCACTGCTTGGAATGAGCTTTCGTGTTTGGTTACAACATCTGTCGGTTATTGTTCTTGTCTGATGCCGTCATTCTGTGTGTTGTACAGAGTCCACACACTACTGAGTTCATCTTTGAATGTTTTCATCTCGCTACGGAGTTTTTTTTTGAGGTCTTTAATGTTGCTGCTAATGTTAGCTAGTCCTGCTCTGAGTGCCTCGGTCTGGTCCATTTCCTCAGCTGTGCCACTTTCCTTTTCAGAACTTTCAGCCATTGTAGGCTGTACTTCAATTTTTTTGTTTCTCCAGCTTTGCATCCACCCATAACCAAGTCTACCTTATTTTTATATCGAGTTTTTCTCTTTGAGTGGCTTTGAATCTACCGATTGGGCAAGCTATCGTGGTTGCAAAAGAAGAGCTAAGTTAACCTGAGCCTTCAAGACTGACCAATGAAGCTGATTCTTATTCTAAACAGGACCATGAATAGTCACTTTGCATTATTCCAGAGTTAGCAAGACTGCTAATGCACGTCTATAGTCTGTAGGCAGATATGAGAAACAGGTGCTGTAAAAATGACAGTATAAAGATACACATACTCTGAACACTGAGCTTATATGTGGATAGTTATGGATATAAATCATGGAGATAATCACAAGCAAACTGATTAGCATTTCATACTGTTTAAAAAGACATTTGTCCCACTTCTCCAATAAATAAATAATAGTCATTATAACTGTCAGTCAGCCTGTGTGGACTTTGAGGAAATTGTGTGAAGTGATATTTCATTTGTTGCTTTTGTGCATTTTATTAAAATGAATTCTTCCACACTGAAGCACTGAGTATTCACTGTGAGGCTTTTACATTTAATTGAGTATTATTCTATTGTTGCACTGATGCATTTGCAGAAGTGAAAGACTTGACTGCTCCTTCCAGCGCTAGTTAATAATATAACTCTATAAGCAGGCAGGGGAATTACCATTTATATCTATATCAAAATCAGCTGCCTCAAAGTGTTTCCAGGCATTTTTTCTCAAGGCACAAAGAGCCATTGTAGAAGGTGTGCTGTGAATGTCGCGCCTCACAAAATGACAATGAAGAATTGTCTGTCTTAGAGGTGGTCGCAGAACAATGGTGCATGGAGGTGTTTCTGAATGCAACACACTATATCAGACACGGATCTATTGATTTGTACGTTCAACAGCTTCACTAGGCTATAAATCTCACTTCACAGCCACACCAAGCACAAGGGCAATCTGTTACCACAGCTAGAGTCTGATTGCTTAAAAACCTAAATGGGATATGCACTATGATGTCATCAGATGCATTTTACAGAGGATGACTGAATGCTAACTAGTTCTTTACAATGATAGTGGGTATAGTGGTAATTTGAACTGCAATCAGCATCTGGGAAGTGCTGCATTTGGGAACAAAATCAGTGAAAATCAGACCAAATCAGAGTGTGGCACGCTTCTGTGCTAGATGGAAATTACCACATACGAAGACACGAGAGGGAACAGAAAGCAGAATTAGCCATTGTGGGCAGATAGATGGTGTTCAGGCTGCCTTCTATTACTCTTGAGCGAGGCTTCCTGCTGTGTACACACTCCCTGACAGACACACCAAGGGAAATATCTCACAGCAAACATAGACTGATGGCAGCGGGTCCACCCATCCCTAGAAGTAAAGGCATTAAAAGTCGGAGGTTACAGCCTTATAATGGGCATCCTCTGTTCAAGTCAATTGTCAACAAGTCAAGCAGTCAACATGATTAGAAAAGATGAGATATTAGTGTTTGATGTTTCCAAGCATTAAGCCTAATGGGTTTACTTCAAATACAAGATTTGCATAGGAATTACCAGTTTGAATTGGTAGCTGCACAGCATGTGGTCCAGTGATGGCCTCATGATTGCCGTAATGTAGATAGTAAGAATTACAAATGAAAGGAAACTTCAAATTAGAATGGATAAAAGGAAGTAAATAACCCAGCAAGAGCAAGTGAAAAATAAAAGATAATCAGCAGATATAAACATAGTTAGATCCAACCTCAGGGGGGCTTCTCTGCAGTATATATTTCCTGGAAATAGTTGAGAATGATGAGGGAGCTGTCATTGTTCCAGGCTGGGGAATGTGATGCAGGCTGTATTTAATCTCTGATTAACCATCGTCGCTGGTAGTCCAGGCACGTCCACAGTGTCACAGCTACCGTTTCATACTCTGCTCACTTTGGCTCGCTTTAAAAAAGCCTGTTTTATTCCTGCACATTTTACAGCGATCGGGGAGATTGGGGAGCAGGCGCTGCCCGAGGGGTCGCAGCTCCACTTGAGGGAGGGGAGGCGGCTGAATCGCAGCCTCGTCTCCCATCATCACCACCACTCCTCCCCTCTCTTTTTTCCGGGGGGAAAGAAAAAGAAAGGGCTCGGGAAACGGCCCTCTTTTCTCCTCCTTTTTTTCGAGCTGTGAGGGAGAAAGCGTGAGAACAGTCACTGCAGGGCTTCAGGAACATTGTATCTGTCTGCTGGATGAAAAGCTTGGCAATAGAATGAGAGGCCTTTTTACCAAAGCCTGGCTCGTTGAGAGGGGGGAGGAGATGAAGTGAAAGAGTTCACTACTTCTCACTAAATTAGATTAAGGTGAGTATTGATTGGGTAATAAATGCCAGTAGGCCCATACTACAGCACCATCTACATCCAGAGCTGTTTCAGCGTTTCTTGAAGATAATGAAAGTGGTAATGAAAGTACAAGACAACTATCTTACTGCTGCACACATACACCAATGCGTCACACCAGTTAAACAAAATAAAGCAGAAAATGGCTGTAAGTGGACTTTGGGACAAGCAGGAAACATTCTAGGAACTCGATTCAGAGAAAATAACAGAAAAGTACAACAGTGAGATAAGTTGCTCACTAACTTGCTGTCTCAGCAGCCCCACAGATATGTTGCTGATAATGGCGACTCACTGTATGCAGGTCCCGATGCCAAAATTCAAGCCAAGACTTCTGCTTTGTGCCCTCACGGCAAGAACTCTAGGACTCGTCCATTAATCTGTGCTTAAGCTGCCTGGCTTCAAAAACAGATGCTGGAGGAGGATAAGGCATCTCGGTAGGAGAGAAGTTACCTAAGCCTTGGTTGGATAAGAAGGAAAAATGTGGCAGCTTTTCAGTGTACTGTATCTGCTGGATGGGACTTCACAGGAAATTGTTATTTGTTATCATCCCACCCTTGTCTGTATGAGAAGGGCATGTGCTTCTCCAGCTATCAGCACCTCCTCTTCATGCAGATTTTATGAAACAGTGTTGACATTTTATATCATCAGTGAACTAACTAGTACCCAATGCACTTGACAGAAGAAAAAAACAGAATAATTGCCAAATTACAGCCTGTCTTTAAAAACGGTTGCATGTGTTTTTGATGTTTCCGTCTTTGATTAAATCCATCAATGCCTGAATGCTAGTTGGGCCTAATTTGTCTTTTGAAATGGATAATGAGTAATCCTTGTTAATAAGAGAAGACTCTCCAGAGTGTCTACAGTAATGTTTTTACAGTTCATGTAGTGTTAGGCTGATAAAAGATAACATTTCCCATTTCCGCTGGCTGACAGTCATTAATTACGTATCATCAGCGCATGACCATCTCTCCTGTTTTTATTCTGTTTAGCAGCAGACTCTGCTCCTCGTCCTGTTTTTATGCCTCTGTGCCGGCACTAGCCGAGGCCTGGGGCATTTTTCAGGATGTCCATCCATCCGTCTGGGCTGCTTATGCGAGCGCTGTTATGCTCTGTCTAGCGGTGGCAGGACACAACATGAAAAGGCCCGTAACCCTTTAGTCCCAAACTGCAACAAGGTCAGTTTTCACCTCATGTTTTAGCAAAATAGAGATTTAGTTGGAAGATTTGTCTCTGGGAGAATCAGGTCCAAATAGCAAACAAAGTCATTCCAACCAGGAGATAACCAAACAAATGAACAATTAACCCATCTACCTGGTTAACAGAGATAGGTGAAAAGAAGGTAACAGAAACTGAAGATTCATCTTAAAGTTACCCAACATAAAGTTTACCCTAACACAGAGTCTGAAATAAAGGACCACTTGCCGTGGCACATATAGACAGTTTGGTAATAACGTGTGATTGTGGTTGTACCAGAGAATATTTTGATTGCAATTAAAACATAATACATGAATGATATCATGAGGTTACTTGCTTGGTTATTAAGGAAAATGCGGAGAATAATAATAGTTTGAAAGTGTCTCTCTCAACTCACAACATATGAATATCAAGTGGCATAATATATAGATATAGAACCATAAGTTTTTCAGCAGGTCTTTCAAAATAATTTAGTATTTTTGAAAAAAGTTTGTATTCTTTTTTTTTAAATAAAGGTACTCCTACAAAAATGAATAGTGGCACAATTGTACACTTAAGGCCTTTCTGCAGGTTTTTTTTTATTACCATTAAAGTAGTACTTAACACTAAAATAAATGCAGCCTTTTATGCAGTAATGTATGTAATTGCACAGCCTGACAATGAGATGCACAGCAGGGCAAGCACTCAACTAAACACATATATAGAAAATTACCACACACTGCAATCAACACCACCAATTTGGGGCAAACAATAATAATGACTGTCGCTGTCAAAAACTGAATCAGAAGGAGAAAGAAAGCAATCAATACATTAATGGAAATGAATCACACTCTAATGTTAACTCAGAATCATCCACAGGTGCTTTAACGTTTTGATGAGAAAAATGGACCAAAAATTCCTCATGGTCTTATTTTTTTTAAATCCACCTTAAAGACGACCACAATCTGAGTTTGATTAGTGAGTGGTAGAGATTTAATGGTATCAGAATCTCACATTATGGTAAAATCTCAGCAACAATTCCAAAAGCTTTTAAAACTTTCACTGTAATAGCTTTAGGTCTTTGCAGATAGAGAGCTGAGCTCTGGCTCCATTGTGGTTAATTTCTTTTGGCCTGGTCCAATTCTGCTCCTCATATGTTCAAAAATCTTCTCGGGGATAATGATTTGCCAAGTTGCTCCTTGTATCACTCATATTCCCCATCAAGTGTGTCACCACAGTCTGGCAGTGTCTGGATACTGTTGTTCATCTGTCACCTTTTTTGCTTTCTTATATCTTGACACCGGGAAACCAAAACGCTTCCACACGTCAGATTTTAAAGTCGCTGGAGCCTCTGCAATCTCAAAAACTTCAGTTGCTCGGGTCCCCGTAGACCGGTTCTCCCTCATCACTCGTAGTATCCACCATTTCTGCAGTTAGATCAAGCTGAGAATGGAGTTTTAAAATAGATCTTAAACAAGTGCTCTTACCTGCATATAACAATCTTTAAATGTATTGTGTTACGGTACAAAAATGAATTGTTTGCCTATAAATTGCATTATCTTCTTCCTTTTAGACTTGAGTGTATGAATTTGCTGGTATTTTGTGACAGGACCTCTCAAATGTCTTAATGTTAGGTGGGACCCTCTTATAAGCCCTTAGTGGTTTCTTTTTCCCACCTGTGCGTTTCATATGTACATGCATCCCCTCGTCTTAATTTTAATCATCTGCACAAATGAAGGAACTACGAATTGAGCACAAAGGATGATCGGCACACAATGGTGGATGGGAACTGTAGTTCCCACTTTTTTAGTGGACAGCAATAATAACAGAGTACCAGCACAGTCCTAACAACACAATATCTAAGTGTCACTTTGACAGATTTTTATCAGACTTTGCACAAATGTTCACCCTGATCCAAGGATAACTGGTTAGATTTTGTTGGTCAAACAAAAAAGGTTTTTGGGCTAATGCCTCCTTGGCTTTCCAGGCCATTCTTGTGAGCACAACATCTTGAAAATATTTTTAAGGATTTGTTTCAGAACTTGCACATTATGTTCTCCTGAAGCATGAACTGGTACATTTTGGAGGGCAGAGTTCAAGGCCAGCGTGTTTTTGCACATCCTTGTCTACGAACACAAGATCTCAAGAAGGCTTTGGAAGATTCTCTTCAGTTTTTGCACAGATGTCCATAAAGACTCGATGATTATCCGGTTAGATTTTGGAGGGCATTTATTAATGAAAAGGAGTATGTGCAAGCTTCCACTTAACATGGCATTCATCTATTTAAGAAACGCAGGTGCGAACAATTCAGCATTTCACAAACATTTTCATGAATGTAACATAGGATTCTCTTTGAAACTTTCTCAAGAAGAAATCAGAAAGAAAAATGAAGCTGATATTGGCAAATGTGGCCCATTGTTTCCTTCTAAATAGATTTTTGCTTGTGTTATCCCACTCTTACATGTACAATGCTTTTGACAAAAGCATCTGCTGAATGAATTTTGCAATTTTAGACACAGAGGGGCTGATCGTGGTTACACTTTCATGCCAATGTGGACACTACTCTGCCAGAGCAACTCCTGGCACGGTGAAGTGTGTGTGAAAATCTTGTGTTCTTTGGTGTTTCCTCTATGTCACTGATCATTAACTGATGGCCTGAGCCTCCTGTCCGGCCCCTGAAAGATCATTAAATTCAGAAAAGGAGGAAAAGAAGATGTTGTCATTTTAGGAGTATCCTTTGGCTTTAAATGTCTGCAGCTGTTAAATCCATCCCACAAACAATTAATTTTGAAATATTTTTAGAATGACTTTACATTTGGTCTGTTTTTACAGAAATTTTAATTTGATCATAATTAGTAGATATATTTTTTAGAAGTTAAGGTTGGCAGAAGTGCTGCAAAAATGACCAGATAAAGGGGTGAAAAGGGGTTAGAGAGTAGCAATAATGGGTGATAAGTGGCAAAATGGGTTGTGGAGTGGCTAAAAGGGACAACAATTGGCAGAAAAAGTTGTGAAAAGAGGTTAGAATGTGGCAAAAATTGGTAAAAGAGAAAAAAAGGGCAAAAAGTTTCAAAAAATTGGTAACGAATAAAAAAATAGTGCAAAAAAAGTAATAAAAGGGGTTAAAAAGTGGCACAAAGAGGATAAAACATGCAGGAGAAGTGGTTCAAAAGGGGCTAAAGTCTTGCAAAAATTGGGCTAAAGAGGCATAAAAGGGTTAAAAGTGTCAAAAATGAGTTCATACTAGTTCTAAATCACAGGTGGGGAAGGCCCCTTCTCTGGGAATTTCCGAGCTCCAGCCAATTCTGTTGCCAGGCCTGTCTCCTTGTGGCCTGCTGCATTATAGATAATAGGGATAGATCTCACTGGTAATGCCTTAAAATGTCCTGCATTTTGAAAGAAAATACAAATACTACACAACAAAATTACTAAAAAAATTTCAATTTAATCTTTGTATATTCGAAAGTCCGGCCCCCAGAGTTTCTGTCGAGACTAGATCTGGCCCTTGTGTGAATCCACTTGATGACCCCTGCTCTTTGTGATAAAGTAGAAAACACACAACACTTGTTTTTTCATCAGCTGTTGCTTTTAAAACCCCCTCCCCCGATGTGTTGTTTGAGCCTTGTTAGAGAAAAGTTTTTGTCACTTCTCGGGCAATCAATAAAGCTCATCTATCTGTCCATCTATAAATGTGATTTCAAAAATAAAAAGATAAACTGTCATCAGGTTATACATGATGTGCATTAAGTCAAATTCATTTCTAATGTCTGCAGGATTCTGTTTGTGCATTTCAACCATGTATCATTTCTCAACAATAGAGAGAATGAAAATGAATTATAATGTATATTTTTGTCCTCTGCTTCTGATTAAACCAAAACTTGAACATATAAGTGGTACACTTCTTGTTACAACCACTTATCAAACAGTTCCGACAGTTAAACCCGATCTTAGCAGCATCCTGACTGACAGTTTTATCTGAACCTGAAGCGGCAAACTGTCCTTCACTCCTGGATTAGCCGCTACTTGTAGCTGCTGATCTGCTGCTTCTTTGTGCTGTTGTTCCTCTTCTAAATAGCTTATCCTTCTTAACCAGCTACATATTACCCTGAACACGGTCAAGGTCAAGGGAACTTGATAAAGAGAAAGGATAACCTCATCAGTGGATCAACACGTCGAGTCATTGGATGACGAGCCCCTGTGCTTCATCGTGTCGCCAATGGAGCATTTGTGAGTAAGGCAATCTGTGCAGATCATGTGATAATCTGTGGGTCATATGACAGAAGTAAGAGGCCTAATCAATAGATACCCTCATGCTTTCACTTTAAGTGCATCATTTATAATTCAGCAGCTTTATATATGCATATTGTATTGAAAAGGCAATGAGTGGGATTGATGTGCTGTCGAGTTTTCACTCTTGTGATAAAAATGTCTGATTCCTCTGTGTGATTGTGAGTACTGTCTGCTTTTTTGCACCACGTGTTACATCATTGTTTCCCCTGATTGAGTGAAATGTGCATCCCGGCCTTGCACCTCAGTCATTGTAAGCATTTGCATTTTATGTTTTTGCCCCCCCTAGTAATCAGTATCTCAGGGATCTGCTTAATGGTCTGAGACAGTTTAGTCAACAGATCCCATGATAAACAGCCTATTTCTGCTTACTCGCTTGATTATGTTTTCAGCAAGCAGTGCATCAGCATTCAACAATATGTTATTTCTGCTGGCATGGAAGTGCGCCGGCGACTCTGAGCATTTAATAAAAATTCGATAAAAAACGATGCCGGTCACAGTGCGGAAAGCAGAGCAGCTAAATCTCAGCTAAAGCAAATCCACTGCTGTGTCTTCTCATCATGAAAACACCATTATGTTAAGTCATTGAATTTAATGATTAAACAACTCACAGGATGAGAAATATAACAACAAACAGAAAAAGCAATTACTGGAGCCCCACACCTTAGCTTGTGTTCATTTAGAGCCGGGCTGGACTGAACAGAGCATGACCACTTCATTTATGCAATCATATTTGTAGTCAAATGGCAGTGTCATATCACTGACGGGCTTTCTTTTATTTGTACCCTCACCCAAATACATTATTTCCCTCACAGTTTAGATACAGGAGCTGAAGCATGCTCTTGTTGAGATGTTTTCCTGTTAAAGCCAAATAGCTAAGGGCTTTTACCTCCATGTGGACATAATTTTACCTTTTCCACTCTCAGATAAGAGCTCAAACTAGCTGCTTTTGCTGCCGGCGGTTTGGTCTCTTAGTACAGCTGGCTAATCTTGTCTCTTGTCAGGGAAAGTAGACGTTGAGTCCTGGGGATAGGAGGGCTTTAACCTCAAGGGCCACCAACCTTTTTTGGGAGTGTGGGTTACATATCACAGTACATTAAAATGTGCCCGATATCATTTCAGAATTTTGTCTCATACTTAAATTAGACACTTGCAATCACGGCTCCGTCACATTCTTGACAGTTCCCCGGCGGCTCTTCGTGAGCCATTTGCACTCCTAAAAGCGGTCCGAGGGGCCGATGCAGTGGTAGGTCAAGGGTGTGCGGTACGTGATGAGCAAGGGGAAAAAAGTGTCATGGAATTCGCCACTTCTCTCAATACCTCCGTCGTCATACAAAGGACATTCTGCATGGTGAGTGGAGACACTCGAGCACGCACACGGAGGGCGCACACATGCTCATAGAGGCTCCCGATGGAATGCGTGACCCTTAACCCTGATACTTCCAGACAGTAATTAAAGGCAGACAGTGTATTATGTGACAGAGTGCAGTTGGTGTGATGGAGATAGAGACACACAGGGTAAAGGGACCGTGGGGACCAATGGGACGTCCAAAATAGACCTGGGAGATTATGGGGCCGTGCTGAAAAGCACCCACACTTGTGCAGGAATGTCACAGCTTGCCATGATTTTGTATTAAGGCTGCCAGCATCCTTTTCTATAATGACTAAATTCCTGTGACCGTGAAGGTTAACAGGCGACTCCCATGAGCCTGCCCCTCCCAGAGAATGCATTACATTCCTTCATCTCCATTGGCTTTGCAGGTTTTGAATGACTAGATCTGGTCAAGGATCAAGAATAGCATGTATGGAAGCTGTCAGTGACATGATTTTATTGAACGAAGCACTCATAACTTTCCCTTTCTTCACAGGTGGCTAAAGTAGACACTGTCTTTATTGAAAGTGAAAAAAGATGAATGTGAAAAGAAAAATAACTGATAAATTAGCACTGATGCAGCCTCCTGAGAAGTGATAATAATAGCAACAACAATAGAAATAAAACAGCATGTCTATTATATACTGCCATTATGTCACAGCAGTTGGCTCATATGAATTAGTTGCATATGACGTCCAGGCATGGTTGGTTATTACCGCTTCCTCTGCAGTTGTCAATACTTTTTTAATTTTTTTGATTTAATCAACATTTCAGGCACACATTTATGGGGAATAAAGCAGTCTGCTCGTTGTGTTGTGATGTATAGATGTAGAGACTTTGCTGTGGCTGAATTAGTCACCTGCTTCATTATGATAGGAAGTAATGTAGACAGTGCATTCAGAAAGTATTCAGATACCCTTCACTTTTTTCAGTTTTGTTATGTTACAGCCATGCATGAGTCGATTTGATTCATTTTTTCTGATTAATCTACACACAGTAGCCCATCACAACAGGGAAATCAGGATTAAAAAAAAAATCCTGAAATTTCACATTGACATAAGTATTCAGACTCTTTGCAAAACTTAAAATTTAGCTCAGGTTTCTCTCATTTCTCTCAATCATTGCTGAGATGTTTCTACACCTTGATTGGAGTCCACCTATGGAAAATTAAAAAGGTTGGACATGATTTGAAAAAGCATATATATCTCTATAGAAGGCCTCATAGCTGGCAATTATATCAGAGCAAAACCCAAACCATGAGGTCAACAGAACTGCCTGCAGAGTTCAGAGACAGGATTGCTGTGAGGCACAGATCTGGAGAAGGCTACAAAAATTTATGTTGCACTGAAGGTTCCCAAAGGCGCAGTGGCTTCCATAGATCTCAAATGGAAGAAGTTTGGCACAATCAGGGCTCTTCCAAGAGCTGGTTGCCAGACCAATCTGAGTGATCACAATGGAAGCTTCTCCTCAGTGTAAAATGCATGAAAGCCCACTTGGAGTTGCAAAAAACTCCAAATGAATGCCAAGCGGGCTTTTTGTGTTTTGCACTGAGGAGAAGCTACCATCGAGTCACTCTGCCAAAAAGCCCAGATCAGTGGAGGGCTGCAGCGATGGTTGTCTTGCTGGAACCTTGTTCCATCTCCATACAGGATCTCTGAAGCTCTGTTAGAGTGACCATCAGGTTCTTGGTCACCTCCTTCACTAAGGCCTTGTCCACACAGAGACGAAAACCATGTATTTCTGTTTCGTTTTGAAAAAGTTTTCTGCAAGCACGGAATCATTTCAGGAAATGCCTGAACATGGAACCACTGAAGACGCTGTATGCTAAACCTGTAAACTGCCATGGAAATGCACCAAAAGAGAGAACAGGATTATGGAAAACTGCCCAAAACTTTCTCCTGGTTGCCCTTCTGATTGTCCTCTGCGTTGGATTTAAGAACATATGGTGTATGCTGTTCTCGGTGGTAGTAAAGGAGCATCAGATTTTTGCTGTAAAATCCATAATAAGCTCAATAGCTTCTGCAACACGAACACACCCCTGTAATTTGCTATTGTTTTGGCTTGACCTGCACAAGCGGCTTAAGTTTGCATACATAATCGTTTAAAGAAAGATGTGGTAGGCTGTCCACATGGAGACAAAACGGTAAGAATTTACAGATTTGTTCACTCTGGGACCAGTTTCATAAAGTAGCGTTTACGGCCTCCTAAAATGCTGTTTCCATGTGGATGAAACGCCGATACGACAAAAGACTTTTGCCTATACTCCTGAATTTGTCTCCATGTGGACAGGGCCTAAGGCCTTTCTCTCCTGATTGCTCTGTTTGGCCAGATGACTAAGTGTGATGTGATATTTCAGTTCTGTATTTTCAAGTAATTTGTTAAATTTTCAAAGTTCTGTTTTCACATTGTCATGATGGGGTGTTGAGTGTAGATTAATCAGAAAAAAAACACTTTAATATCAGGCTGCAACAAAACAACACTTAAAAAAGTGAAGGGGTTCTGAATACTTTTATGTGCACTGTAACAAAATATTCTAAGGCTTTTCTTTTGGATAACAAACCCAGAGAACTACAGGACATCCTGACATCTGGAATATAATACAACACAGCACCTGTTCATCATCACTCAAATTCATCACATCTTAATATTTTAACATGTCTATAGTCCAGATGTAACTTATAAAAATAAACAATATTCATGCTCACTATTGGTGCTATATATGGTCATGAAGCATACATTTTTATTTCTTGCATGTCATTTTACTTTGAGTATGCCATGACGTAATGAAAAACTTATCACAGAAGAATTCATGTGGACTCTTCCTGTTACATTCATGTGCGGAGGAAAATGTTGTGAACAAATGGCAAATGGTGTGTCCTGACCATCAGTCATCAGCTTGAGCTTGTCTGATGCTACTATTAATTAAAGCTAGTTCTGATCTCAGAAGTAAAGGTAAAGCAAATTGTTCAGGTGTCACCATGTTTGTTGTTTACATCCCACATGTCAGGTAGTGGTACATGACTTGAACGCTCTCGTTTGGACTCTAGAAGTGTCCTCCAGCTGCATGTGTTGTTTATAGGCAAGTATATTCACAAAAATGGTCATTACACAGCCAGACGTATTTATAAATGTAAGAGAAACAGGAAGTATAACTCCACCCTTTAGGGTGTTAAGGCTGTAAATAACAATGCTGTCACATCTTTTGCCTGCTGAGACCAACGTTTTAGTATACGACAAGAAGAGACACAGGTTCTAAAAAGTTAAATACTTTTGAACCATAAATCATAGCCATTTATCTTTTATTCTTTTGAAAGCTTTTCATTGTGCCATTCTAATGATACTATCCACGCCTTAGTAGCCCTTATGGAGGTTTTTCTAACAAGCTTGTAACCTAGATGACTCACCGGGGTATTTATTTAAGATTAAATCGTTTCTGCCACTAGCTTAGCATTAGCCCCCATATTGATTTGTCACATTGGCTGTTTATAACCAATGGCAGGCTGTTCTGTTGTCGTGTCATGCTTTGCCAAACTGCAAATTTCTAACTGAGCATTTCATGCAGGAAACGGCCTTAATCGCTCATGATGGAGAGAAGGAGAGACAGAGAGCCTGTGATGTGGCCCTCTGTGTCACTGCAGACAGGAACTGCTTTGAATAAAGGCACAAATAGAGCCAATACAAAGATGTGCAAGGACTTTTTTGGTAAATATGCAGTTACTCTGAAGACTTTTTTTTGTCACGGAATGATTATTGTTCCCCCACTTTTTGGTCACGAAGAGATGAGAGAACAAGTTTGAGCAAAAAAACAAACATTGGTCATCATTGTTTGCTGTGTGTCACACATAAAAATCTTCATTTTCACCCAATTTTAGTTTTTTTCTTTAGGCTTTATAATCCAAACTTTAAAAAAAAAAAAATTCAAGTGACATTGCTGCAGCATACATATTCTTAAGGCCCAGATTGTCCTGAGAAAAAAAAGGATGTTTAAGGCTTGACTGTTCTCCACTGGGCTGATGCTTTACAAGCTTTTTAAGACAATAAGCCCAGGTGAGATGAAATGGTTAATGTGAATATTGGTCATGATTTACACTGAAGAATCTTTACAGCCCTTACTACACAGAATCTGCTGTGAATATTGGGATGGCAGCAGATAATGAGGCAAAACCAGAAGAAAAATTGATCACACTGCTGAACTTCATTATAACTTTGTTTACAATCCTTTTTGGGGAAATTTTTGCAGTAGAACATACTGTCAATTCTTCTAAATGCAGGGGCTAAGCTGGAAAACTGGCTCCAGAAAACTAAATACTCGAGTGAAGTACAGATACTTGAAAACTCGACAACAGGAATGAAGCAAGTGTTCTTGAACTCTCCACCTCTGCCTGTCTTTGCTAGTTGTACTTTAGTACAAAGCATTTCACTTAAACTTGTCATTATTTTTGGGGCTGTGCGAGGAAAGAACTGCAGGTGCAGTCTTTTGTCCTCGTTATGCCACAGGGGAGGGAAGTACAAACCGACTGACTGTTTTAAGCAGACCATTCCTGCAGCAGGTCGCCTACTGTTGTGTAAAAACTCTGAGCTTCATTATAACAAAGGCGCATTGTTATATCTCTCCCTGCTCCTTTGACTCATGTTTGCCAGTGAGCATTATTAAAACTCACAGCTGGGTTTTTTATCATGTGTTTGGCAGACAAGGAGTCATTTTGGGAGCATTGTTTCAGAGGGAAAAATGACATGTAGCTCCTGTTGGAGGATAATGCAGAACAGAATTGCACTGGCACGAGGGAGTGCGGTTAACTTCTGAGTCATGCAGCAGATTTGGAGGATTAGCGGAAGAACAATGAGAATCTTTCAGGGACTGAGATAAGCATATTGTGAAAATAGATGGGCAGAGATGGTGCCAGGAACTTTTTCTTTGTTGGACTGACAGATAAGAGACTAAGATATGGTCCTGGAATTAGTCTGATGTGAAGAATTAATTAAACGTGCAACATCAAAAAGAAAAACGGATCTAATTTGTGGTAAAAATCTGATAAACTAGGGTATCTTCAATTAAAGAAGAAGCTACTGTTTCCTTTTTATTATTACTCAGCACAAAAAGCCTGTGCATTGTCCAAGATGGGCTTAAATTATGGAGGGAGCAGTCTGCTTGTCTTGCACTGCACTGTTTCTGCAGTGAAATACATCATCCGCAAGTCGCTACCTGGGAAATGATATTCATTACGTGTGAGCTCTTCTTGGCACCAAATACATCTCTGTGTCTCACAAATTAACTGAGCGCCAGCCTACAGACTTGTTTTGACGCAATTTGTCATGCCAGCTTCATTTGCCCCTCTTTAAAGCAGCAATTAGAAATTGGCTGCATTGGCGAGGCCCTGGGGTAAGTCACACGGATACGGCTCTCGACCTTCGCACCCGCTGATGCTCTGTTGCCAGTGGCCTTGCTGATGATCAAAAGCGTTACATATTTTTTTAACACCCAGAAGGACGCTCAACATGTGAGTCCCTTAGGTGTAATCCACTGATGCATTCTGCTTCATTACCATTTCAAAATGCAGAATTACCTGTCAAGGCTCTACTGGGAGCCTGTGTTGCCAACACTTCCACTCCCACGGTAACAAAGGGCCCTACCTCTTAACACATAGATTGTCATTAAACGAAACTGGAGCTATTTGTAGGTTCATTAATTACACCCTTTCACACACCGCTTCCCTTTCCCCCCGAACAAAGGGAAGGTGAACGAGGACTTCCATTTTTTGCTGTACATCAATGTCAGATTATAGCCATCCCAGCTCCAACTTGCTCCCTTCTCTCTCTCTCTCTTTTAGCCCCTGAGATATGCGATTAATTATAATGTAGAGGGAGGAAAAAAGTGACATTGATGTCTGTGTGTATACACTGCCACCGTAGACTTTATGCAAGAGTCAGAGGCGTGAAATTGGAGGAACTCGCTTTGAATTTTTATGATCGTCACATGTCTCATCCTGAGGTTTGAGACATCGCTCCAACGTGTCGAACATTTCCTCCAGACGCTGAATCTTCCACTGCAATTATTTTGTTAATCCTGAGTCATCATCCCGGTATTGTTTAGCTCTAATGAGTGACTGGAACATATTTGGTTCTTTGCCATGAAATGTGATACTTTCCTGTACATTAGGCCACTGCAACGCTATGCAGGAAAGCTTAAGAAGGGGAAATGTGGGTGGATGGCTTTTCCCACTTTTCATAAACATAACCTAATGAGCCGCTGAAAGCTGCCCTGCAATTATCAACCTCCCTGCTCTATGTTTGTGCTGAGATCGACTGCGGACAGCTTATAATACAGCAGGAAATGTTTGGTTTGCTATCCAAATAAAGTGGTTTGAGAGTTCTTAATCACGCCGCACACTGTGCATACAAAAGCACACATCTAACGGAGTCATCTACCGTCTTTACATATGTTCAAATCAGCGTGTAATTCCCATGACTAATCTGTCACATTTAACATCTTAATTAAAAGAATAAATCATAATACCCCCATGTGTCACTCTCTCTATTACCACTTGAATCCGCCCTCCTGTGTAACGAATCGCACAGCCAACAAAGCTAATGAAAGTATATCCGACTCCATCCCCTCGCTGAGTGAGATAGATTTGATCAGTATCTTTCAACACACGCCAGCTGTCTAAATACATCTCTGAAGTGTCGGGGCCTGCTAATGGAAATTCTCTTGGACAGGTATTCATGAAAGGAATGAGAATAGTGAACATCCGTATTACATCTGCACACATTACATATCCCTTTTACTTGTGCGTAAACAAACCGAGTTCTGAGAGAGGTCGTCGCCCTTGGATGCATTAAGGGTGAAGTGCTCTGCTGGAGTAATGAACTTCACTGTGTCTGTATCAGATAAGAACTGTGGTTTTGCACTCCGTTTATGCCTGTATTAATCCATACGCCTTGTATTTTCCCCGCCTTTTTAAATCTCTAACTTATCTCCTGGGTGCAGATGTGCATTTAAAGGTCTGGTGATCAATTTTCACAGATTAAAACAAGAATGAAATCACGCTGAATAGGCACACATCTGCGTGACCTGCAGCGTTTAAAAGCGATGGCTTTCCTCTTATTCATTTTCATTTAAATGTTTGCAGACACCGGCATGTTATAGGTGATAAATGGCCATGACTGGAGGCATATTTATTATGTATGCTTTAATTAAATGATAGCATGGTTACATCATGTGATGTCGAAATTGGAAATGATGTGAAATATTGCTGTACCATTGTGTCTCACACAAGAAAAAACTCCCCAGTAAACAAATAAATAAACAGATTTCATAACTGTAATGCTGCTTTGATGCTAATGGGCACTCATGCAAACTTAATCAGCTTTATTTTTATGGATTTGGTGAAACAAAGTAAGAAAAGTTCCTCCCAGTAAAGAGACACAAAATGGCATTAATAAATACAATTTTTTTCTCAGTGTCATGAAACAAGGTTTTGTGTGCCCCCACCCCCACCCCTCTGCTAGGTGGCTTCAAAGTTGGGCTCCTCTGCTGGAAAGAGCGAGGGTGACCTTTCTTCTTCAAACCCCAATGCTGGAATGACCACAAGGCCCCCATCTGAGGATCTGCGGGTGAGGAGCTGTGCATTGGATCATACTGAGTTCAAGTTCAGTCAGATAGCTTGGGGATAAAAGTTTGATGTTTGAAAACAATCAGTGAAGTCTAAGAAATCAGCTCCAGAAGCAGGCAGGTGACCAGTGACAAGATAGGTCAGTTTCTACTTTCATGGGGATCTTGAACATCTCCAAAGAACTTTTATAAATTTCAAATACAGCCTGTAATGAAGGCAAAAGAGTAGAAGCACTGCTGAGTCTTTGTCGGGTCGCATTCAGGTGCTCTTTGAAAACTTTGTGTTTGCTCTGCTCCGTTCATCTTGTGAAAGGTGTGGATGCATGACTAAAAAAAGGAGTTAGATCCTACAGTGTGCCTTGGTTTGGAGGCACACTGTAAGATTTGTATAGAATTAAGACATCTTTTTTTCATGTGGAATAGTTTAACTAGTCAAGCCTTGTTTCAGGAAAGTTGCATTTAAAATTTTTAAATAAAAGATCCATCAAAAAATAGAGGAAATATGGCACATGTGTAAATCTACCTAGATCAGGCTGTCCTCACAAACTGAGTGACCCCTCAAGATGGAGGCTAGTGAGAGAGGCCACCTTTGACTACTCTGAAGAAGTTACAAACTTCAGCAGCTGAGATGGGAGCATAGTAAAGAGAAAGCTACTGTTGAAGAAAACTCTAAATCTCAGCTGGAGATTTAAAAACCCCAAAAGATGTGGGAGACTCCATGGTCAAGTGGAAGAAAGATCTTTGGTCCGGTGAGACCAAAATGGTGCTTTTTGGCTATCGGACAAGACGCTATGTTTGCGAGACACCAAACACACCATCCCTACTGCGAAGTAGGGATGGTGGCAGCATCATGCTGTGGGGATGCTTCTCATCAGCTGGCCCTGGAAGGCTTGTAAAGGTAGAGGGTAAAAAATGTAGCAAAATACAGGAAAATTCTGGAGGACAATCTTATTCAGTCTGCAAGAAAGCTACGGCTTGGGAGAAGATTTATTTGAAATGTTGAAAAGGAACAATGAAACATTGGTTTGCTGTATTGTACCTAAACCAGTGGAGTTACGTTTTTATTGAAAAGGCACCTCAATGTAAAAAATATAGTAAGCGACAAAGGTAGACGGAGCACAATGCTCTATCAGTTACCAGACAGCTGGATTCAGTGGAGCTGTATTGCTAATCTTTCAAAATAAATTCTGATTAATCTTTTGGTTAGGGTAGGTAAGGGTTAGGATACCCAAAGTTTAAAACCTGACTTTCACAACACATTTATTGAAACTGAGTAAACAGTCTGCTTACAGGAAAAAAAGCTTGTAGCTTATGTAGATTCATTAGCTGCATAAGCTACATAGATGATGGAGCTATGTAGCTAAAGCTCACAGAGCTCACAGAGCTCATGGATATCTATACTAATAAAGCTACAAAGCTCATGTTAGCTACATTATGTTAGCTGTACCTTTGTTAAAGCTCACGTTGCTAAAGCTTAGCTGCCTAGGCTTATGTAGTGTAGTGAGGGTAGCTATGTTAGCTTTAGCTAATGCTAACAAACCTAAAGTGAGCCTCCGTTCATGTGTCTACTTCTAAAACAGGTCTGTACGTAATTTACCCCCTGTGTAGACCTCTGACCTTTTCTTTATTTTATTTTTAAGATGTTGCATAGTCTGTTATGTTTGCTGTGTAGTTAGTTCATGAGTGTCACTGCCAGACTTTCTGTTCTGACCAATATTAACGGTCTGTGAGAGGAGCCATCTGAGATCTACCGTCTGCAGCCAGACTATCTTGCTAACTCCTGCAGTTTACCGTTAAGCCAGTTGTAGAAATTAATATTGCAGTGCTGATATGAAAAGACTTTTTTTCCAGCATCATCCAGTGTCCTAGCAAACACAGGCAATAGCACTGTAGACAGAGTTTCTGACAGACAATGAGTGTCCATTCATACAAAATTACTGCAAGAAGGATGACTATAATACATTAAAAAGATATTAAATAACAAATTAAAACTGTGAAAATTTATCAAGGTTCCTCACAGTCATAAAAATATCAGGCTGAGCTTCTACAGTCAGCTGTTTCTGAAAGAGTCAGACCAGCCTGTCTTGCACTAACAACCATGGCGCGCTCAATGTCACTTAAATCAACTTTCTTCCACATTCTGATGCTTAATTTGAACTTCAGCACCTCATCTTGACCATGTCTACATACCTGAATGCATGAACTGGCTGCAGCCATGTGATTGGCTGATTAGATATTCGCTTTGATGAGCAGTTGAACAGGTGTACCTAATATAGTGATCGTTATATGAAGAGCACAGGTGCTGATGTATGTCTTTAATATCTGTTTTTACAGGGCTGGGTATGAAAATTAGCTGTCGCTGGTTTCTAATAGATGAAGCTCAGTCATAAATGAGACAACTAAGAACAGACTGACGTGAACAGGACGTCAGTACTCCTCTTAAAGTGAAGAAAACATGAAACTGAATCCTGAAATGAAAGAAAAAGATAAAAACTGATGTTTGACAGAATTTACTGGTAGAACATGAAACCCCACAGCCCTTTCTCTCAGTAGGGTTTACTTCTAAACATAAACCTTAATATGACCTAATTTCTAACTCTATTTTTCTCCACGTACCACCTGGAGCTTATTTTAAAATAAAAATACATAAATAAAAGTATCATGAGCGAACATCCAAATTAAATGCGACCTGCCTGTGACACCTGACCTAAATGTTGGTGTTGATTCATACCTGGGAATGACAGTCTGGTGTGCGTTCTCCTCATGGACCCTCGCTGCCTTCTTCCTGCCTCACCTACATGTCTTCTGCCAGCAGTCTCCAACTTTGATCTGTGCTATCTGGCTCTCATCTGATGAGGTGTGTCTGAGGTGGAGACTGAAGGTGATGGAGTGAATATTAGAGGCTGACATTTCTCTGTCATCAGACATCACACGCAGCTCATGTCAGGGCTGCCAAGTCTGGTGGTGTGTCCTTAAAGACCTTTTAATGAGGGTGGAAGACTTTTTGCTATTTTGATCAAATATTGATCATGTGATTTAGCGATAAGTTAATAAATATCACAAAATGTTTTGAATTTACAGACTATCCCCCCCATGTATCCCCTATAGTCAACAAATATCTTGGGAGTTTTCAGCTCATAGATCCACATTCTCAGTTTCAACATAAGGGCTGAACCACATTATTAAACCATTTGTCTTCTAGACTTGGAATAAAAACTTATTCTGGGACAGTACTTAATTCATCCTTTTTCAGACTCAGTCTGCAGCATGGTGGCCTTAAAATTATATTGCATATGCCCATTCACACTACAGACGGCCCATAGTCTAGCCAGAGTAGGTACAAAACTTTAATTTGAGTATTCACTGCGTGAGTGGCAGGTATCACCATTGCAAAATAAATATTAAAATCAATATTTCTCATCTGGTCTAGCCTCGAGACCCTCCAATACCTCCTTGATGAGAAATAATTCAGTCAGGACCACCTTATCAACAATATGATTTTTAAGTTAAAGATATTTTTCTTTATTTCAGTTTTTAATTTGCAAATACTGCTTTTGGTTGTATTTGGTGGTGTGGCTGTTCTGGGATCACCCTGACCTTCCAGGAGCCTAAACTGAAAGCATCAAGCAGGACTAGCACATGTTCCTGCCTTTCCTGTGCCTGCAAAGAAAGCCTGAGGCAGGGAGAGAAGCAGTTAAAAAAAAAAAAAAAAAACAGAACTGAGCAGGCATCAGTGACAACAGAATGACTCTGATTAAGTCAGAAGCAGAATAAAGGAGGGGCTGGGGTGGACGAGGGTTGCAAAAACAACTTACTGAGGGAGCAGCAAAATGTAGCCAGGCTAAAGCACTTTAAATATGGCAGCATGAGTGTAATTGGCCAATAGTGTGCTTAGAGGGAATCAGCTGGCTATCAGCTGATGAGGGCTTGCATGAGATCAGCTGATCTCAATTGTATGGCAGCGCTTTACTCCTTGGCCTGCCTAAACTAATAGTACATACTCAGCTCAAAATAATTCTGGAATTTATTTCAAACAACACAAATTTATTTAAGAAAAATGATACTGATTGGGCCTCAGATGGAACAAAATGTTACAGAACAAAGTGACAGGACAAAATAAACATGTTTAAAAGGGGCACCATGACAAAGGCCCTGAGAGAACATGCATGCATGCATATTTACTATGTTGCCCTTTGATTGAAAAAAAAAAAACAATCAAAGAGCAATATGGGTTTGGGCTAGACCCCTTATCTCCAGTGAAGGCCAATCTTAATGTCTCAGCATACCAAGACATTTTGGACAAGGCTATGCTTTCAACTTGGTGGCAACAGTTTGGGGAAGGCCCTTTTCTATTCCAACATGACTGTGCTCCAGTGTCTAGACACAGTTTGATGAGTTTGATGTGGAAGAACTCGACTGGCCTGCACAAAGCGTCTGACCTCAACCCCACTGAGCACCTTTGGGATGAACTGGAATAGGGATTGCTAGCCATGAGTGGACACAAATTCCCACAGAGAGACTCCAAAATTTTGTGGAAAACCTTCCATAAAGAGTGAAGGCTGTTATCTGCAAAAGGGGGGCAGCTCCATACTATCTGAATTGGATGTCATTACAGTCTCTGTTGCTCAAATAGCCTGGCAGCCAAATACTTTTGTCTTTATAATGTATATGTCTAAATAACTGAAAGCATCAATTTTAGCTTTAGAATTGTCTGTTGGGTAAGAGAGACATTAAATAGATGCTTAAGTCAGGATTTGTAATCTTTCCCAGCTTTCCAGAGTTTTGCCATGTCATTGTTTAAGGAATACTGTCTCTTTTTAAAATCAATCATTGTTGTGCCCAGATGCCCCTAATTTAGTTATTAGTTGTACTTGTGTTTTTGTGGTTTCTCCTACTGATGGCAGCCTTGCTAACCCAGTCTGATAGAGAGGACGTGTCCCAGAAGTCACACTAAAGCATATCCTCTTTGATTTATAATGAACTTTGTAGGAAACCTTTGTGTTCGATCATCTTGACAAGTTTGACAGGCAAGATCACTAGAATACATATCATCAGCAGAACGCTGGTATCAGCACATAACAGCTTAAGAAGTGTGTTGTACCAGCAGCTGTGAACAATTCTGCCGATAATAACAGCTGCACATGTCGCTAGAATGTACCTGTGTACCAAACATAAAGTGAGGTATAAGTTTGTATAACTGAGGCAGATCATGTATTTATCAGTTTTAACAAAACTGACTTTGGAAGTACTGGCATGATAGATACTGACAAAAATCCAACATCCATATCTTGTGCTTTTGTATGAGTAGCCAGTGGTTGTATCTGGTTTGCATCTTAGACTATAAAGGAGTTTTTATGGTGACAAAAAAAAAAAAAAGAAAGAAGAGAAAAATAGATTAAAGAGCTTTAATTAAAATCAGCTCCTTGCAGATTGAATATTAATGGCTGCTTTTTTGTTTCTTTCTTTGATGACAGAAGTTTTTAGAAATCAAAGTGGCTGTAATCCTGTGAGCAGTAAACTCAGGAGAAACAAATAAGCACCTCTCTCAGAAATAAGACTGGGTTTTGGTCAGCCTTTACCCCGGCTTAATGAGGCCTAAAGCAGAGCCATTCTTCTTGTTGCCTTTATCTAGTAAAACACGCACGTTACGTCTCCGTCAACCACGTCCGTCTCCTGTTTTTTCTCCTTCTTTTAATCTCACGCTAAACCACAACTGACCCCATCTCTGGCTTTCTTCTGCCGGTGGATTCAGACTCGTGTCTTGTCATCTAAAATGGAGATGTATGGGCTTGTGCCGCCAGCCTCGATTGAGCCCTGACGTGCAGCAGGGTCTCAGGTGTCAGCAGCCATTTCCCGGCCAGGGTCCCGACCAGAACAAGATTAGGTCCATTTATCTGATTCCAGATTGCTCTAAACCTATTTCAACTGTCATTTACTCTGCGAGAGGGTCATTAGTCCTACATCTGTTTTGTTTTGTGCTCGGCTCTGCGGCTGGGTGAGGCTCTGCGTGTGGGTGTGTGCACGTATGTGTGAATGTGTGATCAGATTACACTGAGCTCAGCAGTGCTGTGTGATTATATACAATAAAACTAATTTGCCTGTCATATTCTCACCAAGAAGACGCAGAGAATGACATTAATTGCAGCACCGACCGACTGCTGTTTGATGGCATTAAAATAGTGCATTTGAGGAGCCTTGCAAAACAACATGTCAGCACTCTGTGAAGGCTTTTATTCCTTAAACCTCAACACAGAAAAACAACACAAAAAGCACTGATATTTGTATGATATTTACCCGTAAAGCTGGTGACATTAGTGCCTGTTTACAACCACATAAAAGATCGAAGTCATTCACAAATGCCACCTTCCTGATGCATCTTTCAGCTCCTTTTTGTCGTTTCTCCAATGACAAAATAAAAGCCTGCAGTGAAGTGAGAAAAAAAAAGACGTGATGATACCAGGGTGGAAAGTTTGTGTTTTGATGTAGCAATTCAAACACACAGCATCTTTTTCTGCTTCACTGCTTCTTTTGGAGGCAGTGCAAATTGAACCAAAAGCCTTTAAGAAACAACAGATTGCTTCACTTGGTATCCAAAATATAACAGAAAACACTCAGAATGGCATTGATTTCTTCAGCTCTACTGGATTGTTTGCCAGTAAAAATTGAATTTTAAGAGAAATCAACCCTGTTTTAAAAGATTACAGTGACTGAGGCCCTTTACAAATGACTCTGCATGGGTTTCCACCCCTAAAGTGGTATTGAACTTCTTTGTTTATCCTGCCACATCCTGTCAGCATGAATTAGCCTTACAGTTGACAACGAGCCTCAATCCGGATCTAACTCAAATGCTGACGGTAAACATGTATTGTTTCTGGGCTGCCTTCTTCCCATACAGTCACTGCTGATGGGTCACATGTTGATTAATCTGACAGGACTTTCCCGGTGGGATAACAGCAAGTTACCTCTCAGAAGATTATAGAATTATCTGTTTCAACAGGCAATTAGTTTTCCCCACGGATGACGTAACACAGCAAGCCTGCCAGAAAGATCATCCTGTATTCAGAGCGGGATGCACACGTAGCTGGCAAACAGCCTGATAATCTGCTACGGTGAGCAAGAAACAAACAAACAGACCTCATGGGAGCGGCGGCGGTAAATCCTAAAGAAAAGATGCAGATGAGCTGATGAATGTGGATCAGGGGGATCAAACTTTTGGGGATGGGGTGGAAGGTGAAGGAGGAAAGAGGGCAATTGCACAAGATTGCACTAACCTCAGAATAAGTGCAGGAAAAATGGACAGGGTCATTGTTTCTAACTTGTGCATGCCGGCTAGATATGGACTATCCGTTCTGGATCGCTGGACATTTTAATGAGGGTGCTGGTATTGTTGCAGGTGCCCGTGATTCTGGGGAGCCTTCCACTTTTTTAGCCTCTACACAGCAAAGTTATCATACATGTATGTAGCCTGTATGTAGCCTACAAAGACAGAGTTTTAAAATAACCCCTGCTTTATGTCCTTGTTAAGCAACTCTGTTGCTCATTCAGGAATATTCAGCTGTTCTGGTGAAAAACTTACTACCCTGTAGGAGGAAAAGGTTTGAATATATAAAAAAAGGTGGATGTCCATGCTTCCTTAAAACTTTGTCAATTTGAGATCATTTGAGATAATATAAAAATATGTACAAGTCATAGTCTCTATTCCTTTATTAATCTCTAGTTTAATTGCTGTTATATTTTCCTTTCAAGTAGGTTCCATCCACAAGTTTTTATGTGCAATTTTAATTTATGCATCAAAAAATTCTGACTGAAAATGCTAAAAATAAAAAAGTAAAAGAGATAAAATCTGACAAGACTGCAAAAAAGAAGTTCATATGTTTGGAGGAGTGGAAAAGTTGATGTATTGTTTAAAGGAAAATGCAACTTTTTGCAGAAGAAGCACATTTAGCACGTGAACGATGGAGTCTCTGGTTAGCACTCTACAATACCAGAATCTTAAATTTTGATATGATACGACCTAAAATCAAACAATATTGTTGCCATTTCTCTTTCCTGGCACACATTGGTGACCCACCGGTTGAGAAACACTTATCAAAGTAATATAGTAAATAATCATAAGGTGTACCCTTTATCCTTTACTAAACCATGCATTTTAATTATAATAAAGGAGGGATGCTGTGATTGAAAGCAGCCTGCCATTATCATACAATTCCAAATAAAATGCATGATTGGTAGATTGAAATGGACGAATCTAAATGAATGTGTCCAGTCACCAATCATCAGAGCCGATTACCTGTGGTTACTCTATTGTCTGCAGCTGAGAGAAGCACTGTGTGTGCTGTGTAGTGTGAATATATCCACCAATAGCCATTAAGTATTAAGCACATTAGCATTGTGAATCAAATCAAACTAAAATGCAGCACCTGTTGGCTTGAAAAAAGCCTTATCTATCTGCTGGTAATGCTGTGGGTCAGTCATCTTCCTCCACTGAAAGCAACCATGGTTATATCCCCAAACTTTGTCATAAATCCCCATTATTTCACTCAGTTCTTTATCAAATAGCCTTAATATTTTTCGGTCCAATGATAATTGTGCTAAGTAACTCACATACATGAACACTTAAGAATAAAACATCACATTGGGTTTTTTTCCTTAGTTTAGGATAATTGTTGCAGTGCACCTTGAGAGGTTTTTGTATCGTGTTTTTTTTTTTAAAAGATAAGAAATAGCATGTAGTTGAATAAATAGGATTGCTTTTGTCAGGTGATGCTGCACCTGTAGGTGGTTTCAGTGCTCTTCAAAGCTAAGTAGACTGACCATCTGCTAAACCAACTGATATACAGTATCAGAATATAAAAAACTGATAGTTTCAGTGTAAGCTGATCCCACTCACAGATAATCAGTATCATTACACTGCGTTCCAAATTATTATGCAAATTGGATTTTAGTCTCATGAACTTTAAATTTGTTGTTTTTCAATGAAACTCATGGATGGTATTGTGTCTCAGGGCTCTTTGGATCACCGAACCAATCTCAGACACCTGTGATTGTTATTTTGCCGGGTGAACCCAATTAAAAGAAAACTACTTAAGAAGGATGTTCCTCATTATTAAACAGGCCACAGGTTTCAGCAATATGGGAAAGAAAAAGGATTTCTCTGCTGCAGAGAAGTGTCAAATAGTGCAATGCCTTGGACAAGGTATGAAAACATTAGATATTTCATGAAAACTTGAACTTCATACTGTGGAGAAATTTGTGGCTGATTCAGAGCACAGACAGGTTCGTGCAGATAAAGGCATAATGAGGAAAGTTTCTGCCAGACAAATTGATCGGGTTAAGAGAGCAGCTGCTAAAATGCCATCACAAAGCAGCAAACAGGTATTTGAAGCTGCTGGTACCTCTGGAGTCCCACCAACTTTAAGGTGTAGGATCCTCCAGAGGCTTGCAGTCGTGCATAAACCTACTATTCAGCCACCCCTAACCAATGCTCACAAGCAGAAACGGTTGCAGAAATACATGAAGACTCGTTTTCAAACAGGCTTGTTTACTGTTGAGTGCCGTGAAACCTTGGAAAGTCCAGATAGATGTAGTAGTGGATGGTTGGTGGATGGCCACCATGTCCCAACAAGGCTGTGACATCAGTTAGCAGAGTCCTGTTTTGGGCCGGAATCAGGGGGAGAGAGCTGGTAGGCCCCTTAGGGTCCCTGAAGGTGTGAAAATGACCTTGGCAAAGTATATAGAGTTTCTGACTGACAACTTTCTTTCATGGTACAAAAAGAAGAACAGTGCCTTCCATAGCAAAATTGTCCACATCCATGACAATGCACCTTCTCATACTGCAAAGAATACCTCTGTGTCATTGGCTGCTGTGGGCATAAAAGGAGAGAAACTCATGGTGTGGCCCCCATCCTCCCCTGACCTCAACCCTATTGAGAACCTTTGGAGCATCCTCAAGCTAAAGATCCATGAGGGTGGGAGGCAGTTCACATCAAAACAGCAGCTCTGGGAGGCTGCTCTGACTTCTTGCAAAGAAATTCAAGAAGAAAATCTCCAAAAATTCACGAGTTCAATGGATGCAAAAATTTTGAAGCTGATATCAAAGACGGGCTCCTATGTTAACATGGAACTTTGCCTGTTAAGATGTTTTTGATTGAAATAGCTTTGATTTCAGTAAATATGACCTCCTAATGCTGCAAATTCAACAAATGAACACTTTCAGTTCTTTACGACCTATAAAATCTTTTAAAACTCTGTTGTGCATAATAATGTGGAACAGTGAATTTTGAGGTTTTTATTTTACAATATAGTAATAGTTATCATTGGGAGATTTGTTCAACAAAACTTGAATAATGCCCTGACGGTTAATGACTTGAAAATTATACTGACACGTTCGCATCGCCTATTTCAGAAAATCACAGAAAAATATAATTTGCATAATAATTTGGAACGAGGTGTAATCAAAACCACAATCAAGGTGGCCCTTAAACCCAGTATCATTACTCTGAGTTGCAAAACGTCCAAGGCCCTGTGTCAAACTTCAGCAGGACAACTAAAATAAACAAACATTAGCAGCTGCAGCAAATCAACCAGCAACACTGAGAAAGAAAGAAGTCCCATGGCCCCTTAAAGTTCTCACTTTCATCATTGATTCTAGCTACATACTTTCATATAATGATATATTCAACAACTTCATTTATTTCCAGAGGGGGTGTACTTTCCCATAATCTGAGGAACCAACCAAACTTTATCGCTGCTGAGTCATGTTTTGATATATACTGGGCATTTTGTCTGGTCTCCAAGTAGGCATAGACCTGTCAATATATCAAAACTACGTCGCTCCTATCGGTTCTGATAACTTTTTCCTGAACTGGGGTAACAAGTTCACAATTCAAAATTGCATTTAACATGTTCTTGTTTCTGTCTTACATTTCCAGCAAAGACTTCTGGTCAGCAAGCAAAGCAAGCCTGTGGAGCTTAGCAGGAGCAAGATAAGACTCTTGTATTAATTTATATTGGGTATATTTCCCCCTGGCCTCTTTTAAACATTTTCTAGGATTCAATATTTCCATTCCTCTTTGCTCAAATCACAGACTCAGTCCTTCTGCCAAATGATCCCTAGACTTTTACAAATGTTCTTTTCGTAGCTCATTAAATGTTTTATGAAAACCTAGCTGCCCTGTGTGGTAGACCAGGTAACACCAAAGATTTCATTATTCCCTGGGGATTTTAAAATGCTGTTGATGCAAAAAGCATTCAAAGATTAAGAGAGCTGTACCTCCAGCAGCAGCATGATGCATGGGCAGCAGTACATGTCATTTATCTTGTACTCCAGAGTTCATGTTCATTCATCTTAAAGAGACGTCTCTCCTGCAATGATGGAGACAAACCCTGTGATCAGAACTGGAACGATGCAGTTTGACACAGCAAGCTGAAGCCTTATGTGAAGACTTGGTTACCAGGTACTTAAAGGGCCGGTGAAGACCTTTAGTGCAGTCTTTCTTTTGATTTATTTTTTTACTTTCAGCAGGAGCCACACAGTTTGTCCAAGAGACAGAAAACTTACTGTCACTTAAAGGTCTCTGGAGACAAGAAAACTGACAGTGTACATGAGAGTGACTGCCAAAAGTTAAAACTGCTCTTATCAATCTTTACTTGGGTCTTCCTCTAAAGTGGACTGCTGCTTTAAGAAACCTTACAATTATTGCACTGAAATGTCTGCATAAATCTAGAGATGACTCCTCCTGCGTTATTTACATGTTTTAGTTAAGTGCTTTGATTATCTCAGATACTTCCAACTGTTTTCCAAAACCAGAGAAATTTCTGATTTTTAGTTGTATTGTTCAAGGCAGCCATGAAAGACGTAAAATGTTTATTTTGCCAGTGAAATTCAGGATGTAACATCACAGAATGCTACATAAGGAAGCATGGATTATCACTGGAGGCTGCCATCAGCTTTGTGTTCTGTCACCAAAACTCCTGTAGCACATAACTCCATCCACCTATCACCATATCACTGTGGTCCTGAGAGATTCTCAAGATGTTCAACTTAACCTACCTCCATAGCTAACTCGTCGGTCTGTTTTCCTTTCATGGTAAAATGAAACATAGTGGGGGGGGGGACTGTTAAAAGTAGCCTCCTGTTACACTTCTAGCTACACATGTAGCATTCTGAGATCCCTACCCATCATCCCTTACCATTGTTTGAAGTGAGAGCCCCCTGGCAGCAGATTGTATTCACTTTGCTTTTAAGTTCACAACTGGTTATAAAAAATCCACCAAGTACAACTGCCAATTTATTTCTCAAAGGAGCTTGCTGAGACTGAAAGCTGAGAGATACTTGTACCATAATTTGTCATGTGGTCAGGGACACAACTCTAAATGAAAGCTACTCTTTGCCATTTTCCAAAGAAGGTTAATTTTCTTTTCTCTGGTAAGGCCGGCGGCATGCTAGACGATATTTAAATCTGAAATGAATTTAAAAACGTGGGAGACCACAGACATCAGGACACTTTCAAGCAATTTTTCATCTTTAATCCTCTGAATGCACACACTAGACAACTCAGCCAGACAGTCAGATCACTGGGAACCACCCACCTGCCAACCTGCCAGCGAACTCATGTGATCACGTGACTTCAGAAAAACAAACACGGATGTCTGCCGATATACCCTCTTGCTGTCCTTCCACAACAGGCTGTCCTGGCATGCATTACTGGTGCAGCAAACATCCTAAAACAAGGGAAAGACTCAGGCTAAAATCCTGCTACAGTTATGTTTCTGGTTGTGAACGGTGAAAGTATACATGACGCTACCCCGTCTGCTCACTTTCATTGGTTGTTGTGAGTACTCCATCAGAGGCACTACGATTTAGAATTGTAAATATCAAACGTATTTCGGGTTATGGGAGGATACACAATGATTTGGAGCAGTAAAATAATCATGTCGACACCATACAGGAGGATTATTCAGACAAATTATCGTTTGCGACAGGTGCCACTCGGGCTGCATCCCCACAATGGTCAGGGGAGGCAAATGTTGCCTCAAATCGGGCTTAAAATCCTGTAGTGTGTGGCCGGCCTAACACAATCACCATGATAAAACAAACAGTTTCAGTTACAGTTTCAGTTTCAGGTTTTATTGCTGTTGGAACATATCAGTTAATTTGAATTTAAGTTTTAACAAGCTTTAAGGTTTAATACGTGAAGTTTTGAGTCCTAAACCCTTCACTGGGTTTGTTGTTTTCAGCTCTGTGTTAACAGCTAACAGATCAAGCATTTCTTACTGATATAAAGTGTTTTCAAGTGCAACTCAGAGCCTTCAACATCTTTGAGCATGTGATTTTTCATGTAACCCAACATCTGTAACCATTAGCCCTGCCATCATATAAGCAGAAGGAGGACTGAACCACTTACTCAGGGACCATTTTGTTCCATAAAAACTGGTTGCAGAATCTTGTTTCCAGATGTATAATACACAGAATCTAAAATCTGGAAGTTGGCTTTCAGTCAAATAAATAACAAAAGATGACAAATGGAGACTCGCTGCTCTGCTCTGCCCATTACTTCTTGTTTTGACTCAATCTATTCAATAAATACTGCACTTTGTGAGGTACATTTACATAACCCCATCTGTAGTATTCTGCAGCCTGGTTTAAAGACTGAAAATCTTCTAGGCACCACCAAAAACACCAATTAATCATGAGACTCAAAGTATTTACATCTTTATTTTTATTTCATTAAGGGATGATTACAGAGAAAATGCCTGGTTTTAACATAGTTTATGAACGTAGCTACTGCCTGTTCTCTTCAGATGATGCTGGCTGGTCAGGTCCGTTTTCAACCCTGGCAAAGTCGTTAAAGATCAGAGCTTTGCCTGGTGACGGACATGGACTCTGGCCAATCCATCTGCTTTGCAAGATTAAGAAGTCCCAGCCCCACTTGATTTTGAACATCAAGTTAGGGTGAAATGACATGACAAGTGCAGCGCTGTTCCAAAAGTTGAAAAGTGTTCAATCCAGAGCGTTTTAAGTGAGGTGACAGCAACAGCTCACACTGAGAGTGTTTTTTCTGCTCAGGGGGCTGAGAATGCCGGACTACATTGGTTTTGAATTGAAAATAAGCGCTACCAGTGGAAAGAGAACCATATGTGGACACAGGCCCTTAATCAGCACGTTTGTTGAGCACTTGTTATGGTGTTGATAGACTAGGAATGGATAGAAATTCTTTTTTTTTCATCAGCTAGGCCTACCATTTTATAAACTCTATAGTAAGCTGGATGAAGAAATAACACTTGTTTTATGGTTATAGGCTCCGTAAATGTCCTCCTAACGCTGAGCTGTGTGGATGTGGTTGAGCTTCATGTTAATATAGCTATTCTGCTGGCTGAGAGCTCAGTGTTACTGTGATTGGTTTTACTATATACAGTGTACTATAAAAAACAAGTGGTACTGTAGTAAAGTGCTTCTAACATTGATTACAAACACCAGCTGAACCTGTAGTGGGTCAGCTCTGCGTGCCATTAGGTGTTATCACTGCAGGGGTGTCAAACTCAGTCACAGCAGGGGCCGGATTCTGGATTCAGGACTAACCTGAGGGCCTAGCAGAGTCACCTTTTTTAACCATAAACTGTCAACCTTGTTTCACTGGTAATAAAATATGGAAAAAAAAAAACAAAAACGAAGCACTGATGATAAACAATTTAAACATTTAAAAAGTTAAAAGATCAGTTTAAAGGCTCCCAATCTGAAAAAGTCAATTTATTAGTTCAAAAAGGTGAAAACATGAAGCTGAAATTGAAAAATATCAAATAAAATATGAGGTCATCTTGCGGGCCGGATTTAACTGTTTGACAACTGTGCTCTACAGTAAGGGAAAAACACTTTGGTTTTTTTGGGGTTTTTTCGGAACCAAAGTTTTATGTGTAAAGACGAGAATAATGCCAAACTCCAAACATGGCTCTAATGAACTTTCAATGTTTGACACTATTTGAGTTTATAGTGGCAGATAACCAGTTTACATGCATCTGTGTCGAGTGGTTTCATGCTGATTTAGCCTAATTTCCAGCTGTGAGCGGATGTCAGTGTCTTATTTAGAAGTTATTCATCTGGCAGGGAAAGTCCCAAAGCTTGCCAAAAGCCTATAAGGACTTTATCTTTATTTTCACTTATGCTGTTCATTCAAAAGACAGCTGAGAGCTTTGCTGTATTGACTTCTAAAGCAAAACAACTGTGAGAAATGTACTTGTGCTGCTTCTCTGCCCTAATTTCTAATTATAGTCCACATCTTTTTTTCCTTGTGAGTTTGTTTGTCTTTTAGTGTATCCTAAAATATTCAATGACAGCATACTGCAGAACATGGCCTGCATTTGTAGACTTTGTAATCACAGGGAGCTAAATCATTAGCCTTTTCCCTTAGCTCCTGCTACACATTAATTCCTCTCACTATCCTCGTTCATGTCCCTTCCTTGTTTCAGACTCACACTTCCTCCCCCCCGCCCTCCCAGTAGCCCCCCAGTCTTTCCCAGTAATGAGGACATTCTTCCTGTTGGAAGGTTAATGGCAGACAGAGCGAGGTACCCGACGAATCCAAAACCTCCTGACTCCTCAGGCAATTTCACACAGAATCTCTCCTTTTTTTTCACAGGAAAGAGAGTCCATTCACTGTGTGAATGAGTCAGGTAAATCCAATTCCAAAAGGCAATGGGATTTGAGATGGGGAGCAAATTGCACCAAGGTGATGCTGGACTGGTCAAGAGACCCTTGAGGAAAAAAAAAGTTAGCCCGTTCCTACACAATAGAGGACACTGCTGTTATCTTTGCTGTTAGTCGTGTTTTTATAATTGATTTCCCCCTCTGGCACAATGGCTGGGCAATAATGAAAAGCCTGTCATTCCTGTTCCTTTGTGTCGTGCGTTGATGAGGTCACTGGCTCAAGGTGGCCGGAGTTGTGGACTGGCTGGTCCTCTCAGAAAATGGTCAGGAGGTCGAGGACAAAGAAGCAATCTAAATTCATAAAATCTGCAAAAGTAAAAATACTGTCCGTGCAAAATAAACAAAACACTCTGATGTTTACTGGAATATTGTTTGAACGTGGTGGCCCTGACATTTGCACTCTTATTGTTTGTTTTTTCATCTGAGAAATGATTTTTATTCTGTACTTGCATCCCCTCCGTTTACTTTTGAATCAAAGCACCCCCTGAATGCTTGAAATGCCATAGGAAATATGTCTGTTAGCGTCACAGTTCTGCAGCATCACTTATGTCTGAATCGAGGGAACGATGATGAGCTGAATCTTGACTGAAGTATAATTTGGTCATTAATTGTTAGCAAAAGCTCAATTTATCTCAAAAGGAGCGTATTGCAAACTCAGGCTATCAGACAGTCTCATGCATTATATCAGAATGAAATAATTCAACCAGCTGCTCTATAGACACCAATTATTAAATAGAGTCTTATGTTCAGCTCACAGTAGAAAGGCTTTGTGCTACATTTGCCCCAAGGTTACTTCAAGCAGTCTGTCAAATTTTATTCACTCCAGCCTGTCACAATGTCAAACACTCAGCCACAAAATACATTTGATCTGTTCACAAAAACCGAAGGTAAAGAGGATTTCAATGAGCTGTTTTCTACATTCATGTGAGGGAAAAGGTAAAATAGCCGTCATTGGACATGACTGGGATGACGTGTGACAAAGTCTCCAACTGCACTCGACCCTGACGAAACTTGGGCGCATGTTTCAGGTCTCAACAGTCTCAGAGTGCTATCTAATTTCTAACATTATTCCAGACAAGACCTACTGGAAGTTTTATATTAGTTGTGTTTTATGTTTTTAACTTGTCCTTCTAGGGTTTATCCTTCACATGTGGTCAGTGCAGACTAAAGACAACATGCTAATTGGTTTGCAGTGTTGATAGAGCTGCATTATTAACAGACTTTGGTTGTTTATTTGTTAGGACCCCCGTTAAGCCTGGCTCACACTACATGATCATTTTGCCAATTTTCTGGCAGATTCCCCTACCTAACTGAAGTCAGTAAAGGCCTGATGATCTGATTATTGTAAAGAATATCTTGAAAGATTTTCCTGTGTTGTGTAAGAGTGATTTACCCTCCCTGGTTGGAAGATGATCAAAGCTGCTCTGACTTGAGATCTTAAATGTTCGTAAACAACTTGATTCATTGTGTTAGTTTTTAACTGTATTTGTCCATCCATCCATTTTCTGCAACATTTATCTTGTTCAGGGTCACAGGGGCTGGAGCCTATCCTAGCTGTCACTGGGCAAGAGGTGTAGTACACCCTGGAATGGTGGCCAGTCAATTGCAGGGTTGACAAACAACCAGGCACACTCACATTCACATCTATGGGCAATTTAGACTCACCAATTCACCTAATGAGTATGTTTTTGGTCTGTGGGAGGAAGCCTGGAGTACTCAGAGAGAACCCAAGCATGCATGGAGAGAACATGCAAACTCTGCACAGAAA
Organism: Cheilinus undulatus; assembly: GCF_018320785.1. NCBI lineage: Eukaryota > Metazoa > Chordata > Actinopteri > Labriformes > Labridae > Cheilinus > Cheilinus undulatus. The sequence continues at coordinate 12,448,174 of NC_054877.1, read as the reverse complement.
GGCCTTAACTGGGATTCAAACCAGAAACCTTCTTGCTGTGAGGCAACAGTGCTAACTGCAGCTGTGCAGCCCATTTGAATTTATACCAAAAGTAATGTATTGATACTGTAACTTGTTAGCATGGTTATATAGAGGAGGGTCTAACAGTGACAAGATAAAAGGGGGCCTATAACCACCACCAGAGTCAGGCATACCTCCATTAATAAACGGATTCTCCCCTGATTCCTGCATGATGGGAGAGGGAGCATTGAACAATCTTGTGCACAGGAGGGGAGTCAAATGAGTTAGATATCGAGGGCTTTGCCCAAACTTAGAAAAGGTCTGAAGACATTCTCCTTCGGAAATGTTTTCTTATCAGGCAGTTTCCAAGCCATCTAAAGGACAAAAGTATATGAGGCACATTCTTACTACTAGGCTCTGCACCCAAGAATCAACTTGATTTTCTTTTTTAATTCAAGTTTTTCTATTGAACTTCTTGCAGGGATGGTATATGATACAGAATGCTATGTTTCAAGACAGATCTTTTATATACATATGCCAGACTTCAACTCCTAAATCCAGAGAACACAAACATATATGTCAACATATAGAAATGGAAATATATATGTACAGTAACATTAACCATAATCAAGTTACGGGGATTTTCTAAAATTGCAAAACCTTTCATGACAGGAGACCAGCACGTCAATCTTTATCCTCCACCTTTAGATTCAACATGATTTTTAATATGCAGTCATTCTCTGTGTCCTTAACCAACATGCTGGTTGAGGACACAACAAAGGTAGGTTAGGAAAGAAGTATAAAAGTTAAAGGTTGACACTTTTCATTTTGAAAAAGTAAAGTGTGTGCGCCCAGATACAGTGGTATTCATGAAAATGCAAATAGAAAAGTTCATATTGAGTACAATGCTAGAAGACCTTTTTACACAACAGTGTATGTATGATGTGTTAGAAGTTATAAAAGATGGTTTATTTTTCAGTTTCAGAACAAGAATGAAACTTTTCCAGTTGTGATCAGGTGGGTCCATTCCTTTATAATCATCAGTTTCTTTTGCTTTATCGTGAAATTCAGCAGAAACCTGCTTTTTTTACCAAATGGAAACATAAAACATTTTGGGCTTAAGCCCCATAAGCCGCCCCAGCTCCACTTATGCTAGTTGAGCTGTAAACTAAACTTGACATCACAGTGCATGAAAACGTGCTGATTAGTCCAGATTAACTAAATGTCGCTTCTTAAAAAGTGCTGGACACATATATCTTAACTGCAGTGAAATGTTATTTCATAATATGTCGAACATCTCTGCAGCATCATCATTAAACTTCATACGCATCAACACTCATTTTCTGTTTTGTTGTTTTGAAGTGTTTCATTTGGTTTCCCTTTTTTTTTTTTCAATCACACTTTCCTGCATTGATGATCCCTTAAATGTAAATCTGTTTTACAAAGTTGGTGAATTATACACTTCTAATATATAGCAGGATTACAGGAAATTATTTTAACTGTTGTTTAAAGAAACATGTAGCTTAAAAGTTAACTTTTATGCTGGTGGGCGAAGTAGATTAAATATTCCATGCCATCTTGAAATGTTTCTTCAGTAGCTTGTGACATTCATGTGTGTAGTTATACTTTGTGATTTCCTCTTAATTCATAATTTTTTTTTAGTGTATACAATATAATTGTCTAATGAAGCCACTTAAAAGTTAAATCCACAAATAGGAAGAGATTAAAACCATAATCTCCATGGATGCCATTTACTTAACAGATTCTTCTATAACTTTTCTGGTCTTCTTACCTCTCAAAATCCTTTACATTACACGTCTCATTCATACATTTACACACAAGTCAGAGGAGGGTATGTATTGTTCCCATTCATGTAAAATAATCCCAGTCATACACATTGACCTGCCACTGGCTGTGCCACCAGGGGCAATTTGGGGATCAGTGTGACACTTGGCATATAGACTGCAGGAGCTGGGATGAAACTGACAAGATCCAGATTAAAAGACAGTCAACTCTAACACTGAGCCACATTTGCTCTAACAACATGTCCAAAATTCATACAATGTATCATTCACTAACACAGCATATTACATAACTTCCTATTATAACAAGTTTTGCTCAAGTACAAAGACGTTTTATATTAAATGCTCTCAATACTCAAAACTGGCTGTGGTTTCTGGGAAAGCTTGAACAGAGATGTCCTCTGTTGTAGTGCAGGAAACACTGAATGTGCCCTTTATGTGCAAAATTGGGAGTATGACTGTCAGTGTTGTCACAAACAGCACCCATAAAAACTATGTGTTGTAGCCACCGACATATAAAAAAAACAAATAAGTAGCTTCCATGTATTTGAGCCCTAAGGAAATTGATAGTACGATGTAGCTGAACAAATACCATCATACTGGTCTAAAACATAGCTAAGTAAACTTCTACTACTTATCACATGTCTCATTCCAACACTCGCCAGAGTTCGTCTCACTACACCTACCCAAAAATTCCACATACTTCACCTGCACTACATTCTGGGCATGCAGCAGTTTGCTTCAACTGACAGCAAGCGTGTTCACAGATTAGGTGCATTTTCAGAGCAATGCCAAGTGGAACGCAGGTCTGAGAAGCTTGAGGTAAGAGATCACAAGATCATGGAGAACTACCAGTTTGCATGGGGATAGTATGTAAACAAATCATTTTACCCTTGTGAAGTTGATTTACTGTTTACTTTGACACTGTTGGGATTTTTTTACTTTTCCATAAATTAATACATAAGGAGGTTAAAAGATTTATTTTTTCTATGATGTGTGGTTTCATGTAGTAGGAACAGCGCAAAATGACGTTTTTTTAGTCAATACATAGAAATAAAATGGTATATAGCCTGTGGAGGGTTGAGCTCATGTATAAATGCTCAACCAAAGTGAAAAGGGCCATATATCTAGGTACAGTGTTAATCTGCAAAGAGAAATGAGGGCTGGCGAAGCTAGCTGCTAATGTTAGCCATGTTATACAGAGCATATCAGCCTCACATGAAACCCACCAACCCTGTTTTCCAAGTATGTTGTTCTCTTTAGAGTAAATGGGCATTTAACTGAATGGGGAGTGACAGCTTCATGTTCCCTATTCAAGCTAAGCCCTGGAGTGAAGCCTGGCTACCAGACACTTGCTGTTGTGCTGCCCCACCTAGGTGGGACTCCGGGGGTGCACCCTGGTTTCCCTACTCCAGGTGAGGTGACTTCAGACTGTAGACTCCAAATCATGAAGGCTTTTATGAATCGCTTTGTCTAGAGTGTCCCTTAGGACTTGCCCTGGGCTACCCTATTAGGGGCTAATGCCCTGGCAACACAGCTCCAGGGTTCACCGGGAAACACAATCCCCGCAACCATGATAAGGTTGTGATTCTAAGGAGGGTGTCTGGGCTCAGCCTCAGGGATAGGTAGAGAAGCTCAGACATCCAGGGGGATCGGAAATAGAGCTGCTGCTCTTTCATATCGAAAGGAGCTATTTGAGGCAGTTCAGGCATCTCATCAGGATTCTTCCTGGTTGCCTTCTTTTGGAGGTTTGTTGGGCATGCCCAACTGGGAGGAGATCCTGGGACGGGCCCTGGAGGGATTATGTATACTAGCTGGCCTGGGAGCTCTTTAGAATCCACAACCCATCCTTGGGTAAGCAGAAGAAGATGGATGGACACAAAAGTAAGCGGTGGACAAACATAAGAAATGGTATAAAATTTGTTTGCAACATCCAATGCAGCCTCCTTACTGTAAAAAGGTGCAGAAAATCTGCACAGACCATCAAAAAAACAAAATTTACCAACCCAAATTACTGAGATTCCAAATTGCACTGGAGTAGTGTTACCTGTGGACCTCTGTTTGCTGTGAAATATGGTAGGTGATTTCCCTGAGATTTGTATCCAACAAATTACAGACATGGTCAGTTCACACTAAATTAACATCACAGTCGACCTCCACGATTATTACAAATCATCAGAGGTCCAAACCTTAGAGTAATCCTGTCCAGAAAAGGTTTTTATGATTCCCATTCTGACAGTCATAATAACAAATGTTCCCCCTTGTACCAGCTACCTGGCTTACTTCTCTCTTTCTCTCCACTTTCTCACCACAATGCATGTGCAACTGCTGTGATGTAATTATATCTTCTTCACAGAAATTGGCCTACAAGGGTAAAACCATGATCAGCATTTCCCCCAGTGGAAATGCTTAAAAGTACAGCTTAATTTCACAGCACCAGTCAACATAAATGATAATAATAAATTAAACACTTGTAATTGTATCAGTTACATTATATTTAAAGGCAGCACATTTTCCAATTCCTTGCATGGCTGTATTTTATTTCCTCAAACTATGAAATACATGAGCAAATTTCAGCCCTATAACGGATTTAGTTTTGTTTTGGCAACTTCTTTTAATGCATGTGTCACATTTGGAAAGCTCCCATTGCTGAATTCAACACCAGGATGTCCAAACCCAGCATGGTGAAAACATGCAGATATTTCTGGTTGGCTTAATATAGCACATTGGCATCAGGTGTTTCCAGGCGTCATCGTTGTCCGTCTAGCAGCATGAGCGCATGTGTTTGTGAGGGAGCTATCAAGATGCCAACATCCCCCGACAGGTCAGCACTGTGGCATTTTTTGTGCACCTGCGTGAGTTCACCTGGTGCTCACCTCTGGAGCTGCGAATCTGAGACATGTCACTGAGATTATCAGTGGAGTGAAATGATTGTAGCACAACTCAGTGCAGCCCATATATACGGTTTGCTGTGCAGCTTTTTTTCATCCGAGGGAGAGAAAAGCTGCGGGCCCTGTGGTTGACAAACTGAAGAGTGGATGTGCTCCTGCATCCCCGCAGAGTTACAAGGAACTGCGGGTTTGTCATAAAGTCACAGTACGAGGATGAAGAAGAGGATGTGTGATTTTGTGAGAAATTCCATCGCCGGGAGGTTGTGATCCACAGTCCTGCTTGTGATGCACCTGATGATGCTGAGATTTTTGGGACATGATAGGTTTTCCTTGAGGTTTATTTCTCCCTCCTCCTCCCCCTCTATCTAATCTCTGCACGTAATCACTCTCTCCCCCGCTGAGCAACAGCACATTCAACAGCGGTGTACATGAAAAACGAGGAGGTAAAATCATCATGACAGCTTGCAGCTCACTTGTGTGCACAGAGGCACTGTACAGCCGGGCGAGCACGGCCGCTTGTATATTCATTTGTTTCTCTGTACGGCTCACCTCTTTCTTTGGAAAAGCGGCACATGTGGCCTTCCAACCGGGTCGCTCTGCACGCTCCAACCTGGGGGTGCAGGGGCACCAAAGTGGCTGAAATTACAGCAGAATTGCACTTTTCAGCAAGCTCATTTGTATTCAGTTTTTGTAACACGCATCATAACACAGTCAGCTTTAACTACAGACTTTGTTTTTCATCCTCCCATCACATAATGTTCCTGTCCCTTCAGAGGAAAATCCAGCTCTTGAATCAGGTCAGTTCTGGGATTGTGTGAGAAGTGGGCGGGCTGGCGTTCTTGTATATGTCCTGGTTTATGACTGCCTTGATTAATCGGAGGAGAACATAAGTCTTGTTGAAACAGAGCTCGCGTAATTAACTATCCACTCAGGGTCTGCCTTGAAATTAATAACTGTGATGTTTAATCAAGATTTACATCAAGCGGCGGGAATGCCGTATGCATATTTGCTCATACTGTGTCCTATCAGCTTAAGGATAGTCTATACTCTATTATGTTCCTTCTGTATTCCCAGTAGTGATATTACTCAAATTATGGAAATAAGCTGAACTTGATCAGTTTTATGTTATATCAGCACCTGCCTCAGAGGTGCCGCTTTTTTAATTAATTGAACAGTAATTAAGAGTTAAAGTCGGGATGCGGCGAGAAAGTGAACTTGAAAGGCGAATCTGAACTAATGAGGTTCTACTTTGAAGTAATGAACTCTCCGGGTTTAGGGTAATCACGGGCTTCTGGGCTTTGCTCAATTTATCTAGAAGACAGTGAGCTGTATGGGGATGTACAGTATTGTTCTGATCTTGAACTTTTTTCAGGCAGCTTTAATCTGAAAGTTCAGACTTTAACTCACTGAGACATTTCAACAAGGTGAAACAGGAGGTAAGAGAAGGGAGAAATTTGCTGTTCAGGGGGGATTTAGTCCTGAGCATTTAAGTAGTTTTGACGTTTATGGATACTTAAAAAAGAAAAAATTGTTGAAAAGTTCTGGGGATTTCTCTGTAGATTAAAGACAGGTGGAAAAAAATGTGGTTATATATACATCATGTAGGTGCAGGGCAATTTAAGGGCATTAGAAAAGGAGCACAAGCAGAGACTGAGGATGAAACCTTGTTCCATAAGGACTTGGTTCTGCATTTTTCAAAATAAAAAAAATATGAGTTAGAGCTTATAGATGCTGTTATCAAGTCTCATGGGTGATACATTGTCATTTGATCATATCTAGAAATGAAATGGTTACTGGTTTTAATGATAACTGTCCTTTTTTTTTCTCCATGGCACATTGACAGCTGGCTTTAAAGTTTTAAAGTTTTTAACTCTGACTGTGGGAGTTTGGTTTGCCAATTTTATGAGAGCCAAATAAAGGACACGATGAGCTCAGTGCCAAAGCATGTGTATGATACGACTACACTGTAAAACAGTGATCATCAACTGGTGCCCCGGGGGGGGGGGGTCATATCAGGCCCCTCTTGAAATGTGAGGAGGAAAATAAATGTCTTGGTTTTTAGTGTCCTTTGTCTTCTAAGTCTCTACAGCAATTAAATCAACCCCCAAATCAGGAATGACTCAATGTTTAACTTCATGTTTTAATAGAAATCCCCCTGTCTGCCATTATTAGTAAATATGATGAATGATAAACACACACTTATCAGTCCAGTCCAAATTAAATCTGCAATTTTCTGTGTAAACTTTCCTCTCCTTGCTCTTGGAGAGTGCAATTTTCCTGCCAGTGAATCAAAACAAAAGACTCTTTTCTGCATGTGTTGTTCACCAGATGAGTCTCAAACCTGCCGACAGACAACATGGTGGCGGTTGCAATATTTTACTACAATATTTCAATGGCTTCCTTTGGGCTGGCTGCAGTATAGGTGATAGGGGCTAATTCACAGTTAATACCGAAAAATTCTGTAAATTTTGAAAGAAATAGAAACACCCATACAATATTATGTTAATCAGATAAAAATATATAAATAATTCAAGTTCATTTGAAAGTCTGGCCCCCAAAGCTTTTGATGGAATGCATTTTTGCTTTCTCCCACTTACATGGGATACGTAGGATAAGAGAAGTTAAAACATCAGCCTTGTCTTTCAATAGGAATTTCTCGGAAATTTTCCTTTCCAAAATCGACATAAAATTCTCCCTAGGTATCTGGGGTAATTCTTAAAACACATTTTAAAACATATTTTTCAAGTATTCATTTAAAAAGCATCCATAGTTATATTTCAACAGTCCCCAAATGTTTCAGAGAAACTTTATCACAGAGACTGATCATTCAAATAAAAAGTCCACGTAAATTTCAGAAAAATTCCAAATAAATGTCTCAAACTTCACAGCAACCTAAAGGTCTCAGGCAAATTTCCAAAAGTTAACAAATAAATTCCTCAAAACTCCATAAAAATGATTGAAACAGTCAAACTAATTCTCTGAAATTTTAATGAAATTCTTCTAAATTTCTAAGTACAACACCCACCCATATGTACAAATGTAGTTTCCAAATTTCCATGAAAATGCCAGAAAATTTCCAAAAAAAAAAAATTTCCCAACAGCTGGTCAAATTTTCCAACGTCCCAAGAAAAAGCAAAACCAACAATCAACAACCAGTTCCGGTTAAGAACTGGTTTTGATTAGTTCATTCTATTGACATTTATTCTTAACGATTCCCTTATCGATGCCTTATTTCCATGCACCTTTAAAATCAGTCTCATGAGAGACAGTCAGGGAAGTGAGCGGGAACAGAGAGGTCGATAACTTAAACAATAGTGAACCATCACAAAACAGGCTAAAGCGGTTGAAGGTGTGGCTTTATTTCTCAAGAGTTGACATTCAATGTTTGTCAAACTGTTTTCATGCAAGGCATGCAATTTTTGCATTAGAGCTGCTAATTTTGTATAAGATTTCAATTGATTTTTTCATCCAGAGATCTAGGATGCAGACACTAGTTTTAAATTTATTTGAAGGTTTAAACTTTGACAGATAATGAGAAATAGTATAATTCAAGTTCAGAGATTGAAGATCCAGAGAGCAGTTTATTTTAACTGAGACATTTCCAACGGTTTTCTCCCAAACACTTGAAGTTTAACATTTTTACTCATCAAAACAGTTTATTGTAGCCAGGAACTGAAGTGTGCTTGTCATCGACTCTCACTGAAGGTGGCATACATCATGTTTGGTGTTCAGAGAAAAAGAGGCTTAATACAGTTTGAGTTGTTAACTGTAAAAACCAATATAGTCTACTTTTTCACAAAAAGAGATGTCACAAGAAGAAATCGATAAAGAACTGGATCTTATCAATTCCCATCACTAATCAAAGAAACATTCTCAAATACCTGCAAAGAAACGCTCCAAAATATACTAAAATATCCCCTCAATTTCATATTAAGCATACTCAAACTTCAATAGACATTTTAGACAATTATCTCAAAAATTATAATCGCAGAAGTAATGACCATGTTATAACCAAAAACTGATATCTTTCATATTTACTTGCAGAGTCTTAGGAGGTTATAAAACAAAATTACTTCATAATAAACCTCTCTATTCCTCAAAAATAACCTCTATACTGAAAAATTCTATAACAGATCTTGCCCTGAGAATAACTTTAGATATATTTTTGATAGAAATCATTACAAAATGCTTGCATTCTGTCATTTAAAAACTACTGCTAACTTAGGACCCTCCATTGGTTTTCTGACAGTCCCAGGACTTCACTTTGAACTGCTTAAATAAACCTTAAAGAGGGGGTATTGTACTTTCTTGATTTTTAAAATGTAAATATAAAGTCACAATGTTGGGTGTCCATACTTCACGTCTGCAAATTTTCAAACCGCAAGATAAACGTATGTGGCAGTAATCTTAGAATTAGAATGTAAACTGATGAAAACGGTTTGTTGGGAATCTGTCCGAGATCTTTTCGAGACGAGATTTCGATGGAGCGAACTGATGAGGTCATTGCAATAGGATCTCCTGACTGGTTCGTCTGTGCTGCCGGCAAAGCGGAACAGACCGCCCTAACAAGATGAACAGAGATGAATAAATACACCGCTAAATGCAGCGAGGGATAAGTCCACCATTATCAAAGCTATTTAGTAACACAGTAATTAAACACTTACCAAACAGATGCGTCCTGCTCTATCCTTCGCTGCTGCTGGTTTTCTTGCCCCTCTCTCTCCAAACTATCAGGGTCAGACTCCGGGTCTAACCGGTACAGATGTATATCAAAATTCGCCATATTTTACTCAGTCAGACCGTTCGTTCAAAGTTTACAAGTACTGGCATAGCAACTTAGCCACATTGGAGGGGGCGGGCACAAAACATTGGGTCCTGCCGCCGGCCAGCCATGAGGAGTTTTTTGAGCTGTAAACCATGTGAAGCTACTGCGTGGGTATCAGAGAGATGGTGTAAAGCCTTGAAAAAAGGCATAATACCCCCTCTTTAAAATAATCTCTAAGATAAATCACAACTTGGATCCTTACGATGAAAAAATAAATCAGTCAACGAGAGAGACACTTCTTGTTGCTCTTAACAGCTTTGAGGAGTCTTTAGTAGTTTTTGTACTCATTGTAGCACTAAGCTATCAGCCTGTCAAAACATGAATCTGATTTTGGCTCAAACATAGAGCTGACAGGTCCTGTAGAGCAGAGGTTCTCAACCTTTTCAGCCAGCGACCTCCAAAATAAAGGTGCAAGAGACCAGGGACCCCTGCTGTACCTGAAGGTGGTTGAACAGCCAGGAACATTCAAGAATAGTCGTGTGCAGTCAAGGCCGTCCATAAGGAGGGATAAAGGGGGAGGTTTCCGGGACCCAGCCAAACTGGGGGCCCATGGAGGACAGCAAAATCATGGTCCAGTTTGAAGATAAGCTGTGAAAACCATGTTTTATATTTGACCTGAATAATAACCACTCTTATCAAAGGAACAAATATCTTCATTTATTCATCTGGCCTTCTTTAGATGAAAAAACATAATTAAAATGGGTTAAAAATTGCTAAAATTGGTTAATAATGGCAAAAAAAAATTGTTTAAAAAACAAAACAAACAAAAATAGGTTAAAATGGCAACAAAAAGTGGTAAAAGAAATGGCTTTAAAGTGCAAGTAGAAAAGTTGGAAATTAGGTGTAATGGGATGGAAAAGTCGATATAAACTGGCAAAAAATGGGTAAACTGTGGTTAAAATGGGCAAAAAGGGGTGTAAAAAGTGGTAGATAGAGGCAATTATTGGTCAACAGAGGCAACAGCAGGCAGAAAGTGGCAAGAACTGGTTTCAAAGCGGCGAAAACAGGCAGAAAAAAAGTGATGGAAAGGGTTTAAAATTGACAAAATTGGGTTTCAAGTGGCAAAATGTGCTAAAATTGGCAAAATCCGTGTTGAAAAGTGATTTTAGAAAGGGTTAACATTTGGTAAAATTGTTGTAAAGTGGAAACAGAGTAATTTATAAGATAGTCTTAGTTGTTTTTAAGGCATCTAGTGACCCCCTCTCAGTTCTTCGAGATCCCCAAGGTTGAGAACCACTGCTGTAGAGCAGACAGATGAGTCCTCCATTTTTTGATATGAGAGGGTCATCTTTCTCATGAGTGGGTGTCATTTCAGCACATTAAATGCTGTCATTTGTTTGTGATTTGAAAACTATAGTTTACATAGAGATGCTTTTATTACTGAAATTTACTCTGATGGTTAAAAACACATCCTTCTGTCATACAACAAAGCTAAAATATATACCCCTTTATATAGACTGTAAAGAAAATGAGTTGTTTCTGTTATAAAAAGAGGTAAACTGCTGTGATTTACGGCTCTCTTGACCAGTGCTGCTCCTGCACTCGATTAGCAGAGTAAAGATGGAATAGTGAGAGAAAATATAACAAACTGTGTCTGTCAGCAGCCGTAGCTGGGGGTCTTTTAGCTTTCTCAAACAGGAGGAGGTGGAGATGCATCGTCCATCTTTTTAAACAGCCTCAACACATACATAGAAATAGTCAGCTCTCTTAGCGTGAATGGTTGACATGTGTGTGTGGGTGTCACAGGTGCAGCCACACACGGGCAGTTCCACACATGCACACACATTGGCAGTCACACCAGCAGCCGTCCACCTGACTTTCTCAGCTGCAGAGAAAGGAGAGAGGCTGCATAGTTATTATAGCTCTGCTGTCATTAATATCAGGTGCACTTTCTCAGCCATGCAGAGCTGCTGGTGGGGCTGACTCATTGATGGTGGGGGTCATTACATCTCGCTTGCTCTTGTCTTCCTATCTCTGCCTCCACAGGACACTAACAAACCGTGCCGCCTCCAGTGAACCATCCTGCACAGGAGCACTGGGTTAGAAAATAGGCGTTGTGCCAGTCACCTCAGTTACTGACACAGTGAGGCTCCTCTGGGACAGAATAAAAAACTCGCTCACCAATGCAATCTATGAGTAATGCTTGTTAGACCTGCTACCAGCATGGGACCTTAACTTCTGCGGTCATTACTTCTGATGATATGACCATAAACAATGCCAACATGTCACTGAGCTAACTATGGCCAATAAATTTTAATGTACAGAAGCTTGTGTATGGGTGTGCTGGAGCTGGGCTGTGCTCTAACACTGTGGTATCAAAGCTCCAGCAACACTTTTGTATTATAGGGAAAATATGACAGGTAGAAAGGGCAGGTAGGGGACACTGGCTGCATATAGAGATGGAGGACATGTCCTCATTTCCTCAGATTAACACAAATGAAACCAAAATATGCTGATATTTTGCCCAGGATGAGGTTATTTTGAGTTGGTTTTAACATTCCTCCCCTTCTGCTAACCAAAATTGAAAGGCTTAATATGCAACATTCTGAATAATTATTTACCAAACTTGGAACTGGAGCATGTTTACTGCAGTGTTACATCACCTATTCTTCACTCTGTAACCCTGAGACCAAAGGCCCTGATTGTTGAAGCACTGACAGTGGGATTCTTTCCCATTCTTGCTTGATGACCTTGTTCAACAGTATGAGGTTTCTTTTTGTATCTTATGCTTAATGCACCGTACATTTTCAATGGGAGACAAGCCTGGATTGCATGGAGGCCAGTCTAGTACCAACACTCTTTTACTGTGAAGCCATGCTGTTGTAACTTGTGCAGAAAGTAAGTAATATACAACTGCTAGATGGAGGCATATCTTGCTTCAAAACCTGCATGTACCTCTCAGTGTTAATGGTGCCTTCACAGATGTGCAGATGACCCATGCCATGGGCACTTATACACCCCCACACAATCACAGCTGCTTGCTCTTGGACTTTGTGTTGATGCTTATCTGAAGTGTCCTTTCCCTCTTAAGCCAAAAGGTCTACAGCCTGTAATTGCAAAAACAGTATGGATGGATGTATTCCTTTCATTTTCCATGGTAGAGTCTTATCCTACATTCGCAGATGCAGTAGTGCACTGTTTTAACTAGAACTGTTCTGAGCCCTTGGTTTGAGTGCAGTGCTACAGGCACATTTCTCCATTTGTTCATAGAGCTGTCAAAAATATCCCTCAGGAACACTTAAAGATATATTTAAAAAAAAAAAAAAAAAACTCATAGACATGAATTAGTATGTTAAGAATTAACTATAAAGACAAATCAAGCTTGAGAAAAAATAAGTCAAAGTGTATTTTGGTTTTCAGGTCTGACCCATGTCCCATTAACATGGAGGAGTTGGACCTTATAAACCGTGAAAACAGCCACTTGGTAGGGGGAGCTCAAATGTTTTTGCTGCACTTTTTGGCAGCAGTCACATCATCCTCCTTTGTTTTTAACATTTTCTGGTTAGGGATTGTTGCGTGATTATGATCACACCAGAAGCCAGTGTGCTCCAAACACAATTTAATTTCATATACGTTCATGCACATTTAGACCAATTAACAGTGGCAGCTTTATGGGGTCTGTATCTCTCTATGCTGAATTATATACATCCATAATGCCTGGTGGATACAGACAGCATCAGTACCATTATTCATGCACTGCTTTAAAGCAGTATGCCAAGTGTTGAAACCAGTTTCTCAATTCCTTGAGGATGGCAGGCAGTGTTAGTGGAAATATTGGACAACCAGGACTCACATTTCTCAGTTGCAAAGAAAATAATATACAAAAGGGATGAAAACATATAGAAGTAACTCTTCTTCTCACAACAGTCTCCCCAGGAGTGACAAAAGCAGACCAGGCAATCTGCTGAGTTCACTATTTTTACCATGTTTCCTGCTGTGTTTGGCCAATCAGAGAGGAGATCTGTAATCAGCGCCACCATGACTCAGACGGAATCAATCTCACTGCATTAAGACTCAAGCTTTATTCAGCATCAACAAAGAAAATATTGATTACTTTTTTAAGAGGTCTAATCAAAACATATACTGCATACTGAAGAGGTAAACATTTCCTTATACTTAAACCAGAAAAATAGTTTTACCTCATATTTAAATGATATTAAGTGAACAAAACTGAAAAGGGGAAGTATTATTCCATATACATGTATTAATTAAACATCTAATCATGAGTAAGAGGACATTTTCCTCTCAGCATTAGTATCAACATTCATTAAAAGTGATTATTTTACCAGTGTGACTGTACTGTTATTGTAACTATATTCAAGAGCTCTTATTCTGCACTGCCTCACTGACTCAATCAGCTGTAGTTGTTTAGACTTTGAAAAAATAATTATAAGGTCAATGTTTCTTTATGCAACATCATATTACTTGCAGTAATTACTGTGCCTGTTTGCCATCACCAAACTTATTTCACTGAACATTTAACCCTTGAAAATGAGACTTGTCATTTCTTCTGACTGATGAATTAATTATGTTACATTCTAATTTCCCTTAAACATATCTTTGGCATTTCTTTACAGCATTTTCTTGCAGCTTTGCAGCCACTAAAGCTCTGGAAAGATATGTGACAGCAGTGTACATGTTTTTAGTTTGTGATCAAACAAAATGGACTTTTCTTTATTACATGCGACATTTCTTTCAACTTCCATACAAATTATTATCAGTTGGGGCTTTTATCTGTAGAAAATGACAGGACAACAAAAAAGAAGTTTTTTCAGACCTGGAATAATGCTAGAAAACAAGCTCAAATTCATTATTAAGCAACAGCACACTTGTATTTGAACTTAGGATGAGTTCAGAAATCCATATTTGGCAGAACAACCCTGATTTTTTTATTAAAGCTTTCATGTATCTTGGCATCCTCTCTGCTAGTCTTTCACATTCTGATTTTTCTGCTTATTTATACAACCTTTACTTAAGAAGAAACCTCATTGGTATTAGAAATCTGTCCTTAAGAGTTTCCTGGCTAAGACAAGAAGCAGCACAAGTTTCTAGCAAACAGCTAGCAGTCATGTTTGGCCAAAAATTGAGGGCATAGATGTGGTGATCCATCAGAGAGGAAGGAGGATTGACGTAACCTCAGCCGTGCTCTGGATGCCCTTGAATATTGCCAGGGGCATGGGAAAATAATCTGTTAAGAAATAACAAGATCCACAACTTTTGGGTAGAGTGAGGGATTGATGTGGCGAGTAAGCATGTCCTAGGGTACAGTCCAGGTGAGTAGTATAGGGTTGCCATGAGCCCCTGGTTGTGCTGTGGATGTACAACTTGCCTGAAAATTGAGGGTGGTCTCAAGGCATAAGGGGGTGAAAAGGACCAGGCAAAAGAGCTGCCATTAAGCTTGACCTTGCCCAATGAGTGATACACACGGGCTGACATGTGAAGAGCTGCCTCTGGCTGCCCTTCCCTCCCTCTCCAGGCCTGGGTTTTGGTACACTGAACGCTGTGTTGAATCCTTAGCTCTCTATATGCCTAAAACTCATGCATATGACTGTGCATACAAACATAATATGAGTAACATGGATACATTATGGCCTGAGAAGTATAAATTTTAAGTTGCTCCTTTATATCATTCTAAGAAAAGGGATGCATTGAAGTAATTTTGTGTTACTAAGAATTTAAACCCTTCTGGTGCTCATTACTCATTTGTGACAAGCTTGTAATACCTTTATGTAAATTTTCCTCTCTTGTTTTAATTTTACATAATAAATATCAGTCCTGTCATGATCAATTCTACATATCAGCATTCTGCTTAAACATACTGCCTCCTAGTGCTGCCGAGCTGATCTGCCTCTCATCCATCCATCTTCTTCCCCTTATCCAGGGCTGGGTTGTGGTGGTAGCAGGCTAAGCAAGTCAACCCAGACATCCCTCTCCTTAGCAACACTTTCCTGCTCCTTCTGGGGGATCCTGAGGCATTCAAAGACCGGACATGATATGTTATCCTTCCAGCACATTTTGAGTCTCCCCAGAGGTCAAGGCTGGAAGACCTCCAAGGGAGGCACACAGAAGGCATCCAGATCAGATGCCCAAACCACCTCAACCGGCTCCTTTCAATGCATAGGAGCAGCAGCTCTACTCCAGGTTCCCCCCGATGTCTAAACCCCTCACCCTATCTCTAAGGCTGAGCCCAGCTACCCTCTGGACGAAACTCATTTTGGCTGCTTATGTCCACAGTCTCATTCTTTTGGTCGTTACCCAGAGTTCATGATGGTAGGTGAGGGTTGGGAGGTTGATTGACTAGTAAACTGGAAGCTTTGGCTTCCAGCTCAGCCCCCTCTTCAACATAACAGTCCAGCAGAATGCTTTCGGTACTGCTGACGCTGCACCGATCTTCCTCTCAATCTCACAGTCCCTTTAGAATGAGACCCTGAGATACTTGAACTCCTTCACTTAAGGCAGAGACTCCCCCCCCCCCCAACCGGAAAGAGCAATCCACCATTTTCTGGAAGAGAACCCTGGCCTTTGACTTGGAGATGCTGACTCTTATCCCAACCACTTTGTATTCCAAATGCCTGCTGGAGTTCCCATAGCTGTCTCATATGCTATAAGATGAGATCATAAGATAGTACTTTATTGATCCCCAGAAGGGAAATTCTGTACAATGTGTTCATTATTTGACATGTGATTAGGGACCTGTGAATATCTAAATGGTCTCTGCTGTGCTGTAGCACACCCACAGTAGTGGTTAGGTGTGAGGGCCCTTAACTGCTTCTCGTGGTTGTACATCTTTCCATTTTTAAAGTAATGCTCATTGCCCATGTGTTTCTTTCGTGATCAGTGCTTATCACAACACCACTTGTATGTTACTTATACTAAGATACCAGGGAAAGTAGTGTTAGGAGGGGACTTATCACCACCTGTTTAATCTTAATAGTATGTGGTTGGACAGAACTGCCAAGTCCACATTAGCTGGCAACCACCAAGGTTGGAAAATGACGCCAATGCAGAACTGCAAAGAAAACCTGCAGTTACTCTGACAGTCCACTGAGCCAGAAGATACATCCTCACTCATTCATAAGCTAATTTTATATATAAACGTCCTTCCTGGCTGGTTCAATAAAAAATAATTTGGCAGCATTTCCAGTTTGGCTGTAGTGGTTTGAAAGTCCTCTTCAGAAACCAATGAGTGATGTCACTAGCTATGTGCTTGTTCAGTCTTTGATCTACATCACATAGAAGCACATTACACTGAGACTAGAAAGCCCGCTGTGATGACACTTGCTGCCTCTGACCAAGCCTCCATAATTTGCTTGTTGTATACTCTAAGCTAGGAATACATGTTTCCAAACATGTACTACATCTTCTTTCATGTTCATGTGGACATCGTCCTCTCATACATAGTCATACAAGCATGCAGCTCAGCTTCAGCAGCACTTCATTGCAGGTAGAGCAGCTTTATGGCCTGCAGACAGATTGCGTCAACTTGTGCTTTGCTGAGGAAGGCAGGGAAGCGTATTAGTCTCCATCCCCTTACGTCAGTGGTCATAACATTTGCCATTACTTCCCCTGCAAGATTCAATCACCAGCACACAAAGCCATGCTTCACGCACAATGAAAGGCGAGTGCTTTTTGTCAGGCGTTCGGCAGAGTGAATTGCATATAGAGTGACTCCAAGATAGCATTGTTTCTGGCTGCCATAAAAAAAAATCTATTTAAGGCAAATCTAATCTTCATAATCTTCTCCCTCAGAGGTGGTGAACGGTGATAGGGAAGATTTCCATGCGAGTCCTGGGTGTCTGGTTGGTTGTGCGCGGGGCTTCGAGGATGTAGGAAATTGCTGCAAGCATAGGATATTAAACTTCAATTTGAGAGCACCGATAAGCACCGAATTGGTGATTTATTTAGGCACACTGTCAACTAAATCATCCTTAACAACTGGACACAAGTGTATTCATAAACACAGCCCTCCTGCTTGCTTTACTATTCCATTTTCTGTATCTCCAATCTAAACTGCAGGGTAAATACAGTATGTCCTCAAACAAGTCGAAGATATGGTTTTGAACAAAGATAATTTTCCCGGTGATTAGTTTTGGTGTAGCCTAGCAACCTCGAGTGTGAGAAAGGAGATGGAGAGTGAAAGCAGGAGGGAGTTTTCTGTCTCCTCTCCTGTTCTCTTATTCTTTCTTTCTTCAAGCTTAAATGCGATGGCCACTAAAGCGGCTCTGCACATTACTCCGCTGTGCGTCATTTCAGAGTGTGTAAATGGGCTGGTGCAGTGCAGTAAGGGGGGAAAAAAGGGGGCCCTCATAAGTCCGCCACAGTGAATGAATTATTAATGGGAATAAATCCCAAACAGAAGGATGGGGCCGAGACTAATGTCCGCTGGCATGAGTACCGTGGAGATGGGCAGCATCTCAAGGATAGCCGGGCAGCCTGGCAGCTTTGCACCGCTGTCAGCTGAGGACACTAGATCACTGCAGAGGCAGGGACACTCAACAAAAATCATTCTCACCTCCACTGTGCATTGTAAACATTAAGACCCATGAGTGTGTGCAAGAGCGTAAGTGTGTGTGCTCTTTTCTTCTCCGTCTTTGTTGAGCTTAAAGTATCCTCTCAGGGTTTCTTTGAGGGATTAATTTGTGCTCAGGATCCAGGTTTAAGGTTAACTTTAGAAGAAGGATTAAGTTGAGTTTAAGAGGTCAGAGAGTGAATCTAACCAATTAAGCTTTATATGCATAGTAATACAATGCAGGGCTGCTGCTTCTGTGTGGCTTTGACTGTATATATGCAGGTAGATATTGTGTTAGAATCACAATGGTGCTAGAAATAGGAGGAGGGGAACACTTTAGAAAAACAAAATCTGCTAAAATAAAGGAAATAGGAATTCTGCTTCACCCGCTGTTTCTGTTAACAGGAAAAGCACTGCTATATCCTCATGAATTGTCTGAGGCTGCCAGAAGCAACCATTTTACAGCCTCACATCCTCATGACTCATCATAATGAAAAATCTTCACACCCAAAAGTCTGTGGTAGTGAAAGGAAGAAAGTTTCATTACAGAGTAAAATGCCATTTGGGAAAGTGACACTCACTTTTATAATATGAATACTGAGATAAAAGTAAAACTTACGATGTATTATAATTTGATAATGAGCCATTCTACAACTTTTGGTGTGAAGATAACATTTGTAAGAATGAGCTCATCTTTTATCATCACTTGGTGGAAAATCTCTAAATTAATATACGCATTTTTTTTTTTTTTTAAATCAGAACTTTTCAAGTTGTATTACTTTGATTGCAGTCTGTATCTGCTGGTAGGTTACATGACTTTCATTCTTTTAAATATACATAAAGCTAATGTGAGAGCAGACAGTATATGTGCCCGGTATGGAACAGCTCTACAGTACAATGCAATCTGTAATCATACTGCTGAGTAAAACACGTACATGAAGCACCCTCCAGCATTGAAAAAATAGCTGCTGTAGAAGTGCAATGAACCGCAGTTCCTTGAATGTCTTAACCTTGCAGATGGGTTTGCAAGACTCCATTTCTTTCTTCAGGCAAATCTTAAAGATATACAAGAGCTGAACTTCCTCCACCCCAGCCTCCTCCATTGTACCATAAAGCTTGTTGCACTCTCATATTCAGAATCATGGATTAATTGTTTTTGAGCTTTTATTGTATTCAGTACACTTTGTCATATATACAGTGCTTAACAAATTTATTAGACCACCTGTCATATTTGTCTCAGAGACCATCCAGCATCATAAAGTGCTTTAATGTGGACTCTTTCATTTTCAGTGAGCTCTCCATGTTTTACCATTTTGAACAGGAATGAGGAATTTCAAACTGAAGTTACCTTTTTATACCCAAATTTGAGCTGGCTCACCGGGCTTCTCTGAGAAGTCAGAAATTAATCAAGCATAACATTCAAACACTAAAACTATTTTTTCTTTTCAGGAATGCAAGTAAATAACTATAATATGACACATTAATCAAGAAATAATAATGCGCTTTACTATTTTTTCAGTTTTTCAGCAAATCAGTAAATTTGAAAATTCATGGATTACAATAATAATTATATTTCAGCATTAAAAATATCATTTGGGTTAAAGAGCTTCTACGTATTGGTGTATTGACCATTGCAGAAACATTAAAAATGATTTCGGTAATTACCAGTGCTGGTAATTTAGGGCAGCTGTAGCATAAACCTTACTTTGGGTGGTGGTCTAATAAATTTGATGATCACTGTATCAATCATTATGGGGTTTCTTGCCATGGCCTGCCTGGAAAGTCAAAGCATGCTGCTTGACTAACCCATGGAGCCTCTTATGAGCAGAGCCTTCTCTGCCAAGTAAAACTATACATCCATTTTGTAATCAAATGGTTAAATGTATGGCGACTGAACATGTTTTTAGGCTGTTTGCCTACTATGTAAAAAGATGACTTCTCTATTCTACTTTAAAAGGTTAAAAATCTATGTTTATACAGGAATAAAACATCCATGGGATACTTTAGTGTTAGTTGTCTAATTATTCATGCTAAGTAAAATCAAACTGAGAAAATAAATGTTATTCCTTCTTCTCATATCTCTATCTGTGCACTGTACAGGGCATATAAAAGTTATACATAATGAGGAGCATGGTTGGTCTGAGTACAAGACGGCATGATGAGCATAAGTTAGGTTTGACAGAATTTCAAAATCGCCACTGCCATCGGTGGACTCAGCAACATATGGGTAAACTTACTGAGACTATGTCCATGTTTTTTACAAGTTATGGTAATTTGTAGTTGGATGCACAATGTTTCAGAGTCATCTGGATGCTTTATCCTGCTCTTATCTCATCTTATCTCATTGTAATGCATCACATCAGTTATTATGAATCCCATAAGACACTACAACAAAATACAACCTTAAAACCAAGCATGTTATTGTGGAGTAGTTAAAAGGATACAGAAGCAAGCACTAGTGTGGCTTAGTTGTATTATAGTCTTTCAAGGATTTTGATGGCTTTTTTGAGCTTGCTGCAACCAGAAATGAATGATTTTGTTAGGTTTAAAAACAACGAAGGCTTTATTTTTTCAGTGATGCTGTTAAACAGCACTGCAGACATGGTTGCAACAGTTTAATTTTTTAAAGTGTCCTTATAAACAATGTCGTTTAGATCTACATAAAGTCTGGTTTAAACTACACACAACAGTGAGTAAGACCTCATCAGTATAAAAGCAAAACCAAAGGTGCATAGCCTAAATTTTATTAAATGATCATTGATTGCAAACACAGATTTAATAGGGGTTTCTTTTTTTTTCTACATTTAGATCAATAGCTGTGATTGGGACAAAGTAACTTCCAGTCAGGGTGGTTGATAAAATGTAGGATGGATTATGTCTTTGCTTACCACCACGGGCCCCTCCATGATTCTGGGTCCCAGAAAACTTTACCCTTTATCCCCCCTTATGGCTGGCCTTGGCTGGGAGTACCATGCACTCATAACATTGTCTTTATCCTCCTCATCTTCTTTGGCTGTGAAGAATGCGCCTAAACTTTGTGGTAAATTAGTTAAAGATATTAATCAAATGTTGAAATTCATGTTAAATGAGCAGAATAAAAGCTGATTAGATCAGTTTACGAGCTGATGGACGGTTTTATTATGGTGTGCTCAAGGTCAGCAGTAAAATAACTATTGGTTGAATGTTAATAAAATGCCATGGTAGCACTGAGAAAAAGAAAACTCAGTTTTTGATAGGAATGCTTAATAATAAAGTTTTGAGGACAATATTTTTTAGCAATATAGTAACGCCTTTAGTTACGCCAGTGCTGGAGCAAACGGTTCAAACAGGTAGTGCTCAGGACCACCACAGTCTGCCACAACTCCACAGCCTGCTTCAGGGGACTGTGGAGGGGAAAAATCCTCCACCTCATAAGATCGCTCTGAGGCAGCAGTGCTGCAGGACTCTGTGCCACTTTCTGTCAAGTGGAGTCACTGTTGCTTCCGCTTCATCTGGAAAACCCTGTCCTTCAACAACAACAAAAAAAATCTTGAAGTGGGCGGAGTTAGCTCTGAGCTGAGGGTTCACTTACACTTTAACTTTATAACTCAAGCTCTACTCAGTATACTTCTCTGTAGCTTTGTCTTCCACCAGACAATAGAAATGTATTGATAATGGTATCAATAAGGACTTTGATCAATAAGAAGTTCAGACGAGTATAAATAGCAATGAATGTCAAGCTGCTGTCAGCACATCTGTGCCCTCAATAGACCATGTATCAACAAGCACCAGAACCAGGTGCTTGTAATAAAGCAGGAAGACACTCACTCATCAGCTTTGTGCAAATGAATGTCTGCCTCGAGTGTCACGCTGGTGTATCTGTGATGGAGGCAGTGTCACCTGTGCATGCAGGAGACACACTGACTCTGTATGCACAGTGCTCACTTCTCTGGCAGCTGATGGTGATTCCAGGCAGACTTTATTGTAGATTAGTCCCAGAAATGAGAAAACTCAGTTTTGGTTTACATCAAACAAGACCGAAGGGGCAGCATGACGTGCTTCATGTCACATAACAAACATACGTCGTGCAACATGATTATTGTGCACATTGCCATTGCAGCTTTGCATCACTCAGCCCTACTCTGGAGTTTTCTCTGATTTGGTCTGATGTGAAAAGATGTACGCTTGTGCAGTTTAATCACTGTATCTAAAGAAAAATTCTGCTGACTGTGGTGACATTTCTCTTTAAATACAGCTATTATAACTTGTATCATAACTTGAAACTTGTATTCTTCCACTGTTTATCCTGAGATACCTGCAAATAAGTGCATTTCACTGGCCTTGTGTTAAGTGCTTCTTTTCAGTGCTCTCATACTATAATGCTACACTAACATTCCCCATGCTGACTTTGGCATTTAACTGGTAGAGCTGCTGTGTTTAAGTCCAGCTTTGCAGAGCTTTTGTCCCTTTGGAACAAAGAGGAAAAATATATTCATGGCCAGTTAAGTATTCATCGCAGGGCCATTGTGCACATTGCATAAAATTGCATGTATATTTATATGATAGAGGTACCTATAGTATATGTGCAGCATAAAGTATGAATTCAACAGGGCTGCACTGTGCATTTTGCATCCTGGCCGCTCCATTAAATTTAGTATTGATAGAACAGACCTTGGTAACAAGGCAAACAGTAAAGCCAGCTGTGCCTTTGGGGAGGTTTGCTTATTAACAGGCAGGGAGTCAGAACACACACTGAGGCACACAGACAGGGATCACTATTGAGCTGTCTGTCACCAGGGAAATTGCTCCTGTCCGTTCACTGCACAAAAACGTCCATCTCTGCAAGTGATTTATTCATTTCATCCGGTCTTAAAATCACTGCTCAACAAGTGTGACCACCTGAGGGGACAGCCAGGGGGGGAGTCTTCATTCATCTGCTCAGTTCATTTTTTCTTTGTCCATCTGTCCTCCATAATTTACCCAACAGCTCAGGTGCTGGGATGTGATTTGGACCCATTTTCACTGGATTGACTCATCATGACTCTGTTATAAAAATATTTAGAAACACTGCAATATCCAAATTGGTGGTCCGTTCTTTTCTTTTATATTTTTCTGTTTAGTTTTCGCTTCACATCAGTTCATTTGGCAACGTACATCATCTGCTTTCTATCAGCCAGGCCTCACAGTGGACCAGCCGAGCCGCAGTAGGAGGAGAATAATGAAGCACATTGTTTGCTCTGAGAGGTCTGAGAAGATCTGTCACAGCAGGTGAGACTCTTCCCTTCCAACTGGTGCTAATGAGGCCTGCCAGGACTCTCTGTGGTTTCCCGTCTCCACTGTCAGAACAGGCTTCGCAGATTAAGTCACTTTGAGATCCGGTTCCTGTTATTCTGAAGAGAACTTACATAAGAACACGAGGGCAAAACCACGCGTCATCAACACATTCCTGCTCACGGTCGTGTAGGTCTTTTCCGTGTGATTGCTCTTTTGAAATGGACCGTAGCTTAATGTGGCATTGACTTTATGGAATGTTAATTAGTACAGAGGATGATGGTGATGAAGATTCCATAAAAACAGCCCACTGAGCACTAACCGTGGTGTAGAGGTTGAGATTTGGTTAAAAACATGTCAGCGTTCAAATACTTTTCTCAACCATTTTTCAGCTGGCTTTAGATATTTCCATTGTTTCATAAACACAGCTTTGCTTTGTTATTGTGATAGCTTTATTTATTTTGTTGTTACAGGGAGGGTGGAAAGGCTTGGTCAGATTGGTCCACACAAAGATGTAATTAAAACAATTAATTTTTCAAAAAAGGTCATAAATGCAGTGATTTATGTGCTGTGAACAAGAGGCTTCAGAGGTGTTGTGACAAAGCAGTTTCAAACATTTGCCACAGAAGAAGAGAAAACAAGATGCTGAATGTGCAGCTTGGACCCCCTTGTGCCAACACCATAGACCAATGCCTGATGGTTTAAAGTGTTTGAAAGAATTTGGTTAAGTGGTTAAGTCGAGTCTTCAAATAAAGTTCTATTAACCAAAAACCCCTCTTCATTTGCCAGCACATGTGAGCCTCATTCACACACAGAAGCCTTTGAAAACACTTAATAATGGAGAAGGGGGGATGCAGTGATATTTTACAGAGAGAAGAATAGAGAGCTGGCTAAGGAAAACAGACTTAAATTAATCATACTAACACTTTCTTTACCTAAGCCTAGTTCTTAATTACCTAATAATGTTATCTTAATAAGTGTGACTATCTAGTAAATTCTCAAGAATATGTTGAAATTACCTTGTAATAAGTGTGCATTTAACCAGGTAACTCATAAATATGATATAAGGACAATTTACCAAGTAATATTAATTGTGTAATAATAATAATAATAATAATAATAAATTATCAGCGACTTCCTGGTAATATTGTGGCAATTCTCTGGGAATTTGGTGCTATGGTACCCTCTTCCTGACCTTCTAACCCTAAAAAAGAAATTCACAGAAAACTCTTTTTTTTTTTTTTTTTTTTTAAATCACTTGGAAAAAAACACCTAATAACAAGAGAACTGCCACAGTTTTACCAGGGTCCAGGTAAGGGTTAGAGAGTTAGGGTATGACCTTATCACCAGAGAATTACAACCAAGTAATTACTTACAATTAAAACTGTATTATTAGGTACACACTTTCGTAGTATTACTGAGTTATTACTTAGTATAATGCCAACTTATTACATGGTAATTGCACCCTACTCTTGATCATTCTCCTTATCATTACAAAATTACTAAAGACTAAAGGACTAATAGTGGACTTCAGGAGAAACAGATCTGACCCTCAGCCCATACACATTAATGGGGACTAAGTGGAGAGGGTCTTGGACTTCAAGTTCCTGGGCCTGCACCTGGATGATGACCTGACCGGGAAAACCAACACCACAGCGCTGACCGAAAAGGCACAGCAGCCGCTCCACTTCCTGAGAGTCTTGAAGAGCAACGCCCTGGCCAAGGAGCTGCTGGTGTCCTTTTTGAGATGCTCCATTGAAAGTGTACTGGCATACTGCATCCCAGTGTGGTTCTCCAGCTGCACTGCTCAGAAGACAGCTCTCCAGAGGGTCATCAACACAGCTCAGAAAATCACAGGCTGTGCTCTCTTCTCCTTAGAGGAGCTGTTCAGGTCCCGCTACCACAGGAAGGCCCTGGGCATCCTGTAGGACTCATCCCACCCAGCACATCACCTGTTACAACTGCTACCTTCAGGAAGACAGACCTGGAACTGAATGGAACTGCGCACAATTTCGTTGTACTTGTGTACAATGACAATAAAGATTCTGATTCTGATTCACATTATATTATGTTAGCTTCATCCTAACATATAAGGGAATTTGCCATTAACAGGCTTAGCATTTTAGCTTCATTACTGTTAACTTGACACTACAATGTGTAGACATTTTGCTTTGAAATGTCTTTTCCAGCTTTGTTATCATTTTCAAAGCCAGAGAAATTCTTTTTTTTTTATAACTGTAGCAGTCATAATAGAGCCACCATGACACCACTTGACTTGTTTATCCTTGCTGCCGAAATGCTGGGTGTCCCCTATTTAAGTAAAAGGGCACTGCAACTGAAAGCTGCAGTTCTGTGACTATCTAACTGATGTTTTTGGCTACTTAATGTAATGTAAGTGCACTCCACATAGCATGTTTACTTGCTGCTATTTTTGTTCATCATCATGGGGGAAGCATGCTTTCTTCTGCTTTTACTTAATGGTGGCTAGCAAACAGCATTAAGATGCTCTACAGCCATCCGCTGTGTAAAATCTCCAAGTTTTATCAATTAATGACTAGAAAATGATTCCCCATCCCTTCTTTAATGTATGTGTCATGGAATTGAATCTGTCTGAACTTATAAGGTTTTGGTGGTTTTTATGACACACTGCTCAGGAAGAAATTAAATCAGTTAGTCTGTGATATATAAGATGCGGCCTGAAAATTGGCCTTAATTTTAATATTTGAGTGTGAAGAAACTTGAACAGAAGCAGATTTTCCAATTACATTTGCAAATCAACACACTTTCAAATGGTCTAAGCAAAACTTTTACTTGTGAAGGAGTTTTCAACATCAGTTAAACCTGAAAGTGTGCTCAGGGAGGTGTCCGTATCTCAGAGAGTAAAATTTGTGGACCAGTTTGATCAGTTTGGCATGTAGGGAAAGGATGAAGTGCTCTTTTAGTCCAAAAATGTTGAGATATGCTCCTGTCATAATTTACCAAATACTTGTGGGACACTTTGGTGATGAAATATCTCCAACCAGCTCTCCAAAATGCAGCTATTCCATCTAAATGTACATAAAACAAAGAAAAGCAACTGATTTTCATGTTTGACAGAGATGAGTCAGCTTATTCAGTGTTTCTTTCCTGATAAACTACCATTAACACTTTATTTGACAGACCTAAGAACATCCTTGAAGCTTTCCTTGTAAAATCTTTCTCATTTGGAGCTAATTAAAGAGAAAATGGGCATCTCCTTGAAATAACTGCTCAGTTTAATCCCAAGCAAATATGCATTCATTATTAATTCATTACTGGAAACTTTTCACATTTTTATGTTAAATTCTTCCGATGCCTAATGAAAAAAAATCAAATTTTATGTGATCAGTTGACCTGCTGTGAGACTGAAGGACCTAGTAGAGTTAGTTAATCGTTCATTAGAACTCATTCATTTGATGTTTACTGATCTTAAAGCCTATCTGTTTTTTCTACAGTTAGCTGGAATCACTCAGTGATTTCTTTCTAGGAAACCTAAAAGGAAATCTTTAGGAAATAACCTGCTACACACCATCAAGGGGTGTCCAAATCATCTTTCAGTCATTTAAAGGTACTTTCTGCAGCTCCCTTTTCTCTCTTCCTGCATCTCCCCTTTCTCTTTTTTTACATCTCATTTAACATTGTTTCCACATCTTCCTTTTTGCTCTTTTCTTATCTTTATCTGCATCTTCCTCTCATCTGTTAGTGCAACTTTCTTTCACTTTCTGCATCTCCTTCCTTCACTCAGCATCTCGCCCTTCTCTCCTTTTTGCATCCCCCCGTTCTCTCATCCTGCATCTCATCCTTTAATGTCTGCATCTCCCCCTCTTCTCTCTTCCTGCATCTTCTTCTTTCATTCTGCATCTTTTTCATCTCTTTTTCTGCATCGCCCTCTCCCTTTTTATTTTTTTGCATTTTCCTCTTTTCTCTTTCTGCATCCCTCTCTCTCTTTCTGCATCTCTTTCCTTTTCACTATTCCTGCAAGCCCCTTTCTCTTTCTGAATCTCCTTTCTCTCTGCATCTCCTCCTTCTCTCGTTTTTAGCATCTGCCTCTCTTCTCTTCCTGCATCTTCTTCTTTCTTTCTGCATCTTTTTCATCTCTCTGTTTCTGCATCCTCCTCTCCCTTTCCTGCATTTTTCTATTTCCCCCTTCCTGCATCCCCCTCTCTCTTTCTGCATGTCCCTCTTCTATTTTTCTGCATTTCAGTTCTGTCTTTCAAATTTCTCCCTATCCTACCCCAACCTTGACACAGTTTTAGCAGATGGCTGCTCAACATGAGCCTGTCTTCTTGAACATTTTGCCTGAGAAGTTTCCCTTGCTACTGAAACTTGTTAAATGTTTGGTGTGGAGATGGTGGGTGAGGTCTTTGTAAATAATACAAGAAAGAGTACAGTCCAGACCTGCCCTCATTAAAAAATATATTCCCTTTATTAACTGGCGCTATACAAATAAAGATTGATTGATTAATGTATTGAAATCAGTCTGCTGTAATGTATGAAGGATTTTCAATGAAATGCAGTCTTTTATATCAGAATATCATATAACAGCATTCAAGTATCTTTCACAAGGTCATCTCATCCTTTTATTTGCCTTTTATCATGAATATCTTTCAGCTCAGGGGATCTAGCTCTTACTGTAAAGCTATGTTGGCTAATGGAGGTCTCACTCCATTAAAAAGGGGGTCTTCTGATTATAAATTGACTTTCATGTGCTGGAGGTTCAGATTAGTGCGCTTTTAGTGCCTGTGAAACCAGGATAGCATCTCTAAAGGGTAACTTTTTATGTAGGTCTAGGTTTCAGCAGACTCTTAAGGACCAACAAAGCGAGGCCCAGTTTTGTCACTCTCATGGTTTTGTCTGCTCCCAGTGAAGCCTTTGGGTGCAGAGTGAAATGAATCCTGGGTAAAGGCTCAATTAAAAGGCGGGATCCCTCGGCATGCCGGAGGCGCTCTGCGGTCTCCCCGGTCTGAATAGAAAGTGTCAGGAGGCGCTAAAGCATTGAGCGGTGACCGTCAACTCAGACTGACAGCTTGTCATCTCTCCTCTTTCAGCTTCACCAAACAGTGCCCCTTGTTCAACCCCCCCCCCCATCACAAACACACATAGTACACATACCACATCCTCATTCCTGTCTGTACATACTGTACATACCAAATGCACACAGCCAGAGCCTCCCACTCTTTGGTTATGAGGCTTTAGAGCAGCTCCGTTGAGTAACTCATTGACTCAGACAAATATTATCATATTCCCTCCATTGCTCACTCTCCTTTCGCGC
Source organism: Cheilinus undulatus (assembly GCF_018320785.1). Classification (NCBI taxonomy): domain Eukaryota; kingdom Metazoa; phylum Chordata; class Actinopteri; order Labriformes; family Labridae; genus Cheilinus; species Cheilinus undulatus. Next base: position 12,419,607 of record NC_054877.1, on the reverse strand, counting down.
TTACACACACTTGTCCAGAGCACAGAAAAGTGTGCACACTTGCTTAGGAATGCACGTTGACACAGACCAATGTGTGCACACGCTGACAAAGTAATTAGTGGGTAGGAGTTCAGCGTCCTGGTGGTTTGCGGTCTGGTCACATTAAAGAAAAAAACTCCAGTTAGCCTCATTAATCTTGGTATCCACACATGGGAAATATAAGCCACCATCTTCTGTTTTCTTCCTCCCTAAAAACTTTAAACAGCATGCACAGCTCAAACTATCAAATACCCTCCTGAGAACTTCACCAACATTGTCCACATTGTTTAATGACTGCAGCAGCTTGTCCAGATATAAAAAAATGGCCTTGATTCGAGCCCGTTTTATCATCCTCTCTTGGATCGGGTGCCGGAAGAAACAGAAGCGCTTTGTTAACGCTCTCATTCAGCGAGGTGAAAGCGTTTAAACGGTTGACCCAAATGTGCCTGAGTAAAAGCGCCATTAGAAAGAAAGCAAAGTGGATCTTGGAGGGGTAAATAGCACAATCGTTTCTAATATACACGAGTGTTGGGTGCGATGGCACGCTGCCGAGGCCGGGGCCATTTCTATTCAAATGTCTGCGGTCACGTGTTCCAGGCTGTTTGCGCTTGGCTGAGCCCGGCTCGCTGGATTGGATCACCAATTTAAGCCCCCTGATTAGAATGTTGAAGTGAAGCAGCAGATGATTCACCTTCCCTCGGCTCTGGTATCAAGCTGTTTTGTCAGCACGCCATTCAACAGCGGCTAACACTTTGCAGCAGCTCTAAGTGTGTGTCGTACAGTTGTACAAAGGCAATCTACCTGTTTGTTTTTATTATGGTGACAGGTTTGGTGCTGAGCTCTCTTTGCTCTTCTGTTTATGCAGGGCACTTAGAAGAACTCACTTGGCAAACAACCTGTGGGACACTGTTTTCTTTGTATATTTTGGTGAACCAGCTCTCTGAGTATCTGTGGATCTTTCTTTTTTTGTCCACCAGGGAAACATTGATCCAGCTTTTTATTTCTAACTCAGGGCTGCAGCAGCCATCAGAGACTTTCAAGTCATGTAATTTATATTTTTCCTGGGACTTTGGGTGTTTTAGCAGCCTGGTGGGAGTTTTACAATGTACTGTTGGAAACTTTAACATTTATAAGCTGATACTGGTATTTTTCAGGTGCATGACTCAGTGTTTCTCCAGCAGAATTTCATTCATTTAGACTGAATTTGGGATATGAAAAAGTAATACTGTAGTTAAGCCTGTAATTTCCAAAGTAGAAGACATTATCAGGGAAGAACAACGTTATTTGGATGATTACAGATGAATTTTAGGGTTTTGACATTTCCTGAAAATGCTACTTAAGTTTGAGTAAATCTAGTAATTTTGACCTAACAAGGAGCTGGTAATGACTAGAATATTTTAAAGAAAAGTTCAAGGAACAGGATGCTGGACTTGACTGTAGAAGTTCTGTTAAAGTCCAGTGCACCAGTATATAAGATGCTGTGTCATGTTTGGGGGTCTCCCAGATAGAAAAAGGTCTGGTGTTACATTTTCCATATCAATCAGCAAAGTCCACAATGTGCCGTTTCTATGGAGTTGTAGTTTCTTTTCAGTACATTCTGTTACACCATGGGGAGTTTGTAGCCATCAGTACAGGAGTTGACTTCTCAGCCTCTCAGCTCTAAGGTTAATGTGAAGTACAGGCCCAACGCTCTGGAGCTGTGCTGCCCACCTCCGTGGGTCTCCTGTTGTATTTAATTGAGGAATCATTTCTTTCTAGCCAGCACTCCACAAGTTTAATTCATTCAACACTGTTACCACTATTTACAAAATATATTTATATGCTTATGACCTGGACCTGGAGGGTAAGCAGTTAAAAGGATATTTCAGTGTTTTTGAAGTTGGACCATAGAGGTACCTAGCAGTAGTAGTGGCATTAGCTGGCATTGGCAAAGTTTTTGTTAAAAATTGGGCTGCATAACAATGTTGGACCAAGAAAAGTTTGAAGAATTGTTTTTTTTAACCAGATACCCTCTGTGCTTTTGTCATTAATTTGTAATGCAGGCTTTGGCTACCGCTTAAGTCAAGGCTTTCAAACTCATGTTGAGTCCAGGGCCAGATTTGCTCCAATGAGATGTCCTGAGGGCCAGATTACTTAGGCCAGGAGTGTGAAAGTCAATTCTGGATTTTAAATTTAGGCCTAACCTAAGAGCCTAACAAGGTCAACATTTTTTTTTTTTAAGTAAATTCAAACGGTTGGAGGATGAGGCATCTGGTTATAGATGTTTTTACTGATGACTTGCTGCTCTGTGACACAGATGTGTTTGATTTGTGTTTGTAATAATTTCTCTGTTCTATGTCTGTAACTCTGAGATTGTGTTGCTGCCTGTCTTGGCCAGGACACTCTTTTAAATGTGATTCTTGATCTCAATGAGGTTCTCCTGGATAAATAAATGTAAATTAGATAAATAAATAAATAAACATAAACTGTCGACCTCATTTCCACCATTAGTAGAATAAAAAAATATATGAATAACATTGAGGGATTCAACAAGTCAAAATGATAAGTTTTAAGGCTCAAAGACTGAGATAAAAAGTCGAACTTGTTAGTTCAAAAAGGTCAAAACACAAAATTTAAAGGCAAAATAATGTTTTTAAAAGGCAAATATATGAGATAGAAAGTCAAAATCACAAGTTTTAAAGCTAAGGATATGACTTCGGATTTTAAATTTTGAATCTTGAAGGTCAAAATATGAAAGGAAAAGGTCAAAATGTGAAAAAGTCAAAATCATAAGTTTAAAGCAGAACTGTGAGATGCAAAATTGGAAATATGAAATGACAACATTAATTTATTGTCCCACTTTCCTGACTTTTTATCTACTTACTTTCACTCTTTACTTTTTCAGATTTTTATAATTTAACAAGTATGTTTTAAATCAACAAGGTTAAGGTTTCATGTTATACTGGAGAAAATCTGCAGGTCTCATACTGGTGGGCCAGTTATAATAGAAAAGTTGTATGGTCATGTGGGCCGGATACAGCTGTAACACAGGCTGTATTTGGCCCCCGGGCCTTGAGTTTGACACCCCTGGCTTAAGTGCTCTAGCATTGTAAAAAAAAAACACAGAGGCTTTCTGGGTATAAAATGAAACGCTTTAAAACGTTTTTGATAATCTGTACATTTGAGCCAGCTTAATTTTATGGAGAAAGTGTACCCATCTGTTACAATGTATAGCCTTGGCTTCTTGGCTGGTACAACCAGTGAGCAATGCTTACTGAGATCACTGGAGGCTAATGCCACTCACTGCTACGTACCTAATACTTCACTTCAAAAATACTGAAGTATCCTTTTAAGAGGGAAGGGCTCACAGTAAAAATATGTATGAAACATGTTGGAGCCTCTGAAACTTAGGCTGAAGGAAGAGTCACGTGAACACAGAGCTGAGAACAACAAACTCCAAGGGACTTTGACTTTACTTTATTTAAAAGTCATACCACACTATAAATGTTCTTACTGTATTTTTCCTAAATGCAGATCAGATTATTTAATCATTTGTCTGTTATGGTCACTGTGTCAGATTAGGAGATCACAGACTCCTACATTTGTGCTGTGACTAGATCAGATATCACTGATTAAACAGAGGTTCCTGATTAATTATCAAAACTGACTTAAAGACGAGAAAAGGAGCTAAGTAAAACAACACAGGCAGAAAAAAAATATTTAAAAAACACTGTTTACTGTATTTTTTTGTCTTGACAAATGTTGTAAGGTTGTTTCTGTTCTCAGTCTGTGATAGTAATCCTGCTGCACATCATAAAGGCAGAGATGTTGTTGCCAGAGATGACTAACATTGTCTTTGTCTCATATTCCTATCTTCATTCTTCTCTCACCATTTTACCATCAGGTTTGTTTTCATTTGTGTCTTTTGTGCACTCAGAATTCTCTGTGCTCTCATTGGTCATCACTGACAAACACGCTAGACTTTCTGTTAGGGGGTCAGGAGGCATCCCAGACATGGCCTTGATTGACATTCACTGTTAAAACCTTGCCATTACCAGGCCGGTAGTGATGTGCTGTTGGGGAAAGAGCTGGCACAAAGAGCTGGCTCTTTCATGTTACAATAACATAAGGATCTCATTTCAGAGCTGTTTTAGATTATTATTATATTTTTATCATTATTATTGTTTATTATGATTATTATTTGTTTGTTTGTTTGTTTTATTATTCATATATTTTTTATTTAATGATTTGTTTTTCTTCATCTGGCTTCTACTATTATTATTTTGCATGAATTAATACATTTGAGATAAAAAGATGTAACTTGCTAACATTTGGAAAAACTTGCATATACAGTATTATCTAGAAGACTAGAAAATCTGGAAAAAAAAATAAGTGAGTTTAATGGAGAATTCAAAGTAATTGTTGGTATTGATTAGTAAAATTAAGGACTTGTGTGGCGGGGCACAGGGCAGCGTAGATATGAGTATGAAAACATGAGCCTACATGTACGTTTAAGGATAATATCTATGTTGCTTTTGTCTGTTATATTTTGTTTGCCTGCCTTTTCAGTAAATAGAACTCTGTATTTGCCATCAGACATGTGATGTTTATTAATTTAATTAAGCAAGATTACAAATAAACCCCAAAATATAAATAAATAATATTGAGAATGTTGCACATGAAACCTTTGTGACAAATAAAAAACCAGTGCCTTTCGGTCTGTTAAATTAGGAAAAGCTGGGGGAAGAGCTATAAAATATTTTATTTATGGTGAGTAATAAATTCTGTTTACTTAATTAAGTGGCATCAGCGCATCTGTAATGATTAGTAATTCATTTCCCTCCAAACCAGCTACTGAAACCTTAAAATAATAGATCTTGTAGTCCCAAATCTGTGCTTTAATTCTTGAATTACTTGTGTTATATCCCCACTGTATTATATTGATTAGTGTTAAAAAACAGCAGACTGTGCATTTATTCACATAAACATTTTGCAGAGCATCAGTTGAATGAAAGCACTCTGGCTCGGCTCGATTACATAGTCCAGTGAGCTGGGAGAAGTTACAGGATCTCCTCTGTCAGAGCTGGGAGCTGCAAATGTGTTTCATTAATGGAGGGAACACATTTATTCAAGTTTTGCACTCATTTCCAGTTCAGACTAGAAATGTGCAAAGTGAATGCCCAAATTATTCAGCTGTTATTGACCCGTCCTCTCAGAATGCATTATCAATGATTGACGCCTTCAGACATAACTGATTTTGATATCTTCACTGGTTCCATTTTATGTTTTATCCCATTTTATTTTAGGCCATTACTTTTTTTTATCTCAGGCTCTAAAACAGACAGACAAGTGTTAACCAGCTCACAGATGGACGGCTGCCAAAGATGCTTCATGTCTCTGTTGGAAAGAGCTGATTAGAAAATGGGTTCAGTGCTGTTCTGTGCTTTTTGTGAACTCCATATTAGCACATCATTATGGGAAAAATTTGGACATGAGGAAAAATACCTCTATCAGATTTCAGACATTCATGAAAGCATTAACTCAACACTGTAATCACAGATTCATTTGACCTTTATTGTGGGTATCTAACATACTGTGGCAGATTGGAAATACAGTATATACATGAGTTATTGACTTAATGTATACTCTTTAATGTATAACTTGTTTCATTTTAGTTTTTTGAGGTGCTTTCTGGATTCTTTGGAGGTTGCTCCAAAACAGAAGAGTGTTCCCTCTTTTGCCCGTCTTTTTATTTGAAAATCAACAAGCTGAGATTGCTTAGAAGAACCGGTCTCAGCTTGTTTCCGGTTAAATCCTGAAGACAGAAAGTCAATTGCTCTTACACTGTGACCTAAAAGCATGCAAGTGTCAGATGTCCACTCTGCATCTGTTAAAAATTTAATTCTCTGCCCTGTAAAATGAAGCCTGCTTTCATTAATGCTCATGCACCATGCTGCTGCTGGCAAAGCCTTACCTCCTCCACCCCAGCCTCCTCCTTTATAACATAAAGCTGTTGCACCCTCATATTCAGATTCATGCTTCCATGGATTAATTGCTTTTTATTGCCAATTATTTATTAACTTGGCTTACATGTGGAGTACCTTACAAACTCCAAGCACAATTCTTGTGTTTTGGACTGATGAGAGACTTCTTTTTAGCCTCTCTGCCATAAAGTCCAGATCAGTGGAGGGCTGCAGAGATGGTTGTCCTTCTGGAGCTTTGTTCAATCTCCACACAGGATCTCTGGAGCTCAGTGACCATCAGGTTTTTGGTCACCTCGATTACTAAGACCCTTCTCCCCCTGATTGCTCAGTTTGGCCAGGCAACCAGCTCTTGGAAGAGTCCTGGTTGAGCCAAACTTCTTCCATCTGAGAATGATGGAGGCCGCCTTGACTGCAGCAGAAATTTTTGTAACCCCTCTCAGATCTATGCCTGTCAACAATCCTGTCTCTGAGCTCTGCAGGCTGGTCTTTTGACCTGATGGCTTGGTTTTGGCTCTGATATGCATTGTCAGCTGTGAGGCCAAATGAAGTCCAATCAATTTACCACAGGTGGACTCCAATCAAGGTGTAGAAACATCTCAACAAAGATTAATAAATGGGAGGAACCTGAGCTAAATTTAAAGTGTTTTTGAAAGGTTTTGAATACTTCTGTCAATGTGATATTTCAGTGTTTTTATTTTTAAAAAGGGAAAAAATCTAAAAATCTGTTTTTACTTTGTTGTTATAGAGTACTGAGCATACATCAATGAGAATAAAAGTGTTTTTGTTTTTTTTTTAACTGTAGCATCAGGATACAACATAAGAAAGTTGACAAAAGTGAAGGGGTTCTGGATACTTTCTGAATGCACTGTATGACCAAAAACAGAGCATACCAACAAAGGTTACATCAACCATGAAGTCAGCAGCTAGCAACTCAAATACTACAAACTTTAAGTATCTTTAAAAAACATACAAAACCTGAATTTTTCACGATACTGCTTTCAAAATAACTTAATATTTCCCCCCCCCAAAAAAAATCAATCCTTTTTTTAAGAATAAAGGTACTTCTGCAAAGTGCTGCAGTGGCACAATTGTAAACTCAACAGCCATTTTCTTAACTCTTTCAACTATTACCTAATACAAAATAATCGCAGCCTTTTATAAGCGTATGTAATTTCACAGCCTGACATAACGAGTACAATTAGAATAATTGTGCAGCACAAGTTCTGGGAAGTCTATTTTCCTCGCCAGTGCCCCCAGCATGCTCTTCCTAAAGGGGCAATGCACAGTGTAAATCCTTGAGGCAAATGCCATTACTGTTGCAAAGTGTCTTATGAAACCCAACTTAAAAAATAATGAACTATCCCTTTAATTGCTTTCAAACGCAGCCTAGTTTGAACATAAGTTCTCACTTATGACAAAGTTTAGGCCATTTAGGTGCTGCATCAGCTGAGATACTGTAGTTTCAACATAGGCTTAAGCTCTAACTTAAATCTTACACCGACCCCTTACTAGGTGTAAAGTCCTCCGTAGACTATGGTTGTCATAGTGATAGCTCTGAGAGACGGGACAACCCAGAGAGTAGCGAGGAGCTGAAGATTTTACCGGCAATTTGGTGTCAGCACTGCGTTCTCCATGATCAGTAACACTGTTGTTCCCCATGAGCAGGGATACGTTCCACCACCTCCTGTTAAATTATTTTGTGTTATTAGTGATTTCACCACTGGGTGTCAGTTTCATTCATCCTGGCTCTAGGCTTAGTTTGTAGGCTTCACAATACTCACAAATACAAAATGCCTGGTCATATTTTTCATCCACACTGGACGCTGTTTGAGGATTAACGGCAGTTAGCGTATGTTATTTTTAGCCTTTAGCTTCTGTAGGAAACACTGGTTTAAAAAATGCTTTTCAGTGATTGGTTAAAGAAAGAGAATACGTCATATCTGCAACAATATTTTGGTTAGTTTGGACGTAAATCTCTTCTAGTTAAGGTTAACCTTAGGTCTCTGTGGTGCACCCGAACAATGACACAACTTAAGTTAGAACTTAACTAGTTTCAGCGTAGACCAGGCTACTGGTCTTTGCCTGAGACCTCCAAATTACTTGTCGAAAATTATATATTTCCATTTCATTTTGAAAAAGTTTTCTGTAAATATGGGATTGTTTCAGGAAATGTCCGCGTAAGTATGGAAATGTTGAAAACAACTGAAAATGCTGTATTATATATGCCAAGCCTGTAAGTGGCGCTGTAACGCTGCCACGTAAATGCACCAAAAGAGAGAAGAAGATTACAGAAAACTGCCACACACTTTCTCCTGGTGGCCCTTCTGGTTGTTCTTCACGGTGGATTTAAGAACATCTGGTGTGTTTGTCGTTCTCAGTGGTGGTAAAGGAGCATCAGATTTTGCTGTAAAGCCATGATAAGCTCAGTTTGGAGCTTTTGGACACTTTTCAGTATGAGCGTGAGCGCAAAACAGCCCAAGGGAAAATGCAATAATGTACAATTTAACATCTAAATCAGTACAAATGAAACAAGCCAAAGTTGAGGGAGCACCCTCATATAATATGAAGCTAATAGATACTGTTAACAGTTAGAATCACATGCACCTTTATAAAAGCAGTGAAATAAACTCTCCTCTGTTGTTAAACTCAGCTCATAGCTGAGGAAACAGCAGGAGAGAAGAACACCAGGGAAAATATTAACACATCTTTTCTCCAAAAACAGCTCCATCAGGTTAGTCCATATTTTATCAGGATTTAGGTTTCAGATCCACACTGGGAGGGCTGAGGAGTTGTTGTTGGTATTCAACTGATAATTTCCCTGACCCACAATCCTCTTTGGTTTCCCAGCAACAGGCTGCCTGACGATGTCCCTCAGGAGGTAGATTTGGTTTAGGAAGCAGAGGAAACAGAAGGAAGACTGGCCCATGGCAGGAGTCCTCAGAGAGAAGAAAGGGGTGAGATTTCATCTTTTATCACGTATGGGTGTACGAGCCAATCAGCACCTCCCCTTGTTTCCACTTTATCTAATAGAGTTGCTGCAGGATGCCTCCCAGTCAGCTGCTGCATGAGTGTTTAAAAAGCTTTGCAGAAAAACACATAGCCCTTCCCTTTACCTCAGAAAACATAGCACAGGCTTACTCCAGCCTCAAAAAAACTCATCAGCTTGATACTCTTTGTGTAGAAATGTAGAAATACAGTTTATGATTTATCTATCTTCTCCTAAGTTATACTTTCATTATGAAGGAGTCACCCGCATAAGAGAAAGAAGTGGCATAATAGAATCTACTGTGCCCTTTGTACCTTTACATACCTGTGAACAACGTGTCACTGCTCTGCATCGATCAGTTGTATGGAAATAGTGGCGTGTCTGATCGCTCAGCTGAACTTGTCTGAACGCCGCTCATCATGCGCTCCTGAGCGGACCAGGCAAACAGGAGGAGTGTGATGTCTGTGTGACTCAGCAAACCTTTATCACGCCGTCCTTGAGTATGAAGAAGCTGCATCCTATGGAGGAATATGTGTGCGGACCCTGTGGATCAGCTACACAACAACATTTGACAAAGCATAACAAGAAAATACAAACATTTCAAGGAAACAACATTTCAGAAAAACAGGCTGTGTAACAAAACAGAGTGGCATTTCACCAGAACGGCACCAAACACATTTACAATGCTGCTTTTCTTTACCACACAACTACTTGAATTCTTAAAAAGACAACATACTCTATATGGACAAAAGTTTCCGGCTGACTGACTTTTACACCAACAGGGACTGTGATGACATTGCACTTAACTACATGACTTTAATATGGAGTTGAGTCATTTGTGCCCATTCATTCCTTAGAGCGTTTATGAAGTCAGACACTGATGTTGGAAGAGAAGGCCTGGCTCACAATCGCTGGTCCACTTCATCTCAAAGGTGCTTGACAGGACCCTGCGGGCCAGTCAAGTTCTTCCGCCAAGAAGTCATCAAACCATATCATTATAGTTCTTGCTCTGTGCACTAGGGTGCAGTCATGTTGCCATAAAGTTAGAAGCTTAGCATTGTCCAAAATGTATTAGCATGTTTAAGTAGGACTGCCCTTCACTGGAGATAAAGGGCCAAGCCCCAACCCCGAAAAACAGCTCCTTACCTTTATTCCTCTTCCTCCAAACTTCAAGCAGTCAAGCCAGTAGCATTCTTCCAGCTTCCACCAAACCCAGACTCATCCATCTTATTGTCAGTTAGAGAAGCATGGTTCATGACTCCACAGAAAACATTTCCACTGAACCACAGTTCACTGTCGTTGTGCTTTACACCGCTCCATCGAACGCTTGCCTTATGACTTGGTGATCTGAGGCTTAAATGTACGTGCAGCTGCTCTGCCATGGAAACCCATCCCACGAACTCCCACTGCACATTTGTCATGCTTACATTAATGCATGTGGATGTTCAGAACTCCTCAGCTGTGCAATCAATTAAGTGTTATTGATTTTTACACACCATGCTCCTTAGCAATCATTACCCTACTCTGATTTCATGGTCTTCCACTTTGTGGCTAACCTGACATGCCAGATGGATAGAAAACCTCCCATAGACTTTGTTTGGGAAAGGGCAGAGCCTATGAAAAAAACTCGGAGGGTGATTGGATGAATGTTCTGTCTGTCACATCTTTATGGGCAAATCAGAGCAACAATACCTGATGTAGGTGTGCGCCGCTACCAAGGAGTAAACTCCATAGAGAACTGCGTAACAGGACTTTTGTCATTTTTGAAAAGAAAACAGCTCAATGCTGTTCTTTGTTCTTCTTTTAACAAAGAAATTTCAACAAGCTCTGATAAAACTGACACTATAGCAGAATCCACTCTAATTTCTTCCACCATAATTGCACCGGCCTCCTGTCTCTGCTTGCCTACATCGTCAAACGTAATTTTGTATCACAACATTTGCAAATGGAGACTGCATGGCAAGGTGCTTGATTCTATTTCTTTCATTTACTTTTTTAAGACCTTACAAGAAGTGTAACATTGCACGTGTTTATTTTCTCTGTGACATATCCTACCAGCACGGACATACATATCATCTAAAACAGGGTAAATCTGACTCACTTTTTCAGTCAATTTTGGATCAGAGAGACGTGCAGCTAATGGTAAAGACAAATGAGCCCTCTATTTTCAAGGTTCTTGGCACACAGGTGGTTTGAAAGCCCAAATAATAGTCATGCCATGATGCAGCTGTGATGCAGTTCCCAGTCTGAAACAGCTGTTAAAGCAACAGATCAAAAAACAACACATTAGAAATAAAATAGGCAAGCTATAGGAAGCATGATTGAACAAATAATTTCTAAACACATCATTTCACAAAACATTTCATTACTAACAAGAACACTATGGCAAATCAAAGACTATTTTTCAGGCACAACATTTAGGTAATCATCAGTATTTCACAAATTGCTGACTTTTGGAGAACAACCTAGGAAATACAATAACTTGCACAAGACATGACAAAACAAATTTTTGTAACTTTAGTTACATGTATTTTGAAGAGAGACAAAAAAATATATATATTGAACATAACATTTTAGAAGCAATAACAACTCATATTATAGTATAACACAACAGTTACAGTGCTGTGAAAAAGTACTTTCCCCCTCCCTGTCTTCTTATTTTAGGGTTAGGGTAATGAGATAAACAAAGTTACTGACATCTGTCAGTTTGGAAAGAGTTACAAAGTAATTTCTAAGGCTTTGGGTCTCCAGTGAACCATGGTGAGAGCCATTATCCACAAATGGGGAAATCTTAGAACAGTAGTGAACCTTCCCAGGAGTGGCTGGCCTACAAATATTGCTCCAAGAGTGCATCCAGACTCATCCAGGAGGTCAAAAAAGAACCCAGAACAACATCTAAAGACCTACAGGCCTCACTTGACTCAGTTAAGGTCAGTGTTCATGATTCAACATTAAAAAAGAGACTGAGCAAAAATGGCATCCATGGAAGAGTTCCAAAGCTAAAACAACCAAAAAGAACACAAATGCTCGTCTCACTCTTCTTGCCACAAACATCTTGATGATCCCCAAGACTTTAGGGAAAATATTCTGTGGACTGACCTGACAAAAGTTGAACTTTTTGGAAGGTGTTCATCAGGTGTGAAGCAAACAAAATTTCTTCAAAAGAACATCATATCAGCAGTCAAACATGGTGGTGGTAGTGTGATGCTGTGCAGATGCTTTGTTGCTTCAGGACCTGGACAACTTGTTGTTATAGCTGGAACCATGAATTCAGCTCTCTACAAGAAAAACCTGAAGGAGAATGCCCAGCCATCAGTTCATGAACTCAAGCTCAAGCCCACTTGGGCTATGCAGCAGAGAATAATACCCCAAAACACACCAGCAAGTCCTCCTCTGAATGGCTTAGAAAACACTAAATGAAGGATTTGGAGTGACCTTGTCCAGGTCTGGATTTAAATGCGATTAAGATGCTGTGGCATGACCCTAACAAGGCTGTCCATGAAAACCCTCCAATGTGGATGAATTTTAAAAAAAATTCTGCAAAGAGGAGTGGACCAAAATTTCTCCATACAGATGTGAAAAACTTATTGGGGCAAATATTGCAGTTGTCATTTTTATACCATGTACTGATATTTAAATAGCTTATCAACATGCACTCCTGCTTGTGTCCATGAAGGTTTTATTTAAAGTCCCTGTAAAGTGAAATCCAAACTTTGTGTCTTAATACACTAGATAGGCTATATTGGAATAAGGTTGCTGTAAACATGTGAAAACACTGAAATCTATGTGTCACTGATTTTTTTTATTTAGACCATTAGAAAGTTGTTAGCCTCTTCCCTGGCTTTGAGCAAGGTGAATATCTCAGTCCATCACAGCACCTGCGTTTATAGGGAATAACCCCCCCACACACACACAAACATACAAACACCCCCCCCCCCCAAAAAAAAAACAACTAGGACATATAAAAACAGAAAGATTTGTACCAGAAAACAGTAAATTTAACTCAACTTCTCTCTACTCTGATTATAAGAATTTTTTTTGCATTTTGAGAGGATTATATTTCTCTCATGAGTAGGCGTGGCTTAAGCTCAGTTAGTAGACATGCCCACACCATCCTCGAGCAGATTTTACTGCCTCATTTTTCATGAGTTTGAAGCTTGATTTTAAAAACTTAGGGATGTTTTTCATGACTGACATTTGGCCTAGTGGTTCATAACATGGAGGTCTGTCATACTACAAACCTAAGGGAAAGATTTTTTTTCATCACTTTACAGGGACTTTAAATTAAGGAGTAGTTAGGCACAAAGCTGGGGGGTTCTTACTTTGAGGAAGGTGAAAACAGCTGTAAGTTTGACCACTTCAAACATAGTCTAAAGCCTGTGAGCCAAGCGTTTCTAATATTTAGAGGGCACATTTGAAATATGGACATTTTTTTGGCACATGCAGGTTGCAGGCCTTCTCCACTTAATAAGTGCATTTGCTGATAAAGTTTTTAATGGGACAGAGAACTGAGAGATGGAAACCTTTTATTTCGGTTTGTTTACATGCTCTACTCCCTGCAGAAGCACAAATGGAAGCATACACACTGACATACTTTGGTGCAACAAGGACTTGATTTGACAATGGTAAATCTTACATGTCACTTAGATGGCACCAGTTATCAAAATGGACATTAAACAGACTGTCAAAGTTCTGTCAAATTACACAGTGTACAGAATAAAGTCAAGGATACCAGCTGAGAAAATGAAATAATAAACAGCATTTCTCTGTTTGATGTCAAGCTCATAATCATGGGTATATATAGATCCTGTCCAATACTGTGGATGCATTGGGAGATTTTAATAAATATGCTTTTGCTCACATGCTCATTCCTCATGTAAATGTTTGGGGCTCTTACACATTGTAGAGCTGTGTTCTGTGTGTAAACAATCACAGTGATTGATTTCTAGTCATTTAGCACACATGTAAACATCTCCAACATGTTTGATGATGACTGGGTCCATAGGAATTTACTGGCAGACATCTTTATTGATGTGTGCACCTTTTCCATTGTTGCCGCTGCCCCAGAACAGACATTGATTCTAAATTCAACCTGCAGACGACTGACAATCGATCCCTTTTTTGTGTCGCCTAGATCATCTGCCAAGTAAGAGCCTGGAAAATGTCTCCCTTTCAGCGGCGAGAAAACGACTTTGTGTTGTGAGAAAACTCACAACCACTCTGAAGACAATGTTTTTTGTCTTTGGTTCAGTACCCTAATTGAATTTTTTAATAACGTTCACCAATAGAAGAGAAGGTAGTTCGCTCCGTCTCAATTCGGCCTCACTTTAGGATTTACAAGGCATTAACATTCAGCGGAGAAAGGCCCGCTCTCCTTTGAGAGGAAGGGGAGAAAAAACATTGTCAGGAAGCAGTTGTCTGTAAATGAATGGCAGGGTCACCCACCACAGTAAAATGTTAATGAGGAACAGTACACTGGTTCAGAATGCAGCAGGGCTTAAAACAGGCAGGCTTGAGTGCAACACGCCGCAGTAATTGTGGCATATTCTCCTCGCCACAACCACTGGAGACAAACAATGTCAAAACATATCGCAGTGTGGTCACAGTTTGAGATTGTTTTTTATTAAGGGATCTACTTTTAAAAGGATGTTCATGCGTCAACAGTACAACATTTATGTTCCAGTATTTCAGCTCTCATTATCATCAGTGTCACATGAAAGCTTTAAATCTTAAAGCCTTTTCAAACATGCACAAAACTCCAGAAAATTTCACTATAGTTTTGTGAATGCAAACAGAATTAATTTTAAAGTAGTCGGATTGAGCTGATGTGTGAATACAGCAAGTACAGAAAGTCTGCACATCCCTATTAAACTGCCACAAGCCCAAATATATCATTTCAGAACTTTTTTGCCATCTTTAATGTAACCTATAATTTATAAAATCCAATTTAAAAATTGGAATCTTTTAGGAGAGAATTAGATAGAAATTGTTGCATTTATTTGCACTTCCTCAGTCTCATACTTTGTTAAAGTCCATTTTGATTCTATTACAGCATTCAGTCTTTTTAGATCGGAGTCTATAAGCATAGACATGGTAAACTTGGGCCACTCTTCCTCACAAAAGCACTCAAAATCTGTAAGATTATTAGGGCATTTCTAGTGCACAGCCCAAGAGTCACAAACAAAGGATTTTCAGCAGGATTCAGATCTGGACCCAAGCTGGGCCAGTCCAGAAATTTGATCTTCTTCTGATGAAGTCATTGGTTTGTAGATTTGGATGTATGTACATTCATGTATATCTTTGGTTTTCTTGCAGATACTCGATGGATTTGTGCCAAAATTGACAGGTATTTGGAACTTTTCACAAGTGCCCCCACTTTAACTTGAGCCACGAGATCAAAACGTAACAAGATGTCTCGTCGAGGGGAAAATCATCTCATGAGATCACATGTGTAGCACAACGGGTTGTTGTATACTTTAGCAGTAAACTTGGAAATACAAGCTCTGTTTGAGTGCCACAGAGTCCACTGTTAGCTCCAAAAAGCGAGGCTATAGCCCCAGTTAAACACATCCTGTTTGTTATCTGACAGCAGGCAGAGCAGAGACACACACTCGCGTTAACGTTAGGGGAGAGTGGGGTGAGTTGTGCCAGTTTTTACTCAAAGTGACTTTAAAGTGAGGCCATGACAGTAATGCCTCCAACTTAAGTATGTACATATATTTCAGGATGTGGTGCATCCCTGGAAACAATAACTTTGGATCTGAAATAAACTGTTTTAGAAATATAGCTTTCAGAAAAAAGTGGTCTCGTGGCACAACTTGCCCCCGGTGCGGGGTAAGTTGTGCCTTTGGTCAGAATACGTTGGGGTAAATTATGCCAGTGATTACTGAAGATTATTGAAGTAAAACAGAACATTTTAATGTCCTAAACTATAATGCCATATAAAGGCAAGACAAATTCAATACAAAATAACTCATTTAGGGTTTATTTAGGTATAATCACCCTATTAAACTAATGGCATAAGTCATATTTTCTAGTTTTTGGGAAAACACAAAAAACTTAAATACACAATATTGATATCTGTGAATCATTTCAGGCAAAAAGGCTTTGGCAATAGATTCCTGTTGACATACAGTCTGTCAGTTATGCAACATATATGAATAAAGTGATTTAGGCCAATTTCTGAACATCTCATTGTGACTTAGGCCACTTAAAAACTGAATGAACTGCTCTTTCATAACATAGTGTGAACTCAAAACTGAAATCAGTGTTAGCTAAATTAAATAAATGGCAGGTAAATCAAACACTGATGAGGCATGCCCATCTCCTCACTTCTCCAGCTGTTTTTGGTCCTTCTTTGTTGGGTTCTAGGTGTGTAGGTCTAGGTGTGTGGTTGTGTGGATTTGTTAGGGTAGGTGTGTCGGTGTGTGGGACTGGGTGTGAGGGTCTGGGTGAGAGGCTGTGTGGGTTAGGGTCTAGGTCTGGGATTTATGTGTCTGGGTGTGTGGGTCTGAGTTTGTGGGTGTGCTACTGGCACAAATTAACCCAGGCCCTTTGGCACAAATCACCCCAGCCCCACTTTGGAAAAACTAGTATGACCCAGCAGTTTAGAGCTAACATCATGCTAACTGTATAGACTCATTGTGTAGCCTACTAAAGCACTAAAACGTGTGCGAAATGTTTTCAAACTTGTCAGACATAACAATCAAAAAACCTTGATCATAGAAATTTTACTTTGAAAGGCAAAAAACAGTTTTTTGAGCTAAAATGTGCTTACCTCTCATGCCATGTGTCTGTCTTTTATACAGGATGAGTAAAATGGATGGCTCTTCAAAAATATGCGGTCACATGACCAGTTTCTTCTATGGTTTTCTTGAAACAAGGGGTGGCACTACTTCCCCACTGGCACAAATCCCCCCACTCTCCCCTAATGCTCATCTGTCATCTGCCAAAGCTCTTATCAGAAAAAACACCAGAAAACGAATAGAAACGCTATTTCTCTAAATTACTGTAAAAAACAAACGTGTTATTGACAGAAATATATCTTTTGAGTGTTTTAAATCTAGATGTACTTAAAGAGGATGTTAAAGAGTTTGATTTTACTGATGCAGCTCTTTAGATTTACATCTTTTGTAAATAGTTCTTAAATTACCTTCAAAATAATCTAAATGCTTTTATTGTTATAAATATTATTATTGAAGCAATGGATGCATACTGAAGTAAAATAAAAATGTGGTGGACTATTAAAATGAAAGGTTTGATTTTAGGAGCATTACAATGTACATTTTGAGTCAGAGTTAGACAAGATAAACTGTGTGTAAGTATTGATAGCCTATTCACTACAAGAGGAGTTAGTTTAAATATTTCTGAATAGACCTGTATGCTTCGTTATTATGACTTTCAGTCTTATAAATGACATATTTTTCACTCATATATTTTTCCAAAATTAAAAAAAGCTGTAAATCTCATCTTGTCTCATGAGATAAGCGTCTCGTCATACCCCTAGCACAATACTATCTATATCATTCCTCGCTGTTCATCATCTTTGTTGACTACAAAAAATCTTTGGACAGTGCACATAAAAAGACCACCTGGAAGCTACTGAGACACCACGGAGTTCCTACCAAGCTAGTGAACATCATTAAAAACAGCTCTACAGGCTTGTCCTGTGGGAGTAATACACGATAGCCAGCTTACGAAACCGCTGAGATAAAGACCAGAGTCAGACAGAGTTGTCTACTGTCCCCATTCCTTTTTCTTCTTGTTATTGACTGGAAAATGAAAGCAACTGAACAAAGAAAAAATGGGATCCAGTGGACCTTATGGACTCAGCTTGATGACTTAGATTATGCAGATGGCCTGGCACTGCTGTTACATAGTCACCACCAGATGCAGGACAAAACAACAGCACTTGCATATACATCTGTCCAAGTAGGACTTAGCACACACAAGGAAAAAGCAAAGATTATTAGGTTAAACTCAACCAGTTCGGAGCCAGATAAATTAGGACATAACACAATTGAAGAAGTAGAGTCCTTCACCTACCTGGGAAGCATTATAGACAAACAAGGGGGTACAGACGCAGATGAAAAACCAAGACTAGGGAAGGCAAGGCAAGCCTTATTACAGCTCAGGAACATCTGGCGCTCCAGAGACATACAACAGCAGACAAAAATCATAATCTTTAACTCCAATGTAAAATCTGTCTTGTTGTTTGGAGCAGAGACATGGGGAATGACGATAAACACGATCAATAAAATACAAACCCTCATTAACAAGTGCTCAAGAAGAATTTTAAACATACAGTGGCCAGAAAAGATCAGCATTAACAGCCTATGGTTGAAAACAAAGCAGCACCATATGAAAGTGGCAAAGAAGATGGGGATGGATTGGGCACACACTACAAAAACCTGTGTCTAACACCACCAGACAGGCTCTGACTTGGAACCCCCAAGGCAAGAGGAAAAAAGGCCGACCAAAGAACACATGGTGGCGGGATCTCCAGTCTGACACCAAAAGACTGGGATACACCTGGTCACAGATAGAGAAGAATGCCAGTGACCGAGTACACTGGAGGTCCCTTGTCAATGGCCCATACCCCAGTAGGGGTGTCAGGCAAAAGTTAGTAAGTACAATATTATCAACATGGTATCAGTATCAGCAGGCCTGCCCACAGAGTTGGCTGGGCCCCTGTCAGACACAGATGATTGGTCCTCTTTAGTTGTGATTTATTGAAAGTATCAGTGCATGTTTGATTGACCAGAAGCAATGATGCTAGTGTCCTGGCCAACAGTTACAGTTAATGTTAGTGTTGAAATGTGTATCAGGCTGTTGTGATATTGAAACTATTCATTTGGGACTCTTTTTAACCCATTTTAACTGCTTTTATTAATTTCTCCACTTTTCATCAACTTTTGTGTGCTTTTTACCCATTTTTGCCACTTTTTGTTCAAAATCTAATTTCATTACCTTTGCCATCATTTCTACGTTTGACCTAGTTTTGCCACTTTAAACCCATTTTTGCCTCTTTTAAGCCATTTTTCAGCTTTTTTTTACATTTTCCACCACATTTTTTTATTCATTTTGTCACTTTAAACCCATTTTATAACTTTTTATGCCAATGTTGATCATTTAAACTGCATTTTACTATTTGTTATGGCCATTTTACCACTTTTCTAGCTATTTTTTTCCTCTGTTTACCAATTATACAACTTTTAACCTGCTCGTGCCACTTTAAAACATCCTTACCACTTTAACCCATTTTAATTCTGTTTTAAGAAAAGTGGTTTACATTTAGAAGAAGGCTTTATACCACAGCATAAATTAATTTCTAAAACTGCTGCTTTGATAAGAGTGCTTATTTTTCAGGTTAAAAATGGATAGGACAGCTTAACTTTGCAATGGACCTTGATTTTGCTGTTTGTCCATTTGTATCCCTACAGATTATGGAGGGGAGTGTGTCAACAGCAGTATTTATTTAGCCGTAGTATCCAGTGAGTAACGTCTCTTTTGCCGCCCAGGTGGAGCTGGACAGAAAAGACTGTGATGCCAGATGCAAACGGTCTATAAGCTGCCTTGACCTGCTTTGATCAGTTACTCACAGCGTGGATCTAAGGCCAAAAGCTGTCTACCATCATCCAACATTTTTGATATACTGCAGACATTACAGTATTACGGTCTTCTGCAGTGTCCTTTCAATGTCATGTCTTGCCACCTGAGAACCACCACATCTGTCAAGGAAAATTATTTGATGAGTGTTAAAAAAAACCTGAGGAGCAGACTGCTTTGAGTATTAGAAATATTCACATGTGCATGTGTTTAAAGGGGCTTCAGATTATCAGCACTGCAGCGAACAGAGAGCAGGTCAAAGATCGTGGCCACAATCCTCCAACAAACCTTGTAAACAAGAATTTTTTTGCACCCAGAACATCCATATGCATGACAGAAATACTTCAAAATAACACCCAGGAAGAATTGGATTTGTATAGAATTGCAGATGACAAGGCTGCAGGATGTAGACTTCTCCGATGAAGGCTGCACTGTATTTTCTGAAGGACGAACGCTCTGAAATGTCACGTCACATCTATCTCACACTGCAGAAGGTAAGGAAGTGTCATTGCAAGTCGTTTGATCAGGTTTTGACGGACACTATATAGAAACAACGTGACCTTTCCGGAAGCTTCTGCAACAATCAGCAGTTTATGCAGGTGGTCGACAACTCAGCTGCAAATGTCCACTCTGCAGATGCTGCTCTCTGAGAAAAAGGCCTCCAGCATTATCACCTCAGAGTGAACTGAATTTTAGATTCATGTGAGGAAAATGTTCCATTTTTCTGTCTCTGTTAAGGTGTTGCTACTGACTACCTTCTCACAGGATCTCCCTTGTGGTTACAGCTGCCTTAATGGAGCTGTCATAAGCCTAATATGAACACAATGGCCATGGATGTAAGCAGACATACAAGAGAAAGAGCCAAGGAAAGCGATGAAAGGGACATTTGAGACCAATTAGAGTTATTGAGGAAAAGAAAGGATGTGATTCAGGCGGTAGACAGTGACAAAAGCTCCATACTGAAGAATGATTTTCAGCCAAGATTAAATCGTAGGAGGAGAGAATGAGTGGGTGTTAGGAAAATACAAAAAGGAAGCACAAGACCGTGAGTTACTAAAATGATGCGATACAGCAATTAGCAGTGTTTTTAGGTGATTAATTTTTAAAACATTTTAATTGCATTTAGTCATTTGAAGTTAAGACTACTCAGAAAGCAGTCAGTAATGAAAAATTATTTCTTTAGGGTGGGATCACAGATGTAGAAGGTATCAATCAATCAACCTTATTTATATAGCACTTTTCATACAAGACAATGCAGCACAAAGTGCTTTACAAGCAGACAGATAAATAAAAGTAGATAAGGGGAAATATGACCCAAACCCACTCCACCCAACCCTCTAACCCACTCACCCACAATCCATACACAATATTGGCAAAATGCATCATAAAAAAGACCCTATAAGAACAGGAACTTATGTACCCAGTACATACAGAGGAAATGCCACCTTAAAGGTTTGACTGAGAAAACACTGGAGGTTAAAATGTAGAACAAAATACATGAAATAAAAGATAAATTGCAATGAAATAAGATAAAATAAAAGAGTGCTGTAATGAGAATAAAAACACTACAAGGTAAAAGGAAAAATGATAAACAAGAGGATAAACTACTAAGAGATTAAACAGAACAAGATAAAACCTAGATAAGTAAAACAGATTAATATGAGGATAATATATTTAGGTAAAAGCCAGAGTAAAAAGTCAGTCTGAGTTTGCTTTTAAAGGTAGATGCTGTGAAGTTGGTTTACAGAATTTTGCTAATGTTAGCAATGCTAATTGTCTTTGCAGGTTACACTTCATATTACACTTTGTGTGCACTCATGGCTCCAGTCATACATATAACTTTTCCTCATGTTCTGGATCAAAAATGTGCTAGATTATGCTGGTGCTAGCAGTACTGTTAGTTCACCTATGTTTACATTAATGAATGAATATTGTGGCAGCAGAAAGTGGCTGTGAACTGGAGCTGCATTGTGGCAGGCAGCTGTGTTACACTTCAGGTGGAGCATCTTACCAGGACTGTGGGCCTGAGCTGATAAAAAATGTAAATAATTAGTTAAGCTGACTGATAATGCTGCTGCTGACTTCTGAGATGACAAATCATGTGCATCCCTGGATAAAGTACATTCCACTGTGATACGATACGATACTTTATGATACACAACAATACGACATGACACAGTATAGTAAGATACAATACAATGCAATTCAGCATGTTAACTGTGTTATTTTAGTAAAAATGCAATAGTGCAATGTTATATTATAATTTGTGCTGTTAATTAAAAAAAATAATCAAGTTAATCACATCACTACACTCTGAGTAAATGTTTATGTTTTTAGACTTTTAAAGGTTGTTATTGTCAAGTGTTTTTTTTTTTTATTCTTTTAATTCTATGTACAGCACATTGAAAGTGCTGATGTGAGTCCTTATCGATACCACTATCAATTCTTCCTATAGTTGGGCGGAAAGACAAAATAAGGGCAGATATTTAAATTACAAGTGGTCTTAGAGGATTAGTGCTTGAGTTAAAAAGCTATGATTCAGTCTGTCACATCTATTGTATATCCCTCAGATATAAACACATATTCACACTGTATTTACTGAAGTTTTTCAGCAAAAACTACATTTTCCCATTTTTATTTGACATTTGAACACATCATCACATATAGAATACAGTCATCTAATTTACTGAGGTTAACTGAATGCATCATATTTTCCATCTTCAGCTCGTTAAGTTTGCTAATTAACTTCAGTTTTGCCAGTTCCACCACAGGTTTCTACACTGCATTAATATTGTTAACAAACAGGACTTGCTCAAAGTTTAGGAGCACTTTCAGCTAAATGCTGCAGCTGAAGAGGAAAACTGTCCTGAAGCAGCTGAAGAGAGTGGTATGACCATGGCTTGATCCCATGTTGTTGTTAGCGTCTTTGCCAACATTAGCAAAGATGTGCTTTGCCTTGAGGATGGAACTTAAGACTGGTTGTGCTTTGATGTAAAGACAGTTCATCACTGCAGCATGTAACCAACATTTTGGTTTTATCATAACTAACATTCTCCAGCTTTTTGAAAATAAAATTGCCATTTAGCAGACCTGGGTCTGTCTCCTCACTCATCACTGCTGGCTGTGTCTGACCTGCCTCTCACCTCTTCACCCCCAGGCATGTAAACAGCGCTGGAGGACTACAGGAGCAAGTTGTGGTCAAACTTAGTCATATGATTAAATTGCGTTATTTTTTTAACGCGTCAAGGTTTCAAGATTAATCACAAGCATTAACTCGTTAATGTTAACAGCCCTAATTATAATACAATATCATATACAATACTATAAGGTACAGTTAAAATATGATGTTGCGTGATGAGATTTGTAGTTATTATGATGATAGTTATTTTTAAGCAGAGCTAAAGCAGAGCTTTCAGCTGAAGAGCAAACATGTTTATGAACAGAAAAATGTTTAACAACTGACTTGATAAGTGAGTGAATGTTCATGTGTTTTTAAAGGCTAACCTTTATTTCAGTGCCTTTGAGACAATGGTTTATAGGATTGTAGAGCATTTTATGAACAATCAAACATAAGGCTTTAACAAACATGCCGACTTTTAGTTTGTTTTTTGTTTTACATTAATGACTGCAGATTAAGCAGTCACAAAGAAGAACGGAATAGTAACAAGCTGTTTTTGAATTACACTAAATCAAACAGAGGTTAACAAGTAGCACAGGATCAAAGTACTCATGTTCATTAAGCAGTGGATATTGATCAGCTCCTTGTTATCTGTAACTCTACACTCATTACTTTCCCTCTTGCACAGTTCTTGTTGGTGAGTGTTTTTTTTCAATCATCTGGAATTGTGACTAAACAAAGAAACCATACTCTCTGAAAGCATTTTATTACTTATTATTTTGTGTCCCCTCAAGGTTTGTGCTTTACTGAGTAAGCAAAACATCCTGTATTCACGCTCACCTTGCCAGCACTTGTATACACCTGTGTTCGATTAAATAAAGCTAAGACCTTAAATATTTGAATTAACCTTAAACTTCTTTGTAACACAAGCCACAACAGCATTCTATTAAAATATATAGATTTTTAAGTTTAAAAGTTGTATTTCTTTTTCAGGTGATTGCTGTTGCAGACTGAGGAGCAGTTTAGTGCTCAGACAAACACAAGACCCATAAATTCAATACTGTTAAGCACTCAGTAGTGTTAAAACCTTATCTTACCATGCAGACATTTACATATGCTGAATATTATTTAATCAATACATAAAGGATGGCATGGTTTCTTAAACCTGGGTTAATTAGTTTGAATCTGTTTCCTGCCTTACATAAAACCTGTGTTATAAAGACCAGTGGTTCTCAGCTGGTGGGTCAGGACCCAAAAGTAGGTCGCAGAGTAGTTTTCAGTGTGTCACCACAAGGTGTCTGAAAACAAATGGTCCTGAAGTCCTTATTGGACATGCATCAGTACATTTTATTTTACCCTGTTTTACTGTGAAATTGGGTAAATTTAAATTTTTGATCAATATTTCAACTAATTTATCTCCTTGAAATAAATGGCTACTTTTCCCATGATAATTAAGTGATTTCACAAGTTCTCTGGAAAAATGGTCAAAATTGACATGTAATGATGTGGAAAGAGGGTATAAAATGTGTCAGTTTTATCCCTTTTCTTTTTTATTTCACTTGTTTTGGTCCAATCATGCTCCAAATTGCAACAAACTCAAATAACTAAACATGCGCTGTTGAAATTTTTTTTGGAAACTTGAGTCGCGATCTATCATAAGACAGACTGGTGGGTCCTGAGGCCAGACCAGTTGAGAACCACTGATATAGACCATCTGTATAACATGATAGTCTAAATCAGTGGTTCTCAACTGGTGGGTTGGGACCAAAAGTGGGTCGCGGAACCCTTTTCAGTAGATTGCAAATGTGTTCCTGGAAAGAAAATTGTGTCAAAACATCAACAAAACTGTCAAAACAAGCCTTTTTTTTTGCCTCTCATCTTTTATTAGTGGCATTTTTTGCATTTTTGTGGTTCAAACTGGGATGTTTTCCATGAGATAAATCTGATTGGTCAAAAAAGATCAGAAATTTGGGCCCACAATTTTTCACTGGGAAGTTGATGGTTGGTCCCGGGCTCGACCAGTTGAGACATTGGTCTAAATAAAATGTTTACCTTTTAAAACACATAGTATCAGTTGTTTAAAGATGAAAGTTGAGCTGATATAACAATCTTTATAGCCATTCCTGTACTATGTCGGCAGGCTAATGTTTACTATTGGCTTCTATGAATGATCTCAGACTGGAATGCATTAATATCAGAATCTATATCATAAACATCTGTCGAGATTTAAGTTGACTCGAATACTACAGATGAAACAGTTGGTCAGTGCACTGCAGCCAGAGAAATAGTGCCAAACTATGAGGCTTTCTGACAGCAAAGTAAAGTCCTGAAATACTTCTCAGTAATCTGTACATGTGGCATGTCCTAACCACACTAAAGCTGATAGATATTGCTTTGCATTGTGCTGTGATGGACATTCACAATCAACACTGCATCCTTTAAATATCTACTTCACTCTTTGAATTTCAATCTTCCCTGGCAGACAGTAAGATATCTGATACTTTTATTTTGAAGCTGTAAAAATCTAAGTGTGGGGCTTTGTATCAGTAAGTCATTGGTAAATTAAATGTTTCTTTTCAACTGAAAACTCAAATTGTTTTTTGTCGCAGGTCACACTTATCCAATCACTGCTCATTCACACACTCATGGTGAAGGCTGCTACATAGATAAGCTTTAAAGCAGCATCCATAAACGCCGCTGACACAGCAGTGGGAGCAAACTGGGGTTTACTTTCTTGCCCAAGGACTCATCGACTACAGGCTGCAGGAGCTGGGGATCTAACCCTCAACCTTCCCGTTGATTCAGAGACACCTTTGCTGACAGTGAGATGAATATATATTTTGCCTCAATGTTGTGCTCAAGTCAGAGCAGAGAACACATCAATCATCAAAATGCATGTTATAAATGCACCACTATCTACACATAAAACAAGCTACACACTCTTCATCACACATCTTGTTACTGGTGAGTTTTTGTGTAGGTTTGTTTTACCATTATTGAGGAAAATAATACTCATTGAATGATCAATAACAGTAAACATAACAGAGAAATGTTTCATAACTTTCCATGCACTAAAAAAGACTGAGAGAGTATTTCATGGTTTATGATTTTTTATTTTTTTTTAACCTGAATGTCTGTCTTGTCATTATTTATGTTTATTTGTAAAAGCTTGGGACGTCTTCTGCAAAATAAAAAGTGTGCAAAATTTAAATTGATATTGATATTTACTAACCTGACACGCCAGATCGGTTTGTTTCACACATCCATCTGGGAAAGGTTCAGTAGGAAACGTTTGAGAAAAAGCAGAGGCGCTGATTGGATGAATATTCTGTCTGTCACATCTCTACGGGCCAATCAGAGCAACAAAAAAACGTGATGTAGCTGCTATCAAGCTGCACATGCGCAGCTACTGAGGAATAACGCGAAATATGACGACTATAGACATGTAAGTACACGACTTTTGACGTTTTTTAAAAGAAATAACACACTACTGTTCTTTGTTCTTCTTTTAACAAAGAAATTTGGTCAAGTTCTGATAAAAACTGGCACTTTAGCAGCATCCACGCTAATCTCTTCCTCCATAACTGCACCAGTTCTTGCTGCTGCTTGTTTACGTCACGACTTTGCTGCACCTGAAAGTACTGCCCCTCTTCACTGACTGGTCCTGTCACTTTCTAACCCGGCCCAAACAGTTCAGACAGGAGCTTTGCAAGATGGATTTGCCAGTGAGAAACAAGGAAACAGGCTTATCCATTTGCTTTGCAAGGTTAGATATTTACCCTTTGTCCATGCAAATAATAAACAATCCAATAGGGGTCTATTTTGATAATCATTCTTGTGTCATTTTGTGCATCAAAAGGCTGAATTAAACATCTATAATGCAATTTAGAGGAGATTTCAACATATTCCGATTACTGTATATTGTGTATCACGATATAGCAAAAATATATTGCGATATTAATTTTGGGCCATATTACCAGACCTGAAATAGCTTGGTCCCTGAACAGCCCAGTAAGTGGGCCCTACCCAGATGTGCATTATCAATGCTTCTGTGATGGATCTTTAGCATTGGTTCTAGATTTCTAGCTAATGTTTTGGGTCAGTGTGGGTCAGTGGTCCATGAGAAAGTTATTAGTTTCTATCCCTTTGTGCAGTCAATGGCATGGCTATGAAGTCTGACATACAGTAATTTGCCAAATTGTTGATACTTCCAAAAAAGAAAGGCTTATACCATTTTTAAGGAAAGTGGGCTTCCATTTTGTAGCAATTTTACTGAGGCATTATTAGATGAAGTGTATATTATATTGTTGCATTGATAATATCAGTGAGTATTTAGGCTACAAAAACATATTGCTGCAGTTTAGATTGACAAGGGTTTTGATTACCTCACTGGGAGCAGCTCAGCTTTTGTCCCCTTGTGAGTTGCCTTCCATATTACATCTACTGTATTTGTGTCAGAGAACTTTTATGCCCTAAAATATTTCTCTCAACTTGTCTGGACCTGCCCGGCCTTAGTATTATGCCTCAGAGGTGGCATAAGTCGCACCTTAAACACATGCTTCTGGCAAAATAGATCAGCTGATGCTGATATTTAATTCACTCCTCCTATTTTGTGAGTCAACTGCTGCTTGTTGCTGTAGCTTTGCGTCAGAGAGCCTGTCCACTTCATGATTGTACTTTGCACATGGTCGGTGCACTTTATACTAAAAGCCTTCCATATTTCCACTCTACTCACAGGTGGTTGCCGTGGTTACCTGTGACTGGACAGTGTACCTTGAAAATGAATGCCTGAATGCAACACATGGCACACATTTATGAGGCATGTGGAGAAAAAACAGCTTAGGTAACAGGACCAACTAAATCCCACAGCACGCTTTGGATCCAGATTTTGTTGGAGAATTTGTTCAATAATAAACGCTGGTCCTGTTCCCAGAGTATCTAAGTTCCAAAAAATCAGGAGTACACGTTTGTGATTCTCCCTCACATATGTCAGCCATGTAATATACCTGCCATGAGGATATACTGAGGTTTATTGGATCCTTTGGCCCACAGCACTGCGAGGGTTTTTCATTTTATCTTTCAGAGGTAGACTTCACCTGGGTATTCAACCAATAACTGTAAAATGTTCTCCAAGGTACAGTATGTGGTATGTTAATTATAAAACCCTGAGGTGGAGCTTTTTCTCTCTGAAATCAATCATTTTCCCAAAACGAGTTATTCAAATGTGCGTTCTCCTAATGAACACGATATCTATCATCTGTGGCTCATTAGGTTCTATATAAGCACAGTCCATCATAGGCTCATATTTTGATAATTTATGTCCTCACTAAAATGGGGAGAGCATCGTTATCTTTGCTGAAGAGGTTTTTTTTTTAAACCGTGAATCACAAACCATAATACAATACTTAATTACATGAAACTGAGTCCCTGGGGTGCTGGTATAGCTAGGCTGGCAGAGCCCTTTATACAGGGGAAAAGTTATCAGTGCATTGGCCATAGGTGTGGCTCTGGTCATTGGCCATTGGGTGCATGTTAACCCTACTATCTCCTTCTCATATTCCTGTGTGTCCTTCTCTGTCTGATAACATAAAATCAAAATAATACATTTAAAAAGAAAGTGAGTCCATATCTGCCTGACCCCATATTTTGATGCAACTTTTAAAGGAAAACACATTTAACCTGGTATTTAAGTCCCTATTTTCCCTCTCTAGATTTGTCTGGGGAAGAACAATAAAACAGGCATTGCAATAGTTTTTGGTGCTTCAATAAATGTTATCATTTTGTCACCTTTAAAGAAAATCAAACTAGATACATGTAGTTAAGATTAAAATCAATACATACTTTACAGACAGCCTGGTACTGTTTATTGTGGTTTAAATGTCATAAACCATTTCTAACATCATTTATGTACGATTACTTGACCTGACCAACCCATCAGTTTAACTTGATTAGACAAAATTGTCTCTCAATGTCATGTTGCTGTGATTCTCACACACTGCAGTGCACGCTAAAGTGAGATATCAGCATGTCTGTGCCATTGACAGACCATATATTAATTAACACCTGAACAAGGTGCTGCTGATTGCAGGAAAACACTCACTCACCCACAACTGAGCTTCTGCCTCGAGCATCATGCCGGTGTATCTGAGACAGCAGCAGTATCACCTGTACATGCAGTAGACACATAGACTCTGCATGCAGAGTGATCGGTTCTCGGGTTGCTGATGGGGATATCAGACAGGATGGTCTACGACAGCAGTTTTCAGAGCGCCACAGGATTTAAGGGGGGCGTGGCACCATAAACCAGAAGAAAAGGTGATTTGCTTTTTTTAAATTCTGCTGTGCATGGGGCAAATTGGGCAGATTTATAGTTAATGTAGAGACTAGGAGGATTTTCCTGCATTGGTCCTGATGATGTTAAATGGCCACAGCGATTAATGTGCAAAGATGTATGACAGCATGAGGCCGTCTAAACCCTGGGGTCATATTGAAACAAAAAGAGTCTAGTGAACAAACAAGGGGATTTTTTTTGACAAGAAGTAAAAGGAATTTCAGTCACTGAAGGTAACTGAGAATTTTTGCACCATACACACTAAGACAGCCTCTGCAGGGGCAGGTTTTTGACACCAACAATGATCAAAACTGAGTACCAGGCAAGGCTAAAGGTGGAGAATGATCTGCTGTTAGGCAGCCCTGCATCAACTGCATAGATGCAAACTCATGGTTCTCACTGGATGAGGGCGTAGAGTAAAAAAATCAGATAAGTTCCTTACTGAAACTAGTTAACTGATTGACTGAGTGAGATGGATGTTCAATGACGTATGCAGGCACTTTTTTTCATTTTTGATACCGAAATAAATATCATACTGTGAGATTTTGATACCATTACATCCCTGTCACAATCTTCTATCATCTAATTTTGGTGAGCTTGTGAGACAGGAGTGGTCTTCTGTTGCTGTAGCCCATCTGCGACAAGTTATCTTGACCACATCTACATGTCTAAATGCATTGAGTTCCATGTGATCGGCTGATTAGCCATTTGTTTTAACAAGCGACTTAATAGATGTACCTTATAAAGTGGTCGGTGATTATATATTTACTACTTTATATTTATAAATGTCCACCATTATATCAGCTGAGTATTAAGTAACATTTAGCAAGGTTTCAGTGGCAAGTAATAAAACTCCAGTCAAGGTAAAAAGGTAAAAACCTTGACAGGTCCAGACTCATTTTAACAGCCATCTGCTAAAGCTGTGCTGGGGTTATAATGGGATAGAGAGAAATGTAAAAAGAAAGCACCAACAGATACATTTATGGTTATAAATCTTTCTACAGCCTATTTACTTGAATATTGCCATAATATCTGCGTTACTGGGAACAACTTGTGACTAAAAAGCTAGTCTCATTTGACAGAAGACTGAACACTCCAATATTAACATTAGCAACTAAAATGATCATTAATGGAGAGGAATGATTTCTGTAAGTATAGAAAGTAGTCATTTTGCAGCAGACTGACACAAATTTCTGTCAGGAGTTGATGGAGACCAAAACTGAGTGGACAGGATTATGAATATTGGACTGAGATTGATCTTATTGACTGAAACAAAACTCCAAATAACTGATAAAGCAGCTCCATGCTGGCTAGATGTAGAAACGGGCTACTACAACACATGCTATGTCACATTTGTCATACTACCAACATAAAGGGCACAATTTAAATATAAAAATTAAATTGGTTGCAACCTTTTCCACTGCCTCAACAAGGCCTGAAATAAATTGATGCAGGGTTCAGAAAGTGCAAGAGACGGATTTTCCGTATACCTACAGTTTGTTTTAAAAATTATTGTGTGTGTTTAAAACCAGGGTATTTGAAACTAGATATTTTAAATACCGCTCCCAAGCTTTCTGTTTTCATCCACTTCTAGTCTTTGAACAAGGCAATGTGCTCCACACAAAGAAATGATAATGATACCTCGCTCTTAAAACTGAGCAAATAGGCAAATTTATAAAAGAAAATGTAAAACACCCCTTTAAAGAGAGTCTCATTATGTGAACCAAAAACAAACCATGGAGGTTTATTCACCACAAGTGGCTAATTAACTTTGATCCACGTATTAAAACTGGGTCAAGAGCGTGGAGGTGGGCGGACGCCACCACAACAACAAGCCCTCTCCACACGTGATACTGTGTTTATTGGAGGAGACACAAGAGACCTGGTCAGGTTGTAAGTGCTTTGGTGTGTAGCATGTGCCATGACCCCTGGCAGGGCCTATTAGAGTAAATGTCTCTGTGGTCTACATGCCTCCAACCTCACTGGCAGCCACCGAGCAACATCAATTACACCCACAGCAACTCCAGCCTATAGCTACACTAGTATATTGCCATCACCACAGGGGTAATTGGTCCACTATACACTTCCAATTCCGAGCAAGTCACAGCCTATTTTTCCAGTCAGTCCACATCGGCCCATGTAAAAATTGCTATTATAGCCCGCAGCTTCGCAATGGGGTCCTGAGATTGAACAAGAAGAGGGGAGGAGCAACGTAGTGTACAACAATGATCAAAGTGATGAGCTGTGAGATGTTGATGCATGTAGCACTGACGCAGGTTCTGGTATGCTACATTAAAGCCAGATGAATCACCGCATGCGGTGCAGAAAAGTCGAGTCAGGGAGGGTGTTTTTATTTTCTTCTTTGCATATTCCTTTGAGACGGATGTATACATGCATGATGCGTCTCAGCCCCCGTGGCGTGTGACTTAAATGTCCTCCTTTGCAGTGATGCACACATAAACTGTTGTTGGAGTTGGACCTGTGACCTTTTCATTCACAGGGCAGGTTCCCTCCCCACCAGGCCAACGTTGCCACTTAAAGTGACCAGACTGCTCCGTAACAGACAACATGACAACAATAATTAACTCCATGTATTACATAGTTCAGGATAATGTAAATGTCTCGTGTCATTTCTGCTTATAATCCTTAATTTGAGTGATATCAGTCATGACAGCAAGAGTACACTCACACAAACACAGTTACATACACTTGATTGCTTAATGGCATACACAGACACAGAGGGGATATTATGCATACATGCATGCACTCTCTTTTATATCAATTTAATTCAATTAAACTTCATTGGTGTTGCATTTTGATGCAAGAACGCCACCTCATTTAATAAATGCATTCAACACAGAGACAAATAAACACAATAATAGTGGTATTTTGGCACATTGAAGTCCACATGATGAAGTTGCACATGTTTATGCATGCACAATTAAAAAGCAGCATGCATCCTCAGCGGATATGTATGTATGTATGTATGCTCATTGCGGATTCTGCAGTGGATTAAAGGTCAGTGGAAGTACAGCTCGGCCCACAGCGCCGTATGTGGTGTACATTCAGAAAGGCAGGGAAAAGCAGGAGCCACACAAACACAACAAACACTACCATTTCCACATGCTTACAAAAAAAAAAAAAAAAAAAACAGCCCCAGAATGCAGATGCTTGCCGCACACAAACAGATGCACACACAAAGCAAATATAAAGACAGAGCTGTATGCCTGGCACCAGAGAAAGACGGACACACAGAGAAACACCAGGCCCCCTGGCTGAGGCACTGGGGCCAATTAGGATGCCAAGGCCAATGCATCATCTGAGGGAGCCAGCTGTCTGTGAGGCTGCCCTGATGTGGCTGTCCTCGCTGTGCTCTGTGAGCCCTCTGCTCCGAGGGGGGGCCTGGACAAGATCTGACACAGACTCACACATACACACCCAATCTCTTTCCTTATTCTCTCTAAAGGAACAAGGAGCATGTAACTCCCAGCAGATTAACTCATTGATTAGGACATCAATTAAAATCACATTTCCCTGTTTGAGTCATTAGCATTGCTATGCTATAACAGTCAGAATGATATCTCACACTGCTGTGGTGCTTTTCCAAAACTAAGACCTCATTTCTCATAAATAATGTCCAGCATCTCTGAGCAAAATCTCTTTTTATGCAGCACAGAACAGAGTAAGTATTGTGAAAAACGTTCTTGTTTTTCTTCCCATTTTCCCAGACTTTTGCTTCTCCCTCATTTCACCATCTGCTGTTGTGAAATCTTGAATTTTTTAGTTCTGTTTGTGCTGGATAAACAGCTCCGACCCAGTGGCACACAAAGCAAAAGAGAGTGTAGAGACTGTAAGAATCTGCCAGTCTCACAGGTTCCTTTGCCTCGGTAATTATGCTATCACCCATAAATGTGTCTTAGAATATGCCAGAGTAACAGCATCACACGTACTTGATTTAAGAAAAACTGTGACAAAACAATGAATTCAAACGGAGGGATTATGTCTTAATTATTCAGAGGGAGCACTCCCAGAAGAAAAGTCCATTAGAGAACGGCTGTGATTCAGTTTATTGTGGTTTTTCTTTTCCAAGACGGAGACTCAGTTTGATGTGCAGCAGAGTCCAGGCGAGTGCTCGACCTTGACCATCTGCTGGGTGGGAGAGGAGCTGAAGTCTCCCAGAGGACGGACAGAGGTGCTGCTGAGGGTGAAGGAGACTGAGAGAGAAAGCAAACAGACTGACAGCAACTAAAGGCTAATGCAGTTGGATATGAAGGGTGGTTTGCTGTGAATATTGCAGTAATTTATTTAAGAATGTGGAAAAATCTCATGAGTGCCTTTCTTAAGATCATTATTCTTTTCTTTGGTTTGTTTTATTTGGACATAAATAATACAAATATTAATGAAAAGAACAATGTGAGGGAAAATCACCTAAAAACTCACCAGGGGCTTTGAGGGTGGCGTTCACCAGCAGCGTATTAAAAGAAATAATAATAGCAGATAATGCATAATTTATATGTAATATCTATAAGGCTGTGGATATGTAGAGTTTCTAGCGCCCAGTGTCCTGAGCATCACTCGTGACTCATCCTTTCAAGGGTCTAATTTCCAGGTTCAGAGCTGTTTCTAATTACAGGTCAAGATACCTTTACATCGCTATCAACTTTCCTTAGTGATGTTTTCTTGATGAGCAAAAAAAGCTGATGTCAACCTCTGCAGCCCAGCAAAAATAAAAGTTAGTTGGAATTGAGGTTGTGGCTTTGCCAGTTCAAAAAGTGCCAGCGTCAATATTCAATATTTTTGACATCTAAAACAAGGACAGTTTAAAACATAGTGTACAGCACTGGGCTGGAGGGGTTAAGTTGTACTGCCAGGCACTAAATAATGGCGACCAGTGATGTGATTAGCTAGGGGTGTAGCTATGGTAACAGTTTAATCAGAACTGGACATTTCTTTAAGAAAGGAAGAGAAAAAATACACTGAAAGCTTTTCTTGGTGGAAACCACTACTGTTCAATTATTCTAATCACAATTCAGGCTGTGTAATTAGAGTATCACATGCAAGGCTGCAATTTACTTTGGTATTAAGTAGTACTTGAAAGGTTTGCAAAAAGGCCAGCAGAAAAGTTTACAGTAGTGCCACTACTGCACTTTGCAGAAGTACCTGCCTTAAAAAAAGAAGGAGCTTTTTGAAAAATTATTTTAAAAGCAGTTCCACAAAAGATGTGGGTTTCTTTATACAACTTAATATCTGTATGTTTTGAGGTGAGAAATTCACATTTCAAGACTTGAATTATTTTCTGCATTTTCCTTGATAACTAATCAAGTAGACTCATTTATGCATCGTGTTTTATATCGTGAATGCAAATCTCCAATATGTAACCTGGCACGCCAGATGGATTTGTTTCACACATCCATCTGGTAAACCACTCATAGACAGAGTTTGGTAAAGGGCAGAGCCTTTGAAAAAAACTCAGAGGGTGGATGAACGTTACGTCTGTCACATCTTTACAGGCCAATCAGAGCAACAAAACATGTGACATAGGCGCTACTAAGGTGCACCACTACCAAGCAGTGAACTCCATAAAGAACTGCATAATGCGAACCATGGTGACTGTAAACATGTCAGTCACTTTTGCCACTAAAGCGCCAGCTTTATGCAAACTTGACGACATTTCTTTGTTAATGAAGACCAAAAAAAAAAAAGCTTTAAGTTCTCTTTCAGAAGAGACAAAAATTGCATACTGACATGTCTGCAGTCGCCATGTAGTTCTCTACTCCTCAGTCGCGGTAAACCTACAACGTCACATGTTCTGATTGGCCTGTAAAGATGTGACTGACAAAACTTTCATCCGATCACCTTCACCTTATGCGCTAATGTCAGCCTCCAGTGTAAATCAATGCAGCTTGAAATAATGTATTGAGCTTAAAGTGACAGCAGCACCACTGCAGCATGGACTAATTTAAGCTTCCTGACTGCAAATGTAGCATTATGTCTGTTTGAGATCCCTTTTTTTCATGGTATTTAAAATCACATTAGCTGAAAACAATGTTTAATGTCAAGTCCCTAATAGTGTGTTGAATGTGCTGCTGGGTCATCATTTAGCCAGATGACTAAACGATGATAGACTGGCCTTTTTTTCCGTCACTGAACATATCAGTTTCCTTTTAACAGCAACGTGGCTCAAATATTCTGAATATTTATTTATCAAAATATTTTATGATAATGTTATTGAGATGAAGGTAATTGCTGCTAAATAGAGGAACTTGACTGGTACTTCACTTGTTTATCACTTTACTCCACCAGATTTGATGGGGGTAATCCTGTTTTGGTTTTATCACACTGAGTAGGCCATATTTAGTTTGACATAATTATACTTACATAAGATTCTGACTTTCACTTGTATTTGGACATTTTCACACTGTGCTTTTGCTGCTTTTACTTGAGTTGGGTGCACAGCTGATTCAGAGATGAGATTTATTATTGTGCCGTGTTGTTGTACAAATTCCTTTCTGTTGTCGTGACCAAAGATGAGAGAAAATGATGGTATACTGGATAGATATTGTGTTTCTCCAAAACAAGTAAAATTTTAAAAAACATCAGCGTCAGAATGGGCCATTGGCTAAAATGTAATTCCAAACATCTGTACCTGATTTTTACAATCAGTGCATCTCTACATGTAATGGATATGTGAAACAGTCTATCTGGCAAACCAGGTTATGATACATCTGAAGTTAACAGAAAGGTCTTTTAAGGCATCAACATGTGAGCCATAGTGTTTACAGTCTCAGAACATTTAGCTGTGTAGCTTAGAGCTTGTCATAAGAAAGAGAAAAAAGAGAAAAGGTCAAAATAAAGAAAGAAATAGCAGATGGTAAACCTTTATCAGTTCTCTTACTGTGTTTTACCACTTATACAAAACAAAACCAATGCCACTGATTGCTCAACTTTGCCTTCAGCCACGGTAGATTTAGGTAACATTACCTTAACAGAGTGAGGTGTGACTAACTTCAAGAGCAGAGCTACATGGACCTACACACCCAGAACACCCTTTTCCTCTTGTCAGAGCTGGTTTCAGTGCTTACAATGAAAGAGGACTGCAGCACAGCAATCAGGTAAACCTGTGTGCTCCCCTCCCCATTAGTTCTGTAATAATGGCAACATGAAGTGACTGTTCTCCCTTTGCAGCGTATATCTGTCTGTTTGTCTGGGACTGGGGAATTCAGCTGGACTCTGTCTCTATCCCAGTGCTGCAGTGATTAAGATCTCCATTATACGACTTTAACAGCTGTTTAAAGGTGTGTTTTAACCTGTGACTTGTTTGTTTTTAGCTCAGGATATTTAAAGAGGTGATCTGTGGCTCTGATTGTGGTCAAAGAAGCAGTAGTAAAGACTATACCTCCATAGACCTGGCACTAACTTAAATTTCAAGGTTAAAAAAGATTTCTACAAAGAAATTCAACAGAGGTCAAGCTAATTATTTATGCAGTCACTTAATTTACATTAAATATTTTATTTAAATTACATTACTTTGTAGAAAGCTGTTTTCACTTTGGCATTAAAATGGTGCTTTTGTTTTTTTGTTTGTTTTGGTTTTTTTTGTCAAAAAAAAGCCAGATCAAATAAAAGGGTAAAACATATACTGTACATTCATTTTTGATGGAATGTTTCTTATGTAAAGATCAAGAGGTCTGAGTTGTCTTCTAAAAAATGAACTGGAAAGGACTAAAAAGACATTTCTATTTAAAACTCCTGATAATTAATCCTCATGCCATGATGGTGCATTTCTCCTGAACAGATGTCAGGCTTTTTGAGGAAAAAAAAAAAAACTAGTTATTGACAGATTTAGATTTTTAAATTATTATGCAAAAATTACTTCAGTGCATAATAGGAGTCCCACCAGTCCTTTGAGTGCTCTGAAAAAATAATTTAAACATCTGTAAATTCTTAAACATCTGGTCTGCTCCATCTGCTGAGGAAGTCTGTGTGATATAAACAACAGTTGCAGAATACTGATGAAACTTGAAGCGTCTGAAATAAGCTTTGTCTCCATTAAAAACCTGCTTTTTTAGGATGGAAACTCTTTGAATATCACTGCATATTGCAACATAAAAGCCCCAAAGTGTGTGGTAATATTTAAAAATGGTCTCTTGATATCTGCTGTGAACCAAACTATGACGTTAATGCCTCATATAGAATAGTTACAGTGGAGGATTTGAGTTGAAGTATAATTGAACCAAAAGACAAAGATCCCTCCATGCACAGTTATGTTCAGGAACATTACCTTTAGCTGTAGAGACCTGCAGGTTTAATAGAATCCCTGTGGAAAACAGCTTTTGTTTTCTGTTTGCATTTGGTGCAATTGGAAATGAGATTCATGCATTCATCCTGGTTTACAGTCCCATCTGTGTTGCCATAAAAGAATTACTTTTCAGACAAAACATCCCCCATTAATACGTCTTTTTTCCTGGCTGGATAACTATGAAAAACCTTGAGCTGTGTATCAAAGTTGGAACCTTTTTGTAGTAGATTTTATAATCAAAATTTTGGAGCAGAGACAGAATAACCGAAAGAAATATTCAGCTTTGTTAAATGCCCAACATCCAAACCTTACAAGACTTAGACTTTATTGTCACTCAGTATGCAGCAGGTGTATACAGAACAAGATTTCATTTGCACAGGCTTTAGTTTACAGAGTAGAGTGCAGAGCAAATATATGTGCAAAAAACAATATATAAAAGGTGCAGAAAGGTGATGGATTTAATGGTAGGGCCACTGCAGTTGTATTTCTAGTGTCTTATCAATCAACCTTCTCGACTTCAAGAAGGTTGGTTGTAAATGAAATGCAATCTATATATCATTCAATCAGCAAGATGCATAAAATGAACAAGTATTTATCTTTTTTTTCAGATAATCTTCTAATAAATGGGGCAGGACTAGCAACAGCACTTAAGAAAGTTTCCAGTAATGGAATGTAAAACTCTGACCTTAGTCCAATTGTATTTCATAATCTCTGTGCCTTACAGTTAAGCTGTAAAAAGTTCTACAAAAGTCAGACAGTCATAGTTAAATAATTTCCAACCAATTTGATATCCGGCATGTCTCGAGTTAAGCTCCCCTTGTTGAGCAAATCCCACCTGTCAGCTTCTCCACTCAGGTTTAAACAAGCTCCAAAATTCATCTCAAAGACACTAATTTCCCTGGATCTGATTTTCCCATGAACACTACAGACGTAATCCTTCCAAACTAGAAATATCAATCCATTAATTATACCCACTCCTAAAATAATTGATGTGTTTTTATAGCCTTGGACTATCAGCTAGGTTTGCATGTTGGACACAAAAGGATTCTGTTTGTGATGTGCAAACAAGAGAGAAATTCTTGGACATGTCACAATGAATACGGGGGCGACTGCAGCAGCAATGATGTCATTTCCCCTGTGAGTGAATATGGGCAGTTTTTCCTGTTAACAACTGTTAGCACGACAGTGAAATCACTTGAGTGTAAAGGCTCAGAGAAGCGTCTGGTGAGCCAACAAAGTGCAGGCACCAATTAACTGTCAATGGAAGAGCTCCAGGTTTTATCACAGATCAGAAAATATCCTGTCCAGTTAGTTGACGATGGATCAGTTTAGCAATCAATAATTAACTCCCACGCAACACAGCTAATGTGTTTGCTCATTTTTACTTCTTTTTCAAGCTCATTGATTGGCAAAACAGTCCCTCAAAGGGTTTATTCATATGTATCACATGCTATTTGAAGGAAAATGGATTTTAGTCAAGGTGTGAGGAAGACAAAACACACCGGGTGCAACAAAGTTCCTCTTGAGGACATCAACGCAGAGGCCTGTTGCAGGGGATGATAATTGAATGAAATAGAGATTGGATTGGAAGCTCCTGTCACTGCCAGACACATCGGCAGGTTGATGACTCGTCGCCCCAGGC
Source organism: Cheilinus undulatus (assembly GCF_018320785.1). Lineage (NCBI taxonomy): Eukaryota > Metazoa > Chordata > Actinopteri > Labriformes > Labridae > Cheilinus > Cheilinus undulatus. The sequence goes on along the minus strand of NC_054877.1, from coordinate 12,380,642 downwards.
CTCCAGGGTCTGACTTGTGAGAAGAAAACAGCCTGTTTGGATGGCTCTGTGCTCTGCTTTTTTACTTTAACTGTCCTTTCTGTGAGTGAGAGGGTTATAACTATCCTCGGACAATCATATTTTTATCCAGCAGAACCAGCCTTGCAGGATCTTTGGACTGATGGTACACATAAATGGAGGCTTTCAGTTGAGTGCAAGTACAGGCACACACTCAAACTCACACAGTGAGCAAAAACAAAGGAGAGAATGGGAACGCTTTCAGTTTTAATTAGTCGTCGCCGCTGTGTTTTGGAGGCGGGGCAGGGGTCAACAGTAATTGGGTTGTTTTCATATTGAGGCATTCAGAGCAGAACGGAGGGATATGGGTCACAGAGAAGTGATCCCACAATCCTACAGGCTGCTTTCCACCCTCTCTTCCTGTCCTCCTCCTCCTCCTCTTCACCCCCCCCCCCCCCTTTCTATCCGTCCTGGCACTGGTGCATTCACTGGAAAGACTTGTGGATACTGGCATGCCCGGTAACTGGAGACAGGCCACAGCACCACCCTCTCAACACAGCTCCAAGTCAGTTCTCACCGAGACCAAATGGAGGAATCTGGAAAGCTCGGCCGTGCCATTGAAGAACGGGCTGCTGGGAACATGTCTGAGAAAACAGAGGGATGCGAAGACTTCGAATGAGGCGGAGGAATCGCAGCGCCTGAAAGCGATGCCAGGATTTTCTCCACCAGAAGAACCAGGAGTGCCAAACCAAATTGAGAGAATCCAGCTTAAAGCACACAGAGAGGGGAAGATGATACAAATGGTAAGACGACAGGAGTGATTCAGTGAGAGCACTGCTGCTGAGGATAGACACCATCCAGATGGTCAGCTCAGTGGCTTTCAATAAATTATTTATTGACTTCTTTCCTTTTTTGATGCCTGCTGCCTAAAAGTTTATCTTTAGTATTCAAGGATCACATGCGAATAATGAGTATTCTCATGAACACTTGTTTTGGGACAATTGCAGTGCATTAATCTGGGGAGTTAGCATAAATTACACACAACTACATAATGAATGCACATAGGCTCTCCAAGCAGTGAAGTGCCTTGGAGGGGTAATGCAATACAGCAGGACAATGGCTGTGGAGTTTTCTGAGCTGATTGCACTAGTCAGGTTGGAGAGCCATCACGATGATGTTGGAAGGGCCACTTTGCGACAGACAGCATTAAGATGAAATGGCCTTGAAGGACTCCGATATTGCAAGGCCGGTCATGATAAATTATGAAACCGAGAAGCTGCCAGGTTGAGGTCTCTGCAGGGCTGCCTCTTCTGTACTCTAGGATATTGCAATTTGTCTCTCTCTCTCTTTCATAGGATTGTCTTCTTTTTGAAAGATTTCCACGTGAAAAGACCGAGATCTGTCCAAACTTTACCCAGGTTTCGTGCTTTTAGGCATCCAATCTGTTTGATCTTTTATTTAAGAGCTGTCCTCCAATGCATTGTGTGGTCAACAACCTCTCAGAAAGACACCTTTGAAGAAGAAGAAACTATGCATCAGCTGTTGATAGAGTTTGCAATAATCAATCTATTGAAGAGCAAATTATAGCTTTCACATGGAATCACACATTCATGGAGCTAGCCCCCGGCCACCTATGTGGGCCAGGTGGCATTCTGAATACTGACCTCTATAATCAGAGAGGTCTTCCCTTTGTTATTGTTATTTGTGGCTTTCACCATATTCTTTTTATGATGATATTTTGGGATTTTTTTGCCTTTATTAAAGTAGTACAGCTGATGAGAGACAGGAAATATGGGGAGAGAAGGTGAGGGCGAAGACACCAAACAGCGCAGAGCAGGAAACTATCCCATGACCAGTACATTGAAAGCCTCTCGATAAATCAGAATATGGGAAATTACATAACACCAATAGAAAAAGGACTTTTTAAAACAGTAATATTGGCCCACTGAAAAGTATGCTTTTACTCGGTTGGGGCTTCTTTTGCATGAATTACTGCAACAACACGGCATGGAAATGTAATGGAAGCCCACATTGCTTTAATAACAGCCTTCAGCTCATCTGTGTGTTTGGGTCTGGTGTCTCTCATCTTCCTCTTGACATTACCCCAGAGATTCTCTACGGGGATCAGGACCCAGTATGCTGGCCAATCAAACACAGGAATATCATGGTCATTTTATTAGCTTTTTGGTACGTTTGGCAGTGTTAGCAGGTTCCAAGTCCTGCTGGAAAATGAAATTAGAATCTCCATAAATCTTTTCAGCAGAAGGAAGCATGAGGTGCTCTAAACTTTCTTGATAAATGTTGGCTCTGACCGTGGAGTTCAGAAAACACAGTGAACCAACAGCAGCACATGACATGGCTCCCCAAATCATCACTGACTGGGGAATCTTCCACCAGACTACAAGCACCTTGGATTCTGTGGCGCTCTTCTCTCCCTCCAGACTCTGGGACTTTGATTTCCAAATGAAATGCTAAATCTACCTCATCTGAAAACAGACCTTTGGACCACTGAGCATTAGTTCAGTTCTTTTTCTCTTTAGCCCAGGTCAGATGCCTCTGACGTTGTCTCTGGTTCAGGAGTGGCTTCACAGGAGGACTGTGACGGTTGTAGCCAAATTCCTTGATATGTCTGCGTGTGGTGGCATTTGATGAACTGGCTCCAGTTTCAGTCCACTCCTGAATTTTCCCCGAACTCTTAGACTGGTTTTGCTTGACGATCCTCATATTGCTGTTATCCCCGTTGCCTGTGCATCTTTTTCTGCAACAGTTTTTCCTTTCACTCAACTTTGAATTAATATGTTTGGATACAGCACTCTGTCAACAGCCAGCTTGTTTAGTAATGACCTTCTGAGGCTTACCCTCCTTGTGGAGGGTGTCGATGACTGTCCTCTGGACAACTGTCATGTCAGCAGTCCTCCCCATGACTATCTAGCCTATTGAACCCGACTAAGAGACCATTTAAAGGCTCAGGAAACCTTTGCAGGTGTTTTGAGTGTAGAGTGTGATACCATTAGTTTCACATATCAAACTTTTTAGATAATATTGACATTTTTGAGATAATGAATTTGAGGTTTGGGATGAGCAGCAGAGACAAATATGTGGATTTCACCCATGAAAAATTGGCCAAATCTTCTCTGCTGGTGCCAAACAACTTATTTTGCTGTTGCCATTCACTCTTGTTTTGAGCTTCTGGTATCCCCAGGTACTGACAATCAGGTCTCTGATTGGTACCTTATTGTCAATACCTGTGAGCATGGGCCCAGCTACAGTGGTCAGTAGGTCACTGTTTCAGAGTCAGCATGCCACGTTTGATTGATCTGGAAAGGGCCTATGCGATGGGGCGTCTTAAAGCTTGTGTTCCACAAAACCAAGTTGCAGCATTATTTGAAAGGGAGCCCTGGTACCATCTCCAAACTGAAAGCCAAGTTCTATTTGACAGAGGATGTCAGAGACGGGCCACGAAGTGGGCGTCCCAAGAAGTGGACACCCCAAGAAGACCGTCAACACTAAAGAGCCATAGGCTGTCTCCTACAGATTTGCACTCAAGGTTTGCTGGACCGACAGCTTTCTGCCCAGACAATCCAGAACAGACTGCACACAGCCAATCTTTAGTCTCATAGACCTGCATGGGGGTCTGCCATAACTTCACCATAAGACCCGTTTACGTTGGTGCCTGCCATGCCCAACCCTCAGAACTGGCTGGGCCCCCTGAAGCCAAGTGAATGGGTCCTCCTCAGGCATGGTTTATCGATGATATCAATGCATGTGTGTTCACCCATGGGTGCTGGCATCCTGGCTAACATTTCCCTCATTTTGGAACTGAAAAGTGTGTTGGAATTATTTATTCATGCAACTTTTCAACTTCGTTTTAATCCATTTTTACCACTGTTTCTGCTCATTTTTGCCACCCTTTTCTCTTTAACCCATTATTCCCCTTTTGAAACAGTTTTCACTACTTTATATATCTGACTTTGCAGTCCTCAACGTGTTTAGGCTTATTTGTGCCTTTATTCCACCATTTTTGCCACTTTTAACCAATTTTGTCCCATTTTCACTACTTTAGACCATTTTGGCCTTTATTCACCCATTTTAACCACTTTTTTAACAATTAATTCCACTTAAAGCCATCATTGTCATTTTTAACCCATTTACACTTTCACATTACACTTCTTTACCCTGCCATTTTGCAACTTTTTGCCAATCTAAACCCAGTATTCTCAACCCCTTTTCACCATTTTCCCAGCCCCTTCTCTGCCCTTTTCTGTATTTTTGTTACCCATTTTTGCCACCTCTTCCCCATAATAGCAACTTTAATTAATTGTCCAACTTTTTAACCCACTTTTACCATTTTTGCCACCTTTCTGCATTTTTGTAACCCAACTTTATCCTCTTTTTAACACATTTTTTGCCACTTTAGACATTGTCTACCAAGCACAAATTTCCCTTGTTTTTGTGCTAAATGTAGGCTATATAGTGAGTTTCACATTTTGAATTGAACTACTGGAAAATCAACTTTTTCATGATAATTTCATGAGATGCAAAAAAAGTCATTTGCCCCACATTCTTAGCCATGAATAAGACAATCAGTTTCACTAAAAGACCCTCTTTCAAGATAATATTTTCAACTAAATCCCAGTGCTAATATAAGTTAGCAAACTGGGCAAAGATTGTAAGATCTACAGTCTGCTGTTGTTATTTCTGCTGGCTAAACTGACAGTTGCCAGCTTGGAGTGAAAACTGCTTATGTTTGAAGTCAAGGAACCATCATTTTAAAATGTAAATCTGCCACTGTAATCACTGCAAACCGTATATGTGTAGCACTAGAGTGAGAAGCTTAACAGGCATAGCAACAGTAACTAAGGGTGGCAGGGCATAATGAAGGGTCAATTATGCACCAATCAGCAGCCACAGTCTTTCAAAGTAAGAAAGACAAAGGAATGGCAGAAATACAGAGTGCTGTTCTTACTAATGCTCTTTGAAACACATCAGATTCTCCTGGGAATAAGGAATAACATTTTTTTCCTATAAGAAACAAATGAAAAATGAAGCTAAAAATAATTACTCAGTTTGCAAGTACAACACTCAACATGCTGCATCTAACTCCAAGACAGAAAACAGGGTTTGGCAGTGCACAGCGGTCCTCCTTGCAGTCTTGTAGCTGGAAAACACGCATCAGTTCATGCCAGGGATTTAACATCTGAACATCTTTCTACTTGCTGGTCTTCCTCTCTAATTCAAAGCCAAACTACCACCACAGTATCCTTACTACTCTCAGCAGCATTGGCATTCCCTCTTCTCTCTGCTTTATTTCACTTCCAACATCCACATCAAATTATTGGGAATATTATGTTTGCAGAAAGCCACTCAAAGAAAAAAAAAAACCCTGTTGCAGCCGGCCAGATTTCCGTTTCAGGGAGAAACTAGAGGAGCAGAAGAAGCGATTTCTGTATTCAGCCTCGGCTCATGCTTTGAATCATCATTAGTGTGATTAATTTTCCCTCCAGTCCTACAATCCTCATTGGTGATTCCCCTCCAACTCTTTGGCCGCGCTCCACAGAAGTGACAAGTGTGTTCCCATGGAAACAGACCTGTCATGCCATTGTCACCGCTGGCCTGTCAAATCTGCCAGAGAGGAACCAGCTGGTGACCTGACTGATCTCACATCAGTACAACAGTGTGACTTTTGACAACTGAGTTGCTTTTAAAGTGCATACCCACTCTCTCTGTCATTGTTTGACACTCACTCACTAACACAAGGTTTCTTTTGGTCTCTTTGTCTCACCACCTCCGTTTCCCAGCTTTGTCTCTGTCTATCTCCAATCAAACGTCTCCCTTTTTCCTCTCCCTCTGATGGTTTGTCTCTTACAAAGGCTCTGCACATCTCTGAGATATGATGACACCGGCCAGTTGAAATACCAGTCCTGCAAGGGCAGCTAAAGTATTTCTATCAACTTCAGGCAGAATTGCTCGGAAATGATTTTGCTCATATGGCTCAGAAAGCTCCAAAAGTTCCCAGTGATCAGAAAGAAGTGGAAAAAAGGTTATGACACGCAGATAAATCATTCACTTTGCTGGAATTGTCTGACCCCACTTGGGGGGAGGAAGTAATTCTGTTACAAGTGAGTGGGGTTATAGAGGAGCTGTATGTAGTGTAATTCACAACCTTTTCACCTCACTGTGTGACTGAATTATATGACTTCAGACCATGAAACAAATCGGAGCACTTGTATTTCCATTGCAGTACAATGCTAAAAATGGTGCCTTTCACCTAACCTAACCTTTAACCTATTTACCCTGGAAGAAGAAACTTAAAAGGAACTTAAAGTTCAAAAGCTTGAACAGTCCATTGCTTTAAAAGCTACAGTGCTTATAAAAAGTATGTTTTACTCTTTTATTGAGCTTATAAATCTATCATGGTCAATAAAATGTGGCTTTTTTCACAAAAGAAAAAACAAATAAAGCCCTCTTTAACATCAAAGTGAGAACAGATTTTAGCCAATTGGTGCTAGGAGTCTCACAATTAGTGAAATGAGGATCACCTGAGGGCACTTAATGTGCATCAAGTGATTTTGGTATGAAGACAGCTGTGTCTGGAAGGTCCAGTCACTGGTTAATCGGTATTCCTGGCTACTATTACGCCACCATGAAGACAAAAGAACACACCAAGAAACTCAGAGAAAAGGTCATTGAAAAATATAAGTCAGTGGATGGATAAAAACAAGTTTCCAAGACATTGAACATCCCCTGAAGTTCACTTAAATCCATCACGAAATGGAAGGAATATACCAAGACAGAAGAGATAGGACAGACTCTGCTTACAACTGCTTCCCAGGTTCTTCACCAGTCAAAGCTTTATGGAAAAGTGGCAAAGAGAAAGCCACAGAGTTCATAAAAAGGTATGTGGGAGATTCCACGGTCAAGTAGAAGAAAGTTCTTCCAAAATTGTGCTATTTGACCATCAGACAACACGCTATGTTTGGCAGACACCAAACTCTGCACATCACCACAAACACACCATCCCCACTGTGAAGCATGGTGGTGGCAGCATCATACTGTGGGGATGCTTCTCAGCAGCCGGTCCTGGTAGGCTTGTAAAGGTATACGGACAAATGAATGTGTCAAATGATTGGAAAATCCTGGAGGTCAATCTTAGTCAGTCTGCAAGAAAACTATGGTTCTGAAAAAGGTTTATTTCCCAGTAAGACAATGACTCGAAGCATACAGCGGTAGCTACATAGAAATGGTTAAAAGGTGAAGGATGTGCAGAGGCTGATGGGACTTGAGCATTTTTACTAAGAAGAATGGAGAAAAATTACAGTTGGATGCAAGAAAATCTGAATCATGAATGAAAATTGTAATCCTTTGACAACCTTAAAATTAACTTCAGGAAATGTTAAATAACGGCTCAATAAATCTATTCAGGTAACAGCATTTGAGTAGGGGGGGTTGAAAAAGTATAACATAGTCATTTTATGTTTTTGTAGTACAAGAGAACATAAATCTGACTGTAATGGTTTTGCTAAAGGCACACCTTTTTTTTTTTTAAAGCAAATTCAAGATGGAATGTGTAATAATTCTCTATCATGTGGTCATTTAAACCAAACAACTGGCCAGTTTCATAGTTTATGAAAATCTTAGACCTTGTATTTTCACCATCAAGATTTTTTAAATCCAAATTTTAATATTTTAAAAATAATCAAAAGAACAAGATTACAAAACAGGAAATCAATTATTGTAAAGCAGTGTGAATTTTGTTGACAGCCTTTTTTTCCATGACAAAAACTAGTCTAAAACTAACAAAAAAAAGATCTGTGTCTAAAACGTTTAGTTTTTGTCAAAATGACTAAAACTAGACTAAAATGTTTTGAGTTTTCATCGACTTAGACTAGACTAAAACTAAAAAGGGTAGAAATGATTAAATTGGGACTAAAAGTAAAATGCATTTCATTTAAAGACTAAAACTAAGACTAAAATTAAAAATAGCTGCCAAAATTAACACTGTTGTAAATCAAGTAAATGTAATTGGTTACTCTCTTCTCCTGTTTGAATGTTAACGAACATCCTGCAATGTGTTTTTAGCTGGTTTTGAAACTGAAGTTATACTAACTGCTCTCCATGACCTACAAATGCAAACAAGTTCATTACAATAAGAATAACTATTCTGTGCTATCCATCCAGCTATTATCACTCATCTCGTTGGGGTTGTAGTGGGCTGGAGCCAATCAGAGCTGTCACTGGGTGAGAGGTAGAGATAATGGCCAGTCAGTCATAGGGCTGGCATGTAGAGGAATCAAGCTCAGGCATCACCAATCAGCCTAATGAGCATGTCTTTGGTCTGTGGGAGGAAGTGCAAAGAGAGAACGCATGTGTGCACAGGTAGAACATGCTAAATCCACACAGAAAGGCCTGTCCAACCAGGATTTAAACCAGGACCAAGACTAGCTGAATAGAGCTGATGATAAAAACTCTAATGGTAAGTGGTATTCTAAAAGTAAGTTTATTTTTTCATCAAGGAGACAAAACAAGAAATTCAACAAATCTGTATTTATCCACTGTGCATTTATCATAAAAGAGAGTCTTTCTCTTTAGCACATAAACACAGTATCTAAGATCCACTGCTGGTAACAGCAAGTTTTGACTTTTTTCTTGTCATTCCACTTTAATCTCAGTTTGCCCAAAAATATTTTCTCCTTCAAAGGTGTCCTTAATTCTTTTACTGTAATTTAGGTAGTGATTATGCATGCATTTTTTAAATCAATTTCACATTTATATTAATTTAACAAATGATATCTGTTAAACAGAGAGATAAAATGTAAGGACTTCTTATTGGCTTAAAGTAGACTAAAATGCTTTAGAGTTTTTTGTTGACTGAAACCTTGGAGAGTGATCATGACTAAAATGTGACTAAAACTAAAAGGCATTTTAATCTTCAGACATGGGCCAAAGTGAACACTGGCCAATGATCATGAGTGTTAAAGAACTTCACAGGAGCTTCAGTGTCTCAAACAACTTGAAATAAAGTGGACCATCATTTTTACCACTGATCTCTTTTTATGTCTTATTAACCCTTCCAGACCTGAGTGTATATAAGCCTGCCTGAGGGCAATTCATTGGATGGAGGATTGACATGACCCCAGTCGTGCTCTGGATGTCCTTGCATACCAGGGGCATGGGAAAATAATTTGTATAAAAGATAACCAAGTCCACTCTTCAGAAACAGGTAGGTGTGCAGAGGAGGTACAGCCTAGGATGGTCAGGCTGGGTAGTAGGGATGCCACAAGCCCCTGGTCGTGCTGTGGATGTCCCAAGGACATGACAACCCAGCGGCGGTCTCCAGACTTATCAATGGCCAGCTTGACCATATAACACACCCCTTAAGGCTTCACTACTACAAAGTTAAATAACTCTTAAACCATAAATTGTAGTCTCTTAAGTTTCTCCCTACTGAAGTCAGATGTTGTGCAGTTCCACTGACGCTATCCATGAGAGCCCCTGCAGAAGTTTGTCAAGCAAGTCTGGAATTTGGTCGACTTTTCTGTGACTTTAAAGATTAAATCCACACCAACAATTCTGATATTGAACCACTTTTTGTTGTTAATTTTTTAATCCATTGCGCGATTGCTAGAAGCCATATTGTTTTCCAAGAATTCAAGATGTGAAAGCTGTCAACCAATGGCTATCTGTTTTGTCATAGCGTAAGTGGCTCTCTGTGTCTCTGCAGACAGGAACTGCTTTAAAGTGATGGTGCAAAGACATTGTTGTTAACATGTTAACATTTTGAAGACTTTTAGTCACGTACATTTTTTTGTTTTGTTTTGTTTTGTTTTGTTTTTACTCTTTGGTCCCAAAGAAATGGGAGTACAAGTTTGCACCAAAAAGTCTTAGTGGTTGCTGCTGACTGTGTCACAAACGAAAATCTGAGTTAAAATTTCCATTTAGTTTTTTTATTATACCTTTTTAAAAATTCAAGCAACATCACTGTATTACACATATTCTTTAAACCCAGGTTGTCCCAAAAAAGGGAGTAAAGAGCTAGACTGTGAATCACAGGGTTGAAGTTTTACAAGCTTTTTAAGACATTAAGTCCAGGCAAGACAAATGGTTCAACCTTAGTGGAGGGTTTAAAGAGTTAAAAGATAAAGACTGGACTCAAAATGAAGTCTACAGATTACAGTGGACTCAGAAAAATAAAAATGTACACCTCAGCTTTCTGAGTCTTCTCCTTGTTTAGCAGTGTAACACTCCTGCATCACGACAGTACAGAATCTATGGCAAACATATGACATCAGCTTAATACTGGTCACTTCTGTGTTTTCAGTCAGGCCTGAGCACAAGGGGAAACATCCTGTAAATACAGAAAGAGGTTTGACTTTGCTAGCTATTGTAGCAACAGGCTAACACCTGTACACTTGGTAAACCCAGTGTTTGTGACAAATAAACACAGACTGCACAAACAGCCTAGCAGCCAAACTCATGTGAGCAAAGTGAGGAAAAAAATGGACTCATATTCAGTCTAAACAGAGCTCAAATATCTGAACAAACTTGTTTTTTTTGGACATTTTTAATGCAACAAGATCATTTCATTCTGGGTTCCAGTGCTATGCTGATCAAAATAATGCAGGTAGAGTTGTTGAGCATTTGTTGAAAGGAATATTACACAACATTTCATTTATTTTTATAAAAAATCCAAACAAAATCAATCATTAAGTGATGAATTTCCATAAAAAGAGTTAGGTCCAACTCCCTCTGGGTTTGTTGTTCTCAGCTCTGAGTCCACACTGATAAAACAGTGCTTTCTTTAGTGTGTTTGTGTGTTTCTCAGAGGATTAAACATGATTCATACCTGTTTTTCTTGTGAATCCCTTCCTCTCTAGTATCCCCTGCCATCATGTGGGATGAAGCCCCTGCCCACTCAGTAACGCTGTATGTAGATGCACAAAGGTGGAGTTTCAAATACAATTCAAGGGAAACCAACAGATTTTCTCATCAAAGAAAGAAGAAACAAACACAAATAGACTTTGGGCTGCATTACTGAATGGAGATAAGTTCTACATGCACTAAATCATGATGGGGGAGGAAGGGAGGCGGCATGTCATAAAGAGAAACAGGCTGCTACTCAAATACACAGCCACATGCGGTCTAATAAAAGCAGCACATGTTGTTTAGTTCATGGACAGTTCTTTCCAGCAGTTATTTCTTCTTAATTAGCCTCAGGTTGTTATATTTTCTAACTTCATAACCACAGTAGGCTGCTGTTTAAACACTAATGAATGCTTGTCATGAGATGAACACCTCTCTCCATCTGCTGCTGTTTTAATCACTCTCATTGTTTGGCGTGTGTAGGCCGGTTATCTGCGGCTAACTGAGTCTACCCACAGCTCGGCTCAGTGAAGTGCATCCAACACGTCGACCTCCCTCCCCTCTCGTCTTAATCTAACCCTCAGTGAACGTTCCCCCGATCAGACATGGCTCTCAAACATGCCTGTCTTTGCTTTCACGAGGTGGGAGGCGGTGAATCAATAGTCTCACAAAAAACTGTCTCTGGATTTAAGAAGCAAATCCTCCAGTGAGTTGTGTTTGTGTTTGGGGAGGGGGAGAGGGGTCAGGTGAAATTTGTTGTGAAATTCGTTTTTTCTCCGAGGAAGAAGGAGCTCAAGAATGCATAGGCCAGCCTCGCTTTCCATGTTAGCAACTTTCAAAGAGGCGCAAATATTGAGGATAGAATTACATAACACTTTTTATACTCACCCCAGCTTCCTGTTATCTCCAACTCTTCTCCCAAAACAGTTCATTAAAAAAATACGAGAGAGAGAGCGATTTCTTCCATCAAACCAGAGGGGTACTGACGTTGAGTCTCCACTTTTTATTTTAATGCATGTGCTGTATGCAGCATCTTACATCTGCTAGACTTCTGCTCTGCTACGTGATGAATTGATTAGGGGCATCTGCCATGAATTATTAATGAGACTTATTTAGAGAAGTGCTCATATCTGCGAGGTCAGAAAGCTCAAGAAGTGCTTTAACAAATAGTCATGTGACAAATTTGAATATGTCTCTGAGATTCAGCTGCACTGTGCAGAGAAAAAGAAGACAAGAGTAGCAGAACTGATCAAATAAAGCTGATGTAAACCTGGAAGATGAAAATAACACTGGATGTATGGTTTAAGTAAAGCTATACTTATCGCCGTCTGGCTTTAGGCTCCTAATGCACCCACATCAAGGTAGCGTCAGTATTCAGTTAGAGGAGCAAACATATTCTCCACACAGTATTAAAGTACAAACCACAATTCCAAAAAAGCTGAGACAGAGTAAAATGTAACTTTCAACAGAAAAGAGTGATTTTTAAATCAACTGAACACAGCAATAGCAATTTAAACACATTCAGAATTTGATGCTTGCAGTACATTTCAAAAATCTTGGAACAGGGCAAAGAAGTCTGGGAATGCATAAAAAAATACCCTGTAATATTATTCAGGTAAGAGGTTTGATTGGTAATGGGTTAGTTAAATGACTGGGTGAATGATAAGTAGTCCTGAAAGGTTCAGTCTTTCACAATCAACAGTGACTGGAGGCTATCCACTTTGTAAAATATTGCATGAGCAAATACATCAGTTTATGAAGAATGTTCCTCAATGTGCAATTAAAAGGAATTGAGAGATTTTATCATCTATAATACCATCAAAAGATTCAGAGAATCTGGAGAAATCCAGGAAAAGGCAAAGATTCCTCAGGCAGTTCTGCACTAAAAATAGGCTTCAGTCTTTGATGGATATTACAGTGAGTTTGGGAACACTTTGGAAAACCTCTGAACGTTAACACAAAGCATCCCTGCAGCTACAAATATCAGTTAAGACTCTACAATATGTATATCAAGCACACTCAGAAGCCTTGCCCACTTCTCTTGGCCTGAGCAAGAGGGTGGAAGAGTGTGCCGTTGTCTGACAAGTCCACATTTTCAAACAGTTTTTGGAAATAATGGCTATTAAGTTCTCCAGGCTGAGGAAGTTAAAATGACCACCCAGATTGTTATTAATGCAAAGTCCAAAAGGTCAGCATCTGTGATGGTGTCGGGGTGTATTAGTGTCCATGACATGGGTCGCATCTATGTAAGCAACATTAATACTGAGCTGTATACAGGTTTTAGGGTGAATTTTGTGACTCAGTCACAAAATTTACTTCTGCTCTCTGTGCCCACAGTCAGTCTTGAAATGGGTAAAACAACTTTCAGGTATGCAGCTCCTACAGCCCGGAATATTCTGCAGGAAAATGTATGTCTCTGAGAGCTGGTCTTATTATGTAAATGGTTTTCAAAATAGATTGAAGGCATTGGAGAAAGATGCATCTGGTTGTAGATGTTTTGACTGATGACATTCTGATCTGTGACTCTGGATTGGTTGATCTGTGTTTTGTGGTGTTCTTATGGTTAATGTTTCTTGTCTGCATTTCTGTAAAGTGTTAAGCTGCCTGTCTTGGCCAGGACACTCCTGTAAATTAGATTCTTAATCTCAATGAGGCTTGCTGGTTAAATAAATCTAAATGATAATAATAATAATACAGTTTCTGCCCCTTAGCCCTCATCTTAGCCCTTTCCTTTGGTTTTGAGCGTTCACTTCAGGTTACTTCACTTCATTTTCATGCCCCCAACTCACCTTGTTTGAATACCAAATGAATTTGTGCTCCAGTTACCACCTAGGGGCGTCTTTGTCTTAATGAGGAGAGGTCCGGTACAAGCTTGTGCATTCTTGGTGCACTTTTTGACTGTTTCTGATGTTTTAGGAATGTTCAGTAAAATATAACTTCAATCCTCTACTGACATATTTGGGACTTTTGTGTCAGTTTAATCCAATTTAGTAAACTACATGAATCCCTCAATGAGCAGCTTGGACACAAAAATATAGATAAAACACAGTGACACAAAAACAGAAGCAATGTGGATATGCTAAATGTAAAACAGGATCTAAAATGAATGCTTATATATATTAAACTTAATGATTAACATACAGTGTTGTGCAGTGAAAGGAGGATTTAAAGAGCCAGTCGCTTGGCCTGTTAAATTATCAAACCTAGAATCTGCCTTAAATACCAATGCACCAGCCAGCAGGCACACCTGACTCATACATGGAGTGAGAGATGATGCTCTGAATGATTGGTTGATCATGCCATAACCACACATTTATAAAATCAGAATCCTTTATGTCCCTATGCCATGGATTTTGTCTAGATGTGAGCTGTCTACATTGCAAAATGTGGATGAACCTGCCCCAAATTACTTTGGACACCATGTTTTATGCCTTCAAACTAGGGCCCAATATGCTTAATATGAGTTTAAAGGCATTATAAATCAACCTTGGCTGATCTAAATCTTTATTTGGTGAATAAAATAGGAAGGTCATAAGCTCAGTAACATAATAATTGCCTGTCTATTGGATGCTACTGCAGTGTGCTTAGACTCAAGTCATTAAATAATTAACCAAATTAGGCTGATTGAGATAATGTATTCAACACTTTGTTTTCCAAGCTATGCTAATCACCCCCTGCCTTAGGTACCTAATGCACCAGCAACAAAGTTGTGTGAAAATTTTCATGTCATTTATAAGCAGAGAGCACAACATATTACAACCCATATTCCAAAAAAGTTGGGGCGCTGTGTAAAATGTAAATTAAAACAGAATGCATGATTTGCAAATCTCATAAACCAGTATTTTATTCACAATAGAAGATAAACAACATTTCAGATGTTGAAACTGAGACTTTTACAATTTCATGAGAAACATCAGCTAATTTTGAATTTGATTGCAGCAACACATTTCAAAAAAGTTAGGACAGGGACATGTTTAGTGTTGTGTAGCTTCCCCTCTTCTTTTAACAACAGTCTGCAAACAATTTAAATGTGAGGACCTGCTGCTGGAGATTTGGGAGAGGAATGTTTTCCCATTCTTTTCTTAGAATTCTAGCTGCTCAGCAGTCCTGGGTCCTCTTTGTTTGGCTTTTTGTTTTATGATGAATCAAATGTTTTCTGTTGGCAGAAGGTCTGGACTGCAGGCAGGGTATGGGATTAAGCATTGTGTTGCTGAGATATGCAAGGCCTTCCCTGAAAGCGGGGAGCATATGTTGCTTTAAAACATCTACATACTTTTCAGTATTGCTGGTGCCTTAGATGTGAAAACTGCCCAGGCCATGGCACTAATGCAACTCTATATGATCAGGGATGCAGGACACAAAAAATAATTTCAAATTTAGATTCATCCAACCACAGAACAGTTTTCCATTTTGCCTTAGTCCATTTTAATTTAGCTTTGACCCAGAGAAGACCCAGTGTTTCTGGACTGTGTTTTTCATAAGGGTTTTTTTCTTTGCATGTCACAGCTTTGTGGATGGCACAGAAAATTATGTTGGCAGAGAATGATTCCTTGAAACGTTTCTGAGTCCATGCAGTGATTTCCAGTACAGAACCATGCCTGCTTTTAATGCAGTGCTGCCTGAGGGCCTGAAGATCACAAGCATCCAATATTGACCTTCAGCCTTGTCCCTTGAGCACAGAGATTTATCCGGATTCTCTGAAACTTTTGATGATATAATGTTATATAGTTGGTGGGGTATTTTTTTGATTGTTCCACAAATTTAAGACGTAGTTGTATGAAAATTGGTGAACCTCTGCCCATATTTATGTCTTAGAGACTCTGCCTCTCTGAAATTCTCCTTTAATACCCAGTCATGTAGCTTGCCAATTAACTTGATTAGTTGCAAAATGCTCCTTCAGCTGTTTTTCATTAGTACCACTTTCTTTTCCAGCCTTTTGTTGCCCCGTCCCTACTTTTTTGAGATGTGTTGCTGCCAGCAAATTCAAAATGAGCTAAACTTTTTTTTAATGGTAAAATGTCTCAGTTTCAACATCTGAAATGTTGTTTATGTTCTACTGTGAATAAAATATGACTTTATGTGATTTGAAAATCATTGTATTCTGTTACATTTACATTTTACACAGTGTCCCCACATTTTTGGAACGGGTTGTAATATTGTAATTTTTAAAGATTTTTGTCTTGATTTTAATGCCTCTTCGAGGACAGTGGATTTGCATAACCTGGGCAGAAAGAGAGAGTGGTGAGTGATAGTAGCCACAGCCTCTGCAGCCTCTGTTCATGTAATGTGCAGACATAATAATCACTTGGTTACAAGAGCTCTAGCATATTTCACTAAAAGGTCTATATTTGCACTTTATTAGTCACATCTTTTAGCGATGTGTCCTTAGAAAGTACTCAGAGGATGTTGTTCAGAAAACGTGCTAACATGGAAGGAGAAAAAAGCATGCTGATGCTAATCTTTAAAAGGATGCATTGAAAGAGAGGAATAATACTGCATGTGTTGAAGTTCTTCATCCAAAATGAAAGATCTTTTTGTCTGTCTTGCCTCGTGGTGATGACTAGCTGAAGGTCACAGGTTGCAGCCCTTACACGACTTGAAAAAGATAAATGTAGAATGAGAGATGTGGACAGTGGCTATCAGGGCCCTGTCTGTGAACGACTGTGGCCACAGAGAGAGGACTCGGGACATATTGCTTTGGTTAATGACTGGTGACACTTGCAAGATTTGTGATCTTTGAAGGTCATGGCCCCGCTGAAGTCACACAAGGAAGGGAATAAGTCGTGGGCTGATCCCTGCTGAAAGCTGCAGGAATGGACATCAGCGTGATTCATCTCTGTCTCATCGCTCGTGCTGCTGGGTGCTTCCATGGACAGCCTCTCTGTGACACTCTTTTCACTGGCCAGCTCGCAGCCAGTGACAGGAGCCATGTGCTAACATGAAGGCAAGTGTAGTAGAAATGGAGGCACTCTGTCTTTCTCTTCACAGCTCAGACCAGTGTTCTCAAGCACTGAAAGCAATGTTTTTCTGCCTCATTTTTGAAATCTTTCTTTCTGATAGTGACACATTTTCCCTAACAGTTAAAAATGCTGCTGATTGCATATTTTTTCTCATAGTCATGAAATCCTATAGAATTAAATAAACAATGACATTATCTGACTAACAAATGCTGCGACTGGAGCCAAATCCTAATATCTGCTGTGCCAAAGAGCTCCCTTTCTGTCCAAAAACCATTAAAAACACATCAATAAGCCAAACCATTGTCTCTTCTGGCTCTGCGTTCCCTCATCAAGTCTTTTTAAGTCAATAGTGAATACATCATCCATAAATCATCACCAAAACAAAGTCTACCAACCTGAATCTTAAAATAGTTCCACAACAAATGAGCATTTACTCCTCTTTGAGTAATATTAGGAAAAACACAAAGTCCCTGATGTTTTCAGAGAATATCTGGGTCATTTTTTTCAGGTTGGAACATCTTTTAACAGGAACGAATGTGCTTTAATGAAGCATTGAGAAACTGGCACTTCAATAGTTATGAGCAGACCCTCACATTAGCCGCATTTTTCTTATAAAAGATCCTGAGTTGTAAAATTACTCCATAAACAGTCCATTGTTGGAAATACATCACAGCTGTCAGAGTCGACAGTGACCCACATAGCAGAGTTATGTGTGCACATGCTTCAACGTTAGGGGTGTGTGTGTGTTAGAAAACAAATTTCAGGGGCACTCTTCTCAGGTTGGAATTCAAAATGACCATGTTGAAGTGTTTTAAATTATTTAGACTAGGGGTGCCCTGATCAAGGTTCTTGCAGCCATGGCTAAGATCAGCAGATCAAGACAAGTGGGTTTGGATTTATCAGCCAGTTTAATGGTTGGTAAGTCTATTTGGCTCTGTAGTGTACTCAGACCAGAGTTGGGGAAAAGTACGACTATTATTCTCAAGAAAATGTACAGTTACTTTGGTTTGAGTTTACTTAAGTAAGAAAAAAAGTACTGGTCCATATATCTACTCAAGTAAAAGTAAAAATAATTTAAGTTCTCTTAAAGTATAGAGTATCTACTGAGGAGCTGCGCAGTAAAATATGATCTTTCCTTACTAACAAAAACAACAAGAGAATAGATCTCCAGCCAGGTCTTTGAGTTACAGTCACACCTCTATAATCAAGCAGAATACACAGCAACATTGACAGTGTACATTATACTATACACTATATTGCAAAAAGTATTGACTCACCTGCCTTGACTCGCATATGAACTTAAGTGACATCCCATTCTTATTCCATAGGGTTTAATATGATGTTGGTCCACCCTTTGTCCAATTGTCCAAAATCTCTTGGTATGCATTCAGAAGCATTCAGAGTTCCTTTCACTGGAAGTAAGGGGCCAACCCAGCTCCTGAAAAACAATCCCACACCATCATCCTCCCTCTACCAAACTTTACACTTGGCACAATGCAGTCAGACAAGTAGTGTTCTCCTGGCAACCACCAAACCCAGACTTGTCAGATTGGCAGATGGAGAAGTGCAACTCGTCACTACAGAGAATGCGTCTCCACTGCTCTAGAGTCCAGTGGAGGCGTGCTTTACACCACTACATCAGACGCTTTGCATTGCACTTGGTGATGTAGGGCTTGGATGCAGCTGCTCAGCCATGGAAACCCGTTCCATGAAGCTCTCTACGCACTGTTGTTCAGCTAATCTGAAGGCCACATGAAGTTTGGTGGTCTGTGAAATTGACTGCAGAAAGTTGACGACCTCTGCGCACTGTGCACCTCAGCATCCACTGACCCTGCTCCGTCATTTTACGTGGCCTACCACTTGGTGGCTGAGTTGCTGGTGTTCCCAATCACTTCCACTTTGTTATAATACCACTGACAGTTGACAGTGGAATCTTAAGGAATGAGGAAATTTCACCACTGGACTTGTTGCACAGGTGGCATCCTATCACAGTACCACGCTGGAATTCACTGAACTGAGAGCAACCCATTCTTTCACAAATATTTGTAGAAACAGTCTGCATGCATAGGTGCTTGATTTTAAACACCTGTGGCCAAGGAAGTGATTGGAACACCTGATGTCAAATATTTGGATGGGTGAGTGAATACGTTCGGCAATATAGTGTACTTCTTTAAAAGTGTCTAAGTTGGTCCTCACTACATAAAGTCAGAGTACACATTTGTAAGTGTTGAATATTTCATAATATGACAGAGCTGGAAGAACTCTAGAAAATCTGTGGCATGGTGGGTCTCCTCTGTCAAATATCTAGCTAGTAGATATTTCATTATGGTGCGATCAAACTGATCACAAACGTGCCCTGAACTTGGAATTCTGACTTGGACTCTTGGAGGAACTTCGAGTTGCCAACTAGTACACAGCATTATTTGTACCTAAGCTTACATTATGCAGACTAATGTACTAACACCTAAGGTAGGTTAGCTCGAGACAGAGTATGTGCAACAATAACACAGCTTCTATAAGCAGTCTGGAAGATACCGCTGCAGCAGAAGCCACAGACACCAAAGCATCAGTCTGGAGATTGTATCCGTGACTTTCAGACCTTTATGAACATATATTTTTCATAAATATAAGCTGATCACACATGACTTATCATATGTGTATTCCCAGTTTAAAAGTACAGAATGTGAAATTGGAAGTATTCACATCACATAGTATTCAGATCCTAGGTTTCAGTGCTTGCTTGTGCCATAACTGTTATTCGGTCCTGATACTGCATAAATATAGCCATCAAAGATGGAGGAGAGGGACCTGGATGCAGCCGGGGACCTCAGCTTCATACCGGAAGCCGGGCGAGTGCCACTGTATCTTGTCTGCTAATACTGGAAGTCACTTGAACTGAATGTCTTCTTCCTTGTTTTCTTCGTGCGCAGCCACCACACAAGGAAATACAAGCAGATTAAAACACAGGTGAGTTTTCAGTCTAACAAGCCTAGCGATTACCATTACACAAATTTTGATGAATCAATTTATGATTAAAATGCATGTATCACTGAGCACAGACATGTTATGCAACAGGTGACTGGCTGCCTGGTCGACTTCAACATCGCCGCCATGTTGCCAGGAAGGAATGCCCAAGTTTTCATAATAAAAGGCTCAAATAATCAGATTAAATTTATTTTGATAAACCATTTATACCCTATGATCCTTGCAGTATGCCATGCCCTATAGGGCTTCACTTTTGCACTGATTACGAAGCTTAATTTTATAAACTTAGAAATGTTTGTCATGACTGAAATTTTGCCGCATGGTTCATAACACAGAGGCCTGTCATACAACAAACCTAATTTACATATCAATTTTATCACTATACAGGGACTTTAAGATTTCATGTTAAAAGAAGAAAACAGTTAACCTCTTAAAGGTCAGCTTTCAGTGAAAAAGCACCAAAGTTACAGTGTGATACCACCTCAGTAATGGCAGCTTTTCAGCTTCCGAGTGAATTTGTGTATTCCATCTGTAAAAACAGGCATGTTTAGGTGGGCTCTAACGGGAACTCCATGATTGTTTTTGAGCCAGCCTCGAGTGGAAACTGGAGGAAGTGCAGTTATTTTGTCTCATTTCTCAGCAGTGGCGGTTGCCGCATGTTTGAACCCCCTAATCTCCCCATGAAACTTGTTTCTTTCCCCGTCAGGGTTATTTAAATGTCTTTGAGCTTTCCAGATCTCAGCAGTTCTTCAAAAGTCTAAAATCACTGTGACTGATAAAAGGCTAAAACCATGATAATAAGATTCAAGTTGAGAAAAATCCCTCAAACCATCATCCATTAATTCTACTTCAAATACAGGGTAGAGATCACAATTAATATGTGACAGCTCGGTCTCATTTACAGTATTCTCATGTGACAAAGATGCCCATCTCTCACAATGCTCACTCATCCAATGCAAAGTAAATGTATTAAGATTTATGTGAGGATTGTGAGGAATTAACCATGGTGGATTTAAACACCCTATCTCTCATGTGCTCTGTCTTCATTAACCCAAAAGATCAATATGTCATTGGCTCAATTACAGCAGACATTGATGACATTGAGCCTGCCATCCTATTTGTTCCGAATCACTTCATCCCACCCATAACCGCCCCCTGGTACAGCATCCACATACAGTACTGATCCGACTTCTACATCTGCCATCGTCTTGAGTGTCTGGTCCTGCGAGACGGTTTTCATAATAGTGTTTGTGGAGTAAACACAGCTTGTTATGATTGTGTGTGCAAAGGCCTGCCCTGTGGGAGAAGGGGTGTGCTAATAGATTAAAGTAAAGGAATACCAAAATATCTTGTAAAAAATGGCCTTGGCTTGAAATCTTGCAAAGGCAGCTCAATACTTCTGCAGCCAGACGGATGAGGGTGAAGCTAGTGTTAATTTAGCGGATAGATCAGAGAAGTTTATGTCTCCTCAGTCCGACAACCTCCTTTACAAGCACCTTGATGTAGAGCTAATTAAAGGGCAAAAAGTCATGCATTTTATGCAAGCACTTTGCAGAGTATACTCGGTAAAAGGAAGTGATTTTAAGGCAAGGAAGTTGGAAGAACCCAAACAGGATTCATAAAGAAATACATTGGAGAAAATACATCACAATAAAAGTTACTCTCAAGGTTTCTTTGTGCTGTTTTATTTTACAATAAAATGCAGATTTTCTCATTTCCTTCTTTCAAGGTAGACTTCTTTCAGTCCAGTTCCATAAAGACGTATTTCAAAGAGTGTTGCATTGCCTCATTCTGTTTTTCTATTACATCCCACAGGGGTAGAAAAGGCTCTGATGTAGGATCACAAAAGTGCAGACGGCCTCTGAAAAACTGGCTTTAGCTCTCCTGTGCGTTCCTGGAGCCACACTTAGTCTGAGAGGCGATGACGGGAAATAAAAATGGTTTAGGCTTGTGTGACAGGAGATACAGGTCAGGAGAGCCAGTGGTTTCCTGGTCAGAGCCGAGAGGAGCAGGTGTCACGAAGCCGTGTTTAATAGGATCTCTCCAAGCCTCTTAGATATATTCCATGACTCCGGAGCAGTGTCCCACTTTCAGTTTGATATTACTGCTTCTATGTGTAGCCTGGTTGATGTTAACTGCTTCTTATTTCTATAAAAGAGCAGTTTTTACCTTGAGGGACTCATTTAAATGAGTAATATTTGACTCTGTTGTTTAGTATTAAAAGAGACAGGTCAGGTGTCTGCAGCAATAAAATACCTGTTTTTATTATAATCTTATTTTGCTCTGATAAACAGGGATTTATTCAGCAACAGCTTGATGTTTTAATATATTTAATTAAAGGTCTAACACTTTTCAAGGCAAACACCTCCCACTCACGCCAGCATTGACCTGCTTTTTATCCTTCATTAAAGCAGCAAGAGACTTTACCTGTTTGCCATACGCAAACAACAACAAACATCCCAGGACAGGACCTCAAGAGACAAACAAAGTCACATATGCGTGGCCAGCTCCTGACCCGCCCAGACAGCTTGGCACACTGGAAGCGTCTGCTGATTGTATGGTCAGCTGCTCATCACAAAGCCTCTCGACAGCTTTTGTCTTTATTTAGTCTCCTCACCTGGCGGCCCGCGGGTCATCTCTGGGCTTATTTCCTTACTTAGTTCACCTCGGCTTACATCCCTGGAGAGACGAAGGCTGTCGGAGACTCTCTGTCTTCATCATTCATCAGCCTGCCCACTGTGTCTGGGAGCTTTGGCTGCTTTGTTCATAGTGTTGGTGGGAGGAAGATCAAGGTTTGGCTGCGGTTAAATTTAGATTTGAGAAGGCACTGTGCATACATTTGTGTTTTTTATTTCAAAGTACTCCACAAGACTGGAGTGGACAGCACAAAGGAATGAAACAGTTTCAAAAAATTCACTAAAAGGTGTTTTGATCTCGCTCAGTAGTATTCCAATATCAAAAGCTGTTTTCACATGTTTACTCCTGAAAATTCAGAGAAAATTCAGGAACAGCCTGCCCCTGAGAAGTTTCCTCCATCGGGTGGGAGGCGGTGAGGGAGTATCAGGATGCGATCCCAAAAGGATGCTGCATAAGATATCCCATATGGCAGGCAAAGCAGATTCTGACACTAGAATGATACTTTTTGCCTTTATATCAGTTTTATGGTAGATTTCTCTCCCAGCAGAGAGGCGAGTCTTTGCCACAAGTGAAGGAGTTCAAGTATCTTTGAGATTTGTGCAGCATCAGCAGTATTTCTGGCCTTGCACCAGACCATCATGGTGAAGAGGGAGCTGAGCCAGAAGGCAAAGCTTTTGATTTACTAGTTGATCCATGTTCCAGCCCTCACTTATGGTCATGAACTTTGGCTAACGACTGAAAGAGGAAGAACATGGATACAAGTGGTCAGAATGAGATTCTTTAGGAGGATTGGGGGGGGGGGGGGGGGGGTGTTTGCGATAGGGTGAAGAGACTCCACTTAAGGTGTCTGATCAGGATGCCTCCAGGTCACCTACCTAAGGAGGTCAACTGGGAGGACACCTTGAAGAGGTTATATATCCCATCAGGTTTGGGAGGGGGTCTGATTTCTCAGGAGGAGCTGGAGAGGGGGGTGTCTCGGTTGCCCCAGCCCCAGATGAGCAGAACTGGTGGATGGATCAGGCAAGAACAAAAGTGTAAGAAAATGCTTTATTACCAGCACTTAGATCGCACTGATCACTCAGCAGTCATGTGAATTAATCTGATCACCTGAGATTGAAAGAGTAGAAGATTACTCAAGTTAGAGTACAGGTACTTACTTTAAATTTAGTTAAAATATCCTACAGCAGTGTTATACTGATTTTAACCTCCTGAAGCATGAAAACTCAAATAATAGCCAGAAAAGTCTCATTTTTTGGAGCTGGAATATTCATTTGTCCTTCTACCAAAATCCCCAAAAAAGAAAAATTGCCATAAAAATTCACTTTTTGTATACATTAGGTGTTTTTGGCAATTGATAATCCGCTGGAGGGCATTTTCATTATTTGTCATCATTATTTATCTTGTACTCAAAAGGTTTTTCAGTTATTTATTGATCCTGTTGATTAGATAGAGGTCTTATAAAACTGTGTATTAAATATGGTAAAATGTGCTTCAAGGGGTTAAACACAACTCAAAAAGGAAGAGTACACAAAAAACTTTTCAATTACAATAACATGTGTGACCACAATTATTTACTTCCCACCCTGGCTGTCACCCCTGCCTGCTTACCCTAGGTGAATTTCCTGAACATTTGTATCTGGGTTTACACATCAGCTCACCCCAACCTCACTTCAAATTTTAGGGGGCTGATAGAAAAACGTCCAGGTAAAGTCACTGTGACAAAACTTGAGATCACCAGATTGTGTTTTTGACAAGGCATGGCAATGCCAATTTATTTATATAGCACCTTTAACAGGATGGTTTTACTATTAGTCAGGTAGTTTCCAAAGGAGGGGCCTCAAGGCCTCAGCAAAGGTGTACATAAAATTTAAGGTAAATGTTAGCACTAATGTCAAACAGCTTAGATGAAAAAAATGCCCAGAAATAGCACTGAAAGAGAGTTTAATGTACAAAAAGCTCTTTGGGAAGGACCCCTGGACCCCCAACTGAGTTCAAGCCCCTTTAAAAAGCCCAGCTATTGGGGCTTTTCCATTACATGGCACATTTTGGCTCTACTTGGTTTGACTCAGCACAGCAGCCCAGCACAGCAGGGGATTTGCTTTTTCACCACAGCAGAGTTACCCATTTGAGGACACATCTAGAGCTGATGACCTGGTGTTTTGAGCCCTCCCCTATCTCTCTACACTATCTGATCTGGTTAACTTTACATCGTTTTAAAGCAAAACTTAAACTGCAGACTGACAGCGCTGCACGCTGCTCTTTTCTCCAGTCTCTTTGTCTTTATTTCTCTTTCCGCGATCAGTAAACAATAACTACAATAATTCACGCATATCATCAAAATATCATCATGCATATAAGTTAAAGAACAGTCTTCTGATTATTGATTTATGGGCCTCTAGAGAGCAGAAAATGAACACAATCATATTTTTGGATCTGGGATTATTTGTCTATCAGAAGGAAAAAGGGTCAAACTTTTGTTATTAGTAGTTGCAGAAAAAGTTGTAATCCTGGTCCTACCTGATTTCACTCGTCAGTGTGAGAAGCCGTGCGCAACTATTGGACCATAGTCTTAGCACATAAATCTCGAGTTTTGCTCTTGCGTGATAAATGTTTAAGTCGTACAGTGAATGCTGACATTAGACCATCATTGTAACAGAGTTACAGACAGCTGAAGCAGAGGCAGGGATAAAACATATCTCCCCTGGGGTGAAAAATTATTATGGAATGGGGGTATCCATAGCAGAAGGAGTCGTTCCCCCAGCAAATCACACCCTATGAATGGCTTCGACATGGCGCAGCCAAACTGGTGATGGGAAAGCAAATCAGCAAGGCTTGGTTTGGCTCAGTGTAGCCAAAAGCTGTAGTGGAAAAGCCTCATATGTCTTTTTGTATCCTAATGTGTTAAATTTCATATTAATCAATGTTTTGTTCCCTAATTGTTTTGCTAATATGAATAGTGTTTCATCCATGGTTGTTAATATTCTTATATAGTGCCATAGAAGTTTATACAAATTTAAACTACAAAAAAAGATTTATTCAGCAAAGACTGTGAACTGATGAGCTATCATGTTATTCTCTATTTTGTGCAGCATGCAAAAAGCCTGTAGTAACCTGTGGAGTGCTTTTTAGTAGATGTTTTGATTGAAGTGAAATGATGGTGATATCATACACTGAACAGAAAACTCTGTGCAGTCAAATTAACACTGTCAGAGTTTAAACTGACACTTAAACACCACAGAGGGTTGATTTGACTCTTTTCGGAGTTAAACATCAACTGTTCTTAACACTAACCATGTAAGTGATACACTCATATCAAGACTTTTAGGCATAAATATTTATGTTTTGGATTTCCCTCAAAAATGGGAAATTTCACTAAAATAAAGATTTTAACTCCACAATGTGTTTTTCCTTCAAATCAGGTGTATATTTTAAGATTTTAATTATTGATATTGAATGCACTTTTCATAATTAATCAAGATTGCCATTTTGTATTGGACACCTGTGATAAAGTCATGGGTTTTTCAGAAAGGTTGGAGCAAAGAGACAAATGCAGACACTCTTTAATGAGAATCAGCACATCACCCTTCCCTACACACCACCTCTAGCCAGAGGCAGAGAGTCAGTAACTCAGTGGATTACTTCACTCATGGTGCATAAACTCCAATTTCCACATACAGTGACTGCGCCGCAATCCGCTTGCGAATCGCACTGCAGAGCACATCGTTCCCTCTTTAGTCTATCAGAGCAGTTCCAAGGCCAACACTCCCGTCTGGCAGCGGCGCATGCCTCGAGTGCCACTCCGCTACGCTTCGTTCAAGATACGCTGCAGGTCTGTTTTTCTACACCGACAAACTGCGTCAATACCCGTCGATCAGAAAGCTCCGAAAAGGAAGTCACGATCTTAGAATATCCAGTTCTTTTAAAATATAACACAATAGATGGACTCTCGATTGTAAATTATCACTATATCAACAATACGTCTCATCCTGCAATGACAGCAAAGGGTCACTGAGAGGTCGGTGGGTCACAGAGCTACAATGGCGCCACTGATGAAGAAAAGTTAACTTTTGAGGATATTTAGCTAAAGAATTTTACATAAAACCACAGATCCTTTAAGCAAATATCAACCTTTTAACTTCCTAACATAGTCACCCAATGACAGAAGCAGTAATATCATGGACTCATTCCTGGAATGGATGATAAATTAACCCCAAAAGGGTTAATTCCATCCGCTGCTGACGCACTATTCCTGTGTGAACTTGCAGTTCTCCTGTGATCTCTGCCTGTTGATCAGGGTTAAGCGCCGCGGTACAGCTGTCCTAAGTGGAAATTGCGGGTAAGTAACATCAAAACAGCAATTATCCATCAGAGTGCATTAATACTGTCAAATAACTCCAACAGTGAAGACAGTTTAACTTAGAATGGAATTAAAGCTACACTTTGAGAGTGAAAATCAACTCTGAAATATTTAATGTGAGAAATCAACACTCTAAGTTTTTGCTGTTTGCCCTCAAAACAATCCTATTTGTGTTTAAATAAATTCCAGCACTATGTATAACTTTCAAACATACATTTATGAGAAAAATGTATTTAAAACCAGATGTGGCCATAAGCCTGCTAACAATTATCACCATGACATTACATCTGAATTAGTGAATTTATTGCTTGCAAATATTGGCATCCTAATTTAAGGGAACTGATCAAAATGTTACCTTAAGCTTTTGATTTGATTCTAAATATCTTATCAATTTATAATTTTAGGTTAAGAGAACACTAAAAAGCCCAAAATGTGTTGAAATTCAAACAGAAAAACAAAGAGATTGCAATAGGTCAAAGGCCAAAGTATTGAAGTAGTAATGCTCTTTTTCCACTGTAGAGAAGAGCAGAGCAAGTCCTGAGAAATTACCCAAGCAGAAAAGTTTAAAAAAGTAAATCCCTGCCTGGTCAAACGTGAACTTTAAAGAGTTCATGAAACACTAAAGACAGGTCTGATGGAGCGGTTGAATTCTAGCTTCATTGCTCTTCTCTTGGGAACATGGACTTAACAATTACAGTTATGGTGTTTGATAATGAACTCATGATGGTCATATGGGATAATGTATACAGTAGATATGTAACATAATAGTTGCATCACCCTGTGTAGATCTATACTGCACTTACTGTAGAGGCTCCTGACCCCTGCATTAACCCCTGCTCTGCCGCCACAGAGGCGAGGAGAGAGATAGGTATTTTCAAGGCAAACACAATTAAACACGTGGGCTGAAATACATCACTGGAGGCCGAGTGAGAGAGAGATGCAAGCATCTGTATCCTGACATGTTGTGCAGCTTCCTGCCTCCTCTCACATAATGCTGCACATTTGTCACCCCCGCTCCGCCTACACGCTCTGCCGCCAATGTGTGGGAGAGTTCGCCCTCTTTGGAGTGGCAGCCTCACTTTTATAGCAACAAGGTGGCACACCGGTGGACGTATTCATTATTCAATAAACATTTTACATATTCCCAGTTATGAAAGCGCTATCTCTGTCTGGGTGTGATTATATGCTGTGGCTGTGCGCTCCAGGATATCATGGGAGATAAACTCTGCATACCGATGACTCCTGTGAAAGGGCAATGAGGATGTATTGGGTGGGATTCTTAGAGAGGGTTCAATATCCTGTCAGTTCTTCAAAAGTCCAGAAGTTTCAGCAGCCTGGGAATCAAAACAAGACCAAAGTTATCATATAAATCTATATTTGGCAAGTTTTGGCATTTGTTTTGCATCATCTTAGCTATTTTTAACAAGATCAGTTGCACAGTACACTCATTGTTCTGAAGCAAAGCATAAGCAGACATGCCTGTCGAGGCATACCCTGAATATAAGCAGTTAAATGTCTATTTATAATTCACATGAGCAGAAAGGAAAAGTGTCAGACAGGAGGCTATAACCTTAGCTCAGTTTAGCTTTGCCTAGCTTAGCCTAGCTTAGTGTAGCTGAGCTCAGTTTGAGACCTTCCAGTCAGTATGTCACTATTCTTCCTGAAAACACAGAGAAGACTTTGAAGGCCCAATCCCAGTCTACACCCTCAAGCCTTCACACTGAACCCTCATACACTTTAATGGAGTCAGGCGTGCAGTGCATGACTGTGTGAGTCTGTGAGGGCTTGAAGTGGTACAAAAAAATGAGGTATGGTGGGGCGCTGATGACCTAGCGGTTAGGTCACGCCCCATGTACTGAGGCTGTGGTCCTCCAAGTAGGAAACAAGGGTTCAAGTCCATCCTGAGGGTCCTTTCACATGTCATTCCCCACTCCAGTTTCCTTATTTGCTCCTCTACCCACAGCACTGTCAAGATAAAGGCAAAAATCCCCCCCAAAAAATAAGAAACATAAGAGTTATAGGACGTCATCATGAAATCAAACGCCTGGAAACAGGATGCACAATTCATCATTAAGAGAAAAGTCCATTTGCATATATTTGTTTTTCTTTCATTGCAGTATTAGTATATTTCAGAATACTCTTTTCTAACATTCAGACATTTTACTGCAAAATGGTTGTGCAGTTTTACTTGGTGGAGAAGGTTCTGCTCAAAAGACGATCCCTGGCTTAGTCAAGCAGCATGCTTCAACTTTCCAGGGATCATATAGCTAGAAACCCTACGGTGGCCCTGAAGGCCAACGGGATTAATATTCAAAAGTGCAAAAAAGAAAATTCACAAAACACATTTACAAAACACAAAAATATTTCACAGAACACTAATACATTTCACAAAACACAAACACATTTCACAGAGCACGAAATATATTTTAGGAACCCGGAAAGGGTAGGACCCTGGTACTCATCTCTGATTGGACAAAACCCAAGTCATTTCTTGTTTCCAGTGGATACCACAATAGCCGATCTAGCACAAAATTTAAATTGTTTACCAGGATATAAGAGGACATTCAGCTGATAAGGCAATACTTTAACAAGGGGCATACATGTCGTGTGATTCTTGAAATGCTCTCGACATACCATGAAACACACATAATTGTGTCACTCTCGAATATCATTTCCAGTATGTCCGGTTCCAGCAGGCTGGGTTGGAGGAGGTTAAGCTTTGTCAGCAGCGTGGTTATGCAAGCAGGGATTAGTGAGAAGTACGTCATAGTTGAATACACTGCTGTGTTGAAAGAAAGAGCTGTGATTGGCTATGAGAGCTAGGAGGTGTGAATTAGGATCAGCTGGCTGTCAGCTGATCACGGCTGGGCGCATAACTTCAGTCGTAACCCTGCATGAACTAAAACTATGCTTCACATAAGCAAACTTTAAAATATCAGAAAAAAACTCTTAGAAATGTTCATATATACTATAATTTAATAGGTAGGCTGGAGAATTTTAAACATTGGAAGAGTGAGTGAACAAAAAGGATGCTGTGCCCCCCACTCCCATTAACACAACCAGCCTGGCGTTGTCCTATATGAAAAGATTTTAGACAGTTTATAAAAACTTCAATAACTTTTGAACCATAAATCATAGCCTCCTACTGTTTTTCTCTCTTAAAGCTAGCCGCTACGCCATTCCGTTGAGGCTATTCATGCCTTTAAAACGCTGATGGAGGCTTAGCTTGCAAGCCCAGAACTTGGATGACTTTTTGGGATATTTAAAGATTAAATCTACACCAGTAAATTTGACATTGAATGTGTTTTTAACCATTTTTTAATCCATTTTGGATCATTTGTTGTTTTAGCCGCTATGCTAACCACCATATTATTTTCCAGTAATGTTTTGTGACAGGCTGTCAACCAATGGCAGGCTGTTCCATCATTGTGTCATGCTGTATTAAACGGCAAGTCTTCACACTTAGATCATGAAGAAGACAGACTGAATAGCTAATAAAGAGAAAGAAAGACACTTCCTGTATTTAGTGGCACAGTCACAAAGGTCTAAAGACTGCGAAAACCAATGGCAGGCTGTTCTGTCGTGTCATGCTTTGCCAAACTGTGCACGTCTGACGGGACAGATTATGGTAGAAATGGCCTGAGCTGCTCATAATGGAGAGAAAGAGAGACAGAAAGGCTGCGATGGGGCCCTCTGTGTCTCTGCGGACAGGAACTGCCTTGAATAATGGTTAAAAAACAGCTAATGCAAAAAATTGCAAGGACTTAACTGTAAATATGTAAATATCTTGAAGATTTCTTTGTCACAAAATGACTATTTTTTGGTTTTTCTTCCCCAAGAGATAGCAGAACAAGTTTGTCCAAAAAAAAGTCTTGTTTAGTATTGTCACAGATGAAAAAAAAATCTTTAATTTCTGTTTAGTTTTTCTTTAGTCTTTATCGCCCATAACTTTTTAGAAAATTCCAGTGACATTACTTTAGCACACATATTCTTAGATCCCAGATTGTCCTGAAAAAAAATGTTTAGAGCTTGAATGTGCACCACAGGGTTGATGTTTTACAAGATTTTGTTTCCTTTATTTGTTGGTGCAAGCTGTTTCTAGATCTGGGGGGACCGATATACCAGCTGCACAGCTAACGCTGTGGAAGCAGACGGTATTTTTGCTTTCCCTCATTAAACTCATCAAATACACAATCCAGCAACTCCAAAACGCTCTCGCGGTCAAGTTGTGACCTGCACATTCACCACGCTATGAAATAATCATGGAACATTACGAGACGGAGATGTTTTAAAGTTAAATGCAAAGCCGGAACTACACTCCAGATGTGGCTGCTGCACTGTGTCACTCCACCCAGTGGTTTAATCAAGAAATAGTTCCGAGTATTTGCTTCATGTGTCGTAATGTTACATAATTATACGTTATTATTTCATAGCGTGATGAATGTACAGGACACAACTTGTCCATGAGAGCGTTTTGGAGTTGTTGGATTGTGTATTTGATGAGTTTGATGAGGGAAAGCAAAAAATACCGTCTGTTAACATAGCGTTAGCTGTGCAGCTGGTATATCGGTCCCCCCAGATCTAGAAACAGCTTGCACCAACAACTAAAGGAAACAAACCTATTACTAAGACTATAGGAATTATGGCAATGGGTGAATTTGCCAAAAACTTTGAAGTATCCCTTTAAGTTTCTTGTCAATAAACTTCCCTGGCATGGTTGCCAAACCTTGGCCAGAGTTTATGAGGCCAAATACTGACATTATTCCTTTGCAATCCTGGCTGTAGAGGATCATCGGGACCACTCCACTAAAACCCAAACTATAAGTCATCAAAGTGCTACTTTCTTTTTGTCTGCTCACTCAAAACTCTTTCTCCATCCAACACTGCAGAAGTTAGCAAAGCAAATCACTCTTTATCTGCTTTATGTTTTTTCATACCACGTCTCCCTGAAGTTCTCTGCCCCAGGCAGTTGTACCATCCATAAGCCTTCCTCCTTCATCCCAGTCAGGGTGCACCATGGTTCACTTTCAGAGCACTCACACTGGTTGAGGCTGTTGGACTCAAGCATACTTTGGCCAAGGTTAGAATAGTTTTGTAATTTACATTGTTTTGTTTGTTTGTTTGTTTTTTTTAATGTATTTCCATTTTTCATTTTTAGTTTCAATCTTAGTTTTAATGAGGTTTTAACACTGTTTTATTTGATCTTATTTGTTCTTTCTTATTTATTTGATCAGGTTGATCTTGAAAAATGCTGTGTCTTGGTTTAGTTATGATTAGTTTTAATGTAGGTTTGTGTTGAATTAATATGTAATATGGGATACTTGTTAGCAGCGAATCCCAAAAGGGCCAGAAAAATGGAATAAAATACC
The DNA here is from genome assembly GCF_018320785.1 of Cheilinus undulatus. Taxonomy (NCBI): domain Eukaryota; kingdom Metazoa; phylum Chordata; class Actinopteri; order Labriformes; family Labridae; genus Cheilinus; species Cheilinus undulatus. The sequence goes on along the minus strand of NC_054877.1, from coordinate 12,348,477 downwards.
ATTCAAAAAATACAAGTGCAGCTCATAAAATTAGATTATCATGAAAAGTTTTTTTTCCTTTTATTCAATTCAATCAGTCCCTATGCTTGGATGACCAGTCAATATGCTGCAGTCAATGATTATAGCTTTTTTTAATGATGTTTTTGTTAGTTTTGTAATCACACTATACAATTTTAAGTCTTGGTTTAATTAGATTTTTAAAATATATATTTATCTAAGTTTAAGTTAACCCTCTAAGGATGAGGTTGATATATAGGACAAGAAGAAACATGTGTTATCCAAGGTTAAATAAGTTTTGGACCATAAATCATTGCCGAAAAATTTTTTCCCTAAAAGCTCTCCGTGTGGCTGTTCCAATGACACTATCCACGCCTTCGTAGCTCTCACAGAACATTTTCAAGTGCGCCTGGAACTTGACTGACTTTCTAGGGTCTTCAAAGTTTAAATCCACACCAGAAACTCCAATATCGGTTGTTTTTTTTTTACCCATTTACAATCCATTTTTTATCGTTCCTGCAGTTAGCGGCTAATGCAGTTGCCATATTGTCTGTTTGTATCCCAGACTGCATTGTGACGGCCTGTGACAACCAATGGCAGGCTGTCCCATCGTCCCGTCATGTTTTGCCTACCAGCTCATGTGCACAGATTTCTAAACTGGAGGAGAGCCTGAATGACTCACAATGGAGAGAAAGAGAAACAGAGGGAATAGTTTGTGAATATTTTGAAGACTTTTTGTCACAGAATGATTTTCTTCTAACTTTTTGGTCCAAAAGAGATAGAGGAACAAGTTTGTACCAAAAAGTCCTCCGTCACGATTACATACCGTTAATAAACTTTTGTCAACTATGATAACATTGGTTTGAGCCCATCTGATCGCCTAGTGTGAGTGCAGTTCTATCTCCTAGTATTTGTTGTTTGTTTTAAAGCTGTGCTTTTCCCAGAAGTCTTTTTTCCCAAAAATCCCATAAATTATAGTTGTGGTCTCCTTTGTTGGCCACGGCAGCACTGATCAGGAAACCCACTGAATCCGCTTGCTTTTTCCTTTTTCTTTCTCTTTTTTATGTAATTGTTTACAGCACATTAAACCAGAACAACAGCAAGTGTTATGTGATCCAATGTTATAGACTTCAACTCAAGTAGATTACTTCCATTGCAAGTGTTTGTACAGGGTTAGATACTGCCTAGTGTTGTGGTTACAAATATATTTAGCTGAGGGGGTTAAGGTAAAGGTTAAGGTTAGGTATGTTATGCTGGAGGTTAGGGGTTAAGAAATGACTGCACAGCAGTGGAGTATCTTTGCACTGAGCTGGTGTCTGTGCTCACTTGTCTGTGTGCCTTTGAATGAGTGCATCTGTGTGTCTTTCCCCTCAACACTGAACCTTATTGAAAAAGATAATCTGTGTTTTTGTGCCATTCCTGCCAAAAACAGCAGACTGATAACCTGATTTGCTGGTAACCTTACACTTGGGGGACGCTGATGACAAATACCTTCCTGGGAGGCCTTGGCAGCCGCGGCCCATATATTACCGAAGGGGTCACCTTGGCTCGGTCCCCATCTCATCACAAAATAGCTTTCAGTACCTTCTCACTGTGGACAAGGCCATACTTCATGCTGCCATATATCTTACCTGCCGGAGCATCTCAGGGTGTATCAGTATAAATAGTACAGAGCTGATAAACTCAGAATGGATCCTTGCAAAAAGACAATAATGTTCTCCAAAGTGGTGCTGAGATTAAACAAAAAAAAGGAGCTTTATCTGTGTTCCATATGAGAAATTCAACTCACATGTGCATGGAGCCAGAGCAGACATGAAAACAGACATGCAGAGTACCATTTAAGACAAGTAGAATATAAGATTAAGTATTGATGTGTCACAGCAGCACAGCCTGAGGAATGAAACAGTATCAGGCGTGCATTACAGTAATGACAAAAGACAGTATTTCAAATGTGGAACAAGCCTTGCGGCGATTGGAGCATGCAGCAACTTAAGGCAGGCAATAAAAGTAGAAAAAAGTACAATAAAAAATATAGAAGAGGTTGATAAATGCTGGTTTCCTAGCAACAAACAGCTTAGAGAGAAGTCAAACAATAGCTATGGCCTGTTTTCTGCGGGTGAGTGTCATATCATTTGTCATGATTAAGCGTAGGGAGGCAAGTCAAAGTCAGAGACAAACAATCATGGAGGTGTTAATGGCTTGGCTGTTTCTGCCAAACCATTAGCGCCAAGCTAAAACTGAGAGCTATTGTTTTGTGGGAGCATTTCCAGATAGGCAATAATCGAAAATTGTTACAAATTGTTACAGATTTTTGCGGCGTTAGGTGTATTTGTAAGAGTGTAGCCTGTGGTGGAAGATGTCAATGCAAGGGTGTGGATCTAATGAATAGATATTTAGTCTGATTAGTTTAACTCTGATGAATAGCCGCTGTCTCGCTCCAGTGCTGTGTGAGTTGGAAGAAAGTTTGAAGCCTCGAATGCCAACAACAGTGTGTGCGTCAACAGTTTTTATGAGTTTCCTTGGCTGTGTTAGTGTGTTTTTCTGTGTGGGTCTGTAGAATCTGATAGGTGCTCCCTTTCTGCTCGATCAATGCCCTCCCACAGGAGACCCCATGACTTCACTCACAGAGAGATATTGTTACCTTCTCCCCCCTTGTCTGGGAAACAAGACCCTCCTCAAACCAAAGAGCTTTTTTCAAGCCTTTTCCTTTTGGGGAGTCTCCGTTACACTCTCCAGTCTTTGTGCTCCTTTCTTATCTGGTTGGAAGGCCTACTAATGGGGACACAAACACAGAGGACTACAAACTAAAAGCACATGAAATGATAGCCAATGAAAGGTTAGCTTGTCTCCTGTTAATTGATTCCCATCCTGTCCTGTCTAAATTCACAAGAAAGCCTACATTTTACTGTTAAATCTGCGGGACATGGTGCTAATATTGTGCCTCTATGCTGATGATAGGTTTGTGTTATTATGAAACCTTGCTGTCTAGATTCATTACTTCAGAAATTAACATTAACATTAGCATTACCTGGAGGGTCGTTGACATTTTCACTGCATGCAAACAAGCTGGAATTACTTCAGGAACATGTTGCTCAATCTAAATTTTATAATCCAGGTCAGCAGTGGAAACATGAGAGCCTTGACAGTAGCTCAAAGCAGCTCTGAAACAATATCTATCATGCATCAGCCGCATCCTTCTTATGGCTCCTAAAACATGCATGTCAAGATAAGGCAATGCAAACAGTTAAAATAAAAATAAAAAAGGTATGAGTGTACAAAGTCAAATGGAACAAAAGTATATGTATACACAGTAAATACCAGGGGGCAGAGGAATATTTACATTCATAAATCCTTGGCTTTGTTTTGCAAATTGGACTAAAGTTGCTCGGTGCTTTTGGGAAATCTTTCCCAATTCAGAAACCCAGACCCAACAATCTAATCATGCTTGACAAAGGCAGAAAAAAGACATTTAGAAAACAGACACTCAGACATTTTCCAAACATATGTAACAGAGCAGACATTAGGCTGATAATTCAAACCATTTTATTTACGGAAAACCTGATAGTGAGGGCAGTCTGACTGCTGCACTTTTAATGCTTGTTTTCCTTCTACAAAGTGGACTGTGTCCCATATTGTTGTGCACTTTTTTGCACCAGCATTTGTTACAAGCTGAGCTTGACATTTTTATTCTCTTATTTATTATGTTTCTATTGATTTTCTTACCATTCCTTTTCTAAATAGCCTGGGAGGGCTTTGGTTAACTAAGGTTATTTTAAAGGTGTTATATAGATAGATTTTGACTTGGCTTGACTTTACACAGTACTAGCGGGAGCAGTATTAAATACATGCGCTATCATTCCTGAAAGTGCAGCAGCTACCTTGTCTCTCATCCTTTGCGGTTTTGCTTGGCCACGGTGTAAATCCTGCTAGGATTCATAGCGAAATAGGCCAGGCTGGCAAGTGCACTTTCTTTCTAACGGCTTTTCTCCCTCTTTAAGTCTTAGGCTGAATCCCAATTCTCCCCTTAACCCTCAATCTTACCCTCAAGCTCAACCCTCAGTCTTAACTTGCCCCGCAAAACCAAGTGTAAGGGCCATCTCGTGACTTAGAAATGGGATACCCCTTAATAGAAGTTAGGATGTCAGACTGTAGAGGGCAGTAATGTGCCAAAACTATAGTCTGTCAATTCAGAGGAAGAAGAAGAAGAAGGAGACCAGCTTACAATCGCAAAAATAAAAGTAAATGATACGCTACAAAAAGGTAAATAATCCATAAAATAACATTAAACTGAGATATTGGAGTGGTTTTTGTAATTTTTAGATCTCTATTAACAAAGAAATACTTACAAGCCCTCAAACCCACCCCTCAACTCAGCTCTCGGGAGAATTGGGACAGCCCTCGCACTTCGCAGGAACCCGCATTTTGAGACTGAGTGTTAAGATTGAGGGTTAAGGGGAGAATTGGGATTCAGCCTTAGTCCTGCATGTACAGAAAACAACAATATATTACAAAGTCACATTTTGTGGAGTGCTGGCTAGAGAAAGATTTCTTTGGAAATACTAAAAGAAATCAGCAGGTTTGGTAACAGCAGTGGGGCTAATAGTAATAATAATTGTATCTACTGTATATAGCACTTATCAGAACAAAAATGCTTTGCAAAGATAAAAGAAGCAAAGGCAACAATACAAGGTAAATAGAAGAAACTTTTCAGTTCGCAAAACAGATTAAGCAAAAGCAAGTGGGTCGTGTGTTGCTGCAAAGAGTCAGCAGTGTACTGATTTGTTTCCAACATACTTCACATCCATTGACTGTATAAAATATTGGATGAAGTCTGAGTGAACTCATCTGTTGGTTGCTGAAGCCATCTTTGAAGTCCAGTGGTGGTGGTTGTGATACTGAAAACAGAGAACTCTTTATTCAACCTTGAAACAGGCGAAGAGGCAGAGCTGGTTTACGCCTTGAGGAACTTGGCCTTCAGTTTGAAGATGGTACTAGGGCTCGCTCCAAACAATGCCACAACTTGGTTTTGCGGGACACCAGCTTGAAGTTGCCCTGTCACACGGGCTCTATCCAGATCAGTCAAACATGGCAAGCCGATTCTTGGAGGAGACACCTGGCACCTGATTGGTGGCATCATTTAAAAGGGTAATAAACAGGCTTTCCAACAGTATAAGATTTATTGCTAAGAAGCATTGACACAACAAAGAAATAATCTACAAAACACAAATTTCCTTACTTTTTTTGCTAAGTTGGAAGGGTTAAGTTCTATCCATGTCTGCAGAGCAGACAACAAAGTGGCAACAGTATTCAAAATGAAATAAAAACAACAAAATATTTTGGAAGAATGATGTATAGTTCAGGACTATGCAGTAGCAGGTAGCAGGCCTTTGTTTCACCACTTCGGTGAAGTATTCAAGCTGACTCTAAAATCCATGGTTCAACAAGTTTGTGCTTACAGTGGCATTTTTCAGGACGTCTGAAAGTGGCTGCCAGCTCATGCAGAAGGCGGAGGTTGACAGAATGATGATTCTCAGCCTCTCAGTGCTTAGCAAATACAGATGGTACAGTGTGTAAATGGAGGCTTAAGGATGGAGACACAGAGGGGAAAAAAAGAGAGAGGCAGGAAAAATGCAATGAGACGTGTTCATCCAAATTGAGACAGCGAGCAGAGCCGAATGAAAACAGAGTGTGTCGGAATTAAAGGGGGGAAGATAATGGGACAGGGAGAGAGGGAGCGAGATGAAGAGCAAAGCCATCGAGGTGGAGTGAGAGAACATGAAGGAAGATCCAGTGAATGGGCAGCAGAGAGTGGGCTGAGCGGAGAGAAAGAGCTGTTTACCAGAGAGAGGAAGGCAGCGAACGAGAAAGAGAGTGCAATGGGAGAGGGATAGATAATCGACGTGGGTGAGAGGGAATGAGAGAGGGGGCGGTCGAGAGTGAAACAGACAGTGACAGAGTGCACAAGTGGTGGGGGATAAGATAAAGGTAAGCAGGGGGCGGAGGTTGTGAGGGAGAGATTTTCCAACAAACGGGTGACAGATGTAGAAAAAAAAATAGAAGGCGAGTTGATATGGCTCCTCCTGGACGGATGCGACCCTGGTCGAGGCCAGGGAGGGCATCGCGCAGGACGAGCTCTCGCAACGGGAACATTAACAAAGCGTGAAATTAAAGCTGCCATGCTGCAGGGACCTCGGGCTCTGCCTTACCATCCTACCATCATCATCGTCCCTCAGAGGCCTGCTGGGAGGCTGGAGGGAGGCGGTGGCAGCAGCAGGGGCATCGACAGGGTGCTGAGGGGTAATAGAGCCTGCTGTATTACTGTAATGATGTGTGGAGAAAGGACAGAGGAGGGGGGGATTATAAAAAGAAGGCTCTAATCACTCCAGCGTGACAGCATGACTTTATCTGCTACCACAGGCGATAACGCCGCCACACACAGGTGGAGTGACAAGCCTTCCAAGCTGTTTATTAAGAAGTGCTGACGAGGCATGCCTGTTTGCCAATCAGGGCAACCTCACAGCTTGTCACTCACTGTACTGCACTGCACCTGCATGTCTGCTTTCTCAGGTGGAGTTCAGGTGACAGGATGAGCATCCATCCCAGTAAACACGCTATTCAGCATTTTGAATTATAGCTGACACCCTGACGAAAACAGGCAGTGGACATAACCACAGGTTTCCACTGCAGTTGTCACTTTAGTTTTCTCACTTTCCTGGAGGAGCTTGAACTGAGTGAGAGTCAGCTTTCTGCACAACATTGCTTTTTCTCGACACTGCATTTTTTAACTCACCTGTTGTTTGGCAAGAAAACCCCTACACATCTGTGGAGGAGTAAACAAATCCCAATAAGATCGCATTAATTAGTCCATTAATCATTTTACCTGTCAACATTTATTAGATCTGAGTAATTGCCCAGAAGAGCGTGTGAATGATTTTTTATGTTTTAGCTCATTTACCACAAATCACGCTGTAATGTATTTCTGCTACCATTCTTGGCTTCCATTGACTTCCATTCATTTCAGACCGCCATGGAAATCAATGGGCGATTGACTGGACATCAAGTCTGCATTCATTTTTGTCAGACTTACATTATGAGGTAATGATGTGAAGACTTTTTAAATCAATCAGCAATTTTCACAGTTATTCACTGATTTATGCAGTGCCTATCAAAAGTATTCACCCCCTTAGATGTTTAACTCTTTTATGGATTTTATATATCAGTCATGGTCGATATAATTAGGCTTTTTGACACAAACACTCTTTAATGTTGAAGTGAAAACAGATTTCTACAAAGTAATGTCAAATTTTAAAAAAATACGTAATGTAAAATACCCCACTTCATGTCAGTATTTAGTAGATGGACCTTGGCTGCAATCACAGGACTGAATCTGTGTGGATAGGTCTCAGTCATGCTTGCACATCTAGACCCTGCAATTTTACTCATTTCTTCCTTGCAAAAATGCTCAAGCTCTGTCAGGCTGCATAGGGATCAGGCATAAAAAGCCCTTTCCAAGTCCACCCACAAAATGTCTGTTGGATTGAGGTCTGGGCTTTGACTCGGCCACTCCAGAACATTCACCTTGTTGTCTTCAAACCATTTCTGTGTAACTTTTTTAACTTTGTAACTTTTTCTGTGTAGTTTTCTAGCACACTAAATATGATTGTCCTCCAGGATATTCCTGTATTTTGTCACAGTCATTTTACCCTCTGCCTCTACAAGCCTACCAGGGCTGGCCGATGAGAAGCATCCCCACAACATGGTGCTGCCACCACTGTGCTTCACAGTAGGGATGGAGTGTTGTGATGTCCTTTGAACATAGCATCTTGTCTGATGGCCAAAGAGCACCATTTTAGTCTCATCAGACCAAAGAACTTTCTTCCACTTGACCATGGAGTCTCCAACATGACTTTTGGTGAACTCTAGTTGAGATTTAACCTGAGTTTCTTCAACAGTAGCTTGAAGCTGCTGAAGCTTGTAACAGAGTAGTCATTGGTGGTCTACTGGTGGCCTCTCTCACTAGTCTTCTTCTTGCACAGTCACTCAATTGTGAGGACTGCCTGATCTAGGCAGATTTACACATGTGCCATATTCTGTCCATTTCTTGATGATGGATTTATCTGAACTCTGGGGGAATTTCAGTGCCTTGGAAAGTTATATGTATCCACCCCTTAACTTAAACGTTTCACCTACCTTTTCTCTGAGATGCTTGGGGTGTTCTTTTGTCTTCAGGGTGTAATGGTAGCCAAGAATACTGATTAACCATTAACTGGACCTTCCAGACACACCAATTAGCTTGACCTCTGTTGGTTAGGTTGGTACCTTAAATATTTTTACTTAATTGACATTACTTTGTGGAAAGCTATTTTAACTTTGACATAAAAAGTTATTTGGCCAAAGAAGTAAATTAATTGACCATGATTGATTTTTAAAATCAATTAAATGGTAAAAATCTCCAAATGGGGATACTTTTAAAGGCACTGTATATGTTTTTCTTTGAAATAAAAAAATAATGGAAATCAAAAGCCTAAACACTTAATATCACATATTTGTGACAAGTTTAAATTCAATTCTTGACTGCGGTTTCAATTCTTTTTTCTCTTTTTTGGAGTTAAAAAAATACAAATTTCAATCACAAAAACATGCCCATGCCATCATTGCTGGTATTTTCTAGATCTCAACAGTGAACTATCAGCTTTGACACAGATATTTTGTCCCCTAAAAATCAATCAATACTTTTCTTTCAAGGATAGAGAAAATAACTGCAAACCAAAAATATTCAGATAAATGATGAAAACATAACAAAACTATATGACTGACGGGGTCCCTAAAATATTAAAGTATTAGTTAAAAAAATCAATAAAAACATAAATAAAAGAAGACTTTATTCACAAAATACCTGTTTTTAACTCCTTTCTTGTTTATGTTTCTAAAAGTTAACTTTAGACATCCTCTTAACTTAATCTTAATCTCCTCACTCTATTTCCATCAAGTGGTTCAGTCCTGTCTCACACCTGTACAAGTGCTTGTTTCTGAATCACTGCACCTTTAAATGCCTTTGCCTTTAAATTAACGTTCCATGTCTAATATCAACAAATGCATTACAATCTGTACATTCATCTGATCTGTCATTCCTGCCATAAACTGAGCTGACTACTGCTGTAAAAAAAATCAAAGAAAGGTTCCCTAATGCTCAGTGTTAAAATCAGGAACTTTAAATAAGACCTGGTGGTAATTGTTGTAACTCTAAGGTTTGTTGACAAGAGTAGTACAGCCATATGAATTTAAATGTAGCAGACATCTGAAATTAATGTCTGTAGATTGTTTCATTTACCCTTTGAGGTCCACTGACTATTCTAAAAAATGTTATTTAAAGCAATGTACTGTCATTGAAAAGAAGAAAATGCTGAAATTATGGAAAAAAATGCCAGTGCTCATCCTGTATAGTATGGCCCACTTTTCCCTATGTGTATTATTTTTTTTATTTAATCAAATTCGAACGCTCATACTTCCTGTTTTACTTGGCCTGTTGACATAAAAAACAGAAAGAAAGCTTAAAAATCACGCTTCCCACACTAAGTGATTTTCAGTGCAAAATGTGGCTTTGTTTTCATGCTATCATGTGACCAAAATAACGGATGATCAAATCACGCAGGCATGATCGTGGACCCCTAAGGGTTAAAAATTCCAACAATCAAATATCACTGAGACCGAAAAAGATGCCCTGAAAACATTTCCATGGGCTTACATATTCCACTTAATACTAAATTGTTTATATTGTACATATATATATATATATACACAGCATATACAATAGCAGCATATTGACAAGTTAAACAATTTATGTTCTGGAGGATTTAAAAATGTGCAATTTGGTTAAAAGATCATAACATCATACGGACTTCTTTGAAAGAAATAAAAAAGAAATGTGCTCATATGAAGTTTATTCAGTATTTTAAGTTAGATTTAAACTTTATATATGAACTTGTATCTGAACTTTATATGGTGTATTGGGGCTGCACGCCACGGTAAGCTGCTAGTTCGCTTCCCCATCAGGGTCTTTCTGTGTGTAGTTTGCATGTTATCCCCATGCATGCATGCATGGGTTCTCTCCGGGTACTCCAGCTTCCAAAAATATGCTCATTAGGTTAATTGGTGACTCTAAATTGGCCGTAGGTGTGAGTGTGCCTGGTTGTTTGTCTCTATATGTCAGCCCTGCAATTGACTGGCGACCAGTCCAGGGTGTACCCCGCCGCTTGCCTAATGACATCTGGGATAGGCTCCGGTCGCCCCCCCAACACACACACACAAACACACATACACAAAAAAGTAACATTTCATGATCTTTATTTCTGTATCTCCCTCTTGTCCTTTTCTGCATCTCCATCTCCTCTCTGTCTGCATTCCCCCTGGTCCTTTTACTATATTGTAGTAAACTATGAATAACCACATATCAATAATGCATTTTGAATAACTAATCACTGCAGACAGCCTCACCAGTTTTCACCACATGGAGATATTTGTCCTCCTTTTCCTTCAATCATTAAAGTGAATAGAGTTTCTGTCCAGGGTCTCTTGGTAGGAATCAGGACCAGAGTGAGGCTCTCTGAACTTGTCTCTAACAAAACTACATTTGAATTATTAATACACATGATTTGTTTAAGTCAGTATGAATGCAAATGTGAGCTCAACTGTGTCATGCCTGAGTGTGACAAGATGTTGCTACAGCTGTGGCTGGGGCGTTATGTGAACGGGAGACCAATCCCTCAAATTCCCTGTGTTGAAGAAAAGATTCATCATGTTTGATGTTCTTCCTTCCTTTCATGAAACGGCCTTACTACATGGGCAGCAGTTTTCTCTGTCATTGGCTGTTTTAGTAACGTTTTGCATCACAAATGATGTGATGTTAGATCGGCACAGCAGGACCAGGCTGTTCAACTTTTGAGGACTGTTACTTTCTCACTAAAGTTGAATCCTGAATGATTTTGCAGACAGAAATAGAAAAGTAGAACCAGAATTTGTATACCTAATTGAAGCCACAGGTATCAGAAATTCAGAACTGGTTCCTGGTTGAAACAGATTCTTGATACCTAAACCTGCTTCAAGCTTTTGAGACATGACGATTGGCTGCTTCAGCTGCCTTTTAGTCCACTGATTGTTATAAAGAATAACAAAGACTACGGCAGCCTCAGTGTCCTTTTGAGTAAGTGTAACAAATACATGCTACATAAGACACTGACCTTCTCTGCCAAGGATCTGGGTTTAAGTTCCATGAGTGATCTATAAGATGCATGATGGTTATTTGATGATAATCTGATTGTGAACTAGGCAAAGTGGCAAAACTGGAGAACCAGTCCGTGCTTTTTTTTAAGGCCAGGAGCGCCTGTGTACAGTGGCATTGAACAAGCTGCTGTTGTGAGGGATAGATACAGGCTGGAGCGCCCATTGTTCGAGGTGCTTTTCCCCACACAAAACTCTCTCTCCTTCTCTGCACTTGGGCAGAAAGGGGAGGGCCGTCAGTTTCCGTCTAACTGAAAAAACTGTCCTGTTCTGCCCCTTAGCATGTGGCCATGCCCAGATGAATATGAAATTCATCCTGTGCAATGGATATATAAAATAGGCGATCTGGCAGGTTAGGTTAATTGCTTATCCTTCAAACAAATTGGCCAGATTCTATGTCTGTAATCTAGCTGATCCATCTTGCAAAGCTCCAGTCTGAAACTTCTGTTCCTGGTCTGAAAATGTACCAGACCAATCAGCAACATTTGAAGAGAATTGGGTGGTAGCTATGGGTGGGGTTTAGCTGCACTGAAAGCTGGTAGCACTAGAGCTCAACAGTGTGTGTGACTGGCAGAATGTTCATCCAATCACTTTCCCAGAATTTTTTTGAAAAGTCCTGCCCATCCAAACACTTTCTTTGGGAGGTTTCCAAGATGAATTTAAAATATATTTCCCAGTTAATGGCTATATGGAGCAGCCATCTGGCATGTCAGGTTAGTAAATTGCAGCCACGGTTGCTCTTGACTGAACTGGTTTACAGAGTCACTCATCAAACCAAAACACTGATGGTGTTTCATCAGTTTTAGAGTTGTAAGTGTTGACTTCTAACATTCATCTGTCACTACTTAGCTTGGCAACTATTTTTTTCCTTTGGGCAATGTGCCATAACGCTTCATTTAGATGAGGATTCCTTGATCGTGAAAAATGTCTGCCATTGTTGCATCTGCTCATGTGTTGATTTTGTCACATCCCGCTGCCTCTACACTGCCTTTAATCTTCATGTGCATACTAGATTTGTTTCCATGTTGCACTGATTTTTGAGGACGTGCCAAACAGACACAGGAGACATGTGGTAGCCAGCATGTGTGTTTCCACCTTAACATCTGGATTCATATCTCATCTTTCCCAAAAGACCTTTCAGAAAGACAGATTTTACAATTTTCTTCCCTTTCATTGACTAACAGATTAATTAAAAATAGCCAACAATAGAAAAAGGGATGAAAAATAGTAGCCATATGTAGGAGCCTTTTGAGTATTTTTCCCTCTATCGACACATAAAGAAGCATGAATAAAGCCTCATTTTCTCTGAGGATATGGATGTCTCTCTATATCTGTAATTAAAGCAATTTGAGATCCTTGTCAGATAACAACAAAGCCACTGTTACACCAAGCAAACCAACAGTGGAAAAGCGCTGTTGAATTCTGTCTTGTCCTTGTCTCTGCAGTCCCTGCAAGAAAATAAAATTTAACATAAGTGCCACCAACCTTTTCCTCTAAATCCTGGTTAATCTCCTTCTTTAAACCTCATCTGAATCTTAAACACTGTCCCCTACATCCTCCGTGCTCCGCTTCCACCCGTGCTCTGCTAGGCGAAAGGACTGGACAGCATTATATTTTGTCTGTGTCGCTGTCAGGGGAGCGTTGGCGCCTCTGCAGCAGTGGCGTCCACTTAATAACCCTGGTGTGAGGTCTAGTGACGGGGCATCATCAGCCGGCTCTGTGCTGCTGTCAGGAGCCATTTACCCCAAGCAGCTCCTCGCCTAATGGAACATCTGAGTCAATAAAAACAATCATCACTGCCAATCCTAGTGAAAGCAAGGAAATTATTTTAGGTGGTCAAGAAAAACATGGCTGAGGTATTCGAATCTATCTGTCCGGGGAGCTGTTTGATGTGCACTTAGCCAGACAGCCTATTACTGTCTCTATTTGTCCTGTATGAATGCATTGATGATCACAGCAGGGTTTTCTTTATAGATGCAAAGTCGGCTGAAAACTGGCAATGAAGCGGCCATTGTTTGAGCGAGCATTTCTCCCTCGCTCTTGGTGGGCTTTGGCTGTTGTTTGGTGGGAAACAGAAATCTATGTCTGGTTGTGTTGGATTGGATACAGACCTGAAAAACAACCATGTTCCTGCTCCCACCAAGGCTTAATGAACCGCTCTCAGCATCCACTCAATATCTCCTCAGTGAGGACCTCCATTGTGTCTCAGAGAGGTCAATAGCTGGACAGCGTGTCTTTGAAAGGCTTTCTACCTCACCCCAAGACTCTTAATGGTGTTCAATGGAGAGACCCACACAATATTCCCGAGGGGCCATTCCCAGATATCCGCCCGTGATACCTAATCCGGGCCCATTAGCTTTCCTCCCAGCCATGAAAGAGCGCGGCTCCCTTGCATCTCAGGAATTAAAAATTAACCAGCTAATATCCATTTGTCTGATGGGATGCTCCGCGCGGTTGAAACAGCAGATTCCCCCAGCGATGGTCGGTGAGGGATGACTTGTGGAACCCAATCTGCCGAAGGGGAAAATGCTGACAGAGATGGCAGGAAGAAACAGAGGGATAATGCCCGTCCATCACATCCATCACCACTGACTCACATCTGTAACAGCTGGCTGTAAGAGATGACCTCCTCCATAAAACAAAAGAGTCTATTCCTGAGCTGTGAGGCATTTTCTCTGTACATCACGACCTTGCTCTTATTGTCCTCACATGTGCAATGTGCACACTCAGAGCAGGGGCGGTACATGACGCACAACATGCAATATATTGCATGTTCTGTCATGTCCTGCTGTATAAATCCAACATTTCATGAATAATTAGTGCATCTTCGCACAAGAAGGTGTGTTTGTTGTGCTCAGGAGGAGAAACACTGTACATAGAGTGTGCTTTAACATTCATCATTGTCAAAATAAATACATCCAGTACACAGAATATTCTCCTTTCAGGCATGTATAGACTGAATAGAACTACCCACATCAGAACACAAAGAAATCTGTGACACTACCCACTCCATATCCATTGCCTTGCACTGATTTGAAGCAAAACATGGGTGTAGACATGAGGACAGTATTCATGTTGGACATCACCCAGTCCACAGGTGAAGCTGGATCAGGACAGGTCATTAAAAAGAAGAGCAGAGCAGACATAGACCATAAACCACATCTTGATATTTTTAGGTGAATGGTGATATATTTCATGGAATTTCTCCACTGAAAAAATACAAAGTAAGTTTTAAAGAAAATCTATATTGGATAATACCAAAATATCACACTGGCTTCTCATTAACCGCAAGCTGCACAATGCCAACATGTACAAAAAAAAAAAAAAACAATAAAAACCAGAAAGATGTGAAAAAATCCAAAATAAAAATTAAAACCCAGAATAATTGAGATTAATCCAGGCAGCACAGGAACCCAACTTAATAAAAAGAGACCTAAAGACCAGAGACAAGAGCATAAAAGACATAACGAATGGATGAAACAGAATAGAAGTCAGTAAGACAGTAAGACAGTGAGAACAGATATAAATGAACTAAAACAAATAGTGATTATCAAATCAGAGTAGCTGTCACAGAGGGGGAAACAGTAAGGCAGTGATACTCTGCGTGGCTCTAGAGCCACATGCAGCTCTTTTGTGACAACTTGTGAGTCATTCCTGGAAAAATAATTCCCCCAGAAAATCTTTAAAGGGAAATTTTGACCTCAGAAATGATCCTTTGTGAGTCACATCAGTTTGTTTCCCTGGTGTATAAAGTAGGCTCTAAATATCATTTAATTCTTAACCTTTATCTTTTATCCGTATAACTGATCCCCTCTAAGCAGGCTCTTGGCTAATTGCACTCATGCTGCCATATTTAAATGACTATGCTTTGCTGCTCCCTCTGTAAACTGCTTTTTCGAACCCTCCTCCACCCCAGCTCCTCCTTTATGCTATATCTGACTTAATGTCTTTCTGTTGTCACTGATGTCTGCTCTGCTCTGGGTTCACTGCTGCTTCACTCCCTGCCTCAGGCTTTCCTTGTAGGCACAGGAAGGGCAGGAACATTTGCTTTTCCTGCTTGGTTTTTTTCTGGTACTTGAGGCGATTGTGGACAGGACAGGGGCACATATTTTTGTGAGAAAAGGCTGCAAAAGTGATTTTTGCACGATATGTCCCCTTAGAAAAATAAAATTTTGAAGGTTAGGCAATTCTGAAGATAAGAAATTGAAACCTAAGTCATACTTATGAGATAAAAAGTCATACTTATGAGATAAGAAGTCATAATTATGAGATGAAAATTCAAAAGTATGAGATAAAAAGTCCTAATAATGAGATAAAAGTCAAAATTGTGAGCTAAAAGTCAAAATTATAAGATAAAATGTCAAAGTTATGAGATAAGAAGTAATAATTATAAGATGAAAATTCAAAATTATGAGATGAAAATTCAAAATTATGTCATAAAAAGTCATGATTATAAGATAAAAAGTAATGCTTATGAGATGAATAGTCAAAATGTTGGGATACAAAGTCAAAATTATGAAAGAAAATCAAAATTATGAAATAAATTTTCAAAATTATGAGATAAAGAGTCATAATTATGGGATTAAAAATCATAATTAGGAAAAAAGTCAACTATAAGATGAGATAAAATGTCAAAAATATGGGATAAAAATTCATAATTATGAGAAAGAGTCAATAAGATAAGATAAAAAGTCAACATCAGGTGATAAAAGTTGAAAATATGAGATAAAAAGTCAAAATTATGACATAAAAAATTGAGAGATCTCATAATTTCAACTTTTTACTCATAATAAAGCTTAGTATTCTTTGTTTTTAATTTGTAGAATTGCCTGTCACTTTTTTTCTCTTTTAAGTAGAATAATAAGATTTTTTTTTTTTCCTGCAGCATCAGACTGCAACATCACAACATTTAAAAAAAATGAATGCAGTTTCATGGATTATTTGAACTAAATTTTAAAAATGTACTTTATTTTGGACTTTTTTTGCATTCATGGCAAGAAAATAAAAAACAAAATCCATATACTCATACCAATCCTTCGACCTTACTGCATGAAATTAATAGAATTAGTGCTTTAACTTTATTTTTGAAATCCCTACAGATGGACTGCCTTGCTTATTTTAGGAAGTTGTCTCAACGTCATTTCACTTGGAGCCAGTGTTGTCTTCTTAAGTGCAAATAGTTTTGTAACAAGAGAACAACTGTCCCAAATCTGACAGTGTTTTTCCATGTGTTCTTTGTCATTGCTGCTTTTTATAGACTTTATCTCCGTCTGTGTGTATAATCGTGTGTTGTGCATCTTTGTCTTTATTCCTGTGATTACATTTTGGTACGGTGTGACAGCAGGACAAACTTTCTTCTGACTCAGACGTGCTGTGAGCACACTCCTGGCCAATAAAGCTTATGTTGTGTCTTATTCTGTGTATAATGTCAGTGTTTTTCTTGCCTCCAAAAGCAGCATTCAGCACTCAGCACAATCCTCCACACTGCAGAATATAAAACTATTTGTGCTGTGTCGCCTCCCATTCCCTCTCAGATCCTTGCGCTCAAGGGCCTCGCCAACCTGCTGGCTAGCATGCATCTCGCCTCTATAGCTGAGTGGCTAACTACTCTAACCGCTGTGAAACAAAAAAGCAACACAAAAAAGGAAGAAGAAAAAAACAAAGAAGAGGAGGACAGGCTTGTTCCTCTGCCCCCATCCCTCTGCAGGAATTTTCTGCCTTTGATTTATTCTTTTTTCAATAACCAAGGGCTCTTTTCACTGTTGCCAGCTCAATGAAAGCTTATGTGTCCTTCATCCAATTCCAACCCACCACTCTTGCTCGCTCCCTCGCTCTCTCTCTTGCCTCTGCTGTCTCTTCCTCTTCGTTTCTCTGCATCCCCCCCTTTTAAATATAGCCTCTGTGAAAATGCTGCTGTGTGTTTCTCGTGGCTCCAGTCTTTGAAGGAGCTGAGTATTTCAGATAATTCCCGTCTCTCTCGCTCTCTCATGTCTTTAGAGGTGCGCTTGTGATGCAGTAAAATGCCACTTAGTTGATCATGTCCTATTATCTACTCTTTGACTCTTAGAGGGAGTTTTCTATAATGCAAAGCTGAATTATAGATATCATAACTCAGTAGGCTAGAGAGAGGAAGAACTATAAGCTACGTGAGCTGTTAGAGAAAAAACAGATCTCTGTCTGGTAAACAAAAACTAGTCTGACAAACAACCAGAGTGTATTTACATGCCAAAATGATCAGGTAATTATAAAGCAATGGTAATAATCTGATATGACATGTTTACATACACTACAGTAATGTGTGGCCATTGTTTACCAGCTTGAAGTCCAGCTATACCACACCCAAAGGTTCCGCCTCTTTCTCCTTAAATGATGCTGATTGGTCCGCACATTCTCAGACCTGACAAACATTTCAGCCTGAAGCTATGAAAGATAGATTTACCTGATGCCTGATGACAATCCATTGGCTTAGCAAGGTTACTTACTCTCAGCATCAATCCTGTAATGTACCTTACAGCTTGTGTTGTTTTGTCTCTTAGCTTTATAAGCCAGTGAAAGGGATTTCCAGCAGCAGCAAATCTGTTCTTGTAAAGCAGACCAAGGCCATTTTTGTGGACGTTTTTTGAAGTATTTCACTGGTTTTAATTTTATATTTTATTTTATTTGTTTGATTTCAAACATGTAAATGGCCAACATAATAACAGTAAAAGAAAAAAAAAGTTACAACTTCAATCTGCAAACACTAAAGCTTCTCAGTTTACAAGTAAAGGCTTTTCCAGTCTTAGGAAATTAAGGATGCTCATATTCCTCACTTCATAAAATTTAGCTTCACTCCAAAAATGCTGTGTGCTTATATACAAAAAAAAACAATAATATAAATATGTACCCTTTTTTTGTTTTAAAAGCAACATAACTTAGTGACAGTGTATACTGTAAGTACAGATGCACTGATTGTGAAAATCAGGGTCAATACCCATGTTTAGGATAACATCTTACCCATTGCTTATACTGATGTTGGTATTTATTTCACTTCACTTCTTTCTTTCTTCTTTCAATGTTTGACCACAGAAAAGGATCCGAGTTTGTCCAAAAGGTCATCCTCTCTATCAATCAATCAATCAATCAATCAATCAACCAATCTTTGTTTGTATATAGCCGACTCATACTGAAGCTTGACACTTTACAACAAGGTTAAGACCTTTGCTGTGGCCACCTATAATAAAGAGCACAGCACTAGCAGCACTGACTCCTGTTCACAGTGGTGACAACAAGCTTCCCTTTAATAGGAAGGACTGTTGAGCAGACCAGACTCATGTTAACAGCTCTCTACTGAAGCTGCACTCCTGTTGGAAAGAACTAGAAGGACGAGTAGGGGGTAAAGAAAAGCAGGAAGGAGAGATGGACAAGAGAAACAACAAAACTACAAATGGTGGCCGTCATGGCCATAAACTTGTGGCTCATTCTTGTGAGATGAAGCTTTTATGTTACTCATGATGGTAGCACTATGTGAAGAACTAGCAGTAACAGCTTTGATTGATAGAGAACAGAATATTCTCTCTACTTCATGAACAGAAAAAGGTATTCTTAAAAACAGCAGAAAGGTACAGAGCATGTTAGGGCCACTCTTTCATATATGTATGTATGTATATGTATATGTATATTGATATATGTTTTCAGAGCATCAGTTAATTTCTGAGAAAAACTACATTTTGAGTTTAAGCCCTAATTAACAAGGAATCAAACTCAGAGATATTGTGTCTATAAAGTCAAAAATGTTGACTTTAAAAACTCTGTTTAAGCCGGGTTTTCACCTGGAAGGCTCTATGGAAATCTGGCACTGTCTTGATCGAAGTTAAACTGTGAGAGAGCGGCGTTCACAAACGCCAGAATAAGCCTGCTCACAATAACGTTCAGCGGGCAGAAATACAGTACGTTCAGTTCACGTTCGCCCAAAATATGAACAAGTTCATGAAGGATCGGTCACTGAACTCGTTCAGGCACAACACTGCCTGTCACAAACCGTTTGAAGCCCACAGATCACGGCACACTAACACCTACAACATTATCCACCAAAACAAAACACAACTGAGACCACAACCAGTAGAATAAAAAAAAAAAGATGTCAAAAACTACAGTTCCTAAAAACACAGTACTTTACTGCAACCAAGGCACCCTCAATACTTAATATTTCAAGCCAGAGACACAGGAGATATTTACTCTAAAATTTTAAATGTTTTTCAGCAGAAAAAAATCAGTTATGCTATTTTCCATCAGTCCCAGTAACTTATGCAAGGAAATCTGCTGAAATCTGTCAAGAGTTCTTTTTCCATTGATGCCAAGCTTATTCGTGTAGTTTTTAGTTGCAGAGAAAAACTCAGTTGTATTTCAGTATGTCATTTTCAAGCTTGAACACTGAATAAGGGATGAAACTCTAAAATTTGGAGACTTTTTTTGTAGTTTAAAAAAGCTCATTTTGTCTTTTCTTTTTCAAGTTAAAAAATGTTGGGTTTGGTTTCTTGTAAATTTATAATTTAATAATCTCAAAAATGTTGAGTTCTTTCAGGGAGATTAACAGATCGTGTTTATTTTGTATTTTTTGCCTTATATACCATCAACAAGTGAGTTATGCTTGAAGCCACCATCAAATTGATACTGTAGTACAAGTAAAAACCTGATTTCTGTTCATGCCATATCATTTTCCTATAAACCAATGTCTGTCATTAAGGCCTTCATCAGTACTGATGATAAACTGATGCATGGATGTATCCCTACTCACAAGTCAGCTTCATATAAAGGACTTAGAAAGATATCTGCATGCATAGTTTCAAGTACTAACAAAGGTAAACGTGACAAATACAGAGAGCTACAAGCAGCACAGCCTGAAAAATTGAGGAGAGTTTTAGTTTTGCCTCATAATTCAAATTTTGGGGTGACCTCTGGGTTGGTCAGTCAAGTTTCTTGGGTGTTTGTGGCCACCCCGACCACCCTTTGCATGCACCCTTGACTTTAACCATGCTCACATAGCCAAAAGCTGGATGTGTTTATCCAGTTTTCATAATCCAATAATAACTTTTATTTGATAATGCCCATCAGATAGTTTACATGACTGAGTAAAACATCAACTCTAGAAATCAGATAATCATTTATTTCCATATGAAACTCTCATCTTGTTGGCTTTATATGATTGGATCTAAATATGTGTGTTACATCAGCATGTAGATATTTTTCTGGTTTACTTGCACTGAGGATTTTAGAGGATTTATAATAGATAGTTTCTTTCAGTGTTTGTAGAATGAGCAAATAAACGATGAAGGACACAAGTAAAAGCAGTCTAAGTGGAAGCCTTTCATCTGTTGAGCAAGGTTATAATTAACCACACTGAAATCCCAGGAATCAAACAGGAATATAGTATGTTTTCATGTTTTAATGTTAAACCCACAGATTGCTGTTCCTGGGAGTCCCATCTGCTCACATCTCTGGCACCACTGCTGCATCTTAAGCCTCAAAATGAGATCCTAGACCATATTATCATGATCACTTATCACACAGCTAAATGTGACTGTATATAGCTTCCCCTTCTCTCTCTTAAGAAATGCAGCATTTTGCAGCCATTTTCCTGCAAGTACCTACTTAAAAGTGGGCCCTTATTGCGTCCGACCGCTGAGATAGAAACCGCAATCATTAACATGTTTGACTGCATGTTGGTTAATGATACAAGGAGCTCTGTGTGTTCTCATCATTAACTTCCATTAACTGTTTTGCTGCCTCATTGAATCCTTCGTTAATTGTGCAACAGTTATAAGATGAAAGCATCCTGCTACAGAGTCCATGGAGGGTCCCCTGATAATTATCTATCAACTCTTTTTCATTTTGTGGTTACCTTGTGGGCAACAAAACCTCTCTCTGAGCTCAAATTAATATTTAATGTCAACTATAATAAGAGTGATGAATGGTCAAAATAGCTCTGCTGTCAGTATGAGATATAAAGATGTGGGAAATGTGAAGAGACCTTCTTTGGTGCTGCACAGAAATCTAAACAAACATGTAAGAAGTTTGCTGCTTAGATCTCAGTCCTCCTACACACCACACGCCTCTGCTCCACCCTCTGTTTCAGCATCTAGACCTGCTAAGCACATTATTCAGTGGCCAGCAAATCTGTTTTATTAAGTCCCTTTAGCATCTCATTAAAATGAATGTTAATGTTAATAGCTGATAGCAGATAGCAGATAGCTGGAGAGCAGAGGACAGAGGCAGGTTTGGTCTGGATTATACGTTTCTTGTTTATTGTTTCATTATAAAATATGACAAAAACATTTCCCTGATATTATTTTATACATGATTCTAAATGGTAAATGTGCTGTGATCACCAGTTCATATGGTTATATTTTTAAAAGTCAAATGAATATCAGTAAGTGCATGCTGCTCGGGTCAGAGTATTTTCTGGCAGATCCATTTACTGGTTGAAAAAAGACTCAAAAAATCAAGAGAATCCCTTGTTATTCCGTTTTGTTGTTGTTGTCGTTGTTGTTTTTAGCAGAAAATGGAAAATAGAATGGAAAAACTGGCCATTTTCTCATTTTTTATTTTTACCAAAAATGGAAAAAAAAAAAGGAAAATGAGCCATTTTCTTGTTTTTATTTTCTATTTTTATTCCAGTCACAAAAACAGAAAAACAAACATTTTTTTAATGGTCTATTTTTTTAATCTGTTGGGTTTTTTTATCATGTTTTAATGAAATACTTGGGGAAAAGGAAATCATGTGGCCCATCGGGAGAGGTGAACATGTCAAAATAGAAGCCATGTTGCCAAATGTTCACCTTACTAATGGGTCGCATGAATTCCTTTTCCTCGAGTATTTTACTAAAACAAGAAAACAAAGTGAAAAAAAGAAAAGAACAAAAACTGTAGTGGCTCGTTTTTCCAATTTTTTCCTGTTTATGTCATAAAAAAAGAGAAAATGGCTCATTTTTCCCTTTTTTTGTCATAAACAACACCAACAAAACAAGAAAACGTCTTGTTTTTCCTTTTTTTTCTAATTTTCTTGTCATAAACAACACCAAAAAAAAAAAGAAGAAGAACGAGAAAGCGTCCCATTTTTCCATTTCTTCTATTTTCTGTCAAAAGAAAAAAAAAATGAATAACAAGAGTTTCTACTAAATTTTTGAGTCTGTTATCAACCAGGATAATGATCTGCCAGGAAATGCACTAAACTGGTCACATCTGAGACGGTTGTTATTTCAGCACAAAATGAGGTACAAAATAATTCTAAAAAGCTTGTTTTGTTTGTTTTTAATTTTATTTGGACCAGTGGTTCTCAGTGAGGACCCACCACTACCTCCTTAAGGGACTTCATGACCCATATTTAAAAATAAATAAATAAATAAAAAATCCAACCTCCCTAACCCTAACCCTATGAAAACTGTTGCAGTCTGGACCCATAGTGGAACACAACACATAGTGGAAATTTGGAAATTTCTCTGAATTTACTTATCCTGGGAAAACCAGCCGTCTTCTCCAAAGAAAAGGAGAAAGGGAAGTAGAACTCATGAGACACATACTAAAATTTATTTGTCATCACAAGATACCTGAAAATGTCCACTTAGGGCTTCTGTACCTATCTGTATATTTTTTTACCAGATTTTTTTTCCTTGCACATATTTGTGTGATACTGAACCAAACAAATGGACTCAAACGCAAGACCCAAAAACATGCAAAGTTCACAGTAAGTTGAATCAAGCCAAAGGTTGGTACTCAATAATCCACAAACACACCCAGACAGAAGCAAGGTCAAAATACTAGGAAAACTGGTCAAAAACTAACTAGGAACACGAGGAAAATGCTGGAACGCTGACACAAAGGATGAGACAGTATAGCAGGGCAGGACAGCAGGATGAAATACAGTGGGGGAAGGGAGACAATTACACACAGATGAAACACATGAGGTAATCAAAGACCCAGAGAACAGGTAGGGATGGGCAGGAAGGAGCAATCTGTAAAGAAACACATGGTAAGTATACAAAATTAAACAGGAAACACAAGACAAGAAACATGAGGGACTAGAAAATAAAAATCTACTTAAATTTACCTGCTGAATGTGCTGATATGACAATTCGATCCCCTTTTGGGTCCCAACCCACAAGTTAGAGCCTAAATTAGAGCCAGGATGCATTGATTAAACTGTTATTGCGTACACATAATGTGCAGATTTTCATGATTGTTTTTTTTTCCAATCTCTAATGAATTGGATGACGGTGATGGGAATTGTAGAGCTTTTCAGTGATCTGGATCATTTGGTTCAGCTCAGCATGGAAAGCCAGCTCCCAATCAGCTCATCATATGGGTACCATTGTGGTAGAAATTTGACCTGACCTGACCTTTAAATTGATATAAATATCATGTAATTATTTTTCTAAATATATCGTCTCCTCAAAACACCTTGCAGGCCATAGGATATTTTCTCACTAACTGTGCTGTTTGACACACCTGATATAAAATATCAATGTTATACTATCACACAGGAGTCCTGAATGCGTGGTGTACCTGTGGTAGAGCAGTGTGGAGAAAAGATCCCTGCTAATCAATGATATAACACACAGACACACACAAAATCTATAGATTAATAAAAGCTATAGTAATCATGATTTAAGATGGCTCGTTAAACCGGCTCACTCACAAACGACCCTCTCTAAAGACTGAAGTCCTACCCTCTCTTGTAAAGTTTAGGACCTTGGTTTATAGTCACTTCGTTTCCAACTGTTATTGTTTTAAATGGTTTCTGCTGGTTTTAGCTGATTGCATTTGACTGTTGTTTTGTCTTGCTTGTTCTAGTGTGCTTGTAATCCCGACAGCATTGGAAATGAGGGAACCCTCGATGTCCTTTCGAGAATAAATAAAGGTTTGAATGAATGAAAAGCTGTAAAAAAAAAAAAAAAAAAAAGGATTATTAAACTAGTTACTGATTTTTTGAATACCAAGCTAAAAAAAAAAAAAGACTCTTAAGTCAACTCTTATGTTTCAAAATCAATATGACTTTGTTTCATGAAGATACTGTGAAGAACCTTTGGTCCAAAAGAGATGCCATTGAGCCTGACCTTGGCTGCAGAGCGAGACGTGTGTGTCGACGTGTGTGTCGACGTGTGTGTTGACATGTGTGTCGACATGTGTCCAGCTTGACTCTGGTCGCTCCCAACCCCGCTCTCAAGTCCTGGGTTGTTGCACATTGAGCCCTGTGATGATTCCTTGGCACCCTACATGCTTAAAACGTATAACATGACCGTAATCTGGACTGTTATGCCTTTATCCAGATAGGACAGTCGAAAGATTCTGGAGAGAGAGAGGGGAATGTCGTGTGGAAAAGGAGCCACAGGCAGCCTCTGACTACAATGCTCCAGCATCAACATATTTATTGTTTTTTTTTGTTTACTGCACCAGATGAGAAACTTTTATTGTGAAATTTAGTTTAGATTAAAACAAAAAAAGTAATTTACTGAAACACAACCCTAAAGTAGTCATCTCCATGGAAACCATGTTTGCCATAGTCTAAGTTCTTACCACAGTTATGTAATGGTTCAAAGTGTGCTTTAAAGTGGCAATAGCTATTGTTGTCTTATTTCTAGAGCATGTATTTTATGATTAAGGCATCAATCAATACTATATATTCTCACAGACACAAAGAAAAACACATTTCTATTCTACTCTACCCTCTCTTAGACTTTTGCAGCATAAGCGTTTCCATCCTGTGCCAGCAGAAAAAAGGATTGATTCTATTAAAATGGGAACATGTAATTATTTCTGATGATATGATTGGCTGTAACACACTATCTATATAACATCCTCATGGGCCAACAGCTTCCTGGTTAAAATCCAGAAACACAATCTAGGAATTAGCACAATCTAATTTGGTTTAATAACACTGACGAAAACTGGAGATGGACCAACAAAAATCCAGTCCAAGCACAGATGACATGGTTTATTTTTTAAAGGGCTGAGAAGCACAGCTCTCTACCAGAACCCCAAAAGTGTGAATGAGGCAATGAGGTTGTAACCTAATTTAGAAATGAGCAAATATCTCACTACAAAAGTAAAAGAATCTACAGGGAATCAACATCTCAGGGCAAGGGGGGAAATAACTGAGGACAGCAATTCTGCAGCCTCATTTTTAAGTTTCTTTCTGTAGTCAAGGCAGGAAAAAATAACAAGGGATCTAAAAATAACATCAAATAATGAAAATCAGCTTGTTTTTTCTCCTAGTTACCAAGAACATGATCAAAATAAATTCCTTAAGAGGCTCAAAACTAACAGTTCGTGTCAGCTTGTCAGAAAACAGACTTCAGCTTCTCCGATTATACAGCAGGAAGGCGTTCTAGATGTCATGGAAACAAGTGGTTGTCATTCTTGTTATCGAACGTGGAGACAGCTGTGGAGCAGAAATCTAAAACAATAAGTGTTTCAGAGATGACAATAACAG
Source organism: Cheilinus undulatus (assembly GCF_018320785.1). Classification (NCBI taxonomy): domain Eukaryota; kingdom Metazoa; phylum Chordata; class Actinopteri; order Labriformes; family Labridae; genus Cheilinus; species Cheilinus undulatus. The sequence continues at coordinate 12,322,739 of NC_054877.1, read as the reverse complement.
AGGCCCTGTTTACAGTTTGAATTAACGTCTATTTCAGGCATTCCAACATCAAGCTGACTGAACTTTAGGGCATGCATCCACATTAAGAATGAACAATACAGAAGAGTATTCAACTCTTTAACTGATTTTATAAACCAGTCACGGCCAATATAATTTGGCTGTTTTGACACAAAAGTTTTACACAAAAAAACTCTTAATGTCAAAGTGATAACAGATTTTTACAAAGTATTGTCAAATGATTAATGTAAAGTAAGTGACTGTGTAAATATACACCCCTTTAAAGTGACTGACCTAATCCAACTTAGGTTCATCCTGCTGGTGCTATCACAGTTAGTGAATTGGGGATCACCTGGGTGCAGGGAATGTGTCTCAACTGATTGTAGTATAAAGACACCTGTGTCTGCACGGTCTAGTCACTTGCTAATCAGTATTCCTTGCTACCATTACACTGTGAAGACAAAAGAACACTTCAAGCAACTCAGAGAAAAGGTTATTGAAAAGAACCCCGAACCCCGAAATCAATCATCAAGAAATGGAGGGAATATGGCACAAGTATAAATCTGATCAGGCCGTCCTCACAAACTGAGAGAGCAATCAAGAAGGAGACTAGTGAGAGAGGCCACTAAGACACCTATGACCACTCTGAAGGAGTTACAAGCTTCAGCAGCTGAGATGGGAGAGCCTCTGCATACAATAACTGTCGACAGGTTCTTCCCCAGCTAAAGCTTTACGGGAGGGTGGCAAAAAGAAAGACACTGTTGAGGAAAACTCATTAAATCTCCACTAGAATTTGCCAAAAAGGTAAAAGGGAGACTTCATGGTCAAGTGGGAGAAAGTTCTTTGGTCAAAAATGGGGATTTTGGCCATCAGACAAGACGCTTTGTTTGGAGGATACCAAATACTGTGCATCACCACAAATGCATCTTCTCTGTGTCAAAGGTCATTTAAAATGGACTGAAACAAAATGGAAAACTGTTCTGTGGTCATATGAATCAAAATTTTGATGTTTTTTTTTCATTATTATACAGCTTGTTATCAGTGCACAGTTCAAACTGCAACTTTGATGGTATGGAGTTGCATTAGTGCCTATTACACATCTGGAAAGGCACTATCAATGCTGAAAAGTATTTATAGATTTAGAACAACATATGCCCCCATCCAGACATCGTCTTTTTTAGGTAAGACCTTGCATATTTCAGAAAGACAACGCTGAACCACATACTGCATCCATCACAACAGTGTGGCTTCAAATTAGAGGGGGCTGGATGTTAAACTGGCCTGCCTGCAGTCCAAACCTTTCACTAATAAAACACATTCGATGCATTATTAAATACAAAATCAGGCAAAGAAGGCCCAGGACTATTGAGCAGCTAGAATCCTAATCCAGACAAGAATGGGACAACACTCCTCTCCCAAATCTCCAGAAACTGGTCTCCTTAATTCCCAGACGTTTACAGACTGTTGTTAAAAGAAGATGGGATGCTACACAATGGCAAACATGGAGATGATGTGTTGCTGCCTTAAAATACAAAATGAGATCGTATTTTTCATGGTAAAATATCTCAGTTTAAGCATCTGATACATTGTTTATGTTCTATTGTGAATAAAATGTGGGTTTATGAGATTTGAAAATCATTGCATTCTGTTTTATTTTTCATTTTACACAATGACCTAACTTTTTTGGAATTGGGTCATTAACTAAGCTGTTGAATGAGTGACATTTTAATAAGTGGAACGTGGTTTTAGGGATGTAGTTTTTTGTGACATAAGCTCTAACGAGTCCCATTTGTCAGTATGTAATGCTGTAATAATTTATAAAGTTAGTTTTGAAAATAACGCTACCCAGCACTGGTGCAGAGGTACATGCTCCATTAGGCACTCATGATGCAACCTGATTTCTAAATCTGTTAGAAGTTTCAAACTCCTGTAGACTGAGCTGACTTTATAGAGGAGTTTACATCACCCAGCAGTGTTTGGTCTATCAGAGAAACAAACTGGTGGTTTAACTCACTTGTGAGTACAGCAGGATGCTGATGAGATCTCTGGGCAGTATCTACGCCCACTGCTAATCACTATGATGCTGCAGAAATAATGGAATTTAAGAGCTTTGAGATCATGCTGTTGTACAGAGAGCCAGAGCTTATTTGTTTTAAAATGAACAAAAGGGCTACTATAAGTAAGAAAAAGTAAAAATGGAGGTTTTTTTCACATAGTTTTACACATCAATAACAGTAAAACAAGGCGGTGGCTTTGACTGCAACGTCTTGTTGTTTGGGGGTTTTGTTGCTCCAGAGCGGGAAAATGAAAACACTGTTTCTCATAACCTGCCAGGGGAAGCAAATGTGGACAGCTTTTGTTTTTGACACATCATCAGAATATGCAAAGTCACTAAGAAATTCAAAACACTGCCTCTCACTTCTGTGCAACACAATTTCCCCTTTTTAATAAACACCTACTTCTACTTTCAAGTCGTCTGTAGTCTCGCTAAATGGCTCTCTGTGACATGGATCACAGACTGCAGCAGTATTCAGTCTGACTTTAAAGCATCGAGTACAGACTGAGGGGCTTCCTGTTAGAAAGGAACCCCTTTACAAGTAATTTCAACCAACTAATTTCCCCATAGAGTTCAATAAAGAAATTAATAAGGAGAAACAGCTGATAAAGGGATCCATGGATGAAGCTTCGTTCCAGGAGAGTTATGGTTAGAGGCAGATTTGGTACCTCAGACCCTTTTTGATTTGCAGTAATTTAGTCAAGCATTTATTCCAAATTGCAGCAATAATTAAGAGCAGGAAGTGGTTTAGACTGGGAGTTTTTGTTCTAGCACTTCGATGGATATAAGCAGTTAAATTGACTGAAAAATGGGCTCAAGATTTTATATGCTCTACTTTAATTAATGCAACATTCATGTGAGAAAAGCTGCAGAATTCCTTACTATGCAGGAGGCGGGTTCAGCCATCAGGATGATTTTTTAATCCCTTTTTCAATGTTATTTCTTACCGGCCAGTAACTTAGACCTTCACATAGTGATACCTGCTGCTCCTAATTCTGGCACCACAAAACACTTCTTTTTAAAATGCTAATGGTTAAATGATGTCAATGCATATATAAAGAGGCAACAATGCCATAGATAGTCAAAGGTGTATGAAATTTGAAAGGGAGTATCCTGACACATATGGCAAAGTTAAAAATGAAATAAGAATTGGGATCTTGATACCACTGTATTCTGAAATGATAACCTTAGCAGCTTAATGAAAAGGCCAGAAAAGACTGTCTGGAAACAGCAGATGGATTGTCCAGATTCCATGTCTGTCATCAGTCAAATCCACCTTGGAAAACTCCAACCTAAAATTTGTCTGGTCTGACGATGGACCTGACCAATCTGCTCCATTTTGGGAGAAAGAGGCTGTAGCAACAGCCAGGGTTTAGTTGTACCAGAAGCGGGTAGCAATTGCTGCTGCCAGTGTAGCATTGAGCCCAAATGTAGCTATGGTACAGTGTCAGTATTGTCAGAACTGGACCACATTTTCATAGCAAATAAAGAGGAAAAAACAGCACTGAAAGATTTTAGAAAACTTTCTCCTTCATCCCCCTTATGAGTGGCCTTGTGGACAGGGTTTAGTTGTACTGTTAGCTAGTATATACATTGGTTGGTGGAGGAGTGATTTTCTGATGTAGCCACAGTGGCAGTTTTATCCAAACTGGGCCCTATTTTTTTACTAAAACAAGTGCTAAGAAGTCTAAAGAACTGCATGGAAAGCCTTTCCTGAACAGAAAAGATGTTTCTACTCCCAAACTGCTTTCAGCATGAGTTTGCAATAGCTACAAGTGGGATTTAGTTGAATTGCAAGTCAGTTATACTGCTGCTGGTGTAGCTTTAAACTCGGATGTAGCTTTAGCAGCATTTTTACCAGATCTAGACAGTATTGCTTCATTGAAAGAGGAGCAGGAAAACACAGTAAGCTTTTCATGGCAGGGAAGATGTTTTTGGACCTCTCCCAGCCTGCTTTGGGCATGAGTTTGCAACAGTTACGGGTGGGATTTAGTTGTATTGCAAGTCAGTTACTACTGCTTCTGGTGTAGCTTACATTACTTGATTCTTTGAAGGTGACTGTTCATCCAGTCACCTTCAAAGAATATTGTAACCCCCTTTCCTGTCTGGTTCCCCTCTCCAGCCTTCTGGGGGTAGGTGATAAGCGGGCTGCAGTTTTACTTCAACAGTGGTCTTTATTGGTCTCCAATTATCACCAAAACAGCAAGACAGTACAGTGTGGCATTTCACTCATAAGGACATGTTAAAATCTAGTTTTTTGAACTCAAAGCATATTAATAAACTAAAAACTGGCTCTCCTTTGCTCACTACTGGTGCAATATCCACTATTCTTCCACAAATCATGCATTTGTGTGCACTGCATGCTGTTTTACCACACATTAACCCATTGTTTTACTCTGTCTAAAGGGATCTACCTATTTATAATTTGCTTGATATGTTGACATAGGGCTTTTTAAGAGGCTTAGACCTTGCCGCTGGCACCAGAGGTCCTCCCCAATTAGATTTTTGGATAAGTAAACTCTTTTTTACTGTCTTTTAATCACTGTTGGTCAGCTATTTACATTTAAATACATTTTTATAATAGAAAGCAGTTGTAGACATCTGCCTCATAATTGATACACACCTATAATGGCTATAACTGGAGGCCCCTTGGAGCACAGAGCCTCAGGAGGTTGCCTACCATTAACTAATTAAACACCAGTGGTCTCTACTTGTCATCTTTTGTTACTGTTTCGTTGAGACCTCCCTGGTGTAGGAATCTACATATCTTACTGCACCTTTTACTCACAGTTTTCATAACACCTCACTGAAGTTGAGTGATGCATGTTGAGTAAAGTGCCAGTGGTGTTGTATTGTGTATCAGAGGTCTTAGAAGGCATCTTTGGTGACATAACTGCTAAAGAAAAACAGCACTGTATCTTCTTTGACCTTCGCTAGCACACATTGTTGAAAAGGTCTCCACCACTGTCAACATGAGACGTCCAGAGCTGAAAAGCTGACCTGATTTTGGCCACCAGAGATCCCCAACTGCATTATTGAGCACATGCACCAATTTCTCTGTCTGGCACCTTACATATTGATGGTTGTTGTATGTTAACAATGGCCTTCCTCTGAGTGTAATAGCACTGGTGGAGCCTTTTATTTGTCTGACAAGATCCTATTCCTGGAACACTGGGTGCACTCCAAGGTTATCATTTGTACTCTAAAAGGAGAAGTCTTTCTAGTCGCTGTGAGGTAGCATAGCAACTCATTTTATTATCATAGACTGAGTGTGGATGTGTTTAAGCGTGGGCATTTTGGTGAACAAAGAACCAATGTGATTGTCCAATTTCAACAGACATTTACTGTGAGGTACATACAAGCGTCTGTTGAACCAGGGTGTGCTGGAGAAGAGGCTGCCTGCAGTTCAGCAGGAGTTCTGCCGGGCTAACGATTGATCATGGTAAGGTTGGGAGGCGGAGTAGACGGGTTGTCAGCATCCTAAAGATATTCAGGTCCTCATTACTGGGGGTCATGGCGTTCATGCCCCGCACGTTCAACCGAGACGCTTGAGTGCTCATGCACTAACAGTCAAGCTGCACTGTAAGCAGAGTCCTCTCGCTGTCCCCATTACACTGCAAAGCTTATGAAACCTGTAGCTCCCAAAATCTGTCCTTGAATGTCTGTTTGTCGTCACAGCATTGTAAATTGCAAACCTAGTTTTTAAAGTATGTGTGAAGCTGTCCAGAGCTGCAGTGATTAATCGATTACTCTAAGCTCCAATGAGGAGTTTTTAGCTGGTTATGGAGCAGACTGTTGTTAATACTGATTCAGCTTTACAAGCTGCAAGAAACACAACCATCAGCACACTGATTGATTAAGCCTTATAGTCATTTTAATGCCTGAAACTGCTGCTAAAGGCTCAGTGTTGGACACAGTGATTATGAGCATGCTACAGAGGAAGGTTTTGTTTGTATAATGAAGGATTCTCAGTGAGAGAACTACAGGACAAAATCAGCCAAGAGATAAGACCTACGCTTTTGTCCACAGAGGGTGTCAAAGTCATCCTTCCATCTGTTATTTACAGCATTTCCTACACCCTGGACTGGCCATCAGTCAGTCACAAGGCTGACATACAGAGACAGACAAAACATTCACAATCACGCTCACACCTACGGGCAATTTTGAGTCACCAATCACTCTATGCCCAGTTCAGACTGAAGACTTGTGATGCAACAAGACCATTTTAGGACAAAGCAGGGGGCATTTGCAGTTGAACCACAGCTTGAGTCACCCTGGCTGATGGTGTTGCCTCCAATTCAGTTCAGTTTACATACAATGTATAAAAAGACAAAAGTTTTTTCTCACTATCTGTGAGCTGAGATGCTTTTGCACTTCTACCAACAGCACCAGTCTGTCAAGCTCAGGTTTGAGTCTTCAAGGTCTGCAGATGGTACAGAACGCAGCAGCTCATGTTTTGATTAGAGCAAGTAAATATGAGCACATTACTCCAGTGTTGGCCTCTCTTCATTGGCTACCTGCTCAGTTTAGAGCAGACTTTAAGGTGCTGCTGCTAACTTATAAAATTGTCAATAGCACTGCACCATCGTACATCGTACATCCTACTCTGATTTGGTGAACCTGTATGTACCTACCCAGGTTTCTGCTTTCTCAGGGGACTGAGCTTCTGAGTGTCCCAAAGGTCCATAAAAAGATGGGTGGTGAGCAATTTTTTTCCTTGCAGTCACCAGCATTGTGGAACAGTTTACCTGTAGAGATTAGGCAGGCCTTCTCCATTTATGTATTTAAAAAGAACCAAGCATGATCAGACAAGTTTGTCTTGTTGGATTGATATTTGTATCTCTCATATGTATATTGAACTAAAAAACTCACTAGATATCTGCATTTTGAGTAATTTGAGTTTAAAAATTCACTAAGAGACCGCCGTGTTTTGGTCCCCACTGGTAGTGTGATGTCACAATGCCACAGCGCTCCTCACCAATCCTATGCAGTAACCGCTGTTTCAGACTGGCAGCCAGTGTTAGGGCTGCATCTCAGAAATGCTGCACGTCTCATGCATGGAGAATTTTGAGATTTGAGGTCTCTTCTATGCTTCCTTGCACCATGAGCAGTTATCGGTCAAACTAGACAGAAAAATGAAAAATACGGAGCCATATTTTCCTTGTTGTAGCAAATATTTACATCCACATTAATAGAATATGTTTGAAATCCATTTCTTGATAAACCTGAAGAAGGCCACAAGCTAAAATACGTCTGTTTGATAAAGTTGTTCCCCGAACTTCTACTATTTATGAAGCATTCTGTTTCCACACGGTTCAAAATGTTGCAGGTAAAGATAAACAGTATGAAAACACATCCACTTTGTACTTTTCAAAGTAAAAGCCCACTGGTATTTCTTTGGATGAACTCCCCTCATATGAACATAATAATGCTTTTATTTTGAAAAGCTACCAGGACGTTTCCACTACACACTGAATCCAGTAACTTGTAGGGAGTTTTATTGAGGCAAAACTTAGGGGGAATGACAGAGCTTTGACAGCAGGGAGACAAAACCAACACACAGCAAACTTGTGTCTGGTATAAAAGCTGTTATGGCAGCAACAGCCGCAAGCAGCAAAACCGTCTGAAAAACGGCTACTGCATGCGGCACTGTGATGTCACACTACCAGCGTGGACAAAAAAATTGCGGCCTCCTGGTGAGTTTAAAAGCTCCAATTACTCAAAATGCAGATATCTAGAACATCTAGAGAGCTTTTTAGTTCAACATACATATGAGAGGCACAAGATGAGCTTGACTGATCATGCTTGGTTCCTTTTTTGTAACAGTTTTCTGTTGCATATGAGTCTGAAATTGTTTGTTTTACTGATGTCCTTTTTATTGTTTCTGTATGTTTCTGTTTGTTGATTCTCTAATGTTTGATTGTGAAGCGTTTTTATTTCTATTCTTTCAATCTCTATGTACAGCACTTTGACTGAAAGCGCTTTGTAAATAAATGTATTATTATTATCATTTATTATTATTATTACTATTTTAGCTGTGCATGCCTACCACCTGATTTTGTCTTGTCACTCTGATTTGGCCTATAAAAAATTTGACAGGCAGAACTTCCTCCAATCACCATCCGAGAATCCTGCACTTCCCAAAAGCTTTGTATGAGAGGATTCCCAGATGAATGAAAAATCCCATACATATATATGAAACAGTCTATTGGGCATGTCAGATTATACCAGTATAGCTCAGTTGGTAGAGCAGCACTGGGATCAGGTTTAACTCATGATCCTGATTCTGTTTGGTGCCTGTCAACCATTAACATCTCTCCATTTCCTATCATTTCCTGACTCACTATATTCATCCTATCAATTTAAGGCCAGAAATCCCAAGAATAAAGCTAAAAGCAATAATATGATAATTGTTGCTTCCAGCTACTTGAATATGACAGTTTGATGATTTTCCGTTTCGCTTATGATTAGGAAACTTTGAGATCCTGCTTGCTGGTTAGACAAAAGACGGCGTCAGGATTCTTAGAAATGATGACAAGCTTCATAACTGTAAATCTTTTACACTTAAAGAGAAGCAATAATTGTGAAAATAAGAAAAAGAAAGTGACAGAGAGTTGTGGATCTTTTCCCACCTTTAAATATAGATGTTACAGTTCAACTAAAGTTCTGTGTACTTGGGGATCTTTTTTAATATTAATGTGTGCGTAAGCTGCAAAATCATTGCAGTGTTTCCTGTCAAAGGCAGCTTGTTTAACATGCCTGTGTGTCACTGAACTGTGGGGAATATTTCCTACAACCTTTTCCCAAGGCTGTCTTTAAAAAAACAATTTCGAGTACCTGTGAAAAAGCCAGAAAAGTTAGGCTGTGCTTATAAATTATATATAACTGTCTTGTCCTGAGCTTTTGCAAGGTTAGAGCAAGGATGAGGATGAGGAGTTGGCGCTGTAGATTCCTTGTATTTGCTGTAGAAAAACGGGCATAATAAGGTGGTATTTATACGTTTTCCACTTCAAGTGATGATTCATGACTTTGCTTATGGCAGAGGCTTCAAGAGGGGGGCCTGGGGACCACCTGACTTAGCTAGAGGGGCTCCCCAGGAAAATGAGGAATACTTTTATTTCACTTTTCTAATGAGAGACTGGATTAAGAAGTCTGTATATACATTGGCTTGCCTCTTGCCAAAGAATCACTTCATAAATTCTTCCCTACATCTTAAGCAGAGTTTACCTCCTTATTGACTGTATTTTTCAAGCAGGAGCTCATAAGCAGAGAAATAAACCACCTGCAATGGCTGCTATAGCTGCTGGAAATGTTTGCAGTGTTGCTTTACATTAAAGAGCTGGCAGCTGGTGTGGATTTGCCTGGCCTAACATCAGACCACTGCAGAGTCCCCAAGCAGACATGCATCAGTACATTTTATTTAACCCAGTCTACCTGTCAGAACAAGTGAATATGGGTTGCTTTCTCGAGATTGGATTTGAACTGGTTATCATAACAGAGATAATTTTCTAGTGGGTTACTTGCAGCTATTTTCTCAACAGCATGAGAAATAGCCTTATCTTCCATTCATGCTCCCTTATTTTCATGGAATCATCAGTCGATCACCTGCTAACATCTATCTAATTGCACAGCTCCCCTCCTTCATTTTTACCATATTGCTGCTGTCTTTTTAATAAAAGTCTCCACTCCACTCGCTCCTTCATGACATTATTTCATGTGACCCCCCCCACAACCCCCATCACTGCCATGCTGACGAGACATCATCTGCAATCTTCTGGTCTGCGTCACTCTTCATCCCACCTCAGATGACATCTTCAGCTATCTACCGGTTAACCCAGGTCTTCACAGTTTGATCAGCTTTTCATCTCATCAGCCTCAGATAACCTTGACTACTCCACCAGTGTCTGGACTCCACGGGAGGTTAGATCGTGCTGCCGCCCAGAGCAGACGACCTTCGATCACCCCATAGAGTTCATGCACCAAAGACTCTCTCATAAAAGTTCAATTTTACATCTAGATAGAGGAAATATATTTGGATAACACATCTTTGTAAAATCAATGTTTGTCTTTGACTTATTTACTTGTCTATCCTGACTGAGATGGAAGAAGTTGAGACCTGAATGACAATAGATTGAAATGAAAAGTATGAATGTATTTCTGCTCATGGCTTTATTCACCACAACTAAATTCACTGTCACTGACACATTTTCATCAAATTTTTCATAAGAACTGGGAGGCCAAACAGAGTAATAACAAACACTTGGGCTATTATCTACTGTCATACTTTGAAAGTTCATGGAGTTTATATTTCCTTTGGTCGGTCTTTTCCAATGCATTTCCAGGTCAAATGGGATATACAGTATAATCCAGTTGGACCTGCCTGAAAGAGAGGAAACCAGGAGGCATCCTAATCAGATGCCTCAACCACCTCAACCAGGTCCTTTTAACGTTAAGGTGCAGTGGCTCTACTTTGAGATCAAAGTGGATGTCTGAGCTCCTCACTCTATCTTTAAGGCTGAGCCCCGCCACTCTCCTGAGGAATTACATTTGCATCCAGTCCCTCATTCTTTTGGTCATTATCCAGAGTTCAAGGTGAGGGTTGGAACTAGATGAAGCTGTCAGTCTCATGGTCCATCCTCCCCTCACTCATGAACAAGACCAGAGATACTTGAACTCCTTCACTTAGGGCAAAGACTCATATAATTGATGCACAACCAAACACTAGCAATTCCAGCTCTTTCTTTAGACTTAGAAGTGAACATTGCTAACATTTTATGGAACAACATCTGCGAGAAAGCTCAAACAAAAATTGCCAAGATTATTTTAAGGCTTCTCCTGTAACTGGCTAACGGAGATTTATATAACAAATATATTCAACAGGTTTTAAACGCAAAGGTGGACAAGGAACATTTTTACATTGCATTTGAAATTGTGTTGAAATCCAAACATTTTGGAGGAAAGTGATAAAAAAAATAAAGATAATTTCATAAATAAATGTTACATTAGAATCTCAAATGATCATTTTGCATTTAGATCCATCAAATCTCAAGTTAAAAAAACAAAGAGTATAATTTCAAAGACTTTGCTCTACAGGAGCATGGATTAAAAACATGGTATAAACTGTAAAAAAGAGACTTGTACCTTAAGAGCTACAGTAATAAACTCCAAAGCCAGAGGCAGGATTTGGATCTTTAAGTTTTCATTCATGCATGGCATTTATGTACATATGTGTGTACATATCCATGATGTTTTTGTAAAAAAAAAAAAAAAAAAAAGTTTGTGAATATAATAAAAATATTAAAAAGTATTGTGGATTATGCTGAAAAAAGGTTAAAAATTGTATAGTTGAAGGTTACAGTTGTGATGTCCGTATTGTAAATGTTGCTAGCTCCCATTGGTGATGAAAATATTTGCAAGTAATTAGATGCAACTTTTGAAAATTTTCTTAAATGGTATTTAATTTGATCTGCTGTTACAGTTGTACTGTAAAGTCAATGCTGTCAAACATTTGTAGTTTTTTTTTTTTAAACTACTTACAGTGTACCAGTAGCGTCTAACAAGAATGTAAAAACACTGTTTTGCATTTCATTCAATTTACTTAGATGTTTTTGGATATAGCACAGTGGTTAGCGCTGTTGCCTCACAGCAAGAAGGTTGCTGGTTCACTTCCCGAACAGGGCCTTTCTGTGCGGAGTTTGCATGTTCTTCCCGTGCATGTGTGGGTTCTCTCCAGGTACTCCGGCTTCCTCCCACCACCAAAAACATGCTCATTAGGTTAATTGATCACTCTAAATTGGCCATAGGTGTGAATGTGATTGTGTCTGGTTGTCTGTCTCTATATGTCAGCCCTGCGATTGACTGGCGACCAGTCCAGGGTGTACCCCGCCCCTCGCCCAATGACAGCTGGGATAGGCTCCAGCCCACCCCCGACCCGGAATGGAATAAGGGGTATAGACAATGGATGGATAAAAAATTAACACACCATCAACACTTCACTCGACAAGGCCACTTCATCTAAATTACCAAGAGTAAGTGGAGGGGCGTCCAAGGACAAAAACAGGTATTTGTATTCCTCAGTTATAATTAGAACCTGTGCTAAAAGGTCTGCATTTACACAGAGTAAATCCTGACCAACAAGTTAGAGTCAAAATCATCTTTGTTGTAGCATGTTTAAATTGCCTGATATAAGCAGGAACAACATCTAAACAGAGGAATAAGTGGCAGCTTTGAGATCCAATTACAATGAGTAAACTCTCCGTAAAACTAAGGAGTCTAAATTATTTCCCTGCCATTCTTAGAAAGTGTGTTAAGATGTCTGTACTCCTATTTGGTTGACTTCTGTCCAAGGTTCTTACACACTTTAAAGGATCAAATGTAAGACTTTTAAAGAGCTTTTTAAGACCATACTGAGAGAAATTTATACTTTTAGCATGGTTAATGGTCAAAAACGAAAGGTGAGTGTGGTTTCTCAGTACACAGGAAAGAGCTGAATGCTCTGGCATAATGCACTATCAATAAATGTCAGTAGGTATAGAATTCAGGCGCATTCAATGCCCCATATAGTGATATTACTACAACATATGCAACAAGTATACACACACTAAAACAAACAATTAAATTGAATTAACTAGAAAACAAAGACAGGACAATGACATGTCTTAGCCAAAGTGACTTCTAAAACGTAAAACTTCCCACACGTAAAGGCTTTTAAGACTTTTCAAGGGTATGCAGGAATCCTTCCATCCATCCATCCATCCATCCATTGTCTACACCACTTATTCCGTTCCTGGTCGCGGGGGGCTGGAGCCTATCCCAGCTGTCATTCAAGAAGCGGGGTACACCCTGGACTGGTCGCCAGTCATTTGCAGGGCTGACATATAGAGACAGACAACCAGGCACGTTCACATTCACACCTACGGGCAATTTAGAGTCACCAATTTACCTACTGCAGGAATCCTGTCAGTCTTAACTCCTTCAAACAGGATTTATGTCCAAAATTACCTCCAGCAAAGTTTTCTTGTAAAGTGTGGTGCCTATGATCTATACAGAACAGTAAAGAAAAAAGGTTTCTGGATGTCTAAACTCTGTTTTAACTGGTGCATGTCACAATTAGTGCTGAGCTCAAAGATCTTGAACCTTTTAGCTTTAGAAATTAACAAAAATGATGTAACGTCAGTGCGCAACTGCAACTGTGGTCAGCTTTTTGGTCAGTGTATTAATTTCTTTACAACATTACAATTTTTTTAGAAATAGAAAATGTTTGAAATAATTTTCATATTTCTTCTGACATGTAGCTGCTCAATTAAGGCAAAAATCTGGATTAATCTGACGGATATTAGGTTTGGGATTATGATGTAAACCAAAAATTATTCATTTTTCTCATGATGCCATATCTGTATAACAAAATCTGAAAGTTAGTTTGGAGAGTTCTTGGTCTAACTCCTTAAAGCCAGAGAGGTTCTATAAAACCAAGTCATTTAACCTTTTTGGGTAAATAATGGCTGCCTCTCTGTCTTCTATTTTAGTTCTCTCACTTTTCAAACCAACCTACTGTGGCCTCTCTGCTCCTCACTTAAATAAAAGTAAGAGCTGTTTTGATGGGAAGTACAGTGCTTACACTGTCCTGGAAAGGAAGTGAGGTTGCACTATATTAACCACACAATGAAAACACCTATGGACAAAATGAGTGCAACACAGTGTGAAGCACCACAATCATCATCATTTCATAATGGTTATTGACAATGAAACTTAATTAATTGCCAGTACTTGTAGCCTACTTTTTTCTTTAGTATGAGGGAACAACAGCTTTACCAAACCATCTGGAACAGCTTAAGGGGTTCTCAAGGAAAATAAGAACTATTTTTATTCCACAGTTATAATGTGAGACTGTGTTAAGCAGTCTAGATTTACATGGAGTGGGCTAAACCAGGAGTTCCCAAATGTTTCAGCTTGTGACTCCCAAAAATAACAGTGCCAGAAACTGGGGACCCTACTGTGTTGGTTAAAGTGTGTAATGTTGTACAAACTCACTAACAGACCTTTACTAACACTGGCATAAGAACACAGCCACTTTAAATCCAGAATACTGCTGCATATAGTCCGTTATAAAGGTAAACTCCATAAAAACAGGTAATCTTCAGCAGGTTAAATAAATGTAATAATAAACAGGCAACATCTGTGTGTGTCTCTGTGGACTCTTACAGAGCAGCAGACCTCTAAGCTGTTGCAGTTAGTGCAAATTTATTTTTGTGGATTTTTTACACATTCCAGCATAAATCTCACATCTCACAATCACATGTTGTTGATTAATTCATGTACGTATTTACATAGTTTAAGGGCTATAAGCATGAATGCATTACTTGTGATGTAATTAAGGCACATAATTAATGCAATAATATTTCTACATGGCATTAATCACATGCTTTACTGTTCTTTTCAGCACACTTTTTCTAAGCCACTTTATCGTCTCCCTGCAGCCACAGTGAGGTTAAATAATTCCACCACTGTTCCTTAATGTCCCTAACCTGACACACCAGATAGACAATATCCATTGCATGGTAAGTATTTCACATTCATCCACGAAATCTCCCATACAAAGCATTTTGGAAGGGCAGGATTTAAAAAAAAAAAAATCTCATAAAGTGATTTGACAAACATTCTGTCTGTCACATACACATACACATAGAGGCCAATCAGAGCAACAAGACAAAATGACATAGTATACAGACATAGCATACAGCTCCAGTGGTAACCTGAGCCTGGCAGACAGGCGCTGCTGCAGGCTACAAACGGTGGAGCTTGTGGTTGGATAGAAGTCGGTAGAAGTGCATGAACATCTTCCCTGCAAATTGAAGCTTTCAGCGTGGCTGTGGCCTAGCTCTGATTAAAAAATGCCACTAATACTAAAGCTACATTTGAGCTAATGCTACACCGGCGGGAACTATTGTGCATACCAGCTTAGAGTCCAACTCAAATTCTGCGTGGAATGTGAATGTTGTCTGATAAAACTGGTGTTAAATCATGGCTACATCTGAGCTACTTGCTACACCGGTTGATGCCATTGCCAGTAAGGGAGAGTGGGGCATAACCTAACACTTTTTGTATTTGGCTCAATAATTTTAAAAATATTTGAGTTACACTAATCATATTGTTATATGATCAACATACACATCTCTGCTACAAATTTACAATTGAAGTTTGTTTATGCTTAATGGCTTTTAGTAAAATTGAGCTGGGAAAAATAATGAAAAAAATTAAATCTACTGCTTCAATAACTACCATGTAATATGTGAATTATTCTATTCTCTTTGTGATGTTTGAAGAGTCATGTTTGAATATTTAAATCATGGGCTGTACAGGAAATTTTCTTTTATTCTTTATTGTATTTAAAGTCATCTGCTCTCAGGTGACAGAGAGAAGTATTTGGGGTCAGAGGCTGTCCGAGGTCAAGGCTTCTGGCTGTATGGTTTACAGACACGGGAACCTCTTCCACCAGGATTTCTCCTCCTCTTCCTCCTAGGCCTCCTCCACCTGGGACTCGACTTGATCAAGTCTGTCCCTCAGGTGGTCTGACGTTTCAGCGTGTTGTTCTTCCTTCTCCACCAGAGTCTGTTTGATGGAGTCCACAGACTCCAGAAGAGAGGCCTTTTCTTTCTCCCAGTCCAGCCGTTGCTGATCCATGATCTCCTGGGCCTGCTGCAAGGAGGCCTTCAGGCTGATGCTCTCTTGGAGGAGACTTGACCTGTCCTCCTCCCACTGGCATTGTTGGTCAGCCAGGTCATTTTTGGCCTGGGCCAGTTCCTCCTCTATTTAAGAGGTTCTGATGGTCTATTCCAGCGGGAGTCCTGATTTTTCCTCCTCCCACTGTTGTCTCTGACGTTCCTGGTCCTCCTTTGCCAGGTGGAGAGCCGTCTCCAATCTCAAGGTTGTAACCTGGCTGGTCCCGGCTACAGGGGGCTGGCTAACAGGAGCAGAGAATAAAGGTTTGGATTCAGCGTTACCCTTTCCTCCAGAGATTCAAATAAACTACATTATATACGTGTAGCATACGGGGAGAATTTGTAAACCTGGCACAGTGAGCAGTCTGAGGAAGACACATAAGCCGAGCCTAAGCTAGGCTAAGGAGGAGGACAGGGAGGCTATGAGAAAAGCAGCTAAACTGCGAGGGTGCTTGTAGTTAAGTATATGTACGCGTAATAGTACAACAGCTATGAAACAGTAGTGATGAGCTGTAGATAGAGTCAAAAATTAAATGAAGCTTAGCGTAAGTTCAGTCAGGAAGACCATATTCTCCATGCGGGTTTAGTAGTTCATGCCTGCACTATTTCATGCACTCCCTCCTTCTGCTCTCTGTCACATCATAACCAGCTGTTCACATCACCTGGTCACACCTATCCAATAGCACTGCTCCACTTCCTCATTGTTAGCCTATCAAATCATTGCTGCCCCTTTTAAATGTTGCTTTCTCCTCCATCAGTTCATTCATGGCATGGTTCCGAGTGACCCTCCACCTCCCCATCACTGCCAAGTCTACAAGTCCATCAACGTTCATATGGACTAAGATGACTTCTTCAGCCATCACCACCACCACCAGTGTCTGGACTCCATGGGGGGATAGATCTTTCCGTCGTTTAGGGCAGACACCCTTCGATCACGCTATGTCCTTGTGGATTTCAAGCGCCAAAGAGACTCTGACAATAATTCAATTTAATATCTATGTAAATAAATATTATTCATTATCTCACATGTAAAATAAAATGTTATCTTTTAATCAGTCATTGGTCTCTCATGATTGAACTGTAGTGTAACTGAGACATAGGAAAGTGCAGCTTTTTCTTGTCCTTGTTGGGATGTGTAATGGCATGAGACAGCAAGGGAGCTGCAGCACTAAGAGGAAGTGATGCAATACGCTCACTGTACGTCAGCTGTATCGGTGGATAGGGACCTGAGGATGAGCAAAGTGAAGTGTAAAAACAGAAATTTAGGAGTTTTATACAAAATCTATAAATTCTCATTATGTTGTCATGCATCCAGTTTCAACCCAGTATACCCAAGAAGTCCTGTGAAAGGTATGAATAAGAATTGGAGCAACAGGGAGGTTTGCAAGTCGAGGCAGACATACATACATACATACAGACATACAGACAGCTCTCCAATTACAGTAGTTACATGGGTAAAAAAAAAAAACAACTCTTTTTTAAAGGCATCTCATGATCCTCCCACTGGTGTTTCAACTGTTGGATCCCCTGGGCTAAACCTCTAAAAATATCACTATAATTACTTGTCATCAGACCTGCCCATAGATTTGACTGGGCCCCTCAAAAACCCAGTGAACAGGCCCTCCCCATTTGTGATTTACTGACGATATAAATGCACGTATGTTGGATCAGTGGCATTGATACTATCAGTTATCTAATTTTGGACCTGAAAAGTTAGTCAAGCTGTAATTAGGTTCTGATGTTCAAATAATTTATAAATGCCACTTTTAACCCATTTTTTACTGCCATTCAGTTACTGCTGATTTTGCCCCTGCTATTTCCACATTAAACCAATTTTTTCCACTTTTTAACCCCTTTCACTAGCATAGCTGTCTATTTTGCCACTTTTAAACCCCTGTCTGCCTCTTTTTAACAGCTTTTCACCATTTTCCCCCTCCATTGTTGCCACTATTTTCCTTTCTCAACCCATATTTACTGCTTTTTCCTATCTTTTTTTGCATCCTTTAACATATTTTTTCACTGCTGATCCATTTTAACCACTTTTTAACCACTTTTCACCATTTTACTGCCCAATTTCAGAACTAATTTCCTTTCTTAACCCATATTTGCTGTTTCACCTAATTTTTACCACTACCTAAACATTTTTTGCCTCTCTTTCACCACTTTTCACCACTCATTTTTGGCCATTTTTACCACTTTAAAACCGTTTTTGTCAATGTTTGCCATCAGTTGGAATTTCACATTTATTTTTCCCTAAGGTATTACATTTCATTTTATTATATTCTCTGGTGTCCTGGCAATTGAGCACATTATGGTTTAGCTATGAAATCTGACATTACTGTCCAAATAGTGAATTTACCAATCCACACTGTTAACATTACCAATACATGGGTAATTCTCTTTTTAAAGAATTGTTTACTTTTTGAAAATGCTTTATTGTCCTACAGCATAAATAAATAATTCATTTTTGTTGCTTTGGTAAGAGTGGTTATTTTTCAGGTTAAATATTAAATATAGTCATCACAGCTTAACTTTACAATGGACCAGGATTTTCCTGACCTCCATGGGCCCCTCAGTTGGCTGGGCCCCAGAAAGCACTTCCCTTTTTCCCTTATGGGTGGCCTTGCTTGCAGTTATGACATCTTAATTAAAGCCTGTTTGTTGTTTATTTCTGCTGGTGCAAATTATAAACATAAAAATGGCGTGGTGAGAAACTGTTAGGGTAAAAATTGAAGGAATGGCTATTGTTCCACTGTTTTTGCCTTTCCATTGTTACTACTACAATGACATCATGAGTGTTTTGAGATGGGAGTAACGCCCCTGTGAGGTTTTAAAACACAGATAAAACAGTCTGCATTTTTCTTAATGTACTTGTAGGTTTGTCTAAGATATGTTTTTGTTAACAAGGCAACACACCATTACCACTTCACTTGGCAAGTTTTTTTTATTCAACTGTTACAATAAGAGACTGCAGTACGAAGTCTAATGCTGGTCAACTGGTTATATTCATAATGCCATCCCTTGTTGTCTGGTCTTAGCAGGTGCAAAGTGTAAACAGGAATAAAAATGGCAGGTTTGACATCTCGTCTCTCATGCATACAGGACCTGAGGAGACAAGAATGAATGGACACAGCAGCGAGTGTAGCCGAGTCGATCCGAAAATCCTGCTGACCGACCTGTATGTGTTTTCTTCCACAGAGAGGCAGAGAGAGAAGCGTGACTGTGGAGGGATAGACGGAGCAGCTCTCTAACCTCCCACTGCTCCTTCTGTTGGAGGGGAAACCTGTGTGCTTTAACGAATAAACTTGCAAGAGACGAAGAAGCAGAAAAAGCAGAGATTTACTTGCGCGAGAGGAGATAACATTTGTTCTCGTCTTCTCGCGTGCAGGCAACGACACTGAACACTTGAGCGGAGCTGACGTTAACCCGTTAGCGGCGAGACACGGGAGCTGCTGCTGCCACGAATAGATCCAGTATCCACCACGACCTCGGTCGGCCGGCCGGGATAGGACCTCGTGTTCCTCTGGGCTGCCAGCGGACTCCTTTTCCACCCCTCTTCTTTTACTCTCCGGGCTGGTTCTACCTAACTTTTGTATTTTGTCGCTGTTAATTTACATGAAGTGGAATTGTGCTTGCTACAAAGTGGAGACGGGACTAAACGTTAGCGGTTCAGAGAAGAAGAGAAATGCCAACGGCGGTGACAAAGAGGAGATTCAGTAAGTGCACCGTTATCTTTTTTGAATGTCCCCCATTGAACTTGAGACGGAGCTTTTAGCGGTGTCGTTAGCTAACTTGTGGGGAATTTACAAACAGTATTTGTTTGTGTGTTTGTTGAGTGAGCTCTCTGAGCTGGTATTAGTTTGAAAATGCGCTGAAATATGTAACGTTAACGGTTAAATTTTGTCTGGCACAGACGGTGTTGGGCTAACGTCCGACAGCCACGCACACAGTTTGTTGCTGTTTTTATTTATGCTAACTCTAAATGTATATGCTAACTTTTACGAAATACGACATAAGAGCCGAGCGATAAATACTCTGCTCAGAGGAGGCTCAAATCAAATTCTGCCTCCGTTTTGGCAAAATATCCACAGAAATTAGGGCGAACTGGGGTAGAAGCAGATTTCACAAGTGATTTTCCATATGCAAACCTGCGCAGAGTTGGCAATAAACTGAGCGCAGGCACTTTTTCACTGAGCAAATTGACGTCGCTGTAGACTGTGGATGGATGAGAGCTTCAATCAAGCAGAAAATCTGTCGTGAATCAGTAATGAAACACAAATAGGAGCTGTGGCGGTCATGGGGCGTGAGCCTGTCGTCACCCTATTTTAGTGTCTTAATTGCAATGTGAGGAATTGCTCTCATATTGGACTTCACATTAAAAATGCCTAACCATAACGTGCGTTCTTACTTCATGGGAGCGCGTGCATGAATGCGGGAGCATGCCATCGCGCGCCTGAGCGCCCCCCCGGCATATGAAATCTTTGCTTTTTGTCCACTTATCATTACACGGTCAGGTATTTGAGTTCTTTGAAGCCCGTTAGTTTCAGGAGCTCCTTTCGCGTATGTCATTCATCTGCCCTTAAAAATCAGAGCTGCTGCAGCAGTGGCTGCGCAGACAGGTTTGATAGCATGCCTTTGCACCTTGCAGCTGAGGCAAAAGCATCATATTCATTCAAGGAGTACTAAATTGCAAAGCATTTTCCGCATCTACAGGTAAACTACGATATAAAATCATCTATGGCATCATTTTGGTCCTCAGCAGATCTTAAATAAGGGGGGTGTTTTTCTCTAGAAAGATCTCCAGCTTTGCATCAATCACACAGCCCTGTTTGATTTATTTAAACAAAGGATTGCATGCAACTTTGACTAGCTGAGGTAGCTCCATGGCCACCATTTATCAATCTATAACCCCGTTTATTGCTGCTGCAGACACAATGAAGAGACATAACCATGAGCCAACTGTAACAGGATGATACAGGGTGGGTTAGTTTCTTGGAATTGCATCAGAGTCTTTCTGCAAATGAATCCTATAGGCCTTGCTGCATGTTCAAGTTTCTTACTCTCAGCTCTTGCCTGCTGAAAATAATGTGATATGGTGCATTTCTGCTCTAAATTTGGGGTTATTTGACAGTGCAATGCCCAGCATTTTACCTATACACAGTGTTAGGCCTACCAGAGACAGTCCATCATGTAATATCTGCTTTGCATATCAGTTGTTCTGTTGACACTTGAGATTACATAAATGTAGGTGCAGAGCTCACTGTGATTTCTGTCATACACAATATGACTCCTTTTTGATATATTTTCATGGAAGATGCAGAGGTACCTGTTGTTATCTGGTTGATATGTGCTTTATTTAAATCTGTGCTGACAGTGCTGTTATGTCCCATGCTGCTGAAGCATGAAGTTTTTTCTCAATCACATTGGAGGGAAGCTGCAAGGTTTCTTTGTGTTCCTGCTTGCTGATTTATTTTGTTAATTCAGTTATTTTGAGTGCTTTTTTGGCAATAAAATGTCAACCTTTGACATTTTGTGTAAAATATGTTCATTTTCTTTAACCCTGATTTTAATCTTGGTGTTTATTTGAGGAATATTTACACATTACCGCAAGCTATTAGGCTTACTTTGTACTGCAACCACTTCAAAACATAAATGATTCATGTGAAGATGTATGACTTATTTGACCTAATCCTCATGACTCCTGGAGGATTACAGGTTGGCCCATGTTGGATCATTACATTGCTTTCTTCTTTTGTTTCTTGCCAGGGGGAGTCAACAGTTCGTTTGGTGAATGATTTCTGGGGATTTCTTGAAAGAGTGCCTGTAAAAGAAAGTAATCTAGGCCCTTAGCCGGTGACGTCACCCACCAGGCATGCATAATGTCTAATGCTGGGCTGCACAGAAGCAATTAGCGAGCATCGGCTTACTGACACTGCAATGTTTGTGTTGTGGTTTGACCTGTGACTAAACGAACCGAAACTCAAGTGAAACTCTAGATAGTTATCCTTGTTTTTCTTCTATATGTACTACATATCATTGTTTAACACACATTCCATGAGATATAGCTGAGGGAAAACAGTTATTTTCTCTTTTGCAACTATAAACACCGTCCTCATAGGTTTGATTTTTTATGCATTATTTCTTTCATGGAGGACCTAAAAAGCATGTATCAGTGTGACACCAGTGCCATATGTTCATTTTTGAATGCTAGATTTGTTTTTCTCATGTCTTTGAATGAAAAATTCTGCCTTAAAATGGACATACTCACATTTCTAACACTGTTGTTTTTCTGATCCGGTCACATCCCTAGCCAGCACAAGCATTTGTCCATAGCTGTGGTGGGTAGTTCCTAGCCGGCCTGGTCTGGGGCTTGCAGCCAGAGCATCTGCCTCAGCTTCCTGAATCCTCTAATGCCGGTGCTCCCTGGCAGGGACCGGTTTGAACGGTACTGTTAAAACAAAACCAGCTCCTCTGTGGCCACACGCTGAAAAACCACTCGGCACAACCCTCTCCCAGCTGACGCTTTCTCATGCTTTCCATATGGGTAAAAGCTTGGTAATTTCAGGGCCCTGGAGTTCTAATGAAAGGTTCTGCCCAAAGTGTGTTGGTCTGTGGTGGGCGGGATCAGCGTTTCTAGGCTTTATAGGGGATTATAAGTGCTCTGAGATGCTTCACTGGGCCACTGTTGGGGCGTTGGCACAGAGAAACCAAGAACTCTTTTAAAACAGCCAAACTGGTCTAAACTGGTTGTGATCAAGCTCTTTGGAGGTTACGGGGGCTTAAAGTTTACATTTAAGGCTGCAAATAAGGTTGGTAACAGTAACTTTCCACACAATCAGCTTCAGATACTCAGTGTGGAGATTTTACCTAGACTTCAGAGACACAGCAAGTAGCTACTATTGTCTTGTTTGGCATCCTCACATAGAGACAGGGGGCTTTCAGTAGCACGCTTGGCGGATTTTTAACAATACTTGTTCCTTAACGTCAGCGGCAAAGAGGCAAAGAGTGATTTACTACTCTGTCTGCGAGGGTAATGTAGGAGCAATTTGACTGCTGATTGAAACCAGGTCTCCCATTTCAGAGTCCACTGGTGGCATTATAAACCATTTACACCGATGTTTTACAGGGCGCCCCTGCAATAGGGAAAGTGGAAACAGACGCACGGCCTAAAAATGGCCTGCGCTGCCATATGACGCCTATTTTTATCCCCACCTTGTGTGATTTGTTGTTTTTTCCTCGTCAAAGTTCACGTGTGCTGCTGAGTGAAGTGGTGAATATGGATGACATTGAAAGGTCAGATGTTAATCAGCTCTGTTTTTCATTTATCCACAAGGACCTCGTAGAAAGCGAAGGTCTGCCTGCTTTTGATTATACAGCCTTCTCTGTGTAAGTGGGGAAACTTTTTCTGCCGCTCAAATGTGTGATTAACAACTGAAGTCCAGAAACTGTGAAAATTGGCTCAGGCAATTTGCTTTACCGAGACCTTGCGACATCTCTGCTCTTGTTCGCTATCAACATATGTTAGAAGGTAGCCATTACCTAAATGGACCAAGTACCCTTAATTATATTTTTACCACCTAAGCCTTAAAAAAACACAAAACTCATTATAGAGTCAAAGTGCTGCTGGAGTGCAAGAACAGGAGACGTCTTTAGAGGAATAAGTGCAAAGACTAATGAGTGAAGGATGTTGGAATTCAGTGGCTGAACCTTTAGGATGTCAGTGTTCGGTTAATGTCACTGGTAATGACTGAAACTAAACATTAGCAGCACCAGTAAAAAGCAGAGATAATTGACTCTGACTTTATTGTTTTGCAACACAGGATGTGTTCAGTTACAGTCATTAGTTTTCTTACCTTCACTTTAATAGGTTTGAAAGGAGGTTAAAGGTGGTTTTAATTCTGCATTTTGATATTTTAACTCCATGTTGTAACACAGTCTCATTAGAATAGAGACTTCACTATTACACACCATAAGGATTGATCTGTTGTTTTCTTGATTAATCAGTTTTCTGGGCTATAAAATGTCAGAAATGGAAAAAAGTGTGTTAGTTTCTCTTCAAGTCAAATATGGCACCCTCCAACTAGAGATTCACAATATTATCTGCATGATTTTGGAAATTTGCTTTAAGTGTTAATTGTCAATATGGGCAAATATGAACATTTCTGCTGGTATTTACAAGCAATGTATAATTATCAGCTATAAATCTCTGTGACTATTGGCTGTATGAATATGTTTGTGGAGTTTACAGACCTTTATCAGCTAAAGTCTTTTTCTTTCATCACCCTCATTCTTTAAACTTTGAAGTGTGTTTAGAGTGTTGAAGCATTAGCCTACATCTGAACTACATTAGATACCGTTGTTGATAATGATCTCAGCTAAAATAGACTTTAGCATAGCAGATATTGGCTAAAATCCAATATTATCCTTGCTTCAAACTTTTTCCTAATCTACAGATCAATGTTCCTTTACAACATTTTCAATTGGTTTCCAGAATTAATGAATTTAACTGTCATTTTCCAACATTGTTTACTTGTAAGATAAACAGATTAATCAGTTTTCAATTAATTGTTTTATGGATTAAAACAAACTCGATTCATTTATGCTGTGCTACAATACAAGTTAACAAAGATAACATAAGATATATGTTAAGCTAGAGTTGTGAATCTTTCATTATAGCATGATTCTGATTTATATTTGTGTGTGTCAGCAGTTGTTCACTTCTGTTCTTCTTATTTTAACTCTGGGTGATAGTGTATGATGTGAACTCAGGCTTTTGATTCATTCCTAACTTTCATTTAGTACACTTAGCATACAAATTAGGCCAGAATTCCACATCTTAATGCTTTTCTTAAGGGAAAATGGAGAGGATGAGTGTCTCATGGCTCCATAGACAGTGCAGGCAGTACACAGTACACAGCCATGTAACTATATTTAGACATTGTGAATCAATTCAGAATCATAGAAATTAGTATTTGCAACTTTGATGTGAACTGATCTTTTTCCAACACCTCTATGTGTCATAGCTGCATTATCATATTAGATTTTCTATGTCTAAAAGGATTTTAAAGACAAGAAGGGGTCAAGGTTACTAGTCTTCTGTTGAATACTCACTGACTGTCGAAAACATAGTTGTTCTTTTCTTGATTTTCTGACTTGAGATACTTGAGCCTTAACTTTTCAAAAAGCTGTAGAGCATCGCTCTGAAAATGTGCAGTTATCTCCTTATTGGTATGCATAACAAAGACTGTAGTGAGATGTAGAAACTGTTGCTATTCATCTCCTGCGTGATCTCAGATGGTCCCAGATGGCGTTGCATTCCTACCACACAGGCCATCTAATTATAACTTTTACCCACCAAGCACATAGAAGAGGATTGTTACAGGTGGTGTTATCGCTTTAATGTTTACCCTTGCTTCACATACCTGCAAATCTTCAGTAGCTGCTTGTTTTACTCCTCTCCACTGACATTTAAGTGTAATTATGTGAGGCATTTAATTTTCTGTAGGATACCCTCTGCAGCTGTAAATGGTTTAGATTATGTGTTGGTGTTGTTATTGAAAAGGATTTCAGTTGTTTTAATAGTTGAATACCCATAACAAAGTTTTTAACCACCCAGCCTGAGTGCCAATGGTATTGCCAGACCATGCATGTGAAAATAATTATTGTTTTTGTCTAAACATAGTATTTTGTGTCTGCTCAATGAGTTGGGCGCTTACTCATACCATGCCTGCTGGCAGTGTGGGAAAAACGTTTTTCATGGAGGTAATAAGAGTGCTGAATGTGACCACTACCTGCAGTGCAAAGATGGAAAAAACACTCGTATACAATGCAGTCTTCACCACGTAATAATATAGACCATAAATATCTTCATTTAAACATATTTTTATGGAGAAAAATATCCATCCACAGGCAGTGTACAGGCACTCACGCTGTGGTCGACTGATATTGATTTTTCAGGGCCGATACAATATCAATTATCAGTTCATGAGACTGGGATCCAATATTCGGTTTTAATTGGCTCTTATTCCTGCGACATCTAGCTTGTCAGATAGGTTTGAGAGCAGGGCATGAGGTGAGACTGTGGAGACAGAAAAAAAAGGGGAAGTTATACTTAACCCTCTGAGAACATTGTGCTATACAAAAAGTAGAGACACAGGTTATTAAAGGCTCTACAACTTTTGAACCATAATTCATAGCCATTTACTTTTTTCCCCTCTTGCAGGGGCATTGTGCTGCTCTAATGATGCTATCCACGCCTTCATAGCCCTTAAGGTAGCTTTTCTATAGAGCCTGGAATTTGGATGATTTTAAAGATTAAATACCCACCAGTAGTTTTTTTTTATCCATTTTAATTCATTTTTTTGTTAGTTTCTGCCACTAGCTTAGCATTAGCCACCATATTGTTTGTTTTCAACATGGGTTGTTTTATCTGTCACTGCATCATGCTTTGCCAAACCACGCATGTCTGACTGGGCAGCTCATGAAGTAGACAGCCTGAAAAGCTCATAATGGAGAGGAAGAGAGACAGAGAGCCCGTGATGTGGCCCTGTGTGTCACTGCAGGCAGCAACTGCTTTGTCACAGAATAATAATTTTTTTCACTTATTGGTCCTAGAGAGACGGTAGAACAGGTTTTTGCAAAAGAAGTCAAAGTCATTACACTTTACTGTGTCATTCATAAAAAATTCTGTTTAGTCTTTTCTTTTTTCTTTACAGTCCCATAACTTTTTATAGAAATTCAAGTGACATTGCTGCAGCACACATATTCTTAAATCCCAGATTGACCTGAAAAATGGATGTTTAGAGCTTGACTGTGCACCACAGGGTTGATGTTTTACAAGCTTTATAAGACATCAAGACAAAATGGTTACAAAAATATAGCTCAGGGCTTGAAGAGTTAGCAGAGGAGCCAAAATAGTGCACTTTTAAAAGCAGTTTTATTGGGGATCAGTTAAAAAAATGACAAGTTGATACAGATAAATGGCCAAATCCTGATTATCAGTTGACCCCTAGTTGTGATACCAAATTTTTAAATTTCAGTAAGACTCTAGTCAAATCAAATGATATTGATTTGTATTGTAATGTTACTTTTGGTTTAAAATATGACTGAAGATCCATAGTTTTTCAAAGCTTTGGTACTTGTTATTTCTAAATATTGATCATCAAAGTAAGTGAGATTGTGTCATTTCAAAGTAGATGGTACTAAGAAGTACCAAAGATTTTAAAAACCTTTGCTCGAACTGAATGTAACGTGTTTTTGAACTGTGTATCATTTAGTATCACCACTGCAGTGTGCTTGATCTGCTGTGTGATGAATCAAACAACCAACCAATATCTGTGGAACAATACAGTAGTGTTGTTGTTCTGCTGAAGAGAGGGCTCGTGTTTTGACACCACATGTGTTTGTTATTGTTGTATTGTGAGGGGCTTTGGTTGGGTGTAATCCTGCAGAGAGAACACTCGAAATGGGACAAAACACCATTGTTTTGTTTTACGCTCTCCCATATTACACTTTTATGCTTGCATAAAGAATAAATTGTAAACAATAATACGTCTGCAAATCCGTCAGACATTCCTTATTTTTACAGTGTTGAAAATATATAAAACCATCGAAGCCAACTTTGAATTGAATTAATCATTAAAGCCTTAATAGCTTCATGTCCCAGAGATGCCTGTTGTGTGTTATTACATTATCCACTGAGGATTCTAACATCAATTCTTTGGGATGCTCCTCCAGGGTTATGGCACAGTAGACAGTTTTATCACATCTTATGTATTGGGAAATGTACTGTTGAGCTGACAGGAACATGTGACATGCGTGTAAGACCTCGGTGCCTTGGCTGAGCATTTGCCCTGTCAGCAGAAGTGCTCCGATGACGCACTCTTTCATTTCAGACAAACGCTGGATGTGGACAAATGGAGCAATGGCTCACCGGCCGGTGTCATTCGTTTTGCTTGTCATTGTCAACCAATTCTTTTCAGGTTTTCATCTAATTAGAACACACACTCTCACACTCACACACCTACAAACACGCCGGCTGTACTAGAATTGATGCAGAACATTACATGAAGGTCAAACAGTCAGCCGTCTTATCAGGGCTGGACTTAAATGCCACATGCTCCATGCTTCAAAAGTGGGAGAAATGTGACAAATTCACACAGGTTATGTAGATTAAACGCTGACTAAAATGAATAATGAGCCAGTTTTCACACTGAGCTTGGCCTGGATTCTACATGTACTTTTTATTAATGGTGCAAGCCTACAAGGGATGGAAAAAATGTCTTTCTTGTCCTGTTTTCTTTATTATTCATAGTTGAAACTTAACATGCTATGACACTGTTGCATTACTGGTGAGAAAGTAGCCATATTTGAAGTGTGACAGTCATGAAGGCATTCTTTATTTATGTCATTTGAGAGGGAATCATGACTTTGCGTGTTTTAGCTTGCATGCTGTCTTTCAGTAGAAGGATGTCGGCACATTATAGCTGCGCCCAGTGTTTTTTCCTCTAAAAGCTTCTTTCCTCATGGGAATCTCTGTCCAAGCCATTACCCATTTTGGACTGAATGCAGTTATACAAGCATATGGACAGTCAGAGATTTTGTGCACTTTCAGGTGCAAAAAAATTCATACTGACTGATTCCCTGAAACAGAGAATTGGAAGTCAGTACCAAGACACCTTGTCTTTGAACACTCCACCAAATGCTTTTAGCTTATGGAAGCAGTAAAGACAATTCATGGCTGACAGTTGCAGCTTAAACTCCTTTAGAAGACTGACTTCAAGGCACTGGCCAAAAGACAGGCCAGAAGCACTTTTTGTAGAGTTAACAGAAAGTCAGTAACTGACCATGTGTTGACTGTAACGGTGAAGACGCTGTCACAGAAACCCTCACTGCCACTCGCTCTGCATGCTAAAGAACAACAGTGAATGGCACAAATGTGCCTGCCTTGCACTCCGTCTGTCCCGCTGATACGGCAGATGGATAGGATTTTAGGGAGGCAGGAAGAGGGGGAGGGGAAGGTGGGCTTTGGCAGTGAGGGACAGGGATGACAGCTCTTCATCCACGCAGGGCTACCAAGGGCCTTGGCTCTGAGCACCTACTGCATCCTTCTGACAGAGCCTTGATGCCATCAAAGGCCATTAGTGTTGACAGCATGTCATCGTGTCATACTGGAGCTCACGGTCAAGCAATGAATAAGTAAGAATAGTAAATAAAGATGGCACACTCAGAAATAAACATACAATTTTCCTAATGTAAGCCTGAAGATGTGTTCCCTCTTTTCTACATAACTTTTACACAAAAGCTCAACCAAGCTAGATATAAGCTGTACACACAAGGCTCTATTAACAATATTTACCCTGCTGTCTTCATGCTGTTTCAGCCTGCAGACTTTGCTTTGAGCAGAGGCTGTCTAGAAAAGCCTCCACAGCTAGTGCTTGAGAGATGTTTTTTGAGATGGCGTGATTTGATTTAACTCGAATGCATGACACAAGTGAAGACAAGTGACTCTAATAAAGCCATGTAATGCAATAATTCAGTGACTGAATTAAGGACTGAGCAAAGCTTTGAGGAGTGCTCTTCTCACAGCCAGGCTAAAAACACACCAAAATCTTTTTTTAAGACTTAAGTATAAGACTCCTGACTGTGAATAATTTAGTTTTGGGGCTTTGGCTTGTGCTTGTAAAGTACTGGAATGTGTGAAGAAAGTTTTGTATGGTCAGACTGTAAAGAAGCCTGTCTTATTTCTTATGTAACGGTGTGATAAATAATTAATTTCTTCATTAATTGCAACAGTTTGAGACAGTAAACATATACAAATATGCCACAAACATGCATGTGATCGTTTAATCCCTATTGCTTAATAATGTATATGGATAATTCAATCCAAACATACATTTTTTATGATTCAGGATCTTATTAGAATAATTTAAGTTGTTTAAATATTCATTGCTTTTATGTCACAAACTCATGACACCGCCCCCTGGTGAGCAAGAAAGGCTTCCAACTGCTGTTCACTATGGAGGACTCAACAGTTTTAGTTGCAAGCTATGCAAATTAGCCCAGTTTTATTTTTTTACTGCAGGAACCAATGGGGAGACAAGCATGGGTTATACTTCCACAGAAACCTGTCAGAGAATGAAACCCCAAAAGGAAGTAAATAGGGGATTAATGTAAACAGACATACTGCTGTCCCTGTAACTTGGACTAGACAGTAGCGCTGAATAGACTTCTTCTAATCCTGCCTTCAGATGTTGTGTAAACCTGAACACTGACACACAGATGACAGTGAGCATAGCTAATATACTGTGATAATCAAGAATGTTCTGCCCCTCTCTTCCCAAACGGCAGCATAATTGACTTAAATGCACCAAAGATGCATAAATCAATCTATAATTTTGTCGACTTCTATGCTAACGGCTGTGTTCTTCTCTGGTATCAGTAATTTAGATATGTGGTGGGCAACTGGCAGCTTGGAAGGTCAGCTGGGGCTTTTTACACAATTTTTGACCAGGCCGATCCAAAGCAAACTGTGTTGACTTACTTTTCCATCACCGGTTTGGTCTCACCAGGCTGTACCGAGCTGTGTCCATTACGGTCCTACTCTGGAGCAGACCAAAGCCAGCCTGCCCTACCAATGTCACTGTGGTCCTCAAGCTATTTTCAGATATCTAGAAACTGGAAAAAGTAGGAAAATGGGATAAAGTCTGCCATGGAAACATAAAAAATAGCAACATTTCTACGATTATCTTTGATTACTGGTATATGTTAGCAGGAAATGAGAGAAATAATCGACTGTAATTGTTGCTGCCCAAGTCTTTTCTATGCATCATTAAATGCATATAAAAAGAATAGAAATTTAAGTAAAATATACTAATACAGCCATTAACTTTTATTTTCGTTGCATCATAAAAGCACTTTATATTGACTTAAAATTTGTGTTAAGCTGATTAAATTAAGCTAATCTATTTGCATTTTCAAGATGAACGCAATATATTTGCTCCTTTTGTTAAATTAAAAGTAATTATAATTGATAAATTGAGTGTTGCACAGTTTGCACCAATTTGCCCCTCTGGTAGTGAGAATAAACATAACGTGGCCCTCTCAGCAATCAAAGTAATTAAAATAGTATCCCAGGTGCTGTAAGGTTCCAAACTGACAAGCACTTTGAGTTAATATTTTTTTTGCAGTTGTCAGGCCATGTAAAAATGTCTCATTTTGAGGAGTTGTAGGATAAAACGTCTGTTGCCACAGTGCCAGCTGGTGTTCAGTGGTAGCTGCCACTGTTAAAAGCTCCTCCAGGTCTCTGTGCAGTCATGTGACTGAAAATCATGTTTAGATATCCACTTATAAAATACTTGTGAATGTATGAGATTTTAATTTTTTACCCATGTAATGTAATGATGCCACCATTTTCACCATCAAGCCCAGTAATAACTGGTGTACTAACCTATTTCATGCTTAGATTTAAGAATATACCCTACTTAAATTGAGACATCTTACCATACTCCACAGCTTGTTATATCAGTCAGTCCAGTGTGATATTGCTTAAATTAATCAAATAGTATTTGAAACTGGGTAAATTGCCAACAGACAAGCCTGAAATTCTTAATACTTCCCATCAGGGACCCGGTTTTATTCCACTCTTGTATCTCTGAAGTAACAGGAAAATGAAGAAGCCTTGGGACTATTCAGCTCACTTTTAATGAAACATCTGAGCAGTGACCAAAATGATAAGCTGTTTCCTGTGTCCTGTTTAGATACAAGTGGGCCATGATAATATAAATGATCCACGACATAGCTGCACATTACCAGCATTCATCAGGCTTACTTTAAGTACATTTCAAGGTTACACACTGTAGTGGAGAGCTGAAATCATGTCGAATTTTCCTAACTGTAGTCAGAGAGTAATGGAATATCACAGTGCGAGGTTACATTAGGTGGTGTAGGTGCTGGAGGAAGAGGAACTCATTTGGCTGTCTGTAATAAATGGAATTTATTGTATATTTAATGTTTATGGATAGAGGATAAAAGGCTGCTTTCCATTACAGTAAGGTCTACAGGTTATTTTCCATTGTGGTACATCCATGGGTGTGGCAGATCGTTTATACAAATCCATATTTTTTTATTATTTTATTATTGTTTGTATTTATAGGTGCAGATATACAAGCAAAGAATAAGAGCTACTACAACATATTATAACATTTACAGCCTGAACTAATTCCCAGTGTTTATTACCAAGTGGAGTTTTATTAAAAGAAAATTCAGTCGCATACAAATTACACTCTAGAAGACAAAACATAAATGTAAGGAAAACATTCAAATAAATGTGCCATCAAAAAGGCATAAAAGACCCGAGGTATGACACCTGATCATCCATGACTACATGCCTGATCAGACTCAGACTCCTGCGCTCATGTGATCATAGTTTTCATCTATTGAAGGGTTATGCTAATAAGTAGTTTTACATGTTGAAGCCCTGAAGGTAGAGGCAGTCTGTACAAATACGACTTCATGAAAGGACAGTTTACAACCTCCATAGATCAACCCTGAAGAACTGAGCAACATGTTTAACCAGGTCACTGAACACAGAAAAAAACAGCTTATGTAAAATGCATTTGTACAGATAATATTAGAGACACAAAACAAAAGAATATCTTTATATAAGGGATGCTCTTTGGCATCTTATTTCAAGTCTTTTTAGCACAATTTAAATTAAGATAACTGGTTAAGTCAGGAGACTCAGAAGTTAGTGAAAAGTAAGCGCAGTTTAGTAAACATGGTTGCAGGCAAGACATGACTAATGTATTTTCCCATTGTGGCTGATGTTAGCAGTATTAGCACCTAGCCTACAGTCCTCCTACAGTACTGTGCTTAATGTGGTTATGCATTCCTTTTTAAATGGTTAAAACAGTTTAAACTAACAAAGCTTTATGATAAACCATTCAGAGGTGCATGGAATGGACCTTTGCTGATGTCTTCTATGTTGATATTTCCAATCTCATTATAGATACTGATACTAGTAAGGCAACAACTAGCATTGTTATGAACACCAAGTCTTACCTGTATACTGCACCTTTTACAAAATTAATTCTCTAACAATAATTTATTCTACAAATGTTAATAAAAGAGAAATATGCATTATCTTTGGCATGAGCAGCAGACCTGTGAGGATCTGGAGAAGATGCTGATGAACTGTATGGAGGTTTCTGGAGTGGAGGAGGGTTGCAGCGTCCACACTGAAACGCCAGGAGGACTGTTACAGAGAGAATGACAGATTTAAAATATGAGAGGCGCAGAATGACTGGTCAAACAAGGTTGTGGCATAATCTGATTAGCTTAGTACTTAGAGAGTGAACGCCCATAATCAGCTGATCACCAGAGCAGGAAGAGAGAAAGAATGGAAAAAGGGAGAGATATGAATGAGTGGTGACAAACGAAAGAGTAGAAACAGTCTTCTTGCTTGAACTTTCAATGACCTTCTTTAGAAGACACTTTAAGAATGAGGATAATAGAAAAAAACATTCAGCTAAGGTCGGTCCTTTGATTCTGCTTTAGTCTGCAAAAACTGATTCGTACATCCTGCTATATCAGCTCTAAATATTGGCAGAAGTTTTCATATATCTTAAAAATAATATTTTCCATCCCTTACAACTTAATCTCCATTTTCTGGTGCCAAACCATCCTGAGCTACAAGAGGCTTTTTATCAACGGTGCTGGTTGGCAGCATTTTGTCAGTATGGCAGTAGCTATAATGGGAGCTACAACCCGAGTTAGTTCAGTAATAGTCACAACTTACAAACGGCATTTTGCCAGCATTGTGGGCCTGATTTATCAAAGATAACAGTAAACACAACTCGGGTTTATCTTTGGCCTTTCAGTCTTTATTACATAGTGCAGTGGACAGTCGGACACTTTCTACTCACTTAAAGGACTATAACCTCAGTGTAGGGGGGTGTGACCTAAATGCTTGGTTGTCTGCAGCTCATTAGTGAATAGTTCAACCAACTGTAGTAATTCTGATGCTAACCAGCGTTTGACATGGCCACACAATTTTTTCAGCATGATTTTTGGCAGATGTGAAAAATTCTGCACATATTTACAACCAATATATAAACAGTAAATATCAGACTATATTGCCTGTATGTATGATAAGATTATGGTGTGCTGAAGTCTTTTCTTTGCTCATCCTCATCTCTCAAGCTTTAAGGAGTATTAAGGACCCTGTAAAGTGACATCTAAACTTTGTGGAATGAGGCTGCAGTAACCATGCAAAAACACTAAGATCTATGTGTGACTGAATTTTTGATTTAGACCATTAGAAAGTTGCTCACCTCTTTCCTAGCTTGGTTTTACTTGACATCACCAGTCTTGATGGGGAATTACCCTTTCTCTTAATGCTACAATGATGTAAAATCACAGAGCAGTTCATCTCAGTACACTCTGTTGTTAGCTGATGTTACTGCCTTCATTGAAAGTTAACAGCCAGCTACATTCTGTGTTTTTGTTCACTGTGAGGTAAATTTCCCAAACCTATCCACCACAGTGGCCTATGGGTCATTTGAGTGTCAAAACAGAGAGATTTGTACCAGAAAACAATCCAATTAATCACCAACTTCTGTCTCGCCTCTTGCACAGAGCTAGGCAGCTGTGCTTCGATCAGAGGCATTTATTTAAAGTCTGAGAGGATAGTATTTTTCATGAGTGGACATGGCTTCAGCTCATTTAACCAACATGCCCACACCATCCAAGGCATCCTACTGCCTAATTTTTCATGATTTTTAAGCTTAATTGTATAAATTTAGACATGTTTGTCATGACCGACTTTGGCCTGGTGGTTCATAACAGTGTGCTGTCATGCAACAAAGCTAAAATACTGACTTTTTTAATCACACAGGGACTTTAAGGAGTAAACTTTAAGCTCTGAACTACATTTATGTATTTTTATTGATATTGGTGGCTAAAATATGTTGTAAATATTGCTAAAGTGGATTCTGGCAAAAATCCAAAAGTGTGCATCCTTAATGTTTGATTATTTGGTCAACTAATCACAAACATTCATTCTTTAAATCATGGGGAAAGTGAAAAAGCACTAATTCTTGATCCAGATTTGTTCTTCAGTCACAGAATTATAATTTGATAAGGAACAGCAGTCCAATAATTATTCAATTTCTGAATCTAATTCTGCTATAATTGTTTAATAGGTCAAATAGTCTGTGCGTACAAACATGTCTTTGCCATTTATTTTCCTCAGTTTTGTGATTCAGGTCAATAAAAGCAGAAAATATGTTTATAAAGGTGCAACTGGCCAATACACCAGCTGTATCAATAATAATCTCTTCAAAATAAAACATTAATTGAGCTTTTCTTCTTATTTTTGTATTTTATACGCATCAAAATTAACATTCGATGCTTAAAATGGACATTTAGGCACTTGTACATGTACTGTATATAGATTATATTGTGTTTTGAAATAAAGTATGTTATTGGAGTATTTGGCAATATTGTTTTCCTGCTGTGCAAACTAACAATAGTTTGCTAGAGGAGGTGATGTGCCCTCCATGCTCTGGACCTGGTTATTGTCAGCAGTCTAAGTGCTTCACAACTTGATTTTACTGGGATTCCTTGGTCATGGTTCAAACATTTTCCTTTGCTGCCGCCCTTTGTTTCTGCCTACCAGGAAGAGTCAAGAGAACCCTGTGGACACAGCAAGGTGAGATCCGCGCTGCAGCTCCTCTAAAAGGGCAATGATTCATGAGGCTGGCTCTGCTGTCCCTGGGGCTGCGAGGAATAGCTGGCATTATCTGCTGCAAATGGGTTTGAAAATGCTGTTGGCCACGTTGACCAGGGCACTGATTTATAGCTCAAGATGCGCTGAATGCTTAGGCTTTCTTTCCCGAGCATAGGTATGAGCCTCCACCACAGCTGCATGCACTAACACACATAAATGTATACTCACACTTTCCCTCTCCAGTGCTCACAATCTGTGCATCTTCAGTTATCCTGGCCATGTTTTAGAAAGAGGACAAGAAAGAAAGAACTAATTTATGACACAGAAAGTTGTGAAGTGAAAGAAGTAGCCCATTGTTCTTAATACGTCAGGCACAAGGATAAGCAGTTTTTCCGCCTTTATCTTTCTTTGTCAAAGCCCATATATAGATATGAGCCTTATCCTTGACTTGAAGTAGGAGCCGCTGTCAGAGAAATAGAAATTGCCTCCTGAAAATTGTCCCTTTTAATCTTGAATCTGAAGAAAAAGTCTTCTCTCTGAACTACTGTGAAATAGTGTGGTTAAGCCCTTCTGGATAGTTGAGACTTAAGAAAGTCTGCTGATTGCTTTGTGTGTCTTCCTCCCTAATAAGCTTTATATCCATGTCTGAGCTTTGGAGTCCCAGCCGCTCTGAAATTCTGCTTTCAGCCAGGTAATATTGCCTTCAATTTTTGAGGTAATTAATTGACAGAGTACACTGAAAATGTTTGAGAAAGCTTGAGTCACTTGAATTGCTGCAGATTTATTAAAGCCTTAAATTGTCACAAAGCAATTAAGGTGGCAAACATCCTCACTGAGCCCCTCTGAGGGGACAAGAATTTTCTAGTCCTTTTTAAGTCGGACAAACTCCTGTCTGATTCCCACGCTGCTTCTTCAGCATTACACAGAGACGGTTCTGTGCTTCACACGCAAGCAGGCTACGGTCTCATTATTAAGTCAACATGGATTACTGACTCGATGGAGTGTAAGTGTTAGTCAGGACTGAATAACTAGTGTGTTTTCACATCAAACATGTCCTTTCCTGTGATTTTGTTCAGCCTTTTCTCATCAGAATACTAGGACCTGGCAGAAAACAGGGGGGCGGGAAAAGTCGACTCGCAAACAAGGGTTGCACAAACCGGATTTGACTTATTTTGTGAAGCGTTTAAAATGTAAACTGACAGAGAATGTTTTAGCCAACATCACCTGCTTCTAGTGTTTGCAGTCTCCCCCATTAGAAAATTCCTGGTCCCGTCTCACTATTGTTACGCAAGATCTACACAAAGGCAGAGAAGGAGCTCACGTCTCTCCTCTCCAAAGAGCTCCAGGAGCTCTCCGGAGGATCAGCAGCAGTTGCTTTGGGTTCTAATGAGTGACATCTAAAGTCTGTAAGTCTCAGAGGTCTCCACATGGTGTCTGTCCACACTATCATCCATCTTCTAAACCTTTGCACTCCCATCCCCCTCCTCAGAAAATCACCTTTTCCCGGCTGGATGTTAATGTTTCTAAATGGTGTACTTACAAGTGGATTATTTAAAAGGCTACGTGTCAGACAGATCTTTATCTGGCAGCTTGGCAGCTTGACTCGGACTCACTCGGCTTCCTGTCTCTGCATGTTGATTAGCTTATTTTTCCTCCCCTCTCCTTGCTATGCTGTGTAGTCCTCTGTGCTAACTCATCTCATGTGATTTGGACAAAGTTAGGGAACTCCAAGGCAATGGTTTCTCCTCTTTTTTTTGTCTTCTTCTCATCTTTTATTGAAGTTAGTGGAACATATAGGTCAAGTTCAAGAAAACTGACTCTATGAGAGCATTTTCCAACCTTTCTCTGTAGCATTGAGTCAAGAGTCTAAATCTTTTGTGTATGTTTATGAAAAGTATAGTATTCCACTGATGATGGCTTGTAAAACGAAGGTGAGGCTTGACTTAGTAAAAGGGAAATGTAACTGATAATTCTGGCAGAAGTATTGACAGGTTTTGATTTTGTCACATTTAGTTAAGTGCCCATGCTATCTTCCATTTCATTCAAAGAAGGATTTAGTTCACTTTTAACTATTTGAGAAGCTTACTGCTGCTTGGCAAA
Source organism: Cheilinus undulatus (assembly GCF_018320785.1). Classification (NCBI taxonomy): domain Eukaryota; kingdom Metazoa; phylum Chordata; class Actinopteri; order Labriformes; family Labridae; genus Cheilinus; species Cheilinus undulatus. Next base: position 12,285,139 of record NC_054877.1, on the reverse strand, counting down.
AACACTGTTGGCAGCTTCACCCCTGCGTGTGGCGCTTTGGAGATAAGGCAAAGCAAGGTAATATTTGACTGAAAGAAGCAGATTGCTTCAATATATTCAGGAATTAAAATAGTGCAAGACCATAACTCCAAGGTTGGATGCCACCGGGAGAACTCTGGAGCTAAATTTGGCTGTTTTCAGTGAATTTTCAAAGAGAACAGACAAGTGATTGATTACTTTCTAAAATATGATTCTCTAAAGTGATAAGGCAAAAAGTCAAGAGTCTTCAGGCAAAGTTTTCAGATAGATTTCATTTAGGAAAATCCAAATCTGAGCAGCCTAAAAAATCCTTTTCTCACACTGCAGTACTCCTCTTTTCAGTGTGTAGTGACTGTCGTGACACTATGCGATGTTTCATATTATGCTCTTTGTTCCAAAAACTGATAAAAATAATCCACACCTGCTTAATAAGAAGACTTGCAGATGATATGCAGCAGCAGGGCAGGATAAGGTAGTTCTCATTTTAGCTTGCTACAAGTCTTATCTCTACTTTAATACCTCCACAAAGCCCAAACACTTTGATCTGATTTGAAAGTAATGTGCAGGCACATTTTATCTGCCAAAGGATGAACTAAAACCAAACAAACAAACATCAAAGTTGAGTTAGGAAATGAGAAAGATCAGCTTAATTAAAATTCTGATCTGGGCTATAATTGGCTGTCCGTGTTAGAGCCTTAGTTGATATCTAATAGACACTAGTCCACACAGGACAACACTAAAAGGCCATAGTTGATGTTTAAATTAGGAATGCCTTGATCCTTTTTTAGCTGCAGACACTGATACTGATCATTTATGAATGAGATCAGCTGATCCACTGTTGATACATCAGATTTTGTGTTATGCTTTTTTAGCAAGTGGTCAGTCTACATAGCTTAAGCTCTCATACAGGTAACAGTGTGACCTGAGTAAAGGAGCTCAAACAACATGCTTCCACTTATTCTGTCAACAGAGCAGTAAAAACCCTCCCATGAGGCAATGCAGCAAGTACCCTCCAGTAAGGGCAACTGAATAACACAATGTCAACCATGAGTTATTCATTACATGTATTCATCTGTGTGATCTAACACAGTTTCACAGACTGTTTAAAGAACTATCAAGCTTATTCAATAGACCAAATAGTGCAAATGGTCTAATGACTTTAAGGCAGTAAGTGTTAAGACATTAACCCATACCTCTTTTCCACAAAGCCAGTTCCAGAGCTGATTCAGAGCTACATTTGGAGCCAGTTCACAGGTGATTCAGTCTAATTACTGTGAAAGAACCAGGTTTCTTTTCCACCGGCTGGAGGTGGCCAAAGAGCCACATCATTGCTACACATGTAAACGTCGGTGTATTTTCCTAGCAACACTAGCACTAGTAGCTCCCTACAGCTCTCTGTACTTCATCTGAGGCCCACACAGCCAGGAGACAGCTCGTCCCCTCCTCTTATCATTGCTGCTTTGCTTTGAATCCATTTTTTCTGAGATGTTGTCTTGCTGTCTTGTTTGAAGCTTTGTTGTTTACAAATGAGGCTCTTTCTGATTATTTGTACATCCCAAGCCCACTCCCAACCAAAGACATAAGCATACTTTCCTTGACATAAACTGATGCTTTCCTCTAGACCAGCAAGGAGTTGGTGCTTTAGACATGGAAAATAACTCGCTCCACTTGCGTGTCAAATTGTGTATACGAATGCCCACAAGATGCATGAGGGGAGGGTCTTCCTTCTCCCACATCTGGCATTTCAGTCAGTTGTCAAAAACATGGCTGACTAAATTGAAAAGATTTCTGCTTTGACAACGTGACAGACAAAAGTTTCGCGGAAGAATCGCGGACGGAAACGCGGAATTGGCCAATAAACACAGAATCTACTATTTAACGAAGAAATCGCGGGGAATTGAATGACTTTCACTGAAATGCTGGGTTTTTTTTAGAAAGAGGATCTGGGGAATATGTTCCGGGGTACACTAAACTATGGCACAACTTGTGCCTCACTTCACAAACACTCACCCCTCCCCCTCCTAAACAACACAAAACATGTCAACACAGCTGCACGAAACACCGGCAAACATCAGGTAGGTCAACACAGGGCAGTACCGTCGGCATAATGTTGCACCTTCAAAACTCATCCGAGCTTTGAGTTATTTTACCTCACCACACCAGAGAGTCACGAAGAGAGAGAGCTGTGTCTGTGCACGAGGCACACAGCTGAAGTCACAACTTGAAGACGTACTCACTCCTCAGAGGCTTCAAACTGGAGATTTTACCAAGTCCCACAGTCTAAATGATGTTACATTCGAGTATCAATTATAGGGGTGAGTATTGGCAAGAACCTCACGATACGATTATCACGATACTTGGGTCACGATATGATGGTATCACGATACATCAGGATATCATGATATTGTGATACATTGCGATATTCTACACAGTTAACTAAGAAAAATATAGAGATGATGTATATGTAAATCACACAATACGTTGGTGGTGTTCCCATTATATTTCACGGCAGCAAGACTGAGCTTGCAAACGGCATTTCCTTTCTCTAACTCACTGTTTGTGCTCCCTGTTTTAACTTTGAAGCCTAAATGCTTCCAAACGTCTGCTTTGAATTGTGCAGGTGTTGTTATTTTGTAAGCCATGTGGAGGTGCGGAAGTCATATTTTACTAACAACTCGGCCAAAATATGAATTTTTACTTTTTACAAAAAATTAGACATTAAGAGTTGAAGCATTGATATTGTATCAGATGTCGAAGTATCGCGATATATTGCCGTATTGATATTTTTTCTCAGCTCTTATCAATTAGCTTAATAATTCCTCCCATAGATACTGTAGTTCCCTTTGGTTGCTTAACAAACCAACACGTGTCATTAACGTAGAGTCTTATATGAGGCAGACGGACAGACAGCAATGTACGGAGGGAGATGAGGAGAGAACCGTTACAGTCAGGAGTAGAACACATGCAACATCAAACTGCATGGACTGTTACAGACTGTGAGAGTAAAGACGATTTAGGTAACAGATTTATTTTTAACCATTTAACTTTAATGTTACTTTCTTATTAAGTTACTATCACTGTTTGAGGGAACAGAAGGATTTCTTTATTTAGCTACATTATAAACATCAGTAAGGATATGATTACACACATGGATGTGTCTTAAAATGTTGGAAATATCTGACTGTTAGACTGGTTATAAGTATTTTATATTGGGGTTATCCAAACAACGACTCCTGGACCAACTATGGCCCTTTATCAGTAAATTTAAGGTTATTTCTATTTAATTAGTGAACATTTTATTAATTTACATAAACAGAACACTCTGTTATAGTAAAATTAGTGGAAAGGTTAAAAAACAGAATTCCAAAAAACTAAAAAAGAAAAAAGCGGAATTTGGCAAAAAATTAAACAGATTTCATAGGGCCCTAAATCTACATGCTGATTGGCTATCGTAGGGCAAGTGATTGCTAGAGTTAAGATATTTCAGCTCTAGTGGCTAAGCGAATGAAGAGAGCCACGCATTTAACGTGTTGGGAATTTGCCTCATTAGCACAAATTATTCACTCAATTCACACTGCACATTTGCAGCATTTGCACTGCACATTTGCAGCATTTGCACTGCACATTTGCAGTTACCGCCCCAATTTGTGGCTATCGTGCCACCCTGAAGTGAACTTGTGTCTACTTGCTTCTTTACATTGACTCTACTCCTGTCTGGTGTGAAAACAACACAACAGTAGTGGTGCATTGTGTGTGGCAGAAAATACTGTATTAACCTGTTGATTGTAAGCTGTGTGTTGTTAGCAGTATGTAGTATGTAGTATTATGATTTGAAAATACATGCTGATATTGTTAAAAATATTTTCCTTTCTCCTGTGAATTTATTCATGACATCATCAATGACCAGTTGAAGACAATTCAGCTTATATCACATGACTGTCAATTCTCAAGTCATGCTACCCTTATCACCAAATGACAAAAATTTCCTAAGAAAGTCTCTTTTTAAGTCTCAGAGTTAAATTTAAATGCATCAGATGACATTTTATTTACCTTTACCTATTTTAAGTTGTTCAATCATCTTAGTGGCTGTGTACTCATTAGCTTGTCTTTTGGATTTATTTTGTTGATAGACAAAATAAAACCAAACTCTTATGGTATTGTTAATATTCAGCAAAATCAGATGGATTCTGTTTAAGTCTGCAGAAAGTAGTCTCTGTGCTGGGTTGGTAGGGTTTCTCACTTAGATTGCAGATGGTATTAGGCAATGCTCACACTTACTACCTTTCATTTTGATCAGTCCACTTGTCCTTTGATGTGGGGTTGAGTCCAATCCAATATATATATGAGGGTTTGTATAAATCAGCTCCACACTGCACACAGAACCCAAAGTAGGTCAAGTTTAAGATCTGGGAAGCATTTTAAATGTATCTGACAGCCGCATTTCTCTGCAGTGACACAATATAGCCTTTAATACATCTTTCCTTTGACAGTTTGATATTATATTTTGTATAGGCCATGTTTCTGAGCTCAAAAGTAGAAAGTGTCAATCAATGGCAGGTGTTTTTTCTTTTTTCTTTTTTTTTTTTTTACATTTTATTCAATAGCAGCTCTGTTGGTTCTGCTTGCCAATGAATGCCAATAATAATCAGCTATAGTACCTGCAGGTTTGCTTCTTTTGTAATTGTGCATTGATTAGTGGGTTCAGTGTTTGAAATGATGAATAACTGACTGGTCCAGTGTCCCAAGAAAAACACAAGATGTCGCAATGCCAGCTCTGTTTAATCGCTGTTGGCAGTGTTATTACGATAGCTTGAAGAAGCTGACAGCAAGAATGTGATGAAAGACCATATTCACCATGCTAACTTTCAGAACAAGGCAAAGAGCTGCAAGTTTTCAATCAAACAGAATATCAAAGACTAAGAAGAAGCATGCATACTTTAAATAGCATTAAGTTCAAATGTAATTTACTGCCCAGTTTTGGTTGCCATGGCAGAAATTTTGGTGCAAATGAATGCCATTTAAACCCCGAAGGAGGCACATTCAAACACATCGAATACACTTTAAAACACAACATATTCATAATTAAAACAGAAGAAAAACAGATTAAAAAACAGACACATAGAGGTTCCAGGTTCCTCAAGTAAATACTGAAGGGGGTTTTAAATACAAGACTCAGTCTTAGTACTTCTGCAATGCTTGTTATGATTCTCCTCATGGTTTCTAATGCATTTTTACTCTCATACAAACCTCACCAAACTGCTAAACTGAACCCTCTATTTTCTTTGTTTTTGCAAAAGAATAAACACAATGTTATCTACATGGAAAGTGGCACTTAAACAGATGCCCTAGCAACATCTTTAAGCATATTCCATATCTGGGTTGTCCAGCAATAGGTTGAAGGCTGACTTTGGTAGTGTCAGGTACTAAGCTGGCTCAGTTTAAGATTTAGGAAGGGCTTATTGGATATTCTGGTCAGCTAGTGTACCAGAAGCAAACAAAAGGATTAAACAAGTGTAGTGATTTACATGGCTGATATCAATCCATTAAAAAATGGCAGGATTGGCCCTGATCCTGGTCAATGACATCCATCTGACCACACAGAAACTTCTGACCTTATCAAAATCGACTGGCTTGGTCTGCACCTAATGGTTTTACAACTAGCTGTCTACATGTGATAAATGTCACCCAATCAAAAAAGGGAACAAGGTCAAAGACACAGGGACTCCCAAACCTTGAGCTTAAGTAGATTAAGTTCCTGGTTTTGGTGGGAATCAACAATCTGGAGCCCTCTGAAATGCCAACAAACACAACATGATTTATAAGATAAGCAAAAATAATTTGTGGCCGTCTGCATATTCATTGCTGACTTGTCCCATTATTCAGAAGCTCATTTACATTTTAAGCAGCATATCATGGTCAAGGACTGTGTGTACTTCCTCCCATGAGCCTCAGGAGCATTCCAATGAGTTTACTCTTTGAGGGAAGAGATGAGCCTATTGATTAGAGACAGCCTGACCTGTGCTGATAGCAGATGAGCAGTCACTCACTTCTTAAGCTTCAAAGGAAAATGCAGCAGTGATTGACCTTGTTAAAAACCAAAATGAAGACAACAAAATGTCAGCATTTATAATCATAATCATCACTTAATGTGCATTATTAACTTAATTGGGTTTGTCAGATCAATGGATTTGTTTTACTGTGAGTTTTAAGGAACGACACGCCTTTCAACTTCCAAATTGCCATGATGGCTTGCCAATTATCTCACTCCTTCAGGCTTTCATCTGCTGGACTTTTTGTCACAGATGTTAGGTTCAACCTAATGTTTGTCAATATTATGTCAGTCCGTCTGGGATGATAAACACGACATGTGTTGCTTTGGATGTGTGACAGCCTGAATATCAGCAAGAAGTGAGACCATCAGAAAATGTGAAACATCTTAATGATTGGCTGTGACACTAAATCACACCATCCTCAGTCTTTAGCTGAGAAAAATGAGTATTTCTTTAGCTTAGAGTGACTTGCTAAATTTCTTGCACTTGGAAAAAAAAGTCTTTTTACGAGGCGACAGAAGAACTTTTATGAGATGTGTTAGACATGCTCATGTTTGACAGTAGGGCCACAGGACTGATGAATTATCCACCTATAAATTGGAAAATGTAATTACCATCCTGTTATTTTTCCAATAATGGGATCTCAGCAGGTAATTAAAACCAGTGCTGGATGATATTGGCCTGTTCAGCAGGATATTGTGCTTTTCTAGATATGTTAAGCAAGTTCCTCAACTAGAGAACATTTTATTGTATTTTTCAATGGAAAGTGCAGAAATGATTGTGTTGAATTTGTTTGAATGCATCCCTCTTTCATGCTGTTAAGCACCTTGGGCTACAGAATGATGAATTTATGTTGCTTCATCTCCACTACTGCATCTTTTATAACCACGTTCAAAGACCACACTGGTGTTTTTGTATGTTTTAGCCCGTTCTAAAATGTGCCCATGCTGTGGGATGAAGCCACTCAACTCAGTTTCATTTCACAATGTGTAGGTTTAGACTTGTTTTGTTACATGCTGTGTTCAGGCACTCTTGGGAGACTCCAACACCTGACACTTTTGTTGCTGTTTAAGCAACATTCATATCATGAAGAGAAGCATTTGGTGTTGTTAGCTCACCCAGTGTTTTTGCCTCGTTGGGCTTTCTAGGCATTGCCTTTCTTTGAAATGCACTTCATTTCATTTCAGTGAAACCTGAGGAACATGAAGAAGACAGTTTGGGACAGAAATGCTTTTGTTTTAACTGCATTTAGTGTTTAAAGTCGTTCAGCTGGCAGTCTGGACTGAATATGTTGTAGCTGTAGTGTTCATCTTTATAGTATTTTATTGCCTCAATGCACATGATGTGAAGATTCTACTGTCAGCACACAACAGGTGTCTTGTATCTGTTGCAGCACATTGGTGCACTGACTCTTAAAGCTTCAGTCATAGTTGCAGAAAATTATTAATTAATGTTATTCAGCAAAATATAGGCTTCAACATAAGCTTTTTAACAAATAAAAACATGAAATGATTGTATGAGGAAGAGGTGTTATTCAGAAGTCTTTGTATTTAAAAGCATTTTCCACAGTGTAGGCTTGAATTCATCTGAATGTATCAAAATATGATGTGAATACAAATACGAAGCCTGTTGAGCACCAGACAAATTGCTTAAATTATTCATATCAGAGACAAAATGCTATGAAATTAAACAGTTCCTTTATGCTGTGTGATACTTTTCAAGGTTATCTCTGTCATTAAACGATGGGAAGAACCTACACCCCAGGGTTCGTGCGGGATCTTAAAGAGCGCTGTGGCAGCCACAGGACCACAGCTCAGTAGGTGTCTGTCCTGAGGCTCTTCTCCCCTCTGGTGCACAGCTCTAATGTGAGCATGTGCTTCTCTGCATTCCCAGAAGCTGCCATTTGACTGAGCTGTTTAACAGGCCGATGCAGTGTTTGTCTGATGCTGACACAAGAGGAGCAGTGGGAGGCTGAGCCGGAGCCGGATCCTCTGGCACATGTCAATAAACAGCAAAAAAAGATGAGGATTATATTGCTCATGTCAATCAAGGAATACAGGATTGGTAAATGGCAGTTTCGCCTGAGGTCGACTCCAAATAATACAGTGTCTTGGCTGCTGTGTGTGTTATTAATCTTCATAATACAGATTAGACCCACTGGCAGGGTCTGACAACAACAATTGTCATGTCGCTGGAGGCCAGGTGCTCTGAAAGAGTTTTTGGTCCTAATTTTTACCCAGAGATAAGTCAGTTATCTCTGCCTCTCTGCTTTGCCTGTCCAACTCACTTTGATCTCAATCTAGCCAGTGAGACTGGACACTGAATCTGCCTCTAGTAGACAGTTTAACACAGAAACCATAAACTAGCTGACTGAAGTTTGTAAAGTTCATCATTAAAGGGCACCTAGTGCATTATGTTGTGCATTATTACCATTCAAATTTCATTTACATATTGTTTTTTTATTTTGCTTTGAACTTGCAGGAGTAAAAGCCCACCTATAAGAAGCACTATTAATGCCTAGTTTTCAATTAAAAAGTGGGCTCTGTCTTTTTGACTGGTGCGACCAATATACTGGTTCAAGAGATTAAGACATGCATTATTTTATGCAGTCAGCTCAGTCAGCTTCCTTATTACAACTGTAAATATACCCCATTCAGTGTGTACTTGAAGTCCTATGCTTAAAAGCCTTTGGGGTACATAATGACACGGACTAGACTGGCAGTTTTTAACAGCTTTTCTCCCACATTAGGTCATAATCCTGCATAGTGAAAAAACAGTGGTGTAATACTGAGTAATTAAACCCTGTGGAGCACTGTTTTGACTTAAAAGCCCCCTTAATGAATAACAAATGACCAGCAGAGATGTGTTTTGTGGGCTGTGGGTCAGTACTTCACAACTATCAGAGTTAGTGTAGGCGAAAAGCTCAACTACTGTGCCAACGCCACATGTCAGAAAGAGATGGTACTCAAAGCTACAGATATTGCACATTAAAGACTTTGCTTAATGCAGTGCTACACATCATTCAGGAGGATTTAAGTCTTGTTTCCTATGAAAGACTATAGATGCACAATATTATTGGCACAATATTGGTATGTGTGGAAAATAGCTCAAAAAGTTCATCATCAGGCGCTGGTGTAGCTCAGTGGTTAAAGCAGGCACCAATACATGGCTAGTCCATGAAGCACTGGTCTAATAAGATCCTTAACATACAGTTGAATTATTTCTATGCAGAAAGTTGTACTGCTTGTAGAAGTTTTTTTTTTTTGTTTCCCAACAGTATTAGTGAAACTTCTGACTCCCTAAAAATGGCAGTAAAACCAGTAAAGAGATAAATGGTACCACTTAACCCACAAGAGGAGCTGAAATCAACCCAAAAGTTTCTCAGATGGGCTTTTAAGGGAGAAAAATGCTGTCACAGATGCAAAATGAAACAGTGGAGTTATTATGGGGACTAACATGTAATTAAAATTTCTCTTGAAAAGAAAAAGGCTAAATCTTAGTGAACACAGATGCCGGCTCTGTACCTGCGCCTTCACTGAGTGTTATTAAGGTAGGCAATGCCAGATGAAAGTGTCTCCATGATCACACTAAAATAATACCCATATTCCTTTTGGTTTCATTTATGCATATTCATAATTGACTGCTTTTTAATTGTAATTCTGTTGTGGGTTTTGCAATCAGAGCTTTCCCACACGACCTACTTTAAAGTGAAAAAAAAAAAAAGCCTCTGACGCTTAATTATTCTCTAAGTTTAATAAATAATTACTCTTATGAGTCATAAGATGTGCAGTTCCATGTACTCTTATGAGCACGGCTGATTTGTTGCATGATCAAAAAGGTTTGTGGGCTTACAGGCTTATTTCGTCAGTGGAATGATTATATATCAAGACACAACACACACTGTATTTTGCATGTAATGAAATATATGCATTTCATTATTGTGGATGAAGCCATGCTGGCAGCTTTGGACTTTGAGCCCCTTAACTAGTGATGCATTATAGCAGGATACAATGAATGTTAAATATGTTATAAATAAAGCTGATTCTGTGTGCTCTCTCTTCAGAGGCTTCAGTTATAACTTACTCAGAGGCTGTAGGATTGTAAGAGAGGGAATAAAGTGCTTGGTGATCATGTGTAGATCTAACTTCTTTTGTGAGCTAATTAAATATATTTCTTTTGTTTTTATGTAAGATTCAAATATTGAGATTTGTTCTGACAGTTGTATTAGATGCCACCTCACAGTTAGTCAGAGTGGTTTTTGGAGCAGATATGACCTCACGTCATTTAGTAACTTGGACACAGAGAAATCCTGCACGTTGTTTGTTTCATTTTGCAAACAGTAGAAAGGCTGGAAATGATGAACAGCATAAGTATAGGCGATTATTGTGTATGGCAGATGTATCTGGCTGACTTTTTAGGGAAATTACTGCAAACACGTACTGTATTCACAGCCAGCAGCACCTAGTGTGTATGTTGGCTTTGCTGCTTTCTCACACCCCCACATCAGGTCGCATTAATGTGGTGGCAAAACGGATGTGGACCCTTAACTAGCCTCATGAATAGCTGTTTTCTGTGTGAGTGCTGATTACATTTACAGAAAAGGCTTCTATCTGTTAGGTAAGAGGATCTTTTCATGAATACAAAATGTGCAGCAAGCTCCAATTAATATTATGGAGTTGTTAAAAATAATACATTTTAAATTATTCTGTGTCAGTTCAAGGAACACGAAAGGATTTTCCCAAGGATTTTCCCTAAAGGCTCTGACTCGGCCTGTAAAAACAGCCAGTGTTGCACAGTATGATAATTAGTGAGGAGATTAATCTGGTTAGTCAAAAACATTTATTCAGTTTGTTGCCCGTCCAACTGAAAACAACGGGGCCTCAGCTTCAATTTGGAGTCCAATGTCCATGTTGAGAGCCTAACGTCTTGAAAGTGAAACCACTGTGTTTTCATAGTTTTATGTTTTTGCTATTTAAAGTGATTCAGTGTTCTATTTTAAAGTGCTGCAGTGATGAATAAATTAATGGATTAGCTTCAAATGAGAATATTTCTGCCTTTTTCACTCTGGCATGAAAGTTAACTGATTTTGGGGGGATTTATTTTCTGACATTTTATTGAACAAACAACAAATTAATGGATCCAAACAGTGATCAGAATGATAATAAACAATGAAAATGTTGAGCCCTTAAGTCCATGATTGTTGTCTGATTCAATTTTTTTTCTCCAAAATTTTTGATCCATTGTATTTTTCTGACTTTTTTTCTGAACTGTCAGTTCAATACTGCTTTTAAGGTTTAATTTGGGGCTTTGTGCCTCTATTAGAGAGATTAGATGGTGGATAGAATTGAAGTTGGGGAGAGAGAGAGTGGTGGGCAATGGTGTGCAGGACAGGAGTCCAGGGTAGGAGTCGTGACAGGATGCACACACAGACCCCTGTTGTACCCAAGTGCTAGGCTAACTCCATTCCTGTCATATATTGAATTTTAGGTCCATCCCTCTACTTTTTTAAAATAAAAATAAGAAAAAAAGTTAATTGCTCTTGAAAAGTAATCATGTGATTTCTTTGCTGCTTTTTCCCTCCCTTTTTCCCATCCTTCTCTACATTTCAGAAGCTTTTGTATGATTACCGTGATCTGCCTTTTAAAAGCATATTTTAAGCATATTTTAAACATAGGAAGAGATAGAACAGGAAAGACATGCACAAAGCAGTGCTGAGAATGGGAATGAATCCTGCTCCCAGTGCATTAGTGATTTCAGCCTTTGTATGTGGACACCTTTTCTACCTGAGATAAACTGGCATTCATATCCCTCTACATTTTAAGGCCAGCTATAGCTCACTTTTACCACTTTCTCAGTCAACCAGCAAGATAAAAAAATGTTTTCATACAACGGACTTAACAGCTGACACACTAAAAATACATTGAGAACCCTCAACTTGAATGACAAACTGTAAAATCTTGTGTTCAAGTCACACTTTTAACCAGTTTTTCAACTAATATGTTGGCTGCAGCTTGTATGCTGGGGTGACCAATATACCACTGTTAAGTGCTTAGACTTGCAACATCATTACCAGAGTAAGTGTAGGTGCCACTGTTCGTCCAGGCAGGCCATGGAGTCAGGTGGTGCCATAAGTGAGATAAGCTGATCTCACGTAAGCCCTCATCAGCAGCCAACTGATTTCCTCCAAGCATGCTATTGGCTAATCGCTCCCATGCTGCCTTATTTAAACTGCTTTTGCCTGGCTACGCTCTACCACTGTCTCTGTAAGCTACTCTTGCAACCCTCCTCCACCCCAGCTCCTCCTTCATTCTGCATCTGATTTCATCCATGTCATTCTGTTGTCATCAATGCGTGCTGTGCTCGGGGTTTTGCTGCTTCTCTCCCTGTATTATGCTTTCCTTATCGGCATAGGAAGATCAAGAACGTGTACAGTCCCTGCTAAATGCTTTTCACATAGGTTTATGGAAGGGCAGGGGGGTCCCAGAGCAGCCACAATACCAAACATACACAACAGCCTAAGTGCCAATCAATAACCGCTAAGTAAAGAATATTTATAGCCACGTTCATGGGTGTTTCTTGACAAAAAGGTCCAGACTGAGCGACATGTTGTGGACTTTGCTAAACGAATAGAATAGTGATGCTGGAGGACCGTTTAAACCTAGACTGCTGCTTATATACTGGGGCGACTTATATTCTGGATTTTATGTTAGTTTTTACCCCCCATTTTCCATATTTTAGATTTTTAGATTGAAGTAACCTTGTCTTTGGGCTTATGGCAACTTTCTTTGGATTTTCTTGCAGCATTTAAAACATTTTTTTTTCTGAAAGGTGCTTTAAATAGATAATTAAGTAAGCTCATGATGTGTCCTAAATGGCTCTCTATAGTGGATGGCCCACAATGTGGAAAAAACAACCTTTGGATAGCAAACATTCTTAGGCAAGACAAAACAGCAGAGCAAAAGAAAAACAGTGTGAAGTCAAAGTGAACTAAAAGCATTTCAAGTGTTGTATGACATATATTTTTTATGGTATGTTCGTCTTGATGCGGGATACCTCGTAAGCCACCCTAAGATTTGCCCCATCAATCTACCATGAGACAGGGGGCTTCTTCACAGGCTGTCTGCCTTTCTTTCATTCTGGCCCTGTTGGGGATGGTGATTGGATCCCAGTCAACCAGCGATAGATGGATTGGCCCTCGACCAGGATGATGGAGTGGCTCTGCTGTCTACGCACGTGTATGTAGCTTTGTGTGTGGTGGTGCATGCGTGCTCACCCTGCATGCATGCCGTTCTCTTCGAACAACGGCACATCTGTGTCACTCCATCTCCTCTCTCTCATTTGAATGTTGAGTTCTCTCAATCATTGCCAGCACCGCTGTGCTCCGTCTCTGCACTGGGGGGAGTGCAGAGTGGGATGATATTTCTGTGAAGTATTCTTGACTTACCATCAAATTATTATCAAGACACATCTGAGTATAATCCCCGGGGAAACGGGCATTCAAACTGACATTTTTACAGCATCTGTAGAGAAAGATGTGGAAGAGTATGAGATGGAAAAAAGCAGGTAAACTTTGTTTTACATGCATGAAAGAAACAGTGATTTCAATGCAAATTCATGTATGCAGATAATAATCACTATATAATCTAAATCCATGTTAGAT